>NC_138977.1:29453613-30692496 GCF_964341445.2 Mesoplodon mirus | reverse complement strand
CTGGGGTTTGTTTCTCCTCAAAGGGTGAAATAATTCTGGAATTTGACAGTGGTCATCAAAGCAGCCAGCAAGGTGAATTAAATGCCCCCTTGACATCTTTTACTTTTTCTGTTTCTGAAGGTACTAGAACTGATTGCGGAAACACTGATCATTTGCCTTTTGAATCTGCTACCACCCTCCTTAAGGGCAAAATTTCCAACTAATATTGGCAAAATTCACAGCATACCTCCCATCAAGGTTCAAATAGATACCTCACAACTTCTCCCCAGAATTAATCAATATCCTACAATTAAAGAAATCTTTCAAGGTATAAAACCCATAATAGAAGATTATCATTACACCCTGTACTAACCTCTGTAACACTCCCATTTTACCAGTGAGAAAATCTGAGGGCTGAGGGTAGAGGTTTGTCAAGGACCTCTAAGCAATAAACAACATTTTTATCCCTTGACACACTGTTATTGCTAATCTCATACCCCTACTAAAATCCATTCCCACTGGAAGCAAAGTCTTTGCTATAATTTATTTATGCAGTGTATTCTTTAGTATTCCAGCTGATGAAGCTTGCCAATACCTTTGTACCTTCACTTGGGAAGAAAAACAATTTACCTAGGCAGTAATGCCTCAGGGATTTACTGAGAGTCCTTATTTCTCACAAATTCTGAAGGCTGGTCTAGATGATATAAATTTCCCTAAGGGTTCTACTTTGCTGCAATATATGGATGATTTGGTTCTTTTTTCTCTTTCTCAAGCCTCCTCATTGGAAAACAACATCTACTTACTTGCTAAAGTTTTTAGCTTTAAAGGGACATAAAGTCACCAAGGGAAAAAAAATTGTAATTTGCTCAAACCCACGTTTGATATTTAGGGCATCTGATATCAGAACAAGGGCTATACCTAGATCCAGGTCAATTTCATGGTGTCCTAAGTTTCCCAAACTCAAAACTAAGTCATAGCTATGAGCTTTTCTCAAGCTAGTAGGTATTGGATTCCAAATTTCTCTCTTATAGTCAAACCTCTGTATGTTTTACTCAACAACAACAACCCCAATCCAATTTTATGGGATGAACAGGACAACGTAGCCTTTGAGGCCTTAAAGCAGAGTTTGATGAACGCGCCTGCCCTTGGACATGCAAACTGTCAGATTCTCTGTTTCCTGTTTTTGTATATGAAAAGGGAGAGAATGTCCCTGGGGTATTCACCCAAAAAAGGTGGGGACCACCATCAACCCACAGGATATTATAACCAGTAACTGGACCCTATGATAGGAGGATACCTCCCTGGCCTTAGGACCACCATGGCCACTGTCCTTTAGGTTAGGACCACCAAGAACATTACTTTGGGATCCCCTGAACCCATTTTTGTATCTCATGCAGTAGAAGCCTGCCTGAGTTTCTCATCACTCTCAAAAATTTTCAGGCAGCCACGTCACCGCCTATGAAGTCCTCCTCACATGACTCTTTTACATTGTAGTAACTTTAACCCAGTTACTCGTTTTTCTCCATCACTGATGAATTCTCTCACAAGTGCTTAATGCTGATGGCTCACCTCCTCACTCCTTATAATGATCTGTAGGAAACTCATTTGGGTAATGCTGACTTCTCATGGTTCATTGATGGTTCTTAGTTAAAAGGTGACAATGGCAAATATCATGCTGGATATGCTCTTACAACTCCTCTTGCTGCTGTTAAGACAGCCTTTTTACCTATGGCCACTTTGGCCCAGCAGGCTCAATTACATACTTTTACACAAGCTTGTACTTCAGCCAAAGACAAAACTGCCAATATTTGTACAGATAATAGATATGCTTTCAGAATAGCTCGTGATTTTGGAATGTTGTGGAAGCAACATAAGGCTGCAAAAAGTGTCTACCTCACTTGTCCCACTTGCCAAAAGTACAACCCAGGGATGACTGTTTGTACTGCTTCCAGGCATGTTCAGCTGCCTAATGGACCATTCAAGGTCTGGCAAATGGATTTCATACAACTTCCTCTGTCTGATGGATATAAACATGTCTCAATCATGGTCTGTATGTTGTCACACTGAACTGAAGCCTTCCCTTACAGACAGGCCACTGTCTCTTCTGTGGCTAAAATCTTTTTGGAGAAGATTATTCTTACCTGAGAAACTCCTCTGGAACTTCATAGTGCTTGAGAAGCCCATTTTACTGGCCAAGTACTCTGAGAAGTCTGTGCTGTTTGGCCAGTTTTACAACACTTTACCTAGGCTTTGCACTCTCAATCCCTCTTGTTTAGTCAAATGAACTAATGACATTATTAAGACTCAATTGGCAAAATTTTCAGAGACCCTCCAAATACCTTGGCCAAAGGTATTGTCATTAGTGCTTCTAAGATTTAGATCCACCCTTTTGGAACACATAAACTCGCAGCCTTTGAGATAGTCACTGGATACCCAATGCACTTGGCTTCTGCTTCTTTTGACCTACAACTGATAAAAGGAGAGCTGCTCCAATATTGCAAAGGCCTAATTGGTTCTATTAAAAATAACCATTTTTTTGGTAGCACAATCTTTTCACAGTGTGTCAGTTTCTACAAGAATGTCAGCTGAGATTCTGATAAGATTTGCATTGAACCTGTACATCAATCTAAGGAGTATTGCCATCTTTACAAAATTAAATATTTTGATACATAAACATGGGAGATTTCCCCATTTTATTTAGATTTTCTTTAATTTCTTTCAACAATATTTTCAAATTTTCACAACAGGTATTGCATCTCTTTTGTTAAATTTATTCCTAAGTATTTAATTCTATTTGATGCTGTTGTACATGGAATTGTTTTATTAATCTCATTTTCATATTGTTCATTACAGGTGTATTGAAATACAAATGAATTTTGTGTATTGAGCTTATGTCCTGCAAATGTGCTGAACTTATTTATTATTTTTAATGATTTTCATTGGATTTCTTAGAATTTTTATATAAATAGACATATCATCTACAACTAGAAATAATTTTACATTTTTCTTTCCAAATGAATATTTTAATTCTTTTTCTTCTTGAATTGCCCTAGCTAGAACTTCCAGTATAATGTTGTGTCAAAGTAGAGAGAGCATATATCCCTTTCTTGTCCATAGTCTTAGGGAGAAAGACCTAGTATTTCACCAATAACTATAATGTTAGCTGTGGGTTTTTAATATATGTTTTTAATCTGGTTAAAAATTCCCTTCTGTTCTTAGTTTGTTAATTGTTTTTATCATGAATGGGTATTGGATTTTGTCAAATGTTGTTTTTGTGTCTAATGAGACGATCATGTGGTTTTTATTTTCAATTCTATTGACAAGTTACATTTGAATAAGAGATTTTTGAATGTTCTACAAACCTTGCATTGTGGAATATATCCTACTTGATCACTTTGTATAATTATCTCTATATGTTGCTGGATTTGTTTTGCTAGTATTTTAATGAGGTTTCATGTCTATATTCATAAGAGATATTGGTCTTCAGTTATCTTTTCTTGTGATGTCTTTGTCTGTTTTTTTGGTATAAGGATAATAATGACTCATACAATGAGTTAGACTAATTTCCTTTTCTTGAATAGAAAAGTAAACTGCATACAATGTTGCTTTGATTGACTCTGAAAACAAAGTAACTTGGGTACATACTATACATCTCAAACTCTTTATTTCCATCAAGCAAATTGTCCAGTACCAAAAGATGGTCCCTCACTTTAAGCAAAACCCAGATTATTGCCTAGAACAAATTCTTCAGAGGTGCAATATGTCTGGAGTTGTGTCTTCTTTCATGTCCTTTTGCTAACACAAGTAGAAAAAAGGATTAAGTGCAGTTTTCTATTTAGGGGTTGTTCATTTAAAGCCTAATCTTATTTCCAGCTACATTTCCATCTCATAGCAGAGGGTCACAACAGAATGATGGAAAGCTAGTTATAAGTGTGGAGAAGACAAAAACTGCATATTAAGTAAAAGATGCCAAACTTTCCCCCTCTGACTTCCACGAACAAGTATCAAATCCACTTTACTTTGGTTGGGGAAAATAAAAACGACCTTAAGTTGTGTAATTTGAGTGCTTATAAGGAGGAAATAGTTACAGTTGCCAAAATTTCTATTTCTTTTCTGTCAAACAAAATGTTTAATTTTGATGTCGTATGTTTCTGGGGAATGTAAATATTTATTTCACTAATACATGACTGAAAACATTTTCTCTTTCCTCTAACATAGTGTTCTAGAAATATTTAACTCTAGGAGTTGAAAATAACAAAGATATAGCATTTTTAAACTTTCCTTTATAGACAGGGCATGTACTTGTCAAGTCTACCAAGTCTAGCAGAGGTGATTTCTTACTTAAGCTCTTCTTTTTTGGACAGAATTTCATCTTGACAATATGTAAGCAATGCCATTGAGTATGCTACAGGAAGTCAAGAATCAGATTATGATTTCCTTTAATAGCAAAAATTTCAAAGTTTCAAAAATTGTCCTATCTAAAAAGATGTGCTGCTTGGAAGCAGCAAAGTGACCTTAAATGTCTTGCAGATTTGCAACCATTTGCCTCTTTTTAAATGTAATGCTTAGTCATGATTACTGAGAACTAAGCATATCAGAAATGGAAATAAATTCTTTTAAATATTAAGGGTATTAGTTTTAAGACTGTATTTTGAAAGCCTGGCAATGTTTTCTAGGGGCAATTAATGCTATGTGTAAAGGTTAATTCAAATTTTACTCCTACCCTTGGTACCTGATATTCTTAGAAAAATAGAAGTATTTTGTGGTTGTCTAGATGTCTCAAAGTTTTGCTTCAAATTATATGTGAGATATAGTGTGTGCCTATCTGTGTTTACTACATTTTTGCTTTGCACTACTAGGAGTTTGATGTGTGATATTGCCATTGTCCTGGAGAGGTTTTTATTTTTTTTACTGTCTACAGGCTGTAGATAAATAATGTTCACACAAACAAGGACATGAATAGATTGGATATTTCATATGTTAAGTTGTATGGTCCCACAACTAAATACGTTATTTTCAAATGTCTCATTGAACTTTGAAGGACTACACTAATAATCTACCTAATGCTCATATTTTTTAATAAGGTTTATAGCTCTGCTATGAACATATTTAACAAAGGAATTTCTCTTTAAATCAATATTTTTACACACAAGGACTAGGTATTTGAAAAGAAGGAAACTCTATACATGCACCGTCTCTAATACATCAAAGGACTTTTATTGGAATGGAAGAAAACTAAGTACAAACTATGACAGGGAACAGTCATCAAAACTAACTGCTGTAGGGCTTTCCTGGTGGGGCAGTGGTTGAGAGTCTGCCTGCCGATTCAGGGGACACGGGTTCGTGCCCCGGTCCGGGAAGATCTCACATGTCGCAGAGCGGCTGGGCCCGTGAGACATGGCCGCTGAGCCTGCACGTCCGGAACCTGTGCTCCGCAACGGGAGAGGCCACAACAGTGAGAGGCCCGCGTACTGCAAAAAAAAAAAAAAAAAAAAAAAAACTAACTGCTGTAATAGAGAGGTATATTCTTATTTTATATATCATGTATTGGGTTGCTCTGGAAGTTATAAACACTGGTAAGTGTGGAAAAACTGTGAAGTGTTTTGACTATTTTGCCATTTATGGCCTAAAAGATACATTTTTCTGCTACTTTTTCCCATGGTGTAAACGGTCCATTATCAACGAATGGTACCTCAGCTTAAAACTGAGCCAGATTTTAGGGCTCAGAGTTTTCTTTGGCTCTGGGCTTAGTGTCCGTGATCACCATGTCAATTCTCCTCATTCACCCAATCCCAGGAACCAGGATTCATATTTAAGCTTTTAGATTGTGTTACCTTTTACATTGTTCACAGGCTGCTTATTAATAATTTTTAATTCCCAACAATGCAAATAATGGTGTGTTTTCCCTTTATATCTCAATACTTAAAAAATTTCCTTATTTCATATATAAAACCTTTTTTATGTGTATATATTATCCAAATATTTTATTATTGTGCTCTTTAGAAAAAGGTTTGTATATCTCACAGACTAAAATACCTACTAAGGGAGTATTAATCCTATGTTCCCTTTCATGCTTTCCAGGAACTAGATGGACATGGAATTTATTTGCTGTGGTTTCACTTGGTAACACAGTTTCAATCCATAACAAGTAATGTTGGTGTTTGCCTTAAATGACATAGACTCAATAAACAGAACTTCTAATAGTTAAGCCCTAAATGAACAAAACATGTGTTTTTAGGAATGCAATTAAATGCCTGAAAGGTAAGGAACTTGCGATGAAAGTACAGTTGTTACATGTTTTAAGTCACTCCGACATGGACTGGGCTCCAAACTTCAGTTCTGATCCAATTAGTAGATCTTATAGTCTCCAAATGGGGCGTTTCTTTGTGTGTATGATTAGGATACATCAAGGTAACTAAGATAAGGAGATTTACAATCATAACATAGGTAATAAAAGGGCAGTTTTTTTCTTTTACAAGTAAAATTTGAAAGACCATACTTTCTACAAATGCACTTGTTTTAAAATAGTAATCCAAACTTTGTGAAAACTGACTATATGTTTTGGGTCTCCAGAATTTAGTGTCAGTAGATAGCCAGCATCCAGCTGTTCCTGAAAATCAATTTATTTCTTTTTCCCCAATGCACGATTACCCTGGTAAAGGCTACAGGTCCCTTTAGGGAAGGCTGGGAGAAAGATTCACAGTATACATTTGCAGCAGTGTTCCTCAAGGGAACCCAGACTCCTCTGAGTTCAAAGGGTTCTGGGTCCATAAACTGGCTTGAGTCTGGGAATTGATTGAGGGACCGTGACTCTGATTTTATGATTTGCTTTAGACTTTTGTTCACTTGACTTAGAATTTTATCATTCACACAGATCAAGTAAGAATTTAATATTCTTCCTATGTATTTCTCTGTAGGGATACCATGATCAACTAGTCAGTGTCTTAGTTCTGTGTGAGTTGATTATTCTGATTGCTTCTCTGGCTCTGCTGCCATTACCACACCCACCTTTTGGTGGCTGAGTGCTGTCACTTGACCCCTGCTACCTGGGGATCCAATTACTCTAATTGCATTTAGGCTGCCCAGTTCAGTGACTGCAGTGCCCCCCTGTGAAGTCTGGCCTGCCGAAGCCTGCTCTTCCGTGATGCAGGAATTACTCTCACAAGTAATTTTTCTCACCGAAGTGGAGAAAAGTATGTCTTCAGGACCCTCCCAGTGAGTCAGGAGATAGATGGGCTCCAGGCTAGGCATTTACAGCTAGCCTCCTGTTTACATTTCCCGAGGCAGGAGGCAGGTGGGCTCTAGGCTAGATATTTACAGCCAGCCTCCTGTTTGCACTTCGAGATGGAAATAACAACAGGAACAGGGTAAATAGCTGGACTTTGCCTCCTGTGCACACTTTAAGATAACAGTCATGGCAGGGACAGAGAGGGGTTAATCCCTGTTTGAGCAAAAGATCAAGAGGTCACATATTTCCCATCCCTGGGGCAAGGGAGACACTGCACATGCACAGAAAGGCTCCTCGGGGGTCAAAAGGGAGGGGGTGCCACCCCATAATAGGTGATGCCAAGGCTCCCCATAGGCCTCTGGGCTGGAATCCATCTTGGAAAAACGCTGCACATGCTTGTTGGGGAGGGTCCTAGGACAGGTCAGATGTGGAAAAAGAAACCAGATATATGGCTAAGGGTAAACAAAGACCCGGAAGAACTGTCCTATATGAATGATTCAAACACCTCTTTACTGGCTCCTTCTCATTGGGGGGGACGCCCACACCCTTTCTCTCCGGTGTGCATCTCTGCCCTGTTTCTGTCTTAACTAAACAGTTTCTCTGTGTGCCCTCCCACTTTTTGTGCTGTGTCTCTAATAATAAACTTTGTACCTGATATTCTATAGATGCAATATAATTAGGTTATATATTTAATATACTGTTTCACAATTCATGCATATTTTAACTCTAAAGTCTCACATGTTTTTTCAGTTCTGGAATATTTTTAATCACTCTTGGTTTTTTCTTGTAATTTTGTAATTCCCTTTAATCTTTCCTTCTGGAAATTTTATGCACCATATCTTGGAGTCTCTCAATCAAATATCCATATCTTCAAAATTTCTCATATTTAGTATATTTCTCTGGTTTATTCTGAATGAATTTTTCAGCATTCACTTCCAATCACTTTTTCCCCCATGGGGTTCATTCTAGAATATATTACATCTATTGAATGTTTTTAGTATGATAATTTTATTAGCCTAGTAATTCCAATTAATTCTTTTGGATGTCTATTTGGTTTTGATTTACATAGCCTGTTTTGATGTATGATTTCCTATTGCTTTTATGGATACATTTCTTCCATCACTCCTTTGAGAGACTTCGTTGTCCTTATTTTTAACATTCTTTGAGAATATGATGTTATTTACATACCATTAGTGACTTAATCTCCTCATTATTCAATTGGTTAGGTGCTTTTCTATAATATTATTTTTCCTCATGTGATTTTAATTTTAATCTTCCTGCTTTTCTTGTGTTTTAATTTTTATAATATTGAGGCTTATCCTTTCCTGTCTCACACTTTTGCAGTTATGTAAGCTTTTTTCTTTGAGATGTTGTGGGTAAGTAGCCAGATTATACTGGCAGGTCAGATTTTCTTTCCTGTAGGGATATTGGGAAATTTGGAGAATGGGCTCTCAGGCTTGTATGCTTAGACTTCCTTACTCCCATCCACTAGCAATTTTGCTGTTCTGTGTGAGCCATAGACTTAGGAATGCTCAATTGTATTTAACCTCTTTTTAAGACCCTTTCTGGCTCCTTTCTGCTTTTCTTCCTTGACAAGTAGGTACGTCTTGTTTGACTACTGTTGTGTGCTGCTGCCCATTTCAGAACTGGAGCCCAACTGTCTGTCTTCACACAACAATCAATCACTGTGGCTTCAGACTGTAATTAATAAGTGTTTATTTTTATTTCAATATACTTTTTTAAATATATTTTCTTTCAAGCCTCATTTAGGAAACATTTATTGTGGAATTCATAGAACTGTATTTCTTGACATCTCAAACACATTTTAAACACTTTTTTTATATTATAAATCTTTTTTCTCCCATTTTAATACATTTGAATTATCCTCATCACATCAGTTCTTGATTATCAGCTCTTGAGACTGTAACTACTGGCATTTTGGCATTGTACAGATTTCAGATGCAGAATAATATGTATCACAAATGCGAAAAGTTAGAATTAAAATGAAGGCACGGAGACTGAAGAAAACAGAAAAAGCATATGATGAAAATGTGTAGCTTCTGCCAGTCTTAGTCAGTGATGCAAAACGGCTGCTTCTGGGACTTTGATATTTAGAATTGAATATAAAATGGGGAAAAATTTTAAGTCAGTGTTGAAATAGCATTAGCATTTTAAAGAAGTGGGGAAAAACATTTTACTAACTTTACTTTTCATTCATGACAGCAAAAAAAAGCTCATATTTTATATTACCGCATATTTTTGGTTAATGCCAGCTAGGTCCAAAAGTAACTGTAAACTCTACTTTAAAGTGCCTTTTATAACTTGATAGCAAACATTATTTAATTTTCTAGTTAATAAAAAATAATCACTGTGATTGTGAATAAACTCTGATTATGATTTTTGGTTAATTAGAGAGATTTTAAAAAACGTTATCAGAGGAATTCATGTCTAAGTAGAATCTAAGAGGACATTGCTAATTTTTTCAAAGGAGCTATAAGTGCAATAATTATATCTGAACCCTGGATTGAGTAAGTTACTCAGTGCAAATTTTCTCCTATTATTTGTGTCCTCTACTCAGTCAGCTGTTTAAAAATCAGTGAGTTGGAGGTAAAGGCCACAATGAATATTGGACATAAGACAAATACTTTCAATCTGAAATTGAGTTACTTCAAAGTAATGAATACTTTCTTTGACCTGAAAAGGGAAATTGCCTGTGAATTGAGGAGAATTTATATATGGAAAGGCTCCTCCCATGCCTATCTCAAGAATTTAATTCTTTATTTATTGAATATCTTATCTTTCCTTTCCTATATAGTAAGAGAGAATTATTATGTTTGGACTTTGTAGAAAGTTCAAATTACTTCTACTTACTCACAGATGTATTATTTATTAAATTAGCTACATATTTTCTCACAATTTTATTTTAAATACATTTTCAGGTGTACTACAGGATGTCTATTGTCATTCTCATGGTTTTAACAAGGAGTTTATAAGATTGAAATGCTTCCTTTGCTCTGCAGTTTTCTGTAGTAAGAGTAGAATCAGGACACTGGCCAGGTGTCCTGCTAAATAAAAGCATTCTGACAGCACAAGTGCAGTGAGAGAGTCCAGGTAGTTTGTCAAGATCTAAAGTCTGAACAGAAGAAAAGCTGCATTATAGAACAGTTGACCTAGGCTAGAAATTTATTGCCCTTTTTAATGTTTTATTTCCTTTGCTGGATATAGAAATCTTGAATGACAAAAGTAGATTGTATGAAGAAAGAGGTTAGAGGTACAGGAAAGTCTGGCCCTTGATTGGATAATTTCTTCAGTCAGGATCTCCTTATAGTACCGTCTTGTTATTATCACAGTTTCTATTAATTCTGACTTGTCCTCATATTATCTATTCTCAATAGGAGGAAAAAGTTTAAGAAAGAAATAAAAAAGAGACATAAGTCTAGAGAGAGAGTGGAATTACCAGTGAAGGATACCAAAGAACAGTTGAATGCCAAGAATCATTCTTTGTCCTTACATGGAATGAAAACCTTCTCCTTTCAAAGGAGAGGATTAGTTAAAAAGAAATAGAGTGAAATGACATAGATATTGTTCCTCAAGTTATGGTGATTTTTTTGGGAAGTTTCCTTCTTAGTTATATATTTCTTTCCATTCTAGTTCTGAATTAATTGATAAAAAACCCAGGAAGAATACTCTCTTATTTTAATTTACATCCTATGAATTCAAATAGTAGGCAACAGGTCACTTATACATAAATATTTTATAAAATATATGTTTTTGTTTGTTTGTTTGTTTTTTGCGGTATGCGGGCCTCTCACCGTTGTGGCCTCTCCCATTGCGGAGCACAGGCTCTGGACGTGCAGGCTCAGCGGCCATGGCTCACGCGGCATGTGGGATCTTCCCGGACCGGGGCACGAACCCGTGTCCCCTGCATCGGCAGGCGGACTCTCAACCACTGTGCCACCAGGGAAGCACGATATTTTATTATTTAATTGACAAAGATTTAAACTCGTTATATTTCTGATTTTAAAATGATATTTTTAGAGCACTAGTTATACCCCAAGCATGATTCTAATGGCATTTCATCATTCATTCCATTACTTCTTACAAAATTTCCCTGAAAGGGAAAAATTATTTTCTGTATTTGACAACGAGAAACTTGAGGCAGAGAGAGCTCAAACATCTTGCTGAGGCTACACAGGTGTTAAACGGAAGAGCCAAGATGTGAACATATGTGGTTTGGCTCCTGCATCCTTTTGGACACAACCATTTTTGCCACTATGATTTATCATTTAATTATTATTGATGATTTTGTTATCAATATTTATTGATAAGATATTTTTCTCATGTAAATTAAGACTAGAGATAAGTGAATTAAAAATAAGATGCAGGGATATTTAAAGTTTTTTAAAAAGGAAGGGGGATAAAACAAATTATCCAGTTCTTATAGGTTCTCATCTTCAGGATTTAGATGAGTAGATACCATAACACAAAGCAAATCAGGAAAGGAATTTAGTTTTGTCAACAAGAACATTCTTATGACTATAATTGCTTTCAAATATATTCTAGTCGATGACAGAGGATTTAACAGGAGTATTTAGTTCTCATAAGGTGCACGCATAGGTGGTTAGATCATACTTGATTAACGGATGTAACTATATGAGCTTTCACGAATAAAGCCATGTTTCAATGATTCGGGGAGAAAAATAAGTAATCAGTATTAACTGTAAGTATGAGATCTCTCTGAGTTTTCTGCCTCTACTAAAGTTCATACAGGTTTGTTTTGCCTTTTTAACTGTGAAAAGTTATTATTCACCTAATTTTTCTTACGATCAAAGCATGTTGAAAACACACAGTCACTTTCTTTTACCCCAGTGTGGGTCCTTTGCCTTCAATAAATAAGAGGTATAGAAACATCTGGATAAATCCCAATTCTGTGTGCAGACTCTTCTCCCCTTAGAGAACCTCCATGACTTTTGTGACATTTGAAGGTAACAGATCTTCTGACCTATTCTTTGGAGAAACTTATTGACCTTTCTATATATATACTATTTTGTCTCATCACCAGGAGGATCTCTGCCCTCTCCCTTTTATGGCAATACTCACATCCCACCTCATCATCCTCCTGCCTCTAGCTCCTAAAAGTCTTTAATATGTTCTCCATTTCTATCCTTTTGTGATTTCAAGGATGTTATATATATAATCATGTATTTTTTTACCTTTTGATTGCATGCAATGTCAATGTACTTGTTAATATCTTGGACTACGTTTCTGCAAAATGTTATCTTTGGGGAAACTGAACTGGGTAAAGGAACCCATATTATTCTTGCAACTGCATATGAACCTAAAATTATTCAATATCAAAACTATCATTAAAACAAAAACAAAATGAAGGGATGCAAAAGTACTAATAGAGGTATATTTTAGGAAATACACTTATAGACATTATTTTTCTCAGAAACAGCACCTGGTCCTAGACTGTATCCTATACTGAAGAAAAAAGAATACTGTGAAAGGCATTATTGCATATACTGACCAAATTAGAATATGGAGAGTAGATTAAAATGACACATCAATGTTAAGTGTACTGGGGTTGGTAATTATACTGTGGCTATGTAAAATAATATCCTTATTCTTAGGAAATACTCACTGAATTATTTAGAGCTAAAGAGTCATGCTGTAAGTAACTTAACCTCAAATGTTTCAGAAAAAAGTATGTGTGTGTTTGTGTAAAGAATACAAGTGCACAAATGATAAAGAAAATGAAATATTAGTTTGATCCATGCAGAGTATGTGTTTTATTTGTAATAACCTCATTTTTACAATTTTTCATAGGTCTGAAATTATTTCTAAATCAAATTAAAATAATGCAACCAATTCTGAAACATGCATTTCTTTCCATATACATTTCTAGAAATGGGAGGTATATTAACATCAAGAAATTTTATATTTAATATTTTAGGTAGAATAAGTGCTGTGTTTTAAATAACATAAAGAATTTATAGCTTTAACAAATGAAAGCTCAAGAGAATGAGGAGAAAAGTCATAGATTGAGTGAAAATATTTGCAAGTGACACATTTGTTAAAGGACTGTTACCCAAAATATAAAAAGAATTCTTAAAACTCAACAGTAAGAACACAAACTAATTAAAAAATGGTCAAATATCTGAACAGACACCTCACTAAAGAAGGTATATATATGACAAAGAAGCTTATGAAAAAGATCCTCAACATCATATGTCATTAAAGAATTGTAAATTAAAACAGCATTGAGATATCAGTATACACTTGTTAAAATGGCCAAAATCCAAAATACTGACAACACAAATTATTGGCAACAAAGTGTAGCAACAGGAATTCTCATTCTGTGCTGGTGGAAATGCAAAATGGTACAGCCACCATGGAAGCTAATTTTGCAGTTTTCTCAAAAGTAAACATACTCTTACCATACATTCCAGCCATCAAATTCTTTAGTAATTACCCAGTGTAGTTAAAAACTTATGCCCATACAAAAACCTACACACAAAAGTTTAGAGTAGCTTTATTTATAATTGCCAAAACTTAGAAGCAACCAAGATATCCTTCAGTAGGTGAATGTAAAAATAAACTGACTGTGGTCCATCCAGACAGTGGAATATTATTCCATGTGAAAAAGAAGTGAGTTCTGGAAAGATATGGAGGGACGTTAAATGCCTATCACTGAGTGAAAGAAGCCAGTCCTGATAGGCTACACTCTGTATGATTCCAACTACACAATATTCTGGAAAAAGCAAATCTATGGAAATAGTCAAAAATCAATGGTTGCCAGGTTGGGGTCAGGAGGATGAAATAGTCAGAACACAAAGGATTTCTAGGACAGTGAAACTGTGATATATGTACCTGCATATATAATATCATGGTGGCGGACACATACCATTACACATTTGTTCAAACTCATAGAAAGTACAACACCAAGAGTGAAGACTCATGTAAACTATGGACTCTGGGCAGAAATGATGTGTCAACATAGGCTTATCAATTGTTATAAGTGTGCCACTCTGGTGGGGATGTTGATAATGGAGGAGGCTGTATGTGAGGTGGGGTTGGAAGTGCACAGGTTCTGTGTGTACTTGACTCAGTTTTGCTGTGAATGTAAAACTGTTCTAAAAAAAAACTCTATTAAAAAAATGGAAGCTATATGTTATGCTTAATTGCTTCTATTATTGCTGCTCTAATGCTTATAAACCTATATTTGTTCTATTAATAACCCATGTATTAAAATAATCCAAATAATCATTTGGTAAATTAATTGTAGATGCTTTCTCAGTTGGATAAAAATTAGAAGCTTTAATAAGAATTTGGATAAGTCTATGGTTATTCCCAATTTATGGAAAATGATTATTTCAGTGTGGTTATGATCAGGAATCTTTGTTTCTCTATAGCTGATCGAGTGAAGAGTGTAGAATTATTAACCACATTGTAATATAACCGTTAGATATTGAATACATCTGTTTTTTTCTAAGAAGTATTGCATAGATTGAAATGGCTATATAAGAACACCGAAGGAGTAAAAATATTGTAATACTATTTTGGGGAAATAAATTAATGTTATAAATTATCACAATTTTTTTCAAATTTGTTTTTATGATTTGAACACCAGTCAGGTCTTTTGCTTTAAATATATTAGTGTGGCTTAACAGCCAATCAATTTAAATTACCAGCTTGTTCCCAATTACATACTGAGTTATATAAGAGATAAGAAGATCCAAGAGCTTAACATTTATAGTTTCATTACTCTGAAAAATTAAATCTAAAAATGTGTAAAAATTCACATTAATCATTTAGTTTCAGCACATAAATGTAAATGGTTGGAGCTAAAATTCGCTTCAGACTATAAGTAATAATTACCCCCAAACACTTCATGAGCTTCATTAGATATTATGTTTAATAAAAGTGAGGAACACAGGGGACCTGCCCAAATCGGCACAAATAAGAGGATTATAGTATTTAATCAGTATAAAATGGTCCCCATAAAGCTTCATTTAGGAGCATTTTCAAAAAACGAAATCAGGGAAGATGATCTTGAAAATGAAATCTGATTTTCAGCTTGACAGTTTCCTTAAAATAATACAACTAATTTTTATGCAGTTGTCTTTTCATGTTCTTTTTCTATGTGTAACAAATTAGTAAAGAAAAAAGAATAAGGAAGTTATTGAAAACACCAATAGCATTCCGATCTTTGTTTAATAAACGAGCATTTGCAAATGCCAGCAACTTTTTTTCAATTTCTAATTTTATATGACTCATGCTATTAAATAACATCTGTTAAGAAGTCACTTTGAGAAAACATTTCTAGTTTTTAGGGGATAAGGTGCACAAATCTTGTTAGAGGCAGTGGAAGCTACATTTCTGATTCTCTATGCAGAGTGAATCAGAGAACATGCTACATTTACAGACAAACTGGAGGCTCTGAAAAAATTTTCTGTAAGTTATTGGAAAATACAGATTTACCTTTAAGAAGTGTTGGTTTAATTTAGTGGGTCATTTAAGTGATACAAAGTTTATATTCTTATAATTACTTGAGGAACACACTATTCATACCACACTACTTTAGAGCTGCCTTATTAATGCAATAACTATGCCAAGATTTAATTTTAGAGTCTATTTTCATGATAGAATACGTATTACCTTTTCTAAAAAAATATTTATTTATTTATTTGGTTGGTTGTGCCGGGTCTTAGTTGCAGCAGGCAGGCTCCTTAGTTGTGAAGAATATGTATTACCTTTTAATAGGCACTGATTTTTAAAAAATATGAAATCATCAACTGCCTAGTGCATATTTCTGGAAGTGCTTAGACAACAACTATACAATTTCATTAAAAAGTAGTGTGGAGCTTCCCTGGTGGTGCAGTGGTTGGGGGTCCGCCTGCCTATGCGGGGGACGCGGGTTCGTGCCCCGGTCTGGGAGGATCCCACATGCCGCAGAGTGGTTGGGCCCGTGGGCCATGGCCGCTGGGCCTGCGCGTCCGGAGCCTGTGCTCCGCAGCAGGAGAGGCCGCGGCGGTGAGAGGCCCGCGTACCGCAAAAAAAAAAAAAAAAAAAAAAAAAAAAAAACCCAAAAAACAAACAAACAATCAAAAAAAGTAGTGTGCACTCTGACTGGAGTCATCACTACTTTGTGGAATCTATGAGTTCTCTGTTAAATATCTAATTACAATTCAATACCACATGGCTTTTCAGCAACTTACTTACTCCTGAATATTAAAATTTAGGTAATTCAACTGTGTGGCACAGAGTCTATGAGCTTCTGTAAGAAATAAGAACCTAATACAAAGGTAACACATTGGCAATGTGGATAAACTTTCATCATTTAAAAAAATGCACTCAAAATTTGGAATATAAAACATATTGCAAAATTACATGAACCCAGTGATTTTTAAAAGTAATTTGAAAACAGAGTAAATGCTTAAAAATTAAATTTGGACTATTAGCTTGTTCTATGGCTTATGGAATCTCTTAGGATATTTAAATGAGATTCCAAATATAATACAGATTTGTACTTTTGTAATGTCTTTCATCAAAAGCAAGATTTTAGTAGGATTAACTTCAAGTGAAAAAATGTCAATGTATAATCCTTTAGAAGTTAAATACACACACACATACATATACCGATATATATGTGTACATATAAATATATGTGTATATTTATATGTATAGTATATATAAATACATATGTGTGTATGTATCTATATAATGGGCCAGTGAACATTATCCTATATCTTTTTAGCAAATAGAAAAAAATAAAATAAATTATGTCAGAATAATTACGGAAAAAGTTGGGTACTTATCTTAATCAAAATATCTTATCATGCCAATCACCTTTGCATTTCTTTTTCTGTTAACTTGCTCTAACTCTTAACTTTCCACCTTGAATAACTATACTTCCTCTCTTAATCTCTAAGTATGTATTATAGTTCTCAAGTAAGAAAATATATAAATATATATAAAGAATTTATATATAATCTATATAAACATATTTATAATAAGTATTTAAAGTATACATATAGTATGATAGTATTTAAAGAGTGTATATATACTTTATTTATTTATTTATTTATTTATTTATTTATTTATTTATTCGGAGAGAGAGAGAATCTCTATACCTATAACACACACGTGTGTGTGTATGTTTGTGATCTTGGGGAAATATCTGAATATTTATAATTATATTTTCTCGCCACATTGCCGTTCTGAACTCAGAAGCATATAGTGCCTGTCCTCCTATCGAATCATTTTGTTTGCAAAAGCAGGTGGATACTAGCTCTTACCTGGTTCTGGGGAAGCTGTAAGTCAGTCTACAGAACGTGTTTCATAGGCTTCAGCACAACTGAGCCGTGTCTTCAACCTGACAAGACTCTATGATGTTGGTTCATGGAGAAGGGAGCTCAGTGCAGGAGTTAAGGTTCCCTTTTCACATGCATACACCCAAAGCCTAAAGTTGTAAGAAAAAATGCGGGCTTACAGACAGAGAAAAGATCACGTCATCCAAACATTTAGGTCTCACTGTTTTCTCTTCAGCTTCACATGTACACTTATTCACACTTTTTCTCTTTAAATATCTACACCTGACCAGAGTCTCTTGCTTTAAAAACAAATATGTCTCTTCTCATCATTCACTGTTCAAAACGTCCCACTTTCCACACATCCACTAATATAGAGAACATGTGCATAACATTTCCTGATGCAAAAAACAATTATTCAGACTTAAAGAAATTTCAATAAATTTTATTGTAATACTTAGCAGTAATAAGATAAATAAAACTCAGAAAATTGAATAAATATATGATTATCATTATTTTCAATAACATTCTTTTATGAGTTAAAAATTATAGTATATAATTATATAATATATAACTATTATATATATGTATATATATATTCATCATCATGGAACTACTGAAAAAATGCCAAATATATGTAAATGAAAATTAAACTGACCTAACTTTCCAAGAAACAGAGGTAACCACTGTTTTCTATTTATTATGTTAATTATAGACATTTTTCCTATGTTTCCATGCAGAATTCTTAGGCTAAATTTGTACACGTGTGTGTGTGTGTGTTTGTGTGCAAGTGATAGATCTGTCTACCTCACCAAGCTATGGGTACAAATGCAATGTACACGTGCCAATAACCACAATTTTATTAACTTTTCTCACCTGCTACCCCTGTATCTCCAAGTCTTCTCAACTATTTCTTTTTCCATTTATCTTAAGACATCTTCAGGAGTGTCTCCCATGTGCTCAGTGATACATGTGGAGGAATTATCTTTTTACACACTACAGAGTGTATCCATATACTGTTTTCTTTTCCTGGTCACCTTGCTGTCATTTACTGCTAGAACTTCTCCCATTACCAATAATCTTTACAGGCTTTGGCCACATCTACTTGGCAATGCTATTCCATTTTCCATTCAACTTTTTTATTGGCATGACTTCTCATTTGAGTGGATACTGAATTTCTCCACTGCTATTCTCTTTGACACAGAAGTAAGATGAGTGTCCTTCTTATATCGCACACTGTGATGGAACCAGAGGAGTGGAATCTCTTCTCCAGTTTCAGAGTCCCTTCCTCAAGGCAGCTCTTTCTTTTTTTATTTAAATTTTTATTTTATATTGGAGCATAGTTGATTAACAATGTTGTATTAGTTTCATGTGTACAGAAAAGTGATTAAGTTATACATATACATGCATCTATTCTTTTTCAAATTCTTTTCCCATTTAGGTTATTAGAATAAAGAGATTATTAGGATATTCATATATACACTGGAATATTAGCCATAAAAAAGAATGAAATAACGCCATTTGCAGCAACATGGATGGATCGGGAGATTGTCATACTAAGTGAAGTAAGTCAGACAGAGAAAGACAAATATCATATGATATCACTTATAAGTGGAATCTAAAAAAAATGATACAAATGAACTTATTTACAAAACAGAAACAGACTCACAGATTTAGAGAACGAATTTATGGTTACTGGAGGTTAAGGGGGGAGGAGGGATAGATTGGGATTGACCTGTACACACTGCTATATTTAAAATAGATAACCGACAAGGACCTACTGAAGGCAGCTCTTTCTGGCCCCCCAACATTGCCACCATGAGCTGGTTTTGGAGATCTGTGGCTTGCCATCTTCCCCATTAATTTGGCCCCAGTATCATGGACACACTCTCCTCTGCTTTCACCAAAACGCCCAATGTATTTCCACCACTGAAATGGGTTTGGAGAGTCCAAGTATCTGCTAATCTGTGAGGATATGCCCAAGTCCCATTGGTGGGTCCAGGGGTAGGTCTATCTGGAATATATGCCAGATTATAACATATAAGTCAAACTCTTTTCTCAAGAATCTTTTGGAAAAACTTACCTTTTGTAATACTTCAACCATTTGTGATTTGGTCTTTAATTTGTTTTAGCACTATTTTTGCCTCATTTTAACATTATTTTAACTTTGTAAGTAGTAAATGATATGTGTTTGTAACTTCTTTATTTTATTTTATATTAAGACAATGCACTCCTAAGTTGAGGTTTATTAAATAGTCACCTTTTCTTTCATCTTTTAGGATTTTGTATTTTATGTTTATCTCTTTTATTCATCTTCCATTAGTTCGATGCCTGCTGAAGAGGAAGTACAGCTTAATATTCTTTCTGCACAATAAAATTGGTATGGAGAAGCCTTCTAAATGTACTGTGATAGCAATGGGGGAGTCAGACATGGGTATAAAAATTGGGGATTCATACATTCCCCAATGAACTTGAAACCTTTAGGGGAAAACACATGTAAAACACAAATCTACCTAAATATTAAAGGATGGCAAAAGTGACAGTTTTGCTGTTACTATTTTTAATACTTAACATTTACCAAGTGCTTTCTGTGAGCTTCACACTAGGAAGACCTATTATAAATTTTACTAATTAATACAAGGTCTAGAAAAGAGAGGCAAACATGCCATCCAGTTTTTCTGGCTTGGGAAACAGGGTAAGTGATGACATAATTAACAAATGCCCTACATGAACTGATTTAGGGAGAAAAATTTAAGTTCGATTTTGGACAGATTGTTTGATATGCTCCTGAGAATTCTAAGAGATGTCTCAGAGAAGTGTCTGAGTGACCTTAGCAAGAACAGTCTCACTGGAAATGGAATCAGAAGACAAATTAAATTGAGTGGAAGAGTGAGGAGGAAATAAGTGATAGAAATGGAAAGTGCTCACAAAACTCCATAAAAAATAAGTTGTAAAGTAAATGAGAGATAGAGTGTGAACTGGAAAAGAACAGAGTCAAGGGAGTGTCTGTGTTTCTAAGAAGAGAAGGAATTTTAATATGTAATAAACATTGAAAGGTAGAGTCCAGTATAAAAATACAAATGGGTATCCAGAGGCTGTCAGAGGAAATCTATGACCAGAGAGCTGAGAGGAAGAAAGGGATGTGATAAAGGCAGAGTCAAAGGAATTGGCTACAGAGAAAACCAGAATCATTCATACATTAGAACCGTAGGGAAGGAGGTCCAGGTAAATACACATTGATTAATTTGTTGGTGTCGACTTGAGAGCCTTTTGACCGGATCCCTTTAACGTGGATCTGAGGTCATCTGCTAAGGACCTTGAAAGAAAGTCAAGAAGGTTAAAAGTAGTGATTGAGGAGAATGAGAGAGTAGCATGACGAAGGAAATAGAATGCGGCTGATCAAATAGAGGAGCTAATTGTGGGTGGTGACGTGACCGGGAGTTCACGGCAGTGCAATTCCTCTGGGGAACGTGCTTGCTTCGGCTGTGATTCAATTAAGCACAAGGAAGACATGGTTTCAACCAAGGTTTAAATTCTACATACAGATGGGACGGAATGGTAAGGAGCTTGAGTGCTTTGTCAGGAGAATCTCAGTAACGTGTTAAGGGGTGTGAGCGATGGATAGAGTTTAGCCTGGCCCCCGAAATGGCTTTTAAGATTCATCTTCTTAAATATACAAATTATAATTTATGCCAAAAATGATTTTTTGAAAAATGACTTGGCAAATTGAAATAATTAAAAACCACAGGAGAAGGGCAAAGATAAGCTTCATAAGGTTATTTATGCATGAATAAATTCAACCAAATGTCTGAAAACCTTCTCTGGAGAAATTGGGAGAATGTTTCCCTGCTCTTTAAGAAGGCCTAAAGCTAGTTAATATTGGCGTGATGACTGTTCATCTTTTATAATATGCTCTAACCTTTTCTTTGAGAGACAATTTAAATAGTGAGCTGTGAATATAGTACTTTAATTAAGCCATCTCTTCTTTACAGCTCTGATCTTATGCACGAATATATTCTGGGGAGAATGAGCTATACTGTAAAAAATGTTTGGAATCTTCTTTTATTCTGCATCTTTTAAATATATTTGTTGTATGGAGGAATAATTAATCTCTATACCACAGCAGAAAATTCTGTCTCTAATATTTATCAAATTTGTATCAAACCCCTTGAAAACAAGTTGGTGTTGAAAAAGTACCAGTAAAATGATTCAATAAGGTGAAGTCTCTCAGTGTGTGTGTGTGTGTGTGTGTGTGTGTGTGTGTAGGGATGTGATTATTTATGTGAATTCACACAGATTTTGGACTAGCAATGTACAAGTCCAGTAGTAAAGTCAGTATATTGGTTGTGGGTTAAATAGCTGGAGACACCCCAAATTTAAAGTTTGAGATAGCAATAGGGCATAATGGACACGTGAATAAAGAAATAACTAAGGTGGAAGCTTTAAACTTCCAGCTTTGCAAAAATGTTACACACTGTGATTTTTTATTAAGGGGGCTCTGTAGAAAGAAATGTTACTTTTGCTTTGTCAAGTGTAGTGGCAATAGTCGTGAGGCAAAGAATCCGTCCTGATTAAGTGCTATCCAATTACTGTCAGTAATTTCCACCACTAGTCAGAAAATGTAGCCATTTTTTTTCTATCAGTAATTTTGAATAGTAGTGTTTATTGCAAATGATAAAGATAGAAATTTGCTGAGAAACAGGAAGATTCTACAAAAATTTTTTGACTGGGTAACACTGACCCATATAAATAAACACAGAACAGGTTTCAAAATAATGTTCAAATTAGGTTTTAGTTCAAATGATATATTTTATTTTATAGTGCTTCAAAAATAAGTAAATTCAGACAGCATAACTATGGAAGGAGGACAGTTTCTTATAAAAATAAACAAAAATGTGTTTGCCTGTTACTTATGGGAAAAAGCCAACTTCCCATATCCTAGTCAACAACAAAATAATTCAAGGTAAAGCAAAAAACAATGCCAATAAAAACCAAACAAGGATGTATTGTGAGATGGGAAGTTTGTAGGACTTTATGAGGTATAAAACAGGCTGGATCAAACAAATGAAACACTTCACCAGTCTGGTACACTATCTAAAGAAAAAAAAAACTGTCAAAAGTAAGGGAAAATGTCACGAAATGTCAGAGCTAGAGCTCCTACAAAATAAACCAGAATATTTTCCTAGAGATAAAGACTGCTGTGCAAACTTATTGGAACTCTATAAATCAAATTCATGAAAAAGGGACACCTCAATAAGCTAGAATGTCAACATTAATAAACAGAGTCAAATAGAACATTAGAGTAGGAATGAAAAAAGGAAAAGAAGTGGAATTATTTCCAATTGCTAGGCTTTGCAGCAATATGTTTGTGTGGGTTCCAGAAAATGTAAGTGGGAAAGAAGAAAGACAGTATTAGGGAAATAAGTGGGTGCATAGAATAGGAAAAGAAGCATTGATCTGTAGATATTGGAAAATTATTTTAAGATGAGCAACTGTGAATAATAGCTACCAGATACTGAGCCTGGTTATACGACAGCAACTCTGCTTGCCACTTATAAGTTTATTTCATGTTATCCTCAAAATAATGTTTTAAACTGTGTTATTATTCCCTTTTAGAGAGGAGAAGACTAGATCAGAAAACATATATCAATTTACCATTGTCACAGAGTGACCGAGGACCTGGATGGAGTATGAGTCCAGCGAGAACACAGTACTGTAAATGGTAATACATTAACTCATTCTTTTGTAGTGTCATTCTTCTGCTCATCTAATTTATTTAGGCAGCAAAATTGTGATTTTGTACTCAGAGTATTCAAAAAAATCATTGCCAATGGTATCACAAAGTATACAATGAAGAAACGGTGATTTTTTAAATATAGAAAGTATATTTACATATTAAATACTCAGCAGATAAATCCACATTGCAGCTGTGAAAATATGAGAGTGATACTGGGATTCTTTTCAGGTAATAAACGATATAAGGTGAAACGTTACTGACTGGACACTATGACCTCAGTAGAAACTTATGTTGGTCCCTGGAGAATGACCGATGATTAAGTCATAATAATTTGACCCCTGGGTGAGATTGTATATTAATCAGTGAAGCCTTAGAAAATAGTTATCAAACATTAGGATTTTGTTTTAGCTCTGCTACTGCTGAGCTATTATTCTCACAATAATTAATCAAAGATTTAATTGCTTAAGGCTTCTTCATAATGAAACAATGTCTTCTGCACAGAGAGTGATGATTGCCTCCTAATTTATGGTGCTAGAAAGGGCTGCATCCAAATTATCTAAATCAGTAGATACGTTATCCAAATTATTTTCTGCCTCACATGGATCATATTTATAACACAGTTTCATGGGTGACATCACTCATTACACAGAATAATTCTAAAATGTTGGAGAAGTAGCAGGGCATATTACCCTAAGGTAATGCTACTCGAATCAGGCTGCTCATTTTGGTCACTTGTGGAATCCATAAAAATATAGTTATCAGATGTTGTACATCTCTACAACTCTGATTCAGCCTAGCTGAGAAGAACCTAGGCATAGAACATGTTTGTAGAACTCGATTTGGAAGCATAAATGGTTTTGAAAACTATTATTTAAGGACAATATAGAATCTTTTGTATATCAAATAGAGTAAGCTATTTAATTCAACAAACAAATAAATAACTATTACAATAAAACTCCAGAGATAATTCTGATATGCTACCTGAACATAGATTTCTAGAGTGGGTCTGATCAAAATGCTGGAGGGTAAGTGTATTTGCAGACTTTGCATTCCAGATCTGTGCATGAGTATGCACAAGTATTTTTCCCTCATGCCCAAATCTATTTGAAATAGCAGAAAAATAAAAAATATAAATAATTCTATAAGAGTCTAGAAAGAAAAACTTTGCAACGCCACTAAAGCAAAAGAGAAGACTTCTGAATGATTGTTCCCAAAAGAATCCTGGAGGGACAAGGAGGGCAAAAATAACTCAGAAATTGGGAACAAGAGCAGCTGTGATTCAGAAGAGAGTTCAGGTGAACGAAATATGGCACACTTGCACCAGGCCATCTCTGAGAGAGGCTGACGTTCTTCCTCTAGAGACAAGACCTTTTTATAATGTCAAAGCCTGTAACTATTCTGACAAGGTGGAAAATGTGTAATGGTGGCTCTCCATGGAAGGATTTAGGTCTAGAGAGAGTGCCTGGGAAGTGCCCAGAGATCTTCTATTGGGGACAGCAAACAAGGAGCTCAAAGATCCAGAATGCAAACTGCACACATCATCAGTTGCTCAGGCCAAAAATCTAGATATAAGCTTTGATCTATCATTTCCCCTTACACACACCAACACCTGATATATCAGACATTCTTGCTGGTTCTAAATGCAAAGCTTCTATCCCATTTATTCTACATGCCTCTCCATTTCCACAGCTGCTGTTCTATTCCATGCCAGCATCATGTCCACCTCCCTGGCTGCAAGCCTTTCTACCTGGCATCTTCGTTTGCACTCTTCTTCCATTGCTAACTAATCACCAAACAGCTCCCATGATAATATTTTTAAAACATTATATCAGGTCATGTTCTCCACTTGTTTAGAGCCCTGTCATTATTCTCATTGAAAGTTGAAATAAAAAGCAAACTCCTTTCTATGGCCTGAGAAGTGTTGCACATTCAGGTCTTCACATCTTTATAGGTAGCTGTCCTCCCTCACAGGAGGGTACTCTTGATTTTTATGCTATTTTATTGTCCTAGGTATATGATCCAGGATAAGACGTGTCTTCTTTGATTATACAATAAATGTGAAATTGTACACAAATCTGTAAGTAAACATAGTAATTTATGTAAGCCTGTTGATGCTCCTTGCTTGGAAGAAATGAGCTATCTTTTAAGAAAATATGGATAAAATACTGCAATGTCTTAGACCACAGAGGGCCATTACTAAATGCAAAAATTTATTTTTTCTCTTCTTATTTTTTCAGGTTCCATGTTTTACTGAGTATGGTCCACAGCAGAAGAGCAATATTAAAAGGAAGAAAAAGTTTTCATTCTCAACTTGTTCTAAAATATCCATCACTGAAGTAAAGGTAAACAAAGAAGAAACAGATATACTAAGAAACAGAAATACTAAGTCCTTAATTATAGATGCAAAATTAATAATTCAAAGATTGTCACATACTTTTCCACTGAGTGATATTTATCTGAGGTGATAAATTAGCTTTAGCAACTATATTCTTCTCATATTGAAATAAACATGTCTGGGGAAATTTATATTTCCTATGAATAATATTTTGATAAGTCAATACAGTTGTTTGTATTTAAGCCTCCCCAAATTTAAAATTCAGGTGATAAATGCTCAGGAAATATCCATCATGGTTCTGGAGACATCTGAGGGATTGTTACATGTGTCAGTAAGAATGATAAATAAGATCTAATAATGATGTAAGGTATATTAACATCATCCTAAAATTGTGGTACAGAAATGATTTTAAGTAGATAAGAATGTGACCTATTAAAAAAGTTTAAAAATTATATAACTTGATTTACCAAATTTACTATAATTGAAATCTGAATAAAGAATAGCATAAAACATTAAACAAAGGATTCATTTAAAAATAGTCAAGTAGCTATTTGAAAGTGAAGTTAAACACTGAGAAAAGGCAAATGGTCAGTAAGATTTTATTCTTTCACTCAAGCTGCCATATTAAAGGGAGAAATCTCAGATATTTGTAGAGGTACTTGGAAATATCTGTATTGCCAGAAAAGTACCCTTTCATTTGGGGGCTTGGTCATTTATTACTCTATAGAAGCTAAGTGTTAACCCCCCTGAAATTTGACAGGTCTAACTAGTTTAACTTAAGCTTTGTAGTGGAAAATCAGTTTATCTTTGGTGTGGAATTATAGTATACTCAGTTCAGTATATCACTCAAGAAGAAAGGCTTAATAAGAAGTTAGGCTCTAACCAATACCTATATTCTGTTGTTCGTTGGATGTAATTAGGTGAGGGGAAAATGGCACTAAAGAACCAAGGTAGAGGGCTTCCCTGGTGGCGCAGTGGTTGAGAGTCTGCCTGCCGATGCAGGGGACACGGGTTCGTGCCCCGGTCTGGGAAGATCCCACATGCCGCGGAGTGGCTGGGCCCGTGAGCCATGGCCGCTGGGCCTGCGCGTCCGGAACCTGTGCTCCGCAACGGGAGAGGCCACAACAGTGAGAGGCCCACGTACCACAAAGAAAGAAAAAAAAAAAGAACCAAGGTAGATTATATTTCTATGCAAAGAGTTTCTTATCTGTAAAGTTTTCACCAGTGTGGCAAAATGACCGTTTTTTCAGAAATCAGACAGTTTAAGAAGTTTGTTAGGGAAAAAAACGTTAGCAAGTAGAGACCACAGACTCTGATCATGACGGAGTAATCTATAACAGAATCAGCTGCTTACTGAAAAGGACTGTCAAAACTGTGCTAAATATATAAAACCTCTATTTAAAGGCATTGGAGAGATGCCAGTGCAGTCAGGATGGGCAAGGATAAAATTCTGAAGAGAAGTGAGATGAACTCAGAGTAGAGCTACACATTCACTCTATTTTGTTTTTCCCCGAGGACATTTGCTAATTCTCAGAGTGGTGGGGAATAGAATACTGAGAATGAAAAAGGAGTAATACTAGGCTAAAGACAAAGGAGTTGATGTTAAAAGCTTCCAAAGCAGGTGACACTTAAGCAAAATTTCAGAGAAACCCCATGCATTTGAGCCATTGTACTGCCTTTGAAGTTCTACAGGGAAGATGAGAATTATAAACTGAAGGATCTGTTTCCTTGAGAGTAATTTTGAGATTTTATGTGAAGAAAGAAGGCTAGCACCTGACTAGATATTGACAAGATAATTCTATGAGATGCTTAGTGCATCTAGAGCTGTGCTGAGAAAGAGTTCATGTGACGGTAGTTAGATTAGGGGAGAATCATGCTTACAGATCTGTTTACAAGCTGACAGCATTCTGGCATCTCAAGAACTAAGCACCCTTGGCATGAATGTTGGACTTCTGAAAACAGACACCTTCTGGGTGATGGAGGTGAAGTTTGCTTAAGCGGCTTCGATCAGAGGAGCCATGGAACCAGAGTAGGGGGTGAAGAAGAGTGGCAGAGAACTCATGCTGACAGATCTCTAAGCACATGCAGGTATATTATTACTTAGAGAAGGTTCTAAGTGATAATTGAGGAAATTTTTAAGAGGCTACTTTGTGTGCTATAGGTTTATGTGTTGTACACAAACAGCAAGGCTAAAATACATCCTAGTTGGATTATCATTAAAAATTAATATGATTTTATGGGAATTCCCTGGCGGTCCAGTTGTTAGGACTCGGGACTTTCACTGCCGTGGCCCAGCTTCGATACCTTGTTGGGGAACTAAGATCCCGCAAGCTGTGTGGTGCGGCCAGAAAATAATAATAACAATATGATTTCAGTCCTGATCACAATGCTAACACACGGATGTTGAGTCTACATTACAATCACGTAAACTTAAAAACGTCAGACCTCTTCAGAAGTAAATAAATAGGAAAATCAAGGCAGGTAATTCTTATTGCTATTGTTTCCACAGAAATCTCAACTAATCTTACACAAGTATGTGGGTGATAGCAAACCAACCAATAAACCTTCCATCTCCACAAGAGCAGCTTATAGGATAAGAAAACACACTGACCTGGCTTGACATTTCAACACATAATTTAAAAATAAATAAGTCTGGAAATTACAACAAATCATTTCTAATTGTAGCATTGTAGGGAAAAAGAATTCAGATTCTGAAGTTGTAGAGAGCATTGGGAATGTGAAAACATCCTTAATTTCATCAGCATGTGATCTTTAATTGATCCCCAGCCACCAGAGAGCTAAGAATTATCGGTGAAGATAAAATAACCCTGAACTGGGATTCAGGGAACAAAAATTCTAGTCTGGGCAAATCAATTAACTTATTGACCCTTAGTTCCCTCAGATAAAGAATAAGGAAGTTAAACTAAATGATCAGAATGGAATTTTCCATCTGGGCCAGTCTGTGAATTTATTTATTTATTTTTAAGAACCATCAGTTATTTTTCAATATCTTCATAAGAACAGGAAAATGACAAAGTCTTTGCTCTATTCCGCAGCATATACTTCCTTGCAGCTGATTCCTGAGCAGAAAGAATAATGGACTGACAGCTAATTTGTGGAGTAAAGGTTTGGCATGTCCTCTAGTTAGTTATTCTTTATCAGTCATCCTTTTATTTTTTATCCCAAGTCTGTGATCTTCCAGGTAATATCTTGAGAATTTTGGAAATACATTAGCTCTTTCAAAGCTTTTAGGTACAATCGTACTATGCCAGGGGACTATTAAGTAGAACAACCCCTCATTTAGTTGGCATTGTTGAGAATTAGCTTGATCCATTTAGGTAAAGTTAGTTCAGTGCCAAAGTTTTAAGCTTCACACATGAGCTCATGGCATTCTTTTTTAATGGCTTAGAGCTCTCTCTGACTCCCTGGTTTGGGACTGTCTCTGGGACAGTGACGTTTGTTAGGAAATGCTCCATGCTAACTGATATCTTTGGTTGGGAAATTTTACTTCCTTGAAAGAGCATAACAGAATTTCAAAAGTGATTTTGACTAGAGAGAATAGATATAATTTTAGTTAATATTAAAAAAGAGAAAAAAAAAGAAAAAAAAGAGAAGAGCTTCATGCTTGGAAGGAAGATTTTGCCAATCATCAACCTACCTGTTTATTATTATTACTTCAGCAGAAATACTAGCTATAAGAACCTAACTCGAAGGACTCTTTTTCCTTAAGGAATTCCTTTTTTTCCTGTTTTTAAAATTTGTATAAAAAGGAAAGCTTAGTGTAGATCCAGAAGTTAATGGGGAAATTACCCTTGGGCAGCTGGTAGTGGATAGCATAACTTTACAATCTGGTAACTCTAAATTTCACAAGTAATTGCAGCCATAAGAGTTGGAACCCATGTTGAAGTTATAATGAAATTACCACAGAAAGGAGCCATCTAACCAACAGAAATCTAGCAAAAAGTTAAAGCTACTTTGCTGCCACCCAAAAGGCATGTAGATAATGTCTTTGAAAACCATAGGGAATCCATCAATAAATTTTATACAGATGTAAAGGATGACATAAAATAGAATTTATAGTATTATCCCCTGATGAGAAAAAAATTCATTTTTTCTTTAATGAAAAAAAATATATCTATCTGAAATTGAACACCTTTTAAAATGTATTAAATTATAATCTACTTAGGAAATCTACATGAGTTAGAGTGATTTAAAAACTGAACTACTGAGCTTCCCTGGTGGTACAGTGGTTAAGAATCCACCTGCTAATGCAGGGGACACGGGTTCGAGCCCTGTTCCAGGAAGATCCCACATCCTGTGGAACAACTAAGCCCGTGAGCCATAACTACTGAGCCCAAGCACCACAACTACTTAAGCCTGCGCACCTAGATCCCACGCTCTGCAACAAGAGAAGCCACCACAGTGAGAAGTCTGCGCACCGCAAGGAAGAGTAGTCCCCACTCGCTGCAACTAGAGAAAACCTGTGTGCAGCAATGAAGTCTCAATGCAGTTGATAATGAATTATTTAACAGAATCAATATTTTATTGGAATTGAATATCAAGACTAAATATCACATAGATAATGCACTAAATTTTCTCTCATAAACCAGTGCATTCAGAATGAAAGGAGCCATTGAAGCCAGAAATATCAAGCCCATTCTGAGGAGGAGCAACAGATGTAAGAATTATGTGAAAATAGACATTTGCAAATACCTATCGTATAGACATTTGCAAATACCTATCGTAGTGATCATTTGTCTTGTTTGTGGTCATCCAACATATGTAACTACTTACCCTTCTTATTGATATTTCCCACAGTATGTGTCTCATCTTCCTAAAATTAAAGCCAGAGAATTATCTTAACATGACAATTATCTTATCCTTTGCAGGTAGGGTAGATTTCATCAATCACATGCATTTCTGTAAGAATTACCACTTAATATTTCAAAAAAGGAGAATTGAAGCAATTGATGTTGCATCAATTGGCTTCTTTACTTCCAGGCAGATTTAACTTATCCTCAGGAATCATATTTAATCTACATATTTATGTCTTACAAATAATGTTTTACAACTTTTAACAAATAAGGGAAATTTTATCAAATTTGTTTTTAGCCATATAATAAATTTTGCTCCATAGTGCCTTTGTTACTACCTTACAGATAAAACTTATAATTGTTTATTTTATGGTAGAACCTGAAGAACACTACAGACATTTATTATAAATGATCAGAGAAACCAAGGTACAGGACAGGGAAAATATGTCAGAAATAATTTTACCTGGAGAATTCTTATACTATTTAGCATGTCCTATTTAGCATGTCCAAATACAACATTTGGACATAATTTAATTTAATTTTTTTTAAAAAACCTGCTGCAAAATATATTCTATTTAACATTCTAAACAAAGGCAAACATTTTGCTGATTCAATTTTATTACCAATGGATTGCAATTAGGAATTCAATGACTTGTTGGAAGAAGAACCAAATGCTGATATTTGATTATATAAAATATATGGGAAATTTTATTTAGTGTAATTTTATTCTGAAAATTATTGAATAAATGAGATATGGAATCGTTGCTTACATTCTAACAAATTTTAAATAAATAATGTGAGAGTTAAATAGCATTATGTGATATGTCCTATGGAAAACATAGAATCTTCTCAGTCGCCCTTGAACCTTGGATTATTAGAAAATTAACACACTAACATTGAAAACAAATACAACTATTAAAAGAAAGACAATGTAATGATGCATTTTAATTCAGTATTATTCTCTGTACCAGCACTATCCAATAGAAATGATATGTGAGCCATGAATATGAGCTGCATACATAATTTTAAACTTTACAGTAACCATATTAAAATGGTAAAATGACTCAGATTATGTTAATATTAATGATATATTTTAATATATCCAAAATATTTTCCTTTTAGAGTGTAATCAATATAAAATATTAGAGATTTCACGTTTATTTTGTTAGGCCTTCTAAACATATGTTGTGTTTTATATTTTCAGCACATCTCAATTCAGACTAGACATATTTAAACCCAATAGCATCAAGTGCCTAGTGTCTGCTATTTTAGTCAGAGTAGCTTTTGCTGAGGAAGGCAACACCTTCATTAATTGTACACCTATGTCCCTACTCATATGTGTGAATTATTTAGTTATCAAATTACTGGAGCAAAGGGAAATGTTTCTGGAGTAAAAATATACATATATATATGAAAGAGTTTAAGGAGAATAGAGAGGAATAAATTACCTCTGTTCCCCACAGAATCACCTGGTTTTACCTTGAGCCCACACTAATAGAGTGTTAGCTTCAGAAGCTGTTGGAAAATTTTGGTGAAAATCAGGACTCAGCAAGCAGGCCTAACCGAGAATTATGAGGGAGCGAGTCTCTCCAGTTCTGCACAGGACTCATTACTCTCCAGGGCTCTGAGTAAATGAAGCTATGGAGTATGAAGGAATTCCATCATAACTGTGGGCAAAGCTTTCTCTTCAGGAGAGCCAGAGAGACTCTTTGAGATATTTTACAAACAAAGCAGATAACAAAAAATGGGAGCAGGAGTAGAAAAGGAAGAATAAGACAGACATCGAATGAGGACTCTGCCATAATTGTCGAGGAGATATTGGTAAGGAATTCTTTGGGATTGCCCCCCAAAATGAGGCATTTGGTGTGGGAGTCTAGAAGGAAGAAATCTTGCTATTAAGAATGCGAGGAATATTAAGCACGTAGATAATCACACCTGATGCATTTGAAATTAAATACTAACTTTTTATATTCCTCAGCCACAATAAATGCAGTATTGGGGGATAGTTCATTTTCAAATACCAAAACTCATGTATCTACATTTCTATCATTAATGTGACTAAAAACATGGTAATTCTAGGTTCTAGAAGATAGTTTGCTGTTGCTGAAGCAGTGCTCATTTAAAAAAGTGTATGTAAATAAATAAATAACCCTGAACTAGAAAAACACATCGAAGGAAAGTTGGAGAAATGCAAATAATGCATATTCAAGAGTTACCGTTTGAAAACATGAAGTAGTGTGGCCACAAGTAGAAGTAGAAGAAATGAAAGCAAATGAAATCTTTATGTTAGTAAAAAAGCCAAGCTCTAGTGTGTTGCCAGAAATCAGTGGTAGAAGTTACAACCTGGCAGTATTCAATAATGAGGATTTATATTTTAAGCAAGGCATTGAGAAAACATGAGTAACAGGAAAATATGAAGGACAGCATTAATTAATAAAAAAATAAGCTCCCAGTCAGATTCAGAATTATTATTAACCCGTGGACAATATTCTCTAGAAATAGTAGCTACCACAAATTCTGTGAGGAGAAGATTCAGTGTAAACTCTGCCCCACAAGTATTCAAAACATGGATTACAATGTAGTACAATAATCTTAATGTGCTGAGGAATCACTTAATAGAAACAAGTATAGACACTCCCTGAATGTAGTATGTTTTATCCTGAGCAATCAGTGACAAATTAAAATGGCATCATTTTAATATTATTCTCTTACAAAAAGAATACCAGAAAGCGGTTCCTGTCTTTTCCCAAAACTTCATGAAATTCTAAGCACATGATATTTAACAATAGAAAGAAAGGTGTGTGCAATGTACAGTATCTCTTATTGTAAGTCCATAGTTTAATAGGTAAGTCAAGTGACTAATTATATGTTTTCTTAATTTAATGATAATCCAGTGAGCATTTCTTACCTATGTGGCTCTGAGCTAAGTTATGTGGGGTAAACAAAGATGAATCAAAGCATAGTTCTAGCTACAAGATCATATAATATACTACTAAATATAGCTGATCAATATTTTTATAAAATAAACTGTACAAAAATGAAAGTATAGAAAATGAAACATTTCTATAAGTCGTAACAGAGCAAATCACAGCATTGCTTCCTTATTACCCACCTGGCTAGACAGGACATAGGTAAGCAGTGTAAGTGCTGGTCCTAGGGAGACGATAAAGGTGCTGTCTTCTTTCAATGGTTTGGAGCTGCAGAGCTGGGAGAGAGACAACCAAAGCTGGGATAGCAAATGCTGGTGCTGTGTTGCTCACCAGCACATACAATAGACTATTCCTGACTTTCTGGATCGCCATTACAGAGATAATAATAGGCTTAGCCAAGATTAATAACCGCTTGTCCCTGACTCCAGAGCTGGCTCTGAAATTACATCCTACTCTGCCTCTCTTATCGTGTAGCTTTATGAACACGTACATGTTACGACTGAGGGGAACTCACGCAGGAAATAAGTGGAGCCTTTCAGAATTGTAGTAGAAGAGAGAGGACAGGGCTGCTACATTCATAAAGGGATAATATTTTATCCATATAATACAATACTATGATGCTCTATAGAGTCCCAAGTTTACATTTCGTGCAATTTGTCCTTATTTCTTAATCTAAATATTTGAAAGTAAAAGTATACCTTCAACAAATTTATGGAATTTAGAATAGCTTCCTTGGGGACATTTTGCCAAACATCTCTGGGGATACTCTTGGGAAAATATTCACTTAATAGTTTTTTTGAGAAAATGAAGCAGAAAACCTTTTTTGTTCTCCCTTTGATCTCATGTTAAATATCCCTCCAGCAACTGAAAGTATTAGTGATTTGACAGCTAGTCTTTCTTTTTCTAAATTCAATGTTGTAATATCTTCTTGCATATGTTTTTGGGCAAGCCCACGTTAAGTTATATTCCTGCTTACATATGTGGTTTTAGGAAAGTCCATAGGTATAATTGGATGAGCACTGTGTGGATCTAATTAGACTTTTCAGCAAGTTGAGCGGGAAGTGCTTCTACTCTGATATGCATGTGTAATTTCCACTAAAGTGAGCAAGCATAACTAAGGATAATATTTTCCCCTCTGAGCACTTTGAATTTTGTGCACTCCAGATGCTACAGAGACTCCCTATGACTATTCCCTTATTCAAACTGTTGATTTGTTATGGCAAGAGAATTCCTTATGAAATCACTTTTGTTGGTTTTAATGAAGTTTTAGACCCCTCCAAAGTAATATAAGTTCTGGTATGGAGGCGTTAACTTTTAAGTGATGGAAGAAATATTTGCTAAGTGAAATGAAAACAGTATTTGTCAAGGCCATCATGCTTCTAGTTTGATGATTCTGGATAGGATGCTGATACTAGCTGGCAGAAAGATAGGAGCATCCCTGCAGATTAAAATGCAAATTTTATTGCAGAAAACAGCAATACGCAGAAAGGCCATAAAGCCTTTCAGCTTCTGACAGCAGCTTGCAGAGTCTGTGCACTGAATCACTCAATATCTTTAAGTGTTTATCCTGTTTTGGAACTCTCATAAACATCTGTTCACACTGTACCTGTGCCAAGTTCCAGTTTTAAGAATATACAGACTTCAAGATTAAATAACTGTTGGACTAAGCACTTTCTCTAGAGTAGATTGTGATCGAATATACTCTTAATTAAAAAGAAGAGTGTGGGGTAAAGTAAAGGGTGAGAGTATAACATCATATAGAGATCTAGGTCTTAGATATGTAATTCCTCTTCTAAAAAAATAACATGAGCTTGATTTTGCTGAATTATAATGTTATATCACATGCAAAAAATGAAGTATTTTAATTCTGCAGTGGAAAGAAGAGACACTGGGATTTATTCAACAAACACTAAGGGATTCTTAGAGACCAGAGCCTCCCCTAGGCTGAACTGATACAGAGGGAATGATAAAATAGTCTGTCCTTCAAACACTTAGAGTTCGGCAGGGCCTTAGCCTCATAAACAACTAAGTCCAGTAACCTTGCTTAAACAGCAAGTTCTATGCTCAAGATTGATTTTCTTGTAATCTCTCAATATAGAGAAGCCATCCTTTTCCAAATGGCAGAAAATCTGATTTTAAGTTGGTAATATACATTCAGAAAAAGCGGCAGTTAGTAGATGATCATGAATGACAATGCTGACAGTAATTAGTAGTTAACTTGTAATAACCAGTTGTCCTTTGGATTAGGGCTACTAAAAGCACCAAATTGGATCTTGGCCAATGTTGAAACCATAGTGATGAACATGGGGCTCCTTTTTCTACACTTCATGTTGACTTAATGTGTTAGAGTATAGACTGGGATCACTTACAGATTTATTTAGTTTTACTCAGATATTACTTCTAAAGATCACTTATCTCATTCTTTTCATTTCCCCTAATTAAATTCTTAGAAGAGGGTTTTAGTTTTATATATGTGAAATACTTTATTGTTGCCCTGTGTTCTTCAAGTAAAGTCAAATTTTGTTTTTGCCTGAACTATGCATTCTATAGTCAAGTCTGAGTCATCTGTAGACATTTAATATGTAGCATAGTTTATATTCAGTTTTCTCCTATGAACCAATATAATTTTAGGTTACTGTAAACCATCTGCATATTAACTTAATATGCCTGGGAAATGGATAATCCTGAATGTACATATGTAAAAAAAAACTTGGTATGTGTTTTGAATTTAAATTAAACAGATTAAGGAAGGTTTTGTTTTATTATTTACTTTTAAAATTTATTCATGCCTCTATTTTCCTTTATCACCTTGAATAACCTAAAGTTAATTGTATTTGCCTTATATTTAATTCCATTTAAGTGTGTTTTAATCTCATTCTTTTCTCTTCTGCTCTCTTTAACTTTGATATACGATTTTAACAGTATTTTGCACAACATAAATAATAGCTCCTAAAGCACAGTTCTGACATTTTCTCACGGTATTCTTTGTTGCGAATATTTTCGTATTCTATCGTTACTTACTCTGAATATTATGAAACCTGCATCAGATTTTACATGTGGTATAAATCATTCTATGTAGTGAATAGCCCAAATAGCGAGTAGAAAACAAATTTGCATTCACATATTGTTGTTTATTACCTAAGGATATATATCTTCTCCTTAGAGGGGGAAGTATGTATTATGAAACATGAGAGGGCTGGGTATTGACCTGTGATCTGAGAGCAGATAATGACATGAAAGAATCATTGTAAACCAGTGTTGATTTAATTTCTCATTGTGAGAGAGTTCAAGTATTAAAAATTAACTAATGCCATTCTTAGACATTGCAGAATATAGAAAGACAAATTATGCATGTATATATTAGATGGTTTCAGGATAGTCCTGCTGTTTTAATAGTTTTGACAAATACAGTTGTTGAACAAGGGGAGTGACTTTCAGCAAATGGCCCTGCAAGTCTATGAGAGCTATGCTTACTGATTGGGAGAAAAGGTCTCAAAAGGATAGTCTCTCTTCCCACAGATCCTTCTATGAAGAGAAACTGTCTCATCTTCAAGGATTAAAAATGAGAATTTGAATCCAATTTAGGGATTCACATATGTTTTCTATTTAAAAATGGTAATGTATGGAAGAAGTGTCTTCTCTCAGCTAATTACTTTTTCTTAGGAAGCCAAACTTTTATGTGTCTATTCTAATCTGTGAGTTGGAGCACACACACACACACACACACACATACTACAACACATCTACTTAAATTCTGATAGTAAGGGCTTCATTTAATATTTTTCCTTCCCCAAGTTTTATTAATGATTTTAAACTCAGTATAATGTTCTCTTTTATCCAGTTGATCAGCTTGAAAAGAGGACAGAGACCAAGCCCACCATTACTCAAGCCTTCCTGCTTCCCAGGCCACCAGAATAAGATAAGAATGGTCATATTCCACAAACTGTAATTCTCATCACACTGTTGTTACAAGTCATTGACAGGGAGTAGTGAGCTCACGGCTGACAGGTTTTGAATGATAATTCTTTCATTTTTGTTTTAGGGATCCAAAGGCAGTTTATTCCCTCTGGCAAAGCTTCCCTTACAAAATTGTGTGGCTTTAATATTTTATTTGAAACCCTATGTTATTATATTTGACATGAAATGCATTCCATATTTAAAATTGAATACGGTGGGTAGAGGTACCATTACAACATTTTATCAAAATTTTATCATAATTTTGACATATTTGATACATTTTGAAGACATAGGAATATTCATCTGATCAAAATAATCTGCAGTTGAGTTGAAAACACAAGATGAACATGGGTGTGAAAGATACATACTTATATATTTTTTTAAATGGAATGAAGAAAGAGCAATTTGTCAAAAGACAATGCATGAGTCAATTGTTATGCATAATTAATAAATAATGATACTATTTATCATATTTATATATATGTATTGTATTTGACATTTATTGAATATTTACTGTTTACCAGGCATAGGCCTAAACTCTTCATATTATTTTATCCTCTCAAAAATGTCAAAAATTAAGTAATAAGTCCTATGAGTCCAGAATGTGGAGAGATTTCCCTGTGATGAAAGACCTGAAATTACCTTTGAAAGGTGGAATATTTAAACTGTGTCCCTAAGTGTCTAGTTACTAGTACTTAAAATTTTATCATTCTAAAGTATATTAGAAGACATTATAAATAAAGAACATCATTTTGGGAAAAAGTGTGGCAGCAGATTTATGATAACATAATGTGAAAAATAAAGAGATCAGTCTGACAACTTGGAAATTGTGGCTACAATGAATGGGACTTACTATAATCTTGGAATGAGGTTTTGGAGAATTTTGTGCATTTGGCTAAGATTGCTAATCTTATTAATTGCTTAATATATGTCAGATATTGTATGAAAAGCTGTACATATAAGAAATAGAAACACATTTTATACTTACAAGAGCCATATGAGATAGTACTTTTATTATCTAGATTTTGCCTTTGACGAAACTGAAGCACAGAGTCTGACTTGCCCAAACTCACACAAGGAATGAATAGCAAAGTGATTGTCTTGTATAGGAAATGGGGAGTCATGGCATCTAAGTTGAACAGGAGAGAAATTAAAGATTTTTGGGTTTTCGGGACTAGTAAAATGGGAAAATAATATTGCCATGGTCAAAATAGGAAATCAAAAAGGGAATATAACAGGGAGGACTTAAGTGAAATAACATGCTGTCTTCTGCATTTTCAAGACATGAAGGAACGAGGATAAATTTCTCAAGGACACTATTATGAAAATTGAATCAAGACCTACTCTTTAAAAAAGAATATTACTTGACTTTCTACAAAGACAGAAGCACCACAAGGATGTTAAAAATCCTCAGAGGGATAGTTCTGGATGATATATTATCAGAAAATAGCCTATAGTTTACATGTATTTGTCAGATCTTGGTACTCTGCCAATTTATTTATATATTCTCTAGTTATAAAGTGAAAGCATGGTCTCAGGAAAGGGAGAAGAGGAAAGCCCTGGTAGTATACATACACTAAAAACAGTAGTGCCAATGACAGGTCATGTGTGTGTTATTTTTCAGTTGTTTAAAGGATCATGTGCTAGGGGATCAGGGAAGGATCCCTGCATTCAGGGATCAAGGTTATCATCTGTGGAGAGAGAAACTCTAACTTCAAGCCTGGTTCTAAGACTTACTAACTGGACACCAGACACATCTGTTTTATAATCTCAATATTGTCATTTAAAACATGAATGAACAGTTTTAGAGATTGTCAGATTATTGATTCAATTAGATAGTATGTGTAAAAGTACTTTGTAAATTAATGCATAAATGTGAAGGTTTTGTCTTATAAGCCCAGTTTCCATGGGTGACCAGTATAAGTGGCAGACAGAGCCTTTTAACAGCAGAGGAGAACACAGCAACATTGAGTTCTCTCTGCTGCATGAGGGAAACTGGTCTCATTATGCCCCAGGGTCTGTTGGATTGCCTGGGCTTTGAGTTACACATTATAGGAAGTAGATGGTATTTGTTGAATCAACAGCCAGATTTAATTTTCATTTTGAGAAAGTTTCCTAGATCATTCCATGTTTTATTTTAAAGAAAAACAATTAGAAACAATTTATCTTCTACACTGACCTAGCTATCAAAGGGGAAACCAAAACGAAAATCAAAAACATTTGTGTGTGTGAAGTTCCTGAGAGTCTACTGAATTTGTAGAATTAATTAATTAATCTAAATGAATAATAAATTAGTTCTGTAATCTCATTCTATCAGTCTGGCCACCCATTTACTTAATATTTAATTTCCTGCTATTTTTAATCTTTTACTGCAGCACATTCTGGATTAGACTTTGAAATAGTCATTTGGCTATTTTAGTAATTTCTGTCTGACTGAAAATGTTTCATTATTTATCTAATATTACTGGCCATTCAGAGCTCTTCAATTTGGAATCTCGATAATTCAGAATTAATTATAAAGCAGATATTGTAATGTTGGAACTTCAGCTTTAAAAACTCAATGCCTAGCCAGACAAGAATGCCATTGGAGAAATATCCTTGACAACTACATTATCAAGAAACCTCAGTTGGGCTGGTAAAGGTTAAGACTGACAATTACCTCTGGTTGCTGCTCAAATGGTCACTCTGTATTCTGGCATTTTATTCATCTTATTTCAATGGAAGGAGAGTTTAAGTATACAAAGTAATTACCTGAAGGCTGAACAGATTGGATTGGACATTGCATCCTCATCAGAATTCAGCAGAAGTGTAAAATAATGAAAATGAGCATAAAGTGGAGAGGAAATCAAAGACTGGCAGAGAGAGAAAAATCTATGTTGTTCCTTAATTAATATGAGGAGTAAAGAGTGTTCTTCTGACCTTAAATTTTGTTTTTCCACCACTTTTTAGGTTGGCATATGACTATAAACTTAATTGCATTGAAGATTTCCAGTTATCAATCATGCAAACTTAAAGAAGTAAGCCTGATCAGAAAGGAAACAGATGGAGAGGTCACTGCCATATACCCTTCTGTGAGCTTTGTCACACCATTGCCATTCAAAACATAGTCCACAGAATTAAAATAACATCACAAAAGGATGCACCACCCATAATAACTTAGCAATATAAACGTGTCATAAAATATAGATATATTTTTAAAAAGATCCTCAACATATTCTGTTAGGTGACTTTTTATTAAATGTAAAAGATCTCTGGAATAAACTCAGTTTATATTAAAAGAAAACAGATGTTTTATTTTATATTTACTCAGACTTGGATTGACACCTAATTATTTTACATGTCAGTCTTGAAATAAATATGTACTGCCGTTAATTTCACAGAATAAAAAAAAGAAGTTGACAAGTAAAACAAGTAATAGACATGACAACTTCTCCTTATAAGAAATGTTTTGGAGTGGTCATGAATTTCAGTTATGAGATGCTGTCACTAATTTAGAAGACCAGAAATAGTTCGGATAGATAACATTAAATGTAGCCGACTATTGGGGGAGAACTTCATGATTGAGCTAAATTAAATGTATTTTTAGAGTGTGAAATTGCTCTCTGAATATACACATAGCTGTGGGAAAAAATCAACTTGAGACATGTGGTGAGTATGGGATTCACAGAAGAGAAGCAGTGTGAAATAGAATAATAAAGTTATACTTCCTAAGGATACAGTTGCATAAAAAATGATAGAAAGATATACATGTACAATTTTTTGAGGGATTCTTGGTATTAGAATGAAAATAAAACTAAAAATGAATAAATATCCATTAAAACAAAATTCCTAAATAAACTCTCAGACTCATATAAGTTGAAGTAATATATATATATATTCTAAAATGAATGAAGGCAATTCATATGCAGTTAACATAAAAAGCTCTTTATGATATATAACTATTTTAGAATAAGTGTTTAATAAAATCTTATTTTTTTCTAAATAATAAAGGTAAATTACTAAATTTAATGATCGCAAATTTAAATATAATTTTTGGAAGAAAAAGCCAGACACTGCAATTACATCTAGGAACAAATAAGTGAGAGTAAAAGGAGTGAGGCATCTTTTAATATTTTCCTTATGCTCTTTCATTCTGTTTGAAATTATTTACATTATAAAATATTATATGTATTAAAGTAGAATAAAATGTACTTTTAAAAAAGATGACTGCTCCATCTCACTTTACCCCTAAAGTGCCCGTCTGTCCTACACCCTGGCTTCATATATCTTTGGTCATTCAAAGAATCCAAAATACTCTTTGAGGATATATTCCAAGGATTTCATATGTGGTTCTTTATATTACTTTGACAATAAACACTTTTTTGTAAGATAATTTCTATATCTAATTCACCTCATTGAGAAACGGATTTTTGGGTAAAATGTTTAGGTTCTTGTTTTAAATCAATCAGAACATGGTAATGATGTACCATTCAATTTAAATCTCTCTTGGAAAAGATGTATAATGATTTTTTAATGACTATCTTAAAAGCATTTTCAATATTCTAAATGATTTAGCTTAATATTGTTTCAAATTTAATAACCATTTTTATGATCCATATTGTAGAACACTGTGTATATAGGAAGTTGTTTATGTTTTAGATGAAATATTTAAGCAAATGGAGATATAATTAAAGTGTGTATGGATTTCCCTTTTTAGATGGAGCTGTAGTTTTCTAATTTGTTCCTCTGATTATAAGCCTTCAAGTATTTAATGATGAAGCAATAGTATTTATTGAATAGTTTCTAAATCTAAATCTATATTATATATAGAGAGAAACGTAGTTTTCAAACATTAAAAATCGCTTTGAAAAAACATTCAAATTCTAGAAAACATACCAAGCGAATGTTGTCTATCTTTTATTTATTTACTTTTCTCATAAAGATTGAGAGAACTAAGTGAGTAGCTTTATACAAGAAATTGCTACAAAAATTACAGTCAAAGTGTTAGAGATATTAAAGATGTAGAATCAAAGCACCTGGGAACTAATTTGGGTGACCCCTGCCTGACTCTTGGAAAAAGATTGATAGTGATGCATTACTTCAAAAGGGGAAGTTTGAGGGAGACTGGTTTTGAGGTTAATATATTTTACTTTGTAAATCTTAGCTTTTGAGGGCCCTGGGTAAGTGGAAACATTTATTGAATATACATAAGCAAAAAAATAAAAAGAAAAAAGAAGGAAATTGAAGTCAAGTAAAGAAAACTAGACTTGAGGTGTACTGCAGCCCTCAGTGTGTTTGGACCACACCAAGTACAGGATATAAAGGAAAGAGTAGAGGAATAAGATGACAACATTTCAAAAGCGACCCAAGAAGGGGACTAAGAAAGGAACCCAGTGAGTTTCCTCATAGAAAGTGAGAGGAGAATATTAAGAAGGTGGGGTGGACAACAATGCAAAATGCAGCAGTGGATTGTGGATATACACTAAAAATATTTGTTGATGATGTCTTTCCACAAACCTGTATTCCTGTCAAGTTTCTCTTACTAGGTAATATTTGTGATGCTCTTAGAACATTGGCTTGGCCTGTGCAGAGTAAACAACATAGAAGTTTTTGCTAAAGTTGTAGTAGGCTTAGAATTGGATCACAAGTCATCTCCATGTTACACAGATTCAGAAGTCAGATTTCAATGGACTGAGAGCTAAAAGCAGAGTTAGCAAATATGCTCTCTTCCTTCGAAAATATCCTATATAAAAAAGAAAAGAAAGAGGGGTATTTGTGGGCTAAGACTTTTAGAAACAGAAAGGACAACCTTCCTATAATCAATAAGGGGCTTCAGATCTGTTCACTTCCATCCTCCTATTTTTTCTTGAAAGGTCTGTGTGTCCCTTGTGAGGTGAGTGAAGGAGGGGATTCTCCAGTCCCACTGGTGGTAATGCATGGTCATCTTAGCCTATTCTCTGTTAAAATGGAAGTTCCTGTGTCCTCGGTTAACAGGAAGAAAGTCAAAGAAGGCCAAAAATATTTAAAATCTTTATATCTGTCTCAAACAACTGCAAATAGTAGTCTTATTTTTATGGTAGAAAAACAGATAAAAGAGATTTAATATGTAACCTAACATCAAGGTTCAGGGCACAGGCCTCCAGGGTTCCCTAATAGAGTAGTTTTCCATGCAGCCTGTATGCATAAGCTGTTTGGTAGGAAAATGAGTCACCTATGCTTTTGCAGGGTTTTTTTTGTTTGTTTCTTCTTTCAGTATTCAAAAGTTATATTGATAAGGGAATAGGAAGGAAGGAATTTTAAATACTTATAAAGCAATGATTAAAGACATTTTGGTAGTAATGAATCTTCCTTCACAGAATCTGTTTACTTAGTTTTTGATGCACTCAGTATTCATTATCTGCAACTCTTTATGATGAACGTAGAAAATAAAGGGAGAAACTCTTCCGAATCATGACTTATTACTGAGTGGAAATATAATATCAGAGACAGTTGAGGTGAAAGTGCCAGAATAGGATGGTCTTCTACCTCTCTGTTGATAGCCTGGGTTAGAAACGATGCAGTGTAACACAAATTAGACAGTATCATTAATTTAGAAGTAGTCAATAAAAGTTGCATATTACTTCATGGAAGGCTAGAATGAAATCCTATCCATGACTTCAAGGCAGAAAACCCTAGTGTGCTTCATTGTCACATTGAATACTGGGGGCACTTCTTAAAAGCCTGACCTTCCCTCAATAGATGATCTCATAGAAGAACATACATCAACCTCTCCATAACCCTGAACACGAAATGAGAAATCTTATTAAAAACAGCTGTAGCTGTTTTCTCATGAGAAGAGGAGGTGATGATGTGGGAACAGATGTTCAGCTTCTCCCTCAGTGACAAAGCATATTGGTGATTTCAGAGAGGGCTGGCATCTTGAAGAAAGCAATTAGGTGCTTTGCAAGTGATGGTGGTAAAGAAACCAAAGTAATTAGAACAGATTAAAGCAAAGAAAGAGAAATACCTTGTCCAAACAGAGGTCGAAGCTACATGACCACAATTACTTTGGCAGGAAACAAAGCAGTATATATGGTCATGGGCAGCAGTGTCTCAATATCCCAACTGTATTTCATATAACATGATTATTAAAGGCCTTTAAGATGGCATATGTGGTCACATCATGATAGTATATTTGGTAAAAATATTTTCTGATGTCTTTTAAAACCTTAAAGTGGTATATGGGTATGTTTCAAAACTGCTGTTTTTGAGATGAACGTTTACATTTTATACCATAACCACACTTAGAACAAACCCTAGGAAATAATTTACAAATTTGGAATTTATTCTCTAATTTTGTATGGATATTACATAGTTGGATTGTAGAAAGCTCATTTTTTCAAACACACTTGCCTATTTCTACATTGTCGCTGATCTGCCATCAGTATGTAGTGGACTAGAATCCTGAATAATATTTGCTTGCAAAATACAGGTACACAGGCAATAATAATTAAAATTACTCAGCATAGGTATTGCAACCAATAAATACATCTAAAAGAGTGGCTTAGTCCTAGATATTTTTTCAGTCAAGTCCTAGATATTTTTTCAGTCATCTTTAGAAACAAAATTAGAAGTGAGATTGATTCTGTGGATCTAAGATTAGAAAACTGAGGAGTTAAATAAGAAATATATAAGCTAGTATAGAAGGCACAGGTAAGAAATATATAAGCTAGTATAGAAGGCACAGGTTAATAAACAAGCCTCCTTCAACAGGGATTGAATTGCCAGCAATACTCTATCAGTCAGTTTTATGTTGATGAGAATACTTTTTACATGCCAGACAATACCTGACCCTTCTCTGCTAACATGCCCCTTCCTTCCCCACTGTTCATATGGGATGTATCTGAAGATCCTAGAAAATAATAAGTAATCCAAGGATTTAGGAGTTAATCCTGAAACTACTTAGAAAAAAGTGGACTAATAATAAAGTGATAAACAAATTTCACTGCTAATAACTCTTCTTGCTTCCCTCATCTATGCATATATTTTAGATGTTTGCACCCTTTGGAATCCTAAGAAAATAGAACAAGAATGAGGTATACATCTACTTTACCATGGGATTCAGAGGATGCCAATGTCCAAAGTTGATTCTATGAAACCACACTCAATTTATATAAATTCTAAAAATTTGTTAAGTCCTCCAGTCTCTTCCTAGCTCCATCTCCTGCTAACATCATGGCAACCTTCACAGCAACAGAGGCTAAAGGTAAGGTTTCTGATGCTGTCTATTGGAAAGCCTCTTTAATCTTTCCTTTGACAATTCACTATTCACAGTGCTTGAAAATGATTTAGTCATTGTACGCTGAATATTCCAAATTACATCTTTTTTTAGTTTTAATTTTTCAGAGTATTGAATTGAATCCAAGTAACTGAAATAAGAAAAGCATGTAAATATATAAAGCAAACATTAACAGACCTAAAGGGAGCAATAGACACTAACACAATATTTGTAGGGGACAGTAACACCCCACTTATATCAATGGATAGATCATCGAGACAGAAAATCAATAAGGAAGTTAGATCAACTGGAATTAACAGATGTATATAGCACATTCCATCCAACAGCAGCAGACTATACATTCTCCTCAAGTTCACATGGACATTCTCCAGGATAGATCATGTTAGGCCACAAAACGAGTATGAACAAAATTAAGCAGCTTGAAATCATATCAAAGGTCTTTTCTATCCACAATGGTATGAAACTAGAAATAAATTGCAAGAAAAAAACTGGAAAATCCACAAATACATAAAGATTAAATAACATGCTACTTCACAACCAACTGATCAATGAAGAAATCAAAAGCAAAATAAAAACATACCTTGAAGCTAATGGAAATGAAAATGCAGCATACCAAAACTAAAGGGATGCAACAAATGCAATTCTAAGAGAGAAGTTCATAGTGATAAATGCCTACCTCAGGAAACAAGAAAAATCTCAAGTAAACAATGTAAATTTACACAACAAGGAACTAGAAAAATAATAACAAACAAAGCCCAAAGTTAGTAGAAGAAAGGAAATAACAAATTTTGGAGCAGAAATAAATGAAATAGAGACTAAAAGATAATAGAAATGATAGTTAAAACTAAGAGTTGATTCTTTAAAAAAATTAAAATAAATTGACAAAATTTTAGCTAGATTCATCAAGAAAAAACTGTAAGGGACCAAATAAATAAAATCAGAAATGAAACAGGAGACATTACACCTGATACCACAAAAATACAAAGGATCATAAAAGACTACTACAATTATATAACAAGTTGGACAACCTAGAGAAAATGGATAAATTTCTACAAACATAAAAACTTTTATGACTGAATCATGAAGTTATAGAAAATCTGATCAGATCAATTATTAGAAAAGAGGTTGAATCACTAATTTAAAAATTCTCTACAAACAAACATCCAGGACCAGACAACTTCAATGGTGAATTCTACCAAACCTTCAAAGAAGAACAAATACCAATCCTTCTCCAAATCTTTAAAAAATTAGAAGATGAGTGAGCACATATGAACTTATGAGGCCAGCTTTACCCTGATACCAAAACTAGATAAGAGCATCACAAGAAAGGAAAATTGTAGATCACCATCCCAGATAAACATAAATGTAAAGTTCCTCAACAAAATAGTAGAAAACTGAATTCAACAATATATTAAAAGGGTCATACAACATGATCAAGTGGGATTTGCTCCAGGGATGCAAGGATGGTTCAACATCTGTAAATCAATCAACACAATACACCACATTAATAATAAAAAAATCAAGAATAAAAAAATTATATGATAATCTCAATAGCTGCAGAAAAAAAGTTTGAGAAAATTAATCATCAATCTATGATTAAAAAAAAAAACTCCCAAGAAAGTTGGTGTAGAGGGAATGCCTCAAGATACTAAAGGTCATATATGGTAAGTCCACAGCTAACATCACACTCAGTGGTGAAAAGCTGAACTTTTCCTCGAAAATCATGAACAAGACAAGGATGCCCACTCTTGCCATTTTTATTCAACAAAGTATAGGAAATCCGAGCCAGAGTAATTAGGCAAGAAAAAGACATAAAGGCATCCAAATTGGAAGTGAAGTAAACTTGTCACTATTTGCAGATGACAAGATACTATATACAGAATATCCTAAAGACACCACCAAAAACCTGTTAGAACTAATAAGTGAATTCAGTAAAGTTGCAGGACACAAAATCAATATACAGGAATCTGTGTATTTCTACACACTAATAACAAATTATCAGAAAGATAAATTAAGAAAGCAGTTCATTTACAATTGCGTCAAAAATAATAAACTACATGTGATAAAATTTAACCAAGTAGATGAAAGACCTATACAATAAAAACTATAATGCATTTATGAAAAAATTGAAGAAGACAGAAAAAAAGTGAAAGATATTTCATACTCATGGATTAGAGGAATTAATATTGTTAAGATGTCCACACTACTCAAAGCAATCTATAGATGCAATGCAATTCCTATTAAAATTCCAGTTGCATATTTTTACGTAAATAGAACAAATAATTCTAAATTGTGTAGGGAATCACAAAAGACCCTGAATATTCAAAGCAATCTAGAGAAAGAAGAACAAAGCTGGAGGCATCATGTTGTCTGATTTTAAACAATATTACAAAGCTATAGTAATTAAAACAGTACATTACTGGCTTAAAAACAGACTCATAGACAAATGAAACAGAATAGAGAGCCCAGAAGTAAGTCCACACATATATTGTCAATTAGTTTATGGCAAAAGAGCCAATGTAATGTGGAAAGAACAGTTTCTTCAATAAATTGTATTAGGAAAACTGGGCAGTCACATGCAAAAGAATGAAGCTGGACCACTACTTTATACCATACATGAAAACTAACTCAGAATGAGATTAAAGACTTGAATTTAAGACCTGAAACCATAAAATTCCTAGAAGAAAACATAGGAGGAAGCTTCTTGACATTGATCTGTCTTGGTGATGATGTTTTTGGATTTGATATCAAAAGCAAAGCCAACAAGAGTAAACATAAATAAGTGGAACTACATCATACTAATGTCTTTGTACAACAGAGAAAACCATCAACAACAAAAAAGGCAATCTACTGAATGGGAGAAAATGCTTGCAAATCATATATTTGAAAGTAAGGGGTTATTATTCAAAGAACTCAAATATCTCAATAGTAAAAGCAAACACTCCAGTTAAAAAAAATAGACAGAGGATCTGAATAGACATCTTTCCAAAGAAGACATGCAGATGGCAACAGGTACATGAAAAGATGCTCAACATCATTAATCATCCAGGAAATTCAAATCAAAACCACAATGAGATATCGTCTCACACTTATTAGAAGGGCTATTATCATAAAGGCAAGATGTAACATGTTGGCAAGAATGTGGAGAAAAAGGACCCCTTGTGCACTGTTGGTGGTAATGTAAATTGGTGCGGCCACTGTGAAAAATAATATGGAGGTTTCTCAGAAAAGTAAAAGTAGAATTACCATGTGATCTAGCATTCCCACTTCTGGGTATGTTTTCAAAGAACATGAAATCATTAACTCAAAAAGGTATGTGCTCCCCTCTATTCATTGCAGCATTATTTTCAACAGCCAAGATATGGAAACAACCTAAGAATTCATTGGCAGTGAGTCGATAAAGAAAATAAGGTGTATATACATACAATGTAATATTATTCAGCAATGAAAAGAATGAAATATTGCCATTTGCAACAATGTGGTTGGACCTTAACAGTATTATGTTATGTGAAATAAGTGATAACAGAGAAAGAAAAAAACTGTATGATATCACTTATATGTGGAATCTAAAAAAGCAAAAAGAAAAACAAAAAACTAAGCTCATAAATACAGAGAGCAGATTAGTGGTTGCCAAAGGTGGGGGTTGGATATGGACAAATGGGTGGAGGGAATCAAAAGTTCCAAACTTCCAGTTATAAAATAAATAAGCCCTGGGGAGTTAATATTAATACATCCTGGTGACTATAGTTAATATGATTGTATTGAATACTTGAAAGTTGCTAAGAGACTAGATCTTAAAACTTCTATATCACAAGAAAAAAAATTCTGTAACTATGTATGGGAACAAATGTTAACTAGACATATTGTGGTGATCATTTTGCAGTATTACAAATATCAAACTATTATGTTGTACACCTGAAACAAATATAATACTGTATGTTATTTATAGCTTAATTTAAAAAAAAAGATTAGTGTCAACCATCCTAAGACAATTTGAACATGGATTAAAAATTACACAGACATGAAATTAAGAATGAATACTATGTATTAAATGTAGAAAGGACAATAAGTTGGTCATCCTTTCAAAATATGAAATGGGTTTAATAAACAGATGATGGAAAATAGTGGATAATGTAGAAGATATTAAGAGAGAGATGAAAACATTAATTTTTATATACATTTTACTCCATATTTATTAGAAGAGAGAGTTGTGAAATGAAACTAGTATTTTTTTCAAGTCTAATGTGCATTTGTTTTATTTTAGAAATATGTGTCTTATGGTGAAATAAAGTAGGTATTAAGCTAAAAGTCTGTCCTTGTAATAAATCCATCTGCAGAAGATTAAAGCCAAGACCAGCATGGGTTGAAGTCTGAACAAAGATGAAGTAACATACATGAAGCTTCACTAAAAGAAGAAACAATTTATAAAAAAAACAAAGCACATCCACAACTCTATAGATTTTTGAAAACAAAAGTAATTTTGGTCCTCTTAATAGCAGAAATGATTCCCAAGTCAAACCACGTACTGACAAGCATCATCTAACATAGTTTACCCCAACCCTTTATAAAAATACTTCTGTAGGTAAACACAAAGATAAAAAAATTGATGTCAGTCCTCAATCTTAATTAATAGAAAACTATGAACCATATTCCAGAGGCATTTTCCACTAATTTGCAACTCATGTAGGTGGATTACAAAGCACAGTTTTGTACTAAACATATACTTTATGCTAAACTCCAAGTGGATCAATAACCTCTTAAAAGGTAGGGACTTTTTTCAAATGAACCCGTTTATATACTTTTCACTCAGGGACACAATGACTTCAATAAGTAGAAAAAAAATCTAAACAAATTGGGAGCCTTTGTCCATTTCTTATTTGCTGAGCTTGCTTGACATAATTTATACTTTATCTGTCATTCCACTGCCATCAACTTTCTGATTTTTACATTCATAGGATAACAAACAAAAAGTGCATGATCCAGGAGAAGGTAGAAGGTCAAGGGGAAATTTGAAAACATCTAAATTTCCTTGGACACTGAGTAGAAAATATTGACACTCTTTGAGCAGAACTAGGAATAACAGCAATATGGATACATGATAAGGGATATAACCTTTGAGGCAATCCATATTCCAAAGCACCCAAGATGCATGGAGAGCCTACGTGATGACAGGAGAATGGGAACTCTGATCTCAGTTCCTAGATCAGCAGTGAAAGAAGCGCGTGTTAAGCATCACAAATTAAGCCAGGTTGCTCTCCATCAATCTAATCTGATTTTAAACCCTAAGCAAATATGAAAACATTAAGCAAATATTTTATGATACTAATTTTATCATCTCAAAATGGTGTCCACAGAGAATAAAAGTTACCTGCACACATAAGTTTTTAAAAATACCTTAACCATAGTATAGAAGGTGAATAAAATGAAAGTAATTATGTATAATAAAATGTATTTAACATGCAAGCTGAAGCAGAGTCCACCAGAGCAAAGGTCTATAAACTGGAGTAGACATACCTCTGAAGATTCACAGAGACTTTCTAAAGATTTTAGTGTTTAGTTTAGAAAAAAGTTAATCATGATCCAAAATAAAATTAATAAAATTATATCTAAAGTTTAATTATGCTCTCTAAAAGATAGTCTCAAATCTAAGCATCTGATCGTTGTATGTACTCACTCAAAATTGCTGTAAAATAATGTGCATTTTGGGACTTCGCTGGTGGTCCAGCGGTTAAGACTCTGCGCTTCCACTGCAGGGGGTGCAGGTTCAATCCCTGGTTAAGTAACATGCATTTTGATATTATTCTTATTAAAAATACATTGTTTTAGCTACTCTGCATTATCACAAATTAATTAATGAAAAACAACAGTTTAATTGTTCTTATATAATGCTAAATAAGTAACTTATACAAGATCTATGTCATGTTAACCTGACAGATATCTTTGTTAGTCCATTTTATGCAATGCATTCAATAAAGATTTCCTTTCCCTTATATAACATGAGTGGTTATATTAATGCTTAAGAATACTTCATTATCTTCATTTCTGCAGAAAACTACAGTAAGGTTTATATTTTAACAGAAAGTAAGTTGTATTGGTTATTTGGTTCGAAAATGCAAACTGCGTTTTCTTTTACAGCATGTGATGGATATTTTCTGTATGCGATGTGAGCTAAATCATCAGGTCCAAGCAAAAACAATGATAAGAGCATTTTATCAAGAATATTTTTATTGGCAGAAGAAGTACATTAATAAAGAATAATTAAGTTCTCCAGCTTTTCTGAATTAGTCTAAGTGAAAGAGTGACAGGCAAAATTAATTGTTATAATTCTTGATAAAGCCTTTGGTTATGTTTCTGAGAAACAACAAAAGTAGCTCTCATACTAGTAAAAAATCCTTTGAAGTCCTGTGGTTTACAATCTTTGGTTTCAAAAGTTGAAGGAGAACATATTGAAAATGTCAGCTTAAAGATCATTAAAAATCATCAGTGCTTCTAGCTCACTTTTTGATTTTGGTGAATTCTAGGGAGTTCAAAAAATTGTGTGACATTGCTATGAGAAAGCAAGTTTCTCAAAATAATCATCCATAAAAATGCAACATAAAAAAAGAACTTATGCTAGTTTTTTTAATCAAAAGAATAATTGATAATCATCCAAGAAAACAGCTAAAATCATCTATTGAAGATATATAATTTCTACAAATTTTTTTAGTTTAATATAATAATTAGTTATCCAAATCCAAAATATATTTAAGGTGAATAGCTATCTTTATATTTAAGAATAAATAAACATAAGAAAGAGCAAATGAAAAATATACACTACAGAGATTATAAAATGTTAATATAGCATAAGGAAAAAGCAACATTGCTTGAAAATTCAAGGAAGATCATCTGTAAATTGAGATTATTTTTGTAACAAACAAAAAATAAGATAAAAGCCATGTGCTTGGTATATTCAAAGAGATGTGTTCTTATTTTTTAATTGTTTAATTGAAGTATAGTTGACTTATAATGTTGCATTAGTTTCAGGTGTACAGCAAAGTGATTCAGTTATATACATACATATATATAACTGAATTATATATAGGATTTTCAGATTCTTTTCCATTATAGGTTATTACTACATATTGAATATAGTTCCCTGTGCCAAACAGTAGGTCCTTGTTGTTTATCTATTTTATATATAGTAGTGAGTATCTGTTAATCCCAAACTCCTAATTTATCCCTCCCCACTCCTTTCCCCTTTGGTAACTAACCATAAGGTTGTTTTTTATGTCTGTGAGTCTGTTTCTGTTTTGTAAATAAGTTCATTGATACAAAGAGATGCATTATTGAATAACTTTCATGAAACAAGAGAAAGTTTCCATAATGAGGAAAAAATCTGACAAATACATTTTTACTTTCAAGCCAAAACAGAACATTAAAATGAATACATTTTTAGAGCAAAAAGAGAACAAACTATAAAGTACTTCTATTACTTATTTTTATTTATATATTAACATATATTTAATAAATATGTAAAAAGACATGAAAAAAACGTGAATTAAACTTTAAAGATATTATAATGAATAAAAACAGAGAGAATTCCTGAATCTAAAGGAAGAGGAATCTTTTCATCAATTAATGATGGAATTAGTGTAAATTACAACTCATTAGTTTTGGACAGTAGCAGCACATGGTGATCTAATGGAATGAAATAACGGGATTTTACTGGACTTAGAAAAGTTTCCCTGGAGTGATGATAGAGCTGAGAGCTGAAAGTTTAAAGCAGAAAACATAATGGGAAGAAGAACCAAGCTAGGAGAAATAGCATTTGCAGAAGTCCTATTGTGGTGACTAGATGACATGTACACAGGATTAAACAATTGAGCATCAAATGTATGATACAAAATTACTAAAAATAAACAACTGAAAATAGGAATTATTAACAGATAATTACATATAATTATTTAAATAGATATGATGTATATATCATACACACATTGTCTATCTCTATCAATCTACCTACCTATAAATAACCTGGGTATTATAATTTGAGAAATCCAGCCTTAATTTGAATCTTTCTGTTTTATGGATATACCACAGATTACACTGTGACCGGACATTTAGCTTGAAACATATAACTTGCCCCACAACACACCATTTTTATTGTAAGCTGTAGTAATAGTAAACTGTGAAGCACTCAGTTCTGGGTAAAACTTCTGGTCCTGAAATTTGTAAATATTTTTAAAATTTTTATTGGAGTATGGTTGATTTACAATGTTGTGTTAGTTTCTGCTGTAAAGTGAATCAATTACACATATAAATATATCCACTCTTTTTTAGATTCTATTCCCATATAGGCCATTATAGAGCATTGAGTAGAGTTCCCTGTGCTATACAGCAGGCCCTTATTAGTTTTCTATTTCATATATAGTAGTTTGTATATGCCAATCCCAATCTCCCAATTTATCCCGCCCCCTCCTTTCTATGTATAGGTGACATGATACTATACATAGAAAATCCTAAAGATGCTACCAGAAAATTACTAGAGCTCATCAATTAATTTGGTAAATTTGCAGGGTACAAAATTGATATGCAGAAATCTGTTACATTTCTTTCCTTTCTTTGTTTCTTTGTTTCTTTCTTTCTTTTTTTTTTGGTTGCACTGCACAGAATGCAGGATCTTAGTTCCCCAACCAGGGATTGAACCCACACTCCCTGCAATGGAAGCACAGAGACTTAACCACTGGACTGCTAGGGAAGTCCCTGTTGCATTTCTATACACTAACAATGAAAAATCAGAGAGAGAAATTAAGGAAATAACCCCATTTACCATTGCATCAAAAAGAGTAAAATACCTAGAAATAAACCTACCTAAGGAGAAGCAAGAACTATACTCAGAAAACTATACAATACTGATGAAAGAAATCAAAAATGACACAAACAGGTGGAAAGATATACCATGTTCTTGGATTGGAAGAATCAATATTGTCAAAATGTCTATATTATCCAAAGTCATCTACAATTCAATGCAATCCATATCAAATTACCAATAACATTTTTCACAGAATTAGAATAAAAAATTTTACAATTTGTATGGAAACACAAAAGACCCTAAATAACCAAAACAATCTTGAGGAAGAAAAATGGAGCTAGAAGGATCAGGTTCCCTGACTTCAGACTGTACTACAAAGATACATCATCAAAACAGTATGGTGCTGGCACAAAAACAGAAATATAGACCAATGGAACAGGATAGAAAGTCTAGAAATAATCCCATGAACCTATGGTCAATTAATCTATGACAAAGGTGGCAAGACTATACAGTGGAGGAAAGACGGTCTCTTCAATTAGTGGTGCTAGGAAAACTGGACAGCTATATGTAAAAGAGTGTAATTATTTTAACTTATTTTGAGCATTTTACTTTTTCTGTTATATTTATTTGTGTTGGTTTGGATTCCTTTTCTTCCCTATTCAAATTTTTAATTTTCAATGGTCAGAAACATCCACAAATCCAATTAATATTATTTTTATGTCTCCATTCTGGTTTTAGGTGTTAGAATAGTAACCAGCATATAGATCTAAAACCTCCAAGTGTATCACTAGAGTTTTACTTCATATACACCCAAAGGTCAGTGTTCTTAAAGCTTACCATATTTTTAAAAATATCATACTAAATAAAAGCTGGGATAATCAAAAAGTTTTCAAGAGAAAGTAGAATTTGTGTTGTGTTTCCACTTCTTGCAAAAAATTGGAATGGATTTTCATGTTAGGCATGAAAATTATCTCCAAGATATCCAGCCTATGGTGCTGAAGACAATTCTCTCTCTCTGTTTCTCTCCAGCTATGGAAAATTAAACTTGGAAACTAATAAAAGTGAGAACACCTCAGTTAAAAATGGTCAAAGTCTTGGTTTCAGTGTACATGTGATATTCGAGAGAAAATTTAAGTTATTTATTAAATGAAGTCTAATATAGAAAGATATATTTAGAGCTTGGATGAAATTACTTTTACTTTTTTTTTTTTTTTTTTTGCTTTTGACCTCAGCTAGGAAGCAATGAAAAAGAAGCACAGATGATCAAATGTACATAAAGATAGAAATGCAGGTCTCCTCATCTCTCCAGGGGATGCTTCTGAAATTCTATGGTCTCAGCAGCTAAGATGCAGAGAGACACCTGTTGAGAGAGATGAGCCCAGAAATGTCGCCACTTGCTGTTTTCTTTTCCATTTATGTCCAGATTAGGGCGGGACCCATGTCAGACTATCTAACTCAGTCTTAACATCTGAGGTTTATAATTGCTTACTGGTCCAATCCCATGACCCAGTTTGATAATGCTTACAAAATATCACATATCGCCCATCCAATGAGAACTCTGAGGTTCAGAAAGACTACAGAATTGATCTGGAGCTAACAGTTGTTTGAGTCTATTCTAGACCAAAGGTCCAAACCAGTAATCTCATTATAATTCCTGTTGTAGCTCATGTAATTCTAATACTTTATGTAATGCTAATTATTTCATTAGAAAAGTCCTTTCAGAAAGACTTTTTTGACAGTGCTGAATGTGTTCTAAGAATACCAATGATTACTTTATAATCTTATAGCTCCCATGAGCTACTTTTAAGCCTGCATCTGATTTAATAAGGATAAAGAACTATTTATAAAATCTCAGAGAAATCTTTTTACAATTAAAAGAGTGAGTAGGTTTGTACTATTCTTATTAACTAATTAAAATCAAGTGAAAAAGCATGTATTAACATAATTGGAGAAAATGTTAAGCTAAAATAATTTGATTTCATTTAAAATAATCTAGATTTACCCTGCTTATGTGATATGGCTTGGATTTAATAAATCTACCATCTCTTACAAAATGTAGAAAATTAGTTGAGAAATAAAATATTCTTTTCTTTCAAATCAGGGAGAGTCTAAGTTATTCCATATAAAATATGCACATATAGATTCATATTGAGAAAATGATCTTTCTCAGTCCTTTTCGTTTAGATCTCCATGTGGTAAACTGACAATTTTTGCTTGAGTATCTGTTCATAGAGCTGCTTTGCCAATTCCAGAAGTTCTCTATTGCTGGAGTCAGCATGCATAAAATGAAACATAGTTGACAAAAAGAAGAGCAAGTCCAAAGCACAGACTACACACTCAGAAAAAGCAGCCTGTGGAAGAGATAAGGCAAGAGAAAGAGAAGTGAATATCTATACAGAGTTCCCTGAGCTGCATAATGAATTAGTATGAGCCATTGCTGAGCATATTAAAGGTAGTCCAGGTCTTCAGCTCGCATAAAAGGGAACACGGTGATGCTGTCCTCCAGAAAGAAGAGTAGGCTTACTTTCCCATTGTTTTTCTTTAGACCCTGTTGAAGAGGTTTTGCATCTTCTAATGTCCCTTAAGTTGTTGAAACTACCAATGGAAAAGATGACAATAGGCGATAGACAAGTTGAAACCCCTGACTGTGGTTTGAACAATTCCTGGCTTCTCCACCCCCGGTCATTGGAGTAGACATTCAATCTTATGTAGCAGAGGCCTCATATTGCAGGAGAAAAGGTACATAGAAAATCTGAAATTTTGTTTTTGCTCTAAACCTTTTCTCCCTCTAAAGTATATGACTTATAAGCTAATGACTGTGTGTTAATCATATAGACAGAGTCCCGAGGTGGTTATTTCATAGCCTATATATAACAAGGACAAACGTGAACCTATACCTCTTAAATTATTGGCTTATATTTCCACACACTTTTACTCTGCTCTTTCCTCATATTCAAAAAAAATGCCTAGAATTCTATTTATCTCTTTCCCACATAATACTTATCTCTCTATACTCTCTCTCATTATCTTCTGAAAACTTTCCCCTGCCTTGATCCATAAAGGATTGCTCAGAGAACTGACAGCTTTCCTGACCCATTCAGGGAAACCACTTTTGTTTACTCCTCTAGCTGTCCCTCTTGTAAGGCACATATTCTATATCCATATATTGTATGCATGATGTTACAAAAGCACTATTCTAAGACTCCTATGAATGGGAAATAACATGGACAGGAACACAGTCAGCTGTTTGCTCCATTAGCCTATTGTTAAAAACAAAAATAAAAACTCAACACAGTGTTCAATTCTGTAAGCATACACACATGGTAGAAATCTGGCCTCTAACAGAATATTCACCACTGTCACATACTAGGTGAGAAAATTACTTTTAAAATAGCCTGAAATATTGACAAGATGGTGATGAAATAAGCTTAAATTTTGTTCTTGCCTAGTGACTTTTCATTCAAAAATTTTCTTACTTTCATCATTGGAAATTTGTACAAATAAGAACAGTGTGTGGGAAACGTGCAAAATCCATATGGTAAGTGGGATGATAGTGTATACGTTTACCTGCTTTCATTTAATTACATACTGCCTTTCCAGTGCAATAGTATTGAAAGGGGACTCTACTAACTTATAGAATAAAAAGAGAGGAGAAACATTGCATTCCATGTGAGCAATAACTTATCCCTTTAGACATTATGCATAATGTTTATTCTTTTCTGTAGTGTAGCAGAATTTTAGGAGGTACAATACAAACATTGCTAAGCTGTTGTTAATTTTTCTTCTATTCTCCTGAACATTGTTGAAGGCAGTTCACTACTGTCAGGTTGTTAAACACATACCTAAGTGCCCTCATCACTCTGAGGTGACAAAGTGCTTTTTAGATTTCGGAAGTGTTAGCTATGAGATTCCAAAGCAAGATTTATACTCAAACCTCAGTCTATTATCATAAATGAGAACCACGTAGATCTTTGTTACTCTGAGAGTTACTGATCCCTTCTTGACAATATTAAAATCAATGAATAGCTCACAAATTATTCTTTCAACAAATGGTTATTAAGACCCTACAATGTGTCAAGCCCTATTCTGGGAACTGGGATTGTAACACTGAAAAGAGAAGTTACATGCCATCAAGGGAGACAGCTTATAATTCAATAACTACATAAATGCCTACACAAGAAATTAGACTAGATGTTCAAGTGCTATATAGAAAGAGAATCAGGGTGATATGGTACAATGGCAGTGTGGACCCATTAGGCTGAACGGTTAAAAAATGCCCACTTGAAAGGGTGACACACATACTCCAAATTAGAACTATCCATGGGAAGATCGAATAGAACAATATTCCAAGCAAAGACTCTAAAATAAGAATGTGCCCCATACATTCAAGAAACCAAAAGAAGCGTGGTGTAACTAAACCACAGAAGCAAGAGAAAGAGAATTATAGGGTGAGGTCATCTTTCAGGCCTTGTGAAGGCAGATAATGTAGAGCTACTTTAGCTAGAAGAAAGTTTAGAGCTTATGTCAAGCACCAGTGGAAGACACTGAAGAATTTTATGCAACTGTATACAGAATAGTACTTAAGGGCAAAATGTAAGTCTGTAGAGACACACCAGAGGCTAATTAATTAGTCCAAGAAGGAATTATGGTGATTAGCACAATGATAGTAGAGCCAGTGCAAAGCAGAGACACTGGACATTAAGATAGATTTTGAAGACAGAGAAGACTAAGAATTACTAAGTTACTTGGGTGAGGGGAAAGTGGTAGTCAAAGACAGTGCTTCAACTTTTGACTTGAGCAACTGATGGGAAGTTATGATCTGTATTTAGCTGTGGAAATTTATGAGAGAATGAGATGGGAGTGTCAAGAGCAGGAATGAAGACATTTTTCACATGTTAAATTTGAGACTACTATAAGGAAGTCTACACAGCCATGTTGAGTAAGAAGTTGGAGGTTCAGAGAATTCAGATATAAATTAGGGATCAACAACTTACAGTCCATCTTGATGAGCCAGCTGAAATAGAGAAACTGAGTGTAAGAGAGAGTAGGAATAACTTTTTGAAAAAAAAGAAGGGAAAGATTTCTAGCAAGGATATTTCAACCATGATAGCAAGATGGCAGGCAGATAATTGTATTTGCTCTTGAAAAGAGGAAATTAGTCCATTCAAATTCTTTCTGTTTTCTCAATGAAGCATGTGTCAAGATAATTAGCTGAGAATGAAAAAAGAATAGGGAAAATGAAAAGTAAAAGGGATATAGAAAATGAGCAATAGAGATTTGAGATAGGAGGAAATGAAAGAAAGTGTAAAAATAGAGTCAGATTTTGAGTAGTATAAAGTGTTTATTTGAAATTTGAAGCCTTGAATTTTAGGTGAGATAAATCAGTTCTGATGTGTGCAGTCATGGAGAAGACAGAAAACTGAGTTTAATTAGGTATCAGGTAAAACAGATGGAGAAGGGGAAAGGGAGTTAAAAGTCTCACAAGGGTGTTATAATTATGGAGCACTGAATCTAAGTTGAGTAGGGAATGAAGTGAAAACATGGGCTGGAGAAAGAGCAGTTCATAGAAAAACATCAATTGGAGTTTTCAATAAGGTCAAAATATTGGTAGAAAAGAAACTGAACTAGAATGATAGGGAACATGTCGAGAGAGTAGTGTTTTGTTTTGTTTCATTTTGTTTAGTTTTCACCCACCTCTGAGTCCTAAATTAAGTGGTAATTAAACAAAAACATGCTCATTTGAGAGGGCTTTAGAGATAGCAGTGTTGTCAGGATATCACTGAGTTTCTGTTATAAAGAGGTAGATGACATGCAGAAACAGTTTGAAAATTTGAGAAAATTTGCTGATTATAGATGTTATCAGTAAAATATATCATATGATGGTTTTTGAGGTTGTGTAAGTATAGGGAAGTATGGCAGATTAATGGATGTGTATGATGTGAAGTGGACCTGGAGGCTTGGGTTTCTAATTGTGTGCAAGGTGAGTGATGAGGTATCTATGGTGCATGGTTTTCTAATGGTGTAAAGGGTGTAAGAGGCTCATGAAGTCCATCATGGTGGTCTCTTGAGAAAAGGCAGGAAACCTGTGCAATATGGATGGTGTGGAGTCTCTGAGCAGTTTTCATTCTAGTCCTAGGAGAGTGGTAGCCAGTGAGTGTTCCTAAGGACCTGCTTAAGGGATGACTTCTTTGGGTGACAGGCTCTCTGAGGACCTTTTTTCTTTTCTTTTTAATTTTTATTGGAGTATAGTTGCTTTACAATGTTGTGTTAGTTTCTGCTGTACAGCAAAGTGAATCAGCTATATGTATACATATATCCCCTCTTCTTTGGATTTCCTTCTCATTTAGGTCACCACAGAGAATTGAGTAGAGTTCCCTGTGCTACACAGTAGGTTCTCATTAGTTGTCTTTTTTTTTTTTTTTTTTTTTTTTTTTTGCGGTATGTGGGCCTCTCACTGTTGTGGCCTCTCCCGTTGCGGAGCACAGGCTCCGGATGCGCAGGCCCAACGGCCATGGCTCATGGGCCCAGCCGCTCCGCGGCATGTGGGATTTTCCCAGACTGGGGCACGAACCCGTGTCCCCTGCATCGGCAGGCGGACTCTCAACCACTGCGCTACCAGGGAAGCCCTAGTTGTCTATTTTATACATAGTATGAATACTGTAAAATGTCAATCCCAATCTCCCAATTCATCCCACTAGCCCCTTTCCCCCTTGGTATCCATACGTTTTTTCTCTATGTCTATGTATCTACTTCTGCTTTGTAACTAAGATCATCTATATCAATTTTTTTTCAGACTTCACATATATTCATTAATATACAATATTTGTTTTTCTCTTTCTGACTTACTTCACTCTGTATGACAGTCTCTAGGACCTTGTAATCCAACAACCTTGGTCTGTGCACACAGCTTCTCCTTCAGTAGGAGATAAGGAACTTCCTCTTCTTTAAAGTGGCAGAGTATTGTTGTGGTCAGACTGGGAGGGGCTTTTAGACACTGTTTCTCCTCTGTACAACAATGCCATAAAGAGAAATGAGTATATATATATATATATATATATATATATATATATACACACATATGTATGAGTTAACATAATTTAATGTTTGTCTATGGGTATCTTCAGGCATGGTTAGCTCACCACTTATGAACTAACAGTGGATCCCAGCTCTTTTTCATTGTGCAAAAGAGAATTAAGATGTAATATGTATACATACTTGCACAAATAAATGTACATATATTTATTATACATAAATATATTTATTTATAAATCATATGTGTGCTCATGGACCTATATATATTTTTAAAATATATACAAAAATAAATATTAAAAAAAGCAAATTAAGAATATATATAGGTAGAAATTCTTATAGTTTCCTTCCCACAAATAGCATGCCTGTCTAAGATTTTGGAGCATGGCTGTTTCATTTTGCGGAGCACTCAGAATATATAGTTTACAAAACCCACTATCAAACTTAAAACTAATTCAGAATTAGAGTCATACATTCTAAATATATATAATAAAGATATATTTCATTTTCTGAAAAGTCATAGAAAAATTCCTTAATTCACAAATAAAGTGTAAGAATGAGTCTATACCATAAAATATATATTTTTTCATGAGATTCTGCTTGCTTTCAGCCTTGTGAAACCTGATTTCTGGATTTACTGTTTAGTACAAGATTTTTTTGTTTGTTTGCCCCTGACTGCTTTCAGAGTTAGCACGTATGCAAATTTAAATGTTTTCTAATGTTCTAATTTTTACGTGTAAACATAAATCCAACATGTGTCTTAGTATGGCACCCAATTTAATTCTCCGAAGTCTTCAAATTCACTTCCTCTTTATCCCCATTGTCCCTACTTGATCTGAAATCCAGTCACCCCATATTTGGTTTGCTTCAATAGTCTTCTTTTTTGTCTAATCCTAAACCCTTTCACCTTTGACACAATCTGTGACCCACCACCACATTTCTATTCTAAATTTACTTCTTGTATTTTGTAGCTGTCATGCTTACTAAGGTGCTGTTGATGTTTATCACACTGGATTTTAATCTTTCAGCAAAATATTTATAGTACTCAAATTTTTTAAAAAAATCACCTGTTTTCTATTATCAACTTAAATTGTTCTTCTTTTATATACCAAGATAAGAACTTTATTCCAAAAGTTCAACTTCTTATTTTACCCTATATAGTTTATTTCTGTTTCTTATTCTGCATTTTGTTTGATCTTGTTCGTTCAGTCATCTCCTTTTATGACTCAATCTGTATATTATGGTAAAAGTACATCGCTGCAAATTCCTCTTTGAGAGAGCAATATAACTGTAAGAAATTAGCTTAAGTAGAACCATGAGTATTCTCAAAGACACAAAGGCAGACTTTAAAACTGTACCCATTGGAGGATGGATTCTGGAAAATGGAAGCACTTTTGTTTGAAGTGGGATAAGAACACTTAAAGGTAAGACATGGGCTCAGGCTGAGATATTCTGCATCATAAAGAGGAGAATATGAATGTCTCTGGAAAAATCCGGGGGAGAGAAAAAAAAATCTATCAAGGTTGTAACTGTATAGGAAATACGTGAGAAGAAATCTGAGTAGGGTTGTCGGATATTGGAAAATAAAAATGTCTAAGGAGATTGTGTATTAATTTATTTTGTAGAAATATATATTTTTTCCCTCTGTACACACACTAGCCATTGTCACTATTTTCTTCTTGTTTTTTAATTCACTGAACAATGATAAAGAGGATCATAGAGGTATCAGTCAGATTCTAAAAATACCACACAGAACCTAAATATTTTCTACTGAATCAATACCTATGGATTGCTACATTCCATCACTTGGTTTTACTCTCTTCCTTTCTCACAAGTTGCTCTATAGTTATAAGTCCCAGGAATGAGTTTAAAATGGATTAACATTCTTCTTAAATAATTGCTGATATGAATTGGTAGCCATTTTTCATTTTTGCCTTTAGAAGACATCTTTTAAAACAAAACATCAACAATTTTATACTAAAACTAAATTAAGCAGTAGTTATTTGAAAGTCACAATTTGGTTTAGAAGAGAAATTGATCACATTCCTAGAGAGTTGTGACATATCCTGCAACTAATAATTGTCAGATAAATGAATAATGAATTGTACACAGATACAGCTACTGATGAAAACATTCACCAGTATATATTTACTAATTATAAAAATACCTATATTATTTTCAAGTCTTCTATATCTAATAAGAGAACACAATCAATATAAAGCTCTTGAATTCCTGAGTGATGACTTTTTGATGGAAATTTTATGATTTTGATTAAAAAAGTTATTTATCACTTCTGTCAAACATTTATAAATTGCATACATATATGGGAAACACTACGTATATGTGTGTGAATGTGTGTTCTTGTCTATCTATCTATATCTATCCATAAAATCAGCAATGACTGATTTAGAAAGTGAGAGGTATTGAGTTGAATATGATAGTTTCATTACTGGCCGAATTATTCCATCATTATAGAAAACAATCAGAGTCTTTTAGAAAGACAAACAAATAAATATTTTGAAATGCTTACTATTTACTGACATTGAAATAAAATACATTGAAAAAATATGAAATTGTTCTACGTATGAACATAAAACAAAAGTCCTCAAGGCAACTGACATAACACACTGCTGATTTTGACTGTCCTATTTTTAGGCTGAACAGGCTGAAACAACCTCTAGATACCCAGGATTGATCTGGATGGATTAACCTTGGCAGCAGGTAGTAGCACTGTCACAGATCAGACACACCATCCAACGCTGTGCAGTGGAAAGTCTGCCTGAGCCACATACGTAAAAAACTGCAGCACTACTTAATGCTTTGAAATGTTAATGGTTCTATAGGCTTTGCCACCATTACATACTTCCTTCTAATTAATGCTTTTTAAAATTTGTTTTAATTTTATTTTTTAATTTTTAAATTAATTTTATTGGAATATAGTTGATTTACAATGTTGTGTTAGTTTCTGCTGTACAGCAAAGTGAATCAGTTATAAATATATATACATATATCCACCCTTTTTAGATTCTATTCCCATATAGATCATTACACAATATTGAGTAGAGTTCCCTGTGCTATACAGTAGGTCCTTATTAGTTATCTATTTTGCATATAGTAGTGTGTATATGTCAATCCCAAACTCAAAATTTATCCCCCCCTTTTCCCCCTTGGTAAACATAAGTTTGTTACAGCCACTATGTAGAACAGTATGGAGGTTCCTTAAAAAACTAAAAGTAGAGCTACCATATGATCCAGCAATCCCACTCCTGGGCATGTAACCAGAAAAACCATAATTCGAAAAGATACATGTACCCGAATGTTCATAGCAGCACTATTTACAATAACCAGGACATGGAAGCAGCCTAAATTTCCATCTACAGAAGAATGGATAAAGAAGATATGGTACATATATACAATGGAATATTACTCAGCCATAAAAAGGAATGAAATTGTGCCATTTGCAGAGGTGTGGATGGACCTAGAGACTGTCATACTGGGTGAAGTAAGTCAGAGAGAGAAAGACAAATATCATATGGTATCGCTTATATGTGGAATCTAGAAAAATGGTACAAATTAACTTATTTACAAAACAGAAATAGAGTCACAGATGTAATCAATACTTTTAATATTAGATGATAATGCTGTTTTCAGCACTGCATGCTTTATGGCCATATATTGCTATATGATACTAAAATCATTAACATTTGGAAATATTCATGTTGACTGTATTTTAAGATTATGGTGAGAAATTACCTCAGGTCAGTGTATTCTTACTGCTTTGTGACCTAATTAAATAGACAATGTCACCTTTTCCTCAATAAATAACCAGTCAGTCTCTTGTGTCTGCACATCCAATCTCCTTAACAAAAGCTGCTGCCTGTATCATTTAATTTTTTGGTAATATGCAAAGTGTCTTCTACAAAAATTGTACCCTACAATCACTCTCTCAGCGCCTTCTCATGAGTTTATGGCTTCAGTCTTCTAAGTCTATCCTGTAAGTCTTTCTAAGTATCTAGGGTTGCCTCTCCTTTTTACTCACTATGGGAAATATTAAAGTCTTCTCCAAACACTGGTGCACAAACCATATTTATTAATTAAATTAAAACTTTTTTAGCTAAAAAAAATTCTAAGTATCTAGCACAGTTTAGGCATTAAGAAAGATAATAAATACATTTAAAATCACTCCCAAATCTAAATTTACAATACTGACCTCATAAGGTTTAGCCCTACCATGTATTTTCTTGATATTTCTAACTTCTTGTCAGTGCTTTGAGTTGTTTACATATATGCATTAGCACACATCTTCTTTCTCTACAATTTTTTCTTCTTTTCCTGATATTTTAAAATTTCAAATCTAATACAAATTATTTGTCACCCTTATTTAGTAGGGGTGGGAAAATTCTATTCTACTTTAATAAAGCCTTTTACTTATTTGTTTATTTTTAAATTTTTTTGGCCACAAGCCGTGTGGGATCTTTGTTTCCTGACCAGGGGTGGAAACCGTGGCCCCTGCATTGGAAGCACAGAGCCCTAACCACTGGACAACAATTGAAGTCCCTAACAAAGTCTTTTAGAGCCACCCTCTTGCTGATCGTGCCAGTGGACAAATTCAGGCCCTCTTCTTCTCTCACCACTGGACATAATTAGACACCCCCTCAAGAGTTTCCTTGCCCTCATGCTTTTCTTGGTATAATCCATTCTAAAAACCCACCTAGAGTGCATTTGGAGTTCAAGTCACTACCTAGCACCTAGACAAGCTTATGGCAAAAGTAAATGTTTAATAAATATCTTTCTTATGATTAAACAGACTTTAATTGTTAACTTGACCACAGGGTCAATTTACACCAGCTTCATCACTGACAGGCACAGTGCTATGTACATTAACACGACAGCCTGTCTACCCCCATTGCCTACACTGTCCCTAGCCTAGACTGTCTGCATTGGCTTTTATTAGCTCACTCATATTCTCCTGGTCTTTTCCTCTCTTGACTTTTGGGACTCTAAATATACATGCTAGGCCATATCATGTCGTTCCACAGGCTAATGAGGACTTGTTCATTTTTTTCACTCTCTTTTCTTTCTCTACTTCTATTTGGATAATTTCTATTGCTATGTTCTAATTATCATTAATATTTTCTTCTGCATTGACTCTGCTAAGTCAATTCTGTGAATACACATATATATATACACACAATATCATTTGTATCTATCTATCTATCTATCTATCTATCTATCTATCATCTATCTATCTATATCTATCATCTCCAAGTTCTAAAGGCTCTATTTGTTTCTTTTTAAAAATGTCTTCCATGTCATCCCTTATCTTCTTCACAGTTTACTTTAAATCTTTATGAATATTATAACAGCTGTTTTAGAATCCTCATTTACTAATTCTACCACCTCTGACTTTTTTCTCCTTTGGATGTTTACTGTACAGCTCTGACTCAAGGAATCTGGCCTGGCTCCGGAGGCTGTGGCGGGTGTTCTGGGAGATGTAGTCCCAGATTTATGTAGAAATTGAGATTGTATGTTAACCCTGCAGCCAGAGTTCACTTTCTAGAACACAGATGTTACTCTTTCACTTAAAATTCCTTAATGAGTCCCTATCACATTCAAGGAAATTTCCAAAATGCTCGACACACCTCATGGTTGCCTCTCCAACCTCACCTATTTTGCAAAATCTTTGCTGTATTTTCTTACCCTCTATTTACTAAAACACAAATCAAACAATCTGAGACTCATAAAATGAATTTTGGGGAAAAATACAATGGGTTTAATATACATCATCAATGATCATCATCATAAAAACATATTTCTTTGGCATTCTTAGAACTATTTTAATTACATTTGCCTCACATGAGTAGTACAGAAAAGGTTGGGTTTTCAAAAGTAACTTGTTCACTTGGATTAATGAGTTTTAATAGAATTCATTAGAACCTGCCTTAGAAGTTCTGAATCTTAGTTTCTGAAAGTGGGGTTAGTTGTCCTTATTTTAATAACTCCATTAAGTAATAAGGAAACAGAGCCAGGGTGCAAATCACTGCACTGGGAGGTAGGGGGTTCTATCCCTACGTTCCTATCATCTGGCATGATGCCTGAACTTCAGTAGGCAGTCAGGAATTCTCTACTGAAGAAATTTACAAAAAAAATACAGTCTTTTTGCATTTTACATATATACAATTTACATAGCTAACATTTGCTTAAATTATATTGGCATATAAATATATTTGTTGTGACTCACTATCATTTTAAAAGGGGATCAAATCTAAAGTGGAACAATCAAGATGCCTATCCATTTGTGATGCCCAGTTTGGTGCCAATTAATTTATTTTTTCAGTAGTTTACTTGCACACAAGATACCCAATTGCATAATCTCTTACCTCAAATTCTTTGATTTTGTATAAGGGATGATGAAAACATGTTTATATGTCTTCTTATAAGTAATCATTTAGCCTGAAATATTTTTGCAAATATAAGACATTATAAAAATATTGTGAGAACTTTGTGTTTGGCTTTGTTAAATGCACATTAGCTAAGTCAACATGACCAAGTTGTCGCTAGAGAATAAATCAAGAATTATAGAACAAAATAAATATTCTCATATTTAAAAGAATACCACCATCATTACTCAAATTAAATGGTAGATATAAACCTCACTGTACTTTTGTCATCTCTTTTTATTTTAGTCTGGTGATTTGTGATGTAGACATATTATTCTAACTGATATTTTTTATTTTTATTTTATTTTGTCAGACTTGCAAGCCCTTCAGCCAGGGATTTAACCTCAAAGAAAACAGAGTTTAAGAACCAGTCATCCAACATCAAAGTACTAGGCAAGCTGTGCTATGTCTGCTTTGATAAAATGCATTTTCAGAAATTCAAAAGCTTCAAGAATAATATATTTTAGAGGTAACCATGTGTTATACACTGGATTTGGGTGACCTTGTTTTAGAAAGCCGCCCTTGCTTTACTTTCAAATGAGAAAGTCCTGCTGTATTATTTTGCATTCTTTGCCTTAGCACAGATAAATTTAATAATTTGAATGAGGGTTTTCTTGCTTTTCAGTGTTGGTTATGTTAGATCATCATCTTATAAGCTGAATTATTTCCTTCTCAATCATTCATGTTTTCCATGATCACCTGTTGGGTGCCTTCAATGTGAAATATTATTAGAGGTTATTTGAAATATTCATAATGTGGACCATGATCCTTGCCCTCCAGGAGATTTAGGGTGGTGGTAGAGAGCAATGCTACAAAAATAACCTCAGAAAGTTAACAGACAATGAATTCATCATACATTTATTCTAGTCTCTTCAAAACTATTAATTGGATATTAAGCAAAGGTGAGTAATTTAATCCTTCTGCCTCTCAACTTTCTCACCTAACGTATGGATCACTTGATCACAATTTCCTCATCTATAAAAGAGAAGGCAGGACTGACCTTTCTCACACTAAGTAGCCACAATCCTAATACATGCTGTGACCACAGTAGAATAAATTGTTGTGAAAGAGAAAACACAGTGAAGGCTTTTCTACAAGGACAGCATTTAAGATATATAGACATGCCTAGCTTCTATTTCAGATGTAATATGAAGAGAGATCCTGAATTTTATTCTGTAGCCATCACATAAAACCTTTAGTTGGAAAATTATTCTCAAAATTAGTTTTTTCTTCTATAATCGTGTCTATTCTATTCATGAATAAAGAATTCAAAAGCTAGTTAATGAAAATTACCAGTGTATGGGGTCTTTGTTAAGATAATTTGGGAATCAATTTTTGATACACAGATTGAAAACATACCCAGCTATCAACCATCATTTAAAACATTGTAAAAGAAGAATTTCTCAACCTTGGTATTACATTTATTCCAATATTTAATCTTGATATTTCAAACCTCTATCCTTTTCACTAGATACTTTCCTGGGGGTCTTCAGCCCAAATAACTGTAAACCCCTTAGCCTGGTCATATGTGTCCACCAATTATTACTGGTTAGTAATCCTTATTAATGATGGAATGAAAAATAAAATATCCCTTTTGAGGGTGGTTTCTACAGTCCCTCCCAGATGGTTTGCTCTCTGGAGCCACCCAAATCTTGTGGCCTCCACGAAAATCTCCTTCATTTTGTTCATGTGACAATGGCCTTACTAGTGAGATAAATAGAAGTTCATCTCTCCATCTGATACTAATTCACAGATGACTTGAACAAAGTATTCTGGTCCCCAAAATTGTAAAAATGCTTAGAGGAAGTGGTATTTCATTTTGCACATATGTACTGATACATGTGCATACACACACATGCACACACACACACGCTTATTGCCCCAAGTCAATTAGAGTACTTGGGGCTTTTCCATCTGGATGCATTCTGATGTAACTCATCAGTGCTACTCCCAGAAATATCAGTCTTCTCCCCAACTCCATACTCTCAGTTTTCAGGAAATTTCCAAATGGAAGTGTATCAAACACACTCTGAGGTGTTCTTCAGTGATTTGCACTTTTGTATAATTCCATCCCCTTGTATGCAGGTGGAATCTGCGATTTGCTTTTAGCCTGTAGAATATGGAAAAAGGTGAAGGTGTTTTTCAAATGTACTGAAGGTACTAAATCAATTGATTCTAAGTTATGCAAAAGGGAGAATACTCTGCCCATGTGGGCCTCATTTCATCAGATTTAATCTCTTAAAAGAGAGATTGGTCTCTCCCAACAATAGTGTATTATAGACTTTAAAGTTGTTAAGACACTGTATCTTAATTGTTCTCACACAATAAAGAAATGATAAGCGTGTGACAGGATAGAGGTTTTATCTATGCTATGGTGGTCATCCTATGGCAATATATATGTGTGTCAAGTCAATGCATTGTACATCTTAAGTTTATGTAATATTATATGTCAATTATATCTCAATAAAACTGAAAAAAAAAACACAAAACAAAAAAACCAAAGTCCTCCTCTCAGCAGACATAAGTGACTCATACTTATGGAAAGAGACAAAAGGATGGAGGGAATGGTGATGTCTGTCTCTTCTAACCAGAAGCATCTGAACCAAGATTCCTGCTCAGACAAGAGGCTGAAGAATCCTTGTTTTCTCTAGGAGAATTATTGAAAGAAAAATCATTATCAATACAAGGAAATCTAATTTTCTCTTTGTCATGCTCAGTGGAATATTTATTATTTACATAATTAACTTTTAAATGTACATGCAAAGTCCTTTACCTTTTACATATTACATTGTTATGGTAAATTAATAATTATTTACATATGATACTGTTATACTTATAATAACTACATTATTATATATTTGTGTTATAAAATTGAATTCAAGAACAGACATCTCTCATTTTAGATATATTAGTTGCTCTCGGAAAGAAATGAAAAGGGCCATATCTAAGTTAAAAATTAGTACAAAAATATCATGAAAGACTTCTTGATTCATGAATTTGACACTTTGGTGGTGTTACCTCTAAATTAAATGTAGATCTATGTATATGTTATACATATGTGATACTGATAGTCTTGTTATGTCATGCAGATATAATCTGAGAAACCCAGATAAACCTCAAATTCATTCTCACATTATTTTCAGATGACGTTTATACTTGGTTTTATGCAAATATTGTTTATATATTAATAGATTTATTCGATTTTATCCTTGGGAGGTGACCTTTTGTTACTGCACCTTTTAACAGGAAAGGAAGCAAAGGTATTTGGAAATTCAATGACTGCAGTGCATTTACACAGCTAGTAAGTAATGGAGTCAGGGTGGTTTTCTTGATATAGCCACCATATGTCACACTGCACCTGGACTTACAAGGCTTATCGCTATTATTAAAATGTGTCTTATAATCTATACAAGAATTTTATACAAAATAAAAATGTATTTTCTAAGTGTTACATATAATTATCAGTCATTTATCCATGTATCTGTCTCTTTTATAAGGCTATTTATCAATCTATCCATGAGCAATCTATTGATATTTCCTATCTATATTACTACTTAAGAAGATTGAGGTCTACTTTCATAACTATTAATTATAAATAATTATAATCATAGCTCATGCTAAAAGTGGAAAAATCAAATCTCCCAATCAATCTAGTCATTCTTGTTTTGGCACAAGTGTATCTGGACCCTGCTTCTGCCAGTTACTAGCTAACTTGGCAAATGGTTTAACCTCACTGAATCTTAGCTTCTTTTCTCTTTAATCAGTGTGAAAAGAGAACTCTATTCATTGGTTGAAAGACAATGTATAAAGAGTTTATTTAAAACAATCCTTGGAACATTGTAAACCCCGATTCAATGAGAGTTTATATAATTATCATTATTATTATTATATAGTAATATTATTATGTATTGTTATTATTAAAATGGTATTAGGTTAATTCCAGTAACTTTTGGCTTTTGGAGATCTACACAGATGTGTAACATTGGCGTCTGTAGCTGTCATCCGCTGATGCCTTTTCTTATAAATCTACTTTTCTCTCTTTCCTGAGGAAAAAAAAACTTTTTTGTCTTAGTAAATTTAAGAACAGTTCAAATTGAGTATGATATCCCTGAGACTTTACAAAATTTCATCTTGTGCAGGAGTTACTAAGTCACCAACTGATGTGAAAATTTTGAACTGGTGAGTTCTGTTCTTTCAGGTGGAGACTTTCTTACACTGAAGCAGTTGCGTGTGAACTGTAAGTGATGTCTCGAGACAGATGCAGGTGACAAAATGTGTCCTATGACTCAGGGCACACCTGGACTGACACAATAAGGGTAATGAGAAGGATACAGTAAACTTTTCTATCTTTTCTGAACGCTGAAGAGAGTATTAGAAAAGCTACACTCTGGTTTTTCCATGTGTTTAAGTCAAAGTGTTTCAATGTAGTCTTGCTCAGAAGCTCAAGCGAATTATACTATTACACACTGCACACACAAACACAAATCTTGATCAGAAAAGGGTTTCACTCATCAATATGCATGAAGGTATTGAGGTGATACGGCAGGCGCTAAGGAGCCTTTATTAGCCTTGTCTTATCATCTTCAAGAAAAATACAAATAGCTCCGAGGAGAATAGGGAAACCTGGTTAGAAGTGTCAGAGTGGAAGATATGACTGAATTTGGAAGATTAAATTCTGTCGAATTACCAGTAATTCGAAAGAAACATTCACTGAGATTCAGATATTCTGGTTCTGGTTCACTCTCTTGTGACAAATGATGTCTTTTTATTTTGACTATAACTCAGAAAAGGTTCAAGTAGCTCCAGGAAAAGTGAGTATAAGATCATCTATTTAAGTTAATAGCATATGGGAGAATAATAAAATATAACAGAGCAGATCAATTAATTATTTTCCACTCAACATTGAATACAGTTTATTTCACTTTTGATTTAGCTAAAATGCCTGGAACGAATTAGCTTTGCCATGGTTCGTTCTTCTCTTTTAATATAAAACATAGCCAAGACAATTGAAAAATTAGGAACTTGTAATTAATTCTATAAATTTAAAATGTAATAACACTCAACATTGCTCATTGTCCTGTTGATAAGTAACCCTCAATTGAAAATCAAATCAAAATTGGAGACTATGTTGTTGTTTGCATTATTATACATATTTTGGTGATATATTATTTAAACAGGTAGCAGAAGGGAATTTTGCTGATAATGGGACTTCTTTACTTACCTGAATTAATATTTTGAAAACATTAATCATTATGGAAGAACTTATGTCTCATAGGAAACTAAGAGATTCTAAACTGCAAATTATTTTGAGTTCAGAATCATTTTACTTTTGTTTGCATCATTTACAATACATGTTTTTCCTATATTTACAAATTCTTGGGGTCATTTTGAAGTTGGCAAAAAACATCTTAGCAGTATTTTTTACTCAAAATAATAAAACAAGTAAATATCCCTAAGGACTCTTTCCACAGTTAAATTATAGAAATGCATATGGGAATTTATCAGGGCATCAGGGTGGAACAATCCAGGGGAAATGAGTTACATTCCCAACTACATTGGGTCCAATTACTTAAAGTGTTCATTGGAATATCTGGGTTTTTTTCCAGGAAGAAAAGAGGTATTAAAATTGCTTGGAATGAGTAACCCCACATTGCCCAAGTATGTTTAAGTACATACTAAGTTGTGAAGCAACTTGATTTACTTGCAGAAAAACTTGGTTGGATATTCTATGTGTGCTCTAAGCAGAAGCAGTCCCCCTGACAGAAGGTAAAAGCCCAGTGAGGGTACTGGTGAGCAGATGGCAGTCATCACACACAGCTCTGGTTCACTCACTCAGGGGTGCTACTGTTCTTCCTGCTTTGTGTGCAAGTTATGTTTAATTTAGCAAACCCAAAAAAGGTAGTTCAATCAGCAGGCCAGAAAAAAAGAGATGGGAGTTATTCTTCAGTACTTTTGTTTCAAATATCATGTGATTAATTTTTTCTCTAAGTGAAGAAAGATAACGTGCTCATTTCCTTTCCTTTTATCAATAACACTAACACTAGGGCAGGGGATTTAGTGAGTTATTTCTTTCTAAGAGTGCAAATGTCACAAACTATAAGTAAGTTAAAACAATAGAAGAAGGAAAAAGGAAAGAGAATATTTTCTCATGTTTTATCCTTTCATTTCTATATTAAGCTAGTCCTTTAAAAATTATTTATATATACTAAAACAAAAATATAAATATAATATTAATTCATATATATTTTCTATGATATATAATTTCTATTTAATATATTATGAAGACTGATTTTATTCTGTGGTGTTACTGAAAATAGCAGAGTGTGTTTTCTTTGCTTTGGACATGTACCAAAATTAAATCCTTCCATTACAAGAAACTTAGTGAATTCCTGCCAACCCCAAAAGAAATCAATGATGTGTAAACTTGTAGTCATGGCTGTTAACACAAAACGCAGTGATTTAGAGAACACATGCAGTATTGCAGTAATTTATTGTTTTGAAAAGAAAATTGTTAAAAACTTTGTACTAAGGGAAAATGGATTGGCAGGGGATTTATGTTCTTCATAGACAAAGAGTTTTCAATGATTGTATAGACATTAATGCCTCTCTACCTTATGATGGGCATCTCGCAGTCCCACTCAAAAGAATAATTAATTTACATTCCCACCAACAGTGTAGGAGGGTTCTTTTTCCACTGCACCCTCTCCAGCATTTATTATTTGTAGATTTTTTGATGATGAGAATTCTGACTGGCACTAGGTGGTACCTCATTGTGGTTTTGATTTGCATTTCTCTAATAACTAGCGATGCTGAGCATCTTTTCATGTGCCTCTTGGACATCTGTATGTCTTCTTTGGTGAAATGTCTATTTAGGTCTTCCACCAAGACTTAGACATAGAGAATGGACTTGAGGACACAGCGGGGCAGGGAGGGGGAAGGTGGGGTGAAGTGAGAGTAGCAGAGACATATATACACTACTGAATGTAAAATAGCTAGTGGGAAGCAGCACCATAGCAAAGGGAGATCAGCTCAGTGCTTCGTGATGACCTAGAGGGGTGGGATAGGGAGGGTGGGAAGGAAGCTCAAGAGGGAGAGGATATGGGGATATATGTATGCATATGACTGATTCACTTTGTTGTACAACAGAAACTAACACAGTATTGTGAGGTAATTGTACTCAAGTAAAGATCTATTAAACAAAAATAAAACAAGGTGTCATGTGGACACATTAAAAAAACAATTAAATAGTGTGATAAAGATTAACTCACTCTGAGTGTTAGAAACTTTATCCTTTTAAAATTTAAATTTAGGACTTTTTAAAAGACTATTAAAACAAAGTTTTTGAAGAAGAATATTTTGCAAGCTACTTTCTACATAACCAAAGGTGTGTTGTCATATTTGACTCTATCCTAAAATGTATTTTTTCCATAATTGTCATAATTGAAAAAGTGAGACAAATATTTTCTTATGGGATATGCAACAATATTAAAAATTAGCCCTTAAGTGGTTTTGTATCATTGTTTGCATGCACGGATATATAAATTACAAAGGTGAATAAGTAGAAAACAATTACTATAATCATTTGTCTTTGTTCAAGCAACAGACTGAATCTGTGGACTATGTTGGTATTTTATCTGTTGTCAATATAATAGAGAGAGGCACATGGGTGATATATGTGACATATGATAAAATAAAGAATAATGGGTGAAGATTCAGAGCAATGCTTTGGAGACTGATTGCTTGGGATCAGATTTTAACATTTCTTGACTACATGACAGTAGACAAATTACATTCTTTACATTTCTTAGTTTCTTCAACAGAAAATGGGGCTTCAAAGGGTCCCTTTATAGCTGAATACTGTATGGAGTAATGGCTGGTGCATAGTGACCTCTCAATAAGTTTTAGATATTTATAATATCAATGTGGTATATATTTTTGGCATCAAATAGTCTTATTCCAGTCTTATGTTATTATACTTATCTATAATTAGGTGCAATGGAGTATAGAGATTTATATACACAGTGGGTCACACATATAATAGGAATTCAGATGACATGGAAATAATACCTTGCCCTTTCTGGTGTCTTTTCAACCCATTAACAATTACTTATATCATTAAAGATTCAAAATAATGATAAGACAAAAGCTGAAACAGAAAGGCAAAAATTGTTGTAAGGACGGATCAAGGAAAAAATAATTATTTGGCCCATTAAGTGTTGTGCCTTCTCCAGAGTGTAACTGAAACCAGGTTCTGCTTCTCTCTGCTCATTAGCCAATAATTCAAGAGGCAAGTTTCAGTAGAAAGGAAAGGTGCTTTAATCAGAAAAGCTGGCAAGCTGGGGAGAAGGTGGACTTGTGTACCAAACCAACTCTGAAGATCCTGCTCAGCCATGACAGTTTTTAAAGGGAAAAAAGGGGGAAAATCTCAGTGAATCATAGAGAGAGGAAGTTTGGTTCTGCATCATTCTCCATCGCATACAAGCTGGCTGACTCTTCAGATGTTATCTTGCCCAAGTGATCTGCCGGCAGGATTCCTTAGGGGGCTGTTGGGGGTAGAGAGCTAGTCATTTTTAAAGTAATTAATTCTTCATTCTTCTTTTTATCTTGGAAAAGAATCAGCAGGTTAGGCAATGGTGTGCATTCAGGAGAGCATAAAGCAGGGGTTAGTTTCAATTGCTTAGTCGTCTCATTCCTATAATTAGGTTTTTAAGGTGAGAGGGGGACAGAAATGGGTAGACAGGGAAAGGGCAAAAGAGCTGTGTTCAAGAAGACTTGAAATAGGGAAAGGGAGGTTATGATAAGAAAATGTAGCCTTTATGTTTTTAATTAATTTTTATTTGATATAGTTGCTTTACAATGTTGTGTTAGTTTCTACTGTACAGCAAAATGAATCAGCTACAGAAGTACATATATCCCCTCTTTTTTTGGATTTCCTTCCCATTTAGGTCACCACCGTGAATCAAGTAGAGTTCCCTGTGCTCTACAATATGTTCTCATTAGCTGTCTGTTTTATACATAGTATCAATAGTGTATATATTTCAATCCCAATCTCCTAATTCTTCCTACCCCCTTTCCCTCTTGTATCTATAAATTTGTTCTCTACATCTGTGTCTCTATTTATGCTTTGCAAATAAGATCATCTATACCATTTTTCTAGATTCCACATATATGTGTTAATATATGATATTTGTTTTTCTCTTTCTGACTTACTTCACTGTGTATGACAGACTCTAGGTCCATCCACGTCTACACAAATGACCAAATTTCATTCTTTTTATGGCTGAGAATATTCAATTGTATATGTGTACCACATCTTCTTTATCCATTCATCTGTTGATGGACACTTAGGTTGCTTCCATGTCCTGGCCACTGTAAATAGAGCTGCAATGAATATTGTGGTACATGACTCTTTTTGAATTATGGTTTTCTCAGGGTATATGCCCAGCAGTGGGATTGCTGGGTCGTATGGTAGTTCTATTTTTAGTTTTTTAAGGAACCTCCATACTGTTCTCCATAATGGCTGTATCAATTTACATTCAAGTTACTTACTTTAACCTTGATTTCTGCACTTTCACATGTATTTATTTGAGTGTGTGTGTGTGTTTGTACCTAGTTCTAGGCAACTTATCACATCTATTTGTTTGTGTATCCACTGCCACAGAAAATACAGAGAACAATTTCATCTTTACAAGGATCCCTCACATTACCTTTTCCTAACTGCATCTTCTTTCTCCCCACTCCTAACTCCATCCCTAATAATTGACAACAAGTAATCATGTCTGCATTTCTATATATTTTTTTCATTTCAAAAATGTTACCTAGGGCTTCCCTGGTAGCACAGTGGTTGAGAGTCCGCCTGCCGATGCAGGGGACACGGGTTCGTGCCCCGGTCTGGGAAGATCCCACATGTCGCGGAGCAGCTGGGCCCGTGAGCCATGGCCGCTGAGCCTGCACGTCCGGAGCCTGTGCTTCGCAACGAGAGAGGCCACAACAGTGAGAGGCCCGCATACCGCAAAAACAAAAACAAAACAAAAATGTTACCTAGTGAATGAATGGATAAACAAAATGTGGTATGTACATGCAATGTCATTCAGTCTTAAAAAAGAATGAGATTTAGACACATGCTAAAATGTGGATGAACATTGAAGACATTGGCACAAAGACAAATGTATAATTACATCTACATGAGGTAACTCCAGTAGTCAAGTTTATAGAGAATGAAAGTAGAGTGGTGGTTGCCAGGAGCTAGGGAGATGTAAGTGTGGGGTTTAGGGCTTAATGGTGTGTTTGCGCCATTTCAGTTAGGGAAGATGAAAACATTCTGGAGATAGCTGGTTATCATGTTTGCACAATAATGTAAATGTACTTAAAGCCACAGAACTGTACACAGTTTAATAATGGTTAAAAGGGCAAATGTTATATTATGCATATTTAACCACAATTTTTAAGATGTTACCTAAATGAAATCATATAGTATGCCAACTTTTTTTTTTTTTTTTTTTTTTTGCGGTACGCGGGCTTCTCACTGTTGTGGCCTCTCCCGTTGCGGAGGACGCGCAGGCTCTGCGACCATGGCTCATGGGCCCAGCCACTCCGCGGCATGTGGGATCTTCCCAGACCGGGGCACGAACCCGTGTCCCCTGCATCGTCAGGCAGACTCTCAACCACTGTGCCACCAGGGAAGCCCTATGCCAACTTTTGATAATGGATTTTTTCACTCAGCATAATTCTGTGGTGATGCATCCAAGTTGTGTGTATCAATAGTCCACTGATTTTTCAGTGCTGAGTAATATCCCAAGGTATTCACATAACATGGGTTTTTAACCATTTACCTATTGAAGGGCATCTGGGCTGATGCCAGTTTTTACTTATAAAGTCCCTGATAAAAAATTTATTTACAATTTTTTGTGTGGGCTGAGTTTTTATTTCTCAGGGATAAATGCTCAGTAGTAAAATTTCTGAGTTGTACAGAAGTGCACATTTATTTTTTTCAGAAACTGCTAACTGTTTTTCATAGTGGCTGTACCATTTCACATTCCTGACAGCAATGTATGAGTGATAGAGTTTCTCAGCATCTGCTCCAGGAGGATGTGTGTGTCTATGCCTGAGGGGTTTCTGGGTTGCACAGCACTGTGCCACCCAATCTAGAAATCACCCATGTGTTGTTCTTTATGTTTTGATGTCTCTGGCTAGTTCAGCTTCCTCTTTTTAAGTTTCAGAGTCTTTTTATGATTGTGTTGTATTATTTCTAGAGTATTTAGTTGTATATAGAGGGAGGGACAGGGAAAAGTGAATCTATGTCATCATTTCTTAGAACTAAAAGTTATGAATTTAACAAACTCAATTTGCTACTGCCCTTCTAGTACCATGTGGGACACTATAAATATTAGGTAGGGTCACCTGAACAAGGCTGGAACTTCTAAGAATGAGATGCTTAGGACTGGCTGCTACCACAGAAGAAACATCCTAGGAATGAGATGAGAACCAGCAGGGATACATTAACACCTGGCTCTGGGGAGATGCTCTTAGCTGAGGATGCTACAAAGGACCAGAATCTCCTGGACTCAGCTGTATCTGCTGCTGCTGGACGGGCAGTACCAAAACTAAATTGAAACAGAAAGAGTACTCTCCCTCTTCCTAATCTCCAGCACTCTGAGACTTACCTTCCTTTGGTAGGGTCACCCAGAAGCCAAATGCCAAGAACTTGTGAATAGAACATTGTGAGGGTCCTAGTTTCCAAATAATAAGTAGCATTAAATAGAAGAGTGGAAATGGGGCCCCTGAGGTCCCGAATGTAAGAAATATCTGTTCAATCATTAAACAAAACTTTTGGAGACGATGGTGCTTTCACAAGAGCTTCACAAAACTAGAATTTTAACTGTGTACCTTTTCATTCGCCATTGTTATAGAAACTCAACACAATACCATTACTTTTAAAAAAGACATAATTCAATTGATGGCTTGTCATTAGATTATTTTTTGAGAAATGGTGTAATTCTGAAAGCATTGCAAAGTAATTTTCTTTGAAAATTATTTATATATTGATGGAAAATTAGGAGAATGCATTTAAAAACATACTATGAAATGCTGTTTCATAATCTAAATTATTCTGCTTTATATGTTACTGTGTGACAAGATCTATGCAAAATGCTTTTAAGGTTAATGCTTCAGACTGTTATTACCCCCAAAAAATGTTGTGACATTAACAGTAAAACAACTTTGATTATTCTTTACTCATGAAAAAATAAAATGTGTTATTTTTTGAATTATTGATAAAAATAATATCAGATATTGAGTATTAATTCATTTATTTCTGCACTCAGAATGGAAGTACCAAAATATCAGTTGAAATTGATCAATATAAATAGAAAAAAGTAAACTATTAATTCACTTTAATATACATATGGAAATGGAAGAGATATTCATGTACTATATCTTACAGGAACATTGTTTCCAATGAATGGTGGTTCCATATGGAATGCGGATACTTGAACGGCAATGCCTCAGCAGTATGTTTGCTTAGAGGAAGTTTAATGATGCTGCACAATAGGAGACCCTTTTTTCAAATATGACTACATGCAGGAGGTGACTTCCCACTTATTGAGTCTTAAATATTTTTCTTATAGTTCAACATACAGAACAAAGCACAGTGTGCCTTAGGAGAGCCAGAGGCTGTAGCATCAGGAGACTGTAATTGTTAGCCAGTAACATGGGCATCCAGAATTTCAGAGCACACACTGGAGAGAAGAAAATTTCCTATGGAAGTCAATGTGCAGACACCTTGAACACGAAGATTCTTTTTGGGATCATAAGGGAATATCACTAATTTCAAGTCATTAGTAAAAAGGGCCAGATAAAGAGGTACCAAATAAGTATCACCCAAATAGAATCCCAAGGTTTCACTGTAAGGGGTACTTTTCTCTTGGATCAGTAGTTAAACACTATTTCGTGTTCCTTAATGAGGAGAAAATACAGATGTTTATGAGAGCCACTGTGTTTTCATTATATGTAATAAACTTATTCACAGTTCTCACAAATGCTATTTTTAACTATAATCTCAAATAAAAAAATAATCTACACAGTATGCTCATACCTGCAGATCTGCATTGGCTCTGACATTTATCTTAACCTGAGCTTATTTCTATGTAGATATGTCCAATATATGAATAAAATGTTTAATTTTTTACAGACTTCTATATTTTATATGGTTTCAGCAAATTATGAAAAAAAAGTTTTAATTACAAAAGTTTTATCAATAAGAATTAAATCATTCAAGTGTCTGCTGAGTTTTGTATCAACAGTGTATTCTTACTATAAAGATTGTAGGGTAAAAATTCAACATGTGTTAATAAAAGAGAGTGATCACAGGTGACTTTAAATTAATATCACTATGAAATACAACTGCTCTAACCATACCCAAGGCCTTGAGTAAATTCAGGATGGTGTGTATCCAGACCCAAGCAGAACTAGGTGTAAAATAGTGAAAAACTCACTTTTATTGTTCTAAGCTACTGAGAGTCCAGGGTGGTTTGTTACCTCAACTTAATCTTACCTAATCAGAAGATTAAATCCAGTAATATATTCTTTGCAAAAAATAGACTAATATACAAATTTTTGTATTATTTCATTAGGAAGATGGGGCAAAAAAAGTAAGAATGGAGATAATAATAATGTCAAGCAAATGTAAGTTCAAGTAAAAAACAATAATGAAAATAGAAAGAATATATAAGTATATTATATGTATAATAATGATGAGATGTATGATGAACATATAATGATAATAAACCTCAATGTGCATAAGATGTGAAACAAACACCTAAATCAAATATAATTAGACATTTAAGGTTATCTTAATAAAATATACTTTTATGTGAAGTAGGAGATCTCACTATCCTTGAGACCTAATAATAATAATAATAATAAATTAAAATTAAAAATTGTTATACAGAGCAGTTAATACAGTGATCAAATAGACATACAAAAATCTTTACAATATTTCAATCCAGTATAAATTTAATATCAAAATGAGGCAAATTTTTCACATGGAAAGGAAGTTTTCTGGTTTTAATATTCAATTTATACTGGATTAAAATATCTTGATTGGGTTCTGCTGGCTAAACTTTAGATTATTTTCCTTTTTATTCACGGATGCAATTTATTTTTATGTACTAATTTTATGTGAAAAAATTTGCCTATGTACTGAATGTATACCAGATATGGTTTCAAATATTGTAACATTATCTGTATGTATATTTGATTACTCTCTTAAATGCTTTGTCTTTGGTTGGAAAGAAAATATTATAAAAATATAAATTCTCAGAAAATGTCTATCCATTAAATTAAACTACACTGTATATCCCCTAAGAGTTACATTGTTATTTTTGTTTTTCTGAATTCTGTTAACTATTCTTGAATTTCATCTGAAAGAACAAATGTTTTAGTGTAGTCAAGAAAAGGATACTAAAGTATAACAATAATTGGAGAATATCTCATTAGAGGAACACACTATGGACTCACTGTAATTAAATCAATATTTATTAGACTAGCAAGAAATTAATAACCCACTAGGCCTCATTAAACAGGAGAATAATTAAAATGTGATAAGTTGATGTGAAATATATTATTTAATTAATGGTTCAGGTATATCTTGCCATCATCTGATTTTTTTTAAAAAGATAGGTACTCATCTCACAGTATTTTAAAAATAAAATTCATAGAGAAATAGTCTTAAAAAACATCAGTATGTGCACCTTAAAAATGAATAAAAATACATACACATTCCAGAAGTAGAAGATACATACTTAATCAAGACTTTAAAATCAGGAACTCAAAAACAAATTTCATTTACGTATGAATGGGTACCTAAAATTCCATACATAAATATAATATAAAAGTTAATAAAATATTATTTGGAAGTTATTATTAAAATGTATTTCTAAAGGGCAAAGATCTCTGATAACAAGCAAACATGGAAAGAAAGTACGTGCACTCCAACAGAAAAATGACTGAAAATTATAGTGTATACAAAGCAGGTAGATTTTAGTAGACATTAAAAAGTATGACTAAGTGGATTGATACATAGCACGTATGGATTTCCATCTCATGCTATGCACGAGAATAAAAAATTCCAAGAGGGCCAAAAGTTATGCAATGATATGTTATGTTTGAACACCATAACAGAAATTTCTCTCCTATATACTTATGACTGTATACCTATTTACAAATATACATGCCTCTACAGGGTTATCTGATCATAAAAATACAATTCCAAAGTATAAACATCAAGGTGTTAAGAATGAGGACAGATGTTAAGATACAGAGTGGAAGATAAGAGAGGAAAGAAAGTGGGAGTGGAGAAATAAGAAAGAAATAAGTCATTAAAAATAAAAATAACTGTTTAAAGGTAAGAATACAGTTGCATTTATGCATTTAGAAAAAGTCATGCATGGATGTGTCTTTATTTAAAACAAATTACAATTGAAGCAATTGAAAGATAAAAGGAAACTTAGCTTTAAGAAATATATGCACATACACACTGAAATTTATCTGTTTAACTTTGAAAGAAATCAAGGTTTTAGATGGAAAAGACATTGTCATGATGCCACCAAAATCACCCTTCCACGGTCCATTTTGAGCCTTTCTCTTCCACTATAATGCTCTTGCTTGCTGAAGGCAGAAACAGCCTAAAATCTTTCTTTATGTAGTGCTTCAGGTAACTAATAACAATGCACAGGTTTAATCCCTCTCAGCCCTTCTGGATTAAGGCAACTCTGACTCAAATGTCTCAGTTCTCTGAAGCAAGCTGACATGATGAGCATCAAAAGATAAAATGGGGAAAAACTTAATTTCACATCTAAAATATTTTATTTTTAATTCAGTTTTAATGAAAAATGTATCTAACCTTGGAGGAGATATTCCTCTTCTCTAAACTTTGTTATTCATAAATTCTTTCAGGTCTCTGCTGTCACACTCTGCCTTAATGATATAAAAATTAAATATTCTGTATAGTTAAGTTGATTCTCATAGTTAAGTCGAGATCTGCAACATTTTTCTCCCTTGATCATTTTATTTACGTGATTTGGCACATTATCTTTTTCCGTCCTAATAGGCCATTCTACAAAATTCAGTGTATGTTCATTATAGCACTTGATTAAAAGTACACAGAGACTCCATGAGTCCCACCGAGCCCTAGAGAAGAATCATGCAGTGTTCTACATCATTAACGTTTAGGTCACAATCTCAGATTTTTATGACTCAAGGTAAACTCCAAGCTGTGAGAACCTGATGAGAACAAGATACTAAAAATCGAAGCAGCAATATAACAAGGAACATTACATGCATTAATGAACAAACATAACCATAGAAACTTTTAGGAACCAGGAATAGATCTCCATAAAATAAAATGAAGAACCATTACAGGTAAAGACAAAGGGTTTCCAGTGGAGCTAGAATAATATAAGTACCAGTAAACTACCCAAGATTATTTGAGATTATGTTTTTAGGCCTAGTAATAAACTCAGGAGAAAAAAGAAAACTATCTCATTTGGTACCTCGTAAGTTCTGAGAGCTTGTTGTTGTTGTTTGCTTGTTTAAATTTCAATGTGTTGCATTTTGAATCTGCATATCTAGGTATGTGAAATATTTAACATATTTTAATATTTGAAAGAATGAGTTAATGGATAAAAACAAAACTACAGGGCTTCCCTGGTGGCGCAGTTGAGAGTCCGCCTGCCGATGCAGGGGACGCGGGTTCGTGCCCTGGTCAAGGAAGATCCCACATGCCGTGGAGCGGCTGGGCCCGTGAACCATGGCTGCTGAGCCTGCGCGTCCGGAGCCTGTGCTCCACAACGGGAGAGGCCACAACAGTGAGTGGTCCGCGTAACGCAAAAAAAAAAAAAAAAAAAAAAAAAAAAAATCCACAAACAGACAAAAAAAGAGGATGCTTTAAAGATGAGTGTTCTAAAGCCTTACTATTAAAAAGTACAAGGATGTCAGGGGAGATGTGATACCTCAAATATTAACTCAGGAATTTTGATGGTTATAATTGAAATTATAATTCGAAAGTAATGATAAGGTAAATAAAATATTAAACTGAATAATGGAAAAATTATATTTTCATTTTCAAACAATATTAGACTTAATCACATAGTTAGCTCATAGAATTTATAACACATCTTTACATATATTAACATACAAGTTAACATAAATTCTATATATTTATTATATATTATTAGTCTTGATTTATATTCAAGGAAACTGAAGTTTAATGTATATCTAATACTTAGTGTTGAAAACACACCCTTGGTATGACTCTGAATGCACTTCTCTTTTTATTAGACCATATTGCTATTTCCATTAGATATAAAGCCAGTTCTCATTTTTGTATTTGTAATTTGAAAAAAAGATAGGACAACTCTTAAAATATGGGCATATTAAAATGTTACACTTTTTAACACTTTGAAAAGAACATGTCTTTATTAAGAGGAAGGCAGCTCTAAGAAACATGCCAATCATTTGTCTTATGTCCGTAAGTTTGTTACAGTTGTACTTTCACAGATATATAAAATTTTAAAAAAAATTAACAGTAACAAGTAGTAAATAGTATGAAATAGAACTTTGGAAAACAGCCACAATAGTTTACCAACTATGACGTGTTTTCATAAGTACTATAGAGTACTCTTTCTAAATAACCTTCTGCCACCCTTTCGAGAAGTACTTCCTTTATACACCTGCCTATCAATGCTAGCCTCCCAGTCACCAAACATATTTAACAGTAACAATTTTTGTCTGTCTTCTGTTGAATTGACCTTTATACAGACTGTTTATCCTTTAAATTACTCTATTTCCAGGATCTGATTAGACATTCAAGTATGGCCACAGCTTTTAATGATCTTATTCCTCCCACCTCCCCAGCACTTGGTACCTCACGCTTTACCTCATAGGATCTCTGCTTCAATTATTCCTGTTTATCACAATCCAAAACCACCGCTTCTATTCTGCTACACTCTGAAAATAACTGATTCTCCCAGTTCATTGTAAAACCATTTAAAATGTCATTCTTTACATTCTCCATTCTATCCATCAATTACTTTCTAATTCCCAACTCATAGCATTCCAATTTCTGCTTTACTACACTATTGAAATTAATTTTCTCAGGCTACTCTTTTATTTCTTAATTATCTCTGCATTGTCCATATCTCAAGGTATTGTGAAAAAAAAATAAAGAACAGGCAAATGGAATGTTACTCAGGAATATGGATCTAAATAGTAGAGTTATATAAAAGATAGACATCCTTTATTTAAAAACATTTTTGGTTTTTCCAAATGAGAAACTGTATGTTTTAAATTGCTATGGACTGAGTCTAAAGCATTTTTCTATTATTTATAAGGAGGGGAAAAAAAAGTGGTGGCAATTTAGATTCAATGATCATTGTTTGATAAAAACTGAGATATTGTTATAAGACAAAAACAAAAAAGGATCTAATGTGTTAAATTTAATTAAGAGTTCAGATAATATATCAATCTAAAGATACTTAAATGTAGTTTGAATTGGTCAAATTTTACTTTGGAGAAAGCTGTGTCAACAGAGGAACTAACGGTACATACAAGTTGTTTCCATACGTGTGCTAATATATAGATTATATATCAAGTAGGTTAAAAAGTGAAATCTACCAAGAGAACACAGGATAAGTAATATTAAATTTTAGTTATGCCTCCAGCTGGGAGGGTGCTCCCCAAATGTGGTTGTGTACAATCAGGGTGAAAAAGACAATCCACTGTAAAGTAAGAAAAACTTACTCAAATTTCTATTTTTTCTACATAGAAATTAAAAAGAAAATAAGTCCAGCTTATTAAATTACATGAAACTGTTTAAAATATATAAACACCTCTGTACTTATCTCTACATATGTGTATTCATTTGATATCTACACCTGTTCATTTACTATCTGTATTTCTATAACAATAACTTCAGCTCTTTAGTGAATAGTGGTTGTTGATATTTTTATTTATTCTTTCTTAGATTTCACTGATTTCAGAAAAATTGCAGTTTATCAGTAACTGGACATTTGGATATAGATTATATTACATTGTTATTACATAAATGTAAAAGGATTATTTTAAGAAATAATTACTAAGAACACTAAGAATAAAAACACAACAAGCAACAAGCAAATAAAGGACTCAGCTTCTTCTACACTCAAATAAATTCTCCTCAACAGCTTGTGATAAGGAGAAATAATAATTATATAATTGACAATAAAGCAATAAAAATCAATATTAGAAGTAAGATTATTAAAAAACTTGCATTTTTCTTTTTTTAATTTTTATTGAAGTATAGTTGATACTTCAATAAAATGTTGCTGTAGTTTCTCGTGTACAGCAAAGAGATTCAGTTATACATACAAATATATTTATTTTTTCAAATTCTTTTCCCTTACAGATTATTACAAAATATTGAGTATAGTTCCTTATGCTGTACAGTAGGTCCTTGTTGGTTATCTATTTTATGTATAATAATGTATATCTGTTAATACCAAGCTCCTAATTTATCCCTTCCCCTCTTTCCCCTTTGGTAACCATAAGTTTGTTTTCTAAATCTGTCATTCTGTTTCTGTTTTGTATAGAAGTTCACTTGTATCATTTTTTTTTTTTTAGATACCACATATAAGCAATTTGCAGCACAATTTATAATAGCTAAGACATGGAAGCAACCTAAATGTCATTGACAGATAAATGGGTAAAGAAGATGTGGAGTATATATATATATATATATATATATATATATATATATATATATATATATTTATTTATTTATACACATATATGAACAATGGAATATTACTCAGCCATATAAAGGAATGAAATAATGTCATTTGCTGCAACATGGATGGATCTAGAGATTATCATGCTAAGTGAAGCAAGCCAGGCATTTTTTTTAACAGTGATAAACTATATGTGTATGTGGTGTTCAGGTATTAGCTTACTATGGAAATTCTATCATTTTTTTATTCATATTTTGTTTTTATTTTTTAAAACACATGACACTTTAGCATAACAGTACAGGCAGATGGTGTACAATACAAATGTTTCATATGTGTTTCTAATGCTGAAAACATTTTACTGATAATTGAGTAATATGAAAATTTGAGAGATTATTTAATTAAAGTGTTATTCTTGTTACTGTCAAATGTACAAATTCTTTTAAGAAGCACAAAGGTAATAGATGAAAAATTCAGTGAAGGCTTAACCATGTTCTTCACTGTGAAAGAGAGAGCTTGAGACCAATAAGTATCATAGATCTAATTAGCAAAAGATTTATAAACATACAATGGAAAATTTATGGCACATTCAAGAGTTTTAAAATAATTTAATTGAAATTGAATGTCTGTTTTCCCAAATTTATAGTGTGTCATTTAGAGTGCATATTGAACTGAGGGATAGACAATTTATTGATATCTTCTATGATAAGGGATTCAACTTGAATCCTCTGAGTTACAGAGCAGTGAGTCTCACATATTAAGCAAACTCACAGAATCTATAATTGAGGGAAGAGCCATGAAGTGAAAGGAAGAATTTATTAAATGACAAGGAAATGATTTTATTGAGAGAAAATCACATTTGGTATTTTTAGCAAGCTCATAGTTTTGTTAGCAAAAGTTGCAGCATAGCAAGGCGATTCTTATCCAATCCCCATTGCCCTTTCTTCCTGTCTTTGTTGGGACAGCCATGTGCCAGCTAAATAATCACTTAGCCAAACTCTTTGCAGCTAAGGATGGCTATTCCATTTTACCAATAAGATGATAAATGGGATGCTGCTGAGTAACTTTGGGAAATTATTTGTAAGATAACTTGGGGTTGAGACATCACTGATTGTTCTATATCAAACGCAGGAGAGAATCAAAAAGAATATTTTACTGATAATCATATTTTATAAAAGTTTATTGATGTACCTGGTACCATTCTTAAGTTCTTTTTTTTGGTAGGGGGTCTTTTCTTGGATTGAGAATCTATAGATTTATCAGAATTCAGTACATTCACAAGATGACAGAAATGAAGATGAAGGCCAATATTCTAAGACTGGCAGAGAGAAGAGACAAATAAACTGGTTTATTAAAGGGCTTTTTTTTACAGCAACCAGTTCCAGCTTCCATATACAGCTTCCATGTATTGTAATGTGAGATATAAAATAGATCCTTTATCTGTTTAGTCCACCAAAAGCTTACTTTTCATTACTTGCAGCTGGTTCTGTTTTAGTATGTAATAAAAGAATGGTTTATGGTAAGCACTTCATGGGAAGTATTTGCATATTCAAATAATACTCAATTTGGAGCTCTCCAATTTCTACACATTCCTAGAAAACACATGCACTAGTCACATTGAATTGTCCTGTGCTTGTCATTTAATATCCTCTTTATCATTTATATTCAATATAGCATGTCAGATTCAATATAAATCTGTTATCGATATTTTCTCCAAAGATACAAATATCATGTTTTCCTGGCTGATCATGTTTTGCTGTTGTTGCTGTTTAATGCTTATCATATTATATTCTTATTTGTTCTTTTCACCTGTAAATTCCTAAAAGGCAATATGTTGTATTTGCATATAACTTTATTACAGTTTCATAATAGTTAGTTGTAAGAAAATGTTAAAAGAATAAAGAAGTGGCACTTTCATTATTTTTATACCAGGGAGAGCTTTAGGCTTATTTTTTCTTAACTGTGAATGTGTTTAACTGAAAGAAAGACTTAGGAAAGCATCTAAAATAGATGTGAGATCAAAAGGACAAAGAACAAAAGAAAGTCAACTTCTCAAGTGCTTTTTTTCCCCCCCAAGGGCTTTTTTATACTCTGTAAATTTTCGTTTAGCAAACAGTTACATAACAATTTAGGACAGACACTTTTCTCAGAGCTTTACAAATATTAACTCATTTAATTTTTATAATAACCTTGTTATGTATATACTAATATTATCACCACTTTTCAGAAGGCAGGATGAAGGAATGAGAAGGGGGATATATAATTTTAAAAATGGTGCTCTGTCTACATGAGTCCACTGACCAGGAATACTGAATCAGTATGTAATTTAATTTCGCCTCCTCTTGACTTGATTAGTTGACTGAAACATGGACTTGGATGGAGTTCTCTAATAACGTTAAGGTATCAAACATTACGTGTTTTAATGTAGAGACATGGATAAAATGACTTAGAAAGATGGAAATGTTGCAGGGGATTTATCATGTGATCCCCTCATATTCTTTAAATTTATTCCCAAAGATGACTGGGACCATGCTATCGAGAAAGTTGATGAAGGAAACACCAGTATCATTAAAAAACATTGAAATTTCTACCTACTGAAGGTTGGAGTAATGTAGGAGATACCACTATTGATATCCACTCCTTGATTTTATTGAAAATGATGTGCTATCAGATTGGAAGAAGACAAATAATAGTTTTTTTTTTTTTAAATTTCCAGATTTAAACAACAGTGGTTCATGGCTGTGGTTAAGTGATATTGAGATGTCAATAACTAATATAACTGGATACTAGATTAAGGGACCACTTGACTTATACAGCAGAAACTAGAGGTCTTTCAAACAGATACAGTTTTGGTTGCCATGAAAATTAATGGTCCCTCCTTTGATTCCTAAACATGAGTGAAGTTCACAGATCCTGCACCTCTTAAAGAAAAATCATATGATCTCAAGGAAAGATTTTCCAATCACAAAACAAATAGGCACACACTATAAATCTTATTCCTAACCTTTCCCAAAAGGACCAAAGACTCTCTACCAGGGTAACAGGGCTCTAGCAAAAGAGAAATAAACCAACTGTAGAACTTTTTGGATCAAGTAATAAGTATGATTTATTCCAGTAATCTCTTGCAGTGATCCCAATGCATACAAAGCCGTCTTATGTATATATGTGCTGGCAGTGAATGCAGGATCAGACCAGATATACTCAGAAACTATCAGAATCCTCCCATTGGATTCCTAAAACTTTGAATGAGATTTATTATGGAAGAAAAGACCAGGTACATGGGCCAAGTGCCAATGAGTTTCAACTCCATACTAAATTTTAAGTCAAAAGCAATACCGCATCCCTAAGTGAATGACAATATTTGTCACTACCATTATCAGTCTGAAAGATTCTCATCACAGCCCCTTCTAATTTGCTTCTTTCACCTTTGCAGAACATAACTCTGTGTGTGTGTGTGTGTGTGTGTGTGTGTAGATACACACGCTGCTCTAAAAGAAAGTTTTTAGAACACTTATTGTAAAATGGAATACAGATCTTCCTCAACTTACAATGATGTTATGTCCCAATAAACCCACTCTAAGTCAACGATAGTGTAAGTTGATATTTCATGTAAAACATTTAACCTATTGAACAGTATAGCTTAACCCAGCCCACGTAGAACATGCTCAGAACACTTACATTAGCTGACTGTCGGGTAAAAATCACCTAACACAAAGCTTATTTTATAAGAAAGCATTGAATATTTCATGTAATTGATTGAATACTGTATTGAAAGTGAAAGACAAAGTGGTTGTCTGGGTACAGGATGGTTTTAAGTGTATCTATTGTTTACCCTTGTGATCGGGTGTGTCACCAGGAGCTGTGGCTGCTGCCACTGACCGACATCACAAGAGAGTATCGGACCACATATCACTAGCCCAGGAGAAGATTCAAAATTCAAAGTATGGTTTCTACTGAATGCATATGGCTTTCACACTACCATAATGTCGAAAAATTGAAAGTCAAATCAGTGAAAGTCAGGTACTATCTGTACATAAACATTGTATTTAAAAAATACTTCTTTTAAGCATGTGTTTTCAAGAAGCTAAGGACAAAACGTCAAGACTTAGAAAAGACAAACATATTCCCAAGGAAGTGTGTTAGGTAGAAAATCGCATAAAGATACTATATAAAAACTTAAAGATACAACACAGAATGGTATAAAAATAAAAGTTTAATGTGAAATCTTAGTATTCCAGACAGACAATGGATTTCATTTTAACTCAAGTATGTATGTTTTATATTATATACTGAAAACATATCTATTTTTTGATAGGGAGAAAGTAACAAAATTTTATGGAGGAAGTAGACATAATTTTAAAGACTTTGATTAAATTACAGAAATTATGTATATTTAAGAAAAAGTTAAAGATAAATTTAAGGGTGGTTCTAGCATCTTCACTGTCTAAAGCATGCACAGAGGAAATAAGTTAGAAAGAAATTATTTGGACAGAAGTTTTGCTCTGTAAAATGCTGGAACATTCTCAACCATAGAATAAGATTTAATACAAGCTATGGATATTCAAGTAACCATTATGTGAAATAGCCTAAGAAGTGCATTGTCCTTATCTTTTAGTCACAAGTTTATTATTTGCACACAAGGAAAAATACTTTGTATTATTGTGTTCTAAAATATAGTGGATAAAATAATGATTTTTTGGAATTTTGTAAAAATAAAATTACAATTTCAAAACCAAAGCATGAAAAACCGATTGCTAGGTGCTCTGTAAATATTTTTAACCATAAGAAGTTTCAAATCACAAGTAAATTCAGACTGAGACCTAATTACTTTGATTTGACTCTGATGAGACCTATGATTATAAAATGCTTTTTGTTTTTCTTATTCTTATTAATATAATTATTATTATTTAAGAGTAGTGTGTAACTATGTTACATCACATAAAACCAGGATTTGGGCCTTGTTATTCTTTTAATCTATAATATTCTATAAAACAGTCCTTTGTTGAATTTCCCACAACCAAAGTACTACATTATAATCTGATTAGAATATGCTTCCATTACCCTTCTGTTTCCTGTGATAACATCCTATTTTTTCCTCATGTTCATGTTAAGGTATGATATTGAAAAGATTGTTACACCATAGAATAAATATTTCAATTTGGAGATTTGTGTCCCCTGTGATGCTTTGTTAAGAACTAGAATATCTGGGACACATCCCTTACATCAACTCTTATTTATTAATTTCTTTATATTATTAGATATAATCTTTTGAACTCAGTTTTTATGGGTTAAATTGTTTCCCCTCAAATTCATATGCTAAAATCCTAATCCCAAGTACCTCAAAATATGACCTTATCTTAGATAAAGTCTATAGAGTTGTACATTGGCGCCTTTGAGGGATTGGTTTCAGGGCCTCAGTGGATACCAAGTCTCTTATATAAATGGTGTAGTATTTGCATATAACATGTGCACTTGCTCCCACATACATTAAATCATCTCTAAATTACTAACAATGCCCAATATAATATAAATGCTCTGTAAATAGCTGTAAATACAATGTAAGTGCTGTGAATAGTTGCCAACATGTGGCAAAATCAAGTTTTGCGTTTTGAAACTTTCTGAATTTTTTTCCAATATTTTCCATCTGCAGTTGGATGAATCTGCAGATGCAGATCCCATGGATGCAGAGGGTGGAATGTACATAGAAAATCAAGTTAAAGTGCAGTCAGTAGGTTGAGCTATATTCCAATATAACTGATGTCCTTATGGAAAGAGGAATTTGGACACAGAAAAGCACACAAGAAGAACAACATATGAAGATGAAGACAGTGATCGGGGTGGTGCTCTTACAAGTCAAGGAATGTCAAAGATTGCCAGTGTCCTATCAGAAGCATGGACCAGATTCTAACTCACAGTTTTCAGAAGGAACGAATCCTGCCCACACCTTGATCTCAGACTACCGCCTCCCAGAATGGTGAGAAGATAAATTTCTGTTGTTGAAGCCACCCAGTTTGTTCTCTGGAGTCTTTTTTATTTTATTTTATTTTTTATTAGTTTCTGCTTTATAACAAAGTGAATCAGTCATACATATACATCTGTTCCCACATCCCTTCCCTCTTGCGTCTCCCTCCCTCCCACCCTCCCTATCCCACCCCTCCAGGCGGTCACAAAGCACCGAGCTGATCTCCCTGTGCTCTGCGGCTGCTTCCCACTATCTATCTACCTTACGTTTGGTACTGTATATATGTCCATACCTCTCTTTCGCTTTGTCACAGTTTACCCTTCCCCCTCCCCATATCCTCAAGTCCATTCTCAAGTAGGTCTGTGTCTTTATTCCTGTTTTACCCCTAGGTTCTTCATGACATTTTTTTTCTTAAATTCCATATATATGTGTTAGCATACGGTATTTGTATTTCTCTTTCTGACTTACGCACAGCAAAGGAAACCATAAACAAGACCAAAAGACAACCCTCAGAATGGGAGAAAATATTTGCAAATGAAGCAACTGACAAAGGATTAATCTCCGAAATTTATAAGCAGCTCATGCAGCTCAATAGCAAAAAAAACAAACAACCCAATCCAAAAATGGGCAGAAGACTTAAATAGGCATTTCTCCAAAGAAGATATACAGACTGCCAACAAACACCCAGTTTGTTATAGCAGCCTTGGCATTTCTAGTACATTAATCTTCAGAAGATAAATTTCTCATACTATTAATCTTTATATATTTCCCTTTTTTCCTCCTGGTAATCATTACAAATCATTCCTTCCTTCATTCAACTATTTACCTAATATTTACCTACTCTTTTATGCTTGAAATATGTACAGATTCTTGAGAGACTGGTAAAATTTCTCTAAAAACATAAACTTTCCAGAATTACAAGTTAATAGAAGAATATAAAGCAAAGAAAAAAACATAAAAAAGACATGTAAAGATATAACATTAATGCTTGGTAGAGTAACAGTAGAGAATGTCTAAGTTGTGGGGAATAAAGGTACACTATGATAGGGAAACATGAGTCATAAGGTTAACTTTGCATGCTTTTCTTATTCATTTTAAAACCAGGACATGAACAAGAATGTTTAAGGGCTGGAAACGTTCAAGTTTCCACCAGAATAGAGAGAATTAATTAAGCATGTAGGTCATTTAGTAGAAGCCGCAAAAAGTCAATGCCTTGGAAGCAAGATTAAAAAGCCATAGAGTAAAACATATTAAAAGAAAAACACCTTAGAAACAAACTTTGAAGAAGTCAAAGTGATCCAGAAATTAAAAAAACAACTTCATAAAACAAAAGTCAATACTCATTAAAGACAACAAAATCCAATATACTGAATAGGAATCTAACCATACTACATATTAAGTATAAATATATGGGGCTTCCCTGGTGGTGCAGTGGTTGAGAATCTGCCTGCCAATGCAGGGGACACGGGCTCGAGCCCTGGTCCGGGAAGATCCCACATGCCGTGGAGCAGCTAATTCCATGCATCACAACTACTGAACCTGCACGTCTGGAGCCTGTGCTCCGCAACAAGAGAGGCCGCGACAGTGAGAGGTCCCCACATCACGATGAAGAGTGGCCCTCGGTCGCCGCAACTAGAGAAAGCCCTCACATAGAATCGAAGACCCAACACAGCCAAACATAAATATAAATAAAAATAACTAAATTAAAAATAAATAAATATATGAAACACACCAGTTAGAGTGCAGAGATTGCAAAACTAAATAAAAGAGTGATATTCACCAATATGCTAAATTAGAAGGATGAAAAAAGTTAACCATGCAAGGATTAATCATACAAAATTGAGCCTATATAAATATAATTTAAAGTATACTTTAGAATGAAGAATTTTAAATTGCTGTAAAGGAACATTCATAATGAGGGGCCAATTAAGTTAACAGAAAATAAAATAATACACGTGTATGTTTTTGTTGTAAAATTGAAAATACAGAAGCTGGACCTGAAAGAAAAATAGAAAAATCCATAATATATTTAGATATTTCAACAACTCTTAGAAATAGACAGTATTTAGTAAAATAAATAAATAAATTAAAAACTATTAAAAACATCAGTGTGACCTAATTGTCATGTATACTCCCGTCCACCCAATGAAAGCAGAAAAAACATTTCTTTCAATTGCACATGTGAATTTATGAAAATGCACATGACAGAACAGGTGCTTTTTCATAAAATATAAAATGATTGAAATCATTCAAGACTATTCCCTGAGCAAAAGGGAATATATTAAAAACCAATAACAAAAAAGTATCTGAAAAATACACGCATTTTTTTTACAAGTTCCCACCACTCTTTACTTATTTATTTATCTTTTTAAAAGGTTTTTTTTTTTTTTACATCTTTATTGGAGTATAATTGCTTTACAATGGTGTGTTAGTTTCTGCTTTATAACAAAGTGAATCAACTATACATATACATATATCCCCATATCTCCTCCCTCTTGCGTCTACCTGCCCCCCACCTTCCCTATCCTACCCATCCAGGTGGTCACAAAGCACAGAGCTGATCTCCCTGTTCTACGCAGCTTCTTCCCACTAGCTATCTATTTTACATTTGGTAGTGTATATATGTCCATGCCACTCTCTCGCTTTGTCACAGCTTACCCTTCCCCCTCCCCATATCCTCAAGTCCATTCTCTAGTAAGTCTGTGTCTTTATTCCTGTCTTACCCCTGGGCTCTTCATGACATTTTTTTTCTTAGATTCCATATATATGTGTTAGCATACGGTATTTGTCTTTCCCTTTCTGACTTTCTTCACTCTGTATGACAGACTCTAGGTCCATCCACTTCACTACAAATAACTCAATTTCATTTCTTTTTATGGCTGAGTAATATTCCATTGTATATATGTACCACATCTTCTTTATCCATTCATCTGATGATGGACACTTAGGTTATTTCCATCTCCTGGCTATTGTAAATAGAGCTGCAATGAACATTTTGGTAAATGACTTTTTTTGAATTATGGTTTTCTCAGGGTATATGCCCACTAGTGGGATTGCTGGGTCATATGGTAGTTCTATTTCTAGTTTTTTAAGGAACCTCCATACTGTTCTCCATAGCGGCTATACCAATTCACATTCCCACCAGCAGTGCAAGAGTGTTCCCTTTTCTCCACACCCTCTCCAACATTTATTGTTTCTAGATTTTTTGATGATGGCAATTCTGACTGGTGTGAGATGATATCTCACTGTAGTTTTGATTTGCATTTCTCTAATGATTAACCATGCTGAGCATTCTTTCATGTGTTTATTGGCAGTCTGTATGTCTTCTTTAGAGAAATGTCTATTTAGGTCTGTCCATTTTTGGATTGGGTTGTTTGTTTTTTCATTATTGAGCTGCATGAGCTGCTTATAAATTTTGGAGATTAATCCTTTGTCAGTTGCTTCATTTGCAAATATTTTCTCCCATTCTGAGGGTTGTCTTTTGGTCTTGTTTATGGTTTCCTTTGCTGTGCAAAAGCTTTGAAGTTTCATTAGGTCCCATTTGTTTATTTTTGCTTTTATTTCTATTTCTCTAGGAGGTGGTCAAAAGGATCTTGCTGTGATTTATGTCATAGAGTGTTCTGCCTATGTTTTCCTCTAAGAGTTTGATAGTTTCTGGCCTTACATTTAGGTCTTTAATCCATTTTGAGCTTATATTTGTGTATGGTGTTAGGGAGTGATCTAATCTCATACTTTTACATGTCCCTGTCCAGTTTTCCCAGCACCACTTATTGAAGAGGCTGTCCTTTCTCCACTGTACATTCCTGTCTCCTTTATCAAAGATAAGGTCACCATATGTGCGTGGGGTTATCTCTGGGCTTTCTATCCTGTTCCATTGATCTATCTTTCTGTTTTTTGTGCCAGTACTATACTGTCTTGATTACTGTACAGATTACTCTTAAAACTCAAAAATAAGAAAGCAAACAAAGAAATGGACCTTCAGGGATACCTCACAAGGGAAGGTATATAGACGTTAGTAAGCATGTGAAAAGATGTTCCCTATCATATGTCATAAGAAAAATGCAAATTAAGACAACAATGAGATTCCACTACACAGTATTAGATGGTCAAAATCTAGAACACTGACAACACCAAATGCTGGTGCAGATGTGGAGCAACAAGAATTCACATTCACTTCTGGGGGAAATGTAAAATGGTACAGCCACTTTGGAAGACAGGAAAAGGAAGAAAAACGTATATAAGTATCTAAGGAGATGGCATGAGTTTAGTTTAATTTCAGTAAATCTTGGGTACATTTACTTTTCCAGAAATCAGCATTATGGATCAGTGAATATTAGTATCCTGCTGTAAAATAAAGGAGATAATTTAGTTTTTCATCTTTGAATGATTTCAAGGTGTAATTTTATATAAAGGATATTAAAAACCTAAAGCCATTTTTAAAGCAAGGCAATTCATAAATTTCTTTTGAAAGTTAGTTGTAAACAGAGTAAAACCTCATTAATTTAAATAATTGAAGGAGAAGCTTTTTTAAAGTCAGCCTGGAAATTATGTTGGCAAAATGTTCCCTATTATAATTCCTCCTGGACTTGCTCTAATAAATAAATATGAATCATGCAATTATCACATTGTTTGTATGCAAATGAATCCTGCTAAAATGTTTTAAAATGATTAAACAAGTTCAATATTCTGTTTTTTCCCTCTGGCACTGTTGAGAACCACCTGTTAAAATTTGAAAAAGTTACACACTTTTCTGGGGCTCAGTTTACTCATTTGCAAAAGGGGCTGAAGCTTGATGATTTCTAATTCCATTTCACATCTACCCAGTTATTTTCTGTGATCTACTATATTCTTTACAATTTTAAATTACTTTGAGAAGACGTTTCAAATTACTTGAAAATAAATACTTGAGTTACTTGTCTTGTGCCATCTCCCTGCCCCCCGCCACTCCAAGGAGAATAAATAATAAGCAACCTGGGTGATGTAGTCACCTGCCATAGCATGACTCTCTGTTCATGCAGTACATATGTACTCAGCAGCTGGACTTTGTTTATTTGAGCCACCTGGCCAAGGAGGCAGCTACTGTGTTTCAAGACAAAACATGAGTCAACCTGGTACTCAGCTCTCAAGTCTTATGTTGTGTGACCTTATGGATGAACACCAGGACCATCATCAATAAAGCAAGATTGGGAGTGGTGAACAATAAAATCTACTTTACTGTTTTGTTTCAGTTTTTTTGTTTTGCACAGGTTAAAGAAAAGTGCTTTGCATCTGGATGTACTCAATGACAATTAGATTTTTTATCTGTACTCAGAAGAGTAATTCAGACACCTGAATTAGGACTTCTTGCCTCGGTATACATAAGAGAATTGAGACACTGCAATTGTTTCAATATTTCTTCTCCTATCCACTGAGAATTAGAAAAAAATAAAGGGATAAATCTAAAAAAGACTTCATCTAAGTGTTAGCTTACCAAAACCACTTTAAACCATGAAAAAATTTGAGTGTGATAACACAAGTTAATATGAAGACAAACTAGATATAGGGCATAAATATATTGCAAACATTTAAAAAATGTTACTATTCCCAGAGTATACTTATTTTATATTATTTTTACTTATTTTTTACATTGCTTTGCATCCAGGGCTTAACATAATGTCTTGCAATAAAACATATCTAATATGTATTTCTTGAATGAATAGAATGAACAAATGAATAGGTATGAGGGTAAAACAATATAGTAACATAAATTATATACAATAAGTTGATGAGACTGAGACAATGACATGATAAGAGATTTCAAATTCCAATCTTCTCATTTCAGAAGAGAAAATGAAGAGCAGAGCTTTTAATTAAGATTGCCAGGGTCACACTCAAAAATAACTACCAAATTAAAACACTGGTTTTCCAATGTCAATACTATTTTATTCATTTAATTTTATTATAAAATATTACACATATAGAAAATGCACATAAAATGTTCAGTATAATGAATAATGATGAAAGAGACATCTTTGGAATTATCAAATAAGTACAGAAATGGGATGTTGTCAGCACTTTAGAAGCCACTCATGTGTCCTATCACATATACAATACCAGCCTCCCACAAGTAACCAATATTCTACCATTTTTTCTATTACTTTCTTGTTTCCATCATAGTTTTACCAAGTATCAATGTATCCCTGAATAGCATAGATCTTTTTTTCTAGGATTTAATAGCACATAAATAGATATATACAGTATATTATTTTGTGTTTATCTTCTTTCACTCTATATTATGTATGTTTGCCAGTTTCATACATGTTTTTGCTCGCAGCTCCTATGTATACTTCCTACTTGCTGTATGTAATTCTATTATGATAAGAATCACAGATGTTTAATTCCTTCTATTGATGGGCACATGGCGATTTTCTCATTCAGGGCAATTATAAACAATGGCGCTATGAATATTTTTTCTATGTCTCTTGGCACACGCTTGCATGCATTTCTCCAGGACATATTCCTAGGAATGGAATTGCTATCACATGAGTTATTTATATATGCAAACTTACCAGATCCCCAGACAGAATCTAGCTCTTTTACAGAGTATGTATACCTATTTATACTCCTAATGGCAGTGTTTAAGAAAGTGTATTATTTTACATTATCACCAAAAATAGTATTGTAAGGTATTTTCATTGTTTTTCTGATTTGTGTATCTACACCTTATTTCTTTCTCTTTCCTCACCATGTCCTACCACATAAAATCTTTCACTGTATCCTTTTGGAATTCAACGGTCCATTAACAGCAAATAGTTCTACATCCTCAATCTTCTTGAGTTTTCTTTTCACCTGTCTTTCCCTCAAGAGAAGAGATTCCTGTTCATTTCCGGAGTGATGGCATTTTTCTGCCACAACACTTTGGCCTCTGGACTTGGATATAGCCATGTTTTTTGTTCCTAATTACTTACAATTTTCAGATCAATTTCCTCCACTCACACTAAAAAAAAAAATCTAATCTCTTATCATCAGATTAATCTACGAATCTGTCATTTATCATCCCATCTCTCAATACCTGGTCATTCCCTGGAATTTCTAAATGAATTGAACTTCTGTTCAAAGTACTGTCTAATTCCAAAATTAGTTCTTGTCTATTTCAGTGTACATATAGTCTTGCCAACAACTCGAATTTAGTTCCATAAATTCCTCCACTTAACACCAGAATCACCACAGAAGTGTCATCATTACTTATAATTGCAATGCCTTATATAGTCACATTTTCCTGCATAAGACCCTAGCCACTATCTGTTAGCTTTCCAGGTTTGTTTATGCGCTCCCTAATTCAACCAGGATGTCCAAATCATTGGCCATCTTACAATTTTATGCTCCTTCACCACTGGCGGTGATTTTCACCCTTCTCATCCTACTTCAGTTCGTGGTCAATCATTATAACTATTCCCTTGCATCTACCCTTGAGTTCTAGGCACCTGCCTCACCTTTTCCTACTATTGGCTAAACAATAACCATGGTTTAATTCAATCTCTGATTTCTTTTAGCTTGCAACCCAATGTTACTCTTTGTGATGAAAGAAAATGCACATACCTATTTAAATACATGATCGAAAAGAAAAATTGGGTTCTTAATGCTTCTGGAGGACAGTACTATATTTATCTAATCCATGTCTTCTCCTAATGTCCTAGAGTATCATTTCACACTTTATTTTCTCTCCTAAAACCTTCTACATTCTCTACCCCACCTACACTCTTATGTAAAGACCATGCTTCTGAATTCACTGGGGAAATTGAGGCACACAAAAGAATATGGACACTCTACCCAGGACATCTATTCACATACAAGCATCTGTACACATTTGAAGAAACTTTCTGCCCTTTGTGAGAAATGAACTTTTTGTTTACCTAATGCCCATTGTTCAGTCCATGTTCTTGATCCCCTCTTCTCTTCCTTGCTCAGGCATTGCTCCAACACTATTCTCTTCTCTACATCATTAAAAACTTCTCCCTCTAATTGATTATTTCAATCAGCATAGAAAACTATATATTTTTAAGTTTTTCCTTCTTAAGTAAAACTTTTTGACCCCTCTTCTCTAAAGTCCTTGGTCTCCTTTGCAGCAAAACTCTGTGGGAAATAGTTGTCAACATTCACTGTCTTGAAATGAGCATTTCACATTCTCTCCTAGGTTGAGGATTTGCCCTTGCCATTTAGTCAAAACTACTCTTCTTGCCAAGGTCACCAGTGTACTTAACGTATTACACAAAACTGCAGTACCTATAGTTGCCATTTGACACAATTAACACTCTCTCCTCTTTAATACTCTTTCTTCAGTTGGCTTATAGCATAGCCTGCCCTCTTGGATTTCCTCCTGCCTCATTGGCTATTCTCCATGATTCTTCTTTGCATCTTTCCCTCTCTTCTGTAAGACTTTACTACTGGAGTACCTTAAGAATATCACTTCTTGGTTCTCTTCTCTGCCTAAACACACCCTATAATAATCTGATCGTATGTAATGACATTAGACATAATATAGAAGATCACGTCATCAACTCAGACTCATATGAGTCAGAAATATTACCCAGTATGAAAAATTACTAATAAATGTTAAGGCATGGTTGAAGTAGACAGAGGTCCATGACCGTTAACACAGATCCGCAGTTGCTTTTATCTGCCTTGGACCTACTCTGAGCCAGTTTAACACAAGTGGTCTCTAAGCGATGCATTTGCTTGAGATCATTTACAAAGAAAGGGTTGTTTTGATCAAGAAATTAAATCATTTTATACCCATATAACTAAATAAGTTATATAACATATTCCAGGGACCACTCACATAAATTCAGATTATAGGTACACTGTAAGCAATTTTAGATCAGCTGTGTCTGTTTAAAACCACTCTAAAGGTAAAGAGTCTTCTGCTAGCAAACAATGTTTGTTTATTTACCAGTAAGATTCCAATTAGTATATTCATAAGGAGATTTGAACCTTCTTTATTTATTTATTTACCTTCTTTATTTTCCCTGGTACAAGGAAAATGATTAGAGAGCAAAATAGCTGTTTTTACACTTCCCAGAATTGTATCATATTTTTATACTAATGACTACCAATTTATATATGCAAATAGACCCACCTCCTGATGTGCATAATATTTTACCCAAGGGCATTCTCAATATCTCTATTAAGATGTTAAATAGACAGCTCATATTCAACATGTCAAAAACTTAATTCCTAATAAACTGCTCTTTCTACAATCTCCCCCGTAGCGACTGATGGCCATTCTTTACTTCAAGTTCAGGAATCATCACTTTAGGGCATCTGGGTGTAATTCAGCCCACCCCACACTTATTTTTATAAATGAAATTGACTGGAACACAGCCTCACCTTTTGTTTATATATCTTCTAAGGCTGCTTTCATGATACAACAGCAGATTTGAATTGTTTTAACAGAAACTGTAAAGCCTGGAAAGTTTAAAATGTTTATGTTAGGGATCTTTATAAAAATAGTTTGCTGATCTCTCATATACAGTGATATATAATTGTCCTTTCTTCTAATCTCATTGTTAGGTTTTCACAGAAAAGTATCACTGTCTTCAAAATTGAGTTGTGGATTGCACATTCCTTTTAACTTCTTAGGGGTAATATTGTAATTCCAAATGTCTTCCTATTTCTATTAAGGTTTTTCTTTGATACACTTAGTATCTCTAAGTTTATTTCTTATTATTCAAGTATGTGAACATGCTCAGCTAGTTACAATGTGTATAGCGAAAATATATGGTATGCTTTTAGTCCTTTGATATTTTTTAGACTTGTTTTAAAGACAAGTCTTTTTTTTTTTTCTTTTTTTCTTTTCTTTTCCTTTTTGGCCACACTGTGGTGTTCGTGGGAACTTGATTTCTCAACCAGGGATCGAACCCAGTCCCGCAGCAGTGAACCCGCCAAGTCCTAACCACTGGACCACCAGGGAATTCCCACAAGTCTTCTCTTTCTATTTATGCTTTAGTTTAGATAGTGTTGTGTCCCGATCCCCCACTTCATTAATTTTCCACTCATCTCTGTTTAATCCGCTATAAAACCCATCCATTAAGTGCTTACTTTTGATCACTGTGTTTTTGTGTATATACGTATCAGTTCATTTTTGAAATATTTATGCCTTTTAATTTAACTTTTTGAACGTTATTAAAATAACCAAGTTTAACTGTTATATCTTATAATATAGCAATCATAAATTGAATTTGTAGTTCATGTGGGACTATTTCAGTTGTCTGTGGATTCTGCTCATTCTTGACCATAATGTCTTGCTTCTTTGTGTACCTGGTCATTTTTGACTCCATACTGGACATTGTATTGGAAACATATTTCTAATTATACCTGTTTATTATTCTTTAGTGTGATTATATCTTCTCTCAGTGATGATTTGTTTTGCTTGTTTCTGATGCAACCTCAGAGCATACAAATCCAAGTTCAGAATTTATTTTTAAGTTCAAGGTTTGGAAGACAACTTAAAACAGCTGCTTTAGTTCAGTTGAAACTTAACTTTGATGGCAAAGACCTTTGGATCCAAGGTTAACATACTGGATGGTTAATCAGAATCCCAACATTTTTCAGACCATGGCTACTGTTTAGAACCTCGGACTAAAAACACAGATTATTTTGAAGGTCTTTCTTCCCTGGTATAAATGTCTTCATTACTGGGATCACATTTTTCTTTTCCCTTTCTCTCTCTTTCTTTCTTTCTTTCTTTCTTTCTTTCTTTCTTTCTCTCTTTCTTCCTTTCTTTCTTTTTCTTTCTCTCTCTCTCTCTCTCCCCCCTCCCTCCCCCCTCCATTCCTTCCTTCCTCCCTTCCTTCTTTCCTTTCTTCCTTCCTCTCTCTCTCATTCTTCCTCAGGTCATGGCCCAGAAATCCCCCATTTTATTGCTAACTCTTTCATTCTTTTAAATAATCTTTAAATTATATGTTTGCAGGTGTTTTCTTGTCCTCGAGGAGAAACTTGATCCATGTTAAATAGTCTTATCCTCCATTATATGAAGCAAGGATTACCAGCACTCCTCTGAATACATGACTACTTCAGGGAAATTATATTCACAAATACTAGGGGTCAAATCCAGGCTGCATTAATAACTGCATGGCCATAGTCAATTTTGTTAATTTCCCTGAACCTTCATATCTATCTATCTATATTTTGGCAAATAACAGTGATTTTGCAGAGTTTATTGTGAGAATACAAACAATGTATATATAGTAACTAACATACACATATGTCACATATAGTGGGTACCAAATAAATTACTCATTGATGTAACAAGTGCTACTGTGACTATTATTGTTCATTAAAATTGTAATTTAAACTAAATAAACCAGTTATCATTGTCATGTACTGATTGAATATTTGTAGAGAATACCTACATAGGAGGCAAAGTGTGGGAGAGAGAACAAGAGACAGAGAGGGAGACAGAGACCAGGAGTCAGGGGTAGGAGCAGGGAGGAAGAGAGTGTGGGAGAATGTATGGTTATATAAATATTTAATAGAATCTTAAAGTGATCTATTATACTTAGACATTTGGTGAGTAATTTTCTTCTCTTTTGGGTTTCTGATATTACAAATCTAACATGGAGACATAAAGTAGATTAAGGGGTTAGAATATAAGATTTACAAAAGAAAGTAAAGAAATGGAAACATTTTAACCTGTTTATAAAAAATATCTCTTGTCCTACACCTGAAAAAGTACAGTTCAGAGATTTATTCTTCATGTTCGCTGAGAGCAAAATAAGAAAAAGAGATTTAAGAAAAAGTGGGAGAACTTTGGAATAACCACAAAGAAATGTTTTCTGAATGTAAGTGGTGGTAAAAAATGAAACAGCAATTTGAAGAATGTTGCAGCTGCTCTTTCCCTGTAGAGTCTTCAAATATGATGGATAATCACATATTAAGGTAGTTTAGAGCCTTTTTGGAAGGTAGAAGACACATTAGATGACCTCCCTGAGGTTCTTTTAATTTAATTCTGTTTTTCAAGACCACAAAATTATAACTGTGTTCCAAGAACAAAATGGCCATTTAACGATACATCTTAGGAGTCCTCCCCACAACCCAAAAAGCTGCCTCGTACAATGATTTGAATTTTATCTACAAATATTGTCAAGCATAAGATTTGCACTATAGTATCCTAAAGAATTTGTTTTGACTCAGGACAATCCTAAACAATAAAAATTTAAGTGTACTACTTAATTAAGCTATCAGTGTTTCATCTTTCTCATTTATAAAATGGAACTAGTAATCACATAACCGATCTAAGGATTTAATAAATAAAAAATATGAATCAAACTAGCACTATGCCTAATGAGCAGTAGTTTCTTAAGAATACTAAGTTATGGGCGTTCTCAATGCAAAAACAAAAACAGGGAGTAAACTGAGAATGGACAAGCTCATGATAACATTTTGCGAGACCCCCCCTAAGTTTTGTTAAGCACAGTCAAGGAAAAGTGATCCAATGTAAAGTTGAGTAGTTAAAAAGCAAAATTATCTACTTTTGTTATCATTTCATGTGACCTTGATTTTTTACTTCCAATATTTGGCATTAGAAGCATTTTTATAAACTGCCTCAAAATCTCCTTCCTTTTCCCCTTCGTCCTACTCCTCCCCCTCTCCCTCCCCTTCCCTCTCTCTTTTTCTTTAGTTGTATTTGACTGTTTCTTTACTCTTATTTGATTTTGCAGCCTGGGGCACAAAACTACTCTGTGTCAGTGTCCTCATATTGTTGTTGTAAAGATTAAACTATTTAACACATTTCGAGCATTGAAGATAGTGCTTCACATATAGTGAAAAAATAAATCATCAGTTGTTTTCACGGTCTGGATTTTGCCTTTTATAGAAAGCAATGACTCTACTTAACCCCAGCTTAACACTGTAAAGTCTGTTCAGTCGTTATTGAAGTTGTTATAAGATATGAATGTGCTAATATTTGTGATGCATTACAGTGTCTGGCACATAGCAAGCATTAAATGTGTGGTTTTTTATTTAATTGATATACCAGCACAGTAATCATACTATAGAGTGTTATATTGCAAGAAGCCTAGCCATCTAACAAAATATGTATATATATGTTTATGTCTGTTTAAAGCAAGACATGGATGTTTGGGAAGTATTAAAATTTCACAGAATATGCTAATAATTCTAATGAAAATTCATCCTATCAGATGAACTAAGGCGTGTTTAGAAAAATAAATCTAATTCAGGAAAAAAAATTAAATCTTAATTGCTAATAAAATTTACTCCTATAAGGTTAAAACTAACAACTACACATTAAATCACCAAATTTATTATGAGTAACTTAGAATTTTTAAAAGTTATTCTTTATTTCAACTTTATATTTGTATATGACATGTCTATTGTTGCCAAGGAACAGGTGACAATCGGTAGTCAACCTAACATTTCTGGAGAGAGATGAGGCAATAATAATAGTAGTGAGTGAAATTTCTTGCATGAATTATCTGCTATATACTTAAGAGAAATCGTGCATGCTTGATTCAGTTTGATACTCATAACAGCTTTATGAGACAGGTACTATGGATTTTTATTAGTTTTCACTCTATGTAGGAGGAGACTAAGGCACAGAAAGATAAATAGTTCAAGGCAAAGGAGCTAGGAATGGCAGAGCTGGGATTCAATGTAGGAGACATGGGGATATATGTATATGTATAGCTGATTCACTTTGTTATACAGCAGAAATTAACACACCATTGTAAAGCAATTATACTCCAATGAAGATGTTAAAAAAAAAAAAAAAAGAAAAAGAAAATTCAGCTCAAAGCCAACCCAGGGGTCCAGGTTGGTAAGCAATGCTCATCTGGCACACCTCCCTTGGCCTTTTCCCTCTGCACAGAATCCATTTCTGTCAAAGGTAAACTTGACTCCATTCATGTAAGGTTAGCAAAGACCTCAAGTAGTTTTGATGTGTGCAACTTCAAGCTATTCCAATAATTCTTTGGATTAGGAAGGGTCTTTGCTGTCAATGAGAAAAATTGAAAGGAGCTCTTTCATTTCTTTCTATTTTTCTCAGCAGCAAAGAAATTGACTACCCCAGATGATTGATTTAACTCTTAAAAACAGAGAAAAAAAATGAAGATTTCAACTTACAATTCTCTTCTCTCTTGAACTCTACACAATGTATCTTCCTAATCAATATTTTAAATGTCTTTAAATCCATATATTTTAATCCATCCTTAAATACAAGCAGTTTGATTTCCCCTCTTCTGTCTAGCAAACTCTGCAAGGACAACTTTCTCAAGCATATTATAGCATTTTGTAGAATTGATCCTAATGACATGGCCATTAAGTGAGAAGAGTCCAAGTGAAAAGCATAGGAATTTGCACCTCTGGTAAGCTTCACACATTTTGTTCCTTTCCTCCACCTATGGTAACCACCAATCTCTTGTCTGTATGTGTGAGTTCATTTTTTTTTTTTAAACAACTTGACTTATTGTGATGATCATTTCACAGTATATACAAGTACCTAATCATTATGTCGTACACCTGAAAATGAATATAATTTATATGTCAATTACATCTCATTTAAAGAAAGAAGCCTCGGAAACTATTTGACACCACAAGGTACCCAATTGTTCTAAGTATCTTTGCCCATGAGAGGTAACAATTGGTTCAGTTTGGAGAATTATGACAGTTTCATTAAAGTGCTGAGGAAGTGGAACAAAATGTGGGAATTTTAAGAGGGGGGGCACAAAACTCTTTATGATATTGAGAAAAATTTTTCTAAAAGTAGGTCATTTCAGTAAATCTTACTCATGTCTTATTGGGCAGATATGGTGCCACTAAACTATTATTACAAGTGAGAATGGGATTGGCTTAGAATAATGATTTTTCTCTGGAAACTCTTGTCCACCAGGAGAGAGATAAATGAAATCATTGTTCCCCTAAGAAAGAGAGATGGAAATAGGTAGAGCTAGAGATATGAGAGAGATGGTATTAGTGGGGTAGCCAGCCAATCTCTGGATTATCTACCTCATAACATATGTAAAACATCTCAATTTATACATATGTTGTGCTCCCAGTAAGCTAGTGCTGATAGGGCCATAGCACCACATCTCTGTGAACAATTTGTCACATTTTTATTAGGAAACTTTCTAAAGAGAGTTCATTCATTCTTTTTCATCTTGAGTTCCTATTGCCTCTGGATTTCTCTATTCATAGACAATTTTTACTTCTGTACCATGGAGATTCATGCTTTGCCATTTATTTAACATATAACCCTCTTTTCAAGAAAAAATATTTTTATCCCTTTGTGTTCACAATCGCCTTAGCTAATTTCTAGCTGAGAGTATTCTTCAGGTCCTGGTGTCTGGTCCCAGGAGTACAGTTTTCTTGCCAAGTGGTCTTCTTAAGACCTTGTCTTACTCCACCTTTGGAATTTACCAGACTTCAAGCATATTGTGCTACTTCTGTAACAACAGGGCCATTCATTTCTGTTCTTTATTCTTAGTCAGCAGTGGGATATGCCAATTATGTTCCATTTCCCATTTATTTTCTCTTATATCTATAAGTGATGTTTTTTAAGTTATTAAAATATTAACTGTTTCTTAAGATTTCTCCTTGTTTGCAGGCCAAAATCTGTGGTCCTCTTTCATTTCTCTCTCTCTGATTTCAGGCACAGACATTTGTTTTCCTAAAAATCTTCCCTATATTTTTTATTGGGCATTCCTCACAGTAAAACCTATGGATTCTACAAATTCTAATTTTGATACAAACATCCATTCTTCAAACAAATATTTCCTATCCTTTCCTCCTAAGTTGGATAATTCTGCCCATGAGGTATCATTTATCCATTTATTATCTATTTCCTACAGGACACCCATCTGTTGTTCTGCTTTCCTTATGCAGAGAAAGTTCCATCTTTGCTGAGACATGACGTATACTTCTAAATCCATAAGTTTCCCTCAATGTGCAGTTTTGCCTCTTACATCAAGTCTTCGGATTTGCGTCTCTTCTAATAGCCTACGTGCATCTTATTTTGAGAACTCTGGTCTTTTCCCAGGATAGCCAACTTGATTTGGGGAATCTGTATGAGTTCTAAACTAGGAAGAGAGGGATGTGGCATTTGTCAGATAAAACATCAGTAGCCTTTTTCTTTGATGATCTATAAAATGAAAACGCATGTAGGAGTTTTCTTATGGGAGAAGTTTCTCAGGGAATAACTATAGTTTCCTCTCAGTTTTTTTTTTCTTCTTTCCTGTTTTCAAACACCTTGGAACTGTTCTCTCCTCCTGCCCGTACACTATCAAATCTCTGAGCTTCCAATTTTGCCCAGTTCCCTAATGGAGAGCAATTAGTTATGAATATTTCATTTACTCTTTTGTACATGTTTATTCTCTAAGATAAGCAAATCCCTCACTTCTCACAGTGAAATCTAAACCTATTAATTGATTGATTTTTAACATAAGGTTAATATCAGGTTAAAATAATTGAAGCTTTCAGAAAGTTGCATGAAGTAATATAGCAGATACACAGCTATCCATCCTCAAATGCTGACTTTATATCATATTTACTTCATAACACTCTTTGAATGACTCCTATTACAAATAAGGCTAAAGTCCCCATCCAACATTGTCATCGCTCTTGTGAAAGTGTTGTTTGGTGGTCCCACAAAAAATTTTCTACATTTACTATGTGTATATTTCCTGTAAGCACTATATATTGATGTTTGGGTTTCAGATGTCTTTCAAAAATAGCTTCTGACATTCATTTTGGAAATTTATTTATGTTGATATATGTTAAATGGTCTATTATTCTCAACTTCAAAATAATGTATATTCTATAAATAAATTTGTTCATCCAATTACCTCCTGAAGGAAATTTATATTATTTTCACTTTTTTTCTGTGAAAAACAACTTTACAATGAACATACATATACATATTATGTCTACTTGAACATATTTATGTCTACTTGGATACGTACATAGCTAGGATAAAGCTGAATTTTAGGTTTTCTGCATCTTGCTAGGTATTGCTGTTGGCATCAAAAATTACCAGCTTAAACTCCCACAATGTATACCATATAATTTCTTGATGTTACTAATTTATACTGGATCTCATTAGAACATTTAATTTTTGAAAAGCTGCTGATGACTAAATTATGTATTTATTTTATATGATTTATTGAGGTGCACTTTATAGACAATGTTATTTATTAGTTTTAAGTGTATAATTAGGTGAATTTTAACAATTGTGTACATTTAGCCAAAGTATATATTACAAACTATGAATTAATTAAGGTAAAAATGTAACTACCGCTAAAAACATAAGAAGTATTTCCACCATCCCAAATGTTCACTTGTGTCCCTTTCCCCACACTAGCGTTTGGCCACCACTGAGGGACTGAGGTGACCATGTCCGGGTCGTTCTCTCTCAACTGCTTTAGTGAATAAAAGAGTAGAAATATATACATATATATGCTACTGATGTTGAAAAACAAATGTATAATATTCTGTGCTTTGCTGTTTTCACCTCTCTTTCAAGTTCCTAAAAGGGGTTCTTTCACATTCTTACAGTGAATTCTTTAAAGATAAATTATCTTATTGCCAATGATATGCCCACAATTTCTAATTAATTTTTCTATGGAGGGTGGCTCGTTGGTCTAGGGGTATGATTCTTGCTTAGGGACTTATTTTAAATGAGAGCTCTTGGTATGAGGCCTTTGAGAATACCATGAAGAACAGGGTTATACTCAGTGTCAATATTATTATTAATGTTCAATAAATTTCTCCAAACCATAAAAGACTAAATGTTATTGTTTTAAGCCACTACATTTGTGGAAAATTTGTAACAGTAGAAATAGGTAACAAATGTACTAAGCACTTGCTCCACTGCCAGGTCAAGGAGGGTTTCAAGCTCTGCCAGCTGATTTTATCATTGCTATGGGCCAGGTACTGCTATATAATTTCAATTCTCCCTTTTGCCAATCTTTTTGTTTGTTTTTGTTGTCATGTTCTGGGCTCATGATTTTATATGTGTTGTGGTGGGGACAGATACCTCCTCTTTCCATCTCTAGCCTTCATGCCTTTCACTCTCAATAAATGGTCCAAATTTGGATTGAGATCACCTTTTTCTTAAACTACTTTGTTAAAAGCAGGTAGAAATAAGTAATACACATTACTATTCTGAGCTGCTTTCCAGAGAGCTACAGGCCTCGTAGGTATGAGGATGTTCTGTCAAGTGACCATAGACGACAATTTACCAAACACTTTGCTACAGCATAATAAAGGACACGAGAATTCCTAGTTTCAATATCCTTTTCCTTTCCTCTTATCATCTGTGTACTAAACAAGTAGCCCATATATTTTAGATTTCTGTGATGGAAGCACCACATTCTTGTTACAGATTTTTACTTTAGTTAGTCTAAATGTTAACCTTCCATAGCAAAGAAGTTTCCTAAGTACTCAGCAATTAAAAACATGCTTGCTTAAATTATAATAATAATAAATGAGAACATCAGGAGGAAAAAATTATTATGTTATCTAGGAAATTTAACAGAGCATAATTTCAAAAGAAACAGAATTAAAAATGTAAAAGAAAATCTAATAGACATAGAGGATGATTGTAAATGTCAAATACCTAATTAAGAGTCCCAGCATGCTAGATCTGAGACAATGGATGTCAGATATCATCCAAACTATTAATAATAACAATAATAATAATGTAATAATGATAGAAAAGTATAATATCAGTGTTTAAATGTAAAATTCTCAGAGTCATAAAGAAGATGTGGTATATATATATATATATATAATGGAATATTACTCAGCCATAAAAAAGAATGAAATAATGCCATTTGCAGCAAAATGGATGGACCTAGAGATTGTCATACTAAGTGAAGTAAGTCAGAAACAGAAAGACAAATACCTTATGATATCACTTAACTGCAGAGTCTAAAATACAACACAAATGAACCTATCTACGAAACAGAAACATACTCATGGACATAGAGAACAGACTTGTGGTTGCCAAGGGAGAGGGGGGTGGGGGAGGGATAGAATGGTATTTTGGGGTTAGCAGATGTAAAGTATTATATATAGGATGGATAAACAGCAAGGTCCTACTATATAGTATAAGGAATTATATTCAATAACCTGTGATAAACCCTAATGAAAAAGAATATGTATATATGTATAACTGAGTCATTTTGCTGTACAACAGAAATTAACACAGCATTGTAAATCACCTATACTTTAATAAAATTTTAAAAATAAGTAGGTAAAATTCCCAGAGTCCTTGGAATACTCAACAAAGAGAAGCACAATTAATATCATCATGACTTTCACAACAACGAAGAAAAAGACGATCTCCAACAAAACTTTCAGAAGTATAGAATAACAATGGCAACAAAACAATTAATTTGCTAAGCCTTCCCTTTGCCCAGGAAAGTATTCAGTTGTTCTGTTTTTTATAACTGGGTAGGTAGGCTCAATTCAAGGAAGAAATTAATAAATGGACCATCTATAATTTGGATCAAGTTGAAATACTTTAATGCAGCTTTTCCAAGAACAAAATAGGTATTCTGATTTCTATTTAATGCCTATATTTACTTCTCAATTGACTTAGAACTTAGACAGTGGAGATATAATTAATTAGAAAATTTTGACCCTATAACATAGATTTATATTTTGGATTGTTATGTAAAATAGTGATCATATGCATGGACTATTGAGTCAGAGTTCCTGAGTGTGAATCCTGGTCACACCATGTATTGACTCTGTCTTTGTGCAATTTATTTTACCTGTTTGACCTTAGTGTGCTTCTCTGAAAAATAGAAATAATAATAGTACTGACCATATAGGTTGTTATATTAAATAAGTCAATATAAGTAAAGCTCTCAAAATAGTGTCTGGGGACTAGAGTGTTCTGCATGCATTAACTGTGTTTTTTATTACAGTACCCAGGAATTGAAACTCACTTGTGTGAAGAGATGATATAATCATCTCCTGTCAGTATAATGCTAAACTTTAGGTTCATCAGATGGAAGAAGGACAATGTCTGTGCCACATAAATAGAAAATAGATCCCAAAACAGAACTATTAGTGAAAGTGATTGAAGTTTTCTTCTTGCAGTGCCTCTTTTCCCAATTTTATCAAAGAGACAAGCAATTCCTTCCTCCCCCAAGACGAGTGGTAAAAGGAAGGCATAGATGGAAGTGTGGGAGAGAGTGAAAATCGTTTCTAAAGGGGCTGACTTGGGAAAACAGGGAAAGGCAGTTGTCTGACTTGTCAGAGTCGCTTACGACCACAGAAAGAATGCTTTCCACCCTGCTCTTCCAAATCGCTATCCAGATCCACTGCCTTGGCTACAGTCTTGCTTCTTTTCCATTTCATCTTAGTAAAGTTTGAAGTGTTATCTAACAAAATCATACTCTGACATGTTTCCATCAATCTCTGATGACACTCTCATCAACAGGCAAATGATTGCATGCTAAGACACAGTATCTTACGGTATCAACTTTAAACAGCTTCTTCTTTACAGCAAATAGCAACAGCTCCCCACAGCTCTATCCAGGGAACATTTCCGATCTTTCTCCCCTTTGCACCACCACCTTCACATTTCATGACATCACTTGCAATATTTGTAGTCACCGATTTTTATTAAGTAAGTCTAGGAAATCACCCAGAAAGAAAAATGCACATCTATTTGTTTCTTCATTTGACATTTGTTATCAGTCATCATATTCTAGTACAGCTTAGTGTTCCAAACTCAGATTGTTCTCAGGCCCAGTCTCATTCTTGTAAACAGGAGGAGGGGCAGGAGGGCAGAGAGAGATGATCAGAGTTGAGGTTTTCTTTTCTTGAGTTGTTTTATACAATGCTGTTACAGCACGAAAATTCCCTAAAGTCTGGCAAATAAGACAGCTTTCTTTTTACTAATGTAACTGATTACAGCAAAGGGGAAGGGATTCTGTTCCTATCAGTGAAGCAAATTCACAGCAGCCTGGTGTCAACCTGACAGCTCTTTAATGGACATTGTCATATGTCACCAGCGCAACACTGGCATCAGCTATGGAAGCAGCGTAGCAGGCCCTGCAGGCAGCTCTGAACGCCTTTAAAACACTGAACTATTAGCTGGGGAGTTTACTGGCCTTTAGAATGAATTTTATCAAAGATAAGCAGAGTCAAAGCAGAAGACAAGATAAAAGGTGATGACGGTGTGAGTTAACAGCTGCGCTGTGATCAGAGCACCACAACCTCTGAGGATATGAAGGAATAAATAGGCAGAGGCTTGAAAGGCTCCTTTGTACAGAGACATATAACTTCCCTTAGTCACACAAATTGTGACACTGCATTTACATCCAGTTCTTAAAAAATGGGTACCGTATGCAGTATGTGTCAACTATGTCAGAGTGGTTGTGAAGACTTATACAAAATTATGCACTATGTTGATTCCAAACAAAGTATTCTACCAAAATAAAAGATTTAGTCATGCCTTTCTATTTAGATGCTACATGGGAATTATAGGATACCACCTTAGTTAATGCCATGTCTCTATCCTGAAGGTAGGTAATAAGATACAGTTCAAGAGAGTGTGGAACCTGTTCCCTTTTCTCATAAAGTAGATGGAATGGAGGAGAAATTAGAAAATCACAGACTTTATGAGTCTCTGACTTGCAAAAGTGTTTTAAAGAACCAAGCTGTCTTATGTTTGATGTATTCTCCTTTGGGGCTTGAGTAATAAACACAGATATATGGAAGGAAGAATTTTATATCAAGTTTTAATGAAAGGTTAATCACTTCACCATCAATAAGTCATCTACTAGGAAAGACATTCTAATTCATATCTGTAAGGTTTGATGTGTCTCCATTTATTAGGATGTAAGCAGAGAAAAAAATGAAAAGAACCAAACTTAAAATATAGTGATTAATTGCTTGATGTTTCTTGATGATAATAGATTCTGTCAAAGTGGAAGCTGACTCAAGATGACCTTGGTGGATGTTGACTAGTACTGAAATTCAATTAACTGCTGCATTAGAGTAGCAATGAACACATTTTATTGCAGGTTAGTAACATCCAGAGGAGACAAAACCCAAGGGTACAAGATTTTAAGTATTTCACAGGGATAGCAGAAGAGTGAAATTATATGCAAGCAACTGGAAACTTCATATAATAAATTGTTTCTAATATTATAATGAAATAGATGAAAATCTCTTGGTTCCTTTGTAAAGCCATAGAGCAGCAAGTTGCTAAGGAAATTTGCTAATAGTTTCTCTACAAATATGTTAAGGCCACTCGTGGTAGATTGAAAAAGTAGCCACAATTATTCGTGCTTTCTTACATCCATGCTCTTTGCAGAGGGCCTTTGCAGGTCTTTTTTAAAGGGGTAGAGACTCTTTCCTTACTCCTTGAATTTGAGCTGGCTTTGGCTAAAAGACAAGCAAGTGATGTGATATTACTTCCAACCTTCAGCCTCAAGAGGTCTTGCATGTCTCTGCTTGCTTTCTTGGACTCCTGAAGCCTCCATACTGTTAAAAAAAATTCAACAAAGTAAACTTGAAGATCTAATTACCTTTGTTCAAGGATTCATGAATCAGGCAACATCCCACCTAGAAACTAGAAGAGTGTTCCAAGAGGTTGTACAAAATGGAAAGTTTTTATAGGAAGAAGAGTGGGGCAAGGGAGCTATCAGCAAAAGAAGAGAAAGAACTATTTTTAAGCCAAGACATTTTATATTGGGGGGAAAGAGAATGACAAGGGTTTTATCACACAGATGACCTTTTCTTCCTCTGGGGATGGAGAGGACCCATGTGACACATGACCTCATTGGTGCTGACCAGAAAATTCCAAATGGGTTGATTAAAATTACATTTCTGGGAAGGTTAAAACCGCAATTAGGTTAGGTACTAAGTTGAGGTTTTGTATCCTGGGCTTTAGCACAAGTGACAACTTTTGAACCTGTGGTTTTCTCTTTAACAACATGAATAAGACCAGACTAGACTCCTGGAAGGTGACAGACCAAATGGAGCAGAGTCAGGGCTCAGTCAGCTGATTCATCTCAGCCAAGGTGCCACACATGTGGAAGAGCCCACGGAGAGTTAGTAAAGCCAAACCTCAGCAGTCTGTCCAGCTAACTGCTGTGGTGGGTACATAACCAAGGCCAACACTGACCTGCCAGTTTCACAGCGACTCAGTGATTCATGAGTTAAACAAGCATTTATTATTTTAAACAAACAAGTTTTGCAGTGGTGTGTTACATAGCAACAGATAACTGATGCACTAGTGATTATACTATGTTGGAAAAATGTAACAAAAACTCATTTTTAATACATTATTGTATCTTGTTTTCTTACTACTGCTATGAAAACATCCTCCAGCATTATTATATAGGCACGTCTGTCTATAAACATGCATACATATGTAATACTTTTTACCAGATTAGTATATTAATGTGTGACTGGCACAAGTGTGTGACTGGCACAGTGATATCAATAGCTGGTCGTTAGCAGGAGTGAATAGAATCAGGGGATGAAAACTTCGGATTAAAACTTAGTGTAGAAAAGGTTGGGAAATCAGCCAAGTTAGGCTGTTTAACTTATTTCACCCTCCTGTCAGTTGAGATGGCAATATATCATCAACCTTTGCTTCTCCCTTTTTCTCACAATCTAGATGAAAATCCGACAGAAGTTTGTAGGTCGGAGCAGTCTCTGAGCTTTCAGAAACTGTCTCTTCTATGTCCACTGGCCACTGCTTGATAGAGCAGCCTTATGATCACATGGCAAAGACATGCTTTGGCGGTTTTCCTAGACCAAACCACTTTCTTTTTAAGCCAAGTTTTACCAGGAAGGCCTTTCAGCCTGAACCAAATTTTAAAGTTTCATTCTTCATTTTTTAAAAAAAAATTTGTTGTAGTATAGCTGATTTACAGTCTTGTGGTAGTTTCAGGTATATAGCAAAGTGAATCAGTTATACATATACATATATCCACTCTTTTTAGATTCTTTTCCCATGTAGGTCATTATAAAATATTGAGTAGAGTTCCCTGTGCTATACAGTAGGTCCTTATTAGTTATCTATTTTATATAGAGTGTATATGTAAATCCCAATCTCCAGTTTATACCCCCCCCTTATCACCTGGTAATCATAAGTTTGTTTTCTACATCTGTGACACAGAAAGACAAATATCATATGTTTTGTTTATATGTGGAATCTAAAAAAAGAAGGATACAAATGAACTTATTTACATTTTTCATTTGTAATCCCTCAAAGGTTGATTTATAGCATCTTCCTAATATTCTTTCATAACCCCACAGCATCCCAGAAACACTTCCTCTTGTCTACCTCTCCTCATTCACTGCCCATGAAACACACACCCTAAGTACAGCATCCAAATGAATCTTTCACCTTTAATTTTTTTTTAATCTGACGAACAATGAGCCATAGGAATGTTCATGTTTCCTCTTTTCACAGAATGCTAAGAAACTCAAATATATGTTTATTATTTAAAAATTTACCCCTATATATTTTTCTTATTTGTCAAAATTAGATCACTGCTAGGAATTTGGAAAACTCCCATTTTTTTCTTAAAATAAATAGAAGCAAGAAAAGTAATCAAATAAATAAACCTTCAAAATAAGAGACACGAGGTGATTAAAAAATATTGTAGTTGGTGAAAAATATCAGTTTTGGTTGAGAAAGATGATGCTAGTTTCATGGAAAATGTATAAGGGTCTCAGATATATCTTTGTACCTGAAATGGTGTGAAGATATTGAACAAAGTGTAATGAATATGGAGTATATTTCAAGTATATGAAAGTCATGAGCTTAGTAGTGGAGGCTCCAGTTAAACAGGGACCTTACAAAAGCAGTTAGTGAGTGGTGAAAGAAAAGAATGAATAGGGTGTTTATATATTTTGGAGATTAATCCTTTGTCTGTTGCTTCATTTGCAAATATTACAGGAAGCTCAGCTCAGCGCTCTGTGATGATCTAGATGAGTGGGAAGGTGGGGGGAGGAAAGTCCAAGAGGGAGGGGATATATGTATACATATAGCTGACTCACTTCACTAGAGAAACTAATACAACATTGTAAAACAATTGTACTCCAATCATTTTTTTAAGTGAATAAAACCACTAAGAACTTTAAAAAAAAAAAAAAAAAGAAAGACTAGTGTGTAAGCAGTCCATAGTGTTGTAGCTATCAAAGACTATGGATTCAAATCCAAGTTCAGGCATCTACAAGATGTATGACCTTTGTCCTATTACTAGTGTGCCTTTTTTTTTTGATCATCTGTAAGAAAGAGTAAGTGATAGGGCTGTTATAAAGATCAAGTTAATATTTAATCTTCTAAAATCCTTTTTTCCTCATATTCTGCCACATTCACCTCCCTGCCTCATTGCATTTTGAGCCTCTGTCCTAGATCATTCTTTCAACAGATCCCCTGGTCTAGTCTACTATTTCATTCATGCCTCTTCAAACGCCAGTTCCTCAGAGTGTCCCAGAGGTGAATACCATCCATGTGAAGCCATATACATGCTGCTGTGTCCCTGCCTTTGAAGTAACAGCCTTTTTCTTTAGTCTCCCAGGCCTCCCCTGAGTCTCTAAAGGCTGCTCCAGAGTTAATGATTAGGAATGTGAAGACGTAGAAACAAAGAATAACTGTTGGGTGGAGAAACTGGTAACGATTTAGACTTTAAATCGGCCACAGAGCAGACTCACCGAACTCCCAGTTCCCTGAAAGATACAGATAAAGGCACGACACATATTCATAAGTTGTTTTTACAGGAAGCAGACCCACCAGATGAAAACTGCTGAGCACAAGTACATAGACCCTAGACCGGTTGAAACCAGAAGGATGATGATGCTTGAAACTTCACCTTGATGCCAGTCATCCCAGAACTGTGCATGAACTGATCACACACACTGCAGCCCCTCCCTCACACTGCTGTTAAAACCCCTTCCCCAGAAGCCACTGGGGAGTTGAAGTCTTTTGATTATGAGTTGTCCATTCTCCTTGCTTGGTGCCCTGCAATAAATGCTGCACTTTTCTTCACCACAACCAGTATCAGTAGTTGGCTTTCCTGCATATAGGCGAGTTGACCTAAGTTTGGTTCGGTAACACCTGCACTTAAAGTAGAACAACTTCCCACTCAACACTCTTTCTCTTCTTACTCTGCTTTATATTTCTTCATAGTGCTCATCAACATCTGACATCAGAGTCTACACTTAGCTGTTTCTTTCTTTCTTTCTACTAGAATATAATAAGTTACACAAGAGTTGAGATTTTGACTTGGTTGTTGTTCACTGATTTAAATACCTCAACCTAGAAAATAGGTGACTTATAGTTGTTTCTCCCTAAATATTTGTTCACTACATGTTGAGTAAATAAATAATGTTTAAAGACACTTCTGTTTATTCTTTCAACACAGAGTTTTTAAAAGACTAATAACAAGATTTCTTTTGTGTGCAAAACCTGTATTTCAATAAGAGTCTAGTACCTACAGAAAAAAATATTTTATTTTATTGTTATGTTTTCAAGAAAGGATAGAAGTTGTAACATGGCTATCACTTTTAGTTTTTTCATGTAATTAACTTACCAAAACACAGCCTACTTTAGATTATAATTCATACATGCTAATTCCTCAGAGCAATTTTACTTAATAGAGTAGTTTGGAAATATAAGTCTATCATGTTTCCATTAAGTAATATTTTTGAATTCCTTACACAGCACTAATACCAGCTATATTCTTTAGTTGATAGCTATCTTTGATGGATAGCTAATTGAAGCCTACATTTCAAATTTGAACAATGTTTCCAATTTGAAACATAAAGCAAAATTAATTCCTACCATTTTAAAAACAACTGCTAAGTTTTTCCAAAAAAGCATTCTTTGTGTTTTAGACCTGGTGGGTGGGGGCAGAAACCAGTGAGAGAGCATCAGGAAAGTCAGCCTGAACCGTTCTTCCCCATCTATCCTGTGGAACAAAAGTCTTAATTTCCTTGGCGGAAGGTCACAAACACTGGTCCTTAGGGTCCTGTGTAGCTGGGGCAAAGGAACTAAAATATAGAACATTGTTCTTCTAGGAGAGAGACAGGATGTATCTAGAAATAGAGCCTGAGAGTGCCAGGGCACCTAGGAGAACACCGTCCCTGACACCAGGTACCCCATGCCTGCTTACGACGTGGCTTACTCAGGAAAACAGAGAATTCTCCCTCCACTGCCCTCTATCAAAAAACACTAGGAAGTAAGAGTAGGGCACTGCTGGGGAAGGCACAGGAGGAGAACACAAACATAGGAAGTGACCTTCTCTGAGGCACCACCAGAATGAAAAACCTAAAGCTGAGGATGCCACAGCCTAAATGTCAAAAGCAATGTGGCAGGATATAGGGGATGGGTATAAAAGAGAAAAGGCTTCAAGAAGACTCACAGAAGGTGATATCATAAGTCATAAGGTACATAGAAATGGAATATGTACCTGCCCCCCCAACACCACATGGAGAGGTGGTCTGTGTCTACAGATACAGGTAGAAAAATGAGTGGAACATTTTTTTAACCTGGGAAATATGTTTCGGGAATCAGAATAGGTTATGTATTCAGAGGGTAGTTTTTCATGACCCTGACTTCTGCCAGAACAGCTTTGGTTATTTAATGTGTATGTGACGAATGTGAAACATGCTCCCTTGCACTTTCAAAGACCAAAGTTTGAGCAACTGTAATGAAGAAAGAACAACAGTCTACATGACGTTTAATGTTTACCCAAGTTACAAGCCACTGCTACTGACTGCAGCATGGTTTGAATTAAGGGCAAGATTTGGCCTAGTCCATCTCCCAGCTTAGTGACCCCACCAACTCTCTGAATGGTGTGTATTAAACAGTTCTTCATACTCTTGTATCTTCAGCACACCATGGTCTCTCAGGCTTGGACATATAAGTAATGAAAACTAAAACTTTGTAGTGGAAAAGAAAATATATTATTCAACAGAAGACCAAAGATATTAAACATATTTTAGAAATGACTAAATGATATAGATAATTCAGTATCTTTGAATGTTAATGGTCAAGGTACAGTTTTTCATTTAAAATGTTTTGAGCTTGTATAATCATAGTTTTCCTAATGGTCAAATAACACATTTTATTAAACACCTACAGAAACACTATCCAATTTCTGGAATTATAGTGTTTAATTTTGTGGGCTTTTTAAACATTATTTTTATATAAAAATAGATGGCTATAGTTTAGTTTTTATTTGGCACTATAACATATGTAATTAATTATGTGAATTATATATATTTGAAATATAATAGTAATAATTAAATTTTCAAATGAAATAAGGACCTTTAAGAAAATAGTGGTCTTTTTCTGTGACTATCAATATCAACATTTCAAAACTAAAATTAAAATATACTTGATATCCAAGATTTTTATGACTTTAATCTTTCAGCATGCCTGCTAATATAAAAATTTAAGTAACCAAACAATTAATAGGAATAGATTCCTCTGAAATTTATAGGTTTTTTTCCTACTGATAATGAAGCACATACAACACAAGGAAAAACTTTCTTCCTGTGTCAGTTTCCTGTCAACTGAAACAGAAAATTGTTTAAAGTAAAAAAGATTCAGTTGAAATCCATTATCTACATTTTACATAAAAATGGTTATCCATATTATGATTTAATAAACTAATGAATAAATTTGATATTATACTCTGAAATTGCCCTATGCTATCTACTCCCTGGGTCAGAGTAGAGATTATAGTTTATGGCAAGGGAGACAATGCAATCCTAGATTCAAACCACCTCACTTTTCAGACTCAATGGTGGTGGGACCAGGAGAGTAAACCAGAGGGGATACTGGAACCACAGGCTAAATCAGAATTGTCTCCAGCAAACTGGGACCTATGGTCACTACAGTTAAATATCTGCTATTCCAGCTCAGATATTCTACTGAGACCTCTGTTTGCTCTTCCTGTACCCACACTTTTGGAGCTCACTTGGTAGCTAGAAAGCAGAGATAATGAATATAGCTAAAGAAGCAGCAAGGAGCAAGGTAGTGAGCTTGTAATAAAAGTTACAAAGAACTGGCAAAGAATAGGAACAAAAGACTCTGAATAAGCTTTCTTTATAGACTTTACTGGCTTGGCATCTGAGATGAAATATCTCAGTGAGGGAATGAAGCACTGGCAATTTACCTTTGCACACTGCAGATTGTGGAGATTGATGGCATTGTGTTCTTCTTGTATAGCACACTGGATACATGGAAAGGGTACATGGCCTGCCTCACTACAGCAAGTTCACATCTGATTTATAAGCTGCATAGGGCTTTCCATCAAAATAACAGAAAATATTTTAGTGTTGCTTAGAATGGCATTCTGACTTTTGTCTAAGAATAAATTGTGACTTAAAGTGTATCACCTCTTTGATGGGGAAATCAAACTCCTCCTCACTGCCTACTTTACAACTTATTTCAGATAAGGCCCTCAGTCTGGTTTGTAGCAGGTATGATTTCTTCCATTTCAAAAGATTTATTTTGATTCTGACAATAGCATCGCCAAATAATGGTCTGTTCTAAAAGGGAAGGTACTTACTTTTGCCTTTGAAGACTTAACAGCTTATCAGGGGGTAATGTTGCAACTATTATAACGTACATTGCTTGACTGAGGAGGGAGCTTGCACTTAAGACTTCCCTTAACACTTGAAGAGCCTAACCAATGTAGAAAGGTATAAGAATGGCAGTCTGCCTAATTTTACGTTAAAAAAAGAAAATTGACATATAATCAGACAGGAATCTCTCAGTGTTTTCATGAATTTGACATGAATAAATGCTCTACATAGTGTTTTGAATAAGTGCTTCTTATGAGCGTACAAGTCTCAAAACTTCTTTCTAAATAAGTCCAAAAATAAAATAAATATATGTTGAAAGAAGAAAAGAAAAGAAAGGAAGAAAGAAAGAAAGAAAAAAGAAAGAAAGAAAGAAAGAAAAGAAAAGGAACCTTAAAAATCTTAAAGGAGCTTTATTCAAGATGATATCTGAGGTCTATAAAAATACGAAAAGTTGATCGACCATTTGTGGTCAGGAAATTTCAACTTAAAACTATAATGAAATACCACTGCATGCTCATCAGAAGGGTGAAGATCAAACATTCTGAAAATAGCAAGTAATAGAGAATATGTGGAGTAAGTAAACGTTCCTACACTGCTAGTGGGAATATAAAATGGTACAATTGCTTTGAAATTCAGGTATATATTAGATTTGAAGGGACACATACCCTTGATCCATCAATTCTAATTCCAGGATTATGCCCAAAACAAATGCATGTTTATGTACACCAAGCATAAACAAAAATATTCCAGGTATTATTTTTCATAATAAGCAAAATCAGAAACAAATCACATTTCTAGGAAAAGAATTGTTAATAATGCAATATAGCATACCACTGAATACCATACAATAACAGACATGAATGCAGTACAGCTACATACATAAACATGGATGGATCACAATTGTGATGCTGAGTCAAAGAAGGTAGTCCTCAAGGATATACCCGTGAATAAATACATTTAAAAAGATAATATTAATGCATGACGTTTATATAATGACAGGAAAAACAAAACTCTACTTTGAGAGATAAAAGTAGGGTTAATATTTGGCAAGGGATTAGGAGATTATGTTAGGGAATGGACAAATAAGAGTCTTCTAGGTGATGGTACTATTTTATTTCTTGATCTGGGTGGTGGTCAACCCAGGTATTTCCTTTGTGGTTATTTGTTGAACTGCATATTTACTGAGGGTGGTTCTAGTATTTATCTGGTTGTATTTTACACCTCAAAAAGTAAAACAAGTTCAGTAATACACCAAAAACCTCCATGAATAACAATGACACACTTTATCAAATCAGGCTAACTCTAGATATTCATAAGTACAGTAGAACAGATTTGACGGTGTTAGTGGATAACAACCTGCATCGAGACTACTAAAACAATCAGAGGTATAAATAAAATTGTTTGACATGGAAACAGTTTAACAGTCTTTAAGTAATGACCACCCTATATTACTCCATCTTCATTTGTGATGTGAATCAAAATTTCCCAGGTCTTTATTAAAATTAGCACAGCAAATTTGAAATGTGATGGGGAGTTTCATGAAGATGATTAGAAGATAATAGAACACTTAGAATATTATTTTAAAAAATAAATTTTGAATGAAATATTACTAAAATTATTTTATCATTTAAATAAGAACGTTGCAAAATGGAAATTTACATATAGCTATTTACATATATTTATTGTTTGTAGATTTTTTTAAAGTTTTATTTCTTTATTTACTTACTTATTTACTTATTTATGGCTGTGTCGGGTCTTCGTTTCTGTGTGAGGGCTTTCTCTAGTTGTGGCAAATGGAGGCCACTCTTCATCGCAGTTCACGGGCCTCTCACTCTCGCGGCCTCTCTTGTTGCGGAGCACAGGCTCCAGACATGCAGGCTCAGTGATTGTGGCTCACGGGCCTAGTTGCCCGGTGGTATGTGGAATCTTCCCAGACCAGGGCTCAAACCCGTGTCCCCTGCATTGGCAGGCAGATTCTCAATCACTGTGCCACCAGGGAAGCCCTGTTTGTAGATTTTTAGATGATGGCCATTCTGACCAGTGAGGTGACACCTCACTGTAGTTTTGATTTGCCTTTCTCTAATAATTAGTGATGTTGAACAACCTTTCATGTGTTTACTGGCAATCTGTATATCTTCTTTGGAGAAATGTCTGTTTAGGTTCTGCCCATTTTTGGATTGGGTTGTTTGCTTTTTTGATATTGAGCTGCATGAGCTGCTTGTATATTTTGAAGAATAATCCATTGTCAGTTGCTTGGTTTGCAAATACTTTCTCCCATTCTGAGGGTTGTCTTTTCGTCTTGTTTATGGCTTCCCTTGCTGTGCAAAACCTATTAAGTTTCATTAGTTCCCATTTGTTTATTTTTGTTTCCATTTCTCTAGGAGGTGGGTGAAACAGGATCTTGCTGTGATTTATGTCATCGAGTGTTCTGTCTATGTTTTCCACTAGGAGTTTTATAGTGTCTGGCCTTATATTTAGGACTTTAATCCATTTTGAGTTTAGTTTTGTGTATTGTGTTAAGGAGTGTTCTAATTTCATTCTTTTACATGCAGTATTCCCAGAACCATTAATTGAAGAGGCTTTCTTTTCTCCACTGTGTATTCTTGCCTCCTTTACCAAAGATAAGGTGACCATATGTGCGTGGGTTTACCTCTGGGGTTACTATCCTGTCCCATTGATCAATATTTCTGTTTCTGTGCCAGTACCATACTGTCTTGATTACTTTAGCTTTGTAGTATTGTCTGAACTCAGGGAGCCTGATTCCTCCAGCTCCATTTTTCTTCCTCAAGACTGTTTTGACTATTTGGAGTCTTTTCTGTTTCCATACAAATTGTGAAATTTTTTGTTCTAGTTCTTGTCTGTAAAATTTTAATTTCTCCCTCGACTCTGAATGAGATCCTTGCTGGCTAATCCTGGTTGTAGGTTTTTCCCTTTCATCACTTAAATATGTTTTGTCACACTCTCTGGCTTACAAAGTTTCTGCTATGAAATCAGCCATTAACCTTATGGTGATTCCCTTGTATATTATTTGTTGTTTTTCCCTTTCTGCTTTTAATATTTTTTCTTTGTATTTGATAGTTTGATCCATATGTGTCTTGGTGTGTTTCTCCTTGGATTTATCCTGTATGGGACTCTCTGTGCTTCCTGGACTTGATTGACTCTTTCCTTTTCCATATTAGGGAAGTTTTCAACTATAATCTCTTCAAATATTTTCTCAGCCCCTTTCTTTTTCTCTTCCTCTTCTGGGACCCCTATTGTTCGAATGTTGGTGCATTTAATGTTGTCCCAGAGTCTCTGAGACTGTCCTCAATTCTTCTCATTCTTTTTTCTGCTCTGTGGTAGTTATTTCTACTATTTTATCTTCCAGGTCACTTATCCGTTCTTCTGCCTCAGTTATTCTGCTACTGATTCCTTCTAGAGAATATCTAATTTCATTTATTGGTTGTTCATCATTGTTTGTTTGCTCTTTAGTTCTTCTAGGTCTTTGTTAAACGTTTCTTGTATTTTCTCCGTTCTATTTCCAAGATTTTGGGTCCTCTTTACTATCATAACTCTGAATTCTTTTTCAGGTAGACTGCCTATTTCCTTTTCATTTGTTTGGTATGGTGGTTTTTTACCTTGCTCTTTCATCTGCTGTGTATTTCCCTGTCTTCTCATTTTGCTTAATTTACTGCATTTTGGGATTTCCTTTCACAGGCTGCTGGTTCGTAGTTCCCGTTGTTTTTGGCGTCCGCCCCCAGTGGGTAAGTTTGGTTCAGTGGGTTGTGTAGGCTTCCTTGTGGAGCACACTGGTGCCTGTGTTCTGGTGGTTAAGGCTGGATCTTGTCTTTCTGGTGGGCAGGACCGAGTCCAGTGGTGTGTTTTGGGGTGTCTGTGACCTTATGATGATTTTATGCAGCCTCTCTGCTAATGGGGTTCAGCTTTGGATTTGGCCCCGCCTCTGCGTGCAGGTCACCGGAGGGCATCTGTTCTTCCCTCAGACAGGACGGGATTAAAGGAGCAGCTGCTTTGGTGGCTCTGGCTCACTCAGGCCTGGGGGAGGGAGGGGTATGGATGTGGGGGGAGCCTGCGGCGGCGGAGGGCAGCGTGACGTTGCACCAGCCCGAGGCACACCGTGCGCTCTCCCGGGGAAGTTGTCCCTGGATCGCGGGACCCTGGCAGTGGTGGCCTGCTCAGGCTCCCGGGAGGGGAGGTGTGGAGAGTGACATGTGCTCGCACACAGGCTTCTTGGTGGCGGCAGCAGCAGCCTTAGTGTCTCACGCCCGTCTCTGCAGCTCGTTTAGGTGGAGCTCTGAATCCCCTCTCCTCGCGCACCCTGAAACAGTGGTTTCTTGCCTCTTTGGCAGGTCCAGACTTTTTCCCGGACGCCCTCCCAGCTAGCCGTGGTGCACTAACCTCTACAGGCTGTGTTCACACCGCCAACCCCAGTCCTCTCCCTGCGCTCTGACCGAAGCCCGAGCCTCAGCTCCCAGCCCTGCCCGGCCCGCCCGCCCCGGCGGGTGAGCAGACAAGCCTCTTGGGCTGGTGAGTGCCGGTCGGCACCGATCCTCCGTGCGGGAATCTCTCCGCTTTGCCCTCCATGCTCCGGTGCTCTCCTCTGTGGCTCCCAAGCTTCCCCACCCCCACCTAAACCAGTGAAGTGGCTTTCTAGTGTGTGGAAACTTTTCCTCCTTCAAAAGCTCCCTCCCAGAGTTGCAGGTCCCGTCCCTATTCTTTTTTTTTTTTTTTTTTGCGGTACGCGGCCCTCTCACTGTTGTGGCCTCTCCCGTTGTGGAGCACAGGCTCCGGATGCGCAGGCTCAGTGGCCATGGCTCACGGCCCAGCCGCTCCGCGGCATGTGGGATCTTCCCGGACCGGGGTACGAATCCGTGTCCCCTGCATCAGCAGGCGGACTCTCAACCACTGAGCCACCAGGGAAGCACCGGTCCCTATTCTTTTGTCTCTGTTTTTTTCTCTTTTTTTTTGCCCGACCCAAGTACGTGGGGAGTTTCTTGCCTTTTGGGACGTCTGAGGTCTTCTGCCATCATTCAGTAGGTGTTCTGTAGGAGCTGTTCCACTCGTAGATGTATTTTTGATGTATTTTGGGGGAGGAAGGTGATCTCCACATCTTACTCCTCTGCCATTTTGAAGGTCCTCTATTGCAAGTTTCCATCCTTGACCTGTCCATTCAAGTAGCTCCTTTTTCTTTGTGTTTCCCTTTTAATTTATGATTTATTTGACTGAATTTAAAAATATATTTTTTTTGTAGTTTTGTAGATCAAAAAGAAAACTCTTCTTATATCTGTTACTTTGTCTACGAGTCCACATACAGTTGCAATTTAAAGCCATATATTTCTGCATGTTATAATTAAAAATGTGTTCATCTGAAAATAGGAATGCAGCTTATCTATATAAATCTTTTCAGGTGTTTGTTGTGGGTTCCCAATTCTCAAATGAGATTTATGGTAAAAGGTTCTTCACCCTTTACAATGTAAAGTGCATGTGTGTTAGTGGTTATGATGAGATTAAAAGAATTCCATTTTTTTAAACAGCCAATTATGGTTATATTAAGGTATAAAGATCCAGACCACAAATGGTCAGGTCTACTACATCTTAAAAACCCATTATCTGAACATTATACAGTCATTATTTATTATAACAGTTGAACAAGATAGCTTCATGAACATGATCAAATCTGTTCACTATATAGTCTTAGCTCTAATATCTATATAGGCAGCTGCTTCCAAAAGGACTGCAGGGCTAAGACTGAAGATACTATGGAGAAAGTAGCTGCCTTGTCACCTGATGTGAAGTATTCCTCTTGGAGGGGTTAGATGAAGACCATCTTAACCAGTGAGGCATGTGCCAGTTTGCAGAGCGCTACAGAACCTTGCAGATACTTGTGACTGATGATCAAGGGGGAAGAGATGGCTAAAACTTGTACAAGGGAGCCTTTGCTTAATGATTAAAAAAAATGTATTGTAAGACATTTGGTAGCATAATGTTCTGTTAACAACCGTGAGATCCAGAATTATTTAGACCAGGGCTTGAAATTCACCTCTGCTTTTTATTAACTGTGTGAACTGGGCAAAACGCCTAACTTCATTCTCCTTTTATTTTTCATTAAAATGAGAAACATAATCCTTCTCTTCTGTGCTTGTTCTGAGTATTAGGAAAAAAAGGTGAATTAAGTAAAACGAGCCTGGGAAATAATTTACATACTTAGATTAATCTATTCATTGGTTTGTCTGTACAATGATCATAAGTGTAAAGAAGTAAAACCTATAGAAATAAAACGTATTCATTTCATGGAGATTATTATGGAAATTTATTGTTATTTGCTTGGTGCTAATGAATAGTGTTAATTTTAGTTTACCTTCAGTAAAACCTGATTATTTTGTTTTGCTCAGCCAGCATTCTTCACACTAGGGGTTGATTTCCACATACGCCTCTAGTCCTGCCTCTCTCCTAAGGGGACCTGTCTTTCCTTTGTGTTCAGCCTAAATCAGTAATGTTACAAATTTCAGTCACCTGTACTAGAAATTCAGAGACACCTTCAAGTATTTCAGTATCTATATAGAAATCGTTTTTTACAAACTTCTGAAGTTTACCCAACACAGTTTTTTCTTGGACTATTCTTGCTCTATATTTACTGTTCTTATCAAGGCCCTCCTGTCTTCTCTGCAATTGTTGCCTGGTCGATAACACACCACTTTTCTCTGCCTTTCCAGTTTTGTTCTGTTGTGAATAAGCTGCCCAGACTTCTATAAAAGCTGGTGTCCACACTCATACTTTAGATTCCTTTCCCTCTCTCCTCTGAAAGGCGCAATTCTACCAGTTTTATAGTCTTTCTCCAGCAGAGTTCTACTTTTTCTCTCTAATAAATAACTCAGACTAGCTATGAATATACTAGAATTTCTCCACCATATATATATATATATATATATTTATATATTATAGATATATATATTTACTATATCTATACTATATCTATACACATACTTGCATAAACACATAGATAAATAGATTCATATCAAACTAAATATATATCTATACATGTGATGTATATATATAGATATATAAGTATACACATCTAGGTATACCTATATCAGATCTATCTACTACCTACTGATCTATCTTTCTATTTATCTATCTCTCTATCATTTTCTCTATTATTTTGCCTGTATCAGTCAGCACAGGCTGGATTATGATCTGGCATATAGGAATGCCAAAATCTCAATGAGTGGCTTAAAACAGCAAAGACTCCTTTCTGCACACACCACCTGTCTGCCACCAGTTGGGAGGTGTCTGTGCTCACTGAATTTCTTTCGGGTGATGAAGCAGTCTTCACCTTGAATGTTGCTGGTTGCTATGACAGAGCAACTGAGATCTCTGAAGAATCTCAAACCAGCAATTAAATATTTTCACTCAGAAATAATATTCATATCTTAATATCATATCTTGGGCACCACTCAGGGTTAAGGAAGCTAGGAAGTTCATCCATGTGCCCAGAAGGCAGAGTCAAAAATATCTGATGAATGCATTATTTCCACATACAATCTACCTCTTTTTTTTTTTCAGATATTTTCCATGTTAGAGGTTTTTTTCTTTTTTTAGTTGAAGTATAGTTGCGTCAATCTACCTTTCATCAATAAATATTCAGTTCTCCCTATAGGCAATATATACTCACCCGATCCCCAAAGGAGACAACCCAAAAGCTCAGTCCAGTAAAAACATCATGATATCCAATTTTAATTTCAGGAGCTCTGAAGGATGCTCAGTTATGTCTTTATCAGACCCAAGTGGTTCCCCTTGATCTAGAAACCTATGCAATAAAAGGATGAGCTCGCTTTCTCCTCATGCATTTAAATTCCATAGGTGGAATGGGGATTATATGATTACAATAAATTCCTGTATTCAGATAAGTGAAGAGGAAATTAAGCACTTGGTCTATAGTAATTCTGAGATGTCTTTGGGCGACTAAGTGGGGATGGAGGCCTCCCCTGGGATGTAGCTTCCTTGTTCCTGGAAGACCCTGACTCTGCCTTCCTGCAACTTGTCCCTTTTTTATATCCTCTTTGCTCTACCTGAAGGGATTTGTGAAATGTGTATTTTGTGGGTTCTGAAGAAATTTTTAGCCCACAGTATGGACCTAGACACCTGGGCATACAAATTTTGTTTTAGGTCTTCAATAGTTTTCTATTTTCTTTCAGGTAGTTAGAAAATATAGTCCTCTCAAAAATGTAATGAGCTTTTCGTCTGTTTAATTCAGATGGCCTCCAGGTGCTAAGAGCCCAACGAAACTGATAACATAGTAAACAGAAGGACCAGATTCAAACTATGCTGTGGGGTCCAGTGTCTGTGTTTCTGCTTACAACGCTGCAGTGACTTTGTTTCTGGACACTTAACTTTCCCACCTGTAATCATTTTAATGGGCAATGATTGCAACATCACCATATATGTAAACCTTAAAATATTTAGAACATACTAAAGGCCTATTCTTTGTATATCAAAAAGACCTAGTTTATTTTATTAAGTTTATATATCGAGGTTTTGAGATCATAGAGTATTCCAAGCTCACTCCATTTTATCAATTTTTCACTGTCACATCTTACCTAACAATCAATAATGTATCCTACAAGCGCTATTATCACCTTCAATCATGTCAACTTCCCTAATAAGGATTTTACACAATTTAAAAAAATTATAACCAGTAACATTGCCTTGGTTTTATGTTTTAGCAGCACCTCATATTGTCACGTTACTTAAAACAATGATAGTCAGTATACAAGTATTTTTGTCGTTCCCATATCCAATTCTTGTGACTAATCTTACTTTACTCTGCTCTTATATATTTACAAATACAATATTATTTTGCAGAATATGTATGTTGTTATATTGCTTATATTTTTCTGTAGCAATTGATATTTGTTTTCCACCTCTTAAAAAATGCCTTGTATCTTGATTCTGTCACTCACCAAATTGATAGCCATATCTCAGAGGTAAGAATCTTCTGCAGATTTGACCGGAATCTGCCATGTTACCAATGAGATAACTGCTAAAAATGTTAAATAGGTCAGAAATCACATAGTACAGACCTCTAAATGAAGAATTCTACATTTTGGGGGTCTGATTATTTAAGCAACAACAGAATAAGAAGCTATGATCATATGAATACTCCATGTGCAGCTTATCTTCAAAGTTAGCACTGGCTCAGAGGTATATTGCCTGGGACTGTGGTGGAGGCAAAAGGCACAAAACAGAGGCTAGAAAACCAGTGTCTCCTCAGTATTCTGATACTTACAAGCTAGGAGACGGACAGTCACCCAAGCACTACAAGTTTTAGTTTTGTGTATTGATAATAAAATGACTGTCTTACGTACATTACAGTCACATTGTAAGCATTCTTGTGCAAGGACGTTAGACATTCTATCGCAGTCATCATATTATCATCAGCTGCAATATCACGAATACCATTTATTGAGTGCTTTCTATATGAGAAAGGTACTTATTTGTTTGTTTGTTTTCTAATTTGATCTTTCCAATAAGCCTAGGGTGTAGGTACTGTTAAATGCACACTATCTTTTTAAAAAGAGAAAACAGAGGTCCAACGGAAATACACAAGTTGTTAGTTATTGACAAAGTTTAGTTTGGGAATGAGATCTAACTTGACATTATGCAATTCTGTAAAATACAATGGATTTAAAAACCCTGTGTAAAGTGTAAAATTGGTTAAATATAAAGCATTATGCTTCCGAATAGAGTGTAATTAAATAAACCTCAATAATTTGACACTAATTTTTATTAGATTACTTTACGTTTTCCTTTGTTTGTAAAAGATTATGCTTAATTCTATTAACCAATGTGAAAATCTTACTTAAATGAAAGTTCTCTGAGAAAACTAAAACTGCATTAATAAAATGAAATCTCCGGAAAAACTTATAAAGAAGCAATAGAGCAATTTTCATTAAGTAACAACAGAGTGAGAAACTGATAAAGATTTAAAAGATGCAGTAAATAGTAATAGGACTAGAAATGGCTGATGAATATAGAAAAAATGATCAACTTCATTGATACAAGCAAACATTGAAAATTAAATTACATAAGCTACAAAGTATGCAAACACTTAATAAGGATGATAAATAGTATTTTCCAGGGCAAATTAGGCAGAAATTCACATTAACCTCAGATAAAGTTGGAATAAACACAAACTTTCTTTATAGCCCGGAGATGGAAACAACCTAAGTGTCCATCATCGGATGAATCAATAAAGAAGATGTGGCACATATATACAATGGAATATTACTCAGTCATAAAAAGAAATGAAATTGAGCTATTTGTAATGAGGTGGATAGACCTAGAGTCTGCCATACAGAGTGAAGTAAGTCAGAAAGAGAAAGACAAATACTATATGCTAACACATATATATGGAATTTAAGAAAAAAATGTCATGAAGAACCTAGGGGTAAAACAGGAATAAAGACACAGACTTACTTGAGAATGGACTTGAGGATATGGGGAGGGGGAAGGGTAAGCTGTGACAAAGTGAGAGAGTGGCATGGACATATATACACTACCAGATGTAAAATAGATAGCTAGTGGGAAGCAGCCACATAGGACAGAGAGATCAGCTCGGTGCTTTGTGACCACCTAGAGGGGTGGGATAGGGAGGGTGGGAGGGAGATGCAAGAGGGAAGATATATGGGGATATATGTATACATATAGCTGATTCACTTTGTTATAAAGCAGAAACTAATAAAAAATAATAATAAATTAAAAAAATAATATATATGTTAAAAAATGTGTATATATACAATGTTCACATATCTTATTCAGTTATTTCTACTTCCAAAAAGTTAGTGAAATGATATAATATAAATTATGCTCAAAGCTATATACTTACAAATATTCATTAGATTGTTTCATGTAATACCACAAAATTTAAAACAATTAAATATTTAAAAGCATGAAAATCACATTAGGAAATTATAGTTTTCAAAAAGAATGTTATACTTCCACCTGATAATACCTTTTCTAAGAATATAGAATAACCTTGGAATATGTTCAAATTGTTAAGAATAAATGTAGAAAGCTAAGTATATAATAATGCCCATTCTTTTTTATAATTTTTTTATTTTGCAATAGTTTTAGATTTACAGAAAAGTTGAGGAGACCAGGCAGAGAATTTCCACATATCATACACCAAGTTTTCCCTGTATGAACCTTCCCCAAATACCCTATTTTTAAAAATTCCCTATATGAACTATATATGAATTTCCCCTATAATACGCTATTATGCATATTAGGCATATTCCACTGTAATGGAAAAAAGATGGTGGGAGCAAGATTTCTAACTGTTGCAGTGGTAGTTCAAAGAAAGCAAGAGGATTAGGCTAGATTCCCCTAGATCTGTGTGGTAATTGATAAGAGTTAGAGAAATCACCGTGGATTCAAGTTTAGCTGAATAAGGATATAGATAGTTTCATATAGAAATATTTACTCTGCATATATACAAAGGTTAGTATACACACAAACATCATTACTCAATCAGCTGAGAGGGCCTAGAAGCAATAACACCTCAGTAGCAAGGAACACATCTAACACTCAGATCTTGGCTTCTAATACCATTCTCCAATAAAAGGTCCAATTTTCCTTGGAAAAATGGCTGATTATGGGACTGGGGCAAGAAATATACAACATGAGCTTAGAGCAACGTATTGTCAGAAAGTGAGGAAGTCCTAAACAAATTAAATAATAAGGTTATCTCAAAAAGACTCGAGAGTCGACTGAAAGAGCACCCAATGCCAACTATGGGACAATTTGAGCAAAATAATAATAGTAGCAATAGTAAGAATAATAATGATGATGATAAAGAATTGCATCATAAACCAAAGTATAGCATATGTGAGTTCATACTGGCTTGTCTTTTCATTCTCTTAACAGAACCTTCTATATAGAGAGAGCAGACAATTTTAATTTTAATGAAGTTCAATTTATAAATCACTTCTTTCATGGACTATGCTGCTAGTGTTGTATCTGAAAACTCATCACCAAAACAAAGGTCACATAGATTTTCTCCTCTGTTTTATTCTATAAAATTTCGAGTTGTGCATTTTGCATTTGGGGCTGTAATTTCAATCAATTTTTCTGTAAATTGTAAGGCTTTGTTGATGTCAAGTTCTTTGCTTATGTACATCCAATTTTCCAAGCACCATTTGTTGAAAAGCTATTCTTTCTCTATTGAATTGTCTTTGCACATTTTTCAAAACTCAGATAACTATAGCCCTGTGGTCCATTTCTGGGCTTTCTAGTCTGTTCCTTAGAGCTATGTGTCTGTTTTTTTTTGTTCGTTCCATGTTGTCTCTATCATTGTAATTTTATGTATAGTCTTGAAATTGGGTAGGATGAGTCCTCCAACTTAGTTTTTCTTCTTTGGTATTAGGTTGACTATTCTAGGTCTTTTCCTTACCAAATGTCCATGTGGGCTTTGCAAATTTATTAATTTTTTAAATCACTGGTAAATGCCTTTCTGTATTGAGCTCATTTGCTTTGTTCACCTCACTGTATTTTCCTGTGCATTCCCGTCTGTGTTGTGATTCTTGCTCAGGCCATCCTGCTGTTTCTACTGCTATGAAGTGATCTGCTCTAAGAAGACAAATATTTCTTGCACTCTTGTTAACTTTGTTGCTCTTAGAGCTGCTACTGTAAATCACTTTCTTAATCTAGCAGGCAATCTTCCTTGTCTGATCACTTCACCGCTCCTTCTGGGAGCAACTCCAAAAACTCCATCCTGCCTTGCTGTAGCTTCAGGACTCTATTCTTAATAAAGAATATTGACAAAAGGAACTATTTCTGCCACAGGAGGGCCAATGTAATAGCGGAAAAGAAAAAGAAAGTAACATATTTCTGCCCTTTCTCTGATTACTAGATGCCATCTTTTTTTCTCTCCGATTAGTCAGAGATTAACCCATGATGGTCCTCACCCGTTGCTTTGATTTCTGTTCAATTTCAGCTAATATAGGGGTTATTTAAATGTATCTGGTTTAGTCATACTTATGTGACAGTGCAAAGCATTCATTTATTTCTCATCCGCAATAGCCTCCTTTCTGAGCTCCCAACCCCCTGCCCCTTTCATGCTGCACTGCTGAACGATGTGTTCTCTGCTTCAAAGTGATCTTCCAGGATTACCTTCCAAGACTAGGCACTTGGATTATATTAATATATCAAGAAGACACGATGTTTTCCCTGGGCTAGTTCATTTTCTACTTAGGATTGAGAAATGAACTTAAAGGACCAAATAGAATATTTACACATGTGACAAATGCTAATAGGAAACAACCAAATTACTAAATTATATAATAAAATGATGGAGTGCAACTTCTGGTCAGATAGCATTGAAGTAAAGTCCTGAAGAATATTCCTGACTAGATTTTTTTTTTTTTAAACAAGAGCCTGCATGACAAAGGCACAAGCATGAAAAAAGTCATGAATGCCGTGTCGAGAAACAAAGAAATCGTATGAAGTTTCCTTGCCCCGAGATGTAAAAAAATCTCGTGACAAACAAATAGTGGTTTTAAAATATCAGTCTGATGAAACCATTATAAATGATTAATTGAAGCACTTTTGCATTTGGGGCTTTTTTACTTCGTTTCTTCTGTGCAATGCGTATTTCTGTTCGAAGTGAAACTTGGCCAGTGTTTGCGTGAACTTAAAGAGAAAACCTGAAGTTGTGTGGGTTAAACAATTAGTTAAAGTAAGTTCAACGCTGTTAGAGATAAATCTTGACACTCACTCAGGGCCTTCGGTGAGTTAGTTCATCAATACTGAGAAGTGTGGCTGAGCCTGTCACACAGAAATTTTATTCAAGGGAGAGTCTCCTCGGTGGAGTTACCAGGAACCCAGACTGACGTTGGCTGTGTCTATTCAACATTTGACTTCTCAGATCATCTTAGATTGAAACAAAGCCAAACAAAACAATAAAAAGCATTGTCAAATGGGTGGAGAGGAAGAGGAGAAAGGAAAGAATTAAGCAAGCAGTTGTGGGAGGGACTTGGCCTGGAAGTGGATTTCATCACCTTTTCCCACATCTCATTCATTGAAAATTCAGACACATGATCACACCTAATGGCAAGGAATCATAAAATATAGTCAACTGTGTACTTAAAGGGAAATGTCTCTGACCTAATAAGCAACACTAGTTTTTTGTTGTGTTTCGTTTTGTTTGTTTGTTTTTGTCTTTAAATGCAGCTGGAATGTTTTCTGTGGCCAATAATATTTTTCAGGATATTCTGTATTAAAAAAAAGCAAAAATAAAATTTGTATGCATTCTTCTAGGTTCAGAATGTTATTAAATGTTACTCAAAATCATCAATAGATATGGAAAGAAACAGTTTATGTAAAGTGCCATGGATTAGTCATACAGACATGCTGTGTCATTACATTGTGTGACAATGAAAATATTGAGCCTGTATCATTTTTTCTTTTCCAGTATGGTTTCTTACAGGATATTTTTTTTAACCTTTTCTGAATTTTTTTTTGACTATAATAAAGACATGGTTTATTTTTGTTGGAACTACATTTTTTTTTACATCTTTATTGGAGTATAATTGCTTTTCAATGATGTGTTAGTTTCTGCTTTATAACAAAGTGAATCAGTTATACATATACATATGTTCCCATATCTCTTCCCTCTTGCATCTCCCTCCCTCCCTCCCACCCTCCCTATCCCACCCCTCTAGGTGGTCACAAAGCACCGAGCTGATCTCCCTGTGCTATGCGGCTGCTTCCCACTAGCTATCTATTTTATATGTGGTAGTGTATATATGTCCATGCCTCTCTCACAGACTTACTAGAGAATGGTCTTACAGGATATTGAATATAGTTCCCTGTGGTATACTATAGGATCTTGTTGTTTATCCATCCTACATATAATAATAGTTTGCATCAGCTATCTTTACATGTAGCTGAATTCATTTTTTGTCTCAGTTGTGAGTATCTGTGTTTGTGTGCTCACAATATTGACTCATTTGTGTTATATATAACCATAGGAATAGAAAGGTGAATATAGAGTAACTTGACAAAGGCAATTTTTCTCCTCCCTCTTTGTTTGTTTCATTGGAACAGATCTTATTGTTTACAGGTTACAAAATTTATATCAGAAAATGTACCACTAGGAAACGCTATCAAAGATCCCTAGTTGGGAGAAGGAAATAACGAGTATTATTCAGATCGCATCCCTAGCAAATACAGTTAGGTATTTCATTTCTCTTCATCAATAGTCTTGACCTGGTTTCCCGTGATATGTGAGACAGTCCAAGTGTTGTATTTAGTTGTATTTATTTATAGAAATCAAATGTGTAATTAATGTGCCTCAAGGAGGTGAAGTGTGTCAGTTTGAGCATATTAAGTGTCATGTAATCAAATTTCATGCATTAATGTTTTCAATGAGCCGTGTTTCCTGGAGGTATATTGGCTAAGGTGAAAAGTAGAGATGCAGACTAATTGAAAATCAATTTTTGGAACAGATAATGGGGTTTTAGGTAGTATCCCATTGGCAGGTAAGCAAAAGGAAAGTAATGATAAATACACAACATTCTTAGCCATCATTCATATGTAAGTCTATAATTTCACAATTATTCCTAGGCCTGTAATTATTTGTGTTTATGTTGGCAAATACATTATTTGGTTTTGAAAACTATGCTACTAATTATGAGATTTCTGAATATTTATTTTGTAGTATCTATCCAATTGTTACTATTTATCATTTGTAGTTCTGACCCTGTAAATCAGGATTTCTATATCCTCCTGGGAGTATTCTCCTTTTCATGAGACATTTACAGTGGAGGGGCATTAAGATGAAACATTTCACTGAAAGGGTCATTAAACATCTAAATTCGTAAGCAAGTCTATTTATAATACTATAACCTCATATTCATAAGTATTAGAAAAATCCTTAAAGATGTATTATTACTAGAAGTAACAAGAAATATATGTTTAAAATGAACTATTTTATTCAATGAATTAGGATGTAAGACCTGCAACAGAAACTGAAGGCCATCGAGTTTTGTAATTTTCATACCTAGTTGCACATCAGAGTATGTTGGTTCCTGGAAGGTTTTATTCAGTAAGACTCTTTTCGAGGCCAGAAATCTGTATTTCAAGTGATGACAAAAATTCTTCGGATAATTCTGACATAGCCAGTCTGTGTAATTACATTCAAGAATGGATGTTCAAGAATAAATCTTTCATTTTACCTACAAGAAAGCAATATCCAAAAAGAATAAGACCCCAGGTCAAAAATCTATTTTTAATTTCGACCAATTTCTTAAAGCTTTAGACCTGGGTAGGGGGTGGGGGCAAAGTTGGGTACCAGCTACTTCAACAGGGATGACAGCTTATATTCTAAAATATTTTAGTGTGCTACATCTTTTCTTTATATATTTGTTAAGTCAACGTTTTAAAAAAATTTACTGCTTGTTTTAAAGTTGAAAATATGCATTATTAATTTATGAACAGGTGTTTAGGGTCAAAATTATATTATTCCAACTTTACGCTTCACACTTCATCCTTTACACTCCCTACTTCACACTTCATACTCGTCAATTTTTAGTTCCAACCTCCCAGTTTTGATTTCTCAAATGAGATAATGTTCCAGGAGTATTATTCCTTTTATCTACCCTCGTATCTACATGGAAGTGTGATCCCTAGTGTTGTCATGTCTTGTATTTCCATGTGTATCATAAATCACATTTTATATTTTATTAATTTTTGGCTTCCCTGGTGGCTCAGTGGTTAAGAATCCACCTGTCAATGCGGGGGACACAGGTTCGAGCCCTGGTCCGGGAAGGTCCCACATGCCATGGAGCAACTAAGCCCCTGCACTACAACTACTGAACCTGCGTTCCAGAGCCCATGAGCCACAACTACTGAGGCAGTGCACCGCAACTACTGAAGTCCACACTCCTAGAGCCTGTGCTCAGCAACAAGAGAAGACACCGCAACGAGAAGCCCGCACACCTCAAGGAAGAGTAGCCCCTGCTCACTACAGCTAAAGAAAGCCCGCGCACAGTAATGAAGACCCATCACAACCCAAAATAAATAAATAAAATAAATAAATTTAAAAAATATATATGTTTTATTAATTTTATTTTTGTTAGTTCCTTCCTAAGAATGCTATGAAAAGAAACAAAAAATACACAGTCTTTTACAGTTACACACATACTTGAATTTCTGGCACCTTTTTTCCTTCCAGTAGATCCACATTTCTGTTTGGTCTTGTTATCCTTTAGCTGGAAAATATCTTTATCATTTCTAATGGTGCAGGTCTTTGGGCAACCGGTCCTCTTAGTTTTCATTTGTCTGAAAAGGGTTTTATTTTACCCTTGATTTCAAGAATATTTTCACTGTATATAAACCTCGGGTGGACAGAACCGGGTTTGTTTTCCTTTCTTTCTTTCAACTTTCAAAATATCATTTTATTTTCTTTAGGCCTCTATATTTCTGATAAAGAATAAGTAAGATTCTTATTATTGTTTTCCTGTATGTAATATTTCCTTTTTCTCTCTGAATGCTTTCAGATTATCTTTAAACCAGGACTCTGTTTTATTGCTGAATTATTGTTTCTTGACTGCTTTTTCTTTGTTCTTGTATTCCCTGACTTCCCTTGAGATCATGGATTACTGAGACCTATTCAAGTCCAGCACTGAGGCTGGGCTTAGATCACAAAATAGCTTAGGTCAAAATGGCTCCCCTTATGTCAAGAAAGCCATTCCTGGTTCCCTTTCTCTGGCCACCCCCTAACCTATCTGCTTGCAAAATCACTGTATCATATTTGGAAGTGAAAACTCTGTGTTGATATGTAATGTGTGGTATTAACAAACAGAAAAAATACCTAAGACTTGATTTTAGCTCTAGAAGAATGTAAAAATTGTTTTCAACTCTCTCAAAATAAAAGTAAAATTATGGCTCACATAAATTCAGGACAGAAAGAGCACAGATTTTTGTATCTTCATCTTACAAGAAGATGTCAATGGATGATGTTTACAGTTATCTAAAATTAATAATGTAATTAAAAGTCAACTGAAGTTTGAAAATAACATAACTATTCTGTATTGAGTGGAATAAAAAAGGATGTACAGAATGATTTTGATAAGATAGACTGTCATTTTTTGTTATAACAATAGTTCCCATCTAACATTGATATCAGAAACTAGAACTCTGGAATTCTTTTTCATGGAAGTAACCATGAGAGTTATTCTTCATTAACTGCTAGAATAGAATATTAGTGAAGGAAGATGGAAAAAATAAAGAGGACACTCTTGCTCTTCCTTATAATGAATTAAAATGTTATAAAACACTGTAAAAACCTATCCAACATTGTATATTGGATAAGCATAACCATTTTGGCATCCATTTATCACATAATAATTTGTTACTTCTGGGTTAGATGGTGTAAAGATACTACATTTATTTCCTATTTTATTTTTTTGAATAATTTAAAATTCTCTGGATGCATGACTTATATTTATGTTCAGAAAAAACAGAGCCACACAAATCTTAAGCACAGTGTTTGGTTTGGACTTTTTCGATCTCACTTTTTGTTCATTAGCTGTCTTTTAAGAGTGTATATACAGGATGTAGGTCTGCCCAAATGTTCCTCAACCACCCCAACACCCTAGTAAGTCACTGTCCCCAAAACACCCAAGGGCATTAAACTAATCTCTCAATGCTTCAGTCAAATACTTATTGATGACCTTTGTCTGTTTTTACTGAGGATTAAAAATTCTATGTGCTGCTAGTGAAATGAAAATGACTTCCTTGGCGTGGCATCCAACTTATATCCCCAGCTAGCTCGCGTGAGCCTCTAGACTTACTTTACATTTCCACGTTTGACTCTGGGGTTATTTTGTAAAGGGGACTCCTGGTGGCTGGCCATTGCATCTAAGAGAGTGCTATGAATCTGAGTTCCATCTTGTTTACCATAATGAATTAAAATTGACACATACAGGAAATATTGTATAATAGGTTAGTGTCTGAGGATACCATAAGTCCTCATTACTTTGGGGATACTTTCTGCATCTGAAAAAGGTGGTAAAAAGAGCATTCTCTGTGAAGATGACTTGTGATACCATCTGGAAAACGGCACGCTGAATCGTGCTTCAGAGCTCTGTGGATTGGCAATTATTCAACTACACTTGTTCTACTATAGTGTATGGTCTCTGTGCATAGATGGGATTAATTGGGGGACAGATAATTCATCCAAGAATAATGAGTTGTTTTGGAATTAAGTCTTAAGTGCTTAGTATCGCTGTGAGGAGAAAAAATATCACGATACAATAAGGTAAACATTTTTAAACTGTGTGTCCCTTTCTTCAAATGAATGTTCACTTGTAAGTTCAAAGTGTACGTCAGCTGCTTTGTCTGAAACACGGATGGGATTTCTTTTACCTTCCTCACTGCACCTCTTAAACTTTATCAGTGTTCTCTGAGCATAGTAGGACCCATAAGGGAAAGGAATCTGAAAAAGTACATATATATATATATATATATATATATATATATATATATATATAACTGAATCACTTTGCTGTACACCTGAAACTAACACATTGTAAATCAGCTATACTTCAATTTTTAAAATAAATAAATAATTTATTTTAAAAATCACGGTAGAAAAACATGAACATTAATTATTTAAATGCTCAGTTTTATTTCCATAATTTTTAATAAGGAGATAATAATAGATATTTCCTAATGTTAGAGTGAAAATTAAAATAAAAAATGAATTTTAAATGTCCTCAACAATTCCTTAAAAATAAAAAACTCTAAATAAGTGTTAGTTTTCTTCTTCATGTATTTGCTGATGTAGAAGACTGCCCATAATACAATCACACAGGATCACAAGGTAAAATATCCTCATTCACTGAAAACAATGAGGTAGACTCTAAGAAGTACGAGCTTACAGTTTCACATAGCTCCAGCAATACATTGTAGTTATTTATTTGAGCAGGTTAGACCCTTGGAAGAACTAACAGGCACTCGGTCATTCAATTATTCATTCATTTATTTATTCAGTAATTCATTCATTCAACAGCTATGTATGGAGAAACTGCTACCTGGAAGGCACTGTGTGAAGTTCTGGGGATAAAGCAGTGAACAAGGCAGACTTGCTCACCATTCATAGAAAAATGAAAAAGTAGATTAAACATACGCTTTAAAGTGTGTACTTACTAAACAAAAATAGTGTACCTCATAATTCACAATCTGATTCATGATTTTCAATTTTAAACACAAGTGGTCACATAGAAAGACAAAATTGAAATAACTCAAGTCCTTTTCTTTTGTCTTTATAATCACTGTGCTATTGCCGTTTACTTCAAATCCACTGTTTAAATGCAAGAAAATGTAGCACCACAGGGGCTAGAGGCAAAATTGAGCCTTAAGTGAGCTCAAACAAATGCAGATCTTGATGAATTTACTCTTTAAAAAATGTGTATACTTTTAGAAAAGCAAAATCTGTGTGATTCAAGCATAACTGTATAACTGACAATTTTCCACATTAACTTCCTTGAAGATTACGTGTAAAAGAGTGTTTATTAAAGCATTTATAATAAAATAAGTGTTATTTTAAAACACATACATATATATGTATGTGTTTTAAAACAACACATTTGTTTTATCACTGACTTTATTTAAAATCACCAGTTACTGACTTTATTTTATTTATTTATTTATTTATTTATTTATTTATTTATTTATTTATTTATTTGCAATATGCGGCCTTCTCACTGTTGTGGCCTCTCCCGTTGCGGAGCACAGGCTCTGGACGCGCAGGCTCAGCGGCCATGGCTCACGGGCCCAGCCGCTCCGCGGCATATGGGATCTTCCCGAACCGGGGGACGAACCCGCGTCCCCTGCATTGGCAGACGGACTCTCAACCACTGCGCCACCAGGGAAGCCCCACTGACTTTATTTAAAATCACCAGTGTATGTTGATAACATAAAGACAAGCAATGTTCAGTTGGTTTCATTTTTGTTCATGAATTTTCTATAGGATTTGTGCTATCTTGTTGCCTGAACCCAGGAAATATATCTCCCATCACCTCAGTCTTGGCATGCCACTGATGACAGGCACTTAAGAACCCCTCTTTACTGTTGAGAAAGATATGGGATTGACTGGTAAATGCTTTAGTATGTCAGCTGGACCCAATGAGCCTTAAACAGCAATAGGATTAAACTTCCCTACTGACTCTAACCCATTCCCATTAAACTGTTGTGCAGCAAAATGATTTCCTTTTCTAACCTTATCTAACACTAAATCATAATTTGATGATCTCATATTGTATCAGTGGTAAGGAAACAAACCTGGTCACGCTCCTTATTTTCTGTTTATGCTCAGGATGAAAGAAAAAAGTCTCAATTCATTCATTGTCATTTCTAGTCATTACTTTAGCATTTATTGCAAGGCTGGTCTGGTGTTCCTCAATTCTTTTAGCTTTTCCTTATCTGTAAAACTTTTGATTTTTCCATTTTGATTAATTTTGATTAATTCAGATTAATTTGAATGAAATTAATCTGGGTGGAGTATTCTTGTTTGTAGGTTCTTCCTTTTCATCACTTTAAATATATCATGCCACTCCCTTCTAGCTTGCAGAGTTTCTGCTGAGAAATCAACTGATAATCTTATGGATGTTCCCTTGTATGCTTTTTGTTGCTTTTCCCTTTAATATTTTTTCCTTGTCTTTACTTTTTGTCATTTTTGCATACTGCTTTTCAGAGTTTTCCTCCTTGGGTTTATCCTGTCTGGGACTCTCTACACTTCCTGGACTTGGGTGACTCTTTCTTTTCCCATGTTAGGGAAGTTTTCAGCTATTATTTCTTCAAATACTTTCTCAGGTCCTTTCTCTCTCTCTTCTCTTTCTTGGACCCTTATAATGTGAATGTTGGTGCACTTAACATTGTCCCAGAAGTCTCTTAGACTGTATTAATTTCTTTTCATTCTTTTTTCTTCATTCTGTTTTGTGGCAGTGATTTTTCACCATTCTGTCTTCCACGTCACTTATCTGTTCTTCTGCTTCACTTATTCTGCTATTGATTCCTTCTAGTGTATTTTTCATTTCAGTTATTGTATTGTTAATCTCTGTTTGTTTGTTCTTTACTTCTTTTAGGTCTTTGTTAAATATTTCTCACATCCTACAGATACTTGCCTCCATTGTTTTTCTGAGATCCTCGATTATCATCAGTATCGTTATTCTGAATTTTTTTTTCAGTGGGTTGCTTATCTCCACTTCACTTAGTTGTTCTTCTGGGGTTTTATCTCGTTCCTTCATCTGGGACATATTCCTCTGCCATCTCATTTTGTCTAACTTTCTGTGATTGTGGTTTCTGTTCTACAGGCTGCAGGATTGGAGTTCTTCTGGTTTCTTCTGTCTGTCCTCTGGTGGATGAGGCTATCTAAGAGTTTGTACAGGCTTCCTGATGGAAGGGACTGGTTCCTGCTCAGTGATGGGTGGAACTGGGTCTTTTCCCTCTGGTGGGCAGGACTGTGCTCACGAAGACTTTAAGCTGCTTTTCTGCAGATGAGTAGGGCTGTGTTCCCTCCGTGTTGGTTGTTTGGCCTGAAGTGGTCCAGCACTTGAGCCTACAGTCTGTTGGGTCAGGCTAATGGTGGCTTCCAGGAGGGCTTACACCAGTGAGTACTTCCCTGATCTGCTGTGACCCATGTTTTTGTCCCTGCAGTGAGTCAGAGCTGCCACCCTCCAACCTCTAATACTAGAAGGTAGGTCTGGCCTAATCACTTATGGGGTCCCCAATTTTTTTATCTGGGTCCATGTGCACACAGGTTCTTTTGTGCACACTCTAAGATTGGAGTCTCTGTTTCCCCCAGTCTTGTGTAATTCCTGCAATCAGACCCCACTTGTTTTCAAAGCCAGATTCTCTGAGAGCTTCTTCTGTTGCCAGACCCCCAGGCTGGGGAACCTGATGTGGAGATCAGAACTTTCACTTCTGTTAGAGAATTTCTATGGTATTTTGCAGTTTGTGGGTCGCCCAACCAGTGGATATGGGGTTTGATTTTATCTCAGTTGTGCCCCTCCTACCATCTTTTTGTGGCTTCTTCCTTATCTTTGGATGTAAGGTATCTTTTTTTGGTAGGTCTCAGCATTTTTTTTGTTGTTGGTTGTTCAGTGGTTAGTTGTGATTTTGGTGTTCTTGTGAGAAGAGTTGAGCTTACTTCCTTTGACTCCCAGAATTATCATTATTTTCATCTTCATCTTCACATTAGTAGCCAGAAACTAGAGAAATAAATTCCTCAGAAAACCGTGAAGTTGAAATCACATTTCTGAAGAGCAATCATACTGAGCAGACATTTATTCAAAGTCTCTGTTATTTCTTTGTCATTTATTTTTGAATAACATAAAGATTATGATGTTGTATCCCCTAAACATTCCAGTTTTGGAAACATTATCAAGCTATATATAAACAAAAGTGCAGTGTGTTGTAACAGCTATGAAACTACAGATATAAAACCGATAAAGTCTTGGTTTGTGGCAGGATGAAGTTTATTTCAATCAAAATTACAAGTTAAAATGTAGCATCTCAATATCAAGCTATATTTAGCTAAAATTTCCTAAAGATGAGTTATTATTAGGGGTTTTAAAATACTGAAATATCATAGGAGTCTTTTTTTTTATTCCACTATGGAATATGGTTGTCTTTCTAGAGCAATTTGGAAACCTAAATATCTCAGGAAAGTCCATTCTCTCTGGCCTCTTTATAGAGTTGCATAGAAATCGTTGGTCACTGTGATATTTTGTTTTATGTTTTAATAACAATTGTGAAAGCATATGTATCCCAGCTGACTTCTTGGATTACATCTTGTTAAAAAGCAAGAGTGCTTTACACCCCACTTCATGCCACAGGTAATTTCCTTTGGATCCATAGAGAGTCCAGCAATTTTACACTTTTTGCTTGAGGGAGTCACTTCTGGTGTTAAATTTAAACAAAAATAAAGCACCAACAAAAAAAGTCCACTCCTTATTTTTCAAAGTTACATCCATCCAAATACTAGCTCTGGTCAAACACAGAACAGCTGTAAAATCTAAATGAAGGGCTAGAGTCATATATTTCCTAATTGCCTGTTTTTCAATACCATCTGTTCACTTGCTGCATTTGGTTATGTGCCACTAAATATGTAAAAATAAGTTAGTTACACTATATTACTCCAAAAAGATACCATGTGTTTGTAAAGATCATGGAAACTTGTTTATATTGGCTTCCAGAAATATGTTAAAGAAATAAAAACACATTTATCTGTGAATGAATTTTAAATGCCTCCCATTTCTCTTTATTTTCTGCTTTATTTCAGTTTATTAATACGTAAAGTATTGGAAATAAGGAGGTTTACTTTGAAACACTGTACAATATATGACATTATCTATGATAGAAAAATAATCATTGACACCACTGTTGCACAATGATGCTTTATTGACCCTCAGAGGCTCTTGTAGTGTTCTGTTCATGGCTACCACTGGAAAAAAGAGTCCTTTCAGTTCAGGTGTGACCAACCCCTGACCAGTTGAAGTTGGAAAGTAAACTTGAAACTAGTGTTCGTCTCCATGCAGAAGAAATAGTTGATGCTTGAACCACTCAATTAATTCATACATCTTTGTGTGTGCATACAAACAAGTGATTAAAACAATGTTTATTCTGCCACAGAAATAATGTTTTATGTTGTACTTTTCTCAAAGTAATGAGAGATCAATTTTGTTGCAACAATCGCAGGAGACTTGTTTCCTTTTGTCTGGACTGAAATTAATTAGGGAGAGGGGAAAGCTGATAAAAATAATTGAGTGCTTACCAAATGCCAGCTGTTTATCTAATATCAGGTATAGTGCTAGAAATGTATAGAGGGATTAAACCCACAGGCTTTGGAGTTAGACACCATTCAAATTAGAGCCAACTTGTATGGTGAACTTAGGAAGTTTCTTATTCTCTACAGGCTTTATTCCCTCAAGTGTAAAATAGAAATAATACTGTCACCTGTTTTAAGTGATTTCTGTAAGAATTAAATAACATACAGAAATATTGTGTCTAAAATGTACTCAATAAAGTGTTTACTATCATTACTTCATTGTTATTTGGTTTAATTTTCACAGCTAACCTCATATACATACACACACACATACAGAGTCACACGTGTGTGTGTGTGTGTGTGTGTGTGTGTGTGTATCTTTATATACAAATTAAGGAAAGTGAAGTCCAGAAATTAAAATGACTTGACCAGGGCTTCCCTGGTGGCACAGTGGTTGAGAGTCCGCCTGCCGATGCAGGGGACACGGGTTCGTGCCCCGGTCCGGGAAGATCCCACATGCCGTGGAGCGGCTGGGCCCGTGAGCCATGGCCGCTGAGCCTGTGTGTCCGAAGCCTGTGCTCCACAACGGGAGAGGCCACAACAGTGAGAGACCCGAGTACCGGAAAAAAAAAAAAAAAAGACTTGACCATGTTATGCAGCTATAAATGATTTGAATCTGAATCTTTAAAGCCTATTGGTTTTTCATTGCATTACATGTTTGCCCACTTTTCATTTTCTGGTGTCTGTTAGGCAAGGATTGTTCTCCCCACACCACTGTGCAGCTCATTGTGTAGAAAATGAGCAGACTCTTCACAGAAGGAACATTAAGCTCACAATTTTAGTGCAGCTCACAATCAAATTATCATTTTATAGTTACTTCCTCTATCTGCTGGACACAGTATAGGAATAAAAAGAATTATCCCTACTTAATTTTTAGAACATACTGAAAAATAGATATTTTTTCTTTTTATTTTACAATGAGGATCACAGAAGGCAAGTGAGTTGTTTATGATCAGACAACCGATGTGTAGAATATCCATTACCGGAAGCCATGTCCATCATTTTATAAAGTTTATATTATAATCATGAAGCAATACTGTCCCCCATGTGGGTCAGATTTGTATTTTCAGAATTGCTTCTGCCACATGAAGTGTCACATTCAACTCGGAGAGAAATTTTACTGGTTGATACAACATAGAATTATGACTTCCAGCTTTCCTGGCTCCAGTAAAACTATTAAATAAATGGAAAGATTAAAAGACTATGTCCTTTTCTTTTATCTCATTAGGAGCAATCACAGTAAAACTGTGGCAGTTTTCTGATAGCTTTGAAGTAAACTAGCCCGAAGGATTGAGGTAAACAGCATGAAATGCTGGACTCGCACAGCTTCAGAGAAGTATTATCTATAAAAAGCAAAATCTAAGCTTATCATCTATCTATCTATCTATCTATATCTATATCTATATCTATATCTATATCTATATCTATATCTATATATATTTTTTGCGGTACGCAGACCTCTCACTGTTGTGGCCTCTCCCGTTGCGGAGCACAGGCTCCAGACGCACAGGCTCAGCGGCCATGGCTCATGGGCCCAGCTGCTCTGCGGCATGTGGGATCTTCCCGGACTGGGGCATGAACCCGTGTACACTGCATCGGCAGGCGGACTCTCAACCACTGCGCCACCAGGGATGCCCTAGGCTTCTATTTTGAGATATGATTACATACAAAGAATAAAGCAAAGATTCCAGTCCAGATACAGCCCTATGAATTCTGGATTTGTTTAGCCAGACGTCACAATTGTATATGCCAATTCCTTTCAATAAATACATGTAACATTGTAACATTGAATAACTAACTCATGCATGTCTTAAATTTCTATCCCATTAGTTCTGCTTCTCTGGTTGAATCCTTCCCAATACTCCAACCCCCTTTTTACTCAGTTGAGACTCCCTAGTTAGAAGAAGCAAATTATAAAGAAATTTGGTACAAAAGAGAGTCCTCATAGTTGTTTATTGTGTACAGAATAGTGGATGGAATTCCCAGTTGATGAACATAGATAACACCCAGACAAACTAGCTACAGATGTTATCTTCCTTTCCAAATGTCTAGTTTCCATTGGGTTATCAGCTATTCTTCTTTAATGGAGAAAACACAAAATGGACTTTCTGTTCTAAATAATCATGAAAATGTCATGCTGAATAACATGGCACATTCAATGAGAAATAATCAAAAAGAGGTAAGTTTTTTGCAATTACCAGATGTGGTGGTGTCATTTTAATTTATACCCATTACATAAAAAAATAAAGTTGACATTGTTTACAAAAGATAAACCAAAATAAAAGTTAAATTAAGTTGTAAGGAATGATTTAACATTTAAAAAGTGTTCTAAAAATGCATAGAGAAATATATAAAAGTGTAAAATCATTGTGCCTATATTCTCTCACCTTAAAATTAATCATATTATAAGAGATGAACACACACACATAGTCATATATAACTACTAGTGAGTGATGAGATCCAGTTGTCCACATTTTTTTGTCATTTAAAGTAAATTATTTAATAGTCCCCATTTTGTCAGGTATCTACATTTTTATTTTTAATTTTAAAGCAAGCATTACCCCGTTTATGTTTAGACTGTGCAGAGAATAAACTAAACATTTATTTTCATGTGTGTGTTAAACAAAAATTTTCCCATGTTGCATTTTAAATCAAAGATCCCAGAGAATTCCAATCATTTGACTACTATTTTTTATAATATTATTTTAAAATAACAACCAGAAGCTGCTTAGATCATTTACATCATCTAACATTTCTAGAATAATCTATGTAATAGGACTATCACTAGTTCATTTCCTTCTTGTTTAAAATTATTGAAAGATCATGTGGATGACAATTCATATCTAAGAAATTATTTTTAATACTCAACATAAGTATAAGCTATGTATATTACTGTTTTATTTGCATTGTTTATGTGTATTTAGTTCATGATAAGGGGAAACTGTGTATCCTACAGTAGTCTGATTTTAAGTAAGTCTTTTGATATGCTTATTATTTTCATAAAGAATTACTAGTTGGCACAGAATGAAACATCTGGAATCACCTTTGGCCCTGTGATGTTCACATTCCACCAGGTGTAAGACATTTGAATAACTTTCTCCATCAGCACACTTTTCCATGTGTGAGTCTGCAAACACAGAGATGTTGCATATTGAAAAGCATCACCCAGGGACTATTCTATTCACACTCCAGCTCCTCCTCTCTTTTCTCTTCCTACTGAGTGTTTGTATGATTTCTCTTGGGCACTTCTAACAACACTACCAGGAGAAATTTGACTGATCCATGAGAATCACTTATATAAAACTTAGAGACTTGTGAAAGGAAAGAGGTTTTCTGAGGAATACAAAATAAATCTATAAAATTTATGCATATACACTTTCCTTCTAGAAGTAGGCATCTCAGCCATAAGGAGATAGGTGGTTCATGTATCACTGGTCATTGGATAATCTTCTTTACTTCAATAAAAGCAAGAGCAAAACCAGTCTCCAAAGAATTGATGAGTACATGATACTGGTGTCCAAATAACTTGGAGTTGATGTGCCCAATAGCTAAAGCAGTCCACTGTGGCATCATATCCTGTTTATGGAGGGAAAATTAATGATCACATTCCCAAACCCCAACTCTTTACTGGATATCAAAGATTTCAGATCAAGACCATGGATGATGTTTCTTTCCACCCAAAGTCCTTGCCTTTGGGAATCCAATGGGTGAGAGTGGGGGTTATCTGGTTTCTAGTGTAGTAACCCAAGGTCAGCTAAGTACTTCCACTTTGCAATCCCTCTAAAGCTGGGGGTGCTGAGGACTGTCCCTTTGGTAGTACATTCCTGCTGTCTTGCCTTAGTCCTCACAGCAATGCTCCCCAGGGACTTGTTAATGACTTTCTTTTTTGGGGAAACACATGGGAGCCAATGGGTCTGGAAGGATACATCAGGAAATTGGATGGGCCTAAGGAAAGTTTCCAGAATGATCCTTAATGTGGGAGCTTACCAATAGCTAATTCTCTGGGACAGAGATGCAGGAAAGCTAGAGAAATAGGACCAAAACCCAAAATAGAGGTAGAATTTTTATAAGAATGGGACATATTGTTGAATATAGTAGCAGAATAGATAGTTTTTAGAAGTAATCAGCTAGGAGATTGGAAAGAGTAGTCATCTGGAGAGAATTGCCTCTTACAGATCAAAACTGCTAATTCTCATTCCAAACATCTGTCATGCAAAGTTCCTTGGACTGGAAGAAGAGTACCGTTTTATTGGCTCGGCGTAAACGTGCCAAAATAGCAGTTGAAATTATTTATTGTAACCTTTCCTGATGGCTTCTAAAGACTAATCATTGCAATCAAACATGTGGATAGAAAAGTCCACCAAAAAAGGCAATCAACACTCAGATCCTCCACCCAGACAAAATTAGAAAACTAGGTGTTTGAGAGGTGGAGACCTTGAGGAATCGTGCACTGCCCTCTCTATGATTTCATAACTGATTTTAACTTAGTAAGCAGATGGATGGTTTCCATTGCTTAGATGAAGGGCATCTAGGTGGTCACAACTTGAACAATGATTTCATTTCAGGTTGTTCCAGAGCTACTCTCTTATGTTTCTAGAGATCACATATGGTGACAACACTGTCTGTTGGGAATGAGAGAAGGTTAATAGTCAATGAGGAATAAAAGCTCAATTGCTGGTTATAAAACACTGCCAACCCCAGGAAGTGGATGGAGGATATAACATCTCTATTGCTCTATTCTTATCCTTGATTCAATTAATTATATCTCCTGATAAAAAGGGCTTATATTTGAGTATTCCTTAAGATGAAGGGTTGACTGGGCAAAGGCAAAGAGGATTTTCTGCAAGACTAATGACCATGACAATTCTCTCTGCATTGCTCAGTAAACAGTCAGCTTGTCCTGTTACCAGGAGAATCAGTAGGAAAATCTGTGAATAGTCTCAACATCCTTCAAGGTTTTCCAGTGACATCAGTGCAACGAAGGAGCATCTGGTGCCCAAGCTCAGACTGTTATTTTACCATTTTTAAGGACATTCAAGTAACTCTCTGCATAAAAATACAGAACATATTTTGGGAAACTTTCTTTCTTGGAGAACAGTGTTATTTTTAGCTCTGTCTGGTCCAAACATTCCTCTCCAAAGCATGCCAAGAGAAAAAGGAATTGTTTTCTTCATCCTGTTGGTAACTTTCTTCTTGTAATTCTAGTTTCTAAATATGACACTGAAGTGTTGTCTGAGCCCTTCCCTCAGCATGTGATAATAAATCCATCATTATATTACACAAAAATTGCGATGAATTTCTCTTAGCCTCTCAATTCATTTCTAGACAGTAAGAAGAAGGAGAATGATGATGAACAGTATAATGTATTCCCTCACACTTTTTTCATGTGCTTTGACCTTAGCAAAATGATACACATTTATAGATATCTATATATAGATACATAGATATATAGATATAGATAGATATTTCCTAGACCAGTGAGTAAAAGGATTTACATATAAAACACATTTTGTGGCTTTGAATCTGTAAACACCTACTAATGTGGTCTTTACAAATTCTTACAGTCTGAAATTTTATGTTCTAAATTAGCTCATATTTAAACAACACTAGCATAGTGATATATGTATATACCAATTCATACAATTCATAGAACATGACAATAAAAATTACTCAAATTTCTAATAGCAAATTATTTATACTAGTAACTTCATCATGATTTCCACAGCAGGTTCGCAAATCCTGGAATCCTACCATGGGGTGTACAAGTAAAAGTGCAGGTGATGAAAGGTGAGATGTGAAAGTGGAAATGTGGGAACTTGTACCTCAATGATAGCCTCGTCTTATAAAGTGGAAAGACAAGTGATGCCGGTAAATATTGACCTTAACATAATCGGGATTTCATATATATTTTAAAATCAGAAGTGTAACTAAAAGATTAATTTAAATAATATGTCATATATATTAAATACCTCTCAAAAATGAAAGTAAAAATATATATTGGACATTTAAATTTTATGGAGCATATTTTTATGTATTGATGCAATACATAAGGTAAGATCTTTTAAAGGAAATAAATATAATAGGACTTATGAAACAGATATCACCATGGATGGACCTAGAAAATATCATACTAAGACAGAGAAAGACAAGTACTATATGATATCACTTATGTGGAATCTAAAAAAATAATACAAATGAATCTATATACAAAACAGAAACAGACTCACAGACAGAAAGCAACCATATGGTTACCAAAGGGGAAAGGGAGTGGGGGAGGGATAAATTAGGAGTTTCGGATTAACAGGTACACACCACTATACATAAAATAAATAAACAACAAGAATTTACTGTATAACACAGGGAATAATATTTAGTATCTTGTAATAACCTTTAATCGAAAATAATCTGAAAAAAATACATATAAATGAATCACTTTGCTGTATACCTGAAACTAACACAATATTAACTATACTTCAATAAAAAATAGCAATGGCACATTTTTTTTTGCCCATTATACTGTAGGATATGTTTATTCTCTGTTTTTTTTTTTTTTTTTTTTTCTAATAATATTTCTCTGAACTCACTGCAGCCACTGGGAGATTTTGTTTTGTTTTGGTTTGATTTAGTTTGGCTTGGTTTTATGTAGTGATAAAATCAAACATAGTCCAATGTAAAATCCACTCTGCCTTGGTGTTCTGCTCTTCTCAAGCCTATAATTATTGATACTTTGATTCCTGGTTCAACGTGATGGCACCACACTAAATACTCTCTCAACAAAAACAGTCAAGCATAAAATAATTAGGATTTTATTTACCAGCAACAGTAAATTTTTAGATGTGTAGGAATTAGATCCCACCTTCAAAAGTGTCCACCCACTTATACAGTCAACTATTTCAGGTAGACCAGTTATTTGTCGATCAGATTCTTCGTACCTACAAATGTATCGTACAGGCCATCATGCTCATCATTTTAAATCACTCTGTGTCATAAGGATGTCACCATAAGACAAACGTCCCATTCTCAGAGAAAATGGTGTTAATGCACAGAGATAATTTGGATTTGGAAACTGAAGTTACATTTCAAATAGTCAATTTTAGTAAAGACATGAGAAAGTCTTTTTTAACTTGGCTGCCCTTTTGTGGTAATTTTTTTTTTCCAGTCCTGAAGCTCTCTTATTTCCAAACACTTGGTTATTTTCTCACCATGGGAATTTCTGTCACAATCTACATATAACAGTGACTAATTTAAATTCAGTCCTTTCATCTTTTTCTAGGCTCCTGATGTACTCCTCTAAGATCATTAAACCGTTTTGGCAAAACTACATATAGATTTCTGTTTTACTGTAACACGTTTCCACATTCTCATCCTCAATGTATCTCCAAATTAGAGAAGAACATCCTATTACCCACACTTTGAAAATATGATTTGATGGCTGGCCAACATTTTAAAATCTTCTCTACAGCCAACAAAATTGATAACCATCATTTTTGCCATCTCTTTACTTTTCTATTAAGGTGAAATTTCATTAAGTGCTTCTACATTGTCTTAAGAAAACTGAAAAGTGAGAAAGTGAAGAAAACCTTTATTAAGAAAGCCTCAGTATCCCAAATGCTACTTCTTGCTGACAGTGTTATGTACAAAGTATGCAGAATATTTAGCACGTAAGGTATTTTCATTTTATTTGTTAAGAAGTTTACAGCAAAAATGGAATTTGCCAGAATTTACATTTGCATTGTGTGCCTGCCAAACATGCAGATGGATGAACAAAGTCTAGTTTGTATTTGGACAAGATATCAACAATCTTGTGTCTCATGTTTGCTGTAGTTTTATTATAATCCTCATAGAAATCAAGATTACCTGAAACTCCACATTTCAAATCAAAGAAGCTAAAAGCAAGAGGATAACTTTTTTAAATGTCTTCCATTTTTTGGCCATGATTCAACAACAAGCCTAATAAACTCTAGGGAACATGGTTATGGGTAAGAACCTCAGAATTAGTGCTATACTGTAAAGCGCCAAAACATCGGTATGAAAATGTGTTTTGTTGCAACACAGAATGTTTGTTGCAACCTCTGAATTAGGAAATGCTACTTTACTAAATTTCTTAGATCAGTCAAGAGAACGATATGATAAATATTTATTGGTTCCTGTGGTACATCCAAACTAATTCAGCAGCCACTATTTTTGACAAGCAATTAGTATCTTTAGGGAGATGAAAAATCTTTTGATTGATTTAGAAGTGCTTTTGTTTTTCTCATCCTGGATTTGTGAGTTTCCATGTGTGCTGTCATATGCTCTGCTCCACCAGGGCCTGTGACAAGTTCTGCTCTGTAGCTTGTCTAACATGTTCTGCTGTGGTGACTTTCCTCCCTAATCCAGTGGTCTATGTCGTTCCATCTGCCGTTAGTATAACACGGTTGTTTAGTCTTCTGTTTAGTGATGTCTGAGTCATCCTGGTGTTAGTGTTGGAATCATTCATTTTGATCATCTTAACTCTTAGGAAAACGAGTCAAAATATTCATTGTTAAAATTTAATCTAGCATTCTAATGATACAAAGCATTACAGTTTATCCACAGGCTAAGTCGAAGATGAACTATTAATGCTCAAAATTTCAACACATTTCAATCGTCCATGTAGTCCTGTAATTTGGAGTGAGCAACAATTCTCATAATCCGTTGTTAGGACCCACAGCTCATGGTTTCCAACATCAGAGGTCAGGGAAAAAAGGAGTAAGAGAGACTGCAGAAGGCAGATAATCTCTGTCATATCCATTTTACACTAAGAAGAGTATTGCTTTTAGCTTCTATTTTGGGGGCAGTTATACGGCTTCTGTACTTTTCCCCCAAACTTCCAAACTCATCATCAAAAAACAGAACTTTTCAAATTCTGGAAAGGGTTTTTCCAAGATGCAGCACTTTTAGTGCAAAAAACAGGGGCAGACAAACTAGATGGTTTTTCACCCTGTGATGCTAACTTGTAGCAACTCATATAAAACAGTACATGGAACAAAGACCTTGAATAGAAAGCTAAGTGATGCACTGAAAAGGAGAAGACATAGAAACAGTATGAGGACTGGGACATGAGCATCACACACGTTTTCTGGGAAACAGAAGAGCAGTTTGTTAAAAAAAAACAAACACACGATAGTCAAAAAGATTGCCACCTGAATAAACGAGGGTCCTTATGAGTAAAGCCAGAAGAGCATGGTTATGTCTCTTTCTTTCTCTTTCTCTCTCTCTCTCTATATATATATATAATATGTGTGTGTAGGTATACATGTCTGCACACATATATACAGGTACCAAATTTATTTTCACTTATAGTTTAAATAAAATTATTATACATACATATACATATATATGCTTTTCTTACTCTTACAGTAATGCCTACCATTTAAGCCACAGGATATCACATTTGACAAATAAAAAATGTACACTCCATACTTATAATATGGACTTCTGGGAGACAGCAATATTAAAGTAAAGAGGGGTAGCCTGCCGATGCAGGGGACACGGGTTCGTGCCCTGGTCCGGGAAGATCCCACATGCCGTGGAGCGGCTGGGGCCGTGAGCCATGGCCGCTGAGCCTGCGCATCCGGAGCCTGTGATCCGCAATGGGAGAGGCCACAACAGTGAGAGGCCCGCGTACCGCAAAAAAAAAAAAAAAAATTAAATTAAAAATAAATAAATAAATAAATAAAATAAAGAAGGGTAATCGTAAGAGAGAGAAAATATAAGAGAAGAGGAGAAACCTGTTCTGAAAATCAATTTTGATTAGATGGAAAAAAATGAAAATTAGAAACAATGAAGATGTAATGATATAGTAAGTCCCCTACAGATGAACGAGTTCCATTTCGAGAGCACGTCTGTAAGTCCAAACTGTTCCTAAGTCCAACAAAGTTAGCCTAGGTACCCATTTAACAAAATCGGCTGGATAGTACTGTACTGTAATAGTTTTATAACACTTTTCACACAAATACATAAAAAACAAGCAAACACAAAAAATAAACATTTTTAATCTTATAGGACAGTATCTTGAAAAGTACAGTAGTACAGTACAACAGCTGTCATACAGGGGTTAACATTGAGTGAACAGGCAAAAAATAAAGATACTGTGCTACTGTACTCTATACAGTACAGTAAAGTACACAAAAGCACAACCACTTGTAGAGGTTGCATGCACATGACAATGCATTCCAGACACGTGAACTAACAACGTGATTAGACATGCGGTCTCATGCTTGCATCTTTGAAAGTTCGCAACTTGGAAGTTCGTATGTAGGGGACTTACTGTGTTTGAATGGAGCAAAACGAAATAACAGAATACCTTAATATTTACTAGAAAAGGCATCAGAATTACTCTGATAATTTAGTAGTTTTTATGACTGTTTTTTGTTAGTTTTAATGTGGCTTACATTTTATTAAATGTGACTTTGTTATGGTAGTTCCTTTAGATATTCTTAGTAAAGCCTGACATTTTGCAAATTAAAAAATATATATTCATATAATTATATTAATTTATATTCAAATACTTCACACATATCTATTATGGTATCAAAATATGTTTGAAAATCTTACAAGTGTAGTTGCAATCACCGTTTTCTTTACCATTAATATTATTTTTATTTGAGGAAGTAAGTGCTAGCATTTTCTATTTAGTACCTCAGAATATGTTATTTTTACATTGTTTTGTCTTTTCAGTGTAAGCACATTATGTTTTATTGGTTTTATTCATTTATGGGAATTACAAATGTCATTAATTCTTATTTTCAAAACACATAATAGTGACCTCTTGAAAATTTCTAGTAGATTAATAAATACTTTATTATTAGAACTGCATGGAATCTATTCAAAATGTTACTGCCATGCAAGTATTCACTACTACAGATTAGATATTTGCATTGCTTTAAAACATTTCTATTCTGTACCTAAGTCAGTAGTTAAAAGTTAAATGATGTCTGTATACTTTTCTAATAAATTAGTTTGTATTACAGGCACAATTTTCAGGATGTTATGTAAAATAAAGAAACCTGGTAGATATTTATAAACATTGGTGCTAAATGCATTTTTAATATAATTTATGGATCATTGTTTAATGTAATTTGCAAATATATCATGTTACGTTTTTCATAAATCATATCCTTAATGTGTGGAAAGCATAAATCCATGGTATAAGGAGAACTACGGGTGTTGCTTCTGTAGATAATACAAACAAACCTCAATACTTTGAGAGATTTATAGGCAAATATCATTGTAAAATAGAAGAGAAACCCCATGTGCGCTAAATTAGGAGTATAGTACAAACTGAAAGTGAAAACCTGCGCTTCCTTTGAGATTGGTGAGAAAGCTAGCAGGCCTAAGGAAGAGGGAAGGGGAAGGGACTTGGGATTTGGAGCACGTGATCACAGACAGGAGAGAAATCCGCAGAGATGATGTACTGAATCTTGCATGCTAATCGCACTGATCTGAATATTCAACACGCATCCAATGTCATTCTCTTTAAATGACTGCCCAAATAATTTTTCCTCAAATAGATCATAAACCTTTTCTGCTGCTTGTTTAAAATAAAGATGAGATGAACTTCTTTCTTCCTGTGCATTCTCCCTTTGTTTCCTTATTTTTTATAAGCTTTAATGTTGTGTACAAGAACTATATTAATCGGTAATGACTGATTCAAAGATGTCATGGTTTCGTTTTGTTTTAAATGTTATTTTTAAATAAAATTTGGATATATTTAAGGTGTACAACATAATGTAATGATACATATATATATATATGTATACATAGTGAAATAATCGCTACAGTCAAGCCATTAACATATCATCTCACAATTACATGTTTTCTGTGGTGAGAGCACCTGAAGCCTCCTATATTAGCAAATTTTCAGTATTCAGTACAGTATTATTAACTGTACACATCATGATATACATTAAATCTCTAGGCTTCTCCATCTTACATAACTGCAACTTTGTACTCTTAAACCAGCATCTCCCCATCTCTCCCACCTCCCCTCCCCTGATAATCACCATTCCACTCTCTGCTTCTATGTATTTTTTAGACTCATCTTATAAATGAGATCATGCAGTATTTTCTTTCTGCATCTGGCTTATTTTGCTTACTAGTCCTCCAGGTTCATCCATGTTGTTGCAAATGGCAGCCTCTCTTTGTTTTTTGAGACTGAACTAGATAGGTAGATAGATAGATAGATAGATAGATAGATAGATAGATGACAGCTAGTTAGCTAGCTAGATAATAGATAAATGATAGATAGATACATAGATAGATAGATGATAGATATAGAGAGAGACAGGATGTTTGGTTGTTTCCATGTGTTGGCTATTACAAATTGTGCTGCAATGAACATGGGGGTGCAGCTATTTCTTCAAGGTACTGATCTCATTTCATTTGGATATATAACCAGAAGTGAAATTGCTGAGTCATATGGCAGTTCTATTTTTTATTTTTTTGAGGAATCTCCATACTGTTTTCCACAGTGGTTGTTCCAGTTTACATCCCCGTCAACAATGTACAGGTTCCCTTTTCTCCACTTCCTCACCAACACTTGTTATTTCTTGTCTTTTTTTTTTTTTTTTTTTTTTTTGCAGTATGCGGGCCTCTCACTGTTGTGGCCTCTCCCGTTGCGGAGCACAGGCTCCGGACGCGCAGGCCCAGCGGCCATGGCCCACGGGCCCAGCCGCTCCGCGGCACATGGGATCCTCCCAGACCGGGGCACAAACCCATATCCCCTGCATTGGCAGGCGGACTCCCAACCACTGCGCCACCAGGGAGGCCCTCTTGTCTTTTTGATACTAGCTATCCTAGTAGGTGTGGGGTAATGTCTCACTGTGGTTTCATTTGCACTTCCCTGTTGATTAGTAATGTTGAGCACCTTTTCATGTACCTGTTGGTCATTTCTATGTCTTTTTTGCAAAATTGTCTATTCAGATCCTTCTCTGATTTTTAATTGTGCTGTTTGCTTTTTTGTGCTTGAGTCCTGTTATGTTGCTTATAATTTAAAATCTTAAATTTATTCAAATGTACTCAATTAATTTTATATGTATTTTCACATTTAATCTGATATTTAAATTACAGATAAAAATGTTCACATGATCATTCTTTATAGATAAATCACACAGCAATGACTTTCTACTGTATGAAGGGTTTCATCCTATGTTTGCAGTCACTTCTCTTTTGATAAATTGATGGAACTCACAGGTATGATTCAAAGGATGAGCATGGTGAATTTTCCCAGGGATCATTACCTTATTTCTCTCTTATTTTATTACCAATATTTATAATATGTTGTGTTTGCTTTATCATGATCTTATTTCTTTTGTAAGACCCCAAAGAAGTTAAAATGAAAAATGGGAAAAATAAGCTTTAGCTTGATTCCCTCCAGGCCTGCATTTGAAAAGGAGAGATCCTGATTCATGGGTTACATTGGGGTCTGCTGAGCAGTTTCAGCCCTGCTTTCTCTTACTGAGGGTATGTGATTCCTTTAGAGTCTCAAAATTTAAAATCTTAATCTCTGAATTTGCACAATTTAAAAAAATCTATAGAGTTAATAAAACATACAGTATCACACTACCAATATTACAGAAAACTATATATAACTCCCCAAACTATTCCCAGAACTTGGAAGGTTAGTGCATCAAGAACTCAGTACTCAGGTCTGTCAAAGGCCACAACAGAAATTCAGTGGTAATTGATTGAAAAGGGGAGAGAGAAAAATCATCCCTGAGATGTTGATCAGTCCTCTTCAAATGTCCAGAATCCATAACATCTGAACTCAAGTCAACTGGAGAGAAATCAGTAAAATACAGAGATTAATATGAACTCTCATTATACATTCACCTTGTGGGGCAGAAAATTTAGTTTTCAGTTCTTGTTTCAAAGTTTTTTTGTTTAGTGGTATTTTCTCTTTGAAATATAAGTAAACGTGAGAAGGACAATATCTCAGCCTGGAATGTGACAATCCCACGATTCCTCCAAGCTCTTTCCACCTTTTGGCTTTGTGATACAGCTAATCTCAGACTGACCTTGTGGGAACACAGGTTACAGATGTCAGAGTATATGAGTGTGTGAGACCCCAAACCCTTTGCCATGCTACTGATGAAGGCAAAATGTAAACATAGCCCTTATATATTTGGGGACCTTTTATGAAAGGACATTAACTTTTTACAACTATTACATTATTCCTTCTTCCAAATGGAAATTTTAGTAGATTTATTATATTTTTGTTCTATCCTTGTATATTGGGCAGATATGTTTATTTTTTAAAGTTATCATTGAGAAAGTAGCCACAACATGACCTGATAGAGATTACTTACTGCACATCACTAAGAGATCCTAGAAAGTGAGCTGGTTATAGTGCAGAGGGAATATGTAAAATATCTCTACTTGCGGGAAAAAAATGGAGTGCAGGAATACTAGGTTAACCAGATGGCTGATTTTTACCTATAGCCTACTGTCTGATCTTTCTTTGATTATTTATTTATCTATTTATTATTTTATTTATGTATTGAATTTCATTTCATTGAAGTATAATTGATTTATAATGTATTAGCTTCTGGTGTACAAGAAAGTGATTCAGTTATACATAATATATATATTTTTTATTTTCTTTCCATTATGGTTTATTACAAGATATTGAATATAGTTCCCTGTGCTACACAGTATTTCCTTACTGTTTATCCATTCTATATATAATAGTTTGCATCTGCTAATCCCAAACTCCCAACCAACCGTACCCCACCCCCTTCCCCCTTGGCAACCACAAGTTTGTTCTCTATGTCTGTGAGTCTATTTCTGTTTTGTAGATAAGTTCATTTGTGTCATATTTTAGATTCCACATATAAGTAATATCATATATTTATCTTTCTCTTTCTAACTTACTTCGCTTAGTATGATAATCTGTAGGTCCATCCATGTTGCTGCAAATGGTATTATTTCATTCTTTTTTATGGCTGGGTAGGATTCCACTATATATACATACTACATCTATATATAGCATAGATGTAGTACAGTTATCCATTCACCTGTCACCTAGTATCTGATCTTATATTATTTTATTTATAAAATCCCCTGAGTTGTAGTTGGTAATGTGGACATCAAAACAGAGACTACAGTTCCTGGCTGTAGATATGGCATTGTGCCTGGTGTGAGATGAAGGGAGTGAGAGGGACAGATGTGTGCTTATCCTATGTTTCCTTTTCCCATTTCCACAGACTGAGACCCAGAGCAAGAAGCCAAACATCACACTTAAGATGGCAGAACACATGTATCCAATTGGCCTTTGGAGTAAAACTCAACCTAGACATTTCTGTCCATCAACATTTGAGGAGAGAGAATGTAATTTCCACCATATTTAATTAAACTGAAAGGTACACACAAAAGTCATTTCAAATACATTGCCTGAAATTAAATAATATGGATATATCTGACTGAAAAAAGACTGAAGAACAGATTGGTGGTCGCCAAGGGCGGGCTGGTGAGAGAGAGGTCGGAGTTATGAATGAAGGAGGCCAAAGGGTACAAGCTTCTCATTTATAAGATGAATAAGTCCTGGGGATGGTGACTACAGCTTACAATATTACAGTGTATATTTGGAAGTCCCCAACAGAGTAAATTCTAAAAGTTCTCAAACACACAAAACTTGTGACTATGTGAGGTGATGGATGTGTTAACTTTATTGTGGCAATTACTTTGCAATATATACATATATCAAATTATTATGTGTACACCTTAAACGTATGCAATGTTATATGTCCATTATATCTCAACTAAGGTGGGAAAAAAAAAGATTGGGATACATAGTCAAGGATCTCCTGGTGCTATCTGCATACTTTAGAGGTTAAAATAAACCCACAAACTACGTACTCTAACATTACATGTAAAATGAAAGTTAAGTTCCCTCTTTATCTTTTTAACACATTCACTTCCTCCTACCCAGATTTAATTTCTCTATCAACATTGTTTTGTATTCTCACCATGCATTAAAATTTTTAATCAGTCCAAGCTGACAGAATAAAAAAGCAGTTCATGTATTTCTTAGATCTGTTTGAACAGATTTAGACTTGCTTTGAAATTGGCATACAAAGATATTTTGTTTGCTGTATTCCTTTACACAATGTTTTGCAGTTACTATCTTATACATGATTAATATTTTTATATAGAATTATTTCCTGCTTCTAGATGCAGTCAAATGATAAAAATACATCTGCTGAATTCCAGAAAATCTTCTAAAATACCCAGAAAATGATTTATCTGTTTTTAAATCTGTTGATCAAAACAATGGTGATGGTGTCTTTTTTTAATTAATGAAATTATAGATTATTTACTACAAACATATCAATGCTAAATCTTTACTGAAAGAAAAATTGTACATAAGTAAATATATTTAAGCCAGCAGCACCACGTAGTAAATCAGCCAGAGTATAGTTTTAGAACATTTCTAAATTGGTAAAGATATAACATTCAGATGCCTAAATAAGGAATAAGAACACTATTTAAGAAATAACCTACATAGTCTCAGAAGACTCTCAGAAGAGCCTGTTTATAAAGAGGGTTTGTAAGGCCAGTTCCTTAGTTACAGAAAAATTGACTAATATGTCTATGTGACAGCAGGACTTGGTCTACACATTTTAATTGCAAAGCTTAATAAATAAAAGGGAAAAATTATTTTTTATCCCTCAAAACATTTTTGTTTATAGCTCAAATAAGCCAATAGAAGAGGTTAATAGTCACTGATACAATGATTGCAAGAAAGATTTAACCTTGGTAATCATAATATTTTACAAAAATAATTTATTTCCCCTGACACAATAGTTCTATATAAACAGCATATACCTGGTATATAAATCATATACCTGGTAAATCATTAAATGTTAGAATAAAACATTCATAAATATTTCTGTCCAATTTTTCTTTCAATATTAAAGACAGTAAGAGAAAGAAATAAAAAACAAAGAGTTGGCTTAAAGGAGGTCTGAATGTTTTAAACTTTGTTATCACGTCTGTGTGGTCGTGAAATAACCAGGAAGCATGACACAGGCAACTTTAAAAAAGATGAGTGTAAATTTTCTTAATACAAAATCAGTAATAGCTAAATATTACAGCATTTTAAGTAGTCACATTCTAGTAAGTATAGAAAGAATGTTCATTATAATTAGACATATTACTTTAATATTTGTTTATAACCATACACAGGTAAGGATTTTGTATCGCACAGAAAATTAAATTTAAACTAGGCTCTTGGGTTCATTTGCATTTTGACCTTGGCCACATTATTGGCTTCTGTGAGACTCAGTTTTTGTTGCTGTTTTTAATGTAAAACGTAGGGAAAACAATCTCTAACCTGCAGCATTTATTTTAAAATGCTTATTATCTGCCAGATACTCTGCTAGATGCTAAGGAGATACAAAATGAAAGACTGATCCTGACTTAAAAAATATTATATCTCAGAGAGAAACTATGACTGCAGGATAATGTGACATGTGTCGCCGGATAACACTACATACTCTTCACTGTGTGTTCAGGGAGGGAAGGAAGATCTGCCATCAGACTGGGTCAAGGCGAGTCGTGGAGGAAGGTTCTTTGAAGTATAGACTGAAAGCAGTGGGATGAAGAAGGAGAGTGTATTCCAGGTACAGGAAAGAGCATAGGTAATGTCAGGGAGTTATAAAATGACATGGGACATTCTTCTGGAATGAGCAGAGAGAAAAGAAGGAGAGGTAAGGACCGATGATGGGAAAGAAAGCATAGGGAGAAGGCGCCAGCCAAATGTTGAAAGGCTTTACGTTCTAAGTCAAGCACTTAAAGATTACCATGATGGACTGCTGTTAGAATATGAAGGCATGTTTGCATTTTACAGAAATGATTTTGGTACAGTGTGGTGATTGTTTGAAAGATTGTGAAAATAAAAGCAAGAAGTGCGATTGAGAATCAAATCTGGATATTTAGGCTGAAATAGGGAGTAGAATAACAGAACTAGGGACATTGGGAAGGGAGAGACGATGAAGAAAGTGAAGTTGAACAAACAGGTGAATTATCAGACTCTGGTGGATGATCAGGCGGGGGGCAGAAGGAAGGATGGAGCTTTCTGAGTCTTTAGCTTGGCTGACTGCAGAAACAGGGCAATTCACAAACATTACAAATACAGGGAGAGTGGACATTTTGGAAGAAAGATCATCTGGCTTCAGATTTAAGTATATTTATTTTAGCTTTTAATCAGACAACTCAGTGGATATGCCAGATGGGCTTTGGCTCAGAGAACAGAATCTGATGTAGGTTTGGAGCTGTTGGGAGTTTTGGTTTATATGTGCTAATCAAAAAATCGTCCAGCTGATGTCATCCAGGATGAACATATAGAGAACGCAGAGCTCTGGGGAGGAATGGTGAATATGAGACAAGTAGAAATAATAAAAAGATTTTTTGTGATGAATATTTTTTAAAAAAACTTGGTTTATATCATAATAAAGAATAAAAGTATCCATAATTGGGCATATATGTAATTGGTATATATGAGTAAGCATAAAATACTATTAATATATAGTATATTTATTTATAATATATAAATGATATGGTGTGTGTGCCCATGCACACGTGTGTGTATGTGTGTGTATTATATATATGTTATAATTTACATATGTATAATCACTACATTGTTACAGGTCTAGAGTAACTAAAAAATGTGCTTGTAATGGTCATACTTTTTTTAAAAACAGAGAAAACTTTTTAGATGTTTCATTTTATAATGAAATATTAATTTAAAAACAAATATAAATTGTATTTGGAGAAATTATTTAGACTTGCCATTTCATTTCTTTAGTTAGCTATAGATTTGCTCTATCTTTACTCTCCTAGCCTCAAAATTATTTTGACTCACTATTCCCTTAAATGGAATTCTCCCTTTCTTCATTCCATTTCACCTACTTTAGTCATCTTTGAAATATATATTGTCGTAAACATTCCACTGATCAGAGCAACTATCAGACCAAATCAGATCTTATTTTACAGAACATAAAAGAAAAATCTGGCATAAATAGAAATTAAGTCTATTATTTGTTTGTATTTGACTTATTTTTTAAAAAGTCAAAATAATCAAAGTTTCCCAGATATCATAACATACAGTGATGAATTGTCACTACATTTGCCAAATAAATAGAACAAAAGAAAGTAGTATTATTCTATAAGTGCCTTTTATGTGCACTGAATGAAGATTTACTGCATGATGACCAACAAATGACTACTTTGTGTGTGTGTTATGATCTAATAGCCATAGACATCTGAGTGCACTGTTTCAATAACTGAGTGATAAAGGCAGATTTGCCTGAAGTCTTCAATTAAGGGAAAAAACATATCCTTCAGGTAATTTCTGGAAGAACAGAAAACTGAATTGCAATTAGACCTTTCACTTTGAGAAATAGCTCAATCTAACTTCATTTATAAATAACAAAAGGAGCAATGATAGCAAGTTATCATCCGTCTGTGCCAAGAAAATACAATGAAGAAGATGACCAGAGAGATTAAAGACAACATTGGTGTGTGTTCTAGGATGCCTAAATGAAAACCAAGTACTGCATGGGCTGTGGACACTTAGACTTAGTTTCTTTCTCATTAAAAAAAATCAAAAATTTTGAGGATACTTTTTAATGACAATATGGTATGTTACATTTACCTTTTAAAAATATATTCCTTAATTACTTTGATTTAGCAGAGATATAAAGAGATAACATGACTCATCTCGTGTGACTCTCAATTTCTGCCTCAATTTTTTTTGGTATTACTGATGTACATTTTACTTTTTACATATGTAAACACCAGTACATTACTACTGTTTTGAGTTTAGCAGTCGATTAACTTTTAGAAAGATTAAAAAATTTAAAAATAAATTTATCCCAACTTTGATTTTGCCATTCCCAGCACTTTCCATTGCTTGTGTAGATGAAGTTTCTGTCTATAATATTATCATATTAATATGATATGTTTGTAATATTCCTTCAGCCTGAAGAACTTCCATTAATTTCCTTGTAGTGTAGTGCAGGTCTGCAGGTAATGAATTCTCTCTGTTTTACTTCATTGGAAGAAGGCTGTTTTTCTCCTTCAATTTTGAAAGGTAGGAAGAAAGTGAAATATGAAAATTTGAAAGAAGAATATAGGTTGGTAGATTTTATTTTTTTTTCAATGCAAAATGGTTCAGTCCACTCTCTTCTCATATAGTTTTTAACAAGAAGACTTCTGTAATTCTTCTGCACCATTATTTTTCTATTCTTTCTGAAATTTCAGTTGCATGCATGTTAGACCATTTGATATACTGGCAGCAATATGATCTATTATTTTCATTCCTACTTTATTTTCTCTTTTGTTCTAGTTTGGGTAATGTTTATCAGCATTTCTTCAATATCACTTATTTTTCAAACTTCTTCAAGTTCCCTGATTAAGTTTATAATAATCTGAAAGAATTTCAGGAAAAGAAATTGAAAAAAAGATTGTGGCTATTCAATCTTTAAAAAAGTAGGATTGAAATTTGATGAGATACAAAGTCAAAAGAAGCAGAATATATTCCAAACAGAATATAAAATTAAAGTACACCCATACATATTTCATAGTATGTAGAATTCCAAAGACTAGCAGAAGATCTTAAAAACGTCAATATAGAAAAGAGAGATAGCATTCCAATAAAAACAAAATAGGGGAAATATTATAGAAATTATTAACAGCACTATCTCAACAGCAACAATGAGTATCTTGCCTTTTATCTCACTTCTATAATATAGATTCTAAATCTTGAGAAAGGACATTTTTGGCTTCGAAATACTAACCAAAAAAACCCCACAGAGATGAGAAAGCTAAATATATTCAAAGAAACTTTTTTCTCTCAAATCAAATTTGCTCTGACAAGACTATGTAGTACAGCTTTAAAAAATGCCATTGTAAATGGGTCTAATGTGATATGACAAGACAAGAGAAACTGGATGTAAATTTACATTTTTGAAAATGTTTGTTGCTTCGCATGATACATTTAGTGTGTACAACTCCTTTTGTAGTTTTTATTTTTACTATTTAAGTTTGGAAATGATGTCAAATTTTTGTATTTAATCAGTGTGTTTTCTTCAGTGATATATACTGCATTACACATTGATGTGTATATCAATATTTACTGATATGTGTTACACTTACTCATATAAACACATAAATAATAGGGGGTGAAAACCATAGCCTTTGCATTCTCTATAGCCTCTACAGACAGATCTGATCTTAAATGCAAACTTGTAATGTTGTGATGTACAGAAATAGAGAAGAGTATTAATACAAATTTAAGGAATTTTTAAAAACTAACTTTTGGGTCAGAAAACCTATGTTTGAAATAGCTGTGTTGATAGAATGTAAGTTGGTACATATTGCCCAAACAAACCCTCTGGGCCTCTCTATCAAAGAAGCAAGCGGAGTGATGGAGGCTGTATAAGGATGAGGTCGAATAGCTCTTCCAGGATGGACTTTAGATTCATCATGTGAAAAATGAACGTTTCTTTTCCTTTCAAACTTGCTTCTCCTTCCTTGTGAAATATTTTACAAATCTAGACAACCATTCATTTAGTCAATCAAGCTAGGGGTTTATGTAATTCACAAACTGTTCCTGTCCATTCACCTGCTCTTGGTAAATCTTAATTATTGCCCTGTCTACATGTATAATAGGTCTCAGAACTGTTTTCTCCCCCTCTCCATTTCCATGTATAGTATACTGCTTTAGTTGAGGTTCTGGTCTCTTTCAATTACCCATAGATATCTCTCTATAGTTCAATTTTCTTTCCTCAAACATTTAATCTTTATTATGCTTTCCGGGTGAGTTTTCTGAATTAAAATTTTGACCATTCAACTCACCACCATAAAATCTCTCATGGTTTTCTACTATCTACAAGATAGAATGAAAATCTGTGGCATGCTTGGGCATTTCTCTTTTATTTAGATTATTTACTGATATTCAAAATTTTAATTTCTCCCATTTTGGACTTAGTTCGTTATCCTAGAGCACTGAGTTTCCTCGTTGTGTTTTTTATTTAGAATGCACATTTTGCTGTTGTTAAATTTGAAATGAAGGTCAAACCACCATAGATAAAATTACAGAGAAGAAACCAAGTAGGTGTTAAATGAATGTAGATAAATATCTTCATTTTTCAAATGATGAAAAATGCCTGACTATATGAGCACATTTGTATGGCCATCATTAGGGACCTCTTCCAATGAGGTGCTATTTTTAGCTTTACCTTATCCATCTTTGCCTGAGGAAGTGGAGCATAAGATGGGAACTAAGACCCCTCAAAGTAGAGTCAGGATGTATAATGTTTAGGAAATGTGTTTCTGGAGTAACACTTCTGATGTTTGCCCACACCATTTATTACTTACGTGAACTTCACTGAGTTACTGAAGCTCTCCTTATACCTTTCATAACTGTGACAATAATAGTATCTGCTTCATAATGTTGTTTTGAAGATTGAATTAATACATGTAAGCAATTAGAAGGTTGCCTGGATGGTAATAATTGCTCAGTAATGTGACATATTATCATCACTATTATATTTTAAAACATTACACATAGCTACTGTATCAGTCAATTGCATGGGTAAAATAAGTGCATTTTTTTTTATGTGTGTGTGCTGTACTTGGGCCTCTCACTGTTGTGGCCTCTCCCGTTGCGGAGCACAGGCTCCGGACGCACAGGCTCAGCAGCCATGGCTCACGGGCCCAGCTGCTCTGCGGCATGTGGGATCTTCCCGGACCGGGGCAGGAACCCGTGTCCCCTGCATCGGGAGGCGGACTCTGAACCACTGCGCCACCAGGGAAGCCCCATAAGTGCATTTTTAAGATTTAAAAGGACTCAAAACAGTTCATTTCCTAAATTTATTGCAGGAAGATAATAAGGAGATGCTGCAGCAAATGACAGGATGGACCAAAAAATAAAAAATAAAAAATACTAGGATCCAGAAAAGTGTGGAACTAAACTAGAAAAGCATCCCAAATGGCAGCTGAATGACTGAGAAAATAAATATCATATTGAAGCAGAAAAATGGATGGTGAAAGGAGATTAGATTCATCCAATAGAGAAGACTCAATAGGAGTTCATTAGTTGGAAAGTTTGGGAAAATATTTGGCTATGTAGATATGTATTTCATGAAAAAGGAATGTAAATTATTAATTTTAAAAAAGTATATCAGAGAAGACATTTCTAAAATATATTACTTGGATCCATGATGAAAACTTTTTACATAAATATATTGTAAACTCTGTTTATATTTTCTTACCTTTACACTAAAACTAAAGATAAAGATATTGTTATGCTGTGTTTGAAGGGCATGATGTAAGTCACCAACCTAGAAAATATAACATTATAATATGGATTGCAGAAATTAAGAGCTGGGAGCAGGGGAACAAAGCTTAAAAAAAGAGTAGTGTTCATATTGCCCTAATCTTTCAAAATAGGGAGTCAAATGATAATTGATAGAACTTAAAATATAAATGAAACAAATTATTTAAAAATTTAAAGCAACCAATAAATAAATTAAAATAGGGATATAAATATGATCAGAAGATGGTTGGCAGGAGACAGGGTGAAAGAGAGGATAAATGAGCTAAGTTCTCATCTGTTATACCAGTAAAGTAATAGCTAGTATCTCAGATTGATAAATCAAGCACTTATGGGAAAGCATATTACTATGATATATAGTGGTAACTAACAGAAGAGTGACCTAAAATAGTCAAAAGAAGTTGGAGGGAGAACCATAGAAGGCATTGGAAAGTGATAGTAGCAGGAAATGGCTGTATCTTGTTAAAGACATTCTGTTTTTTTAATGTGACTGTATTGTATACCAAAGGATAATAAAGCAGATAATATACTAAAAAATTAACACCATATGAAAGTATATTTATTCACACCAGCAATCAAATAATTATTAAATTTAAAAATTACAGTGAGATTCTTTTTTGTATGTTTTTAAAGGTAACAAAAATTTAAATTATAATATAAATAAGGGGCTGGAAGTGATAAGATGAACATCCCCACACAATGTGGTGGAAACATGTCAAATAATCACTTTCATAAAACCTTAGTATTAAATATCAAATATTTTAAAATTACCTTTATTTAAAAATCTATCCCAAGTAAATAATAGAAACTTGAAGTCAAACTAAAGAACAAATATTAATTGGATTTTCATTTTTATTGCACTTTCAATTTTAAAATTTATGCCTTGATTTCAAAATTTTGAAATATAAAAATACACCATAGAGTAAAGGAATTCAGATTACACATTTGGAAATTGAAATATAATAAGAAGTTAATTTTAAATAGAGAAAATCCAAGTCAATTAATAATTTGTCAAATATCAGTATCATCAACTCTTCCCTCTTCATAATAGTTATAACAAAATAAATAAAACCCTATGATTCTTAAGTCATTATATTTCTTGGGATCAAGAAAGTCATTTGTGTAGATGATGGGTTTCCAGGATGTACTTAAGCCACAGCAAGTAGTTATTAAGCTACTCTTTTTATGTGGTAGAATATAATCTCATGAGGAAAGAGAATTAGTTATTCTGTTCTCTCTGCTGAACTCTCAGGATCTAGTTAAGTGTTTTCCTTGGCAGGTGTTCATTAAAGATTTGGTAAATCAATGAGTTAATTAACATATCACTTAGAACTACTTCTTATTTTTCCTTTCACACTGGGAAGAGTGTTTTAGCGACCAGAGAAACAAGGAGATGGTCATTCAATGTATACTTTACTACGGCTGCCAAATCATTAAGGACACCTATGGTACCTACAGTATTCTTTGAGTGGCTGGCTTTCTTTAGTCATTAATGTTTTAGATTCTAAGGAAACCATGAAAATGTGAGGCCCCAAGAATTTACTGAAATCTGGGGTATTAGTTGTGACACTTAGTTGACACTTCCACAATCCATGGGCTAGGTAGGAACATGAGAAAGTTACATTTACATCTACATTTGTGAATAAACAAACAAGTTGTGAATAAACAACATGGGTCTCAGGCTGGTTTTAGTTAAAAGGTGACAGAAATTTTCCAAATCTTCAGAATAATGGTCTAATAAATTAATGCATTCATTTTATTTTTTTGCCATTTAAATTCTAAACACTTCAAATGTATTTGTGGTTTTTGTGCACATTCACTTAATATATTAGCAGCTTTATGAAACTCTGTATTATGTTGAAATCAGAAAATTAAAGTAGACTCTGGAAACTGTCACAAGGAAAATTTAGAACCTGCTTAAACTGGGCAGGCTTTGTGAGATATGATGGAAAATAAGACATTTAATGTACTATATATTAATCAGTTTTATTATTTGTAGTCACATATTGCATATTTACTAAAAATCTCCATCTACGTTTACTAAAAATAAGTTGGAATATTAAAATAAATGTGATTGATGCATTTTGGATGCATGTGATATTATTTCATCATGATGCATATATATTTGAAAAGTTATAATGTCAGAACTCTGCATTTATCAGAAGACTCTTTTCATATCCTGTGGACTTTTTATTCCTTTTCCTTTTTCAAGACAGTTAATAAAAAGCAAGAGAAAATTCACAGCCAGATATATCACAGCAGCTAAGGAAAAGCAAACAGCTGGTACATAAACATGGTTATAGATTCATTAGATCATGAATATATATTCACACTTATCTGCCATTTCAAGGTGAGAAAACTTTTAGTTATTGTCAATGCCATAGTGTTGCAATAGCTCATTGGGCTGAAACTGCTTGAAATATTATAAACAAAACATCGAAGTCATCCTTACAGGGAAAAAGGAAACAACTGCAGCTGAAGCCAGGAGAAAATAAAGCTACCCATATGGCTCTAGGAAACAACTGACAAAAAAAAAAAAAATTCCCAGAAAATGTAATTTCTTTGTTATAGGGGTTGATTATTATTCTAAGTACTCTGAAAATAATTCTCCTTTATCTGGAAATGGTTTAAGAAAATACTTCTTTTTATCTGACTCAATAATAAGCCCATACTCATAGAACTTAAGTATTATATGTGCTAGAACTTAAAGAGGAGGAATAAGCATATTTAACTGAACTTAAGACAACAAGAATGAATAAATATTTACTTAAATGCCCACATATTTTTGGAAAAGTGGAAAAGACATGGTCTTTTAACATATTATGTACATATATTTTTGTATGCTAAAAATAAAACATTTTTGTTAAATCCCTAACTAATACAAGGTGTACAATGTTCATAGAAATTAATAAAGAACATAGTTTTAAATGAAAATATGAATCAGTATTAGTTGCAAATAATGATTGGATGACCCTTAGAGAAATTTATATTATAGAGTAATTTCTTGGGAAATTACTTTTTCTGACTTTCCACTATTTAACAAGAAACAAATCACAAAAATGTATGTAAGCATATTATTTTAATTTATTTTTCAATACATAGGAGGTCCCATATTTGTTTCTAAACATCTATTGATAAAATACATAACAACTTCATGATTTCTAGAAAAAATATAAAATACCATGTCATGTTTTTGGGTGAAACTAGGCTCTGTCTACAAGTTTAACTGATAAAGCTGGTCTTAATTCTACCATATCTGAAGCTACTACATATTTACTTAGGTATTTGTTTCAGTTCCCTCCATGCTTTCATTCTATTCTTTATACCATGTAAAATAGATAAATTCACTATGATCCTTATTTACTTATATTCTAAAATTGACTCCTACAGGTTTCATATTTATAATATTATAAATACAAGAGTAAGAAAGGTAATTAGTAAAAAAAATGCAGTTGTATATTGAGTGAGATTCAAGGAGAACAGTAAACAAAGATAGATAAAAAGAATGGTAAATAGGCATAGAGACTCTTGGAATAAGATAAAGAAATAAAGAGTTATTTAGGTTTAGATAAATTTGGCAGATAAAAACAAGCAAAATATAATTCTGGAGAAACAATCTCAGAGAAAAATAAGAAGTCAGTGAGAGACTACGTAGATACAGAATTGATTTACATTCATAAAGGTTAATATTTAAGTAATTGAATTTTAAAAAATTGAATATCCCTGATTATACAATTACTTTAATGCAGATTATTTCCATTTTATTTCCATTTATTGTGAGTGATCACAGCCATAAGTCTAGTAATCATCAGTCCCCATACAAAGTTATTAAAATATCATTGACCATATTCCTTATGCTGTATATTATATACCTGTGGCTTATTTATTTTGTAACTGGAGGTTTGTATTTCTTAATTCCCTTCACCTATTCCATCCCAGCCCAACTTCCTCCACCCTGGAAACCAACTTTTTGTTCTCTGTGTCTATTAATCTGTTTTCATTTTGTTTCATTTGTTTTGTTTTTTAGATTCCAAATATAAGTGAGATCATACAGTATTTATCTGTCTCTGACTTATTTCACTTAGCATAAAACCCTCTAGACCCATCCATGTTGTCACAAATGGCAAGATTTAATTTTTTATGGCTGATATTTCATTATATGTGCATAAAATATATGCACATTTTCTTTATCTATTCATCTATGGATGTACAGTTAAGTTGCTTCCATATCTTGCCAACATATCTTGGTGAAAAAATGTTACAATGATGGTTGGTTAGCATATAACTTTTTGAATTAGTGTTTTTGTTTTCTTCTGGTAAATACTCAGAAATGAAATTGTTGGATCATGCGGTAGTTCTATTTTAATTTCTTAAGGAACCTCCATGCTGTTTTCCATAGTGGCTGCACCAATGAACAATTCCACAAACAAGGGAGCGTCCCCTTTTCTGCACATTCTCACCAACATTTGTAATTGTTGCCTTTTTGATGATAGCCATTCTCACAAGTGTAAGGTGGTATCTCATTGTGGTTTTGATCTGCATTTCCCTGTTGGCTAGTGATGCTGGACATCTTTTTATGTGCCTGTTGGCCATTGGTATGTCTTCCTTGGAAAAATGTCTATTCAAACCCTCTGCCCATTTTTTAATAGGGTTGTTTGGGGTTTTTTTGTTGCTGAGTTGCATGAGTTCTTTGTATATTTTGGATATTAACCTTTATTGAAGAATTATCTGTAAATATCTTCTCCCACTTAGTAGGTTGCCTTATTGTTTTATTGATGGTTTCCTTCTTGTTCAAAACACTTTTTGTCTCTTTTATGGTTTCAGACCATACATTTAAGTTTTTAATCCATTTTTAGTTTATTTTTGTAAATGGTGTGAGAAAGTTGAGTTTGATTTTTGTGCAAGAAGCTGTCCAGTATTCCCAACACCATTAGTTGAAGAGGTTATTATTTCCCCATTGTATACTTTGCCTCCATTATCATAGGTTAATTAGCCATATACTTGTGGGTTTATTTATGGACTCTCCATTAATCTATATGTCTGTTTTTGTGCCAGTACCATACTGTTTGATTATTGTAGCATTGTAATATAGTCTGAAACCAGGGAGTGTGGTACCTCCAACTTTATTCTTATTTCTCAAGGTTGTTTTGGCTATTTGAGGTCATTAGTGGTTCCTAACAAATTTTATAATGATTTATTTTAGTTCTGTGAAAAATGACATGGGTATTTTGATAGGGATTGCATTAAATCTGTGGATTGCCTTGGGTAGTATGTACACTTTAACAATATTTTTCAATATTAACAAAGTGCTGATAGTGGGCTTCTTGTCTTGTTCCTGATCTTAGAAGAAATGTTTTTAGCTTTTTGCTATTGAGTATAATATTATCTGTGGGTTTGTCATAAATGGCTTTTATTATTTTGAGGTATGTTTCCTTCATACTCACTTTGTTGAGAATTCTTATCATAAATCCATGTTGAATTTTGTCAAAAGCTTTTCCCACATGTATTGAGATTATCAAATTCTTCAATTTGTTTATGTGGTGTACCATGTTGATTGATTTGTGGATATTGAATCATCCTAGGATTCCTGGGATAAATCTCACTTGATCATGGTATCTGATCCTTTTGATGTATTGTTGAATTCGAATTGCTAATATTTTGTTGAAACCTTTTTCATCTATGTTTTCCATCAATGTCATCAAGGATATTGGCCTATAATTTTCTTTTTTAGTGATACCTTTCTCTGATTTTGGTATCAGGATGATGCTGGCCTCATAGAATGAGTTTGGACGTGTCCCTTCCTCTTCAAATTTTTGGAATAGTTTAAGAATAGGTGTTAAGTCTTCTCTAAATGTTTGCTGGAATTCTCCTGTGAAGATTTGTGGTCCTGGACTTTTTTGTTTGGAGCTTTTTGATTACTGGTTCAATTTCACTACTAGTAATCATTCTGTTCAGATTTTCTATTTCTTCCTGATTCAATCTTGGAAGACTGTACATTTCTAGGAGTTTATCCATTTCTTCTAGGTTGTTCAACTTTTTGTGGTATAATTTTTATAGTAATATCTTATATATTTGTATTTCTGTGGTATTGGTTATAAGATTTCCCTTTTCATTTCTGATATTATTTATCTGGGTCCCCTCTCTTTTTATCTGGATGAATCTAGCTAAAGGTTTATCAATTTAGTTTATCTTTTCAAATAAAGATAACTTAGTTTAATTTATCTCTTCTATTTTTTAAGCTCCATTTCATTAATTCCCATTCTTTTCTTTATGATTTCCTTTCCTCTACTAACTTTGGGTTTTGTCTGTTCTTCTTTGAAATAAATATTTTTAAGGCAAAATGATATTTAACAGTATATTTAAAGATTACATTTTCTTTTAAAACATATATTAATTTACTTAGCTAATTCCAAAATAACTTGGACTATTTCAAAAAATAGCACATGCTGTAATGTGCTTCAGCTTATGTATCTTTGCAATTAAAAATTAAGCCACTTTGATTTGTAATATATAACAGGAATAATTATGACCTCCCAACAAATACTTGTATCTTGTGAAAAATAATAGCTTCCCCAACAACACTGCTTCACTATCATGCATCTATGATAAATTGGTTTTTTTCTTGTTTCAGAAGGAAAGGCATATACTACAGTGACCTCAGAGGGAGATAAGCACAACTGCAGTTCATACACATGACTCCTCTGTGTGCCTACAGATAAACCTCTGCCAAGGTGAAGTAGGAAGGAAATAGAAAAGGAAGAAAAAAGGCAGGAGAGACCAATTTTTCTTATCAATTCCATTAACAAAATATAAAGATCAGACTCTGAAGTCGGTAGACAGTAAATCACTTGTTAGCTAACTTCAGGCTCACAGAAGCTCTATGAAAGATTAACATACAAGAATTCCTTTTACTGCACATACACAGATTAGAGATAAAGATTTCTTCCAACACTTGCTGAAAAATTAATGAGCATCCAGATAATAAGCCCATTTTCCCTCCAAAACCAAATCAGGAAGTTATTTTCTCTCACATTAGGAATACAAATTCAAAGTGGAACCAAATATTTAAACTACAGCTATATGATTCCAATTCTGTAAGTATTCCAATAACTTTATTATTATGAGAAAAACAACAACAAAAAACCTAGGAATATCTCCTTCATATAATGTTTTGAAAACACTGTTGAATAATTGACTTCAATTCTAACTGAGGGTTAACAATTTTGGCCCTTACATTGAAATATTATGGTTGTTATAGTAAGATCAGTAATGCTTATCAATGGAGAATTAGGAATCCTAGATTTCTTAGGAAATTTAAAAAAATATATAAATGAGGTCAAGTGACATTTAAATAATATTGAAGAAATTTGAAAATAAACTCATAAGATTGTCTCCACAGCAATTGTTAAGGAAGTAGAGAAATTCATTGTTTTGAAAAATTTAAGGGGAGAAAAATATAATGTTTTGACATCTAAAACTTTGATCACTGTATTTCTCAGAAACAATTTGATATCTAATTATATGTTACATTTTTGTTACATTATAATCTTTTTACTCTTTTTGAAATATATAATTCCTTATTTTTTATCTCCTCCTTGAAACATTTGTACTTTATATATTTTAATGCTGCATTGCTCATGATAATAGTAAATATTTTAAAAGAAATTGTGTTCTAATTTGTCCAATAACATAAAGTCTAAGTCTAGATTCTTTATAGGAAGTATTATTCAAGTGACCTGATTCTTTCCCTTGCACTAGAGGTAGGCACATGATCCAAAATGGGCCTCTTGTACCTTTGGTCACAGTAAGTTTTCAGGGATTGGAATGAATTGGGTCATGGCCCAAAATAATTCTTTGTTCCTTTACAACATTTGGAAAGTGGTTCTCTCTTTTCGATCAAAGATATGAACAGAAAGATAATTCTAGACCTGATGCCAAAATATTGACCAAAATTCATCTGTACTTGAAACCAGAAAACTGGATTTTCAGTTTAACTAAGTCACTATATACTCTATTTATGTAAGCAAGATTGATTTGTCTCTTATTAATGAAAATCATTATCTAATATAAGAGGAGTTAAATGTGGAATTCCAGGATCATCAGCTGAGAAGTTGGAAAGCTAACTTTCGTGGTTTGTTTTGATTTAATAAATGGGTGTGTCTCCATCCTGAACCATCTAAATGAAGTCATCTCTATGACAGATAAAATTTTTTAACGTATTATTTTATAAAAAAACTGATTACCAAATTATCATTCCTGTTAGGCATCATCTATATTTCCATATGAGAATGCCATTGTACCTTACATATTTTGGTAAGAACAGCTTCCTTCTTAGAGAGAAAAGCAAGAAATTTTGCTCCAAGAGATCATCACGGTCCTTGCACATCTTGGCTTTTGTACAAATGCACTCTTTGTAAAAATAGCATACAAGAGACATGTTGTATATGTATCTGATTCCTCTGATCAAGAATCTTCCAAACCACTCTTCTCACATAGTGATAAATATAGTTGGTGAGCACAGTATCTTCTTTAACTTCCTGTCAGTGGATTTGCCAACCCATATGAATTGTGGTAGATTTACAGTGTATCAGTAAATGAGTATAAACGACCATCAGATGATTCATGTTTATGGGGCCGGAGTAGTTTGTTATGAAAATATAACAAAGGCCCTTGCTTGATTGCTTAATATTCACTTAGTACCAGTATGAGCTTGGTTATATACTTTACTACTAAATTTAGAGATCTCTATGTTACAATTGAGCAGACCATACCCTGTTTATACTGCTTCTACTCTCTTGCAAAAGAGCTTAATATATGGATCAATGTATTCTTAGATATTTGTTGTTTATTTCAGCTGGCAAATGCAAGCACATTTATATCATTAGAAACAAAGTTAAAATAAACATATGCATAGAAATCTCTCATTGTCCCTTAAGCATATCTGTGTAGAAAAACTTCAGGCAATAAAGCTGGAAAGAGTTAAGTGCTTTTTATTACTAAAAATATTAGGCTGTGTCAATAGCAACGGGAAGTCAAGCTATGTATATTTTGGAATTATAAAAAAAGATGAATATTCTAGGTGATTTTGTGTATAGTGATTATTTCTCACTATGCAATTCTTAGAAAGGGGAATGGATTAAAAAGAGAGATTCAAAAAAATTTAACAAGTAAATAAAGTGATAAAACATCATAAAGAAAGTGATCTGATGTTTCTGGAGCTGTCAGTCTTAACTGGAAGTTTCCTTACCATGCTTTATTGTGGAATCAAAGTGAGTTGACTTTCTGAAAATGTTGCAATTAAAGATGAAATGAGTCACTGGGACTTAAGCATCTGTGTATACAAAGAGCTTATATCAATGAAGATGTGAAGTCATTAGGATGAGGCTTATAATAGCCATGAATATAAACAGGTAAGAACAGTTCATGTATATGGTTTGGAGAGAAAATGAGATATTTTAGGTCATTAATACTATGTTTTCACTACCCCGTTTTTTTTTATCAGGATTCAGTCAAGGAAACAGAGTCACTCTGAGTGTTATGGGAGAAAGATTGTACTATACTAATTTGACCTCTCCTATTTGTGGATGGAGCTTGGACAGCACAAGCCTAGAAGGGGATGTAGGGGAACAAAAAAGATTCTAACCGGTCCATGTGAAAAGATTTCTACCCCCATATGTGGGTCAGGAATGGAGAAACTCATAGTGAGATCTATGGGAAGGTGCTGCCTCAGGGTAGCTTTATCTCTGTGGGTCCACAGCTAAGCATATGGTGGTGGGTTTGGGACCCCTGTTGGTCAGCAAGTCTAGCAGTCAGAAGGAAGGGCTGAAGAGATAATGTAGAGGCTGGAACCCATGGGTGTGTGGTAATCTTCAGTAGCGGCTCCTGCTTCACTCCTGTTTTCCAAATCTCATGCACATTTCTCTTTGGCCAACTCTCACCTAGAGTCTTCCGAGGAAGGGGCTTCTGGAAAACACACTTCCAGCTTAACCAAATAAACAGAATGCAAATTATGACTAATGTTCTGGTCTCTTAGAATATCAAGTTGTCTAAAACCCAGCCTTTAGAGCAGGAAATCAAAGAGAGTATACAACCTTGAGAAATGTATACATAATGACACATATTCAGTAGAGGAGTTATACAACATCTTAACTTGACTGAATAAAACCCATTTTGACCAATATCTTGGTGTTTATATAGGCACGGCTTTTGATTGTGACTAAGAAAGGGTGGCCCATAAAAACTGACTCCAATATAGAACAGTGTGTAACACAAGAGCAAATTACAAATGATTAAAGGGGAGCAGTTTTCCTAACTAGAGAGAGAGAAGCTCTGGCATTTAGCAGTGAAACGTAAGGGATGAGAGAACAAATACAAGGAGACTGAAATAGATGAAAGATACGATCATTAGCAATAGCAACAGGAACTAAAGAAAAGTAGCAGCCATTACAGTTTAAAGACATTAGTGCATAGGGAATCCAGGAGACCCTGGGACCAATAAACTTTTAAATATCACTGCCTCAGGAGAAAATTTCTAGCTTGGGAGGACAATAAAAATTCCAAGGACAGAATAACAAAACAGAAAATCGGGGCAGAGCAGGACATTGCCTTTAGATACTTTTTGCTAAAATGCTTGAACAGTTCTTGATAAAGAGAAATGAGCAACTCAGCAAGAGGAGGGCTATTAATATATCATAAAATAAATATGCATATTAATTAATATACATATTAATCTTTTGTTTAACATGATCATTTCATTATAGCGGTATTGCAGGTTACTTCAGAATTTGCATTTAATTGCTAAGCACAATTTAAGTCATCCATTTGTTGTTAAAATAGAAGTCCTTTCATCCAAGTGGAATCAACTATTTGGAAATAATCTTGGCATCCTTATTGGTGACTGCTCAAAAATTGGCACATTTGCAGTTTACTGAGCTGACTCTTAAAAATGAACTGGCCATAAAAGGTGTTTCTCCTAGAAAAGTTTAATTTGTGGTGCTGCATAGCATCAGTTGGAATTTGTCATACATTCTCAACTCTTCAAACCCTGACACCCCTTTATCACAGTGGTTGGAAGGCTAAAACTACATTTGTCAATCTCCCTTGAAGCTAGCGTTAACTGTTTATTTAAATTTTAGAAATAAAGAGCACTCTCATGGGATTTGAAAGTTTAGCTTAGGCCATTTTCTTCCATAATTGATGTCTAGTAAGGAAGACCTGACATATATGAATATTTGTAGCTGGTTTCATATTTTTGTATTTAGCTATAAGGTTCATGGCTGTGAAACAAAAGTATAAACCTTCAGGATTTATACCTGAAGATTCCTTACATTCTGTGTATCCAACCCTTTAACCAATATTGTAACCACAAATTCTTGAAATACCTGAAGTGGATTCTTACACTGTTTTTCACATTATACTCTGACAGGTACCAAGGTGCCTCTTAGAATCATTACTTGATCACATCTATACTAGAATCTAATAAAACACCACAGGAGAAACTGAATTATAAATTTTTAATATAACCACTTGATTAGGAAAAGAAAATATGTCTTGTTGGATTGTAAGATTGTGACTATACAGTAATACATTTTAAAAAACAGAGGGACCTGAGATCATTGACATCAGGGTTTGCCTTAAACCTTTGTGTGATCTTACCTTAATCGCTCTAAATCATCTGCACTTAAGAAATAAGATGAGGCATGTGCAAACATATTGGAGCCATCCTATCAGCAACTGAGTTACTTGTAATTATGTTTGAAGTTATATAAAAGTAATGTGATAGTACTTCACACCCTAAAAAAGTACAGCATTTTGATTCTGATTTTTTTAAAAAAGAAAACAAATAAGGAAAAAGTAGTTAAAATAAATCAGTTATTTGTGAAAAACTGATCTATCATCTGTATTTTTCTTATCCCTGTAATGTTTTATTTATGCTTAATATTAATGACTCACTCATTTTATATTGTGGATGGTCTTTTTTAAAGCAGAATATGGTATCCAAATTTGCCTTACTCCCTGGCTTTGTTCAGTTTAAATTAACCCTAACTCTATTCAATATTCTGTTATAACCTAAATGGGAAAATAATCTGAAAAAGAATGAATATGTGTATATGTATAACTGAATCTTAAGCTGTACACCTGAAACTAATACAACATTGTAAGTCAACTCTACTCCAATAAAATAAAATCTAAAAATGTCAAAAAACCCTTTATTAACTAAAGGTTCACTCTGCCCATATCCTGAATGAGGTAGTCAATACAGTGACAATGTCATACACAGCAGCTGACAGGCTCTGAAATTTGTCTTGCTGACGATCTGGTTACACATAAATGCACTGCCTTTTCCTCCTCTCCTTCATCACTGCCCCTTCTACATACATGTGGCCACATCAGCATGACTGGATTTCATCCAGCCTTGATATCCTTGCTCAGCACTTATATGCTTAAATTCTGCCACTGCACCAAGCAGAAGAAAGCTGGCTGGAGCCCTGACACACAATCCTTATTTTCCAATCTCCCCCAAATTTCATTTGTTTGGCAGCTGCACTGTTCTATGCGGGCAGATCCACCAGCTCCTCTCTAATTCCAAGCTTTGCTTGCTGCATTCTCCCTGTACCATATCTCACCCATCTTAATGGGCCTCTTTAGTTCTCTAGGACTGCCTGAACCAAGCCAGAGTTAAGCATGACCTCTTAGAAACAGCACAGCTCAGAAGTGCCATATTGTTCTGCTAGAAAGGGCCTCCTTAGTCAAGGTACCTTTATCTATCTTTTTGCTACTAAATCCAATCTACTTCAATGTCTTTTTTTTCCCCTTCTGTTAACATTGCAGTCTGAAAGCCAAGCTTTTCTTTGCTGGACATGATGAAAGCATTTTAGTTTTCCTTTTCTGTCACACTCCACAGATCTCATAAATCTTACACACTTTTAGAGCAAGATAAGTGACTTTCAAGCATATTACAATTTATTTAGGCAGGTTTTTAGTATGTGTAGCCTTTTATTCTGAAGTTTATATGAAGTTAAATAATTATCAACAGAAAATATCTGAGTATTTCACATGCTAGGATTAAAAGAAATATGGATTGAAAGGACTTCCAAGCTGTTCTACGACATGCAAACTCTTTATAGTTGTCGATTTCTCAACAAATCTTCCTGCTCTGCTATTTCAATGAAAACAGCCTCTCCAGAACTTTTACATAGATCAAAAACATGGGATAAAGAAGTGTTAGGTGTTTTCTTGTCTGTAACACCTACTTGCTTCACATATTTTTCTTTCTTAAATTATTTTTAAAGGAAACAAAACTGAAAGTTAAGAAGCCTTCCGAAAGGCTGAGCACATTTTGAATGTATTTTTTAATGGAAAATTTCCAAGAATAATTGATCTATGTAGTGGTGTGTAATGAAAAATAGATACTCTGAAATGTGAATCTTTAAACCTAAATTCTACTAACTTGAAACTTGAAGTTAAAATTCAGAAAGCATATTTATTGTTTAATCTATTTTTTATTACCATTATGACTAGGCCACCCATATATTTTATTCCTCTTCAATCCATACCTAAAAGTCAAATAAGGAAATGCATAGGTAATATAATGTAATTATCTATAACTTGGATTCTGCAGCAATCTAAAAATAAGTTAGTTTTAGGCAACAAAAGCAAAAATATCAAGTGGAACTACCTCAAACTAAAAGGCTTCTGCACAGCAAAGAAAACCATCAACAAAATGATAAGGCAACTTACTGAGAGAAACTATTTGCAAATCATATATCTGATGAGGGGTTAATATCCAAAATATATAAAGAACTCATATGACTCAATAGCAAAAATCCAAGTTGATTAAAAAATGGTCAGAGTATCTGAATAGGAATTTTTCCAAAGAAGACATACAGATGGCCAATAAGTACATGAAAAGATGCTCAATATCAGTAATCATCAGGGTAAAGCAAACCAATACCACAATAAGATATCACCTTATACCTGTTAGAATAACTAATATAAAGAGACAAGAAATAATAAGTGTTGGCAAAGATGTGGAGAAAAGGGAACACTTGTGCACTGCTGGTGGGAATGTAAATTGGTACAACCACTACGAAAAACAGTATGGGGGTTTCTCCAAAAACTAAAAATAGAACTACCAAACTACCATACAATCTAGCAATTCCACTTCTGGTTATCTATCTGAAGAAAAAGAAACACTAACTTGAAAAGTTATATGAACTGCCATGTTCATTGCAACATTATTTAAAATAACCAAGACATGGAAACAACCTATGTCCTTGAATGGATAAAGAAAATATGGTGTGGACCTTGAGGGCATGGTGCTAAGTGAAATAAGTCAGACAGGAAAAGATAAATATCATATGATCTCACTTACAGGTGGAATGTACAAACAAACAGCAAAGAAACAAAAACAAAGCTCATTGATACAGAGAACAGATTGGTCATTCCCTGAGTCAAGTGATGGGTAATATGGGTGAAGAGGGTCAAAAGGTACAAATTTTCAGTTAAACAATGAATGAGTCATGAGTATGTAATGTGCAGCATGGTCACTGTAATTAATAATATTGTATTGCATATTTCAAAGTAGCTGGGAGAGTGGATCTTGAAAGTTCTCATCACAAGAAAAAAAATTGTAACGACGTATGGTGACAAGTGTTAACTGGACTTAACAGTGGTGATCATTTTGCAGTAAGCACACATTTTGAATTATTATATTATGCATCTGAACCTAATATAATGTTATGTCTGTTATACCTCAATGAAAAATAAGCAGTAAGTACAGTACACTGTACCGTTTGCACACCTTACAATAAGCATTCATTCATGATACAACGTGTCAAATACAATGTAACAAAAAGTTAAGAAAAATGCAGACAATACTATACAATTAAAAAGAAAAAAAGTTTTTGCTGAGAAGGGGCCATGCATGGATGGAGGGGTATGAAACTTGGGATATGTAGACAAAAATCTGGTTTGGGTACCATCTCTAGTTGTCTACATGAACCTGATTATTCTTTTAAGAATAATCTTCTATAATCTCAAATCTTCTATAAAATGGGTGAGCTAGACTGAAAAATCTACATAGCCCCTTTCATCTCTAAAATTCTGAATTCCTATGAATCTAAGTCCTACAGATGCTTTGACATTACTATCTAAACCAAAAGTCATGGGACCTGATCACATGATGACATTCTGTATTCTTTTCATTTGTAAGATGTAGTTTAGGAGGTATGGTGAAGATGCCATACTGGTGTATGTGAGAAAAGTGGTAGCACCATGCCTGGAGCATAAGAAGCACTCAGCGGGGTTTCCCTGGTGGCGCAGTGGTTGAGAGTCCGCCTGCTAATGCAGGGGACACGGGTTCGTGTCCCGGTCCAGGAAGGTCCCACATGCCGCAGAGCGGCTGGGCCCATGAGCCATGGCCGCTGAGCCTGCGTGTCCAGAGCCTGTGCTCCGCTATGGGAGAGGCCACAGGGGTGAGAGGCCCACGTACCGCCAAAAAAAAAAAAAAAGCATGGTGATACTAGGAGACACTATCAAAAATTTCGTGTACTCCACACCTACTCTTTCCTACCCCCATTGTATAGTAGTTTCCCCCTTTCCCTTTGGTAATCAGAATAAATCACTTTGAGCAGTACAGTCACTCCTTTCATTGCCCACTGATTAAGAGACATGAGGATCCCAAAGTGGCCAGGTGGCAGACTTAACTTCCAGTTCAAAGGAATCATTGTTGTGTCTCTTGGTGGAAGCATTCTTTCCTTTTGAAATAATATTCCTAGACCAGAAAAGTATATATATTTGTAATTTGAAAATAATATGCCTAGGTATAACTTTTTAGACATTTATCTTGCTTAGTGTTCTCTTAGCTCCCAGTATATTGTTTAGCATCTGATGTTAATTTAGGGAAATTCTTGGTCACTATTGTTCCATTTTTTTTTCTGTTTTTTACTGTTTCTTCTCCTGGTATTCCCTTTATATGTATGCTACATGGTTTAGAATTGTCCCATGGTTCTTGGATAATCTGTTCTGCTTTTTCAGTCTTTGTTCTTTTTTACTGTTTAGTTTCAGCAGTTTCTATTGGTATATCCACAAACTCAGAAATTATTTCCTTAGCCATGCCTACTCTACTAATAATCCCATCAAAAGCATTCTTCGTTTTTGTTACAACGTTGTTGTTGTTATTTTTCTAGCATTTCTTTTTTGCTCTTTCTTAGGATTTCAATCTCTCTACTTACATTGCTCAGTTTTTCTTGCATGCTGTGTACTTTATTGATTAGAGACCTAGCATATGAATCATTGTTATTTAAAATTTTGCTCTAATAATTCCAACATCCCTGCCATATCTGGTTCTTATGCTTGTTCTGTCTCTTCAAATTGTTTTTATTTTTTGCTGTTTATATTCCTTAAACTTCTTTCTTGATAGCTGGAAATTGTGTACTGAGGAAAAGTCACTACTACAATGAGACCTATAGTAAAGTGATGGTAAGCTGTGGAAAGAGGAGAAATGGTTCTATAGTCCTATAATTAGCTTTCAGTCTTTGAGTCTATGCCTCCAGAGTGTGAATTTCACAAGAGCCTCCCAGTCTCCCTGACTCCCACTTTCTTAGAAGGAATTGAGTAGGTTGGTGCTGCGTATTTTCCTGCTCCCAGGTCAGTTATGCTTTGATAATACCTCAAATAGATTAGACCCTGGTTAACTATTTTGTCCTGAGAGCAGTGCTTTTTAAGAAAAACTGAATGCTCTGGCATATCTCACAATGGTTCCTTTTCCCCACTCCCTGCTGAAAGCATGAGATGTTTTCCCCAATGTTTACTATGAAATCTTGGTCAACCATTTGGAGGTAAACTCACAAAAATGTGGGGCCCCCTATGGCTGGGTCTCCCTGAAGGTTTTAACTCTCAGACTTGTCCTTTCTGAGCCTCCAGCAATTTGTAAATTCCAGTTCAGTTTATCCTATCCCAGCAGTGGTTCTTCAGAGTTTTTTGCTTGTAAGCTCTACTTTGGTGATACATGACTCCCTGTCTGTCTCTCCTATCTTGGGTATAGTGGTTTGCCCAGTTTCCTCACCTCCATTATAGACCCAAAAAGCAGTATTGATTTTTCAGTCTGTTCAACTTTATTATTAGAACAGAGTGGCAACTTTCAAGCACCTTACACGTGGAACTGAAAACTGGAAGCTCCTATTTGGTTTTTAAAAATTATTTTTTCCTAGATACTAATATAACCAAACCATGTTCATAGAAATTAATATTTTCAAATTTTTTATTAATCATTCTGTAACAAATGGTTCACATAGATTTGATCAATGCTGCATTCTATAACCTTACCTAAGTTATGTATATGAGATGCTACACTACAGTAGGAACACCTGCTTGAATTTTGCTACCTTAACCACAAAAAGATATTGACCATAACTATTATTACATCTTTTCAACTCTTTTTAATAGTTGAGAATTTCTGCTTCTGAATTTTTCTAGGAAAATAAACATAATCACCACATGGATATTTGAAAGTTTTGTCAAGGTTATCGATGCTGGGCAATAAGTGCTATTCAACACTTAAGGTATTTATCTCCAGTTAACTCCCCACCATGTTTTCTCCAATCTCCTTTTTTCTCTTAATATTAGCCACAAACTATTGCAGGAAAATACTGTTAGATCTTACTTTAATTGAGGCTCTGTTTTCCTATTCACAGAGTCTATTAGTCCAGTAAACATTTTATTTCTTTTTTCTCTTTAGCACAAATATGCAATCATAATCACTTTGGATCTATTGCTTTAAAATTAATCTCTTGTTCATTTTTATTTTTGATTTTCAATTTCAATGCCAATTTTATTTTTTTTTCTGAATTTTAGAGCAGTCTCTTTTAATTTAATTTTATTCATGTTAAAGTACTGTATTCCATTATCCTTCTTAGAGGACTATTTTAGTTATAATTATAATACAGACTATACAAAACTTTCAAAAATACCATATTGATTACTGTAAAACATTATATCTCCTCATCTCAAATTAAACACAACTGCTATATGTTCCTATTTATCTCTCTGGTGCACTTTTGATGTCTCCTAAAAAACAACAACAATGACAACAAAAAACAAACAAACAAAAAATCCCTCAATTTTGTCCATATAATCCTTCCACTGTTTCTGAGTATTCTTTCTTTTCACATAATTTTTATTGTGTTTAAATTCCTCTTAATTTAATGTGATTTTACATATGATATAAAATCAATAAATTTTAGCCAGACTAAGAACTTAAATATGACAAACAATATTTTAAAATCTCCCCCAAGTTTGGACCTAGGGAAGAATTTCTTAGACTTACTATACAATCATAAAAATAAAGACTGATACATTTGACTGCACTGAAGTATCTTTTTATTATAAAAAATAAATAAAATGAACATGAGCTGGAGAAAATATTTGGCTCACACATAAGCAAAAATTTTAGTACTTATATTATATTGTATTCCTACCTATTGGTAAAACACACACACACACACACACACACACACACATGCATCAAAACAAAATATTGAGGTAAAGTTATGTTCAAATATTTCACAGTAGAAAAAAATAGTTAATAAAGATAAAAATTTTCAACTTTATTATTAATCTGGAAAATACAAACTTAATACCCTTTTATTTCTACAAAATTGAAAAACAAAACAATACCCACTGAAAAAAAATGGAAAAATAAAGTTGTTAGTAAAGGATAAGGTAATCGATAGTGTAGGCAAAGTATAAATTAATATAAAGAATTTTGAAAACAATGAGGATTACAAAGTAAAGTTGCAAATATGCAATTTTTTTCCTTAAAATATTCTTCCACCTCTGTGCCAGTAGATATGCACAGAAATGCACATATTAACAATATTTCTAAGCACAAACACTACAAAGAACTCAAAGGTCTATTAGCATTTGAATGCATAAATAAGATTTTTATAGGTTCATACTACAAAATACTATTGAACAGTGAAAATTAATAAATTGCCTTTATATTGGTCAACGTATATGAATCTTCAAAACATATTTAATAAAAATATCAAGGCACAGAAGTTACATATACATTATTACATTGAAATAAAGCTTGGTGATGCAACATTTTATATTAAGTAAAGATATATTCATATGCCATAACACTATGAAACATTATCCAGATTTTTAAAATATTATTTATAATGATTTTTTGTGTGTGTGCAGGAGGAAGACAGAGGATCTTTTAGAACAGAACCAATGAGGAATTTGATTGCAATGGTAATATTCTATTTATTAAATCTGCTGGGTATTCATTTTGTTATTAAGCCTTGAAATGTTATAGGTACTTTTGGCATTCTTTTTATGTATATTCAAAAACAGAAGAAGGAGAATGAATAGAAACATTGGAGCCAGATGGACTGCGTTCAAATTCTGCCTTTGCCACTTGCAATGGTAACTCTGGGCAAGTTACTGAACTCTTCTGGGTATTTTCCTTATGTGTAAAATGGGTCATGACAACTGCTATTCTCAGAATTTTCATAAGGAATAAATGAATTAAAATATATAAAACAATTTAGAACAGTGTCTAGCAGGTAGTATGTACTGAATAAATGTCAGTTTTCATATTTAATTATGGAGGAAAAATCTCATCTATATATGTTATATCATTTATCTACAGAAACAGTAACTTGAACATAACAGAAACATAAAATCAACAGTTATTGATTTTTAATAACACTAGTTAGAACAAGAAAATAATCTACACACACACACACACACATACACACACACAAAAAAAGCCAGGGATGCTTTGTTCTTGCTTACCTCTCTGAACTCTTCAAAATAAGGACATAACCTCCTGTTAGTCCTTGAGACACAGCTTCTCTGCCTTTCCATGTGCAGCTTCATTTGTATAGTAATCTCTTCACTTAGTTTTTACATCTTTGGTTCACCTCATAGATTCATTCTAAAGAGTGTCCATTCCTAAGGCAGGTCTGCACAACATCCCTAACCAAAAAGTCAGTCTGTATGACTCTCATTACTCATAGGATTATTTGGTTATTCACAGAAATTCATAGGATTACTTTCTTGGTGTCTCCTTCCTCCCAACACACAGTTATCTAAATTTTATGGAGTCAGGAGCTATTCCATCTTGTTTACCACTATATTCCCAACACCAAGAAATGCATCTAGTACAGAGTAGGTGCTCGATATGTATTCATTAAACACATGAATGAATCTATAACAAAACAAAAGAATCATTTAATATATCCTGCTCTTGAATATTGTTAGGTATTTAACTGATGCTTTATAATTTAATTACTTAAATTGACTGATTATTTTCCCTTCAGTTCTTTAACTTATGTGCAAGTCATGGCATTTTGTTCCTGCTTTGCAAAGAATTGACAAAATATGTTGACAAATACAACAGTGATTGTGTTAGCAGAAGGTTTCCGTAGGATAGATCTAAAAGTCCTCATTCGTCTGCTTTTATGAAGCATCACAGTACTGTATTTCAGGTGAAATGTGTAATCATTTTTCTCTCTAGTTCATGAAGAGTCATTCAGAAGAATAAGAATAATTGGCACACTACAGCTTGAAGAGTGGTTCCCTACCTCAGGTATAAAACTGTTTACACAGAGACATCACTTGATATAAGCAATACTAAAGCTTTTTGCAAAAACCATATTAAAGACGTCTAGGGAAAAAAAAACTGGCAGAATAAACCTTTTGAGAAACAGTTATTAAACACAAAATGTACATTTCTAAACTACTTTTCTATGATAATCTAACTTTTAATGCGACTAGTGATCTTGAAACAAGGTTAAAACACTTAAAAGGAAGTCATGAATGTTTGTTCATATTGTAAAATTGAAAGTTTAAAGCTCCTTAAAGAAGTCAAATTTGCCTCAGTGATACAAAATTAGGGTGGAACGTGAGAAGTAGTTATAAGCTGATTCATTTTACATTACTGGCAGGTTCTGCTTTCCATATTTTCTCATCTACCTTCACTTTATTCTCAGGGAAGCTATAACTGCATTCTCCAATTACTGGAAGGTTCTGGTTTCCATATTTTCTCATCTTGCTTCACTTTATTCTCAGGGAAGCTATAACTGCATTTCCCAAGTCAGTGCTGTCCTTACAAAATTTGGATTGCAAGGGTATGAAGCACCTTCACTTATTTATAGTATCGTACACGGAATAGAAACATCTTTTCACAAGGAGGTTAAATGGAAATAGATGAGGTATAGAAGTGAAAACTAACTTTAAGATGTCATACCAAAAAGTAAGTAAATAAGAGAACCGCTTTCAGATTAAAGAATCCAATAAAAATAAAGCTACTCAACGATCTGTTCAGTCTGCCATTGTTTTATTATTTTTTTGAGACACACTTCATGGACTCTAAATAAAACTCTTCTATAGCAAACCAGTGTTTAAAGAACAAAAACAATTTGATGAATCAAAATCCTGAGTTCCAACAATCAATATAAGAAACCTTCCACACGCAGTGATTGTGTAATTTTGTCAGCTGTTTCAAATGGTCTTCTTCAAGAAATTTTGACAGCAGGACACTCAGTGGGGCACCACACCAAATGCTGGCAAATCATTCCCACTCATCTAGTGGTGAGAGCTAGTAAAATGAATCACAGCATTTAAAATGATTTGAGCTGGGTATATCCAACTTGGAAGACTATAGTTTTTAATGGCTACTTATCAATTACAAGTATCTTGAACTATCCAAAACAATTGAAGGTCATCGGACTTTTAATTTTCACTGATATTTTACAACTCATTATTTTTAGCATAAGGCAAGTATGCTTGTGGATTACAGCAATGTGGGGTGCTTATCTTTTGGTCATATCACATTATTTATATGAAATTGCATATTTATATGAAATTGCATTTCCACTTTTAATTAAGGGTTGGGCATGTATAGATTCATTTAAGGGTTATACTATAATGCTAAATGTTATAAATATTAAAACTCGTGAAAGGTTTCTATAAAAAATGCACTGATTTAAAAAAATAACAGTAGATGGCTTAAAAAACAAATTTATTTTATAAAACAATAGAGCTGTGAACCTAGCCACTCTGCAAGTGTAATGACCTCAAATAACAAAATATTTGACTGATTCGTCAACCTTACGTATAGAGCCTGCCACCCTAGGAATAAAAAAGAATAGTGCAATTTCTTGCCTTAACACATGTTCTAAAACAGAGAATTGTTGTGAGGTCTTTAGTTTGAAAAAGTATTAAAACTCCACCCACATTTTGGTGTTTAATACTGACGAAATATTGGACATGAATAAAAATGATTGGAAATGCCAGTTTGGCGTTCTCATTTAATGGGAGGCAGCATCCTATAGTGGATAATGTTTAAATAGCACAAACAACCTTAGTTTAAGAGCAGCTGCAACATTGATAAACTGACTTTTTGATCAAGTACTCTTATTTAATCTCTCCTCTCGGTGCCTTCATTTCCCCTGGTTTAAAACAAAAAAGAGGGGCTTCCCTGGTGGCACAGTGGTTGAGAGTCCGCCTGCCAATACAGGGGACACGGGTTTGTGCCCTGGTCCAGGAAGATCTCACATTCCGCAGAGCGGCTGGGCCCGTGAGCCGTGGCCACTGAGCCTGCGTGTCCGGAACATGTGCTCCGCAACGGGAGAGGCCACAACAGTGAGAGGCCCGTGTACCGCAGGAAAAAAAAAAAAAAAAGGGGTCTACTTCAAAATGTTATTTATGTAATACTACACAATGCACTTAGAGTTGAGATAGGCATCACTCTGTAGACACATATATAATGTAATAGAATTTATAATGTATATGTGTATAAGTTTATATATATGTGTGTGTGTACATACTTCTCCAGATTATGTTGAACTTTTATAATTTTGATCTTACTTAGGAGAATTTACTTTATTAATAAACTTAATACAATAGACTAAGTGTTATTGTCATGATCACATCTTTCAGATTTTCCAGGATTATCTTTATTTAAAATATTATTTTCTATCGCTCCCACACTTGTCACCATTATAGTCACACCAGTGAGATTTTTAAGTCTTGATTATTACAAACACCAGTGCTATGATGGAATAAAAATTAAAATTCAGTTGAAAAGATAACATGTAGATAAAATCAATAAGACTATAGTGTAGCCCTATTTATCTTTTCTATTACAGTTTGTAAATGGTAACATTTTGTCTTCACAGAACACTGAATCATCCAACACAAGGATTTCTAAGAGCTTTCATTTGAAACAAAAAGAGCTCCGCCTATCACGATTCTAGTGTCTAAAAAGGATTACTGGGATGAAATAAAATTAAACAGCTTGTTCCGTTGAGTATTTAAGAATGTCTATCATAGCACTGATAAGAGTTAAGTATGAATAGGAAGAAAATCTCTCAGGTAGTTTTTAGAATAAACAAGAAGGAAAGCTCTTGAGCTGCAGTACTGAATGCTATCCTAAGGGGCCTTTATTTTTGTTCAGGGACTGTCAGAAACACTTCATTCCTGCACATACGATAAGTCAGATTTAATAACACTCTTCCTATAAGAAATGAACCTAGAGAGTGAATTAAATAAAATAAAGATTGCCTATGTGCTGAAGCTGCAATGTAAGACAACACAGAAAATATCCGCATGCTTTCCTGGGTCTTCTACACCTGCATGCTTGGCAGGATATCATATATAAATGTAAATGAATATTTAAATCAAATCACAAATTGTGAACACAGTTAATTTAGTTGCTGTCATATCTGCTTCAGAAAAACATGTGGGAATGAAAGTTTCATTGTCTTGTAATTAAATAAAATTAATTGTTATAACATATTATCATGGAAACATGTTATTCTAATTATTTGTTAGTAATTGCCTTAAAAAGTGTGTGTTAGAAAACATTTCAGCTTCCACTTGAATTTTTATTTCTAATTGAGAATTATAATTTTCCATTTCTTCTTAGTTATCTATGGTTCAAAAGATGTTTTTCTCTTCTAGTTTGGGTTATACTTGAACACTCTGGGATACAACAGACATTCAAACAGAGTTGAAAATATATTTTCCACTGAGGGTTATCAACTTAAGAAAAAGGGCAGATCGTATTGCATAATAAAAAATATTTTAAAAGCCCAGAAAACTAAGTAGGGAATATAAATAGCACTCTTCCCCACCTGATCTGACTACATTTAAGTTTTAAAAAATATTTTATGACAAAATTTATGTATCAATTAGTGTAAATGTTTGAAATATTAAAATAAAATTAGAAATAAGAAAAAAATTTAATTTCTAACACATAACTTAGAAAAATTCTCTAAACAGTTCCATGTACATACTTTTTCACTTTTCTATGAATAGAGATGGCATACAAGAAAAACATAAATTTCAAATGGTCAGGTTAAATTTTGGTTGTTAGTATCAATGAGGTTATCTCCAAAAATAGTTTGCTATGTTGTATATTTGTTTTTCAAAATAGCACTTATAATAAGTGTAAATTATTAAAAATAAGCAAGTATAAAGTAATGAAAATATATAAATTTCAGTAAATAAATAAACTGAATGTAAATAAATATATTTTTACCCGCTCTCAACTTTCATTTAGGAGACTGATATTGCTTATAGTGGAATCTAAAAAAAATGATACAAATGAACTTATATACAAAACAGAAATAGGCCCACAGACAGAAAACAAAGTTATGGTTACCAATGTGGAAGGGGTGGAAGGGACAAATTAATAGTTTGGGATTAGCTTATACATGATATTATATATAAAATAGATAACCAACAAAGACCTACTGTATAGCACAGGGAACTATACCCAATATTTTATAATAACATATAAGGAAAAAGAATATATATGCATATTACAACTGAATCACTCTGCTGTACACCTGAAACTAACACAACATTGTAAATGAACTATACTTAAAAAGAAAAAAAGGATGTTTTTCTTGTGGGCCACTGGCACTATATAATGAAAAATATTAATTGTCCCTACCTAATTTTTGTGAGAGCCTAGCTTGATAAAATACATTTGAGCTTTTATATGCCTTTGAGACTTGACTGAGGACAATCTCAAAATAGGTATTCTTAAAGTACTTAGCTTAAACTCTTTGCTTTATGAATAAAATGACATCTTGTAAAGAACACTGAACTATAGAGAAAAACAGCAAGGTGAAATGCCAGAAGTGGAAACGGAGAGGGGATGTAAGAGAGTTTATGGAAGATGTCATAATTGTTCCCATCCTTCACTGCCTCTCTGTAATGATTTACACATTCACCCAACTTTTCCATCTGTCTTTGTAGTGGATACCAGTACAGTAAGCCGGGTTTCTATTACCACCCCCTTGACCATGTGACTTGCTTGGACAATAAGATGTTAACAGTTATGATATAAACAGAGGTTTTAAATGTGTTTCTTTGTTTGGCTTAGTCACTTGGGCTTCTACCACCTGCCATGAAAAGAGCATGCCTTGGGGTTAGTCCCCAGAATGAAGAAGATAAACTAAGAAGAAGCCTGGATCTAGCTGAGCCCCGCTAAGACCAAATGAGCCTAGGTGAGATCAGCCAAACTGCAGCCAACCTAAAGATCCATAAGCCAGAAAAGTTAATGTTTGTTGCTGCAAGCCATTGGGCTTTGGGATTGTTTGTTACACAATATTACCAGAGCAAGAGCTGAGTAATACAGTTTGTAAGCCTCTGCCTGTGTTTGAATTCTAACTACACTATTTTTGAATTGAGTGATATTAGTTAAATTGCTGACATTGTACATTAGGGTACTTTTTTAAGAGAGAGAAGCAATAAGGGTATCTATAAGTAAGATAGATAAACTTAGAGGATTGTTGTGGTAATGACATTGGTTAAGGCATATAATGTGTTTCAAATAATACCTGACATGTAATTGCTCATTACATGTAAATAAGTTACAATTCTTAATAAAGTCTAAAATTTCATATAATTTCACCTAGACTGGTGATCCTTATGTAAAAAAGAAAACATATATTAACCTTTATTGTGTAAACATAAATAGAAATGCTAACAGTTTTTAGATTATAAACATGTGTGTGTGAATCTCTAAATCTCAGATATAACTGCTATATAATTGAATTACCTACAATGGCTCAACATTTTAATATTTTCTGACATTATAATCTTATAGAGAACATTAAATTAGATGGCCACAAATACTTGGGTAGAGTAGGATTTTGAAAATATGAATGGAAAGGTATCCAAATCTGTATTATTTTCCTATTGCAGCTGTAATAAATCACTATACACTTAGTTGTTTAAATACTACAAATTTGTTATTTAATAGTCAGGAGGTAGAAGCCCCAAATGGGTCTGACTGGACTAAAGTCAAGGTGCCCTCAGGGTCACCTTCCTTCTGGAAGCTCTACATCAAAATCCAATTCCTTTCCATTCCATCTTTGAGAGGTGGCCTGCATCCTTTGGCTTGTGCACTCTTCCATCTTCAAAGCAGCACTCACAGCCTCCATCTTTCTTGTTCTGATTCCCTCTCCCACTTTAAGGTCCCCTGTGATTACATTGGGCTCACCTGGATATAATGCAGAATAACCTCTGTTTTAAGGTCGGTTGATTCGCAAACATAATTCCATCTGCACCTATTTGCCTTTGCCCTGTAATCTAATATTCACAGGCTCTGGAGGTTAGACGTAGATATCTTTGAGGTGGGAGACACCATTCTGCCTAACAAAAATACTCAGTTTAACTTCTAAGGATGAAATAGCAATAATATCCAATTCTACCTATTACCTGTTGTGAAAAACAAACTCATTGTCACAACAAAGTGTTCATTTTGTAGCAATATAATATTTCTCTGTGTTGCTCTATATTTAAATCTTCATATGTGATATTTTCTGAATATCTTCATACGTGTTATTTTCCATTGGTGTGCCTGTGCATATTTGTCTGAAAAAGAATGTTCCAGTGTGCAAATCTTCACATCATTTTCTACTAATAAAATCTTTCAGAAAGTAACATTATATGTTTTATGTATTTTATATATAAATACATATATATTCCTATTGAGAAAACTTCCCCACAAGAGATGTGTTTTTAAATGGCTGCCTTGGGATTAAAAACTCAGTACACAATTGGGAGATTGGAACTGACAAATATACACTATTGATACTACGTATAAAATAGATAACTAATGAGAACCTACTGTATAGCACAGGGAACTCTACTCAATGCGCTGTGGTGACCTAAATAGGAAAGAAATCCAAAAAAAAGAGGGGATATATATATATACATATAGCTGATTCACTTTGTTGTACAGTAGAAACTAACACAAATTGTAAAGCAACTATACTCCAATAAAAATTAATTAAAAATATTAGTACACATCTATTCTTTATCATGGCTGTCCTGTTATACAAGCTTGTATTTTCAATCCAATATTTTTTACCCTCTTATTCTAATACTAATCATCCTACATTGTTGTAATGAAAACCCCTTTTTTATAAACTAATTAAAATTCCATTGGGTAACTTTTGTCCAATTATGGCATTTAGAATAACCCATATGAGCTTCAGTTGAAATGTGAAATCTATTAAGAACCTACATTTTTATCCTTTTATTTTCTTATTATTAGCAAAGTTTGTGTTTTCATATAGATTTTCCCCTTTGAATTCTAGATAAAAAGTATTTTACAGAGCAAGTAGTGAAATACATTTTAATTTGTTTTTAAGACATAGTTAAATATGAAAGTAAGATACAATTATTTTTACATATATGTGATTTGCAGTTCATCAATATGCAAAGAATCAAGGAAAAATCTTAAGACATAAATCTTTGCTTTCTTTCAATCTCTTAATCTTCTTTTTAGGAATGTGTTATGGGGAAATAAAGTTATTGAAAGTTGGAGAGATCCCTTACTATCACAATCACTATTAGGCTTTTGAGTTCTGGGCACCACCTGACAGCAAGATTTTGTAACGCAAAATCCTCTTTTCCTACCCTCATGTAGATATTTTGCAACATGTCAAAAAACTATTAGATTTAATATGCAGCTACAGTATCATTTAGTTCTGAAATGCTGAGAGAACAGTTGACTAAAAATTGTTTATTAGCGTGACCATTCCAAACAATGTAAGGATAAATCCTGCTGACAAAGGGGCTTTGCTAAAGAAAATTAACAGTGCCAGCCACGTCACCTCGGAGATGAGAGACAAAGACAGGTAGCTGTGACTCTGAAGGCCATAAAACACCAGTTATCCTGAGTTTCTAACAGCCTGGGCCCCTGAAAGTGGCAAAAACAGCATGACTTAAAAAGAACGCTAAAATCACTGAGAGTAGAACAGAGCCCTTTTGAAGTCAACAGGGTTTTAATGCCTAAGGTGGCAAAATTGGGACCATTATTGCAGATTTCTGCCCTTAAGGTCATTCCACTTATTTCTTTTTAAAGGCAAAGAATAACTTTTAAAGAAGATGGCTACCAAAGTTCAACCATAACATTGTTGGTCTTCAGGTTTCAAAAGGACAGACCCATTTTAAAAATATCATAGTTCCTCAACTTGTTCTTAAAAGCAAAATGCTATAATCATTTAGGTGACTTTGAACTTATTACCATTATTTCTTTATGCAATTGTTCCTCTTTGCTATTAAGATCCTCTAAGGGAGAGCTTCCTTCCTCTGCTCTCAGCTAGTTCTGATCTATCTTGCAATTTTCAGTGTTCTCAACTTTATAGGGCTTACATTTATGGCTTTAATTTTCAGTGTCATGTTCTTCTCAAATACCAATAAAAACTAGCTTTAAAAACACAAAAGCAGGAAATGGTTGACTATGCTACTTTAACTGGCCTATCTGAAATAGAAATAAAGGAGTTACCAATAATTGCTCATTTTTGGACCAGGAAAATAATAAGAAAGAGAAATAGTTCTGATGGTAAGCTGTTCATGCTACCTCCTAATAAAATTGAAAAGATATTTTAATTCCAAATGTATCTGAAGGAAATTCAAGCTTTACGAGCAATGGCTGTCAATTAATCATATTTATTTTAATGAGAAGAGCCTGGATAAAGCAGAATGTAAAATACAATGTAGATGAAAATGAATAGTCAGAGCACAGGCTATTTTCCTGTTACTCCCTTGGGCAACCTGAAGTGAATTATGACCAAAATAACTCTCCAAACATATTATTTTGAGAATGAGAAAACACAATCGTTTGTCATTGCATGTTTTAGTTGAGAAAGTTTTGTTAGATGACATCATTTGAAATTAATAATGACAGTAACAGTAAATGAAAAGCCCTGGAGCACTCAAATTTTTCTGTAACTTTTAAATGTGCACGATCATGACAGTATTCACATGTAGAGTTGGAGGAAGGATGTATTTTGACAAAAGACAATGAAGTATCTTTGCTTTGAAACTATCCTTCAAATAATACCACTCAGGCATGCCACCTTGTATTTTTTTGAAATATATGATGAATAAAAGTTTAAGGTTTTGCACGATTTATGTCACAATATCCACACACTCTTTCCATCACTTATTTCAGTTTAAGTCCAGAACCACTCATTTCATCCTTGAGTCAACAAAGCATGTGCATGCATAATGCAAAGATAAATTTGAATAGAATTGAGTTCACTGGGTCTAAAAATATGCCTCTTATTTCACAGTTAATTCTTTAATATTTTTCTAAAATAAAAAAATCCAAACCAATTGACACATCTTAGTGTCAAACTGTATCTAGAAGGATTTTTGTTTATTCTTTCCCTGAATATTCACTTTTATTAGTCAAAGAATTATGTTGATTCTCCTGACACACTTTCTTGACTAAGGATGTAATTTATATGTCCATCAGCACTTGGTCAAAATTTCTTACTTGCCAGTTTACTTCTACAGGTGCAGCTGTTGTATCTCAAGATACAATGGCCTCAATTCTTCTATGACCAAAAACACCTTTCCAAAATCACAGGTTTTCCCTCCCAATATTATACAAGTGGTATGTTAGAAAAGCAGAAATCCCTCTCTGCAGGAAATTTGAAACTATATTATCAAATCACATATGAGTAAAAATCAATGATAATATAAATAATATAAATAAAATACATAATTAAAATAAAATAATAAAATATACTTCTTCTGTGTTACCTATGTGTTTTGTGTTCTTATATATGTTTATTTATAATCTTCCATTTTTACCTTAGCTGATTTATGGAGGTCACTGCTAGACATATGAAATTCAAAGATATATAATTTGTGGTTACATCAAAGTTATCTCTTATGATATATGTATAGGTTTAATCCAGTTTGTTATTCCATAGGTATTTTCAAATTAATCCACTCAATTACACAAATGGTTCTGATTTGTTATTTATGTGTGATACTGGGCTAGCATTGGAAATCAGTGAATAAGACCAAAATCTTGTCTTGAAGGTTAGAACTTAATGTAATTCAGATAAATAAAAAATAGTGTGCTTTGTGACCGCCTGGAGGAGTGGGATAGGGAGGGTGGGAGGGAGACGCAAAAGGGAGGGGATATGGGAACATATGTATATGTATAACTGATTAAATTTGTTATAAAGCAGAAAAAAATAGTAAGAGAATGAGGTAAACAATTGATAGATAAATATGCTTAGGCTGGAAATAGGTAATCAAGGTCTTCAAGTTTCTGTCATGGCATTACTCACTCAGAGAAAACAGAAGGTTGAATTAGTTTGGGGTACAGACAACAACTTAAGTTTTGGATATACTGTGTGGAATTATGTATTAACATTGGAAGTACTAAATGGAATTATTTTGTAGTCTCTCTGGAACTCAGAAATTGATCTTGACTGAAAATAACTATGCACCAGAAATGAGTGCAACAAGTACACAGAAAACATAACATAAAAACTTGCATAAGGAGGAGTGACCAAGATGATGGAGTACGAAGACCCTGAGTTTACCTCCTCCCATGGATACACAAAAATTACAACTATTTACAGAAGAACTATTAATGAGAAAGACCTGAAGACTAGCAGAAAAAATCTTCTACAACTAAGCATATAAAGAAGGAACCACAACAAGAGAAGTAGTATGGGAGGAGATACAGTATAGTAAAGACCCATAACTGCAGGTGAGTGACCCACAAACATAAGGATAATCACAAATGCAAAGTTTCTCACCAAGGAGGGAGGGGTCTCATCTCCACATTGGGCTCCTCAGCCCAGGATTCCTGAACCAGGAAGATGAACCCCTAGAATATTATGTTCTGAAGGCCAATGGCTTATTCTCAGGAGGACCTAATGGCTATAAGAATCAGAGACTCCAACTTAAAGGGTACACACAAAATCTTACATTTTTCATTGTTTTCTATGGCTGAGTAATATTTCATTGTGTGTATATATATATATCTCACATCTTCTTTATCTATTCATCTGTTGATGGCCATTTAGGTTGCTTCCATGTCTTGGTTGTTATAAATTATGCTGCTGTGAACATTGGGGTCCACATATCTTTTCAAATTAGAGTTTTCATGCTTTCCAGATATATGCCCAGGAATAGGATGTATGATAACTCTATTTTTAGTTGTTTTTTTTAAGAAAACTCCATACTGCTTTCCATAGTGACTGCAGTAATTTACATCCTCACCAACAGTGTAGGATGGTTCCCTTTTCTCCATACCCTCTCCAGCTTTTATTATTTGTAGACTTTTTTTTTTTTTTACAGTACACGGGCCTCTCACTGTCGTGGCCTCTCCCGTTGTGGAGCACAGGCTCTGGACGTGCAGGCTCAGCGGCCATGGCCCACGGGCCCAGCTGCTCCGCGGCATGTGGGATCTTCCCAGACCGGGGCACGAACCCGTGTCCCCTGCATCGGCAGGTGGACTCTCAACCACTGCGCCACCAGGGACGCTCCTCTACAGTATCCTTTTTAAGACGTTCTGACAATCTTTCTGTGCTTCCTGTGATATCATTTCATTTCCTTCCTTATTGAACGTGTATATGTTGACATACAGCTATGTAAAGTGGGCATACAAATAGGAGTAAGATATTGTTTTTGCTATATGCAAACTGGGAGATTTCAAACAAGTTGTTAAAATACTGTTCAATATAGAAAGAATGATGAAAACCTTGCCTTTTTCTGTGCCTACTCCATTTAAGCCTGTCACTGAAATTAGCATATGAATTTATGAGTACTATTTCCTTGATTCTTTAAGGTGCAATCTGTATTATTTGAATTTACACCCTCAAGATAGCATTTGCCTATCACATAGTACATGACCCATAAATATTAGTTACTTGACCTAATCAACCTGCAATAAAATAAGTTTCTATCTTAAATATGATGAATACATATCTTGAACGGAAAGGAGCAAAATATAGGAGAAGGTCAGTCTGTGCTGAAGGAATATTGTGTACAAAAGAGCAGTGGCTATAGGAGTATTAACAAGTTAACACTGAAGAGATATAATCTGTTAAAAACCTAAAGTAATAGTAAGGATGGCTACTATTCCAACATATTTGGAATAAATTCAACCACAGAAAACTTCAGAATATTTTTTTTCTCCAGTCTCAAAGCGTTTAACACAATTTTCTATTTCTATTTTCTTTTTGTCTCTCTTTTTTCCCTTAACAGCTTTATTGAAACATCCCTGACATATGAAAATTGTATATACATAAGGTGTACATAAGTGTATATGTTGTGAAAAGATCACCACAATCAAGCTAATTAACATATCCATCAACTATACCTAGTTACTGTTCTGAGCGCACGTGTGTGTGTGAGACATCACCACTTTCCTAAAGTATTATGCAATATATTTAATATGTCAAATGACTCTTTTATGAATTGTTTCCTCTTGTTAATGTAGGGCAGTATTCTAAAAACATTATAAGAATTACTTTGCTAAGGACAGAAAGTTTTTTTTTTCCTTAAGGAGAGACAAATTAGAATATCAAACTAATTATGGTTTAGAAAATGTAGATAATGTGAAAGTTTTGATGTATGGTGGAGAATAACTAGAAGGTTGCCTGTGATCCATAGTTGGTGTTACAAAACATGAAAAGGCAAAGAAAGAAAAACATCTTGGAATTAAGAAAAGAAATCTTCCCCCACTTTTTAGAAGGGTTTGCCATGATGGGTGAGAAGAGTTTTTGGAGGAATCTAGAGAAGATAGTATCATTCTCTGACAAATTTGGTCCTTCATGTGACATTTATGGGTATGGTGTTTAGTAAATCACCAGTAAAATTTTATTATATTAGCTAGAGAGCCTCTACCTCCATGGTACCACCATATTCTAAGAGTTAGAGATATGGGGTCAGGTGTGGGCTACAAAACAGCATGACATTTTCAGAAAACAGCATGGTGACTTCAAACCAGTTAGATTTACTAGAAAAAATTATTCAAGGTGTAAAGAGTGAGAATATAAGTCAGTTGCTTGATGGGTGTGCAATGGGTGTGCTATGGATGGGTGTGCTGTGGATCCATGTTATGTGGATGGGTGAGTTATAAGTGCATGTGCTGTGACAAGGAGTTTTGTTTAAGTTGACACTTTAACACTGGGTAGGAACTTTTCAGGAAAAGAAGATAGAGACGGGCCACATAGAGAAGTTGCCATGAAGGAGACTACAGACAACAGAAATCTTTAGTTTCTCCCAGGTTAATTTCATTTTTGGGAGTAGTCTAAAATTAATATTTTGCAAAAAAGACTAATAGCCTCCAAAATATTAGCTCATATGGTTTTCTCCATTGTTGATTGTTGTAGATACACTAAGAGCTTAAAAAATGCTACAAAGTATTTTGTTACCAACAAAGTTTTCTCTATAAAATTTTAAGCTCATTGAAGGCACAGACTCAGGCAGACTATAGCTGTTTACCCCTTACCTGACATAATATATAGTACATATTATGTACACATATATTAGTATATATCTGCTCAGTGAATAAAACAATGGCTTTTCAATGGTGAGTTAAAGAGAATATGACAAAAGTCAGTAGTGTACAGTTTGGCTGTACTTCAGTTTTGTTTTGTTTTGTTTTCTCATCTAAATCCTTGGACCTAGCCCCTGTATTTAACCTTACCTCTGCACTTACAATTCCTTATTGTAATCGTCTGTTAATTCATCTCTCTTCTATTTTAGACTCTAAACTACTTGAGGAAACCACTATACATTTTTGCTGTTGTAGTTTCTAAACAAAAGAGCTGACATTTATTGTTAAGGTAAATAAATTATAGCTAAGCAATTATAGTTTAAATCATAACTAAGTAATGGAATGAAGACAGTGAAAAGCAAATAGTTCTTAAAGGACTCTTAAGCTAAACAAATGATTTGATTTCAAAAAACATAACTTAAGGGGGGAACAGTTTTGAGAGTCCAAGGGACAGGAGATTAAATAGTTTGAGTCTTAGTGTATAGTGATCCAATCTATGCTCACATGTCGTAGCCACTGAGCATCCAGAAGTATTTGAGGAATTAGAAGAATTTATTTTTTTTATTTCCTATGAGAAAATTTAAACCAACAAATGATAGCAGGAAAAACATTACAGCAAAATTACGTGCCATTAATGCATATAAGGCCAGTCCTATGCATACAAGAACACAAGTACATGTACACAAGCACACACAATAAAAATTTCAATGAATCAGATTTCAGCTGACTCAGAGGCAGCTGGTTTTAGAAGAAGTATGGGACTTGGAGTCAGAACCTGATTTAAATTCTGGTTCTACCATTTTTTTCAACTTTATTGAGGTATGGTTAATATGCAAAAATGTGCATATTTAATGTACACATTTTGAAGATGGTTCTGTGGCTTTAGTAAGATATTTAGATATCTTGAACCTCAATTTTCTCTTCTAGAAAATGGAAATCCAAGTACTTCTTGGATATTTATGGGGATTAACTATAGCAATATAAGAAAAGTTCTAATATAGTGGTTGAGTTAAAGAAAGATCTCACTAAAAATTAATTCCAATATCTATCCTCAAATAGACCAGCCTATTAGTATTTGTAGATACAATAATTTGTTGAACAGAACTTGAAAACAACAAAATTGAAAAGTTGGTGACACGTGTCTAAGAAAACGTATCCTGATGGACCTCTTAAACTAGGCAAAGTGTGTAGACACTTGTGCACATATAAATGCCCACCAGAGGCCATCCACTGTGGAGAAGACTATCGATGTATAATGTGGCTTTAGAGGCAGGGGTGGAGGCTTTGTGTGTGAGCTTCCCTCCCTGGAGCTGTGTTGTCTACCAACACTGCTGAATGAATGCATGACCTTCCAAGGGCCAAGTCCAGCCCTGAGCTCCAGATAGGTAGCCAGGGGGCTGCCTGCTTCAAGTTGATTATAGTGAACCCCTCCTACCCCCAACCCCTTAATACCGTAGACAAATATTCCAGATAAGAATAAGTCTCCCCTTTCCACAGAGCTTCTATCAGCTTGATGATCCCTTATCCTTTGCTATATTTTCCAGGACAGAATCCTTTGTGCTCAGGAAGCATGTTGTGTGGCAAAACAACAAGGCAATCACACCGTGTTCTTAATTTCATTGACAACACATGCCCCATTACCCAGAAGCAGTAGCCTTGCTCTTGTCAGTGAAATCCCCAATTTAATGTCATGTTCCCTAATAGGCCTTGATGAATAGTATATAATGGTATAAAACATGATAATATATATAGTATCATATATAATGATATAATAATATGTATATATAATAATATATGATATTTGATATAATGTATATATAATATCAAATTATAAGTCATAAATGAAGGATTCCAATTGTACTTCTTCAGCCCTACTATTTCTTCAAACTGCAGAATGATACTTACAATACCTATTAGACATTCAAACATTTATATCTGAATGACCTACCAGCAGCCCACATTCAAAATTTTGAAGTATGAATCCAAAGGACACTGTGGAGCCACAAGGCCAAGACAGAATTATCAGCACAGGCATGAACCTCCCACTTTTCTTCCATCTGCACGTCCCAGGTACCTCTCTTTTTCTTCTTCTAGCAGCCCCAATTGAGTAAACCAGTATAAAATGAATTAAATAGACTCCTGTCTTGTAATACAGAATATTTTGATTCAGAGGGTCTCTTCCATCTAAAGATGCTTTCCAATTTCTTCTAAGAATTCAAACAGATATTTTGGGAGATGATAACACTCCAGGATCGTTTCATGTTTCTACATGGTCTGGTTCCCTGAGAAAAATGTATTAAAATCTTCCTCAGAAGCTAGAGATAGTGTCTCCTTCCAGTTCAAAGGACATTTGTTTGCTGACTAATTTAATAAAGATAGAGAATTTATTATATTTATTATATTTTATATTTTTTTCCAGGAAAGTAAAGTCTCCTTTTCCTTCTCAGAGAAAATATGTTTACCTTTCAGGGTAAAGATGCCTCTTTTTCTCATTTGTGGGGAGACTGGGTAGGTCATGGAAGCCCTAGGTAAAATCCACATTTTCTGGTTTCCGAGTTCCTCTATGTCAGGCTCCCATGGCATGTGCAGTTACCTCCTGCCCCTCACTGTGTCCCTGTATGGGGATCAGGGATTAGGAAACTGCTACCAGATATGGCCCTGGCTGCTGTTTTGATTGTGAGTTATAACTGGTCTTTGATACAAGGATTCTCAAGTTTTCTCAGGATGTGTATGCAACACTGGCAGGCTCGCAAGTTAACTTGCAAGTAAGGAGAACTCTCAGGCCCTTCACAATTTCTGACTCAATGCTCACCTTCAGGAGGCCTTCCAGATCCTTCCAGATGTCATCTTTATGCCCTTAGGATTTTGTCTCTCTTAATTCTCTAATCTCTCTCTTTTTTTTAAATTATTGTCATTAGCATACTCACCTAATGAGTATCTTAGGCTTATGGCCTGATGAAACTCTTCCAGCAACAAGCTACTGCACACAGTGTCTGGTCCTTAGGAAACATTCAGTGGGTGCTGAGTTTTATTCATTTAAATCAAAGTAGACTTTGAAATGTTTTTTAAAAGTCTGAAATTTTCTCCTACTTTGATATTTCCCTCATTTTCACATTTCTTTGAGTTTTGGGCATTCCAAGGTTATATTTCTTTATATCCAATTCTTTTCCCCCATACAGTCTGTCATACAGAGTGAAGTAAGTCAGAAAGAGAAAAACAAATACTGTATGCTAACACATATATATGGAATCTTAAAAAAAAAAGGTCATGAAGAACCTAGGGACAAGACGGGAATAAAGATGCAGACCTACTAGAGAATGGACTTGAGGATATGGGGAGGGGGAAGGGTAAGCTGGGACAAGGTAAGAGAGTGGCAATGACATATATACACTACCAAATGTAAAATAGATAGCTAGTGGGAAGCAGCCACATAGCACAGGGAGATCAGCTCGGTGCTTTGTGACCACGTAGGGGGTGGGATAGGGAGTGTGGGAGGGGGGATGGGATAGGGAGTGTGGGAGGGAGGGAGATGCAGGATGGAAGAGATATGGGGACATATGTATATGTATAACTGATTCACTTTGTTATAAAGCAGAAACTAACACACCATTGTAAAACAATTCTACTCCAATAAAGATGTTAAACAAAACAAAACAAAACAAAAAGTTTAAGAGCAAGGAGCTTTGTATTTACTAATAGTTATTCCAAAAACATCATGTTTTCCAAATATTTTCTTGTTTTAGATCAGAGTTAATGGTTTTTCATCCTAATCAGTCTTTTCTGCTGTAGCCATAATGTGGAGCTATTTTATCAAATTTTTATTGTCTAAACAGGTTATTTTTTCTGATTCATGTTTTTATGCATTGCTTATATATGTTTAAAGGTATACTGTGCATAAATATCCTCTTATTAACAAATATATTTCTATGAAAGGGTTTGAATGAGGCACCTGGAAGGATTAATACAATATTTATTGACTAAATGTTTTAGTAGTTACATCTGACCAGTAGTTTGCTTTGTATAAAAGATTATGTCATCAAGCATATCAGTTATACCACTTGCTTAGATGCACATTAGACTGGAAACCTTATGAAAAAACAAGTATGGGGCTTCCCTGGTGGCACAGTGGTTGAGAGTCTGCCTGCCGATGCAGGGGACGTGGGTTCGTGCCCCGGCCGGGAAGATCCCACATGCCACGGAGCGGCTGGGCCCGTGAGCCATGGCCACTGAGCCTGCGCATCTGGAGCCTGTACTCCACAGCGGGACAGGCCGCAGCGGTGAGAGGACCGCGTGCCACAAAAAAAAAAAAAAAAAAAAAAAAAGTATGTGTAGTTAAAAGTATTATAATTTTCTCTCAAGATACTTTTTCTTCTGTTTTAATTTTAAAGGAACCATTCTTTGTATGTTTGACTTCCTGCTGTTTAAATAGGCTGCTTAATCAAAAATTTAAAACACAATACACATACTGAAAATAAATCTGTAATAAATCTTTGAACTTCATTCCATTTATGAAATTTTATCCATGCTGTAGTTTTTTCATAAAAAACAATATCAATATTCTGAAAACGAACATATTTTAGAGTTAGAGTTTGTTGTTGTCATTTGGTTTATATATGAGAAATACATTTCACTTTAAGAACAAGTCACTAAAAACAATCCTCACATAATCTAAAAAATTACTTATTTTTGCTGGATCAAGAAAAATGTCACATTTATTAATGACACTGCAATAATAATGTTAACCCTTTATTTGGCTGGTTGTATCTTGTGACCTAATAAAACTGTCTTTTCTCTCAGCTACTTAGGCTGCTGCTGTGCCCTTGTGTCTTCTATACAAGCACTTTCTTTCCTGATGAAGTTTACCCAAGCTCAAATGTCCACTACTTCATTTTCAGAAAGAGAAATAACTTACTCTTAAAGTTCAAACTTAAAACTTACCATTAAATCCCGGGAGTTTTCACTGATTTAAATAATAATCAGATATGAGGTGTTAAATTTGGGTAAGAAAAAAGTCATCCACAATTTAATATGAATTAAATTAGTATAATTTATAAGAATAACTCACTGAAATGCTTTTGATATGAAAATTTATTATCTTACAGTATTTACTTGCTGTCTTCTCTACTATTCTCTTTGGTTTAGTTTGATGATAATATATAGATTTAAATCTCATCTAAATTAACTTTTCCACCGAGCTGCCATAGCCTTAGGCTATTTTGTTCTGTCCCATTAAGGTGTCATTCCACCCAGCATGCATCCCTTTGGCCAAGGAGTCAACATCCAACCTGCCCGCTCCCATACACCCAGCTCAAACCCATTCTCCCCCTGCTTAATTTTCCTGTTTCTATCAATAGCTCTTCTCTTAACAATATTTGAACATTTTCTAGGTTGGAAAGCTTAACTGCATCCTTATACCCTTTTTCTTAATTGAAACGTATCTTCCAAGGGCAATTTTTACTCCACCCTCCTTTGGAGTGGACATCTCTTTTCAGTCCCCTATCACAAGACCTGGAGAGACTTGCTAGCCTTATGTTAGTTTCCTGATCCATGAACACGGTGAAAGGGAAAACTCTTTTGTTTCCCCTCTATTCTCAATGCTTCACTTCTGAAACCAGATGTGTGGATTCTTCCACACATCAAGTCATTCTCTGATATCAGCTGGTTGTTTACTAATTCCTAAATTTGCCTCAGTCCATCCCTGTTGAATCCTCATTTCTAGCAACTTTACCATGAAAAACTTCTGCTCCTGTAAATATTAAAATCAAGGAAACTCCAAGAGTTAGTTTAAAAAAAAAAAAAAAAACAGAAGAAATGGTTCTGCTTTATTCTGTTGTGTTTTCTTGTACTTTTTAAATGAAACTTAATTTATCAATTCAAGAGAGGGTAGAACATAAAAGTAAAGGATGTTGCCATAAAAGTTAGAAATATATCCTTTATAACAGCTTCTGGGGCCAATATGCATAGCAAGTTCTTGGTTGTTTATTCAATATGAAAGCTAATAAATTTATTTGTGAGAACTCCTAAAAGGCAATCATTTTCAGAAGAGCGAATTCTGGTAAAAGCTATTGTTTTTGCAAATCCAAATGACAAGAGCTTTAATATGACAACATTTACAGTTCCGGGGGCACAGTACTTTTTGGAATCATAAAAGTAGCAACACATTGTGTGTAGCAAAACATACTGTGTTTAAATCTGTCCTACTGAAATGTGCTGCTAATGGTTATACACGCTATATTAAGAAGAGGAAGGATGACAAATTATAAACCAACACAGATCTAGTCATTTTGCAAGAAAATCTTTATTTTCTTTACTTATTTTTTCTTTTTATCCATCTGTTTTGGTTGCACACACCCTCCAAATTCAGTTAGAAAATCTGTCTCTCAAGAGCTTTCTCACACTGTGTTTATATTTAGAAGGTATGCTTTAGATTTTCCAATAACACTCTTCAACTTTATTGAAAGTATCGAATAAAATATAATTACTATTAAATTCAATAATTAAAATAAACATTGTATTTTTTTGCTACATGTAAAATGTAATGATTCATGATGCCTAGAAAGGTGAAATGCATTTCTATTTAATTTACTTCTCGAGTGTCTTCTGTTTGTCACTGGGATACAGGGCAACGAACATTGTGGAAAATGAAAAGTTGATAGTCTTTGCCCTGAAGCTTACAATCTTAGAGTAAAAGCTTGAGACAGGCAGAGTCAAAATAGGAAACCTGTAGCAAAGTGAAGTAAACATTGTTAGAGTTAAGGCAATAGGAAAGGAAAACAATATGCTGTGAACTTGGAAGTAGAGACAATATTGTGTTTATTTAAGAACTGCCAGTCTCTCAGGCTGCATGCTGCAAGCTGGCCCCTGTTATAGTGGGCTTAGGGTTTTTTTGTTTGTTTCTTTCTTTCTTTTAGATTTATAGAGATACTTCTGGTTTGGACTCTCTGATTACTGCCTCAATCCATACTTCAGAGAATTGCCAGGAAAACACCAAGTTTTTGAAGGAATTTCTGCACACACTGTAACCTGACTCCCTTTTCTTGTGTTATATGTCACATTTAATCTAAACCTGTCAATCAGTCTTTTAAAGTTCCCTATTAAGTGAATCCAACATTCTTTTTTTTTTTCTTTCTTTTAATTGTCACACAAACTGAAGTTTTTATTTGTAGCAAATAAGGAGAACACAGGGAATCATTTCCTAAAGCCGTGGCTCCCCAGTAAGAAAGGTTAGGTCTTTTGTTAGGGCAGCAGATGAATATTCAAGCAGGAAGGTTTTGTCAGTACAAATAAAGGCAGACATAATCTTGTTCACGCAGTTTTGGAACATGCTTCTTCATACATTGCATGTTACATTAATGGGGCTTAAGCTTCACCTGGGGAGGAGATCTTAGCACTGAAATCAAGCAGAGGTAACTTTGGGACACTGGTTTGTCTGAGTAGGCTCCACTCTTGTGGTCGAGTGTAAGGCTTAAAGCAGTTCCAGGGTGCTCTTGATGATGTATCTTCTTGGAGCTGTCCATATCATGAAAAGAAACAACTCAATAAACAGCACCAGGGACTTTCTGCACTGATGCTACCTAGGAACACAATGGCCTCTCCTGATCTTATTTTTTGCATGAGCTAGTCAAGGCCAGGGTCTGACTGATGACACTTTCCCTTCGAAATAGACTTGTGAGAACACAGTGAGACGCTATTTTCACCGAAGCACTTTTTTTTAGGAGAATTGGGATTTCTCATGACTGATGGATTTTCACAAGGGATCCTCTAGTAGAGAGATCTGTACTCATTTCAAAGAGTAAAAGAAAATGTGTCCAAGCATGAGAAATCCAGAACATTACTGCCCAGTGGACCCCTGAGGCCCTCGAGTCTTAATTTTGCTTTTCCCAGTTGAGGACACTGCTGTTCAGGAGCTGGTCATTACTTAAAGCGTCCACCTGAAATTGTGTACAAGCCCGTGTGTCCCTTTTTACTTTGAAGTAGACAGCTTTTGCTTTAGTCTCCAAGCCTCTCTTGAGTGTCTAAAGGCTGCTCTAGAGCTAATGATTAGGAATGTGAAGATGTAGAAACAAAGAATATCTGTTGGGCTGGGAAACTGGTAATGATTTAGACTATAAATCTACAGAATAGCAGAATCACCAAACTCACAGTTCCCTGAAAGATATAGAAAAAGGCCTGACACACATTCATAAGTTGTTTTTACAGGAAGTAGACCCACCAGATGAAAACTGCTGAGCACAAGAACATAGATAGACCCTAGACTGGTTGAAACCAGAAGGTTAATGAAGCATGAAACTTCACCTTGATGCCAACCAATCCGACAATTGTCCAGGAGCTGACCACACCCTTCTCCTTGAACACTATAAAACTCCTCACTACCCCTTCCAGGGCGGGTCACAGTCTTGAGGGCATTAGCCCCCTGTGGCCCCCTTTGCCCAGCAAAGCAATAAAAGCTACTTTACTTCTTTACACACCCTGCAGTCCCCTCCCTCACCCTGCCTTTAAAACCTCTTCACTGAAAGCCATAGCGGAGTTGGGGGTCTTTTGAGCATGAGCTGCCCATTCTCCTTGCTTGGCACCTGCAATAAATGCTGTACTTTCCTTCACCACAACCCAGTGTCAGTAGATTGGCTTTACTGCACACAGGTGAGCAGACCCAAGTTTAGTTCTGTAACACACACTTCCAAGCAGATATCAGGTCAGATTCCTGTGCCTCACTTTCTTGATCTGAGGTGCTCAGATTTCTCTGCTCCATCTGTTCAAATCCTAACTATCAGTGAGGTCCAGATCCACCTCTTCCACCATCCTGCTACTATGTTCTTTTACAGATCTCAGTTACTAAATTATACAGAAGTTTGCCTCTTAGACGCTCAGCTCCTGTTTCTGTTGTTCCCTCAGTTGGAAAATGTGCTGCTTGCGGAAATCTATGATGTATTACTTCCCCACATCTTTCAAAATGCCCTGAATAGAATAAGTCTTTGCTGTATTCTCAAAGCCAATCCTGTGTGATTAAATGACAAATGAGCATACTGTGTTTCTTAGACAAGTTGTTCCATCAATAAATATATTAAATATAATGATGGGTTAATAAAAGTAGGTGTGATTTAATCTACTTTAAACCTTAAAAAAAGTAGTCAGAATATAACATCTGACTCTAAGATAGATTTCCACTCTAATGCTTTTCCTAATTTTTCTCCACTCAATTCAATCCTAATTAATGTGAAGAGAAGAATGGGGTTCCTCTCCACTAATTTTCATTTGAAATAATACAAGTGAAAATAGCACATTTTCTCTTGAATACAAGCAGACACACATACACACATATTGAATTCAGCTAAAATATTTTAATGATTAACAGGCTTTTATTGGGTTATAATTAAAACAGCAATTTATCAAGCTCAGCAAACCTTTTCTCTTCATAAATGACACTCATATGCAGACAAATGATGGTATTTATTTTCTATGAACTTAAATGACAAGATAGTACTTAAGTTGATTTTGGCTTAAATTCAGTAATATTATTTGGTAAATAATACAATATAGGTTAATGAAAGTTTTCCTGGAGTAATTCTACTACTATAGCTAATGTTGTTTCAGAAATTAATACAATCTTGCAATATGAAAGGAAGAGTCACAGTTTCCCTAGGTATGTCTAAAGCAGAAAATGTTGTAAAACAGAGTTAAGATTCAAACCTTGATCTCTCTGCCTTCTAATATCATTTTTCCACTTTGCAATCTACCTTTCTGTTTTTATGTGCTCAAAGTGGTGAAGTCATAATAAAAAGTATCTTATGGATGTTGAGGAAGTTCTTACATAAAATAAAATTACCCATAAGCATTTGTTAGGTTATTTTTTTCTTACAGTGAACCTATGTTAAATAATGAATAATATTATTTATCTTTCCCTAACTCATAAGAATTATTCTTATCTCAAATATATTTCTACAGCAATTCTCACATTTCACGTAGAATACAATTCACATTCATTAGTTGTCTTTTTTATACAACTTTTCTATTGCCATCCTCAAAGGCATCCTCTACTGGACTTAAATTTCTTGCAGCTTTAAAAATGTGATCTGATCTTTCTCATCAGTCTTGTCAATCTTTTCCCATCTCTATGCCTTGGATTCTTCCTATTTTCCTCCTGATTGCTAGCTTCAAAGCTCTGCTCAAGAGTTGCCTCTATTTGCAGATGTCACGATGTACTCCTTTGCTCAGTCTAGCCTCTATCTCCTCCTCCTGGCGTCCTGAGGTCCCTGAGTACCCTCTGACACTGCACATAGTGGGCTATGATGTGGGTCATACAAAGAGGATGGGCTTAGTTATCTCTGTGGATTAGAGACTAACACAGTATTGTGAAGCGATTATACACCAATAAAGATCTATTAAAAAAACAACAACAACAACAACTGAGAGTAAGCCAGGCACTCAGCACATCAGTGAGGTTTGAGCATTTGGTTGTAGTTCCCACACCACTGCCTTGTAATCTCAATACGTCATAGAACAGAGCTCATTCTGAACCTTTTTAGCTTCTCTTTCATCTTTGACTGCTCACCGCTACAGCCCCACATCTGGTCAGGGTTACAGCAAGCCTCTTGTCTATGTTTTGAACTAATGGCATAATCCATAGAACCCAGAAGCCTCCTCCATAGTATTCCTGAAAACTCTGTTGTCTCAATATTCTCCAGAGCAGTCACCAAGGAAATGCAGTAATTCTTTCTTTTTAAAGTTTACTATAATCTAATGAGCCAGGTCCCTAAGAGGTAAGTCTTCATACTCTACCGGGAATTCTACTCACCATCATATCTCCTAATGTCTGAGTCACAGAAGAGGATCAGTTGAATCAAGATTACGTTGCTCTTCCCACCTCCACTCCTTTTATCACCCTGGTATCTTTTCACTGAGGTTTGCCCTGAATGGTCTACGGTTTCCAAAGCAAATCATCTAAACTATTCCTATGTAAGTCTGTGCAGTCAGAATACGTGACAGAGAGAAGCCCCCTTCTTCCTAAGTGATAGTGGTATAAAGTTCTTAAAAATCCTCATGTGCTCCAGGAAATAATAACATGAGAGAGAATGTTATATTATCACCAAGCTATTCAAATGAGCCATCCAAACTCAACTTTATCTCTACAAGACTAGAGCCATTGCAGCATGCAGCAGGATCAGAAGTAGGCTGTGAGCCACATCAGTGTCAGTATTGGGTAGTACTATACACCAAATGGCTACAGAGTGAGGGAGTGCACAGAACACAGGCAGGAACATGATCCTCAGTTGTCATTTGTAGCCTCCCAGGCTAATAAAGCCTAGCACTGTTACCCAGTCCAAGCTCGTACTGTTCGCCACACAGCAGGCCAATAAATCAAGAGATGAGTTGTTGGGCCATAAATAGAGACTTTATTCAGAGAGTGGCAGGCTGAAAAGATAGTGGATTCATGTCCCAAAGAACCATCTTCCCTGAGTTAGAATTCAGGCTCCTTTTATACTAAAAGGGGAGGGAGTAAAGTCAAACATTTCCTGGTTCCCATCAGCCTCCGCAGGGGATGTGTTAGTTTCTTACTTCCTGCAGTCATTGACAGGTGAGCCTGGTCAGGATGTTTCCTGTGAGCTAAACTAAGGTGTTTTATTTTAATGGTCATTACCTGGGAGTCAGGGTTCCCAGAGATGGGACATTATGTATAATTTAAGCATACAGGCGACATCCTTTTAATGAATAACTTGTAATAGAATACAGAGCTTCTTCTCTATTACAGCACAAGTGTGTTCTTGAAGTCAGAGCTGTAGAGTTACAACAAGTCTCATATTCACATGTCTCTGGGTGTCTGGCTCACAGCCCCTTAGGCAATCACATGGCCTAGGTTTACTGCTCAACACTTTAAAGTAAACTTGTTCAAAATAAGATTTTCAAACATGCCATATGTGATCAAATTATTTGTAATGACTCATTTGTGCTGCAATTTGTAAAAAATAAGTAAAGAGTGGAAAGTCATACTAGTGTCTAATGATTTTAATGAACTCGGATATGAAATTGGCACTTAGAAGATGCTCAGTGGCTCTGAGTTGTATTGAGGGCAACGTGACAAGCTTAACAAAAAGGGCTTTGTTAGCAAACCACACTTGGGTCCACTGACCCATGTGCAGTAAAACCAATCGACTGGGCTGTGGTGAAGGAAAGTGCAGCATTTATTGCAGGTGCCAGACAAGGAGAATGGGCAGTTCATGTTCAAAAGACCCCAACTCCCCAATGGCTTTCGGGGAAGGGGTTTTAATGGCAGTGTGAAGGAGGGGCCTGCAGGGTGTGTGATCAGTTCATGCACAGTCTCAGATTGGTTGGCATCAAGGTGAAGTTTCAAGCATCATCAAGCTTCTGGTTTCAATCAGAATAGGGCCTATGTGCTTGTGGTCAGCAGCTTTCATCTGGTGGGTCTGCTTCCTGGAAAAACAACTTAGGAATGTGTGCCAGGACTTTATCTGTATCTTTCAGGGAACTGGGAGTTCAGTGATGCTGCTATGTGGCTGGTTTATAGTCTGAATTGTCACCAGTTTCCCAGCCCAACAGCTGTTCTTTGTTTCTACATCTTCACATTCCTAATCATTAACTCTGGAGCAGGCTTTAGAGACTCAGGGGAGGCCTGGGAGACTAAAGCAAAAGGCTTTTACTTCAAAGGACAGGGACACAGGAGCTTGTATACGGGTTCAATCCTCCTTTTTTTGATAGTCCTCAATCCTGAGGGGAACAGGCTCTGGAAAAGAAAGGGAGTAAAGTTTTGGATAGAGAGACTAATCATAAACTCAGCAGAGGAACTTAGTTTCAGGGGGACAGAGTTTCAGCATTGGTAACTGGGTAAAAGACCTCAGGCTAGGTCTATGAAACTTCATGCCTCCTCTCTAACTAGGTTTTAACTTAACATCAGTATGTTTGTGTACATGTGACATTTCTTTCCCCCAGAAAGTCCTGTACACCGTTATTGAGAGGTGCAGTGATTAAAAGGGAGGGATGATAGAATCACCCGGAAAGGGATAACAAAGCACAGAAAACAGAAATGGGAATTGGCCAAAACACAGCTTTTGAAATCACCAAGAATAGCAGTGGGCACAGGACAAGGAGTCAAAGACTTAGGAGAGAAGAATTTCGTTCTCCTGGTTCCTTGCCTCTCCCCCCACCAGAAAGTAAGCCCCGTTTCAAGAACAGTCTTTGCTTGTTTTGTTCCTATATAACCAATACCTAGAGCAGAGCCTAAAAATACTTGGTACTTAATAAATATTTCATAAATGGATGAACCAAGGAGTAAAATGAGCATAGAAAAAGCAGAATTTGAAGATTAGAAGATCAGTGTAGCTATGAACACAGAGACCTCTTCTACTAAAAATGTCAACTTGCTAACATATGCCATGCCCATTTATTCCTAAAACAAATATTTATCAATTTGGGGAAAGCTATGTTGCTGTATAAAACACAGTAACATTACACTCATATAACACCTTCTTGGCTAGTTCCCAAACTAACAATGAAGCAAAGCACAGATGCAAATGATTGCATTGAGAAAGATAAAAAGTTGCCAAACAACAACCTAAAAATATTTGTTTTATTTGGTTGTTTAGTCCTCACAGAATTGGAAACTTCTTACGGACCACAGTAGTGTCTCATTCATCTTTGTTTCCTGGTGGTGCACGGTATCTGATTCAGAGAGCACACATTTATTAATGTAATTGAACTAAATCCCAAGATATTTTCTCAGTAAAGCAGATCAAATAAACACTGCTCTAATCTCTGCAAGCAAAGGATGCACTGTTGTTATCTCATTAAATTTCCTGCAAAACAGGGAATGCTAGGCAATTCCTCCTCTAGTTGGAAAGAACCACAGTGTTGACACTGACTTGATTTTTTAATGTTTTTCTCTCTATAATCCCATCACTTGAGGAATGCACTGCAAATCTGTCCTGTCTGACAACTTGCTGCCACCCACAGCCTGTCAGCTCTCCCAGAAGATGGAGGCTCTGAGAAAGTGCATTCACACCTCTGTGATCCCATGAATTGGTTTAGAAAAGCACCATTTCTAACACAGTATGGCTTCCACACCACAAGGGAGCCCCATTCTCTTGTCCCTTGGGCTTCAATCTGATTTGTGTTATCAATATGAACCAACTGATACGTGGAAAATGGTACACCAGGCAGTAGAGGCAGACATAAATATTTTAAATAAAACAGTAGCAGTGGGAGGTGAGATAATATACAGATACATGGGGATTTAAAGTGTTCTAATTCTTTCCTTTTAAAGATAAGTAAACCATTCCAAAGAGACAATGGACCAATCAGGATTACACAGCTAAAAAGTGGTATGAATAAGAATGTAAATGAGAAGCCATATATCCTATGTGTTGCAATAAAAGGATCGTTTCCACTAAGTTAATGGTTTCAAACTAGAACTTGGAAGAACTATTTCTGTCAAATGTGTAGACACTAGACACATGTAATTGAAACTGAGATTTAAATTAATTAAATATATTAAATTACAAATTCTATTCCTCAGTCATACTAGCCACATTTCAAGTGTCCAATGACCACAGGTGGCTTGTGGCTCTCTGTTGGACAGCAAAGATATAGAACTTTCCCTCAGTGCAGAATGTTCTTTAGGACATCACAGCTCTGAAGATCCCATTTGCTGATGGCTGCATACTCATATCAAATTCAGTATTTCTGCAAGTTTCTCCAAATTAACATATTTGACTTTGATAAGAAATTTCATTTAGAAATATGCTTTAAAATATAATGTAAATATCACAGCAACTTCTTGCCTTTGTTTCTGTTCCTCTAGGAACATGGTGACACTTCATAGCAACATTTGTTCCCAAAGTGACATCACAAAATAAGAATCCCTGGACCTGGTTTATTAACCAAGTTTTCCATAACTGGCAAATATATAGTGTATTCACCACATACATAAAATTGACATTAGCAGTATTCTATTTCAATAAAAATGTGACTTTTCATAACACTTATTTTGAAATAATTATAGGTTCACATAAAATCACAAAATATATACCAGAAAGTCTTACATACTCCTCACCCAGACTCCACCAGCTTTAACATTTTGCATGCTATAGTACAATACTGAGACAAATAAATTACCTTAATTCAAAATGTCGAATTACTTCAGATTTCAGCAGTTAAATATAGACTTGCTTGTGTGTGTATATGCAGTTCCATGCAATTTTATACATGTGTAGCTTAGTGTAACCACAATCATAAGGATATTTAATTGCACCATCACAGGCCTCCCTTGTGTTGTAGCCACATCCACTTCACCCCACCCTCTACCATTGTTACCATGTTTGAGCTCATACTGCTCTCTGCACAACAGGCCAATAAATCAAGAGACAAGTTGTTGGGACAAGGAATAGTGACTTTATTAGGAAAGTCAGCTGATCAAGAAGATGGTGGACTACCGTGCCAAAGAACCATCTTCCTCGAGTTAGAATTCAGGCTGCTTTTATACTAAAGGGAAGGGCATGTGGCTGGTTGTTGCAAACTTCTTGGTGTTGGAATCCTTTGTTCTTGCAGCCATCCATGAATGTCAGGTCAGGATGTCCCTCTAAACCTCCAGGACAGATGTTACTCTGTGTTCTGCAACTTTTTATCTCTACATGAGTGCAAAAGTGTTACACCTTTAAAGGTCAGAGCCTTGAGAATGGGCTACCCTGTATATTTCAGGCTATAGGTAACATTCTTAACTTGTAGCAAGAGCAAAGGAAAACAAAGGTTAAAGTAAAAGACACAGATCCAATATGGAGTCAGATTTGTTCTTCCCTGTTACACCATGGCCATCAAGATTCATCATCATCTCTACAATTATGTTATTTAACAAGTGTTGTATAAATGAAATCATGAAATATGTGTTTGTGATTGGCTTTTTTCACTCAGCTTAGTTTTCGTGAAGGCCACTCAAGTTGGGCATATCAGTAGTTTGATCCTTTTTATCGCTGAGGAATATTCTTCCACAGTTTGTTAAATCATTCATCCATTGAAGAATATTAAAGTTTTCTGTTTTGGGCAATTATAAATAAACCTGCTATGAACTTTCATGTATAGATGTAAAAAGCTTTCAGTTCTCTGGGATAAATGCCCAAGAGTACAATTCCTGGGTAATTTGTTATGATCATTTTTAGGTTTAAAATAAACTGTCAAATCCTTTTCCTGACTTACTGTACAATTTCACATTCAAACCAGCAATGTATGAATCATTCAATTTTGACAAATCCTTACCAGCTTTTGGGGTTATCACTATTTTTTAATTTAGCCATTCTGATAGCTGTGTAGTGATCTTATGATTTTAATTTCTATTTTCCTAAACGCTAGTGATGTTGAAGATCTTTCCATAGGCTTATTTGTCATCTGCGTATTCTCATGTTTATCTTAGACTGTTCATTTGTCTTTATTTTCTTTTGTCTCATTCTTAGTATTGCATAATCATTATGAATCTACTTTCAGTGAATGTTTTTTTAGTTACTGTACTTTTCAACTCCAGAAATTCAGCTTTTTAAAAAAATTTCTATCTCTTTATTGATATTCTGTCTTTGACAGGACATTGTTACTATCTTTTCCTTTGCTTTTTTTAAAGCATAGTTTCCCTTAGTTCTTTGATCATATTTATAATGGCTACTTTGAACTATCTGCCTGTTCAGTGCAACAGTTGGGGCCACTCAAAAACATTTTCAGTTGTTTGTTTGTCCCTCCCTATGTATCTCATTTTCATTTTTCTTTGTATGTACAATTTTTTGTTGTTTTTAAAAGCAAGGTATTTTAGGTAATATATTGTAGCAAATACATATACCCTCAACAGAACTTCTTGTTGTTTGCTTATTTATTGATTTACGACTTTATTGAACTATTAAAGTGAAACCCACACAAGTTAAAGCCTTTGATACTACTACACAGAGGATGTGGCCTTTAGCATTTCCACAATCATCCTCGGATGACACTGGTTTCAGCGGGGATCTCTTAGACTATTTCTTTGTTTAATCTCTGTGTTAATCTGTCTGTCTCCATTGTATCGCACCAGGCTATTAGGCTCTACTAATTGCTGGCTGAATTCACTATTTTTTTTTAACATCTTTATTGGAGTATAATTGCTTTACAATGGTGTGTTAGTTTCTGCTTTATAACAAAGTGAATCAGTTATACATATACATATCTCTTCCCTCTTCCCTCTTGCATCTCCCTCCCTCTCACCCTCCCTATCCCAACCCTCTAGGTGGTCACAAAGCACCGAGCTGATCTCCCTGTGCTATGTGGCTGTTTCCCACTAGCTATCTATTTTACGTTTGGTAGTGTATATATGTCCATGCCACTCTCTCACTTTGTCCCAGCTTACCCTTACCCCTCGCCGCATCCTCTATTGTTTCAACAAACCCTGGGGGCAACTTGCTCAAAAGTCTGCTCAAATTACATTCAGGGTTTTTTGCAGAGGCAGTTTCTGATGTTCATCTTTGCGATTTGCTCTGAAACCAGGAGGGCTCTTCTTAGCTGTGTCTTTCTCTGATTCTCTCTAGTAAACTTATTGGCCTACAATTTACCTTGTAAACTTTTTTTTTTTTAGGAAGAGTCTGTTAAACAAATAATTTCTTTATTAATACAAACTATTAATACATACCAACAAACTATAAAGTGCTAAGAAATTTAAATATCTAAGTATAGCAAACTGCTGGCAATTCAACATCCAGGGTCAACAGAATGCCTGAGGGAGACTGCAACAGATGAGGCATCCATGGTGGAGGAGGCATCTTCAGAGGTGAAGGGGTCCAGGTGTAACAGCTTTTCAAGTTCCCTTGCCTCACTGAGGGTCATGAGAGGAACTCCATTCAAGGGGAGGTATGTGATCTAGTGCTCTTCAGGCAGGTCAAAACTCTCAAAATCTAGTGGATTGAAGGGAAAGAATTTTTGTTTCTAGATAAGTGTCATTTGAGGTAGGAAAGGAGCTTTTTGCTTTAATGATCTTCTCAGTCATCTTTTTGGGAGAGAAGTTTGTCTATTTGTGTTTGAGGGATCCATTAGTCTTTACTGACTTTTCTGTAGGCTTGTTGACCATTCCCAAAAGCCTTTCTTGCAGCTTTAGGTAACGTCATGGAGCATCAAATATGTTGCCAACATGTGGTGTTGAAACCTGAAGTCTCCCATATAAAGTTTACTGAAGACCCAGACCTCAGCTTCACCTTGTAAGTTGTAAGTGGGGCTACCAGCCCTCACTAAATTGCTTACAATTCATAACTTCATTATTATTATTATTATTATTTCTGGTACATGGGCCTCTCACTGTTGTGGCCTCTCCCATTGCGGAGCACAGGCTCCGGAAGCGCAGGCTCAGTGGCCATGGCTCACGGGTCCAGCCGCTCCGTGGCATGTGGGATCTTCCTGGACCGGGGTACGAACCCGTGTCCCCTGCATCGGCAGTCAGACTCTCAACCACTGTGCCACCAGGGAAGCCCATATCTTCATTGTTTTTAAGAGTGCTCTTTAACCTCAATTTCCTCACACTCTGTTTCAAACAAAGTCAGTTCTTTTGTGGGTGATTTTGGAGTTATATCTGTTCTTATGGCCTCCTTCTCCTCGTGTGACAAATATGTGGTTACTTTCTGGAACTGGGGGTGGGGACAGTAACTCACCTTTCTTGAAGTGACACTAGGCTGGTGGTATGGTCTCTAGTGTTCTTGATTTTTTTTTCCTTGCCTGAAACTCCAACTTGCAAGTAAGTTGGGCCAGCATTGATCAAGGTCCCAGTATTGTCAGCTTGTCTAGATTAGGGTAGATTCTCTGCCCTATGAGTGGGCTCCTATGGACATTCAGTTCTTTTGTTCAATATATCAGACAATATCCATTTTATAATATGTAACTTATGTTGTATAGTAATTTTGTCCAGCATGGTCAAGAGTTTAGTCTCTACTTGCAGCCAGTGGCAAAGAAGAAATTACTTTTCATCTAAAGAATATTTTTCTGGCCCTATATAACATCTATATACTCAAAAACCCAGTAGGACTTATCAGAGGCTCTTCTAATACCACCTTATACTGAAACCCAGTTCTTTTATGAATCAAATGAATACCTATCCCATTCTCAATAATGCTTATTTAAGATCTTTTCCAATGATATTAAGCTCTGAAATTTAAATGTGCTTACCGTAAGGTCTATATGTTACTGTCCCTCATACCTAGATATATTCTACACACTTCCCATAATATAACTTTTCCCACAGTCCCTTGTGTTATGTGTATTTCTCCTAGACTTGGACTATTCAACATAATTTGACAGCTTTTACAAGTTAAAAGAATACATAGTAATAATAGGTCTTATGAAAAAAAAATCCTAAGAGGGTTTAAAGCAGTAAATATTTTAAAGAACAAAAATTGAGCCTAGATATTTTCTGAGAGAATTCAAAAATACAATTTCTAAATAACATACTTCAGCATTTCAAGTATAATAAGTACATGTATTTATTTTTCTATTATAATTTTCTTTAAACACTGTAACTTTTTAGGATGATGGTACTCAGTCCAAATAATTATAACTAATATTAACAAAATTAGAAACTGAGCTAATAATGGAAGGAGACGTTGAATATAGTTGGTAACATAGTGAAAAATTTATGCACAATACCTACAAATAAGATAAATCAAAGGCATATTATTTCATGTTGGATGTTGGGGTAAGCATAAATTCATCACACAGTTAATAGATATTTAAATAAAGTTGTAGATATTTTCAGCAATGAATGGTATACTTCTGATTTGATGAATTAATCTCAAAACATACATGCAGATTATCCCCAAATACACTGATATTTTGGGGGGATGCTATAGATGCAACATCTTTTATTTATTTCATATAAACATGCTTCTTGGGACAAGGTTAATATAAAATGGACAATCTGCCTCTATAAACAACTAAAACATAATGTATATTAATTTAGAGTTTAATTATATATGAAAGGGGTTAATCTTTAACATAACAAACATCATGTTTACAAAACCAATTACATTTAATTTGAGATGGCAAATGTTTAAAAGACACCATCTATCCAAATGTTCATTATGTCTATTAACTCTAATACTTTAAAGAATTAGAGAATATTAAATAGAAAACACCTGCCTGACTAGTGTTCCTTTCAGTTATCACAGTTTAATAACATTCAAGGCATACATTTTTGCCAGAATGATTTGAGATTCTCAGGAAGTTAAACATAAGCTCTACAGAGACCAAAAACTAGTGTGAGTCCAATTAAACTAGTAATCCAATCATCTCCCATATGTTTAGTTACTGCCTAATATGTGCCCACCACATACAAGTCCGTTGTGGTTTGCTCTCCTTGCTCTCATTTGGTTGCATAATGTGTATGTGTCAAATAGGGTTACATAGATAATAAACAGAAAATAAATTGTATATCATATTAGATATCAATTCAATTATGGAAATGAATATCAACAAACGTGATAGCCACATTCTGGAAATTCTGGAAATTTTAAATAGGGTATTCAGAAAATCTCACTGGCAAGCAGCCGTCTGAAGAGACATGGCCTGTGAGCCATGGCCGCTGAGCCTGCGCGTCCGGAGCCTGTGTTCCGCAACGGGAGAGGCCACAAGAGTGAGAGGCCCGCGTACCGCAAAAAAAAAAAAAAAAAAAAAAAAAAAAAAAAAAAATACGGACTAACAAATCACGCTCATATGTTAAGATTTAGTCTTCTCAGAGGATGGGGAAGGTTACCGTGACTCAAGTCTACAATCATGAATTTCTATAGCATGATTTTCAGAACAAATTTCTGTGCATGAAGATTCCAAGGGGAGATAAATGATATTAGAGTGTGTTTGGAAGAAAAGTGAAAATAGGCTTTTGATAAGGTGCTGCTTTTTTTCTCTTTACCCATTCACACAGGAACTGCTAAATGGTAGATGTATGGACAAGTGAAATTAGAAGTGGCCCCTTATGAGTTCGTAAGGTTGTAACATTGGGGTGTACATTTTCATACTATTTTAGAATTGTATTAATTTTCATGATAGCCATATTGTTCTTAATTTTTTTTCTCACTTTTAAGATATACATAATATGACAAGCTGTCAGATATGATTAAACATATCGTTTCATCATGTAAAATCTAAAATACTTAATGTAAAATCCAGTCAAGTTCACTTATTTTTTAAAAGAAAACCCTGTGAAGAACTTTTGTGTGGGAGTTTTAAAGGTGATAAGGTTCTAAAATTGCACTTTTTAAAAAGTGCTTTTACTTTACTTTTATATCATTAAACAGGAGGTGGAATAATGCCTGAAAATTGTATTGGTTTGCTACATAAACATGATGACACTACTCTGGAAATATATTCCATGTCCAGTGTTATTTAATTTGTCTTTTATCTAAATCCTCCTTCTCACACTCAAATCTGCTTCTCTTTCATGACTTTCTTATTTTTACCACTGATGTCCTATTTGAGACCTGCTGATTTGTTTCTTTTTATCATACACACTTATTCAGTTGCCATCTCAAGTCTGGTTCCTTAACACGCCCTGCCTTGTAATATATACTTTCAATTTAATTGTCATATATTAAAGATCACAAACTTACATTTTTTTGCAGTAGCCTCCCAAATGATACCTCTTTCCCTAATTTCCCTTCAGTCAAATCTTCATTCTATTAGAAAATAATGAATGTTGAAAGTGTTGTTTTCACTGTTATTTCTCTTTTTAAAAATTATTGCTGAGTTCCTACTGTCTGGATTAAGTCTAAACTCTTTAAATTCGTTTCATTCTTCACTTCCCTCCCTCTAAAATCTGATCATAACCCGTTTTTCTTGAGTTATGGGTATCACCTTCTTTACATAAATGTTTACTTTTTCTAGTCAGTTTTGCTCAAGGACCTCTCCACATCCTATTTCTGTTCTTGGTTTCACACCTTTTCTTACTTCATGCCCTTCATTGCTATCACAAAATTATCACCAGATAATTTGCAAGAAAATCAGATTATTATTATTTTTTTTGCTATCACTTCACTATTTTCTCTTGCCTATTAGAAATCTACTCTTTGAAGTTATAGCTTCTTTTTAGAGCGATGGCCTTATCATTTTTATCTTGGTTTTTCTTAACGTTCAGTTTTTACACATACCCACATTATTGATGAGATCATTATTTTCAACACACTTTTATCAAGATGTGTATAGAGTAATGCTGATGCCCTGTATGCCAGCTCTTATTCTGTTGAAGAAAGAATTATCTACTTTAGAAAATATTATATTATTGCATTTCCTTCTTTTTTAAAAGAATCACAAATGTCAATATTTTAAATATTTCATTGTTAAAAAAGAGGGCTCAGTATTTGTGTGGTTGAAAGTGTAAGGATGTTGAAAGGAAAGGATTTGAGTCTACTTTTATGTTCCATTCTGATACTCATTTCTTTAATAACAAGAAGGGATTCTAAAGACATAGACACCTTAAAAGGATAAATATCTTGCTTTACACATGAATATGAAGGCATAGAGCAACTTAGAATTGATATAATAAAGCTAAATTGTCATTCCTTGATTGGTCTCACTTTACCTGCCCTCTACCCCAACCCATCACTTTAAAAATAATGCAGAACAGTAGACTATGTTTGAAGTACAGGGAGGAAAACAAAACAAAACATGGGCATTTACATTAAAACACTGACTGAACTCTCAAGAGTTAAAATGTAAGAGGTTTATTCTCCTTTTATCAAGCAATGTCTACAGACAGAGCATCCACATGGTGTAGGCTACCAAAGAAGGATATATGAGACAGACTTAACATTAAATCATTAGGTCACAGACACTTTATGTGGATCATGATTACAAAGGAGAAAATTGCTAAAAAGGAAAACAGATAAGTAGAAACATAAGCTGATTTCTGTTGTTTATTAAATCTACCTCCCATAATGCTTCCTTAAGCTAAGAAGTAATCTACTGTATCACACAGTTCAGGATGCTATATACACATAAGATATTACACACTATAAAATTTCAGGTTTCTAAGCAGTTTCACAGAATTTAAACTTGAGTAAAATTTGTATTTAAAAAAGACCTTATTGGATTACCTTCAGGAAATGGAGGTCATTTCAACAGCTCATTAGCATTTTTAGCAACAATAAAACAAAAATAAGTAAAAAGATTCTCCAAACATGTAAGCTATTACTTTAAGCCTGGATAATTATCTGCTTATTTTAATAAACCAACTTGCTAGTTTTAATCTACTTCTACCAGCCTTTTCTTTGCCCTGAAAAAGGAAAGCAATAATTTTTACTTCTATGCAGTGTCTCAAATAAGAGGATTAGTCAGGTTTCAAACTACGGCACATAGTGAGAGAGTTGTTTAAGGATTCTGTAGGAGTCAAACAGAAGTCATTTAGGAAAGTTATTAAGGAATGAAGTCCTGTGATGGGTTACATTTAAATAGCAAAGGCAATGGAGAAGTACATCTTTCCTCACCACTGTGGTGCTATCCCCTAATTCCCAATTTCGGTTACTAATTCTCCTAAACCACTAATACTCATCAGTTCTCTAGCCAGTTTTCTCTCCCTGTTATTAATTTCCCAACATGTGGTTTACTCTAAGCAGACACAAATAATGCTTCTGTTTTAGAAATGGAAGTTCCTGCTGATGCAACACTGGACTACATGAAAAGACAAACTCTATTCCACTAATTATAGACATTTGAAGGAGTTGACATCACAAACTTGCATTAAAAATATAATGCACTCTAGTGATTGAAAGCAAAATGAGTTGAGAATACACTGCAAACATTTCACCATAATTATTTTCCTCTTTTCCTCCCCATTTTCCATAGCATGCTGCAGATTATACAGTGAGTATCAGAGTTTGTCACCTGTGTACAACCTTAGGCCAACTTATGCCTTCAAACGACATTTCATTGAGGGTTAGACAAATGGCTGAAGACTGGGCTTGTTGCAAGAGATATTCAACTTTTCTCTTTTAAATGACAAGAAATTTGCAGTGATGTGGGTGGTCAGTATGCAGCTTTTAGCCTTCCTTTTCTTCTTGTGACATTCCCTTCAAGGCACAAAAGATTATAAACAGTGGATGGGACAGAATATTCTGAATTAAGAATTTTAAGGTTCCATAACACCTTTTATTTCTGATGTAAGCATACCAAAAGGACAGAGAGAAAAATAGATAAATCACCCTCAAAATGAAATGATGCTTACAATCATTTCAAATTCCCTGCAGTTGGGTTATTTGTAAGTATTTAAATTCCTATTTTATTGGCTTAAAACATAACTATAGATCTGATTCTTGTAATTGATGTATAATAGCTTCTCATTAAATATTGTGTTAAATATTTCTAATCAACCAATATTACTAATTGTGTATTTCTTTGCCAAAAAAAGAAAAAAATCTATTTTATTTGGGCCACCCAAGTAACTTATGTTTGCCTAGGATACAAACTTGAAAAGTTAAGCAATGTAAGTTGTAAATTTAAACCACAGATTAAGTGCAGTGTACTGGAAAACTCTTCCTTTAATCATTGTTTAATAGGGCTCCTAGGCATCTCCAACCCAGACGACTGTATTTCCTTGCTCAACTTCAGTGATCTCACAGTTTAACTTATTGAGTCGTCCATCTAGTATAAAGAGAGAGTCCTTGGAAGGGGTCATCAGATATTGACCAAACAAGCCACTGTCCTGGATTTGCCTGTTCTTCCGGTTCCAAGGCCATTCCTCTGACTTGAGTGGTTCCTTAAGACTCTTTATCATCTTCACCTTCCCAGAGGCGAGCTCCACAAAAAGCACATCAGTCTGTGTGCTTGAACTACCGTAGATGTTGTACTGATGGGCTTCCGTAAAGGATGGCTGAAAGGCCACGTCAGATATGTGCAGGTTTGTGTGAATATCAAAAGCCTCTTGTATTTCTCCTTGGATGGTGATGTACTGGACCCTCACAAGACCTTTCACGTCACTGATGCTGACGACATAGTGTCCGTCTGGAGAGACATACGGAGTGCCTGTCACATCACTGTTGAACCCAATGACCGAGTCAGTTACACTGTCTACCAAGAGCTGTGGGGGAACCGCCCCAGTGCCATTGGGTTTACAGCCAACAAAATAATATCCTCCCAAGTGTGTATACGCCAGCGACTGAGGGACACACTTATAGTCCTTCAAGTTAATGGTCTTGACGTATGACATGGTTTCAAGATCAATCTTTTGTAGTACAGCTTCATCTTTATGAAGAATAAATCCAAACCTGCAAAGATGAAACCAAAGTTAGACAGGAAACTCTGGGGTGGTCACCAGAAGAAAATGCACTGTGGGCAGGTGGAAAGGGCCATCACAGCCCAGGCATGAATTGTCAGGCTATGCAGCAACTGGTGGCCCAATGGTGTTAGAATTAACTTTAAATCTTGCTGCCCTCCTCTTTTCTCTAGGTCATCCTTTCATTACAGCCGAACAGTTATAGCTCATGCTGTAGAAAGCAAAATAATTAAAAGTGATATATCTAGTTAATTGGAACAACACATCTTATTTTTACTCTAGAGGTTCAAAAAGTAAACATTATTTTGCATGTCTCTAAACCTACTGATATTGAATCAACTTTGTTTACTGCTAGAAAGCCAGCAAGAATAAAAGCCTTGAGTATATATCACTTTCACTCACTTCATTTACTTCTTATATTGTTTATGACCTTCAAATAAATCTGACAGTCATCACTATTTAGATAATTATCCCCATTTTTCTCATTTTAAGCTGCCTCTCTACCCTAATAGGTGTAGATATTTTTTCGGGAGGGGTATAAAACTATTTTCCTTCTATTTATTACATTTTAGGATCATCTTGATTAACTACCTTTATGCTTTTAACATTTATTTTATTATAAATTTCAAATACAAGTTAAATTTTTCATCATTGCCAAGCAAATACTATTATAATTTTTAATGATACACCTGCATTGTATCGGTTATTTTACATTGAACAATGATGAACTTTGGAGATTTATAGCATTTTTCTATTAAATTCAATTAAAAAAATAAATATATTTTAAAATATGTTTTGGTGACCTCTTTGATAACTTCAGTGCTTTTGGTCCTGAATGCTAGCTGTAAATTATCAAAAGTCCCTGTGACAAGGGTAAATATATTTTGTGGGGTTTTTTGTTTGGTTGGTTTTTTGCAGGGTATAAATACAGTTTGAAACACTGACCCATAACATCAGTGGCTTCCTAGCAAAAATAAGTAGGTTAAATAAGATAAAATGAGATAGAAACTACTATACACAATTATATCCAAAATGCACATTGGACAACAGAATTGTAAAGGACTTTTATTTTGTTTTTGTTAATAATATTGATTAAAACACGTCCTAATATTTCCAAAAATTCCTTAAAAATAAAGATCAGAAAAGTATTGTTATGTTACATTGACTGTACTCCTAAATGAAAAGAAATTAAGATGACTTTACTGTGAGTATTAAAACAAAGCAAAACAAAACACACTATAAAGAGTCATTTTTATTGTCACCTGTGCAATTCATTTTCAGTATACTAATTCTTACACAAAGTTTAATTTTTGTAAAAAAATTACCATTTCCACACATAATACAGAAATATGGTGCATTCAGTGTAATAATCCCTAAAATTTTTAATATAATCACATGGCAAACTCAAAATATAAATAAACACAGATCTTTAATATCATAGAAAAAATAAGGTGAATGTTTTCAAAGAATCAGTCTTATATTATGTAAGGCATGAAGTACATAAGCACAAACATTTTACTAAAATAGACATAAGACTGCAACTGATTCTATGTTATTGCATTACGTAGACTTAGGAAACTATATTATAACTTTAGATATATTTGAACATTTGTCAAGAGACTGCTGTCACCGGAGAGAGTACAAATTCTTCTATACAAAATAAAATCTACCATGTATACCTACTCCTTTAAAAAGATATCTTAAATATTTACTGAACAACCACTAAACCCAAAGAACTGGGAATATATTGGAGGTGAACATAACTTGCCCTGCTTTCAATGAGTCTAGAAATTTTGAGTGAATTGAAAAACTGTTAGTGATTAATGCTTAATTATAGTATTCTGCAATACTATTACTTAGTAACTATTACTTTATATATATATATATATATATATTTGAAATGGAATAAAGTAATCATTTTGAAAGTAATATTTCTATTGTATTTCAAAATGACATGCAACCTTCCTGGTTGACTTACGGGATCTTCATTTTTTCTTGTGTCCCTGATAACTGTGCTTGTGTCCTTTCAATAAACAAAGCTCATACTATACCTATTCAGGATACAATTTCAGTCCTGATTACAATGGTATGAAGAGAACTTTTTAACAATCACTTCTAAATTCTCCCATTAAAATATGAATACCTAGTGCAGGTTTTAAATACTACCTGAATGTTAAAGAATAAGCAAACAAACAAAAAAAAGCCCTCAAACTGAAAACTGAGTCTCATTATTTTTGTGTTATTGGCATCAAAAATATCATAAAATCCTAATTATCACTACCTACTGTCATACTTGTCTTAATAAATAATGAACTTGGGCTACTGGAAAGGGATGTACTTCCATTCATTGACAGTCATTAAGGACATATAAGTGTGGAGATGTATCATTGTGTCTGGTGTCATTTATGGAATTGTTAATTATGATGGAAGATACTGTCGTTTTTTTGTTATATATAGTATAATTGGCCAGAGGCAAAAGCAGTAATTTGCACATTTAATAAAAGCCATAAACCAGTCAAGTCTTGGCATTTCAATTCTCCTCTTAACCTGGGTTCTTCTGCTCCCTTTAGACAATGGTCTTTGAATGCTAAAGAGGAAGAAGGAGACAGGCTCTAACCACTCATGAACTAGTTTAACTCCGATACTGAAGAATGCACTCAAGTTTCCTGTGATACAATCCAGCCTCTTTTGGAGGTAAATACAATTTTTTAAAAATGGTTCCATTAAAAATGCAAAAGCCCCATGTGGGGCAATAAAATTACATCCCTTTGGCATCCATACTGTATGCTCCTTTAGGACTAGAGATCTAGCTACATAAGCAGATGCATTGAGAAAGCCTTCAATTTTTCACTACTGATTTATAGGTAGGAAGTGGTGTCTCTAATTCAAAATTTCCCCCAGTACAGATTGATATTCTGAAGTCTCCCACTATTCATTAGTCTGTGATTAATATTTACAAGGCTCTCAACTTTCATGCCTGTTTAGTATAATAAAATCCTGCATAGCACTAGGCCCAACATAGTTTGTCTAATATTTGTCAGAATGTGTGTAGGAAGTTGCAGACTATGAGAAATGAGAGAGTTAAAACTTATTCTTGAAACGACTTCGTGTATTTGGGAAATAAAGTCACTAGGAAATTGTAACCTCTCGGCACGGCATTGTGTGGATTTGTTGCCAGATTTGGTGAGGCGAGTGAGAGCCTTCTTTTCTTTACCAAATTATTTTTTTCTGAGTGTTTAATCAATCTAGTTCATTATAAATTTTATAAAAAGATTCAACTTTAATTACTGTTTTTATGCTTTAAAGTGAGGTCATGAGGTGATTCACATTCAGAGAACTTGTTTGGATGAAGTGTTTTCAATCTGAGCTGATTTAGTTTCATGACCCAGTTTTTCAGTATAATAGATATGTGACCTCATATAAAGTTCTTGACTCATATAAAGTCCTTGACTTCCATGGGTTTCAGTTTCCTCATCAGCAGGAAGAGGATAAAAGTACCTTGTTTTGAGAATGAGAATAAATGAGTGTTTATTACCAGTAAAATAGTATATTCTCGACAAATAGAACTTGTCCATGCTTTATACGTTAAGTAGCATCATTTTCCCATTATGTATCAAATATAATATTTCCTATGGGACAACAGACTATTATAATCCATGGATGGAAAAACAAAAAAAATGATTAATTTTTTTGTATAGCCAGTATTCCCACGTTAAAAATAAGCATACGGTATTACCCAAATGTGATGAGATTTATCCATTTGTGAATTCAACAGTGATCACTTTTTTAAAAATTAATTAATTAATTAATTAATTTTTGGCTGTGTTGGGTCTTCGTTTCTGTGCGAGGGCTTTCTCTAGTTGGGGCAAGCGGGGGCCACTCTTTTTTTTTGTGGTATGTGGGCCTCTCACTGTTGTGGCCTCTTCCATTGCGGAGCACAGGCTCCAGACACGCAGGCTCAACGGCCATGGCTCATGGGCCAAGCCGCTCCGCGGCATGTGGGATCCTCCCAGACTGGGGCACGAACCCGTGTCCCCTGCATCGGCAGGCGGACTCTCAACCACTGCGCCACCAGGGAAGTCCGCGGGGGCCACTCTTCATCACGGTGCACGGGCCTCTCACTATCGCGACCTCTCTTGTTGTGGAGCACAGGTTCCAGACGCGCAGGCTCAGTAGTTGTGGTGCACGGGCCTAGTTGCCCCGTGGCATGTGGGATCTTCCCAGACCAGGGCTCGAACCCGTGTCCCCTGCATTGGCAGGGAGATTGTCAACCACTGAGCCACCAGGGAAGCCCAACAGCAGTCATTTTGATAATAGAAATTCACCTTTTTATTCTTGCTTTCACTTGTGTCAACAGGATCTACGTCCAGTGCACACCTTGCCCAATCACCAAATTGCTCATGTTAGGAACAAAGGCAGCCGAGTTCACTCCATCATCTCTTAGAGATGCTGTTTCAGTTCCTAGGGAGGGTGTGGAGCAGGTGGCCATGGAGTACTGGGTGGCTTTGAATTCTGCACAAATGATGGGATTTGGAATTGATACCTGTCTTACTCAAGGACTTTCACTAAAAGTAACAGAAAATTTTGTGGCTGACTTTAGGACCTGGATCTTTAAGGACATGGAGAGGTGCAGTCAGAGTGTATGTCATGGCAATTCAGGAGAGTTGCAAGGGAAGTGATTTGGCAGAGAGGGGGAAAAGATCAGTTCCTTAGAGAGAAACATGACTGAAACATCATGAAGCCTAATAAAGATTAACTGTGCCATGACCTCCACATCCCACAAGACCAGGCTACAGTTCTTGCATTTGAGTAATGAATGACTTCCCCATATCTTTCACTACACAGCCCCCTAATAGAATCTCACAAAGCAGCTTTTAAGTCACTCACCGCACAGCATCTGCAATGATATTCTGCTCCTGTCCTGCTTTCAAATCCATGACCTGAGATGCTACTGAAGGAATCTCATAATTGTAATTAATGACCTGTATTAATTTGCCATGGTCAGTGCCAAGAGTAGTGATACCTCAAAGCTTAGAGTGAAAGATGCTCCAAAGATGTGCAGAAAAACAATTATTTTATCTCCTGAATCATAATATAGGACTGCCTCTCCCCAGAGTCCTCACAGATCCCCACCTGGACAGTTCTCATTAAAGCTGACTTCTAATACTTAACCACTAAGGACCAGTCCCCATCCTACAAGCTAGGAAGTGTTTCTTTTTATGTTTTTATTGGATTGTAGTTGACTTACAGTGTTGTGTTAGTTTCAGGTGCACAGCAAACTGAATCAGTTATACATATACATATATCCGCTCTTTTTATTTTTTTGATTCTTTTCCCACATAGGCCATTACAGAGTATTGAGTAGAGTCTCCTGTGCTATACAGTGGGTCCTTATTAGTTTTTTATTTTTTATATAGTAGTGTGTATATATTAATCTCAATCTCCCAGTTTATCCCTCTCCGCTTTCCTCCCTGACCATAAGTGTATTTTTTACATCTGTGCCTCTATTTCTGTTTTGTAAATAAGTTCATTTGTACCCCTTTTTTAGATTCCACATATAAGTGATATCATATGATATTTGTCTTTCTCTGTCTGACTTACTTCACTCAGTATGACAATCTCTAGGTCCATCTATGTTTCTGCAAATGGCATTATTTTGTTCTTTTTTATGTCTAAGTAATATTCCATTGTATAAATGTACCACATCTTCTTTATCCATTCCTCTGTTGATGGACATTTATGTTGCTTCCATGTCCTGGCTATTGTAAATAGTGCTGCAATGAACATTGGGGTGCATGTATTTTTTTGAATTATGGTTTTCTCCCTGGGAAATGTTTCTGATGCTCCCTCTCCATTCCTGTATGATCTCTTACCTCAAACTTTGTCATCTGCACCTCCCCAGATTTTAAAACTAGTCTTTCCATGTATATCAATGGATGCAAATGGAAAGCAGTAAGTGAAGATTGGGTGTATCTGAGTATTGGTTTTGCCAGACACTATGCCTTATTAAGTAAAAAAAAAAAAAAAAAAAAATTTGCTGCAATCCACATCTAAATAAAAGAATTTCCCCAAACTTTTCTGATGTCTCAATTGTAGAAAGCATATTCTTTGAAATAAAATCTCAGAACAAGAAAATTTGAACAGCCATAGGAATTTGTTGTATTGAGATTTTACTTGTGAAAATCTAAATCCAAAACATAGGATCAAGTAAATAATTAGTACTTCATAAAAAGTGACGAGCAGGATTATTAATACCTTGTTTTCCTAACTAGATGATAAGTATCCTGTTTTTCCAACTGGAAGGTAATAAATGCTTAACAGATAAGAAACTAAAATGATAATCTCCTCTCCTTGCAATTAGTATATAAACCTCCACACACAATATGCTGTTGAAATATCCCCCAATGTGTTACAGCTAGCACAGAGTTTTCATGGACACAAACCATAAAGCTGACATGAGCCATCATTCACTTGTTTGTGAATTCCTTTATATTTAGTTGTTTTCTATTATCCCAGACTGACCCTTGTAAGAAAAGATTGAATGCTGTTCCTACTCAAGTACCAGAGGATTTAGGTTTTTTTTTTTTTTTTTTTTTTTTTGCGGTATGCGGGCCTCTCACTGTTGTGGCCTCCCCCGTTGCGGAGCACAGGCTCCGGATGCGCAGGTCCAGCGGCCATGGCTCACGGGCCCAGCCGCTCCGCGGCATATGGGATCCTCCCAGACCGGGGCACGAACCCGTATCCCCTGCATCGGCAGGCGGACTCTCAACCACTGCGCCACCAGGGAGGCCCGAGGATTTAGTTTTTATCTGAATTTCACATCAACAGCTCAGTAAAATACACCTGCTCCTAAAGAGTGGTCACATTCACATTGAAAAGAGGTGAAGCACAGAAGAAGTTGAATTGACATATTTAGTAAAGATTTATAACAAGAGCAAGGACGGTTTCTGAATTGGCCTAATCCTTAGATGTGTTTGAGAAATGATAATACTTTGAAGTTTTCTGTTTTCAACACACAGGTTGAAAAGCTGAAATGAACACCAGGATGCCCTCCTTCCTGACTGTTATAAGTATATTGTGTGAATTCTGTATTAAAGATTTTAGCTACATTACTTCTTCCCTACTTTCATTTTTAATTTTTTTTCTTAAAAAATGAAGTAGAATGTATTACTGATCACTAAATCCCCTGTTGTCTTCCTTCTCTGGTATCTTATTTTTCTGTTGTGTAGGCAGTTTGGTTCTTCTAGGAAAAACTGAGACATAAATACATAACTTAATTTTATTATATTCAGGATGTCTAACCGCTTGACAGAATTAATATAGTGTCTAAAGTTCTATCACTTCTAGTGAGTAACCAGGGCATACAGAAAAAAAAACAGATTTATTAAGAATTTTGTGCACACCACATGGACTACAGACTGTATTTCAAGTACCAAAGCCCTCCACTTTTTTTCTGAAGAGCTTAACAGCTTAAGGAAAAACATGACAACTATGCATTAAGATGGCATTTTAAAAGATTGGTTGCTCTCCCTAACTTTTTTTAGAAAACAACATGAAAATCTGAAAATAGCAGTTTCCCTGAGCTTACCTGTTCTTCTGAAGAGGATGTGTTTCATGTAAGAGTTGGTAAATGGATCAGAGGTGACATAACAGAAGTGGAGTTAGTAATTAGAAGAGTGAGAAATAATTTGTGAGCACAGAGGTGGGAAGAGAAAAGGGAGATAAAACAAAGACATGAACAAATTAGAATCTTATTAATCAATCAAAAAATATTACCCAAGTGTCCATTGTGTACCTGTAAGACAGAAAAGGAAGTGAAAAACAGGTTCCCTGAGGAACCAGGTTAGGCATGATTTGGGTTCTAGAGGCTATGTGATCACATTCAGTAGTAATTCACAACCTACTGTGTGCAGTACACTTCATAAAACCTTAGGGAGGAAATGGAGAGGAAATAAATGGTTTCTATCCTTAAGGTAATTATGTCAAGTACTGGGGTGCTTATAATTATGTGCCTTGACTTGCAAAGAGTATTTGGGGAAACTCTTCAAAGAAAAGATGGGTTACAACTACTAATTTGCTACAGCTACTCACTTTTGTTATGCTAGGCTTTCAGTGGAAGAGAGAGCTCATTTCAGTCTGGATCCCAGAAGGAAAAGTGCAAATTCTAATTAGAATAAATCAAAGAGACTGTTTACAAAGCAATGTAAATTGACTACAAGTGATAGTGCAGTAATATGTGGAGAGCAACAGTAAGGCTGTTGTCACTGCTGTGACCTGGAAGGAAGGAGTCAGGTGTGGAGGTATGTCTTGTGAGGATCTGGGACTTTCCATTTTAAGAAACATCTGGTTTCCTAGAAATCAGCAGACAAGGTGCTGGGCGGGTGGGTAGTGGGGATAATACACTCTGGTCCCACCTTCTGCATGCAACCTCCAGCAACCTCCAGTCCCACTGACATTAAAAAATGATATAGCCAAGCCTAGAGTCAACGTTTCAGGGGATTACCCAAAACCATTGATACTGGGAGACTATTCACTGGAGACCATTATTATAACAATATACTATATACGGTAATGGTTCAAATGTTGTTGTTTTTCTTGACATAGCTATCTATTAGTACACAATTTATTGAATAGTCCATCACTTCCCACTGGTTTGGAATGCCGCTTGTTGGCTGACATGCATTTAGTCTATGCCTGAATGTTCTATTTACTTCATCAGCGTTTCTCTTCACATATAAGTTTTGCACTATTTTATTTATTGGGCCTATAAATACCCAAGAAAATGAATCTTTCACAATTTTTTCTCAAAATTTTTTGGCTACTTTTTTTATGTGTGGTGTTCCATAAACTTTGCAGTTTATCAAATTAAAACATGATTAGTATTTTTATCTTACAGTTTAGAATCAACTTATCTAATTTAAAAATGTTAATATTTTCAGGGGATTTATTAAATTTATACATTAATTAATTGAATTTTAACATTTGTAAAAGGAATACTGTATGTATTTCTATTTATTTGATTCATTTTAATTGCTATATCATGAAAAATTAGTCTCTTCTTGAACGTATACATAGATATTTTACCTTTTTAGATGTTAATGTTAATCAATTCTTTTTTCCATTACATCTCCTGATTGATTTTTGTTACTATATATAGAATTACTAATTTCTTTCTTTCTTTTTTTTTTTTTTTTTTTTCGGTACGCGGGCCTATCACTGTTGTGGCCTCTCCCGTTGCAGAGCACAGGCTCCGGACGCACAGGCTCAGCGGCCATGGATCACGGGCCCAGCCGCTCTGCGGCATGTGGGATCTTCCCGGACCGGGGCACGAACCCGCGTCCCCTGCATCGGCAGGCGGACTCTCAACCACTGCGCCACCAGGGAAGCCCTGTGAGGTTTTTAACAAGGTACTTTATCTGAGCTTTGGTTCTTTTCTTTGCTACACATTCTAATAATGCATAACCAGTGAGGATTACAGAAATACATGTACAACGAAGTCTGGTATATTTAGGTGCTTAGTAAATTACAGCTATTATTATTAATGGTAATTGTAAGACATCAAGAAAATATATTAAAATTACAAATAATGCAAATATCAATCATCAGTTTATTCAGTTCAAGAATTTAGATCATTTCCCTGAAAAAGGAAGATACAATTTTTCCCCTCAGCAGGTTTTTCCAGTCTGTTCATTTGTTTTTTAAAGCTGACTTAGGACTTTTGGCTTTAAAATAATTCCTTATCTTTTACCTACTGAAAAAGATGCATGTTGAATTATGAGGGCTAAATATCTAGCATATCAGAGTACCAGCTGTTAATTTGTTTTGATGTTGTTCTTTAATGTCTACAATGGGTGGGTGAGTGATGGATGGCCTGTATAAACTGTTTCTTTATTCAGAGAACTGAGCACTCAGATATTTAGAAATGCCATATGGAGAAGTATGTCTGCCTAGCACAATCAAGTATATGAGCCTATGTTTACTTTAACCTGGTTTGGTAACATTAATTTCTGCAATAGTTTTCATCCTTTTCTAACTTTCTGATTTCCTCTTCTTATGTTCTATTCAAAAAGTGACTTAGGTACTAAAAATGCATAACTGAATGTGAAACAGTCACTATTCTTAGAGCATTTATAGCCTAGGATTAATGATGTAGGCCTGGGTGACAGGCAAGCTGGTTTCAAATTCTACCACATCCTGTTTGTGTGGCCGTCAGTGATCTAGAATGCTCATCTATAAAATGAGAATAGCAATAACATCTGCTCATAGGGCTTTTGTGAAGATTGGATTAATTCATGTAACACAAACAACTGTGTCTTGCACATACTCATCGCCATATGTTTGTTAAATAAATATTTAAATGTGTACTAATGAATACATGGATTACTTTAATACAATGTATTAAGTGTTATAATTAGGTATGGAATTCCATTGGAAAATGGGCAGTTCACAGAGATTGATAGAGATCATGAAAGTCTTTCTCAAGGAAATAAAGCAACGGTTGGAAGTCAGTGGTTGGATGAATAAGGGGGAAAACCCATCTCAAATGTAGGGGACACAATAAGCAGCATCATCAGTGACCACGAGGAAAGCTGCCTTGCAATAAAAAAGTGAAGTGCATAAAGCAGAGATATTTATTTCCTTCTATTTCTCAGCTCCTTGAGAGGTGGGTGTTGAGCCAGAGTATCTGCTGTACTTGTATCTGTAACACAGCGCTTTACACATAAGAGCCACATCATCTCATGCATTATTCCTGAGATCGCTTCCTAAACTTCTTTCAAATACTCCTCTCAATCACATTCCAATCTACTTCATGTAGAGCTTCCAGGATAACCCACAGCACACACATCATCCCTCAGAAGAAGAGTAGGCAAAAGAACTTCAGGGGCTGCCTGTAACGAACGGCACTGAAGACACACATTGATGTTCCAGCACTGGCCAGATTTTTTTCATACCTTCTCTATTCAGTCCCTCTGTCCTTCCATCTCAATTATATGTATTTGCCTACACACATGAAACAAACATAATTTTTCTAACTATAACATATATATTTTTGTATTGCATTCTTTAATCTAGAGGTTAAAAAATAGTGCAATGGGAAAAGCAGGGAAAACATAAGAAAACAAAAAAGAAAATACTCCTGAAGGAAAGAGATTAAGTTCCTGAATACTGACCAGTCCTTAGTACCACATCCTTGAGGACTCACTGTGGTGAAGGATCTGTCCTTGGATTGAACTCCTATATTAGTTTCCTAACTGTTTTCCACCCCAGTCCGCTGGGGCTATAACCTCCACACCCACTACAGTGACACTTTCTCAATGAAAATCAGGATTTCATCTGATCTCATCTCTGATCAAAACTTTTAATGGCTTCTATCGCACTTAGAATAAAATGTAATTGACTCTCCTTCCCCAAACCTGTCTCCTCTCTCTAGAGTTGCAGTGGCCTGCAGACTGTACCTCAAACATGCCAGAAGGATTTCTGATCAATAACTGAGCTCACAGTTGCCTCTACCTAAAATACTTGGCTTGATTGTTCTCTCATTTTTTTCAATTAATATCTTTTCACAAATACCTGTTAAAATTCTCATTGTCAATAACTTCACATTCTATTCTTTTCCTCAATCTTTTATGCATTTTAGTGGGGTGGGCAGTGTAAGTTACTGGGATTCTGACCATCCCTGGGTACTTGTAGATACTAACCTCTAGTCCTTGAACTTAGAAGCCTGGTCCTGAATTCTGTGATCTCATCCAAGAACTGCTTGGTGAGGTTCTGCTCAGTTCCAACAGGCTGTCCTTTGGTTGGCATTATATAATTCCCATGCTTCATTCTCTATTAATGCCTATAAATTCCTTGTTTGAAGGACTATTGAGAACACTTTAAATGTATATAAGGTACCCAGTAGACTGCCTGGCAGAATACTAAAGACTATCTACTATTACTGTTATTGCTGTTCTAATTAATGACGCTCATGAGATTTCTGAACAGGAAAACAAGATTTTCCTCCGTGTTAATGAGAATTTTCTTAAGAGTCCAGAACCAATTTTCTTATTTATATTGCCAGAATATTCCAGAAACGAGCTAGATTTGGAATTACTCCAAAGAAAGTAAAGCTAGGCATCCAAGGAGGCTAAGCAAATATGTGGAGGTACCAGCATAGCTCACGGAATCTGAGCTTTTACACAGGGCCTTAGGGAAGCCTGTATTGCCTGCTCTCAATTTCCTCTAGCTGACCGTATTAAAAAAAAAAAAAAAAAGCAGGCAATCTGAGTATAGCATTCCCTGCAGGAGGCCTAGATGCTATTCTCTAAAGTGCCCTAAGGAGTTTATTTAATTTTTTGAAAAATACATCACACTATAATGCAACCTGTTTCTTTCTTAGAGAACAGAGTATGAGTTTTCATATGCACAGCTTTTTAGCCATGGTGCTGCCTTGGAAAGGACCTGTGGACTGAAAGCACATAACAGTGTGTTATAATCCAATCACAGCTTCACTTATCTACTAGGTAAGGCATTTGTATTGCACTTATTACCTACTACCTGTTAAACCTGTTTATGAAGACCACAAGGAAGAAATAATTTTTATGCTCCTTTTAGTTTAATATAAACTCAGAAACAATTTTGCTTGAACAGCTGACCTGTGAATTAATAATGAGGGACTATAATTTATTTTCACTACAGCATGTCGAGTACTTCCTTTGCATTTAAAAATTGATGAGGCCTAAAACTCCATTTCTTTTCAGGAAACAGATTTCAAAGGCCTATGGGGCAAACACCACTTTCCTCACATGGACATTTCCTTCCAAGACCATGTCTTGGCTAGTAAAAGATAAATAAATAAAAACAGTTTAGCTTTGAGTTCAGTATGACATAAAGTGTTATATTCTTTATTAAGGACTTCCTGAAAATATTCTGTGAAAAACCATGTGAAGAATAATTTCTAACCAAATAGATCATGCTTTATCTCAGAAATGCTGTCTACCTAAAGAAACAGTTAACTGAGTCTTTTCATCATGTGAATATCTTCCCAGTTGTTTTAATTGGCTCTATGTTTTTGGATTTTTGTATCTACTGTTGTTGAAGTAGAATCATTCTCTCTTCTATGTTTTTTATTCAGCGTTATCTTGAATTTGCCAAGACTAAGACATTGGTGAAATGAGCATTTCATCATTGGGATCATTGTCCAGATACATGATGAAAATACACTCTTCTCCAGATACAATGCCTTACTCCTGCACATAGATAGCTGTCATAGAGAGCTTGTTCACATATGGAAGCTGAACCAAAGTCAACTGAGGGTAAACTAAGGCAGCAAACAGGGCTTCACCTTTTCTAGTATTTTATATTGTTTATCAACAGATGGAAGTAGGAGAGGGAACAAAGATTTTGCTAAGGTTCAAAGATTGCCCAGATTATCCATGTAGTAAGAGTAATTCTTAAAGTAGTTTTAACATAATTATTTTGTCATTGGAAATAGATTGTCCATTTATTCAAACTACTTACTTTTTACTGGGGACATAGGACATGACAGTGAATGATATAAAGTCCTGAAGGGAAATAGTTCACCCTTCTTAAGGTTTTATTTTTGAGAAAAAGGGAGAATATTTCCTGAATAGTGTCTGTAGAAGACCTGCATTTTCCTTTATATAAAGAAAAGCTTATATCTCTTTTTTCTACCTTCTCTAAATTAAAAAAAACAATTATTGCTTTTATTTTGTTCTATCCCCATTCTATCTCTTTATATATTTATTTTCCTATACAAAGGGAATCTTGCTTCTTTCCTTTTTTTTTTTCCCTAGGACTCAGTAGGCAGTTAAGATTTTGTAAATATCCAGTCTCTAAATGCAGAGATTAGAAGGTAGGTCAGAAAGTGGCAAAACACTACTTTGGATTCTTGCAGATAACAATCCACAAATGAACTACAATTTTGAGAAGCTTAAAAATACAGAAAGATTATATGATGTTGGAAGAGTTTTAAAAGGCAGACACTGATATTAGAGAGAAACTATACTTGGAAAAAATATTTTTATACCATAAAATGTTGCTATCTTGATTAATGTTCAAGTTTTCTATATTTAGATATTATTTATGTCAGGGTATGAAAAATACTAAATCTAATGATCATGGGGTATATCAGCTTTTGCCTGAATGTCACCCAAACAGGCTGAGTTTATGGTTTATTTGTACTTAAGTCTCTACTTGGTAATGTGGCCAACTGAGATGTTACAGATATCATAAGCGTTTGGATGATTACGTATTGCACTTTAACAGCTATGCCGCTCCGCAGCATGTGGGATCTTCCCGGACCGGGGCACGAATCCATGTCCCCTGCATCGGCAGGCGGGTTCTCAACCACTGTGCCAACAGGGAAGCCCCATATGGTGCCTTTTAATTGTCCTTTTATCTCTTGCTTATGATAAAGAAAATAGGTTGCCCAATTAGCATCTTATATGGCTATAGAATGGTAATTTTACAATGTCCTATGAAAAAACTATTCATTAAAGTCTAAATAACACCAGGGATTATTTTTCAGTTCTCCAATTCATAAATCTAAATGAACAAAAGATAACTGTATCAAATTAAAATATATCATTACTGGACAAAGATTCAAAAGTAAAATTAAATTGATGGATCTATGTAATGAATTAACTACTATAATCCAGACGTTTGAATTTTTTACAGAATATTTAATTATCATATATGAAGCACTGTTCTGAAAGAGATAAGCATTCTACTCTGATATAATAGATTAGAAACAAAAATCTATTTTATAGTCATTCCTTTCTCTCATACATGAAATGCATCCTTTCTAAAGTTTATGCTAGTAACTTTTGATAGTGAGTACAAATATTGTTGATCACAGAGTATTTAACACACAGGCAGCTATGAAGGGAGCTCCCAGATGATGATAGAAATGAGGAAATGACTAGGCTTGTTTTCTTCTGGAAATGATTTAAGCATTGAAATCACCAGAACATAGCATGATCCAATTATTATTAAACACACCTTATAATCAATATAACTTAATTGATTCAATGTCCTGTAATATGCTATTTTTTTGCAGATTAACAATGGACATATATCCAAAAATGTTCCATAAAACACGTTTCAGAAATATATCTGATCAGGGCTTCCCTGGTGGCACAGTGGTTGAGAGCCCGCCTGCCGATGCAGGGACCACGGGTTCATGCCCCGGTCCGGGAAGATCCCACATGCCGCAGAGCGGCCGGGCCTGTGAGCCATGGCCACTGAGCCTGTGCATCCGGAGCCTGTACTCTGCAATGGTAGAGGCCACAACAGTGAGAGATTCATGTACCGAAAAAAAAAAAAAAAAGAAATATATCTGATCAAATAATAGTTTCAACATCTCTCCACAAAATAGAACAAGAAAAGTTTAGTAGTTAAACCAAGTACAGGTAAACTGTAAATAGAGGTCAGTGTGAGTATAAGTGTGTTGGGGAGTGAGTAGGTTGGGGGCTTGGAGTGCCATCAGCAGAACCAAGTGTTTAAAAACACTCGGACACAGCACTCAAACAAGACTATGTCCATATATATCCCCGTTCCAAAATTTAATAGCAGTGTGACATTGAGGAAGCCATTTAATTTCTCTGTGTCTCTCTTTCTTAATTCATGAAATGGAACTAGTACAGTTGCTATGATTAATAATAGGTTAAAACATACAGAGGATAAAACATTGCCTTGTACAATTAAACATTAATGAAGATCAATTATTTGTGAAGTGATTTAAAAAATATATGACAACTGATAGGGCAAAGGCACCAATCCATTAGAACATGTGACAACCTGTGTACACCCCTTAATACAAGCCCTGATTATTTAATACACACACATCCGTGCATATGTAAAATATATGTACATACAGGGTAAGTTGAAACCAACTGACACTTTCAAATTTGTATTACTTGAAAATTAGGTTAGACATGCACTGAGTTGTAGAGATAACCTTTTGTGCATCTAAGGATTGTGTCTGGAAAGTTCTCTAAGTAATGGCCAGAGTGAGTTGGTTCAGGTATATATTCTGTAAGTGATTGAAGATTATTGCCATATTCAGAAGCTACAGGTCCTGACAGATACAGATAATGTCAAACAGTACAATCACTGTTCATATTATTAGTCTTGGAGAAGAATAAGATGACTCTGCAGGTCATCTCACAACGATAAGTTTACTTTTTCTTTTATTTTTCCTTTTTAAGTAGAAAAAAAGAATAGCTAAATATTCCAGAGGAAGCACTGAAAACAAGCATGTCATTATTGAATGTGTAAGTGATTCACCAACATACAGATCTTTGCTCCATCCATTTTTTTTTGCAGAGAATGCAGTGAGAGTAACTGCATATCTGTACGTCTCGATAATGTATTTGTTTTCTTTCTCCCTCCACCTACAGAAAGTCTCTGATGACCTCATTTTCCAACAGAATGGGGTTCTGTCTTGTTTTCCTCATGTTGTTCTGAGTTTTCTAATAAACATCTTCTGTGCTGGTGATTTATTCATTTTGTTCAAAACACTGACCTCCTTCTGGACCTTCCAGATATCATATCTTCTTGCTTTTACCACATTTTCCTTTCAGCCTTGAGGAAATAAAAGGTCTCTATCATGTCTGTGATTTCAACCACTAATGGTTTTATTTTCAGAGTTCTGAGATGACTTACACTATAGGATTGACGTTTACAGTGGTGCACATTGATCATAACAGAAATAGCTGTGAGAAATTATTTTTTAATTTGTTTTGGGTATATACTGATATTCCTAGTAAACTGAATAATACATTTTGAGAGTGTTCAAGCATTTACCTGCTTGATACTAATTAGGAAATACGCATACAGATTTATCATTGACTACTTTGAGAGTGACATTTCAAAAATTTCTCCAGTAATCCATTTCACAGGTATTTATTTAGAATTCTTCCAAGTCATCTTTGTTACAGAATGTTTTTTCTCTAAATTTTTGTGGCTAAAGATAAGGCCTTCAACAGAGCTCATCACAGGAGTTGTGTGAGGCATCATTGCTCAAGATTGACCAAAAATCTATTCTTGGTTTTGAGCCTCCTCCTATATCCTGTTGGCTGAAGAATATGATTTGATCTCTGTACAGAAACAATATTAAAATTTCAAATTAAAATAAACAAATAAACAAGACTTCCCGAGTTTTATAAGTTCTTTAGTAAATATACCAAATGTCAACTGCAGATGGCTTTGTTCTTCATTGTGTTACAATCTCATAAATTCCATCTTTAAAAAGAATTACACTTTTTGGAGAAGTATTAGTCACGGAGTGAGTAGGGTTCTATCTTACTTATAAACCTACTAATTATTCAACATTCCTGTCAAGTAAGTTGATACTAAATTGAAACTGAGAAGCCTAATGAAATACACACTCCAATATACATTGTTTTGAACTAGATAAAAAATTAACAGAGTAAATGTCTCTAGAGCATTTGCAGAATGGCATGAAAGACTTAATCTTAAACAAACAATCTAGGAGATTTATAATGAAATCTACCAGAGAGAGAGAGAAAAAATAGAGTCTTTAAACCATAGAAGAATTGCAATATTCCCAGGGTTCAAGGTCTTGTTCAATAACAAGTTTCAATCAAATCCTAAATGACATAAAAGTTTCCCTTGGAGGAAAGTCCTAGTGAGTTTTCTCTTCTTAGCACTTAGAGAAGATGTGGATTTGTGCAAGCTGTAGAGATGGATGCCCAGATTGAATAAGCAAATAGTCCCATCTATAACTGTCGTAACTTAAGGATCTCTGAGAAAACTTCTGCAGATGGCAATCTCATAGGTTCGGTGTTACCTTGAACTGACTTAAGTCATCCAAATATCTTGAACTGTGCTGTCTCCATACCATGTTACACAAGTGGTTGATAAGTGGTAACTCTGTCTCCACAGCACCCAAGGCCACGGGGAAGTTTTCAGCAAACTACAAACTGGGACTTAGCTCAGGGCACTTTTTTCTTTTATGCGGAAACACTATGCCAGATAGAAACTCAGAGAAACATTACTAAGTGCAGTATTTTTTAACAAATATTCACGGAGTGTTAATTAGTGTAACTGCTATAGGAGATGCTATGACAAAGAAAAATTAATCATCCCAAGGGAAAAAGAAAATAGTATTTGTTAATCATGTATTGTGTGCCAGGAACTGTACAAGATCCTGCAATGAACCAAAATAGTGTGAAGTGAGTAATATGTATATTTTAGACATAAGGAAACCCAATCTCAGACTCTTTCATTTTATAATAAGATATCCAATTCAAACTTTTTTAAACAACAAAAAAATGGAGAGTTCATACAGAGGAAATTCTAAAACCAGCTAATTATAGCTGAAATTTTCTCTACAGTAATATAACAATACCTCATTTTTTCCCCTTAATCTATTGGCTCTGCCATCTCCTGTCTTGGTTTCAGATCTAAGCTTCATGTGGTGTGAAAATTACTACAGTAGCTCTAGATCCTCTAGACAAACTACACAAAAATCAGAAGTATCTTTCTCAAAAGCCCCAGCAAAATGCTTATCATAGGGGTTCTAAGTGGGTCACATGCGCATGTTTGAACTAATGATTGTGGCCAGAGAGAATTCGGGGATCTATTTGTCTAAGCCTTTGTCAGGTATTCCACCATGGCAGATAGTAAATGAAAAAATATATGCAAAACTCTGTATCTAAGAAGAGGGCAGGGTGAACTGTTTGCAGACAAATGAATGTGCTTGGAATCACAGTGTAGTAAGTGTGATTCACTAAATTTGAAACTATGTCCTTACAATTCCAAAGTATGAGTTCTTTTTAAAAAATAATTTTTAATTGTAATTAACTATATATATATATATATTGCAGTATAGGAAAATAAAGCAAAATATATCCTCAATTTCCTGTTGGAAGCTGGAATACTGTCTGGCATACAAATAGTTGATGCCTAATACAACTGTATGGAATAAATAAATAAAATATACTAACACTTGATGTGAGGTTGAATGCCCTTAACAAGAAGTAAATTCTGAGGAGAGTGCTATCATTAAATGACAAAGGAATAGAAAAAGTTGCATGAATTAGAGAGTGTTTGAGTTTAGCCAGGAGATTGACACAAATTAAGAGGATTTAAATCAGAGTCAGAAAGAGCACTTTAGACAACATGAATAGTTAGGTGGAAACTGCAAAGTACAGATCTTTCTCAACTTACAGTGGGGTTATGAGGGTAAATAATGCAAGTCAAAATGCACTGAATACACCTAACCTACGGAACAGCATACCTTAGCCTAGCCAACCTTAAATGGGCTCAGAACACTTACCTTAGCCTACAGTTGGGCAAAATCATCTAACACAGAACGTATTTTATAATAAAGTGTTGAATGTTTCATGTAATTAATTGAATACTATACTGAACATGAAAGTGGGAATGGCTGTCTGGGTGCAGAATGGTTGTGAGAGTATCGGTTGTTTACCCTCAATAATGGTGGGGTGAACTGGGAGCTTCAGCATCACAAGAGAGGATCCCACTGTGTATCACCAGCCTGGGAAAAGATCCACATTCGAACTATGGTTTCTACTGATTTCCTATCACTTTCACTCCATCTAAAGCCAAAAAATCATAAGTCAAACATTCATAAGTTAGTCTGGATAGGGGTTACTCAGGTTCCCATTGGCTGGACCATAGGATGTCTCAGGATCAGTCTTAGGAGCTAAGCGTCCTCAAGGAGGTGGGTTCAACACAGCCTGGACTTCATCTATATGCAATAGAAACTATGCTAAGGTAGTTTTTTTCTTTCCAATGCAGAGTTGTATCAACACAGCCCTCCTAAAGTTAGGAGAAATAATCCAGTGGTTCCCTGGTGAATGGAAGTATGGAAAAAATAAGAAGTATGGAGAAATAGTAAAGGGTTAGTTGTAGTAGCAAGGTGAGAGGTGAGAGGGATCAACTTAGGGCTGTGTCTAGAGAATGGAGAAGAACAGATTAATAAAGAGACACTACAAGTTAGACAAGAGCAAAGAACAAAAAACGAGTGCAGGGTCTGTTAGGACTGTAGACACACCATATTCTTCTCTGTCCTCTCAGAAATCATTTACCTTTTCTTTTTCATACTCATAGCCTAGTTTATTTCCTTGTTTAACAGAACTTACATTTCCTTACTCCATTTAAACATCTAATAAATTAAATGACTTGTATATTTGTTTCTGATCTTTTGAAAAGGTGCACAAAATTTTAATGTAATATATATCAATATCATCATGAATGACTTCAAATTTAGATTAAATCAGTTATGAAAAACATCTATGTCTAATTTGGTATCTTACAAAAATAAGGACAGACGTAAAAGTAATCTTGCAGTGGATCTAAAGGATACTGATAATGGAACTAGTAAAAACATAATATATTTAGCTGGTCTTCTTATTTATCATTTGTTGGTCTTTAAAATTTTATTTTTATTAAATTTTAATTTTATATTGGACTGTAGTTGATTTACAATGTTGTGTTAGCAGAGAATCAAACTAATCTGAATGATATTAAATACTGTGGCCCCAAGGGGCTAAAGAACTAGTTTCCAGACTAAGTCTGTGTGAAGCTCAAGGACAAGTGAAAAATGATGAAAATTCAAAACATCAAGGGGACTCCAATTAAGGAGATTATAACACATTTTTTAAAAGGTGGCTTTGAGAGAAGACTTGAAGGGTTGTTAAGTGAACAAGGAAGAAACCAGACATTTTGCAAATAAATGCAGATTGGCAAGAAATGTGTAGGTCTGTAGTGAGGAGTCACGCTTTGCTGTAGCAGAGGTACACAGAAGCGAGAGACGGGAATGCTTTAAAGGTGGCATTAGGATAATTTGTAGAGCACACTAGTTGTTAGGTTTTACCCCGAAAGTGAAAAAAGGACTTGAATACTATAATGTATTGAGCGCTAAGACACTGAATTTAGACAGAACTGAGTTTATAGCTGGTTCCAACACTTATGAGTTAAGTGATTCACCATATGTAGAATAGGGATAAAAATTTATGTAGCTGTTAGTTTTAAATGAGGCAGTGCATAAAAATTCTTAGCTCACTGTCTGGTAGAGTGTAAATGCCCAGTGTTTCTTAATTACTATTAGCATATTGTAAAATAACCATAGTAATAAGAACAAAAACTACAACTAAGCGATACAACCTGAAGAGATGTATATGATATAGCAACTCAGACTTGACTTCAGAAAATCAGACTGTAGCTTCTACATTAAAATAAAAAAAATTATAGGGGAACACTTTAAATGACTATTGTATGTAGGACAATAGGAAAGTTAGACATTACTGATGAAACTGTTAGTATGAATAAATGGTAGTGAATTTCCTGCATTTCCAGAAATTTTCTCATACCTGGTCCACTTTCCCTTAACATTCTCATTCCTTTATTTCTTGCTAAAACTTGAACTCTTGATTTATTTCTGTGCATGTCTTAGGAAATCTTCTGGAGTTTATCAAAATAAAAAGAGTGAATATTTTAAAGTTATTTATATTGTAGTCTTACAAGAAAAACTTAAGGTTACTGTTTATATTTCACTTGTATAAATGAATTCCCTGATGAAGTTGAAATTTTAATAATGCATTTATGAATCAGAAGAATAAATACAATTTATTTCCCTCCTGTGAATCCAAATATTACGGTGGTTCGAAAAGTGTTTTCAAGTGCTTTGAAATTTTACAAGATGGTAAAATGGATCACTTTGAAATTAAATAAGTGGTAGAAGTACCAAAAGGGTTATCAATGTATCTTTTTATTTAAACATAATTATTGGAGTATAATTGCTTTACAATGGTGTATTTGTTGGCAGGGCACAGATTGGATTCAGGATATAAAAAATGTATTAAATAGGTTAATGTAACTCTAGTTTCATGAGGTCACTGATAATGATGATACCCATAGAGTATATTTCTTAATTCACAGAACATAAAATATTAAATTATAAAAATAATATACATCTCAAATGACTGTTGGAAAATGGTTTATCTTCCACTCTATTTCTATTTATTAAAAAGTCATTTGTGTCCAACAAAATTTCTTTGAATTAGATTTTATTATTTCCCAGTGTGAATAAAAATTTGGATGGAAGTAGAAGTTTTTTTATGTCAAAAAATGGCAAGCAAATTAAGGCTTATGCAAGAAATCAGGAAGGCATATTCAGTCAATATTAAGATACATGTAACTATGATCTATTAAAATATTTCTTTACATCATCTTTCTACATAAACTAATAATTTATATTCAAGCCATTGTCATGTATCAATTAAATGAGTTTGGTCAAGCTTTTTTTTAATTAAAAATTATTCAGGGTTCAAATTACTCTGTGTATTTGATATAAATACAACAAAGTTTTAAAGCAGAATTTAAATAATGTATACTTTAATTAAAAACAAAAGCAATGTTTCTTTTCACTCAAATTGATGAATAATCTTGATTTACATTATTAACGAAAAAAATGTAGGTTATTTTAGGATTTTCTTGGCTTAGTGACATAAATCATCAGCTACTTCCATAGCATATGCAAACCCTGATTCCCTTTTGTTTCAAATAAACTAAAAGGTATATTTATGTATGCAAAATTACATAAGCATAAAAGTAAGTGACTACATCATGGCAAAAAACGAATTACTATAATTTTACAGTGTTTTTCTTAAAAATCAGTTGTCAATATAGAAAAAAATCTATATATTTCATTATTCCCTCTCCCTTCAAAAAAAAAAAAAAAAAGGAAAGAAAGGTAACGTTTCAATAGTATTGGAAAAAATTCAGCTAACCTCAGCCTAAACAAATATAGAGGAGATTTTAAGCATACCTAACCCAACAAATAGTTTTAAGAGTTTTTTAAGGCAACTATCATCTTTATTTCCCCTGAAGCTATTTCTATTCATTTTGTGAAGTCTCTATACCCTATATCACACTGGTGTAAACACCGAAGGATAAAACCCTGGCACTGTGATGTCTGTTGCCTAGCATTCTTAATATACTCACGGGATTATGGTGAATATGTCTACTCATGACATGACAGATTAGACTCAATAGGAGATTTCTCCATATATCTACTAATTTGGTAGGTTTTTCCACTACAGTTAAATGTAAAGGCTCTCTGACATCCTTTTCATGTACTTCAGTTTTGCTTGAACCATATCTTAAAGAACATTAAAACCTGACATGTTGCTGCATAATCGTTTTTCAAGAGATAGAACACTAACGTAACAAGTGAACATCCTTAATTTGAAGGGGAAAAAAATAGGAATCCATTTGTCTACTTATTCTTTGATTGACCCACACTAATCAATTTCTTTTTCCTACATGGGTAGCCATAGTGAGGCTACAGCTACAGATTTACAACTAAGTTAAAATGGTACAAAATATTAACTCAGGCGGATTCACAAGGAATAGTTTTTACAACCTCAAATCGCTGTAAAGACAGAGAATATCAGTGTCCCTAATGCTGTCCATCTAAAGAACCCTCACAACTATCACTAACTTTACATTTAAAATAACTTTGCTAGGGACTTCCCTGGCAGTCCAGTGGTTAAGACACCATGCTTCCACTGCAGAGGGTGCAGGTGCAATCCCTGGTTGGGGAACTAAGATCCCACATGCCATGCAGTGGAGTCAAAAAGAAAAAATAAAGTAAAATTAATTAACTTGCTTATATGGTAAGAAAAAAGAAAAGAATATGATGTATATATGACATGAGCATTTTAGCCACATTCACAGAAACTTTCTGAAATGTTCTACTGACTTCTATCATTAATTTACACATGTGTTCTCAAAGATAAAATTATTTATTTAATAGCATTGCTTTGTAGAGCTACAGTAGGAGTCTTTCATTCAAAAGGGAGGTTTATTTGGTATGATACTTGTATTTAAAATTTAAACATTTTAATAAAACATTTCTTCAAGAAAAATTCATGAATTCATAAAATTAAATGTATGGTAAAAAATATCTTCTTCCTCCAACAGAAAAATAATATATCCACTTAAAAATAGACAGAATTAGAAAGCTCAATATGCATTATTGATATCTATACACATTTTATGAGAATTAATATTGCTTTATCTGCTTGGTTCAAAATATCGCAGTGTAATCTATTGCATATACATATGGAATAGGTCCTGGCAATGTGCACATTAGATTCACGTAAGAAATTCTTTAAGTTCTCAGGATGAGCTCTGCCCCCCTCTTGTGAAGTAGTGCATTGTATAATAACTTTTGATGTATTTCTTCATGCAACTTAATTGTTATCTTAGTCTGTTTTTACTACTAAACAGAAAAAACCCAAGTAACTTAGGCGGTTATACTGTTTACTCGTTTAGGGTAAAATAAGTTTGATTTACCATTTCCATCAAAATCCCAAATCATATGTGACAGAGGGGAAAAAAGTACGTGGAAATGTGCTATGTATACACCACAGCTGTCTCCTAAGGAGAAGGCTGCCCTGTGTTTTACTGAACACTTTGGTGAGTTAGCTTAAGGACCTCTGAGGGCAGAAGCAAGAACTATTTTACTTTGCATAATAAAACTCAGGAGGCAGATCTGCAATGTAGAGTGTTTCTAAATTACATGTTATTAGTGCTTCATTGATTTCTTCAGTGAGAAATGCCATAGAATGAATCTAGTTAGAGGCTTTTATTAAATCCTAGAGCTTGGAGTCTACTAATAATACCTGTACAAACTTTTTATTTTTTAAAAATAATGAAATCCTTATATTTCAAACACAGCTTGCTTTTAAATCCACCCTTATTTCCCATACAACAAAAATATTACATAGCTAATATGGGATAGTAATCTGACCAAGTGAACATTCTGTCAAAAGAGGGGCTAGCATACTTGATTCATCCACTTTGGGCTCTTCCCTTACTAGGCTCACATAGAGCCTGTTAATACTGGGCAGAGACCAAGTGGGGAATCAGACGAGATTCTTTAACTCAAGAAATAATGAAGATAACAAACTGAACACACACACACAACACTAGGCTACAAGCAGTCGGTGATTTTCTGTCTAAGCATTTTACACTCCATGTGTGGTCTGTACCAATATGCTAAAGAAGGTGGGAAGTATTGCTTAAGATAAAAGCAAATCCAGTAACCATAATGAAAAAAGAAGAATGGCATGGACAGGTCAAAGCTTGAAAAGTATAATGTGTTTACTTCTTTAGAAATAAGATGAAGAAAGTTAGCACGTGTTATGTAGAAGAAGCTTTGCATCCTTGTAAGAATGCTGGAGGGTTTGCCAACGATGAATTGCATATGCGTGTGCATCCACACTCTTAAAAGTATATAATTTCTTTAATAAACAATCTATGACTGTCTTGTTTTTTAAGATAGTGCACTAGGCTCTGAGAATTTAGGGAACTGAGAGGTCCTGGCAGTCTAGAGTTTGTGTTTTCGCAGAGTGGAGAGGGAAGGAAGAAGCTCAGAGAAACTGGAAAAGTGAAGGTCATGGTTTCAGGATTTATAAGTGCTTCAGATATTCACTATTTAAGAGCATAGCTAGAGAGAAAAAGTTGCAACTCCTGGGATATTTAAACCCTATTTGTTTGTTAGTTTATTTCCCTGTGGGAGGAATTAGCATATAAGCATGAAGGGAGCAAAAAAATAATTGAACCTCACTGAACTGTGACTTTGCCAGATCTTTATCTAGGAACCGTGTTTGGAAACAATTTTTTTTTTTTGGAAACAATTTTAATTGCTGCTCATCATCCTGATAATATACTTTTCCTAAAAATACGTGAAACAACTCATATTTTCAATTTCTGATGTGTTTGGGCTTCACTGTAACCAGATAATTTTAGTGCTCCATCCACCTGGCCTGTCCATGAATCAAGTCACTAGTGTAGAATTGTCTTGATATATGGCCAGCCATATATGTAATTTTGCTTGAACAGATTTGATAAATTATGAGGGAGAATGATATACTTTACTAACTTTCACTTTCACGGAATGTTTATTTTTTCCCTTAGAGAAGCTTTAAGGAAACATATATCAAACCCAATCCCCTCTTAATCATTTTCTTGCTATAACTTATAAAGAAAAAGGAGTGCTAGAGACCTCTCTCCAGACTACCATGGTGCCAGCTACATGTTATTTCCTCTTTCTTCACCCCTTGAGTGGCAACATAGCCATTGGCTGTGCAGGGCTTATGGCAGATCTGACCCTGGATAATCCCTTAGCCACTTATTGCCATATTTGATTGCAATCACTCATCGACTTTTGAGGGTCCTAAAAGAGTGACTCCAGTTACCACCTTCGTCTTTTCCAGCCCACCCACATTGAAGAACAACACTGATGTCCACTTTCCATAAGATTCCTGAACTATCCAATCTGACACATTCACTGGAACCACCTTCACCTCAGGGTATGTGCTAGGGAAGAGAGGAGTATATCAGGAAGAAACTCTTGGAACATTATTTGTTTGTTTATTTGTTTGTCTTGGTTAGCAAGTCAAGCTCAGAAGAAGTCAGAGCGTGGAAACGGACATTTTCAGATTTTTATAGAAGTGCCTGTTGCTTTCAAGGTCTCCCTGTCACTGTGATTTACAGATACACTCTATTCATCTTATTGTTTATCATGTAATCATTGATTGAAACACACACACGCACACCGTTCCAACTACAACCATTAATTTTAAGACACTATACAGTCAACCAATCACCCCTAAAGAAAAATGACAATAATAAAAATATCATTTTCCCAACTGCTCCATTTTCCTCTCAAGAAAAAGGAGTACTTTAAAGGTAGATTTCTAGAGAAATGTAACCCAAAGGAACAGGAGAAGTAGTTTGAAATTCTAGACAATAAGATCAAATGTGGTGTCAAGGGTGATTTCAAGGGTAGGCAAACCTTTCAAAACATCTCAGATAGCTATAATGTTACCTAAGTTGCCATCTTCCCTTTCTATATATAGAACTAGTCCTGGGGTAGGTACGTAAATCAGAAATGATTACCTTCTTGTATTTACTATAAGCATCCTCTGTGCCAAGTTACACTGACCTACTTGAACTGGATGAGATTAAACTCCAGTTGCACTCCAATTTGAGAGTGGGCAAGAGATGAGAGAGGTGTGATTTACAGATGCTACGAGGGTCAGACTGTAAATACATCTTTTTACATCAACTGACACCCGTATTCAATTGTATCAAAGGTATTGTTTTAGTCAGTGAAAATTTTAAAGAATTTCTATTTACAGCCCTAACTAGCCCAAATGTTAGCTGTACCCTTGTATTTAGGTAAAAATATCTTGACAGTAATATTTTTTTTACCTTCCAGCTATTTTTATTCATGACAACTCGAAACCTCTAAGAAAGACTTCTGCTAACTTTTGGATTTGTTGTTGCATTACTTTGTGGCCTTCTTAGGGTCTTGCACAAAGCTTTGTCAAATCTCCCTGCTCTGAACCACACTGCCTCCTTCTAGTTCTTGCTTTCGTCCCCCCCACTACCAAAAATAAACCATTTGTGGGAGAATTATCTAAGATTTTTTGAGGGAGATCCAGTGGAATTGTTTCTTCACTCATTGCTTGACTACCTGCTACCCATGTTTCTCTTCCTATTCTGTCGATTTTCCTCACCACTCCAATCTTCATACAGAAATGTTTAAAAAATATGGTAACATGATAAATTACTGCCAAACCTATTGTTTTTCACTTCTTATAGGCAAATTCTAGCAGCACCTGCACAGAAAGTTGTAATCTTTACGTATATTACAAGAAACTGACATTTAAATTTTTCTCTCTTCAAAATGGTGTCAAAAATAAAACACAATCAATTATGTAGATGTCCGTTCCTTTTGAGATTTGATCTTTAACCCAACCATTGTAACACAACCATTTTTCTGAAAAAAATAAACTTATTTTTAAATTATTTTTAAATTTCTGGCTAGTTAAAAAATTGATAACAAAAATCATTAAATTCCCATGCACTGGTCATATCATAAAAATTTTAAGAGTAGTAGAACTATAATATTAGTCAAATATATCTATGTACATGTAATGATATAATAACTTAATTCTTTGGATTCAAATTATGAGTAAAATAATGAAACATGTTGCTTTACATTTGTAGAGCACTTTTGATTAAAAAGATAATGAATTATTTCAATTTCTATGACATTAAATAGATATAATTGACTCTTCTAAGAATTACACATGCATTTTTATTTTTAATAGTCTCTTTTAATCTTACCTATCTGGATATTTTTGTACATAGAAGATAAAATTATAAATTAAAATTCTTCTTATAAGAAATTTATATTTCTCAGGTCATTATAAAACACTCCTTTTGTAATGCATAATCTCTTCAACTTTAGAACTATGATTCATGGTTCATTAATGACTTGTTGAAATTTAAGATTTTTTCAAGAAAATTTTCTATTAACTGCCAGTCTGAAAAATGTCTGTTTAGTATACATTGCCAGTTAACTGAATGCACAATGAGTTATTAATGTGAAAAATACATCATTTATTACATATTCAATGACCTATTTTAGTTTAAAAAAGTAAGATATAAAATGTTTTATTCTTAAAAGCAAAAAGGCATATAATTTACAGTGATTTAAATCAATGTATTTCAATAAGCATCAGAAAACCATTTGTGTTATTAACTAAATTTCAAGTAATTTATATTTCCTCTAAATATTTAGGGGGTGGATTAGCCAACTCACACTCAGATGTATTAAAACTATCTAATATGGAGTTTTAATAACCTTTTAAAAATGAGTCAATGAGTATTAATCAGTCCCTTTCAGAAGCTCTGGAACTATGGGGGAGACAGGAGATCTCTCATCTTCCAGGAAGTTTAGTTTAGTTAAACTAAACTGTATTCACAGATGGAGCTAATAGACAACAGGTTTAAAGAATGGTTGCATGCTGGTCTCAAGTTTTTCTGCACCATCTCCTGGGCAAGCGGTCATATTCAAGAAAGAAACAAGGACGCCAGCTTGGTTCATTAGCCAGAGCTCAACACTTTAGTGACCATTTTGATTTAGATCAAACATATGTTGCATTGGTGTGTCTGGTTGAGCTCAGCCTAGGGCTCAAGTAATCTTCTGTTGTCTAAAGAGAAGGAATGTGTAAATATCAATAAAACCCAAAGAAGTTATTTTCATTAATAAGCTCTTATGCTATAGTATAAAATAGAAATAATGGTATGTGTCCTGGACTGTGTCACGCGGAATGGGATGGAATTCAGCTGAGGACCTGAATGAATCGGTGGTACCAGGCCATCATTCTCAGGCATTTTTAAAGTGAAAATTAATCTCCTGAAATTCAAATTCCTCAGGACACTCAGAAATGTACCTACATTAGGCTCTGAAGAATTTCTACAGTGCTGAGAACTTCAAACTGTCTTAAAAAGTGAAAAAAAAAGATTCACGTTATTTTTAAATAATGATTTAAAAATAAAATCCAAATAATGATTGATTCGTTTTTTTAAGCTACAAGTTTATCTTTTAGTATAGATATGAAGTAATTTTGTTTCTCTTAAACTCTTCAGTTTTGATTTACATTACAGACTAAACAAACCTGAAAATTATAGATAACAGAAAAAAGAAAAGAAACCAAGCAGAGGAAAAAAAAAAAACTTTTAGCAAAACTGTAGCTAATTGCAGGGTAGCCCTTTCTCCAGTGTAGATTATGAGTAGTTTTGACACTACTATTATGGTCAGCTTAATTTTCAAACGTTATGTTACTGCAGTCCCTAGAAATAATTGAAGTAAGCTGGCTTAAGTCACATTTACCAATGGCAAATGGTGCTGCTGGGGCATTCAGGCTGAGATCTGCCTAACAGGAGATATAAGTCCTTCTTCCTATTTACTGCTTCCACACACACCATTCCTGTGTGCTTGATGCCGTGCTGGCAGCCTGTCAAATCTTGTGTTAGACGCTGAGAAATCAGGTACATAAGAAATACCTTCTTCCCTCAATGCTATGTAGTCTGGTTTAGGAAAGAGTGTAACACTTCCTTCTTTATTTCCATTCTTGTGAGAAACATGAATTAAGTGCCTACCAGTTTTGAGGCACTAAGTATATAAAATCCTGATGCATGTCCAGAAGGTTTTCAGACACAGGAGATATAAATTATTTGAAATGAGAGAGTAGCAACTGTATAAATTATTTGAAATGACAGAGTAGCAATCTGAGAGAAATGCAGATTAATGTGATGAGGGGTCAGAGGAAGAAAACTAATATTAATTAAATGCATATTATGTGTCAGACCTTCTGCCTGGCCTGGAATATACACTCAACACAATAGTCAGAAAATAGTCTCAAATTCTGTTCAAGACAATTCTTAAAGAGAGCAATCTCAGGACACAAGCCACATTTAGGTAGGAAAAAATGTTCCATGAATTGGTAAGAGAAAAGACCATATCTATCCTTCAGGTTTTCCTGATGTGGAAAAGATCCCCATTATGTTAAAAATACTTTTCATATTTAACAGTTTAGTTTTTGAAACGCATGCTAATTTTTACTCTTACTTTTCACTTTAGCAGTAGGGATAATTACTGTGAAATGTAATAGGAATTATGATGACCATTCACATTCATTAAAATGGAACTCTATATGCTGGTAGAATTGCTATAATTTAATATAGAATTCTGACAAGTATTGGCAAAACACCTATACATTTGACTATATATCCCTAAAAGAAATAAAGACATTTAAAAATATCCTCAAGCATACTTTTCAGTGTTTCTCACAATATATATAAATAACTGAAATAAAATTTTGCCTTACGTGTGTTCAAATTATTTGCATGTTCCTCTAATTATTATTAGCTCCAACTTCAGCTCTGTAGTAATCATTTCGACCCTCAAGAGATGTTATGTTCTGACAGCATATTATACAATACATACAAGCCCAGAATCACACATGGTATTCACTGCATCCAGACAAAGTTAAACTCCTGCCTCTAGTAGCAAATTTACCCTAATGATCCAATTTACCTGTTATAGGGGAAAAGAAATACCTCAAATGGTATACTATTAACCATATGTGTCATAGATATAGGAATTTTGACCCAAATAATTGTGTTAATAGTGCATTTAAAAAAATAAGCAAAGTTGATAATAGTATATTAAATACAGTAATAGGGAATAGGAGAATGAGATAAATAAAAGCAAATGTTACATATTAAATTATTTATCAATAATAATTTATCAGTAACTTGAAAATAACAAAAAGATATTTATTAAACATAACACTCAATGCCAATTAAATAAAATTTTATCCTCAACAGATAAGTAAAAGAACAATATATATATATATTTTAGATATTACCTCAAGAGGAGCCATTTTCAGTTTCTCTGCTGATTTCTTCAGTCTCTTAACTATTATAGTGCTTGCACTCAGACCTAAAGATTATTACTTTTTTTTTTTTTTTTTTTTTTTTTTTTCTTTTTGCGGTATGCGGGCCTCTCACTGCTGTGGCCTCTCCCGCTGCGGAGCACAGGCTCCGGACGCGCAGGCCCAGCGGCCACGGCCCACGGGCCCAGCCGCTCCGCGGCACATGGGATCCTCCCAGACCGGGGCACGAACCCGCACCCCCCGCATCGGCAGGCGGACTCCCAACCACTGCGCCACCAGGGAGGCCCCCTAAAGATTATTACTTTAATGCAAATGTAAATACTTTTCAAATATGCTGCATTTTCAATAAGTTCTACTTATTTTCCATAAAAACATTGTGACAGTATATTATAATTTTTAATCACTTTATTGCTGAGCACGTAATAGGTGTTCTGAAAATAATAGTTGCTTGACAAATATATTAAACTCTTTGAAAACATATACTTGGCTGTCCAAAGAACAGTTTCTATATCATATCTTGACTGTGAGCCCCGATTCTAATTTATGAATCTCCCTTTTTATTTTTGCAAGTTGAATTTTTCACTCTTTCAGAATTCTTACGACTCCAACTTTTAGACAAGAAAATTTTCACGTTAATTCAAGAGAAACAAATATACACAAGAACCAAATAATGGCTCATATAACATATCTGAAGCAGTTTCCTCCCCTCCAAATTCCCTTGAAATAGAGAATAAAATATTAGTTTGGTTCAGATTCACTAACATTGCTAAGCAATACTTTAAATACTTCAATAAAGTATCAGGAGACACAGTATTAGAAATTGTGAATATCCAAAGTTTCCCCCGTTAAGTATTTAAACCACTTCTGTGAACCTTTAGAGTGATGTCATTAGGAGTTATTACTTTTTTACCTCTTGTGAACACATAGAGAGATATAACACACCCACACATTTTCTCAAAGTGCAGACCTCACACATTTCATTTCAACGTACTATACTCCCTGATACAATGCTATATTCATTTCTCTATGGGCAAAACAATACAAGAATGTTCTTATAATATGTTGAATAGATGTTGATGCGAGTGGCCTGCTTCTCTGAAAGGAACTCAGGCTAAGTTCGAACATCAGCATTTTGCAAAAGCCTAATCCGAATACCTTAAGAGCAATTTGCCAAAGTATTAACCGTAAGATTGATTTAAAAATGCAAGCATAGCTTTATAGATTCACTTCTCAATTACACATAAGAGGGAAGAAAAGACAGGAAATTCATCACTAATGTTGCTCAATAAAAGTTCATCAAGCAGACGAGACAGAGCTACAGTACAATTTTGTGTATATTTGTGGTATAACTGAATTTTTCTTTTGGCGATTTCCTGTGGCTTTCTACCAAGATTAGAGAGAAATGTACAAGTCAATGCTCGTCTGAGCACTCACCTCACGTGGGTGATGAGGAGGGTGGCGGTGGGGATGAAGAAGTCATCAGCTCGGTCGAACTGCTTTCCCACAGGCTGGGTGTGGATGGTGTGATGTGGCGCATCCCCGCTGGCCAGGGTTATCACCTAAACACAACACCACATTTAGATCTTGGCCGTGCAGGCCCTTAATGGGATCAGAGATGAAATAAATCTCTGGAAGTTGTTTGCACAGGCTCTTTGTTTTCAACCTCAAAATTAGTACATTGTTAAGCACATTGCAATTCTGCGTTTGCTTATTTCCAGTGTAAAAGTTTCTAAAAGAAAAAAATGGGAAACATCTTTTTCTTGAACAATTTCTGCCTAAAAGATAAAATAAATATACATATAGGTAACTTCTGCATTATAAAAATGTTATTGCTATAATAAGAAATATGAAATCAAGCGTACACATGACATAAATGAGATGCTGGCTTTCTTTTCTTTCTTCCTTCTTCCCTCCCTCTCTTTCTCTCTCTCCCCCTTCCTTCCTTCTTTCCTTCCGTCCTTCCATCCATCCTTCACAACTTGATTGAGGAATAAATGATATATTAAAAAAAAAACCTCCCCCTCCTATACAACAGAGTTGTAAACATAGGACAGAAAACTCTAAAATATATCATTTGAAATACTTTTGCTCTTAGAAATCTTAGAATAGATTATATATTTTAAAATTTTCCCTTTTATAAACTGAAAATGATAAATTTGAGTAAGTTTTAATCAAAGAGGTCTCTTCTAACTATTGGTCATTAATTGGTTTTTAAAACTTTCATAGTTCATTAAAGAAGAGATCACTACATTTAAGCTCTTTTATCCCTTATATCCCATTTTGCATGAAATTCTATCAGTTCTTTCTTCTGATTTCTCATACCTTCACAGCTGTCCTATTGTCCCTGCTGCACAGCCACTGTGCTGTGTTAGCTTTTTAAAGTATTTTCCTGCCTTTATTTTACCCCTTTTAAATCCTTTCTACATATGGGCACCAAATCAAACTTCTTAAACTTTTGACTGCCTAAGTTAAATAGACTTTCTTCCCTCAAAACGGAGTGTCTTCCTTTGGTTTTTAGGACAGAAGGAGATAGCATTTTTAGTTTTAGATATTTTTTTACCCTAAAAGGTTAATTTTTGTTAATTGCAATAAGCATAATTTCGTTGAGTTACATTGGGAATTGCCAAGTTCAATAAAATAGAGTAATTATTATAATAGTCAAGAAAGGCTCAGTCATGTTACAGTCACAAACCAAAACAAAGCAGAAACAAATCTTTACTTCTTTACTACTTACTTCTTTACTTTTTAATAATAAAGACTTTTGTTTCATACCTCTTACTTTCCTAGAGGGCTTTGGCAGGATATCTATTGTTTTTAGTGTTTTTAATTCCATTTTCCATGAGGAAAGAGCAGCTAACTACCTTGAATGTTTCCATTCATGAAAGACCTCTTTTGTCAAAACTAATCATATGGCCTCACCCAACCAAAAGAAGCCCCCCACCCACCATGTGTCCAGAGGAAGAGAGAACCAAAGTATGTGATAACGCTTTAAAGACACGCTACCTATTTTATTAATGAGTAACAGTGAGAAAGTCCTCACTGGATTTTAGCCATTCATAATTATGCCTATAAGACTTTAATAAAACTCAACAGGGGTAATAACAATGGAACTCCCCAAATTTTCTTCCCTTTAGGTTGTATAGAGGTACATAATTCTCAAGCTGCATGTACATGTATTTGAAATTAATAATACTTAGACTGATGGCAGCAATAATAATACTTATTGAGAGCTTGCTATGGGCCAGGTAACACACTATAATGTGTGCATTGCATCCCAAACTTACTGATGCAAAAATATTTCACGCCACTGAAGGCAGATTAACTGGACCTCTCTTCTGTGCTTGGCACCGTCCTAGGTTGTAAAAAATACAAAGCCACTTCCCCAGTTCCCTTCAGTCTGGACTTTGATGGGTTGAGGTCCTTCTTGCTGCTGGAATTGAGCAGGGAGTGGTGAATTGCCAGGTTTGGGACTGAGCTCACTGAAGGACACAGATTGATCTGTGATGCACCTCAGTCAATAAGTCCAATCTTGCAACAATTCTGAACTCATTTCTAACAGCATCCTGCTGCTGGCCTGTCATTATGTGATGCCTGCTGCAAACCCAGAGCTACCACCTCCCACTGTCACCCCATCTGGCTGGGTCCTACTTCCTGGCCAATGGAAGAACACAAGGACTTTATTCCAAGTTGCATCCTGGGGATATTTTCTTCTCTAATTGTTGTGCGTTTACAAGACATTACATACAGGTTGCAAAACTGTGCAGATGACAGACTAATGAGTTTTAGAGTTTTACAGAATTTCTTAAGCTTTCATAAGATATAAGTGCCCTTTATAAAGAAAAACATACTTATAGGCATAATTATGAATGGCTAAAAACATACTATAATTAATTAATTATAATTAATTATAAATGTCACAGAGAATAATACATATTGCTTTCATAATCGACAAAGATGTACAGATTTAATTATACTCAACAGGAAAACACAAAGGAGGGCTTTCAGATCCTTGATAAAATGTTTTGCACCTTCAAGGGTAAGAGGGTCCCATTATAAAATATAACATAGTAGGGCTAAAAAGTTACTCCTAGCCCTCAAGACCTGGCATCAATTTCTCTTTCCAGTCTAATCTTTCACCATCATGGCACAGGGACACTCTAGCAAAAATGAGAACTTGACCATGTTTTTGGTTTCAATTCAATTTCTCCAGAGGAAAATCTGTTCCTCTTTCAAACAAATCTCAAATCCCATTTCTTTCGAAGATATTTTCTGGTAATCCTGTTGGGAGACAATTATCCATAAATATCTTGACATTTCCGCAGAGTCAAGTCTCTCTGAGCAAAAAAAAACACGCCACCTTGGTTAAAGGATGATGGTGCAGCAAAAATGCCTTTGGAAGCTAGAGATAGAGTATTTCTCCTGAGAGATTTAGAGACTTAATTCCTCTGAGCCAGTTACTGAGGTGCCAGGGTACTGACCTTCCCCTCTTCTCCCTGGAGAAGATTTGCATGCTTTCCAGACTAATAATCTCTTCTCTCTCACATGAGATGGTGGGTTGAGGTGCTAGCAGTCAAAAATAACTTAGAGACACATGATTCCAGGCTCCTCCTGCAGTAGGACTGTGCTGGTCATAAAGGGTGACACTAGCCTCACCACATCACCCCATAGGGGTTGGGGTCAGAGAATAAATACTAACAGGCTGCATGGGTAAGAAACGGTCTGTTCTCTGATCCAGAGACCCTGTGTTTCCTGTCAGTCTGTCTATCATCTATGATCTATCTATCTATCTATCTATCACCTATTTATCATCTATCCATCTTATACATACATAAATACCCACACACACACTCTTCATGTAAATAAGTCTTGTTGTATGTCGTATTTTAAGAGTAATTCTCAGTTCTTACATTTTATTTTATATTTTCAGTTGTGAAACTAACCTTTCACTTCCACCCACCAAGAATTTAAAAAATTCACTAAATCTTATTAGCATAATTTTTATTAGACATTCAGAGAAAAAGAACCTGTTTTTAGATGGCTGGACAATGTGTGGGAAATTTCTCATCAACTCTACAGATAGTCAGTGTCAAAATGTGTATATATGTATATATACCTCTATCTGTCAATTTCTCATGTAAACAATTTCAAAACATAAGCCAATTTCACAAAAATGACAGTACATATTCCCAATTAGAAATGAACCTGCACTCAGATAGTAAAGTACTATGTGTTTGGAGAATACTGGGGACCTGCTTTGAGACTCTGTCTAACTCTCCTGGTCTCTTTCTCACAGGACCCACCTTCCAGGCCCCATTTAAAAGAGATGGAAACAAGGAAATTCTCATGAAAATTCGAGGGAGGTAGGAAACGTAAATCATAATATTTTTTTCTTAATGGCTTTAGCTTTGTCATCGTAGGTTATTCTTTTTGCATATAAATCTAATGTTTGGAATGTCTGAACTAAAATATTTTCCAAGAAAAGAAGTACTTGAGAATCAATATTTTTTTCCCTTACTGTGAAGATCTAGGTGGAAGAATATCATTGTTAAATGGTTATGTGTCCAATTAGATACTGAAAGGTTTAAAGATCATTATTTTCTCTAATATACTGAAATGTACTTACCTGTAGCATTGGAGAAGTCTTTTCCATGGTACCCCAGCTTAGCACCCAGACCTGATCATGTGATTTGTCGTAGTGTAGTTTAACAGGGATGGGATCTGTGCTTACTGCCTGTAATAGAAAGAAGTTGAAAAAGTTTTCAGATGGAAATATTAGTTTAAAACTAGGCCAAAAATTATAGAAAAATCCAAGAGTTTAGATGTCAGATTAAAAAGGTATGTAGCCAATTATCTAATTTTCTAAACCTTTATTTGATTAATTTGGAAATATGATACTTTACTCAAATATATTTTTGCACAATTTTATATAGTCTTACATTCATTCATTACCTATGCAAATTGTGTTTAATGGAGAAGCTATTTAGAAACTCAAGATATAAATGATTAATATGTGCATTTTAATCAACTGTTGAGTACAGGTAAGAACTATATTTATACTGTTAGATTTTTCTATCCCACTGCTGGTTATGAGATTTGACCATTTATAATGCTAAAATGCCAACAATCTGATATATGGTTGTAACTCTAATAACAGATTACCTAATTTAGTTTCCTTAATGAGAAGTCTAAAGCCACAGAAAAAGAAGCAATTTTTTGTATCGTACTTGATATGGTAAATGTATTTTTCTGCTAATATTTATAATATCTAGCATTTACTGAAAACAAAACTTCCAAAACGCACATTGCTGCCAGAAAGTTATTTCACTCACGTTAATTCCAAGCTATTTATATCATAAGCTAATACCTTTTTGAAGTAATTTCCTGTAATATTAATAGTTGCACATTTTCTAATTTAATAACATAGAACAAATTGTTTTCAATAAAACAACCTTTATCCAATATTGAAAACATTTCTTTCCAAGCTCTATTGAATATCCTTAGAGAATTTCCCAAGTCCTAGTTTATAATGTAATTCTCTTCTCAGTGGATTAAATGTAAACTATAGTTGTAGTTTATATAGAGATTCATATTTTAACTAACACTTTGGCAATTTAGTCTTACTAAAGTATTTCTTTTCTGAAATCTTGCCCTATATTTTATCTATTTAAAATTCTCAATATTCTTGGATTAGAATTAATTACTGGATTTCTGAAAAGACCTATTTAAGCATTTCTGTATTAGTGTCCTCACCCCTTTCTTTCTGGCTAACAGAGCCACGATAACATTTTGGGTTCAGGTGGGCAGTGATATTCTCAGGGAAGGTAGCCCACCTGAGGACCAGCAGAGATTTAAGACAATGACTAATCTTGTTCCCTTTTGACAAGTGTGAAATTTCCCAGACTCTCTAGAGGTGAGGGATAGTCACATGGCATATCCTAGTTTACACATTGTGAAGATTAAGGTGATGAATAATTTCTGAGAGTGAAGCATTTCCATCGAAAGAGACAATAGCAGTAGGAGACCTCCACGCACCACACTTTCTCCTTCTTCCTGCTTTGAATGCTGTCAGATGAGGATATTAAGCCTCAATTTCTAAAGCCATTTTGAGGTCATGAAACAATAAGCTTAAGAAGGAAAAAACACCACTTTGAGGATTTAGCAGGAGAAATATGAAAAGAGACTGAATTCTCCATGATAGTCTTGAATTGCTGCACAAACCTAGAATAACTATCCCGAGACTTGATGTTATTTGGGATAACTATACAGTTCTATTGCTTGAGGAATAGCTGGTCTGGTATTTGGTGAATCGTACTCAAGTGAATGCCAGACGTTTCATTTTGATTCTTCATGTACTGATCAATAATTTCAACGGGTATATAGCAAAAGAGCCATCATTAATCATTACACTAATAACAAAGCAGTAAGATTCCTTGGATTTTTCATATTTTTCCCTTTATATGTTAAACCTGATCCATGTAGGATTATAATAGCCTACTTTGCGTGCAACTTAAAATGGAATAATCTTTAGGCATTTAAAATGTTAAAGACAAAATAGTTCAATAGGCAACAAAAGCAGCAATAACAAAAAGACCTCATTGTTAATCAATTGTTAGGATATGGTTATAAAAATAGCAAAGATCCTTAGATAACTTTATAAAGTAGGGAACAATTTGAATAAACATTTTCAGTTTGCTAGCTCTCATAAATTTATTTCCTTTTCACTTGGCCCTTCATAAATATTATCTTGTAAGGACATACTACAATCCATAGGTTCTGTTAATGTCCCCATAAGACGTGATAAGAAAACTGAGACACTTATCTTACCAGTAGTCATCCAGCCAGTGAACAGCAAGCCTGGGATTTGGGTCTGTGTTCTTTCCCAAAGTGGGAACCTCCCTACCTATGAAAGACCGTTCTTCCTAGTTGACAGTTTCATTCCTGACAATGTGTGCATATGTTGCCCTCTTATTTATGCTTCATAGATAAGAAACATTCTTTTAGGTTTTTTTCTTTTGGAGGGTGAAGAGAAACCCATGGGACCCAAGGATATGCAGTATCATTTGTATAAGCAGTACAATCCCAGGGGAGAATCACTGACAGGCAGTATACACCATGCTTATGAGCATGTATTCTGAAGCTGACTTCAAATCTTAGCGTCTTCATTTAAATTTAAATAATAATAATAATAATAACAACTTGGGAACTTACTAATGTTTTCTGTGGCTCAGTTTCCTCTATAATAAAATGGAGACAGTAATAACACCTACTTCAAAGGGTCGTTGTAAATATTGGGTGAGGTAGTAAATATAAAGTGCTCAGGTATGCCTGATGAATGCTAAACATGATGGAAATACCACTGCTCCTACGGTTAGAAAAACTAACTGAACTAGAGTATTTTCATGACAGCACTATAGTGTTTTAGAGATGTAATGCCCGTATTTAGCAAATGAAGAAACTAGAAGAGGATATTTACTTTAATAATCACAGTCTCTGTCCTGGAAGAGTTTATAGGTGAGAGGGTGAAAGAAGAATTTAAAATAACTTGATGCATGTCACAAAATAAAAATAAGGGTCAAATACCTTGGAAGATCAGAGGAAGAAGTACAGAGCAGGATGGGGGAGAAGAGGAAGTGATGCTTTAATTGAGCCTTAAAGTATAAACATTTTCTTTTATAAATGGCAGGACAGAGACAATTTTTTATTTACCTTATTTTTTTTAATTGGGATATATTTGCTTTACAATGTTGTGTTAGTTTATGCTGTACAAAAGAGTGAGTCAGCTATATGTATACCTATATCCCCTTCCTCTGTGTCTCCCTTCCACCCCTCCCATCCCACCCTGCTAGGTCATCACAGAGCACCGGGCTGAGCTCCCTGTGCTACACTGCAGGTTCCCACGGCTATAACTTGACAAATGGTAGTGTATTTTTTAAAGTTAAGTTATGAGAATATATTTCAGGAGGTGTCAGAAGGCAGTTCACAATTAAATTCCTTCAAATAAGTGAAGATATACGTTTTTGAAGGAAGAAGATATCAATTTTCAAAACAACTTCAGAATTTGAAAGGAAAAATCTATTTACAAGTTTTCAAGTGTGCAGATACAAAACGTTTTACGGAGGAAATGCTGACATGGTTTTCAGCAAGGAAATCATACAACAATGACAAAAATATGTGCAAACAACCGTACTCAGGGTCATCTTTCTATAACCCAATTTTCAGTCAAAAACCAAAAATTTTCCTGGTGTATACTTAAATGGCCAATGTTTTGAAAGGGATAAATTACACGTGTTGACTTTTATAAAATATCTTCTGCTCTACTTTGGAAATTACTCTAAACGTTCAATTTAGAACATTAGCTTCTGAAAAAGAGAAAGGCACTATATTTGACACACACAAGAAATTCGTGCCACAAGTAAGCCTGTAAGCCTGTGTTATAAAACAGATCTTATTTTTGAAAAAGACTGTATAGAGTCTATTATCCTTAATGGTCCTCTTTCTCCTCTACTTCCCATCCTCACGCCCCGGCTGGACCTGCCTTCCAAACGCTGAGCCCTTTGCAGCTCCTGCCCTGCTCAGACCACACAGGGGGCCTCTATCACCTCCAACCTCATCTCCTGGTTTCCACCTTTCAACTTTCTACTCGTCCACTTTCTCGACAGATTTGTCAGAGTGCTTTGTTTTCTTTTCTTTTCTGGTGAGCATTAGGCAGATCATGGCACCAATTGGCTCAAAACACAATGTCTTCTCATTTCCCTCAGAGTAAAAGCCAAAAGCCCTTATAATGACCTGTCTCTCCAGGTCTTCTTTCTCAGATCCTTCACCTTCCAGGCTCCCCACGATGGCTCCAATCCAGATGCTGTGGCTTCCTTGCTGTTCATCCAACATGCCGATCACGCTTCTATTTTTGGAGGCTTTTCCCCAGAACCAACCTCCTTCTCCAGATAACCAAGTGTCTACTTCTTGGACACCTTTGTTGAGAACTCACCTTGTGGGCGAGGCCAGCATGACCACTCTATTTAATACTGTAACCAGCCTGCCCTTCATCTTTAACTTTCCCAATCCCACCTGGTCTGCTCTGCCATTTTACCTTTTCCAGTGGCACTGACCACTTTCCATACTGTAGAATTTACATATCATTTTTAGTATTCTTATTTTTTGTTGTTTGTCTCTATCCAGTGGGCTCTAGGTTCCAAGAAACCAGGCCTTTTGTGTTTGTTTAGCTCAATGGTATCACTTATGCACTTAGAACAGTAACTTGTAAACTGTAGTATTCAATATATAATTAATGAACATCTACATCTACTTCATTGGGAAAAGCAAATTGCAAAATTGAACAACATGACAAAAGGCATTATAAGTAAGATCATGATTATTACTTTATATAACAAAGACAACTACACTCTGCACTAGGCTTGTTATGAACAAAGTTTTTCTCTAAATATTTTACAAATACAAATTAGTTTTTTAATCTTCTTGACAGTTGTTTTGTTGACGTGTACACTATTGATATTTGTAAAGATAAAAGTAAACAAAAGACTAAGGGTGCCAATGTCCATCCCTACAGACTATAAAATTCCCACTCTCCTCTCAAGATAACTTCATACCCACCATCCAATATACAGATAAATTCAGGTCTCCAACTTTGGTCCATATGTTAAATATTTATAAAATGTAATATGATTTTTTTAAGATAAAAATTAAAATAAACAATGTCTTGGGATTCCCTTCCCACAACTAGTCATTTTTCATTGCCCTTGTGTTGCATACATTTTGTTTGGAGACCATTAGTGTAAATATTTTTTGTTTCTGCAGCCATCAAGCATTTATCAAGGAAAACGATGTAAATGTTCAAGAATATGTGATTGGGAAAAAGCATTGCACATATGCTTATCTTTCACCTCAAAATTACCTTCTGTGCATAGAATCCTCAATTAGTACTTAGTATAATTTGCATTTGAGTACCAATATTATTTTGCTAGAAAAATTGTTTTCAATCTTTGCCTTGAGAAGCTCACAGAAATGAGCCTTATTCACAGCAGGTGCTTTGAACTGCCCCATAATAGAACAAAGGGGCTCATTTTTGATCTATTGAATGATTCTGTGAGACTTTGTTTAAATAAAATTTTCTGATACTATAGTTTGGAAATTTCTCTCCATCCCATAAACACTGTAATTTTCTGTACACAGTAGCCTTTGCTTGGCCTGGTGATATTCAGATAATTAAGCCACAATCTTTCTTCCAAAGATTTATTGATTTATGAGACATATTCAGAAGTATCCTTCAAATAACTTAATATTTTGTTATTGTAATTAATAGTAGTCTAAATATTCAGATCCTAGAATATTTCTTATTTTCCCATGTAAGTACCATTTTCAGTGTTATATTATCATGATGAATTATCTTCTTATCCTATTCCTTTGTAAAAATGTGTAAAATATACTACACAATGTAATAACAAAAAGGTTTTATCTGTTGTAGCTTTATAAAGATATTGATATTTTTAAATATTTTAAAACATTGTTTCAAACACTGAATAAGGATACAACTTACTTATAGTATGAATTCTTTTTTTTTCTTTGTAGATCTATAAATTTTAACTCCCTCATAATCCCAACATACCTAGTGTGATACAAAGTTATCAGTATTAGAGACCTTCAAGATGGCAGAATAAGACATGGAAATCACCTTCCTCCCCACAAATACATCAGAAATACATCTACACGTGGAACAACTCCTACAGAACACCTACTGAAAGCTGGCAGAATTCCTCAGACCTCCCAAAAGGCAAGAAACTCCCCACGAACCTGAGGAGGGCAAAAGAAAAAAGAAAAAACAGAGACAAAAGAATAGGGACGGGACCTGCACCAGTGGGAGGGAGCCGTGAAGGAGGAAAGGTTTCCACACACTAGAAGCCCCTTCGCGGGCGAAGACTGAGGGTGGCAGAAGGGGGAAGCTTCAGAGCCACGGAGGAGAGCGCAGCCACAAGGGTGTGGAGGCCAAAGCGGAGAGATTCCCTCACAGAGGATCGGTGCCGACCAGCACTCACCAGCCCGAGAGCCTTGTCTGCTCACCTGCCGGGGCGGGCAGGGCTGGGAGCTGAGGCTCGGGCTTCGGAGGTTGGATCCCAGGGAGAGGACTGGGGTTGGATGCATGAACACAGCCTGAAGGGGCTATTTCGCCACAGCTAAATGGGAGGGAGTCCAAGAAAAAGTCTGTAACTGCCTAAGAGGCAAGAGACCATTGTTTCCTGGTGCGCGAGGAGAGGGGATTAAGAGCACCACCTAAACGAGCTCCAGAGACGGGTGCGAGCCGCAGCTATCAACGCAGACCCCAGAGACGGGCATGAGACACTAAGGCTGCTGCTGCCACCACCAAGAAGCCTGTGTGTGAGCACAGGTCACTATCCACACCACCCCTCCCGGGAGCCTGTGCAGCCCACCACTGCCAGGGTCCTGAGATCCAGGGACAACTTCCCTGGGAGAACGCACGGCACACCTCAGGCTGGTGCAACGTCACGCTGGCCTCTGCCGTCGCAGGCTCACCCCGCACTCCATACCCCTCCCTCCCCCTGGTCTGAGTGAGCCAGAGCCCCCGAATCAGCAGCTCCTTTAACCCTGTCCTGTCAGAGCGAAGAACAGACGTCCTCAGGCGACCTAATGTAGAGGCAGGGCCAGATCCAAAGCTGAACCCCAGGAGTTGTGTGAACAAAGAAGAGAAAGGGAAATCTCTCCATGCAGCCTCAGGAGCAGCAGATTAAATCTCCTTAATCAACTTGACGTACCCTGTATCTCTGGAATACCAGAATAGACAACAAATCAGTCCAAAAACTGAGGCGGTGGACTTTGGGAACAACTGTAGACTTGGGGTTTGCTTTCTGCATCTAATTTGTTTCTGGTCTTCTGTTTATCTTAATTTAGAATTTAGAGGTTATTATCACTGGTAGATTTGTTTATTGATTTGGTTGCTCTCTTCTTTATATATATATATATTTTTTTTTTCTTTTTCTCTTTTTGTGAGTGTGCATGTCTATGCTTCTTTGTGTGATTTTGTCACTATAGCTTTGCTTTTACCAGCTGTCCTAGGATATGGTCTGTCCTTTTCTTTTCTTGGTATAGTTTTTAGTGCATGTTATCATTGGTAGATTTGCTTTTTGGTTTGGTTGCTTTCTTCTTTCTTTCTCTTTTTTTTCTTTTTTTTATTATTTTTAATTCTTTAATTTTTAATATATATTTTTTATTTTAATGACTTTATTTTCTTTTTTTCTTCCTTTCTTTCTTTTTGTCTCCCTTTTTTTTCTTAGCCATGTCGCTGACAGGCTCTTGGTGCTCTGGCCAGGTGTCAGGCCTGAGCTTCTGAGGTGGGAGAGCCAAGTTCAGGATATCAGTCCACCAGAGACCTCCCAGCCCCATGTAATATCAAACAGCAAAAGCTCCCCAGAGATCTCCATGTCAATGCTAAGACCCAGCTCCACTCAACGACCAGCAAGCTACAGTGCTGGATGCATTATGCCAAACAACTAGCAAGACAGGAACACAACTCCACCCATTAGCAGAGAGGCTGCCTAAAATCATGATAATGTCACAGACACCCCAAAACACACCAGCAGACACGGTCCTGCCCACCAGAAAGACAAGATTCAGCCTCAATGACCAGAAAGACAAGATCCAGCCTCATCCACCAGAGAACAGGCACCAGTCCCCTCCACCAGGAAGCCTACACAAGCCACTGAACCAACCTTAGCCACTAGGGGTAGACACCAAAAACAATGGGAATTATGAACCTGCAGCCTGCGAAAAGGAAACCCCAAACACAGTAAGTTAAACTAAATGAGAAGACAGAGAAACACACAGCAGATGAAGGAGCAAGGTAAAACCCACCAGACTAAACAAATGAAGAGGAAAAGAGCAGTATACCTGAATAAGAATTCAGAGTAATGATAGTGAAGGTGATCCAAAATCTTGGATATAGAATGGAGAAAATAAATGTTTAACAAGGACCTAGAAGAATTAAAGAGCAAGCAAACAGTGATGAACAACACAATAAATGAAATTTAAAATACTATAGAAGGAATCAGTAGAAGAATAACTGAGGCAGAAGAATGTATAAGTGACCTGGAAGATAAAATAGTGGAAATAACTACCACAGAGCCGAATTAAGAAAAAAGAATGAAAAGAATTGAGGACAGTCTCAGAGACCTCTGGGACAAAATTAAACACACTGAAATTCAAATTATAGGTGTCCCAGAAGAAGAAAAAGAGAAAAAAAAAAGGGGACTGAGAAAATATTTGAAGAGATTATAGTTGAAAACTTCCCTGAGAAAGGAAATAGTCAATCAAGTCCAGGAAGTGCAGAGAGCCCCATACAGGATAAATCCAAGGAGAAACACGACAAGACACATATTGATCAAACTATCAAAAGTTAAATACAAAGAAAATATATTAAAAGCAGCAAGGTAAAAACAACAAATAACACACAAGGGAATCCCAATAAGGTTAACAGCTGATCTTTCAGCAGAAACTCTGAAAGCCAGAAGGGAGTGGCAGGACATATTTAAAGTGATGAAAGGGAAAAAAACTATAATCAAGATTACTCGACACAGCCAGGATCTCATTCAGATTTGATGGAGAAATTAAAATCTTTACAAACAAGCAAAAGCTAAGAGAATTCAGCACCACCAAACCAGCTTTACAACAAATGTTACAGGAACTTCTCTAGGCAGGAAATACAAGAGAAGGAAAAGACCTACAATAACAAACCCAAAATAATTAAGAAAATGGTAATAGGAACATACATATTGATGACTACCTTAAATGTAAAAGGATTAAATGCTCCAACCAAAAGATACAGACTAGCTGAATGGATACAAAAACAAGACCCATATATATGCTGTCTACAAGAGACTCACTTCAGATCTAGGCACACATACAGACTGAAAGTGAGGGGATGGAAAAAGATATTCCATGCAAATGGAAGTCAAAAGAAAGGCTGAGTAGCAATCCTCATACTAGATAAAATACACTTTAAAATAAAGACTATTACAAGAGACAAAGAAGGACACTACATAATGATCAAGGGATAAAATCAAGAAGAAGATATAACAATTGTAAATAGTTAGCACCCAACATAGGAGCACCTCAATACACAAGGCAAATGTTAACAGCCATAAAAAGGGAAATCAAGAGTAACATAATCATAGTAGGGGACTTGAACACCCAGTTTTCACCAATGGACAGATCATGCAAAATGAAAATAAATAAGGAAACACAAGCTTTAAATGATACATTGAACAAGATGGACTTAATTGATATTTGTAGGACAGTCCATCCAAAAACAACAGAATACACTTTCCTCTGAAGTGCTCATGAAACATTCTCCAGGATAGATGATATCTTGGGTCAGAAATCAAGCCTTGGTAAATTTAAGAAAATTGAAATCATATCAAGTATCTTTTCCTAACACAAAGCTATGATACTAGATATCAATTATAGGAAAAACTCTATAAAAAATACAAATACATGGAGGCTAAACAATACACTACTAAATAACCAAGAGATCACTGAAGAAACCAAAGAGGAAGTGACAAAATACCTAGAAACAAATGACAATGAAACCACAACAACCCAAAACCTATGTGATGCAGGAAAAACAGTTCTAAGAGGGAAGTTTATAGCAATACAATTCTACCTCAAGAAAAAAGAGACACCTCCAATAAACAACCTAACCCTAAACTTAAAGCAATTAGAGAAAGAAGAACAAAAAACCCACAAAGTTAGCAGAAGGAAAGAAATCATAAAGATCTGATCAGAAATAAATAAAAAAGAAATGAAGGAAATGATAGCAAAGATCAATAAAACTAAAAGCTGGTGTTTGAGAAGATAAACGAAATTGATAAACCACTAGCCAGACTCATCAAGAAAAACAGGGAGAAGACTCAAATCAACAGAATTAGAAATGAAAAAGAAGTAACAACTGACACTGCAGAAATACAAAGGATCATGAGAGATTACTACAAGCAACTATATGCCAATAAAATGGACAACCTGGAAGAAATGGACAAATTCTTAGAAAAGCACAACCTTCCGAGATGGAACCAGAAAGAAACAGAAAATATAAACAGACCAATCACAAGCACTGAAATTGAAACTGTGATTAAAATTCTTTCAACAAGGGCTTCCCTGGTGGCACAGTGGTTGAGAGTCCGCCTGCCAATGCAGGGCACATGGATTTGTGTCCCGGTCCGGGAAGATCCCACATGCCATGGAGTGACTGGGCCTGTGAGCCATGGCTGCTGAGCCTGTGCGTCCGGAGCCTGTGCTCCGCAATGGGAGAGGCCACAACAGTGAAAGGCCCGTGTACCACAAAAAGAAAAAAAAAATCAACAAACAGAAACCCAGGACCAGAGGGCTTCACTGGCGAATTCTATCAAACATTTAGAGAAAAGCTAACAGATATCCTTCTCAAACTTTTCCAAAATATAGCAGAGGGGGGTACACTCCCAAACTCATTCTACGAGGCAACCATCACCCTGATACCAAAACCAGACAAAGATGTCACAGGAAAAGAAAAAGAAAACTACAGGCCAATATCACTGATGAACATAGATGCAAAAATCCTCAACAAAATACTAGCAAACAGAATACAATAGCACAGTAAAAGCATCATACACCATGATCAAGTGGAGTTTATGCCAGGAATACAAGGATTCTTCAACATACACAAATCAATCAATGGGATAAACCATATTAGCAGATTGAAGGAGAAAAACCATATGATCATCTCAACAGATGCAGAAGAAGCTTTTGACAAAATTCAACACCAATATATGATAAAAACCCTCCAGAAAGTAGGCATAGAGGGAACTTACCTCAACATAATAAACTACATATATGACAAACCCACAGCCAACATTTTTCTCAGTTGTGAAAAACTGAAAGCATTTTCACTAAGATCAGGAACAAGACAAGGTTACCCACTCTCACCACTATTATTCAACGTAGTTTTGGAAGTTTTAGCCACAGCAATAAGAGAAGAAAAAGAAATAGAAGGAATCCAAATTGGAAAAGAAGAAGTAAAACTGTCACTGTTTTCAGATGACATGATACTATACATAGAGAATCCTAAAGATGCTACCAGAAAACTACTAGAGCTAATTAATGAATTTGGTAAAGTAGCCAGATACAAAATTAATGCACGGAAATCTCTTGCATTCCTATACACTAATGATGAAAAATCTGAAAGAGAAATTAAGGAAACACTCCCATTTACCATTTCAGCAAAAAGAATAAAATACCTAGGAATAAACCTACCTAAGGAGACAAAAGATCTGTATGCTGAAAACTATAAGACACTGATGAAAGAAATTAAAGATGACACAAAGAGATGGAGAGATATACCATGTTGTTGGACTGGAAGAATCAACACTGTAAAAATGACTATACCACCCAAAGCAATCTACAGATTCAATGCAATCCCTATCAACCTACCAATGGCATTTTTCACAGAACTAGAACAAAAAGTTTCACAATTTGTTTGGAAACACAAAAGACTGCGAATAGCAAAAGCAATCTTGAGAAAGAAAAATGGAGCTGGAGGAATCAGGCTCCCTGACTTCAGACTATACTACAAAGCTACAGTAATCAAGACAGCATGATCCTGGCACAAAAACAGAAATACAGATCAATGGAACAGGATAGAAAGCCCAGAGATAAACCCACACACATATGGTCACCTTATTTTTGGTAAAGGAGGCAAGAATATACAATGGAGAAAAGCCAGCCTATTCAATAAGTGGTTCTGGGAAAACTGGAGAGCTACATGTAAAAGAATGAAATTATAACATTCCCTAACACCATACACAAAAATAAACTCAAAATGCATTAAAGACCTAAATGTAAGGCTAGACACTCTAAAACTCTTAGAGGAAAACATAGGCAGAACACTCTGTGACATAAATCACAGCAAGATCCTTTTTGACCCACCTCCTAGAGAAATGGAAATAAAAATAAAAATAAAGAAATGGGACCTAATGAAACTTAATAGCTTTTGCACAGCAAAGGAAACCATATCAAGGCAAAAAGACAACCCTCAGAATGGGAGAAAATATTTGCAAATGAAGGAACTGACAAAGGCTTAATCTCCAAAATTTACAAGCAGCTCATTCAACTCAATGTAAAAAAAACAAACAACCCAATCCAATAATGGGCAGAAGTTCTAAATAGATATTTCTCCAAAGAAGATATACAGATTGCAACAAACACATGAAAGGATTCTCAACATCACTAAGCATTAGAGAAATGCAAATGCGAACTACACTGTGGTATCACCTCACACCAATCAGAATGGCCATCATCAAAAAATCTACAAAAAATAAATGCTGGAGAGGATGTGGAGAAAAGGGAACCCTCTTGCACTGTTGGTGGGAATGTAAATTGATACAGCCACTATGGAGAACAGTATGGTGGTTCCTTAAAAAACTACAAATAGATCTATCATATTACCCAGCAATCCCACTACTGGGTATACCCTGAGAAAACGATAATTCAAAAAGAGTCATGTACCAAAATGTTTATTGCAGCTCTATTTACAATAGCCAGGACATGGAAGCAACATAAGTGCCCATCAACATATGAATGGATAAAGAAGATGTGGCACATATATACAATGGAATATTACTCAGCCAGAAAAAGAAACGAAATTGAGTTATTTTAGTGAGGTGGATGTACCTAGAGCCTGTCATACAGAGTGAAGTAAGTCAGAAAGAGAAAAACACATACTGTATGCTAACACATATATATGGAATCTAAAAAAAACTTGTTCTGAAGAACCTAGGGGCAGGACAGGAATAAAGACGCATACTTAGAGAATGGACTTGGTGAGGGAAAAGGGTAAGCTGGGACGAAGTGAGAGAGTGGCATGGACATATATACACTACCAAATGTAAAACAGATAGGTAGTGGGAAGCAGCCACATAGCACAGGGAGATCAGCTCAGTGCTTTGTGACCACCTAGAGGGGTGGGATAGGGAGGGTGGCAGGGAGACGCAAGAGGGAGGAGATATGGGGATATACGTATACGTATAGCTGATTCATGTTGTTATAAAGCAGAAACTAACAAACCATTTTAAAGCAATTATACTGCAATAAAGTTGATGAAAAAATTTTTATCAGTATTCCTTGAGGGGGTGCACCAACTACAAATAATTTAAAACTGATTCTACACTGGTTATGGACCAGTTGTGTCAACTTATATAAAGATGGGTTATTTTGTCAGACCGAAGTAGTGAGAATACCAATAAAGATACCCTGAACTTGAAGTTTAGCCTTGACATGAAGGAGCAGTGAAACACAGCTTGTGTATCAGTCTGACAAGGAGAATACCAGCTGGCTAATTAAGTGAACCTAATTTAAACTAATGATGTAGATTCTCAGGATAATGTGCTAACGGCTAGAGGAGACTGCTGATGACACTTAACAATACCCAATGTGTTACAATAAGACACTTCTGCATCCAAGCAGAACCTGATTTTGCTCCACAGAAGACAAAATGAGGTCAGTTGTTTACTAGTTACTCTTTTATGCAGGAAATTATCACCTGCATGCCACTCTTACAAAAAAGTATTAATGGCAAGAAAAGTAATAAGCATTTGATGTTTAGAGCAACACCAAGGTGATGGATTTCATTAAAAATGTGTTATCTTTTATTTTTAAGCTGCACATAGAAATGATATTAATGTGTCCACTGAAAACAAATATACCCCTATGGTAAGAATTTATCATGAGGTTTGTAAAACATGTTGTCAAGAAAACATTTGCCATTTAAAAGTAAAATGTAACAATGTTCAAGTTTTTAAAATGTTTTGTGCTAAAATTACACACTTAATACCAATTCTCACATTCAAATATATACAAAAGAAAAAAGAAAGTCAGAAATATAATTTCATAGATAAGGTCAGTATAAAACACTAGGGATCGACTTTAATTGGACTGAAAAAGAAAACTTGAAAGAGTAAATTTAAATAAGTTTACTGTTCTTTTTTTCTCTCTTTTTTTTCTACTTTTTTTTCTGTTCAAAAAGAGGACAATTTGATTTTGGACTTCACTGTTCCATCTCTCTGTCCACCCTATAAAAAATTCTATACTAGTTTCTATCATATTTTGGAGATGATTAAATTTTGATTATAATTATTATTCTTAGTTGCCACTGTATAATATACTTAGGCTAAAATAAAGAAACAAACAGAGGTACAGCACACAACCAGGAAGTATAACTTCATTTGGATACAAAAAAGGCTGACTTGAGTTAGCCTCTGTTGAGAAAAGGTATCAGATTGAGAAAGGATGCTTTACTTTTCACAAAACTAACTTTGCACCTTGCAGGTGACTTTGAGTGTACTCCGTCCTTGCATATAAATAAAGCTTTAAATCACAAATGAAGCAGTTTACCTTTATTTTTTTAAATAGCTAGAAATATTCTTTCCTTAAATAGTTTTAAAACTTGAATTAATTGGATTATTAATTTATAAATCATAAGTCTCAACACCTACATCTGTTAAATCTATCATTTACATGTTGTTTTTAAATTAGGAAAAACTTTGAGGGAATTTAGAATTCTAAGAGATGGCCTATTTTCAAGTATAAAAGTAGAGTCATTAGGATATTCGTAATTAACCTTTAAGCATGTACTTTCAAGCATTAAAATTCACATACTCTAAGGTCATGTTAAGACAAATATAGGGATGTGTTATTTCAGCCAACAATGAGTAGACTTATGGAATTTCATCAACTAAAGAGGCTAACAGACTGAAATTATACATGGTTACAAAAAAAAGAATTTAGAGAAATTCAAAGATAGAAAACTTTAATTTTTTAAAAGCTATTTTTATGGAGTATATACGTAAAATTTTAGGTTGATATTTATAGTCAACAATAGTTCTCAGAAAATAATGTCCCTTTCAGAAAGATGGCTAGACTGAATATACCCAATATGGAAATTTTCATTTTCTAAACTAATTTGGTCTCTAAATATCTATAGAATAGATCATTGCAGAACGTCCCAAATCATTGCAGCTGCTACTTCACTCTACTTCTTTCCAGGGAGGTATTCAAGCACCCCTATAATTCAAAATGTTTCTTTTTATTGACAGAAGGGCAATATTCAATACCATCCCATACCTCCCCAGAGTTGTGTGGGCAAACCCATGACACAGTACTGCCTTTTTGATCCAAGGATTAAGTGCCCACATATTTCCTACAATAGGGAAGTCTCTGTTATGTTACTCTCCGTTGTACTATTCCCCAAATGGAAGGCAGCTATAGAAAACTGAGGCAATAATGTTGATAAATGGTGGCACGAGGCAAGATGCATGAAGACAGGGTTCAGATTTGTTTTTGATAGCTGACAATCTGAGAATATGCAGAGACTGTATATAGAGTGGGTAGAAAGGGTAAAACAGGAAGTCAGCCATCAAGACAGTGAAAATACACATTTTAAATTACTACCTCTCATCAAATTGCTTGCTAAAATGTTACTTTAAAGTTTGGAGGAACTTTCACCTCTAATTCCATCTGGGACAGAATTTTCTGTTTTAGTACTCTTAAATCAGTTCATTTGTCATAAAAGTGTTCCTTTTTGATTACTTCTTGGATTTTATGTTACTAACTTATATTATCTCTTTAATTCGTTCTTTCTCACTACATTTCCAAATTTACTACCATGACTTTTACTTTAATGCTTTCTTAGTTCCTTTTACTCTCTGCTAGCATTGTGGTTATTGTTATCTTCTTTTATTCAATTTTAATAGCATTAACCATGACTTTTGTCCTTGTTCTTTGGCAAAATTCTGTTTCCTTTTAATTAGTCTTTTTTGAATAAATCAATTTTTACCTTTTATATATTCATTTCATTGTACCTGTATCTACATATATTTTTACTTTCCTTCTTTCATTTACGGTATTGTGATTTTCTTCAGCTAAATTCTAAAATTATATAGTTAAATGTTTTATTTTCAATCTATTATTTTTTTTTCATTACAGTAACACAATTCCTTCAAAGACAGTCTTACTTGGATTCAACATGTTTAATCATGATTATCAATATTACTTGTTATTGATTTTGACATTTCAAATTTACTTTGCAGTTTTTGATAGCTTAGCACTGTGTCAGAGAATCAGTATGAAATGATTTCATTAATATTTCTTCAGGCTAAATTTATAACCCAGCATGTGTTCATTTTCAAAAATGTTTCCTTTAGTGAATGCTATAGTTTGAAGGTTTGTGTCCCCCTAGAATTCACTTGTTGTAATCCTAACCCTCAAAGATGATGGGCATCTGGGAGGTGATTAGGTCATGATGATGGAGCCCTCATGAGTGGGATTAGTGCTTTTATAAAAAAGACCCCACAGAGATTGCTTGCCCCTTCCTCCATGTGAAGACACAGTGAGATGGCAATGGCTATGAAACAGAAAGATGGCCCTCAGCAGGTCATGATCATGCTGCCACCTTGATCTTGAACTTTCCACACTCAGAACCTTGAGAAACAAATTTCTGTTGTTTATAAGCTACGCAGTGTGTTGTATTTAATTAAAGCAGGCTGAACGGTGATATGAAGTGATACTGAAAAGGTTTAGAAAGTGAAATATTTAGTAATAATGTATATTTAATTACTGCTGGATGCAAAAATTAATACATGTATCTGTTAGTTCAAGCATAGTAATAATGTTCAATTTGCATATAGTATTAATTTTGTCTGTTGACTTATCAAGAACAGAAGTATCAACTATTTCTCACTTACATCAGCTTTTTTGTTTTGCTGTTAGTATATGGCTAAATTATCTGGAACTGTCCTTAAATTTCAAATTTTATTTTTTCTTATTTTTGGGGTATATCTCATAATCTCCATATGGCTAGATTTTCATTATTTGGTCCATTACTTTTTATTATCAGCTATTCCTTTACTCCATTCTCAGTTATTATAATTATAAACATATTTGGTTTTATTCTATAATTTTGTTTAAAGCTTTTTGTCCTGATTTTTCCATTCTTACTGTTTTCTCTTTCTTAATTCTTCTTTTCCTACTGTATTTAGGAGTAAGTTGTCCATTTAGTTCTATTTTTTTCACAGACAAATACAGTACTTAAGACACAGTTTCTTGAAATATTAATAAACATACTTAATGTGCATAGGTAATCCATAATTACTCCCATTCTTAAATAATACAAGAAACCTTAATATATATATTTCAAATAATATCAGCCCTTTCCCTGCTTACATATTGTTGTACAATATTTAAACATTTTTTTTACTATTTTAGTCCTGTGTTTTCACTCTTTTAAAAATTTCAAACTTAAATTCAGGGAATATCATTATTATTGACAGTTAGTATTTTAATAGATCCTATGTTTACCAGTTTACTCGCTCTCTATACATCAAGTTGAACTGCTTAATTTTCCTTATTCCTGAAGCATATAGTTTTCAGTTTCAGTTTTGTTTAAATTTATTTTGTTGGTAAAGTCTATTTTTTTGTATCTGATACAGTAAATAAATTATATACTTTTTCCCACTGACCATATAATATCAGAGTATATTTTATTTCCACTTAGTCCTTTAATAATATTATTTCACTTTCTTTTGGTGTCCATTATAGCTATTGAGAAAATAGCTGCTGTTCTCATAGTACTTTATCTCCTATTTTTAGATCTTCCTTTTGGCTTTATGTGTGGCTGTGTCATGTTAATATATTCATGTACTGATTTATTTCCCATTTGTTTCATTGTCCTTTCTAAATCTGAGAGTTTACTGTATTATATTTTATAAGTTGTATAATAAAGAATAATACATAGTATATGTATATAATAATATATACAAATATATACTATATATAATATATTACATATACACATATGTTATATCTATTATTATATACATATACTATGTATTACTCTTTATTATATTACAGAAAATTCTCATTCATTTTGACCTAATTACCATTTCCCTTTTCTTTCTATTATCTCCTACCAGAATTTATCCTTTCTACTGTTAATGTATAAATAAAGTCTGATATTTTTAAATACATTTGCTTCTCATTATTAATGGCATTTGTTCTATAAAGTCACCACAAACACTGAATTTCTGAACACTGAACCACTGCTTCCATAGGAAATGCATAGTTAGGTTCCTATCAGTTTCTGGTCACAAGATTTTCATCATCTGATCAATACATATCCTAATTTCATGAGTGTTTCTGCACAGAGAAACGTTATTTAATACATATTGTTCATTAATTAACCGTAACATTGAGGACTTCCCTGGTGGCACAGTGGTTAAGAATCCGCCTTCTAATTCAGGGGAAACGGGTTCGAGGGCTGGTCCAGGAAGATCCCACATGCTGCAGAGCAACTAAGCCCGTGCACCACAACTACTGAGCCTGCACAGGCTCTAGAGCCCGCGAGCCACAACTACTGAAGCTCACGCTCCTAGAGCCCATGCTCTGCAACAAGAGAAGCCACCGCAATGAGAAGCCCACGCACCGCAACAAAGAGTAGTCCCCGCTCGCCACAACTAGAGAAAACACGTGCACAGCAACAAAGACCCAACACAGCCAAAACTAAATAAGTAAACAAATAAATAAATAAATAAATTTATATTAAAAAAATAAACCAGTAACATTGAACTCAGGACCATACAGCGTTAGGACTCATGACTGAATGAAGCCCACCGTTAGGCACACCACGGCCTTCCTTCACAAGCGTTTCAACACGACACTTGCAGGACGTTTTAAACAGCAAAATTGTCCTTGAAAACACAATAGTAAATAGCCCGTGAAAAAAACACTTGTTCACAGTATGAAAGCTGAACCAAAATAGTCAGGGTGTCTCCTTGTCCAACCTGAGCTGGGAACATTTACTTCAGGTCACACATTTCTCCTCACTCTGCACAAGTCCCTGAGTGTCTGCAAAACACCATATGTATTGATTTTGTGGTTCTAAATAAATTCAAGAGAGTGAGTTTTCAATACAATATCATCAAACAATGAGTATCAACTGTAATCGATTTTTCTGCAGCGAAAAAAAAAAAAAGAATAACACTAGCTCCATGCAAACAAAATGACCTCACAATTATCATGTAGCCAGACACAGACAGTGAATACTGTATATTTCCATCTCTGTAATATTCAAAATTAGGCAATACTGACTTATGGTGACAGAAAGCCACATAATGATTACCTTTGGATAGGTAATTACTAGAAGGGGTAATAAAGCATAATTATTATTTTCATAACAAGATCACATGGAAAACCCATTTGGACTGAGGCTCAATTTTCTAACTTCTAAAAATGTGTTAGATTCTTATCTGAAAATATCCACAATCATAATTATATTGTAATATTGTTTTAATATTTTAAACTTGTATAATGTCTTTTATATTCTACTATTTTATAGGCATTATAGACACTTTGAAAAATAATATAATTGATGTGATTTTTTTACCATTGCATGAATGTTTCATTATTGATATTTTCTATTAATTTTAAACTTTACTTCATTGTCTGAAGATGGAAGTTACATGAATAATAAATGATGTTAACTTTTCTCACCTTTGAATATCTAGTAGGTAGTACATATTCAGTCAGTGTAGGTTTCTAGTTTGAACACTGAATTTAAAAACCAGCCTGATTATTCCTGAAAGAACATCTAGTAGCTAACACATGCTAACTAAAGAGTCTTAATAATCCCTGACTGAATGCCTATAATTCGCTGGCCTATGTTGCAGCTGAAATCAAAGTAAAATCAACCTGGTCAAAAATCAAGCAGTCTCAAAGACAGATACATAGGAAGCAAAATAGACAGAAAAAATATGTTCTCACAGAAGATACTGGACCATTAGATTGGATGTACAGGGAACTGTGTAACCCTGGAGGCCTTAGAATTTTCTAGTAGACAGTTATTTATCCTTCTACTCATGACTCTTCTGTTCATTCTCATATTAGAAACTGAACCACTGGACTAATTATCCATTGTAAATTTGTAACCCTGGAGATATCAGAGCTTTCTAATAGAAACACTTTTGATTCTTTTATTTGTAATACCAAACATATCTTATAAAAGGCAATTAATGAATGTATACAGAATGGATAGATGGGTGGATGAATTCATGTGAAGCTGTTAAGAACTCTTAGAATGAGAGGCCCTGATTTTGAACTTCTTAACACTTTTTTTTGGTTCTAGTCAGGAATCAACATTAGAGGGACTAACAGCTACTCCAAATTCAAACCAATATTGATGCAAAAGAAAAAAAAATCTCTGTAAATATAAGAAATGGTTAGATTCCTGTGTCTGTCAGAATTTTGATAGTAAATAGCACTTCTATATTCCAGACTCTGCCACAAATGCTTTGTATGCATAAACTGGTATAATCCTTAATATAACTTTCTGAGATATGTACAGTTATTATTCCATTTAACATATTATACATATCTCACAAAACTATTTAAAGTTTGTTTCCTTTGAGCTAAGAAGCCATAGATCCTAACAGTCAAAGGCTGAGATACTGGAGCCAGACTGCCCGGGCATAAATACTGCACTGCCCCTTGATTGTTGTAAGACTGAGTTCTAGTAGACTGTCCGAGATGGACAGTCTTAGAAAGAGCAGGGCATAAAATAGGTGATGGCTCAAACCAGAATAGTTTTTCATAACCATGACCATGGCAACATGGAAAAATGACATGGCAAGGCATGTTATAGGTGTTGTCCTCTGTCATTGACCTATGCACATATTACTTGTTTTACTACTATAGTAAAACCTACTAAGTTAATATTATCCAGTAAGTCTACTATTGTCTCAGCCTTTGTTAAGAATCACATGAGAAAGATATATTACTCTTACTGTGATGGTAACTAGGAATACCTTAATTGGCCTTGGACTGGGACGCTCTTTGCTCTAGACAGAATAAACAATTGTGAGGATGTTTTTTGTGTAACTGGTCATGTGGGAATTATGAGATATTCATGGAATCTAATTGTTGAAAACAAAAGCTATTTCAATTATTTCTTTAATTCTTTAGGCTCAAGGAGCAGAATGAGAGGACAGTTTGTAGAAAATGTGTATATTTTCTAGTTATCCAAGTAATGAAACAAGTTATCAATGGCAATCAACTGGCAATGCACGAGTTACCTGGTAAAGTCTATTACATTAAGTTAAATAGTCTTCAAAGCCACTTTCAAAAGGAGGAGTCATTCATACCTGAGTAACTTTTTGAGACTGCACATCAACAAGAAGGACTCTGTCCAAAGTTGGCTGTGCTACATAAATGAACTTGTCCTTGACATTGACAGCTGTGGCCCACACACACCTCTGGACTTCATCTCCTTCAGCTTTGGGACAGACTTCATCCTGTAATTTAGAAAATAAAAATCAAATGAATATCTTAAATGATAACATGGATATAGCCATATTATGAGTAACATTAATGTTTGATGCTCTACTACTTTTAGCATCAAAAGTTTTATATATATATGTTATATATTCATATGTTACATATTTATATATTTAGATTTATGTCAAATATATAAATATATAAAGAGTTAAATCAAATAAAACAGTATATAGTGCATATTTAAATTCATTAAATTTGTATAGGAATCAGTGTGAAATAACCCTTAAAATACATTTTATTAAGCCTTTCAATGCTTATTTATAGTAACATATAGTCATTTCATTTGTCACTACCTATTCTTAGCTCAGTAACTGCAGAAGTACATAATAAGTCGACTGTTTCCTCCCAAATCCCCCCAATCTCAGACTTCTTTACCAGACATTATATGCCACACTAAAGTATATTTAGAGCTTCTCAAAACCTCAAGAGCTGCCCTCATAGCATATTCATGGACTTTTTAAAAGCTACCAAACCCACTACACAAGACTGAAGGAGTCTTCTACTTTGTGGAGAACCAGAAACTTAGAAAAATGATAATAAGGTAGTTACTCGAAATGGTTATTTTATTTTCAATTTGGTATCAAGGTCAAATTTTATAAAGTCCTTTAAGCTGCCTAAGCCCTTTTCATTCTGCTCCTTTACCCTAGAACTACCTTCTGGTTAATATTGTGTAGTTTGTGCTATATGGTCATAAAGGAGGCAAAAATTATATTCTATTTCTTCCTTCCAACATTCAGTAAGTGAATGTTGAAGGGATACGTAAGGCTTTCTGATTTGTATGTGCAGACACATGGCGATTAGAAGAAATGTCATTTAGCTTGTTATTTTTGTTTCAGGTTTTTCTTTTATTCACTGGTCTGTTGGTTTTGTAATTCTCTCAATTTATTTGTAGCTAGAGAAACCACTGAGAAGAGAGATTTCTTGAACTATACATGAACTATATGTGTAAAGATAAACACTTACTTATATAATGATAATAATAAACACTGATTCCAAATATGTCACTTGTTTTATGGTTTACGCCTGATCACTGATTATCATGTTTAATTCATTGATTTGTATACTCCAGTTAGTAACTCATGAGCTCAATTAGAATACTCTCTTTGATCTCTAATTCAAACCAAAACATTTATTTTTCAGCAGATATACCATCCACAATATATATTTAATAATCATAAAACAAAATCAACCAAATTTTCATGGTCAACACCACTTAAGCATTTCTTTCAATGAAAAGATAATACTGACAGCACATAAACCACATTTGTCTTTTAGTAACTAAAATGACTACCACAATACTCTTCTAAGGCAGCACAACCATAGTAGGTGTTTTTTCTTGCTTGCATAAAACTTGGAAAATAATGCAAAACCCAGAACACTTTGGAATGATAAGCTTAGGACGTAGTTTGCTGGGGTTTTTTCCCCCGAAACTTCAGATCTAATTCCAGAGGACCTGGAGGATCCACTCATTTTTAAGATCCAGTCCAGAAGTTACCAGATTCACTAAAATATCAGGGACATATAACACCAGGGAATTGTAGTGTTCTCTGAACAGTTCAAGTGTGACAGGCTTCCAGGACATAAGCAAAAAAAAAAAACCGGAAAACTAAACATCAGGTGTATATTTCTGGTAGTTCTGGGGGGTTTGAATGAACTGCATTTCATAGAATGCACCACAATACTACTAAGATGACCACCAGTGGTGTCCATGGCACTCGTCAGCAGGCAACACAAACCTGAAGGCAGAAATCTGTCCTCAGCACATGCCCAGAACACAGTACAATATTTTACCTTCATTCATCAATTCACTGAAACATTTTCTACACCAAACATTTTTCTTCAGAAGTATTGGGTTGGTCAAAAGGTTCGTTCAGTTTTTTTCTGTAAGATGCCTCTAGTAGCACTTAGTTGTCTTTAACTTCATTCAAAACAATTTTGTTAGATTGTACTGTGACAGCTGTCATATCAGCGTGCATTTTAAAAAAAAATCAAAATTGGCGAACTTGTGTGGAGCTGTTTTAATATTGAAGATGTAAGAAAAAAACAACATTCTTGGTATATCATGCTTTATTATTTCAAGAAAGGTAAAAACGCAACCAAAATGCAAAAAAAAAAAAAAGATTTGTGCAGTGTATAGAGAAGGTGCTGTGACTGAACGAACATGTCAAAAGTGATTTGTGAAGTTTCATGCTGGAGATTTCTTGCTGGACGACGCTCCACAGGTAGGTAGACCAGTTGAAGTTGATAGCAATCAAATCGAGACATTAATTGAGAACAATCAATGTTACAACACGCAGAAGATAGCCGACATACTCAAAATATCCAAGTCAAGTGTTAAAAATCATTTGCACCAACTTGGTTATGTGAATCGCTTTGATATTTGGTTTCCGCATAAGTTAAGCAAAAAAACCCTTCTTGATTGTATTTCTTCATGTGATTCTCTGCTGAAACGTAATGAAAACGTTCCGTTTTTAAAACAATTTTGACTGGCAATGAAAAGTGGATACTGTACAATAATGTGGAATGGAAGAGATCTTGGGGCAAGTGAAATGAACCACCACCAACCACATCAAAGGCTGCTCTTCATCCAAAGAAGGTGATGTTGTGTATATGGTGGTATTGGAAGGAAGTTCTCTATTATGAGCTCCTTCCGAAAAACCAAACAATTAATTGCAACAAGTACTGCTCCCAGTTAGACCAATGGAAAGCAGCACTCGATGAAAAGCATCCAGAATTAGTCAGCAGAAAACACATAATCTTCCATCAGGATAACACAAGACCTGATGTTTCTTTGATGACCAGGTAAAAACTGTTACAGGTTGGTTGGGAAGTTCTATTTCATCTGCCGTATTCACCAGGCATTGCACCTTTGGATTTCCATTGATTTCATTTTACAAAATTTTCTTAATGGAAAAGATTTCAATTCCCTGGAAGACTGTAAAAGACACCTACAACAGTTCTCTGCTCAAAAAGATAAAGTTTTGGGAAGATGGAATTATGAAGTTGCCTGAAAAATGGCAGAAGGTAGTGGAACAAAAGGGTGAATACGTTGTTCAATAAAGTTCTTGGTGAAAATGAAAAACGTTTTCTTTTATTTTTACTTAAAAACCAAAGGCACTTTTCGACCAACCCAATATCTTGAACATCTTTGACAAGAACCAATTTCACGAGACTCAAACACTACCTAACATAAGTACTTGAGAGGCATGAAAAGGTGGGAAAAAGTGGGACCTAAGGTTGATGAAAGGATCTGAATATAGGAAAATTGTTTACAAATTCTTTGCCGTTGTGTAAAAGCTCCTAACAAAACCTGTCAAAATAACAGAAAGCGTGAGTAACCTGACACTAAACTGTCAGTCAAAAAACAACTGAACCAGGAGAAATTTCCACCCCTCTGTTTGCTACAAAACTGTTCAACAGTAAAATAAACTGCTCTGCTGGGAATTATTTCCTATTTGTAGGCTGTCCCTATAAGATGCCCCTGACCAGACTCACAATCATTTTTACAAAGCCATTAAAATTTCCTGACAGTCACCCTGAATTTTCTTTGCTTTGCTTCAGGCCATTATTGCTGATTATAGTCTATTAGGTCCCATTTTACAATAGCACCTCTCTTTTTTCAGATTACATAGATTAGTATTTATTTCTGTGGATAGGAATAGTAGGGGAATATTTTTCACATGCATTAGGCATTCAGTGGGATAAAAGGAAACTAAAATATACAAGAGATGCAAAAGAAGATTAAGATAATACGTACTGATGAGGAAAATTGTCAGAAATTATATCAAAGAGTATCACTCAATCATTTTTATAGAAATGTATACTGCCTTTGAGAGTTAAAGGATTAATAAGATTTTAGAGCTAATGAAGATGAGTCAATAATAAAAAGGTAATTCTAGCTTATAATTAGAATTTATTTATTTCCCTTTGGGTTACTTCCATATTTCATTATGCAGTTCCTATTTATGTATTATCTTCTTCCAAAATTTTAAAGAGATTTAAGATTAATCTCTAGTGATGATGGAAGTTTTGATTTAGCAATTAAAATAGTGTTGATGCTGCCTGATTTGCTAAACAGAAGTTATAGTTCGAGTAGATGGATATATATATACTCATCTTCTATAGGACTTGGTCATTTTCATATATTGTATTGATGGCCTATTAAAAACACTTTCCCCTTAAATCTCCAATTTCCCATCTTTCTTTCCTCCTTTTCTTCATAGTCCACCTCTGTGCCATTCATGGTGAGTATGAATGAATTTGTCACAAGCACATCTGTTTACCTTGCATCCAACTCAACAAGTTTCTGTCATTATTCCTTCCTCGCATCCTTCTCTCTAATCATGGTTTGTCCACTATCTTTTGCCTGAAGACAGAATCTGCCAACATTTAAATTATAACTTTAGTTATGTCTCCAGGTGTGTTGGAACATGCACATGCCCTTGTAATTTAAGTAAACATTATTTGGATTCACCTGCTTTCCCTTTCAATAATCCAGTTAATTCTCTTTAGACTTTCAACAAGCTGTCAAGAACCTTAATTCCATTTCTTGACCTTTCACTCTAAATTGCTCATACTTCAAACTTGCTTTCCAGATCCTGTCTCTTCCAAAACAGAGTTCTTGAAGAGTCACAGAGAGCTTCAGATCTTCATTTCTTGTTGGGGAACATTTATTGAACACTTATTATGTGAAAGATATCATGCAAAGCTCTGTTTGGAAATAAAAACATGAATTTGAGTGAATGCCTGCTCTCAAGTTGCTTATAATTTCTGCCATATTTAGCTGTTTCAGACTCTTGATTCTTCCTGGAATGTTTTTTCAGTCTTGTAAGGCGAGGATCAGCAAACCATGATCCCAGGCCAAATTCAGAGCACTGCCTATTTTGGTAAATGGCCTAGGAACTACGAACACTTTTTGGTATTTTTTAACAGTTGAAAAAAAATCAAAAGAAGAGTACTATGTTGTGATGTGTAAACATTATCTGGTATTCAGGTTTCCATAAATAAAGGTTTATTGGAACACATCTGCACCCATTCGTTTAAATATTGTCTATCTCAATATCAAAAAAGCAAACAACTCAATTAAAAAGTGGGCAAAGGACCTGAATAGGCATTTTGAAAACATACAGATGGCCAACAGACACATGCGAAGATGCTCAACATCACTAATCAGCAGGGAAGTGCAAATTAAAACTACAATGAGCCATCAAATCACACCTGCCAGAATGGCTATCTTCAAAAAGACAGCAAAAACAACTGTTGGCTAGTATGTGGAAAAAAAGAGAACCCTCATGTGGCGTTGGTGGAATTGTAAGTTGATTCAGTCACTATGGAAAATCATATGAAGCTTCCTCAGAAAATTAAAAATAGAACTACCATACAATCTAGGAATTCCACTTCTGGGTATTTTTCTGAAGGAAACAAAAATTATGTTAATTTGAAAAAATATACACACCCCTAGGTTCACTTCAGCACTAAGTGCAGAAATAAGTATACAACAAATCAGGTGACCTAAGATGTACACACCCAATTTGGGTACCACATTGTGGGTTCACCCAAGGATAGTATACAGATGCTCCTAGATACAGAGTGAACTACTGCGAATGAATGTTGTGTTACAGGTGGAGAGAGAGAGGGTTTGATGTTTGATAAATATGTAAACATACCAGTAAATCTGAAAACTCCTAGACGTATTGTCAACCTGGTTCTTTCACTGATTGGGACCGGGTCATTAACTATTGAACATAAATTGGTTTCAGTAGTTCTCATTGTTTAACTTTACTGCTTCTCTACCTATCAGGTTCCTAAGACTGGCAGGAGAGTCTGCTTTCTTGGAAGTAATTGAGAATTGGGAGGAAAGAGAACTTTTGCAAAAAGGAAAAAATAAAAAATAAACCTTACTTAAAATGTATAACTGTATTCTTTGTTGTTTTCCAACAAATGGCCTGTTCTCCAGCTAGAGCGTTCTTATCAAAATTTTATTAAAAAATCAATGATTTTCCACAGCAACTAAAGAACGCATCATGCATTTTATTAATCAAATTCTTTTTAATCTACATTTGGTAGCCATATTTCCAAAACCTATATGGCTCATCCTAATTACTATGGGTCTTACTAATTTTCTTCTTGTCTGAATTTTTGTAGCATTTATATTTGGTGCCACATAATTTGGCCTTTAATCAGGTACTATCATTACTGCCTAAAAAGTTAGCCTTTGCTATTCCTGTATTTCTACATTTTATAGACATACTGGGGAAGGTACAATATTTCCTCAGTAAATACAAGTTTAAATGTCACTTATCATAGAAAAAAAAGGACAGGGGATCAAAAAGTGTATATTTCTCAAACATGTTGTTAAACACTATTCCATGTCATCCAGAATCATTGAGAAACCGAATTCTAGAGCGTCTTCAAAATATGGCCTGTGGATAGCTGCCTGTTGGCATATTGTTCCTTACCAAGCTGAGAATAGTACAGAAATGGAAAATAACCATTTAGAATCTTTTCTAACAATTTGCCATTGCCGTAATAGCCATGAGCATGATCAGTGGACCCATCTCCTTTAATAGGGTTTAGACAAGCTTGGGTGTGTCAGGCGTGCCTGGAGGGTTCTTTTCCACAAATGGTTTAAGAAGCTCTGATTTTGAGCTTTCTTTTCTTTTCTAGCTCTCTCTCTCTTTTAAATAGCTTTAAAATACATAAATATCGAAAACTGTTGCAATCTGAGTCTACTGAGATAAATAGAAAAGTGAATGAAACACTTGACAAAATAATGTTCACTTTAATAAATGCAATGTTCAGTTTATCATGAACCAAAGAAATGAAACAACGGTTCTTTGTACTGAACTGGAATGTTTAGATTACGATTTCCAGGATATTTTTTTGATAATCATGAAGAAATATATATATATATATATAAGGTTGAGCTATTTGTGAATACACTAGATATAATGTATTCTTTTAATCTTGCTTTGCAATATAAAAAAAAACCCTAGGTCTTACAATAGCACGTTAAACAATTTAATATCCATTGTTATCTCCCTTACTGGACCATTTCTTTTAAAGGCAATGAGGTTAAGTTACTTTCGTCAATTTTTAGTCAAGATCACTGCTTATAACCCAAGTGATACAACTGCTTATTTCTACAGTTAGATATATTCAATTTATCTAATTCTATTTCCCATTTCATTTATGAAAATGTCATAAAAAAATCTAGTTCATATTAGTCAAAGCATAGGTAGTCATGGAAATTTAGGGGCTGATTTGCCTTAATTTGGCCTATATAAGAAAACTGTCAAATAGTATGATTTTGATTCTAGGATATCAATGGTACAAAGACCACAGTAAAGAAATTTTCATCCTTTCTTTTAACATAAGGAGAATGCATTTATATCCTCCAGTGTTATAACAAAAATGGAGCAGATAACACTATACAATCATAAACTGAGGACTGATTTCTCTTTAGCAGCAAAATATTAGAAAGATTAAAAACACAGGCTTTGAGGTCAACCAGAATTAGATGTAATCCAGTTTTACACACATATTAGCCATGTAAATACTCCTTTTAAGCTTTGTTTATGTCACTGGTATAATATCACCAATCACATAGGATTATTATGTTTGTTAAATGAAATCATGTTTGAAAAGGTCAAATGGTCAATAAATGTTACCTGTTACTTTCCTATAGAAAATTCACTATGGGATACATTTCATGAAAACTATAATAGTCTACACATTTTTCATCCAAATATATTTTTTTTCAATTTCCCAAAATGTTTTGGAGGGAAGTTCACTGTGTATATTTAAGAATTTCAAAGAGTTTCTTTAAATACAGAATGATGGTTGCATTTGTGGTCAGGAGAACTTATTTTTCCCTTTATCACTTGGCAGTTCTATGATATTGAGCTAATTATTTGTCTTTTCTCATTTCCTTATCTAGAAATTGAGAGGATTAAATTAGAATTTGTCCATGGTTTCAATAAAAGAAAAAAACAAAAACAAAGCTATCTGAATTACTTCTACTCTGCTTAAACAGAAAATATTTTACCAGTTTATAGAAATATTATATTAAGTCAACACATGTTGTTGCAAATGGCAGAATTTCATTCTTTTTATGACTAATATTCCATCATAAAAAATATAAATATACCACATCTTCTTTATCCATTCATCTGTTGATGGGCAATTGGGTTGCTTCCATATCTTAACTATTGTAAATAATGCTACAATGAACATAGAGGTTCATATATCTTCTCAAATTAGTGTTTTCATGTTCTTTGGATAAACATCCAGAAGTGGAATTGCTGGATCATACAGTAGTTCCATTTTTAATTTTTTGAGGAGCTTCTATACCGATTTCCACAGTGGCTGCAGCTATTTACGTTCCCACCAACAGTGTAGGAAGGTTCCCTTTTCTCCATATTCTCACCGGCATTTGTTATTTGTAGACATTTTAATGATGGCCATCTTGACAGTTGTGAGGTGAATAGCCAATTTAAAAGTAAATAAATTTGTAGAGTGTTAAATTTCAAATGTCTGCAAAGCATGAGAGAAAAAAGAACTCTAGATCTTTTGTCAGTGCAGGACTGAATGATTTGTGTTTCGATTCTCCTGGTTCTTGTAAATGAGCCCGAATCCTGGCTGGGGGTTGGTCCAGGGGTCAGTGGGCACTGAGAATCCAGGGGCAGGGACTTAATGACTTTTGGAAAAGGCATAAACTTGAATAATGGCGAGACAAATTAAATATCAAGACCATAGGTTTCACATTAGGTCCAAGAACAAGTAAATAGAGTTTGGCAAAATGTCCTTTGAATTGAAAGCTAACATTAAGCACTAAAGAAATTAGACAAATATGGGGAATATCAGGAAGTGTAAATTATATGGACCCACAAGGTTCATGAAGGATCAACTCAATTAAATGGCAGTTTAGATAGTTGGAATTAAAGAATTAGTTGTGTTTAATTTCATTCCCCAACGTGTTGAAGATTTGATTTGTACAGGAGCAATGGTGATCTTTCCTAACTTTATTTAACAAAGCACAATTGGTAAGTTGGTTAGATAGGGTGAAAATTTATTATTAAAATAATCTTTTCTTATCAGATAACGCATGAAGTTAAATGACCACACAAGAAAAGAAGAAGAAGAAAAAAAGTATGTAAACCTCTCCTTAAAATGTTGAAAAGCTCATCAAAATTATGACATCACTATGAACACTGATGGATATCATGGAAAGATAGAGGTTACTTCTTTCAAATATGTTCTGTACTCTAGTTTCCTTAAGTAACAATAGAGAATATTTGCTTAAATGGTCCTTTCCAGCTATTGATTAATAGTCAAAATTAAGAGGACTACTTTAAGAAGACTGTTTGGATTAATTTACCTCGACACTTCTTCATTTGAAGCATCAAGGTAAACTAATCCAAATAGATTCATTTAAAATGAGTCATGTACCACAATATTCATTGCAGCTCTATTTACAATAGCCAGGACATGGTTGCAACCTAAGTGTCCATCAACAGATGAATGGATAAAGAAGATGTGGCACATTATATACAATGGAATATTATTCAGCCATAAAAAGAAAGGAAATTGAGTTATTTGTAGTGAGGTGGATGGACCTAGAGTCTGTCATACAGAGTGAAGTAAGTCAGAAAGAGAAAAACAAATTCCGTATGCTAACACATATATATGGAATCTAAAAAAGAAAATGGTTATGAAGAACCTAGGAGCAGGACGGGAATAAAGATGCAGACCTACTAGAGAATGGACTTGAGGACACAAGGATTGGGGAAGGGTAAGCTGGGACGAAGTGAGAGAGGGGCATGGACTTATATACATTACCAAATGTAAAATAGATAGCTAGTGGGAAGCAGCCACATAGCACAGGGAGATCAGCTTGGTGTTTTGTGGCCACCTAGAGGGGTGGGAGGGAGATGCAAGAGGGAGGAGATATGGGGATATATGTATATGTATAGCTGATTCACTGTGTTATAAAGCAGAAACTATCACACCATTGTAAAGCAATTCTACTCCAATAAAGATGTTAAAAATAAAATAAAATAAAGTGAATACTGCAAAAAAAAATAATAAATAAATAAATAAAATGTATTTTAAAAGGAAGCAATTTTGTTTTGATAGATTTCACTTCTCTATGTTCTGATCATATTACTAAAGAAAATACAGATTTTGAAATAAATAATACCAATGAAACAGATTATCAGGCAGGCAAAGAAATTACTTCTACAAGATAGGATTGAAGTTAAAACTTGAAGTTTAGTTTGGGGGGACCATAAACCACATTAACAAACTGTCATTAAACCTTTAAAGGACTTTCATGTAGATTCTATTCCTTGATTCTTTGAAAGCCTTATATTAAAATAGAGTAAATTAAATTATTTCTTATTGGTATATATCCGTAGGACACAAAGGAAACAAAGATAAACTTTTAAGGAAAAGGGTCAAACAATTTGAATGACATGGAATATCAGAAACTGTAAGTTCCCCTTTCTTTCTTTAAATTCATGAGTTTTGATAAAGCACATTTTACAGATTTCTCTTTTTGGGGACATTAGTTGAGGACCAAGAGAGGTTTTATTAATTACCTTTCTAAGAATGCGTTATGTAATCTCTTGCTCTGAATGGCTTATTCTGTCTTGTAACTTTTAAAAATGTTGACATACAGCATGAATTGAGGGAATTTTATGATTGTTGCATTCTCTATATTTGTTCAATAGAGTGTAACATCACTTAGGAATTGAACTTTTTTCATGAATTGAGGGAATTTTATGTTGTTGCATTCTCTATATTTGTACATCACTTAGGAATTGAACTTTTTTCTATGCAACATAATCTCACAATGAAGATGGCAGTCATTTTGATGGAGTTCTTCATCTTCTCATATTGTCCGGCAGAGGGCGCCTTACGTGGAAGGCAGGCTTAGTTGTTTTTTCAAGATTATTATGGACTGAAAAACATTCTCAAATGTGGTAGATTTATCTTCAAAAATTATAAGGCTCTAGAGAGGATAATTATACGCATGTGTACTTTTAAACTGTATTGTAATTCACACATTAATTTGTTCCACATAGGAACGCCTACACTGAGAATCATTACACTTTTTCAGGTCAACATTCTTTAAAAATTATTTTAGCTTGCTTTACGTCATTAACTAGTTAATTATTATTATTGCAAATGACCTTATATTCTCTTTCTTAAAGGTATGAAGTGAGCGGATTCTGGCCAAATAATTTATACACATAAGTATTTTGCTATGTTTGTATCAATTAATATAAAAACCATAAAACACACCAATTTTAAAATCATATCTTGTAAACCTTTAGAAATAAATGTTACATAAAAATAATTTACTCCTGTTCCTATCTTCTTTATAGGTAAGAAGACAGACCAAATTTACAATTTCTTTGCCCTTTTTATTTAAAACTATATATTTATTTTATTGCCTGCAGAATTACATTTTCTCTTGCCTCTTTTCACTGACAAATCTCATAGGGGTTCTGCCACACTATCCAGCTCAGAAATATCCTTGAGTAATAAAGTGAAGACAATATTGAATAAGAATTCACCAAAACTGCCTCTGTGATTTAGTTCAATGTAAATCCTTTATGTATGCAGATTATATAATCTGATATGCTATTTTTCTTTTGCATCTTTAAGCTTTCTAAATAATTTCAAAAGTAAACTATCAGACATAAGATGATATTTTGCAAAATTATATTCACAAATAACTATGCTGAAAGTTACATATTAAAGAGTGACTTTTTAAATGAAAATGATACTAGTATGTGGATTTTTAAATATGAGGAAAAAAAGGAGTTTTAATGGGCAAAAATTAGCAGCTTAAACAGTAATGGGATGAACAATAATTTTGAGGTTTGAGTTTTGTTTTCCTTGGGATTTTTATTATATAGTTGTATCTTAAATATAGATTTAAGAAATTTAGAAAACATATAACATCATTATATGATAAAGTATATGGAGAAATGCAAAACTGTTATTGCAAACGTTTAGCAATATTTAAAAAAATGTTATTCAAACATTTAATAAAATAAAATAAAGGCATTAATTTACTGTATTGTTTTCCTTCCTGCACAGCCTCTCAAATTATTCAAACTGAGATTAATGACCTATCTAAATATGAAAAAGATATTAAAAAATGATAAGCCTTCAGTATTAAATTACAATTTTGACAACTATTGTTGAAATATAAAATATAACCAATGAGAAATCAAGCAAGAGGTCAGTTAAATAGAAATTTTAAGAAAGAAAAGGAAAAGAAAAATAAGGACTAAGGTTTAAATAAATCAATAAAATCATAAATCTAATCCTCAATATAATTACAATTAATCTTGTTACAGTAACTTTTCAACATATTTAGAAAGAAGAAAATTTGGAAATTATCATTCTTCAGAGAGGAACATCACTAGAAAATATCTAATATTGATAATTCAAGAAATATCATTCCTGAGCACATTACTTAAAGTGATTAAATGTAATTGGTTGCATGAAGTCAGACTGGGGATAGTAAGGCACAGAGTAAGAAACGACTACTTCTGTATTATTTTATTTTTACCATGCTAATCTATTACCTTGAATAAGTCAACAGGTGCTTTTTTTGTGAATAAAACTCAATCTTAGACCAGAAACTGTAGTTTAAGAGCCATAGAAGCTAGATTTATGTGATTTTTGTAAGTCTCAAGTAAAATGGTTTTATGTTTAACGATATTTGTATGAATAATTTTTATGTTAAACTCTTCAATTTTACTCTTAAGAAGTTTCTCTTGAAATTCCAAATTACTATAAGTACATTTCTTTCTCAAGTACAGAAAATGTGCTCCTAGGTGTGTATAGTGAATCCTTATATTTCATTAAAAAAATGTGATGGCAAGAGATTGTTTGAGATACATACATAATTCTGGTCACATTTACCAGATAACTTGGCTGGTTCTTATTAATAATCTCTTAAAAACCTAATATGCTTTCTTAGATAAGATTACTTGGTCCAATTAATATGCTATACAACTCCATTAAGATGCTGTTGCATGATTTACATGCTCCCCGCGGCTATCCCCCTAATGTCAGCCTTGCCTACTTCAAGCGTAACAGAAGCACAATAAGAGAATTTCATGAGTGTGATTTTTAATGAAAGATTACAAAGCCCCTTTAAATCCAGGGCTTCAAAGACCAATTTCATAAATTTATTTCTTTTAAAATCAACAGCATAATCTTCTAAGGAATAGTTAGAGGTAGTTTGCATTACTCTCTTTAGGCAGCTCTTTGCAGGATATCACTGTAAGTGCAAAGGAAGCTCTTTGCAGGATATCATTGTAATGAAAGCTTAAATTTTTATCATTCTAGAACTCTTTGTAAGTTAAGCCATGTTTGAATAGAGACCCACTGAGAAAAGAATAAGTGGGGAAAAAATTCGATTACCTTTCTGAAATATACAGTGGTATTGAATTCAAAAGGTTGCTTGATGGCTTCATGGAGAAATGAATTGTCTGCATCATATAAAGCGGCTGGCGTTTTAACAATTATTTTTCTGGACAGAGTTTGGAGAAGTAGTAATTGGATTAGAAACAGAAGGAGCTGCTGAAAAGGGGGTTTGGAAGTATTAACAAGGAAATTGATAAATGCCCTTAAGGCTGCACTGCTTGAGAAGAGGGGAACGTCAGCAGAGAGAGAAGTGTGGACGCAGCAGAGAGAGCTGTGTTTCCCCATTTCTAATCTGTTTCAATTTCTTGATACCTGAGAATTCTGCACACTATGGACACAAACTCTTCTGATGTAAAACCTCCATTCTAATAGAGTACCAATCATATTGATTTATAAAGTCTAGGTAATTTTCTTATATGGAAATTCCAAGCCTAGAAAATAGACATTTTAGAGGTGATTCATATCAGAAACTATGATCCTCTGGAGTTAGCATCATTTAAGTTGCATTAAAACCAGTAACAGAATCTTTGCATCTTAAAATATAAGACCCGTGTATGTGGGACTTCCCTGGTGCTCCAGTGGTTAAGACTCTGTGCTCTCACTGCCACAGGCCCAAGCTTGATCCCTGGCTGGGGCACTAAAATCCCACAAGCCACGCAACATTGCCCCCCAACCAAAGTACACACACACACACACACACACACACATCTATATACTTAACACCCACGCATGATAAGATTTGTGTGATTTTTCTTTCAAGCTCTTCTAGTCCCCACGAAAGAATAAATAACACCATGGTATGTATGGAGAACAGCAGCTGGATCTTAACAAGCGAACAGAGAAGGAAGTGAAGTAAAAAAGCATTGAAGATTAAAAGAGTTGTGGATATGGTTGACCAAATACTTGAAAACCAAAAAGTGAAACAGTTGGTAAACTTGCAAAAGCCTAATAATTGAAACATTTTTCCAAACCCATTTTAGTTTGAGTTCTGAAGTTATAAGTCTGGGATAGAATCCTATTTGCTTGAAGTACATACTTACTGTATGTGACAAGATGAAATCATGTATACAACTAGGATAAATATAGCAAGAATCCTGTCTAGTTAGGCTGCATCACAAAAAAAGGAAAAACAATAGATGAAAGTATAAATAAAAGCATGTTCTATGAATCTTCAACCAACTCACTACCAAAAGCTGAAACCTGATGTAATCTGACATTGTACCAAAACTGAATTATTTAGAGCAAGCAAACAGCAACTTCTGAGAGATTTGATCAAAATTCTGTATTCTAAATATTTCAGGTTTTATCTAAACTTTACTAGCCAATGAGTTGTATTGGGAATTGCAATTCTCTTAATATCAACAGTGACTTTGAAAAATATTATTTTTATGTTTAATCCTTTTTTTGTGGGGAAAAAATGATGTGAAAAGACTCATTTCCACTACTCACAATCAAATGATTTATCTTCTAAAATTCAGAAGAACTAGCTTTCTTTTTTCTATAATAGAACTCTAAACTGTCTTAGACTGGGCATTTGAACAGTATATTTTGACTGTGTGATCTTGAATTAATAGACCCATGAGGTTATGTTTACCCTGAAACAATTCAGTGATTAATTATTTTATGAAACATTTTTCACAAGAACACTGTTTTGTGGGAATTGTAAAGTAAGGAGAGGTGAGGAGGGAATTAGATGTATACACCTTTAAATTCTGGCAATGCATAAAAGAATGAATAGCCTAAGGCTAAGCAATGGAGTTTTCCTTAAATTCATTTCACAAATGTTACTCGACTACTTGCCATGTGTAAGTACATTGGGAATAAAAATGCTAATCAAAGTCTTGACTAATAGAGGTAGTAAGATGTGGTGGGTTGTTTCCTATGTCAGCTTGACTATGACTAGGCTATGTCGCTCAGCTGTTGGTCAAGAACTAGTCTGATAGAGAATGGATAAACAAGACCTACTGTAAAGCACAGGGAACTATATTCAGTATCCTGGGATAAACCATAATGGAAAAGAATATGAAAAAGAATATATATATATATATATATGTATAACTGAATCACTTTGCTGTACAGCAGAAATTAATACAACATTGTAAATCAACTATACTTGAATAAAATAATAAAAAAAGAACTAGTCTGGATGTCATTGTGAAAGTATTTGTGGAGGTGATTAACATTTAAAATTAGTTGTCTTTATAGAGACACAGATGTAGAGAACAAACGTATGGACACTTAGTGGGGAAGGGTGGTGGTGGGATGAATTGGGAAATTCTGATTGACGTATATACACTATTATGTATAAAATAGATAACCAATGAGAACCTAATGTAGAGCACAGGGAACTCTACTTAATGCACTGTGGTGATCTAAATGGTAAGGAAATCTCAAAAAGAGAGGATATATGTATACGTATAACTGATTCACTTTGCTGTACAGCAGAAACTAACACAGCATTGTAAAGCAACTATACTCCAATAAAGATTAATTAAAAAGTAAATTAAATTGGTTAGCTTTAAGTAAGACAGATCATCCCCCGTAATGTAAGTAGGATTCATGCAATCAGCTTCAGGCCTTCAGATTTAAGAGTGAGGTTTCCCACGGAAGAAGGGATCCCGCCTTAAGCTTCCACACAGAAATCTGTTTGAGTTTCCAGTCTGCCTATAGATGTCAGACTCAATACCCCAGTGTTGACTTGTATCAGCACTCTGCTGGCCTAATCTGTGGATTTTGGATTCCAGAATTTCCTACTGCCTGGACTGCCCTACAGATTTCACACACTTGTGTGCCACTCCACCCACTAGTTCCGGAGACAATTCCTTAAAATAAGGAGATGGAGACAGACAGTGCTGGAGAGATATAGATCCAGATCCAGATCCAGACATGGATATAGATACTAATCCTATTGGTTCTGTTTCTCTGGAGAAAAATGTTCTCTTGACTCAACAACAACAATTCCCTCATGAAATTATTTTATAATTAGAAATGAAATCTAGTAGAATGTGGCACCAAATAGCTTACACACTCTGAAATGAACATCTTCTTGTACTTAAACAGAAATAAAATAGCTTCACATAAGAAACACATTTAATTCAACATTTATTCTCAAAGCATACTGCCGTCAATTTTTCTTTTTTTTCTACTGCTGTATACTTGTGTATCATGAAAGTGTCTGTGTATACATATTTCAATTATTTAAGCTTATCTCACGTTAAGGAATAACAAAATAACAAAGCAATATGAAGTAAAAGCTTATCTACTCTAGCCTTTATTTCATATATATGGGCTATAATAACTGCATGAAAAATATGTCTCTCTCTTTTGGTATAAACAAATGCCTGTATTCTGCATTTTACAATATAATCAGGATGTAGTTTTAGCCAATTATCCATTCTCTATATTATTCTTATTGCTTTAACAAATATATTGGTCAGCTAAAATGTATTTGTATTTTAATTTCAATTTGATAGTTTCTCTTGTCTTAAAAATACAAATCTAACTTTTCTTGTACTTTTTGCTTAGTTTTCCATTAGCATATAGAAATTTTTGTTTTATATAAGAATGCTAACTTTCTATCCTTATATTTCTTTTTATTTTGCAATATGAATTTCTAGCATAACCCCATGTGTAAGATGGCTATAAGATTTCCAAGGGCTATGATTTGAAAAATCTGATGCAGTCAATTACTAATAATCCTTGCCTTGTCATTGTTGTGGATAAGGGTTCTCAGGTTGAAGGAAATGAGTTAAGGCTGTCACCACCGATGTTTAGTTTCTATCTCCTCTTCAATTTTAATTTTTTATAGAAAAGTATACATAATTTATATATGTATGCATATAATTTCTCACTATATATATGCGTGTGCGCGTGTGTGTGTGTGTGTGTGTGTGTATATATATATATATATATATATATATAGAGAGAGAGAGAGAGAGAGAGAGAGAGAGAGAGAGAGAGACCTACTTTTTTAGGAGGAAGTCTAAGTAATCAAAAGTTTCAAAAAGAGACATTCAGGTAAGTAAACTTCACATCCCTATTTTCCAGACATGTCACAAAACTATCACATCAATTTTTCCTTGCTTTTTCAGCTTTAGATTCCAAATAGTTAGCCACAACACTGCCAATCCCATAGGAATCAGAAACACTCTTTTGTTAAATGATTTTGCTCTGATTTAAATAACTATTTTGGTGCCACATTTCCAATATCTGTGTGTTAGCCCAAATTTCTCATCCATAATATTTTTATAAAAATATACACATGCCATAAAATTGAATGACTTGCTTTATCAGAGGCAAATATTTATATTTTTATATGTGTTTCTTTACATACACACACACCTTATTCAAAATGGATTTAGTCAGCATTGATATCATCTGACTATAAAACAAAACAAAATTGCACGTACAATTTAAAGTGTTTTCATACTTGTTAAACTTATAGTTTAACAAAATGGTAATGGTTCTATTCCGTAATTTAGCCTTTAAGTGAAACATTTTTAAATTAAAAATAGTTTCTTTTGTTTTAAACACTCATAAACATATTGAGTTAAATTATTTCCTTTATTTAAAATAGGAGGTCATTAGATTGCTTTGTCCTACAGAGTGTCTGAGAGATGCTGGCCTATCTTATCTCACTCTCATATTTTTTTCCTTCTTCTCATTCTAGGACATGGCTTTAATTTGTAAATTGTTGTCTCCATAATTCAATATGTGACAACACTGGCTACTGGTAGGCTCAAAATAGGAGTTGAAAGTAAAGGATCTAAACCAGGCCATTAATATCTATTTTGCTCATACCTTGTCGCCATGCCTACCTTAAAATGAGTATCAAGACAGGGTTGCATTCTGAGGTCTACCAATATCTTACCTTATTTTGGGTGTCCGGTGCATGCCTGCACTTGTGTGGGAACACAAAGGTAACATGAGTACCTTTAGTATTACATATTTTGGTGTACACATATTTATGTGGAGATATACATAGCCATAGCAATATAAAATTAATTATTATTTCTTATTATCCTGCACAGAAGTACAGTCCCTAATATGTATAAGCAATACGCATTTTGTCATGTATTCTTCTATTTTCTGAAAGCTGAACAAAATTTTACAGAAAATAAATATTTCTGTTAAAGGTAAGTACATGTAAATAAATAAAGGTACATGAAAAAAATAAGATGTAGAATAAATGGGCATCAACATTTATAAAGCATCTAATATACCTCAACTTCCCATCAGATTATTTATAGGTTATTTTTTTTCATTATGTTAAAGTAACCATTGCCTGCCAAAATGGGAGACATTCTAAATTAAGGAATGGGTGAAGTTTTTATGCTGTGTTCAGTTTTGATATTTCACCTCTAGTGCCTTTATTTTAATTCCAAACAAGTCATTACGAATACACAATATATTATCTTCCTCTTTAAGTATAAAACCTGCATAGAGTAACAGACAATATCATAGTTTTAACACTGTCCTACCCACACGTCTCATATATGTGTAGATTTCATTGTATTTCCAAAATACAATTCTACTTAACAAAATTACTGTATAAAACTGTAAAGGAATTTTTAAAATACTTGCCTGAAATCCAAGGAGCTTTTCACTAGGCTTAATGTGCCTCTGAAATTCACATTCTATGGGTTGTATCACTTTGATTCCATCTTCATAAAAAACATAGAACATGTTCCCAATTCCCAGACCTTAGGAGTAAAAACACAAAAAAGTTCAAAATAAAATTATCAGAAACATTTACAACCAAAACTCAGTGCCCCTCACATTGCTGGTGAGAGATCAATTTGTGAAGTCCTATAATGCTAATAAAGCAAACCATGTGAGACCTTTACCATATGCCCAAGCAACTCTGCAATATTATGCAGACATTCTACTTCATCTCTCTGATCTGCAAGTCAGTGATTTCCTTAACATAATTCAAAAAATGTTTCATATATTTAAAAATAATTATAAATGGAGATAAACTCTTTGATACATAGATTATGTCTGCTACCATCCCTACTTAATTTAGGTGCTGATTAAGACATAAAAGTACTTTTTGAAGAATCATATGTATCCTATTTCTATTAGAGTTTCCTAAGGAAAATAAAATGGCATTCTTTGCAGGAATTTAGCTTATATAGAGACTTTTAGAAACAAACAGACCAAGTCCTCCAGATTTTGGAGAATATGTATTTTCCTAAAATAATGTTTGTAAATATAATCCTACTAGAGGTCTTACATATCAGTTTTCATATTGACAAAGTTTGGGGTCTATTTCTCCAGTTAAAAATTTGAATTAATTTAAGGTCTTGCAAAAATCTCATTTAAATCATACTTTTAATTACTTTTCACAGTATGGGTTTGGGTGTATGACATCTCAGAAATTCATCTCACTTATATTATACACCCACACCTCATGGATATGGGATGCTACAGATTAGACATCTGGAATGCCGTGGAGTTAACGGTGGTGGTCTGCACATGGGGACTTGTCACGTATGATTGCACACCTGTTCTCTTTGTTTCCTCTGCTTCTGCTTTGTTCCAACATGTCCAGACTAAGAGCATGTAGTTCTCCCTTTCCTGATCCTCACCTGAGTACCTCATCCAGGGGTACTGGTTTGCACAACCATATTTATTCAGTATAACTATACCACACATAATTCAGTGAGAGTCAACAGATAAACAATTATACTGAAATCTTGATAGTTTGAAAAGCAAAACAGTGTTCTTTAAAATGCTTAACTTTAAAAAAAATCTACTTTTAATTTTTACTTCAATTGAGGACAGCTGCAAGGCCCATGAAGTCAAGCCTGAGGATTACAATAAAAGTTTATTGATTTGTTAAAAAAAATTGTTTATTCAACTTAAGCCACATTTATTTTTGTTAAATATGTTCCTAGTTAATTTTAAAAGTCACCATCTATTCTTATGATTCAGAGGAAAATGTATTTGATCATAATTATCACTTTATTGCTGTTTATACAGAGTGAAATTATTTCTAATAATGCATATATATTTTAATGATCCAGATTATTTTGACACATCTTATTGTTTTATAAATATTTACAGTCCTCATATTTTAATACATGCAATCTTTATCAGTTAATTGTGCATTTTAATTCCAGAGTGCACAATGTTACAATGAGATATTCCAGAACAGTAGCAGAAGTAGCAAGAACTAAATTCAAGTTATGTTTTCATAAAATAAAATTTAAGAGTTATCAGCTACAATTTATAATTATAGCTTTGAATACAGAGGGATCAATTCCATACCAAAAGGATAAAACTTACAAAAATTGCTTATGCAAAAAACTGATTTGTATTAGCAAGCTTCTGTGTAAACATTGTCAGAAGGTTGATGTGTGCTATGTATCAGTGACTAGCAAATTAACAATACTGGTAGTTGAAACTTGGATCTGATTTTCAGTTGTGTCAGTTACATACAAAGCTAATAACATTTTTTAATGAACATCACTATATTCTCCTTCAGGTATGCACAATTCTGCTCCACAGTCAGGAGTCTGAATGTGTTTGAACTTGACAGCTACTCTAGGTCCAGACAGTTTGCAAAGTTTCTTGAAGTATTCCCTGCCCTTATTCCTATGGATATTTTTTATTGTTATTTTACTATATTCTGTGCACACTACAGTCAGTGGGATTCCATAGATGAAATTTCTTGAGCTGTATTTTCCTCTAAAACTCGCTTAATCCATCCAAATCACTTTCAAAACTGAAAGTCCATTTTCTTGCTTTTTAAAGTATGAGTTACATACACATCAGCATTTTTACAGAGTATAAGCTACTTTCCCAGTTACAAGTTATTGAGAAATACAGATAAAGTTAGGCAAGGTTTAGTTTGCTTTTGCATTTTATTGTTTTTGGTGGGAATATAACTCCCTAGTGTTTATGAAATAGCAATGCCAACAAATTATCATGTATAAATATGTTAAAATAACAAGATAAACTGAACACCTATGTATCAATCACTCCGCTATGAAATAAAACTTTATCTTCAGAGCCATCTATGTATTCCTCTCTTCCCTACCTACACGAGGGATATTTTGCATTTATTTTCTTGCTAGACATATTTTGTTCATCAATTACTACTTAGGTTTTAGCAGCAGAATTTATAATCTGAATATATGATGCAGATATATATCATTTTAAATTTGCTGCTATAATATTATAATTTATTTTGAATATACTAGGCATAGAATGATATGAATTACCTTATTCTTGAGATGTGGTAATTGAAAACACATGCTGATTTTCACTTTGGGGCGTTTGTTAGCTTAATCTGTATAGGAAGCAATAACATATCTGTGTATGTTCATTGTAACTATTAAGTTTCCATGCCCTAACCTTTATTTTGGTGTGGGAGAATATAACAAAGAGAGATAAACTTTATTTTCTTAATTCAGACAGCTCAGAGGTAAATCACGACTATAGAACTTATTGTTGTATCGTGGGATACATGTAATATCTGTGCTGTAATTTCTCCATCTCAAATTGGGAGATAATAATTAGATTTATGCAGCTATTGTAAGAAGTAAATGAGATAGACAAAGGAAAACATGTAGCAGAGTGACTTGAACTCTTACTATGAGTTCAAGAAATGTTAACTGTCTGTCTTTTTATGACTGACATTATGTCTTCTTTGAAACATCAGTGGAAAAAAAATGGTGAAATGGCACCTAACCAAAATGTGATTACTGTCCTGTTTTCCTCAAATTTACTCTGTGAGATATACTACTAGTACATTTCAGCTTTCTATGAGATTGAATTCTACGGATGTGTGAGCCTGCTAAAAGAGCAACTTGATTTTCTAGTAGAGCAGTTCTCAAAGTTGATCCTTTCAGAGGGTCTGCAAAGTCAAAACCATGTTCATAATAATGCTAAGATGTCATTTGCATTTTTCTCTCTCATTCTCACAAATTAGATGTTTCCAAATATGGAGTGTAGTTCTCAACAGGCTACTTGACATATGATGTTATGAGTGATATCAAAACAGTTCAATGCAGAAGCAAATACAGGAATCCAGCATCTTTTATTCAGCCAGATATTTTAAAAATTTGCAAAATGTACAACAGTGAGTCTCATTTTTTTAAAATATAACTTTACAAATAATGTGGTATTTATGCCTACATGTAATGGGTTATTTATTATGGTTATTTTAAACAAGTAAATAAATACGTATTTTAAAATACATATTTTAATTTTCTCTGTTTTAATTTCTTAAATGGTAAATACAAGTGGAGAGGAAACCCACATAAACAAAAGCTCTTGGAGTTGTCAATAATTTTGAGTCCCCCAAAGTCCGACAACCATGTAGGTTTCAATTACCATTCTCTCCTCATTGATGTTTTCTATTGCAGTTTATTACAAAAGCTCTTGACTTCAGTAAAAGCTTTACCACTCTAGTCACGGTAAAGATTAGGAGTATGTACTATTTTGTCTTTTTTCATCCCCTGTGAAGACAGACACAGGTACTTTGTCTTTTCCAGGTCGACTGTTAATCTAACAAAGTATAGTAGCACAAAAAAGTGATCCATAATTTGTTTTTTCTTTGTGAGCTCTTCTTCTTTGTTTTTCTTTCTATACTGAGAGGACATGGCAAGAATTACTTGCAGTCTCATAAGAGAGAAGTATTTCCCAGAGGGTTTTTCAACCAATACTGCACCTTTAAATACATGAGATGGACTGAGAAAAAAATGTACGTAATTCACATTCCTGTCTCAATCCTTTGAGGATTTCTACTCAAGAACAATAGTGTATTATGATAATATAGTTACCTTATGTATTATAAATTACATATATATTCCATAGTTTATATCAAGAATAATATTTGGTTAATGTGTGATTACTGGATGAATATTTAAGTCAATAACAAAAATATTTTGTGCTGATGTTTGCCTTCCTCTGACTTAAACCACCATTACTTTAGCATTTAAATTATGATCAATGGCAAATTATAATCCTACAAAGCACTGATTTGGTAACCAATCAAAGATAATTCAATGTTTGGTGTTAAAGTTGATTAGTTGTTGATTATTAGTTGATATTATATCATTCTTTTCCCTTTCAAGTGATCCTAAACTTACTCATATTTTTAATATAGAAGAAATCTTTTTTTTTTAGCTAAAGAAAAATATAGGCAAGAATAGATGGTCTATATTGCATCTCTCACCTTGAATAACTCAGCAGGGAGGGATTTTTGTTTCATGAATGTTCCCATTTTTGTATCTCTGTCTTTGGAATTAAAATCCTTTTCACACACATAGCAATACCAAACCATCACACCTCAATGAGATTTCTATGCTATGTTCAACTAAAATTAGACTGACTTCCTCTCTCATTCTTCTAGCAGATATTCTGGGAGTGATTGTGTTAAGCTCTTTATTAGCCACTATTAATCCAGGAAAGTGGGTACTGTCTGAACATTATATATATTGGTCAGAGTGATATTATCTAAAACCAGTCCTTTTAAGTCAGAATTCAGCTTCCTGAACTTCCAAAGATATGCTGAAAAACTTGAATGCAAATTTACGAGATTCATTTCACATTTAATAATTAACATAGCAAAGGTTATAACATAATAGAGTATTTGTCTGCTATGTAGTTAATATTAGGTGAAATCATATGTATAATTATAAATTACACATGTATATGTGTGTAATACATGCATATGTGTGTGTATACACATATATCTGAAAATGGTTATCTCTTGTCAGATTCATTTTTGACTTGAAAACAGGTTTATGAGATAATTTGAAGCGCTAAAATGTTGACATTTGTTTTCATCAGAGAAGGTAGGGAACTTGCAAATGAAAATATTGACAGCTTTCATCACTTTGGCAATGGCATTGCAGCCAGCCATTAGAAGGCGTGGTCTCTGCCTCACCCAATTATATGACACACTAAGTCTCATGAATTTAGAAGCCTTACCCTCTGAAAACTCTTTTTCATTTTAAGTATTTCACCAATATTATTGTGAGACAGTAATCTGGTCCTGAGAACCTTAGCAATTTTTTTACTCTAAAAATAATTATACAGGATGCTCAAGTAGCTCATTAAGCAGGTATGCATGCTCCTGTATTTCCAATGCTACCCGGCAGCATATAATGGTATGGACAACGAAATGTGAAAAATCTCAGGCTAAAGGAGTTAAGAGCTGACCTGTTTCCTATTATTCCTTTTTCCCCACTTTGGTGATATTATAGTTCACAAAGCTAATCAGATGATGTAATATGTAAACTTTTTTGCAAGATTTCACTGTAATGTCTACGGTGCCTGGTGTTGGTTGGTGTTAATTAGCCCAACTAATACAGAAATTTATTTGAACCATTTCTATACCATATTTATGTATGAATAGATTCATAAATATTAACAAAGAATAGAAGAGACAATTTTTACAAATATGGAAAATATCAATATACATATTTTTGCTTTCAAATCATTGGATGTCACATCAAGCCAGTATTTCCCAAAGTAGCTTCAGTTAAATATTGATTCTATAGGTATTCATCAAAATAATTTCATGTTATAATAAATTTAGAAAATTCTGTGTCATATAATGAACCACCCGACATCTCTCCTGAAAGTAGTATATTTAAAAGTTTAGCTTAATCCTGCAATGAATAAAATGTTTTAAGTTCCTTTAATTCAATGCTTATACAAACATTTATTATTGTTAGACTTTACAACATACACCCAAACTGTTGTCTACTAAATAAATACTAGGAAATACTTTATTATATTATATTTGATAACAAGATCATAAAAAATATTGTAGAAGAGACCCAATCCTACTGAATTTTTAATGTTGTATTTTGAAATCATATAGGTAGTAAAATTAGTTGACAATAAGAATGATTTAGCCCTTAATTTACTAGATTGAAAACATCTTTAGAGTAGATACTAGTTCTTATCTTTATATTTCCAGTGCTTTCAAAGTGTTCTACATACAGTAGGCTCTTTAAAATATTTGTCAGTAAATGAGTGAGATACTTCTTCTCTTTGAAAACATTGTATTTTTACACTCTTGCTAACTTGAATCACAGCTAGAAAAGAACTGAAAGGTGAACTCAGAAACAGAGGACACTGTTTCATGCTTAAATATCGTGTGATTAATAAGATAATATACACAAAATTCAGTAAAGTTGATTTAGCTCACAAAGTCCTGGGTAAGCCAGATTCTGAGGTATACATTTAAAAATAATTTTTCAGTTAAACAAAATTTTATAGATCTTACACTTGCATGTAAGTCATATGACATTATGAGAGGTATTATCATTTTAAACTCTCTTTCCATTGTTATTCATCTAAAAATGCTTGAAATTCTTCAATGGGTTCTCCCTGAGATAAATTTCTCTTGGCCATGGTAAGAAGACAAGCATACAAATAGAAAGCACTGCTAGAGTGGAAATAGAAATGGACCACAGAAAAATGTTGTTCATATTAGTTATTATCCTATCTTTTAAAAACAGAAGTGGAAAATTGCTTTGGAAACTTTCTTTATTATTTTAATTATTTTTTATGAAATAATTGTACACACAGTTGGGGTTCAGTGATTCCTCAAGCTGGTCTATTATCTCTGGCCACCATTATTATTACATGCAATCGTTTCTAATTGTAATGCCTTGCCGATAACTGTGGCATTATAAAAAGTAATTTACAGATTCCTATGAATCTGAGTCAAGTATATTATTTTCTCAAATGTATTATTTTAAATCTTTTTATTTCAAAAAACAAAGTGCTCTGATGATAACTGTACATGAAATAAAAGATTTTAAAACTTTCCCCCAAAACATTTCTTGTATAAGTCTTTAAATTATCTGCAAAATGTACTAAATAGCTATGATTTCTCAAGCACATATTCTGTGTCAAACAAAGTCATGAAGAGTAAGCACATCACTGATTGATGGAGAATAATTATTGAGAACATTCATCTTCAAAGACTAACAGAAGAAAAATTTAAATAAATAAAAATGATTTCATATAATGAATCTCAGTGTGATTTTAATTAATCTGCAGGTCTCCTATACTTTTAAGGGTTGTCTGAAGAATATTATATTATTATTACATATCAATGAGTATTATAAACTAATAATGTTAATGACTTTTATCAAGGTCAAATTATAAGGAAGAGTTGTTTCACATATTTTAAGGAGATATACACATCACAAATTTTCAAGTTGTGTCCCAAACTGTATTTCAAACATTGTTTTAGAAAAGTCTGGCTCAGAGAGGTAAAATGACTCATTCAAATTTTCCCAGCAATTAGCCAGCAAAGCTAGATCTGTGATACCCAGAGAAATATTTGTTTAATCTCAAGAAGGAAGAGAGTATAAAGAAATGTCTAACGCATATGTTAATCATGGCATATCTGTTTCAGTAATGATTGCATTTGTACGTTCAAATGTGAAATATCCAAGAGGAATAAAATGAGAAGGTAAAGTTACACTAGAACCTCTTTAGTAAACTGGAGTTTAAAGAAGCCTTTACAGGGGCTTCCCTGGTGGCGCAGTGGTTTAGAGTCCGCCTGCTGATGCAGGGGACGTGGGTTCATGCCCCGGTCCGGGAGGATCCCACATGCCGCGGAGCGGCTAGGCCCGTGAGCCATGGCTGCTGAGCCTGTGCATCCGGAGCCTGTGCTCCACAACAGGAGAGGCCACAGCAGTGAGAGGCCCGCGTACCGCAAAAACAAACAAACAAACAAACAAAAAAAACACTCTTAAAGAAGCCTTTACAAAAGATTTGAGGAGCAAGAAATACCAAGGACAAAAAAAATATAAAGTGTTATGTTCATCTTTTGGTAATTTTAATGGATCTAATATTCTAAGATACTTGGTACAGTATCTAGCACATTATAAGGGCTCAATAAATGTGTTCTGGTTACTGATATTGCTATTATTCTGCTTTAATAATTTTAGGAAGCTATAACTGGGGAAGAGAAAGTTTTTCTAGGATGGATCCTGAAGGCAGTTATTTTGGCCATTGCTTGCCAGGAGTGTAATGATGAGTTATCGATAGTTTTCTCCTAAGAATTTAACTAAAGCACTTGGGTTATTTGAATACCTGGGCAAACACATTCCTCTTGGCCTTTGTGACTAAGAAAAACAAAGACAATAATAAATGACCGTGGATGGCATTTATTAAGTGCAGACTATATTTAAGGAGTTGATAAAACAACCCTATTGAGAATTAACAACTACCCTTACTTTTGAGATGAGGAATTTGTGACATAGAAAAGCCCTAGGTTACATAGCAGTGCAGACTGGATTAGAATCCATGTCCTTCAAGTTTATAAACCATTTTCTTAAATAATTTATTATAGTCCCTTCATAAGGCAATAGTTTTTATAATTTTTCTTTTTCTAATCTAAATCACAGTTTATTACATAAATTATGTTTAAGCTTGCTTTCATTTATTTGACTAATTTTAATTTTATACTCTTAAAAGCATTTCCATATAATGTAATATAACTTCCTGATTATATACCAAAAATAAATCAAGCTGATGAGGAGTTATAAATATGTTTAATGGTAGCAGGTTTACAGAAGAATACTGATTTATGATCAAATAAAAATATTGAGTCAAAATAAAAATGAATAAGGCAATTATTAGAACTGATAGTCAATACATCTAAAAGTTAAGCAAAATAATCACAATAATATAAAAAATAATGGAATTTACTACCTTCTTCTCTCCATAATATGTTAGCTACTGCAGCATGTTTAAAAGAAAAAGGAGAAAAAGAAACAATGAGTAAAGAGTGATTCAATTACATAGTAATATAAATAACTATTAAAGAGGTCACAATCTCTAAGACAGAACATGCACATAAAAATAGTGAGGATGAACTCAACAATCTATATTAATAAAACAGTAAAATGCTGGGAGTATAATAATGTTCTATTCATGTCTTGAAATAGCCAATTCTTCTTTGGAATAAAGATTTTGTTAATAAACAAAAAAAATTTATGTATCACTGAAAATAATGGTATATTTAATTTTAATAAAATATATCTTTAGAACACACATTAGTAAAGACTTTATTTGAAAGCTTAGTTAAAAGTTAGTAATTGAAACAGTTATAATTTTAGAATTCTCATTAATTATAAGTAATGCTTCAACATAATATGCAATATTCCTGAGCAAGTTCTTGTAAACACAGGATTTTGAATGCAGAAATAGCCTATTTTTAAGTAGTATATGCTTTCACTTTTTAATCTAGCATAATAAAATATATCTAAATATATCTTGTTTATTTCAACGCACAATAATGCTTCATATTAAATTATTCCTGGACAATAGGTTTATTAAATACTGTATAGGGACTAAATCAACATAGAGTTAAAATATTAAGACAGAAATAAAGAAAAATACCAATTAAAAATATTCTCAACATAATGCCTGATTCCCTTACTAATCCAAATTTATCTAATTCTATATAATTTCTCTTTTTTTGAAGTATAGTTGATTTACAATTCTATTAGTTTCAGGTGTACTTATATACTTTCAAGCAGAATAATACTGGCGAAAAGGAAAATGTAAATAAAGGAACAGCTCATCCACATCTAATTACTTCCTGCATATATTAACCATGTTAAACATAATCACTTTTTTAAAACTAAACCCTGATCGTCAGTGTAGCAGAGCCAAAACTGGAATCTAGCACTCCTAGCTGGAGGGTGGAGGCCCAAGTCATGCAGTTTTCAGCACCTACCATAGTATAAAAAATACTTTTTTGTAGAGTGAGTGTTTTTTTTTTGAGATTCTTGGCATTTTTAATTCTTTAGGAATATTTATTCAAATATGAATTCATGGTACTTGCATCCCTTCAGCACATTTTGTGTTGCTGTTCTTGTTGCCTATGGTGTGCTTGGAATGAATATGTAAAAGGACAGATCCTAGTCACAAGGAAAGAACATGGGCCTGAGAAAGGAGAGAACCATGATAAAAATGATTATACGCATGTGATAAGTGCAATTAGAGAAACAAATATCAGGTTCGGTGGCAAAGGACAGGACGGGATAGTCCCCTTCAAGAGGCAGAAGCTGGGCAGTGGAGGGACCACTTCATTGGGCTGCTGATGCTCAAGCACGATAATGCCACCCAAGCTTACAAGGGGATGTCGGGTGCAGGAGGCATGAGATATTCAAGGTATATCAACGGGACACGTTATAACATATTCAGCGAAATTTAAGTAATTGGATATATTTGGAGGGCAAAACTGATAGAAGATACAGCTGGAGAATTTGACCCTGACAAGGTCAAGAAAGTCTTTTATATTACATGGTACACAGGAGATTAAATTTTCTTCTGTAGGCTCAGGAAAGATGGAGCCATGATTAGACTAATTTTATTTTTCCGGCTTATAAACAAAGGTAAGTAGACCTAGGTTTACTCATATCTCCACCAATGCAACTTGGTGTGCCAATCGTGTGCCAGGCATTGTATTCAGTGCTACCATACACAGAATAAAACAGACCCAGACTCTGTGCTAATCGAGTTTATACACTAGTTGAGGGGGGAAAAAAACCGGATTCAAATCATGTAATTTCAAAATTACAAATTTAATATGTTATGAAAGAAAGGAACACAGTAATGTGAATGTTTTTAATGAGTGGATTAGGCATGATCATGAAACTGGGGGAAACATCCTTAATGGTGATGGTGAAGGTGAAGTCTGAAACATGAAGAAGAGGAACCCAGGGAGGGTTGTAGGAATCAGACTCCCAGACATAGGAAAAGCATGTACAAAGCCTAGTGGGTATGTCAAAGCACTGCCATTTTATTATTACTATTATTGTTTCGTCCTTCCCCTTGTGGGATCTTAGTTCCCTGACCAGGGATTGAACCCGGCCCCTCAGCATTGAGAGCACAGAATCCTAACCACTGGGGCGCCAGGGAATTCGTAAGCACTGCTATTTTAAAGGACTAATGACAGATATTTTTAAGACATGCAATCATTTATGAGAAAGTACCAAAAATACATGGTTTGTAATATTAATACCAGATAAGGTAAAATCCAAAGCACTATATAATGAATTTAAAATTATATAAACTAAAAACATAGTATTAAAAAATGAAACAAAATTATTAGGACTAGATACAAAATTTATAAAACAACCATCATATTCTGTTTCTTTAACTCATCACCTTCGGTATTTGAAAAATGAAGGGAAAGAACACAAAGTTCAATAATACAGTTATTATGACTAAATTAGTGTTTTCATAATGAATGTTCTGTGATAAAAACAGGAAGTGTTTTCAAGTTTTCCTGAAAGATAATCAAGAGTAGTCACAAAGTAACTGGAAAATAGAAAGACTTTCTGTATTCTGTAAGTATATTCCAATAATAGTAAATTGTTAAGACACTTTCTGACAACAATAAAGTAAATATGAAAATGTATTACAAGTATTTAAACCCACTAAATCCTTCAACAAATTAAATATTTAAAAAATCAAATATAATCATAATTCATATAAAACAACAAAAATGGAAAAATAAAATTCAATATGTGGACCCAAAGACTTTTGGCCAAAAGATAATGCACAGGCTTAATCAATGCATCGCTGAACAAAATATATGAGCGAGGGAGAGAGAGAGAGAGAGGAAAAAAGTAGAAAGAGGAGGAGATGGGAAGTTGGGAAAGAGGGAAGAAAGAAGAAATGTTTGTAGCTATGATAATTTTAAATCAATGTAGAATCTTTTGGTAATAAATTTGATAATCTCTATATCATAAAAATTCCAAGGAACTATAAATATCCAAACTGAACGTAAAGAAGAAATTTGAATAAAAATAACCATGGTGCTAATTAAACCACTTTCAAAAATAGTTTCTTCCCAAGATGCTCTTAGAGTCTAAGGCTTATATAAAAAGTACTTAGTTTCAAGAATTATATAATTCCAGTTGTATTCAGTGTTGTTAGAATATAGATCAAGATAGAAATGTTCTCATTCAGTTTGTAAAGTCAGCAAAGGGATGCCAGTAAGTGATAATAATAGCAAAGCAAAGAGAATTACAGGATACTTTCACTAATGACAAAAATGACAAATAAAATACAAGTGAAATTCACCAGGATATTAAAAGTTTAATCATAGACTGGAAGCCTCTTGGAATGAAAAAAAGGATTTGGTAGAAATTTAGTTAAGAAATCAATTCATCTGATATAATATATTAGAATATCAAATGAGAATGACAAATATTATTTAAATTTAAAAACGTAATCTGATGAAATGTATCACATATTACTAAGTGTAATATACTCTTAGTAACCTGGCAAACTAAGAGTAGAGGCATATTTTATATTATTATAAATGTGTTTGTTAAATGTTAAAAATTAACTAGAAATTTATTTTGACAAACCAAACACTTTACTAAGTCCAGAAACAAATATAAATTATATAAGCACTGTAAACTTGTAAATAAAATAATCAAAATTTGAAGCTAAAATGAGTCACAAAGGTTAAATTAAAATGACACATAAAAATTGCAAGAAAATTCAGTTAGGTGACAAGACATAAGATAAATACCCCAAATTCTATATTCTTATGTAAGAATTAGAAGATACAATAGAAGATTTCATTTACAATAGCCTCAAAGTGTAATATATCAATGATTTACTAAAATATAAAAAATACAGCAAATCAAGTATAACATTCACTAAAAATACACTAGATGGGACACTATATTATCCCTAGATCAAGAGAATAAATCTTATAAAGATAAAATTTATTCTGAAAATACTTAATTTAAAAATGTCATGTATTGTTATTGTCTGTTTAGAACGTGTTTTATATATTTATTGTACAAAGTCAGAATGTGCATTACATTAAAAAAGTACTTTGAATTCAATTACACAGGTAAAATAACCAAGTCTATTTTCCTTATATGACTTTTCATTATTTTTCTAATTTTTACACAAATGTGTACATGAAAGGGGGAGTTTCTGACACAATATATAAATATGTGACAGATAAAAATTCATTTATCATAACCTGGCTAGTCCAATCTTAATCACTGTGCACTATTCCATCATATGGATTTCTACTTTTTAAAAATACAATTGTTCATTGTTTGTCAACTTAAACCTAGTACCTAAATCAAAGACTAGTATAAGTGATAGGGACTCAATAAATATTTTTGGTTGATCAGTCATATAGATGTATGCATATATACGTACGTGTATGTTTGTGTGTGCACTGCAATGACCCTCTTTCTAGCTACTTTGTTCCGTTAGCATACAGCTCTACAAGACGTCTGGCTATGTTTAAAGCCATTGACACCTGTTGCCAGGTCGATTTCCGAAAGGTTGCTGTCAGCACCACCAGCTGTCCAGGAAAGTATTCATCCCACCACACTCAAGGTGGACTATTAATGTGTATGTGTGTATGAGCATGCATGTGTGTGCAAGCTTACCAAGTGTGAACAAATATCATCTCTTACTTATATTAGTTTGCTTTTAAATTATATTGACTCTGCTTGCACATATATAAATAAAACTTTCCTCTATTTATATCCTTAATTGCTTATCTATTGGGATGTAACTTTGATAATTTTTACATTTTTAATAGCTGCTTATAGATTAGAATGACTCTATTTTGTCACATTAATTTATTCTTTATAAAATATTAACAGCAACCTATAATAAATGCAGGCTTGATGATGCCACTCATTTGCTGAAAAACATAATGCATATATCTGTGTGTTTGTGTGTGTGTGTGTGTGTGTGTGTGTGTAAGCTCAAAATCTTTAGCATAGCACATATGGTCTTCCATGATATGCCTGTGTCATCCTAAAGTCACATTCCAAACATCAAGTCATTTTGAATCTCTTCATTGTTACACATGTATTACATTTGCGTAAATAGCCTCACCAAAATTCTTCACCTAACTTGATCTTAATTGTCCTTTAAGATCCAACTTAGCTTTTACCTATAGTTAGCCAGTCTGGAACCAGGAGTTGGGTTAAATGACTCTTTTTCTCTACATTTGAGATCCTGTGAAACATCTGTGGCCTTCCATAATGTACCATACCTACATTACCTGTCCTGAAATCTTTCATTTATAATTAGATAATGAAAACCTCAAAGTTACAGACCTCCAGTATTCAATACTTATCCACAACTTAACTGAAATGTAAATTTCTTTTTGAAGATAACATATGTCTTGTAATATGTTATAATATAATATGTTATGATAATGTGGCTCAATGGAACAGATGCGTAGACACCAGGAACTTTTATTAATGCTCTTTTCATAAATTGCTTTATTTTGTAAATTAGGGACTTGCAATTATATTCAAATGATGGATGCCATATTAAGTATGCTGCCTCTATGAGAAAACACATGTGGAGGGTGAATATTGCATAAGCAAAAGCAATTACATAGTTAACTACGGAGCAGCATGCTATAGCACTGGACAGCTATTTTCCTTGGCTACTCATGTGTAAATTGCTTGGCCTTTCAACTAAATAAGTTTTTTGCTCATCCTTGTCTTTGTCTGAAAGTGTAAGGTTGGTACCAGTGCAAAACATTTTTTGATAAGCTACATTTATGTAAGTGTAACATTTTAGCTAGATGTCTTATTGACTGTTTCTCCATTTGGACTTAAAAAATTGACTTAACTTCAGAAGGCAAATGAAAAAGGGCAACGGCAAAAGAAAATATAGATAAGAATTTAATGTATCTGAAAAAATGTGTGGTTTGTGTCATGGTAGTTGAAATTTCTTTGAATGTACATATGGAGAAGGAAATGAGACATTAAAACATTCTATTTTGGGGATGGAAACTATATAAGATATGCCAAATACACTGCCTGCCATATGCCAAATTCAAAGCCACTTTTAAGTGAAACTGTCACTCTTTTAGCACTGACTGAAGACAATTCTCCCAGGACTACAGATTCCTAACCTAGTGTTTAGAATTAGCTGATTAGGCTATAGTGCCAAGCTTACATTAAATCATACAACCTGAAACTAGCCATGACTCCATGGTTTTAAATTCTATGAACTGATGACATAGATAATAATATTCTTTTGGGGGTGTAATTTGAATCAAGAAATCATGTTAGAAAGCCACGAGTACAGAGAACTGGAATTGTAAGAATGCATAGCAAAAGGCACCATGACATAGAATTAGGGCTGTGATAATTTGTGATCATGCAGATCAGGATTCAATTAGATGTGAACAGAAGGAAGACCTATGCAACGCATGGGAGAAGCAAGATTCTCAGCTGTTGTCTGACTATGTAAAGTTGGTTTCTGGGTTCTGAATGCAGACACATCTCTGACTGCTTCACATTGCCAGTTCAACGTTCACACCCATTTTAAAATAACCTATACTTAACCAAAGAGAGAGAGTCTACTCCTGGCAACAAAGTGAGTCAGATTGAAATCAAGACAATGTATGAATTATTCCCATGTCAAGAGGTAAAACTGTCATTATACACAGGTGATGTGAAAATATATATAGAAAAACCTAAAGACTCCACACAAAATACTAGAACTGATAAATGAATTCTACAAGGTAGCAGGATACAAGACTAACATACAGAAATCAGTTTCATTTCTTTACACTAACAATGAAATATAAGAAAGAGAATGTAAACAAACAATCCCTTTTACAATCACATCAAAAAAATAATAAAATAATTAGGAATGAACCTCACCAAGGAGGTGAAAGACTTATATGCTGAGAACTATAAAAACAGATAAAGGGAATTGAAGATGATTTAAAGAAATGGAAAGATATCCAGTGCTCTTGGATTGGAAGAATTAATATTGTTAAAATGGCCATATTACCCAAAGCAATCTACAGATTTAACGCAATACCTATTTTAAAAAAAACCTATGACATATTTCACAGGACTAGAACAAATACTCCTAAAATGTATATGGAACACTAAAAGACCCAGAATTGCTAAAGCAATCGTGAGCAAAAAGAACAAAACGGGAGGCATAACCATCCTAGACTTCAGACAATACTACAAAGCTACAGTAATCAAAACAGCATGGTACTGGCACAAAAACAGACATATAGATGAATGGAAGAGAATAAAGAGCCCAGAAATAAACTTACACACCTATGGACAATTAACCTTCAACAAAGGAGGCAAAAATATACAATGGAGAAAAGACAGTGTCTTCAGCAAGTGGTGTTGGGAAAGTTGGACAGCCAAATATAAATCAATCACTGAGGTTAGAACACACCTTCACACCATACATGAAAATAAACTGAAAATGGCTTTGAGACTTAAATATAAGATAAGACACCATAAAACTCCTAACAGAAAACATAGGCAAATAATTCCCCAACATAAATCATAACAATGTTTTCTTAGGTCCATCTCCCAAAGCAATAGAAATAAAAGCAAAAATAAACAAATGGACCTAATCAAACTATAAGCTTTGCACAGCAAAGGAAACCTCCAAACGAAAAGACAACCTATGGACTGGGAGAAAATATTTGCAAATGATGCAACCATCAAGGGCTTAATTTGCAAACTATACAAACAGCTCCTATAACTCAGTAACAAAAAAACAAACAAGCCAATCAAAAAATGGACAGAAGACCTAAACAGATATGTCTCCAAAGAAGACATACAGATGGCCAATAGGCACATGAAAAGATATTCATCAACACTAAATATTAGAGAAATGAAAATCAAAGCAACAATGAGGTACCACCTCACACCAGTCAGAATAGCTATCTTTTAAAAATCTATAAATAATAAATGCTGGAGAGGGTTTGGAGAAAAAGGAATCCTCTTACACTGTTAGTGGGTTTGTAAATTGTTGAAGCCACTATGGAAAACAGTATGGAGGTTCCTCAAAAAACTAAAAATAATTTTTAAAAGAATTATTCCCATGTCAAATATTTAAGCTATTGCATGAAACAAATGAAAGTGGTACCAATCTCTCCTTCCAATGCCAAACCAAGTAAGCACAGTGTCTGCAGTGGTTATAACATGATGAGTAAGAAAGTATCTCAAACTCAGCGGCTTAAAACAACAAAAAGCATTTATGTCTTTATGGAGGTTTTTTGGCCAGAGGGGGTGCTCTGGTTTGGGGTTTCTCATGAGGCTTCAGTCATCTGCAGGCTTGACTTGGGCTGGAAGATCCACTTCCATGCAGGTTCACTTGAATGGCTGGGAATTTGGTGCCAGCTGTTGGCAGGAGGTCTTAGTTTACTCCTTGGACTCACCCCAAGGCTGCTTAAGTGTCCCTCTATGCTGGCAGTTGGCTTTCTCCATAATAAGTGATCCAAGAGAGCAAGGCAGAGCCATATGCCCTTCATGAACCGTCTTCAAAAGCCATACACCTTCCCCTGTACCCTACTTTATTTATTATAGAGACCTGATCTGTTTCAATGTGGGAAGAGACTACAAGGGTGAGTGAAACAGAAGAGGAGGAACATTAGGACCATGCTGGACACCACTCAATGTTAGTGTAACAGACTGCTTACTAAGCAAACATCGAGAAAATCTAACTTCCTCTTAGCCAGATTGCCAAGACCTAAGCTTCTCTTAATATAGAAACTCTAAGCCTACTACTGTCAGGAAGCGACTCGATTTTGAGAATTCTTCACACAAATGACTGGCTGTGGTTTTTACATGATAAACAACAAACAGTGACATTATTAAACAACTGTGGGTAATTAGTTGCAGATATATAAGAGAACAACTTTGCCTTCTAATTCACTTATATACCCTGCTATTTTAGGTAGATGGCAAGCAAAGTTGCTTCCTCTTTTGCTTTGACTTCCTCATCTAGAAAATACAACACATGGTGAATTAGAGAATTTGAAAAATAAAATGATTATCACACATTTTAAGTAGTACATGGCACATAATGTTATATCTATCTATCTATCTATCTATCTATCTATCTATCTATATATATATATATATATCTCCTAAGTAGAACTCAAGATCATCGTACCTATAGAAATTAAATTAATAGAGAGGTAGCCAAAAAAAATAGTTGCATAAAAGTATATTCTAACCTATCATTAGGGCTACCAGAGGATTCTCTTTATTATCATTTGGGAGAACAAAATTATTAGAAAAATAGAAGACTACTTGGATGTTAATTAGCATATGTGCAAAGAAATAATTAAAGATGGTAGACTTTAAAGCTAGAGCAATGAATATCAGTTTTTATAAAAGGGTATTATTTCTAGCAATTTTTATCCCTCTCATATTCTGAACTCCCCACTATTTAATATGTATTCAAATATACATATTTAATATATTTATATTACATACAATGTTAACATATAGATCTAATTATATTTAAACATGGTATAAAATAAAAGATATACATTCTCTGAAGGAAACTGGCTACATTAAAAAGTTATTTATCATTCAGGTAAGTGAAGATTTTTAGATAAGTATTTTGAGAGAGAAATTACACATTACAATTACAATCCACAAATAAATTAAATATCATGATATTTAAGGCATTCTGGTTAAATATATAGTTTATAATTCGGTTACATTTGCTTATCTCTAAAGACATTATAAAACAGATATAAAACAGGGCAATGAAAGTCAGCAGACACCTTAACAGCATAATCACTGAAGTAGGCCATAACCGTAGTATTGGAAATTTCGTCACAAGATTAGTCATCACAAGATTTAAAAATATATTGGACTTTACACTGCCTGAGAAAGTGTTCATGTAGAAGATGACATAATGTCTCATAAAACAAGCTGATTATAAGTTAACAGAGGTTAACTTCTTCTTGGAACAGATTTTTAAAGAAACTGCATGACATAGAACAGAAAATCAGGCAGTATGAAGATTTTATGAGCATTCAACGAGCTAAAAATGTTCAGTTGCTTAGAACAGTGCCTGGCATGTGCACACACACACACTAATGTATGTATACACACAACACATATGTTTATATACATAAGTGCACACGTACTTTTTTGAAAATGAATATGTATTTTTGCTAAACATACATATAAACATAGCTTCAAAGATAAGAACTTTATATTATAACTCAAAAATGAAGCAACTTGCAGCAGTAATATGGCTTATATATCTTGTCTTGTAATGCAGAGAAACAGTATAACATTTGAGTGTACACAGTGTGGAGGAACAGATATTTACATGCCCCTTCAGACATTCTTTCTCAAATATGAAAAGCCTTATTAGCAGGCCAATGGCAAGTTCCATAGTAAATTCAATTTGCTTTGTAAAATTGGTTCAAGTGTTTACATTGTGTGGATTAACATGAATTCCATATTGCTTTTGATTTGCTTTTACAAAATAGTTCCAGGCTCGGCACTGTTAAACAATAATGTGAAACCTGACATTCTCAATCTGTTAAACCCCCATCCTATAGCAATAAGGTCACGTATTGTTGGATTAAAAGGATGGCTAACCCTAGAACTGAAATTTTCGTCTCCAAAGTACATTAAATATGTCTTTGTTCTCATAGAATTTTATGATAGAGAACCCAGATATATGTTGTATAGTAAGAATTTTGATGTAAAAATATTAAATGGAGAATTACAAACTAATAATGACATTCATAAAGGAATTTCAGCTTAGTCATGGAAGAACTTGTGATCTTAAATTACAAAATATCCTGATGGTTCCAAGATGAGTTAGCTGTACACAGCACATCCAACTTGTTCATTGCGTCATTTGTTGAATAGGATTAGGTCAATTCAATGTTAGCCTGATGTCTCTCTTTCTATTTTTTCTGGGATAATTTTTCTTCTATCTGACATAATTCTGAAAGTAGTATTTACTCAAAAGACGTTAGTCTCTTTGTTTTGCTCACATTAGTGGAGAGCAAATGGCAGGTCCTGCTTAAAATGACATCATAAGCTGTTAGGTTCTCAACTTTTCAGGGCATTGTCACTTATTACTCTGTTTTCCTAAAATTCTTGATGTATCCTAGTTATTAGGATTTTTTTAAAATATTTTTTTGATGTGGACCATTTTTCAAAGTCTTTATTGCATTTGTTACAATACTGCTTTATGTTTGGATTTTTGGCTGCGAGGCCTGTGGGATCTTAGCCCCCCAACCAGGGATCAGACCCTCACCCCCTGCACTGGAAGATGAAGTCTTAACCACTGGACCACCAGGGAGGTCCCTAGTTATTATAATTTACCTACCTGTTTTAAAAGCATGTTATTTAGATGAATGAAGTGAGACGCATGGTGTTTTAATTTGCAAATGATATGGCCAATTAGGGATTAATATACAACATATAAAAATAGTTCATACAACTCAACATCAAAACAAACAAACAAAAAACAAAAAGCAACCACATTAAAAAATGGGCAGAAGAACTGAATAGATAATTTTCCAAAGAAGACATGCAGGTGGCCAATAGGCACATGAAAAGATGCTCAACGACTCCAGTCATTAGGGAAATGCAAATCAAAACCACAATGAGATATTAACTCACACTTGTCAGAAAGGCTATCATCAAAAGGAACAAAAATAACAAATGTTGGCGAGGATGTGGAGAAAAGGGAACCCTTGTGCACTGCTGGTGGGAATGTAAATTGGTGCAGCCACTCTGGAAAACTGTACAGAGATTTCTCAAAACACTAAAAATAGAACTACAAAACAACCCAGCAATTCCACTCCCAGGTATATATCCAAAAGAAACAAAAAGGAATTTGAAAAGATACATGCACCCCAATGTTCACAGCACCATTATTTACAGTTGCCAAGATATGGAAGCAACCTAAGTGCCTATCAACAGCTAACTGGATGTGGTGTATATATACAATAGAACAGTACTCAGCCATAAAGAGAATGAAATTTTGTCACTTTCAGCAACACTGATGGACTTGGAAGGCATTATGCTAAGTGAAATAAGTCAGACAGAGAAAGACAAATACTGTATGATGTCACTTATATGTGGAATGTAAAAAATACAATAAACTAGTGAATATAACCAAAAAGAAGCAGACTCACAGGTATAGAGAACAAACTAGTGTTACCAGTGGGGAGAGGCAACATAGGGGTGGGGAAGTGAGACGCACAAACCATTGGGTGTAAGATAGGCTCAAGGGTGTATTGTACATCATAGGGGATATAATCAATATTTTGTAGTAACTGTAAATGGAAAGTAACCTTAAAAATTGTTAATTTTTAAAATTTGAAATAAAAAAAAGATTCAATACTGTATTTAAAAAGGGATGACAATATAGTAAAACCAGAAAAATGTTTGAAGTCATCCACAGTTTTTTGTTTGTTCGTTTTTGTTTTTTCTATGCTTCTTACGTTGTCCCATTAAAACTCCGGGTCATAATGCTACCTGATTTTATTTATTTATTTATTTATTTATTTATTTATTTTTGCGGTATGCGGGCCTCTCACTGTTGTGGCCTCTCCCATCGCGGAGCACAGGCTCCGGACACACAGGCTCAGCGGCCATGGCTCACGGGCCCTGCCGCTCCGCGGCATGTGGGATCCTCCCGGACCGGGGCACGAACCCGTGTCTCCTGCATCGGCAGGCGGACTCTCAACCACTGCGCCACCAGGGAAGCCCGCTACCTGATTTTAAATCTCTAATCTTTTAGGAGACTTCTCTGTGAGACATTGTCATCTCTGGTTTTAAATGCCTGAAGATGAGATTGAGAAACAAAATTCTACCTCATCACGTTAGAAGGGAAAATTAAAACATGAAGAAGTGACGTCAGTGTCTAAAGCCAGGTAAAGAAACCAACGCTACACATTAAGATTAGAAATTTGGAGTTAGTGCCCATATTACTTTAACATGTATCGTCCTCTTAATTTGAAACCTTATTGCTACTCCTGGGAGCTGCTACTCCAAACTGTTACACTGGAGAAACAATGGTGGAAAATCATAAAAGGAATAAACTATTTTTTAAATTGGGGTATAGTTGCTTTACAATCTGAAACTAACACAATATTGTAAATCAACTATGGTTCAATTACAAAAATGTTTTAAAAAGGAATAAACTATTCTGTTCTCCTCTAATTCTTTCCTCTCTCCCCTCCTTTCCCATCCCCACTCCCACACAACACAGATTCTGTATTAGTAAGAGAGAACAATGCCAGCTGCCTGTCTTCCTTCCATTGTCAGAACTGAAAAAAGGTCAGAACAAACAACAGTGATACTCCAGGGGCTGTAGTGACTGCAACAGAGTAAAAGAGAATGGGGTCAAAGATGCTCAGAGAGAAGTGACAGGAAGAGAAATAAACTAGGCCAAGTAGCAGTAGTGTAGCCAGCTGTGCTGTGGGAAGAGTGAACGCTGGCACTGAAACATGAGAGCATTTTCAGTTGAAGCCTTCTGATACCGCAGGGACTCCACACGTGTAACCTTTGATTATTGTTCACTCTTGAAAATAAGATGCAGTCAGGCATGACTTCCAGAATGTGATATAAAAACAGTTTCCCTATATATATGTATTAGCATACGGTATTTGTTCTTCTCTTTCTGACTTACTTCACTCTGTATGACAGACTCTAGGTTCATCCACCTCACTACAAATAACAGACACGGGGAGGGGGGAGGGTAAGCTGGGACAAAGTGAGAGAGTGGCATGGACATATATACACTACCAAACGTAAAATAGATAGCTAGTGGGAAGCAGCCGCATAGCACAGGGAGATCAGCTCGGTGCTTTGTGATCACCTAGAGGGGTGGGATAGAGAGGGTGGGAGGGAGATGCAAGAGGGAGGGGATATGGGGATATATGTATATGTATAACTGATTCACTTTGTTATAAAGCAGAAACTAACAGACCATTGTAAAGTAATTATACTCCAATAAAGATGTTTAAGAAAAATTGGTTCCCCTCCTATCTATGTATATATATTTTTTACTAACATTCCATATGAAACTTACCTTTCCCACATTCTACAAGAAAGAACATCAAAGGAAAATGATCAGATTTGAATAAAACTCTGAAATGTTTGTTCCAAGGGCATTTTTTCCAACTTGAGCATACAATTTTTCATGTGACTAGGAGATTCAAGAAGGGAATTTAGCTTCGCAGGAGTAACAGACTATGTAAGATACAAGAGTAAACAAATCGCCAGTTGCGATACATGTTAATAAAGGTATAAGCAATTCCTAAGTAAATCTGAGCCTCAAAATAGTTTGCTGTTAAAAACAAATATAAAATATTTAATCTGTAACACTTTCTTGAATAGTCCTATTCCTAGCATTTCTCACTTTTACCCATTTTTACCATTTACATAATTTTTATCCACTGTTCAACATAGTTAAGAAAAATTTAAAGCTAAAATTATTGAAGCAAAATAACAGTATCAGTAATCAGAAGCATTTACTGAGTCCTTATTATATGCTAGACATGGTGCTAAGTATCTTAGAATACAGTAGCCATTAAAATTTTATTTCTACCAATATCTCTAATTGAGTTAATTTCTCTAATAATTTTTTTTTTTTTCGGTACGTGGGCCTCTCACTGCTGTGGCCTCTCCCGTTGCGGAGCACAGGCTCCAGACCTGCAGGCTCAGCAGCCATGGCTCACGGGCCCAGCCTCTCCGTGGCATGTGGGATCTTCCCGGACCGGGGCACGAACCTGTGTCCCCTGCATTGGCAGGTGGACTCTCAACCACTGCGCCACCAGGGAAGGCCCTTCTTTAATAATTTTTAAAAAGCAATTTGCTGTACAGTGGAAACTAACACAGCATTGTAAAGCAACTACACTCCAATAAAAATTAATTTTAAAAAAGCAAAATAAAGCAAGCATATGCTAAAAATGAGTCTAATCAAATAGTCTGGAGTAGAATAATAATGTTCTAAAAACAAATTAATGAGCAGAGTATCCACTTATTTATGTATCAAGCAAAATGTTTTCAGATTAGTTTCTGTAGCCAGAATTGTGTCCTGGCCAACATTGTACCCATTGGTATGAAGTAAACATTGCTCAGGGGCCACAAAAGCATACAGTCGGCAGTAGATTATCTCTTATCTATTATTAAAATAGAATCTTTTCAGTGTTAGCTTTGCTCTAATTTAATGGATACAAATTAATAGACACAAGCAGCCTAAGGCGTAATTTTAGTCCTTGACTATTTTAATATGATTATTTATTAAAAATAATATTTTATGAATGTTTTCTTCTTAGAAGCTCAAATAGGCTGATAAATCAAGTAACACTATCTTTTGGGAAATGCCATTATGCAAAATAGTGTTCAAAAGATGAGTAGAGGAAGATGGTCCAACCTCATAATGAATGCTCACATGGGTTGTATCCAGCAGCACAAAACATATTCTGTCTTGAGATTAAATAGTCAACATAAAAGACTGTTGGTCTTATATACCATGTTGGCAATTTGAATTTGGTTAATCCTGCTCAGGTAAAAACAACAACAACAACAAAAAAAACACCTCAAATGTCTACTATATATTAATAATGAGATACACAACAAAAAATGCTTATTGTGATATTTATCTAAACACTAGATAATGACTATGTAGAAAAGAATTTTTACTTTGCAGAAATATAGCATGTAAGTGACTCCTCATTTGACTTTTTCTATTCACAAAGTTCAACACCTCCCTTAATCTGGTTCTACCCAATAATTTATTCTCACCATGTATTGCAAATTCCCAGCAAATCTTTTTATGAGTATATTACACAAAGTTAATAAAACACACCATGTGGGTTCATGACTCTTCCCTGAGTTGATATACTTTTAAGTCTCCGGCTGTAGAGGTATCGCTACAGCCACCAAATATTCGCTCAAATGTCATCACCTCAATAAAGATTATGCAATCCAGCTCAGTTGGAATTTGATGATTCTGTGGTTGCAATCCTATCCTACTTGGCTTGTATGTCTGTTACAACAATTATGTTATTCTACCATGTATTATAGTTGTCCTTTACTTCTAACTGAATTAAACTATAGTCTTTCTGAAAGTACAGAGTTGTCTTATTCAGTGCTAGCCATATGCTAGCAGCATGTTTGTTTGCGTGTTTGTTATTTCCTCAGTGAATATTTCATAGGTGAAAACACAAATGAACAAAATTATTGTCCCCTGTAGATTTTTTGTTCGCCTTACAATGAAAACTCTTAACTTTATAAATTTTGTAAATATCCTTTTTCTAACAGACATTAGAAAACAAATAAATGAGTTTGGATTAATCTTGAAATAGTATTCACGCACTTGGGAATGTAACAACTTCACACACATTTAAATTACATAAATCAAATTACAGCCATTGTAAAAAGTATTTAAATTAAGCTAGTTCAGTTACCATGGAAATACGGAAGTAATTAAAAGACAAATAAAAATGAAACTAAATTATAGCAAAATATTAAGTACATGTCAGGTTCTTCTTAAATAACTTCTGAATGTACGGCAATTCAATATTTCTCTAATACGTGTGACTGCTGGGTTCCAAGGCATATGCAAATCTGAACACAAAATGTTAAAGTGCTTTCCAAAGGGAGGTGAAACTGACACTACCTCTAGCAGTGGATAATGAGTCCTATTTTTCCAAATCACATCAAGTCTTGGTGTTTTGTCGCTTTTTAATTTTTGGTATTCTGGTAGATGTAAAATGGCATTTCTCTGTGATTATAAAGTGTGTTTCCTTGAAAACTAATGAGGATTAGCAACTTTTCATAATATATATTGGCACTTCATCTTTCTTTCTGTCTGAAAAGTCTTTTTAAAACTACTGCCTAGTTTTCTTTGGTTTGTTTCATCTATAACTATCTATCTATCTATTGATCAACCTATGATAATAAGTTCTTATTAGTTTTTTAGATAGGCAATATCTTGAGGGAAAATTCTTATGATTAGAACTTAATTTTAATCTAATCATACTTTTTTCTGATGTTTATTCTGCCTCTGAAAGATACCCCTAAAATTATATTCTAATATTAATATTAGTATAATCATAATTAAGACAAAATTGGATGTGATATATATGTATATGTATGTATATAGTCTTTACTTGAATGTCATTATAATAATTACATTAGAAAATAATACACCTTTTTTCTTTACTGTATGGTATAGTTTTAGTCTTCTGAATCCAAACTACATCTAGAAACACATTTTGACTTTCTATAAGCATATGTTTCAGACAAAAACAAATATTTTATTCACTAATAATTTATTTTCTATTCAAATTGTACTATTGTTAGGATGTTTCCAAAAGCTTTATTATTATTTATACCAGAGTTTAGTATTTATAAAGGTATGCATTAGACAGACAGTAGATCAATTTAGGGGAAAGATACTGTATTTAAATTGGCACACAATTTTACTGCATGAGTTAGAATAGTGACTTTTAAGAAATGTCATATTTAATAACATTTCAAATGTAAAGTAATATTTTGCATGTAACATAAATATGGAAATGAACACAAAGCTGGAAAATAAAGCAAAAAAGGAAGATAAACAGTAATCAAAATGTCTGACTTACTCTTTCTGGCATATTCGTACAACAATTAGTTCTTATCAGAACCGAGATATCTGGGCAAACAGAGGATAACAGGCACACGCATGTATAATCTGGGCTCTTTGTACCCAGTTGATAAAAATGTATGGCATCAATTAGATTTCAAAAAATGTTAAGAAGGCACCTCCCTTCAGCACCTCACGTGGGAGCCTGGGAATTTGAAGAGCACATTTGTTTTATTAACTCTTCACACATTGACATCATTTTCTGACAGAATCCCTATATCAGAGAACTCTAAGAAAATCATTGAGTGATAATTCTCACCTCTTCTTGAACTTAAGTACAGGTTTCCCCACTATCCAAAAGTAGAAGGTTCCTGTGAAACCTTTCACAAACCAAAATGCTATAAAGTGAAGAGGCAATTATCTTAGGACACGTCTTGCTAAGGGATGCACAAAATAAATGGAGGTAAAGCACAGATGCTCACAGACACCGTTCACAGCTATGAGGGATTAATGCTGAGATGCTGAGATGATGCTGAGTGTGGTTCCAGGGAAGGAGCTTGGCTGTGCCAGTCTTCCAGCTCAGATGCTCCTAACCTCTACAGGGCTGCTGCAAAGCGGGCTGGATGTGATTTTAGCTCTTCACCTTTCTTACTAAAAAAGAATATCCTCTTAGGATTTCTTTTGGTTAGCAAAAGCTGATACTAATGTATTTGTAGGTCTTTTGTAAAAGAAAGTGGCATAAATAGAATTTATGAAAATCGGGGGCTACCTGTCACAGCTATTTTGCAAAGGACTCACCAAGTGCAATACCTCTGGAATTCTGGATTATCAAAGTGAATCCTAACGTTTTCTCCTGAACACCACCAACAAAATATTAGTATATAGGTTTTCTAAAAGTTTCATAGAGACCTTATACTCAGCACTGTCACTGTATATAAGCTTATTTAGTCTGCATGCCTGCAGAAATATAAATAAAATATCATCATTACTTGACTATTTCTATCGTAAAATAAATTAGGCAAATTGACATGGTGTAATATGAGATGAGATATAGGAATATTCCACTGAAGGTATATAAGGTCCTGTAGACAAAATGGAGGAAATAAATCAAAATAAGAAAGCTTAGAGTCATATTTTGTTTTGTAGGCAAGGGATCCCTGATTATTGATGATTGTTGTAAACTTGTCAGTTTGATGACATTCAGATCACGTAGCATCTTGATAAATGAGAGACAGGCCTCCACTATTGGGCAAAAATGGCAATGCGTTAGAAACAGGTCTATTTAATGACACTGAAAAGCATGCTATTTTGAAAATATAACCTTCAGATATGGAAATCACAAAGCAGATCATTTCACCATGTTCTGGGTCAACAGATGAAAAGATTTATGAACAAGTTACTTAACAGGATGCGACAATGTCATTGGCCAATTTGAGAGCCTGAATATGAGAATTTAAGATAAGTAATGAAAGCTCATAAAATAATAAATGCTTATCAAGCATGATTAACCTCAACATGAGTCTGATTATTCTAAGTGTGTTTTATTTCACAATAAGCTTACTAATATGTAAATGTCTGTGACAAATATTAACTAAATAGTTTTTTGGGGTTTTCAAAAGAAATATGCATTGTTCACTCTGCTTTAAAGTTCTATTAAATAATAGGTCAGTGAATGTTAAACAAAAATTAACAATAATTTTCATTTATTGACTTATTTCATTTTTCTCAAATATCTGTTTTTATTTGGTTCTTTTTGATTCCAGCACTTAGCTTATAACTATCAGGATTAAATATCACCCTGGCTATGATGTCCACACCATATCTTTAACTATAGATTTTCCAAATTCCTATTTATTTTACCTAACTCATATTGGTTGAGTATAAAAATGATTTTTAATTGATAACTGGTGCATTTGGGTCCATCTATACCTGATAGACTATGCTATTCTTTGTTTATACTATCTTCCTAGCCTCTGTAGACATTGATAAGATCCTACATACATGATCTCATTAAACCTATACAATTGCTCTTTGGAAGTAAGTATTTTCTCTACTCTTTAAAAATAGAAAGTAAGTGAAGACTAGAAAGGTTAATTAACTTGTTCATATTACCAGAATATGTTCTATTTCAAAAGTTTGTGATATCATATTTAAACTTCCTTTAAATGTAAAAATACCATATTTTAACCTATTTTAAGACCCTTTCCTCTACTTCTAAAATAGGCAAATACTTCTTAAACATTCATATATCTTTTGAAATATTTAGGTACAAGTGGCTACATTTCACCATATTTCTAAATCCGTGTATTGTGAATTATACTCATCATATTTTTATAATACTTATTAAACTTATATGAACATTATATATTTATATAGTTTGTTCATTCTTGTAATCTCATTGCAGAGTCTAACCCATTTAAAATACTCACTTAAAGAATCATAATGAATTTTAGTTCATAACAGTCAACAAATATTAATTTATTGAAATTAATTCTAAAGTAAGGAATGTAGCAATAGCTGAATATTTCCAATGTAATACTGCCTGTGACAATTAAAAAAAGAAAAAAATACATATGTACTAGTCTAACATATTCAAATATTATATTCCAATATTTCTGAGAAGCTAGATTAAATGTATCCTTTACTAAAATCCCAGCAAGGTGTCATAAAACCTGTGCCCAGGGCTTAATGTGCATAGAGGCTTAAAAGCTTTCCAGAGAAGCCTACATTCACACTGCTTTTAATTTACCATAATTCTGAAGATAAATTGTTATCATCTGGGAATTGACTCCCCTTGGAAATGGAAGTGTATTAAGTGCTTATGCTATGTGCAAGATGTTTCCAAATAAACAATGCTCTACCTCTACCTAAAATCCCCTCACATTATTTCAAATCGTCTTCTACTCCCTGTTACAAGCACCACTCTAGGGCCCATTTCTACTGTTCTTTGCATTTAAATCCTCCCTGTATACCACTCTATTCAATCTTAGTTATCAAACCCTAAGCCTAATATAGCTGGAGATTATATTATTTTGTAGCACTTTCTTGTAGTTCAATTTGTCACATGAGAAAAATTCCAGTAGGGTTTGCCAACAAGCCTGTAACTCAAGGTTTTCCAATTCTAAGATTCAGGTAAAACAAAAATCAGCTCCCTGGCCTGTGATGCTTTGCATGATTTTTTCTCTCAACAGCATCATATTGCTGGGAAATTTAGTATAAGGAAAAAATGTGGCTGATGCCACTATCAGAACTCAATTATACAGAAAATAGCTGGATGATTTCTCTGAAGTTGTAGCCAAACAAAATCTGTGTTGTGTCATTTGACCCAAAAGTTGTAAATCTTTCCCCTTTTTTATTGTTGTCTACATGGGATTCAATACTTCTCTGCATCTTTCAAAAAGAAAACAGAAGAAAATCACCTTACAAAATAATGTTTTAGTATAATAGGAATATAAATTGACCAATGTAAAGGGGAAGTAAAGTGTAGCTTTTGCTTTGACTCTGGCAAAAGTGGACCCTGGCAAAAATATATATTATTTAAAATATCTTAATAGCTATATTAAGGGGAAAATTATACTCTTATCAGCAGAGTCAATTTTTTAGTATGAAGATATATAATATTTTATGTTTGGATATATAATATTATAGATGTCAATATACACTCACATCTCCATCTCCATCTATCTCTATACCTATATCTCTGTATATGTATCATTCATTTTGGAAACTCATTTCTAACAATTACTAGATTTTCCAGTCTTATTAAAAATGATTTGTCAATGTTTCTAGCAAGAAGTAATTATTTTCAGAAAATTAGTAAGAATCAGTATAATGTCTAGCATTATGGTGAGTGCTTTACAGTATCTATACAGAAAACCCTTAGTGAGTTAGTATTTATACTCTATTACAGATAAGGACATTAAAGCTCAGAGATGCTAACTAGTAGCTCCAAATCACAGGACTATTATGTGGTGGAGAAATTATTCTAACTCATGTCTTACTCCAATCTGCTTTTTAAATATACAGTTGACACTTGAACAACATGCGTTTGAACTGTGTGGGTCCACTTATACAGGGATTGTTTTCAATAAATACATACTACAATACTACACGATCCGCCGTTGGTTTAATCCATGTATATGGAACGACAGACACATAGGACAGACTGTAAAGTTCTACTCAGATAATCGACTGCAAAGGCGGTTGGCACTCGTAAACACTGCATTGTTCAAGAGTCAACTGTATGTTGTATCCTAACACAACTAAAAGGAAAAAAGATCTCTGAAATTATTTTGGATAAGTCAGTAATTTTTAGTATGTGTAAATAAGAAGAGTGAAGTCATCACTGATGGGTCTGTGACTGTTTTCTCTGGCTTTCTGAGAATATCTGTCAACATACAAATGTGACTTGCATAATTAATATTATTAGTCTTTTTCCATGGAATTACTAGAAGACAACCCAGAGCAATTCTTATATTAGGACTTACAAAAGGCTATAGTTTTCTCTGATGTGCTCTCCACCTGATTTTGGTACTGTTATACAGAATTCTGACAATTTATTGAGTACTAGGAAACATCCCAAGGAAAAGGAAAACTGCCTTCAACTAGACAGTCTCACATTTTCAATTCATTCTCTTTTATCACTACTAATATTCTACTCAATTAGTTTACTTATTTAGCTTTATTCTGGTTTTAATTATGTGCTTTAGTTTCTAAAAATGGCTATTTTCACATTAACAACTATATATATATATATGTTCTTAATAATGGTGTCACAAATTTGTGGAAAACAAATTTAACAAAAATTAAATTAGTTTAGGGAATTCCCTGGCAGTCCAGTGGTTAGGACTCGGCGCTTTCACTGCAGGGGCCCAGGTTTGATCCCTGTGTGGGGAACTAAGATCCCCCAAGCTGCATGACGTGTCCCCCCCCCAAAAAAGGTCAAAGTTGTAAATTTGTTATTGCAAAGAAACTGTATTTGCATGCCTACAAAATAGTAGAATATAAACATGAATTAGTGATGCTTGAGACTTCTGGGTTACAACTAAAATACTTTTTTTTTTTTTTTTTTTTGCCAAAAGCAATGTCATGAAGTTTTCCCTTATGTTTTCTTATAAGAGGTTTACATTTTCAGGTTTATATCTAAATCTTTAGAGCCCGCGAGCCACAACTACTGAGCCTGCGGGCCTAGCGCCCGTGCTCTGCAACAAGAGAAGCCACGGCAAGGAGAAGCCCTCGCACTGCAACGAAGAGTAGACTCCACTTGCTGCAACTAGAGAAAGCCCACACACTGCAACTAAGACCCAACACAGACATAAATAAATAAATAAATAAATATTTAAAATGCATTATTTTGACCTCTGAGAGTTTAAGGTGATAAGTAAAATAAACTGAAAACATGATTTCATAAACAGCTTATGATTAAACTAACACATTTATATGACAAAATTATATGAAATCTTCCAGTAAAGTGTTTCTCAGATATACATGCTGGTAGATAGTGATTCATTGATTAAAGAAGTTATAGCTAGGTGTTTCAATTTTGTAACGGAGAAATATATTGAAAACTACATGACCAATATTAAAAGAAAATTAAAATACAGAGTTGAAAGCAAAATCTGCCTCATCAGCACCATCATAAAGGACAAGGAAAACTAAAGTTTTCAATTACTTGTCACCCAAAATTAATTTTTAACAGGAAATGAATTGCAAATTGGGGTAAAGAAACTATGGTGGTCCTTATCTAGGTCATTAAATCCAGTTTTCTTTTCTCTTTTTTCACCTTAAGAATTTTATATTTAAGTATTTGCTTATAATGATGGTTGTCCTAGCCAGATGAAATATAGATACAGATATACCAGTAGTCAGGGCCTGGGTAAGACCCAACTTCCTCATTGGATCCACTCATATCTACATGCACTCACTGATTGAAAGAGAAATGAAAAGATTCCTAGGACAATGTTTTAACCTCATCCAAAAACTGGGCTCAGAGAATTGCACATGTAAATGGTTGTCAAAATATAGGGATCCCTGCAAAAACGTAGACTGACAGGAGGTACAGACAGGTGCAAGGCTTTGGAACAAGGAGAATAGCCATTCCAAGTACATCCAGACCCAATCCCAAAACAGCCATCCGTGGCACATGTGCACCAGGGGAAGAAAATGTCTGAGTGTTTGCCTATAGAGAGCTCACTTGATAAATGCTACAAGAGTACTCTGAGTTCTAAATAATTCAGCTGTAACCAAAAATCCATCTTTAGCATCCCAGGCCACCATATCCCTTTCACTAAGTACTAATTTTTAAAAAGGACAGTACATTTTTGTTAAAACTTCATGAAACAACGAGGAGACATGTACAGCAATGACAAAGGATTTCTAGCTATAAACGGAGAATAGCCCATGGGGTGGTGTTGGTGCTGGGGCGATGGGTGTCTCAAGGTGGCTTACTTCTCTGACTGCTGCAAAGAAGGGCTGATGTACAGCCATTGGGCCATGACTACAATGCAACTTCAAGAAAAAGAATGATTGATGCATTAAAACTATAGAATGCTCCTTGGCTATACTGTTGGACCTTGAATTCCAAATCATTTGGGAGAAGGATTCTGCAAAGGATTTAATTTCCTATATGAGCAAATGGGAGGACAGGACCCAACATATCTTATGTACACTTGCCAAAGAAACAAAATCATTTTAGTTGTCGTATTGAAATTTTCACAATCTTGTATTTAATCCTTAAATCTTTTAATATTTCAAGAATTCCAGCCTTCCTATATATGAAAATTGCTCTTGTTTGCTTGTTTTTTCTTTTTATGCATTGCTCTTTTCACAGCATTTTCTGATGCCTTTGTTTTTGGAACAACTTACTTGTAAAGTTGAGTATCATGTGTGTGTGTGTGTGTGTTTGTGTGTGTGTGGGTATTCAATACATACGGGTCTTTCTAGCAGAATCTTCCACAAAAAGAGAAGAAATGTCCTCATCCACTCCCGCTTCGTTTTTCGCGATACAAGTGTACGCCCCTGTGTCTTCATAGCGCACGTTGCTAATATGGACCTCGCTGCCATTTGCTGAAAACAGAAGGCAAATGCAACCTGTAAACTAAAGTTCAGTTTTGGTACAGTGATTTCTGATTACACAGTCAAACAGTTCTCTTAGCTTACCCTAATTAAACTGTTTCCCTTCATTCTTCCATGCTTTGGAGACATGCCAAATTATTCCAAATGCATTCAGGTGTTTCATAAATTGTGCTGTCACGCTATTACAGAAATCCCAATACTCTGTATCAAGTGCACACACACCATATTTTATATTCATTTCCTATTTCCTACCTTGCATAGGAAGTGTTACATATTGAAAACCATAATTCCATTTCTATATTTATTTTTAATATTCATAATCCACGTGGTCTTCAGCTTTTACAGCAGTTTTAATTAATACCAATATGGTTCATTTATAGGAGAATACTTGTGGAAAGACATGTCATAAAGGAATTAAGTGAGCTACATCATGCAAGTAGAATACAATGCCATTTAGCAAGCATATTCTTGAGTCTGAATTATATATCTGGAATTATTAGGTATAGGGGACAGAAAAAAAATAACACATGATTTTTTTTGTAAGATTTGCAGTCGTTTGCAAGAAATATACCTAAAGTAAGCAGTATTATAATATGGAAATTGATATAGTCAGTGTATAACCAAAGGGTTAAGGGAATGATTAATCCAATTTTTAAATTTTGGTAAAATAATATTTGCAGCTAAACTCTGAATGAGTTGCATTCCCCAAAGTGGAAACCAGGGAATAATTAATTATTTACTGTATGTTGGAAATACAGGAGGTGCTTTTACATATATTATTCCTTAATTATCAAATGAGGAATCTGAGACTCATGGAATTTATGCAGGTCACTCCCCTCAAAGGTAAGGGCTGGACTTCTGTTCTATCAGACCCTAAGATTCAGTGTTTTAGTGCTCATTTGTTTAGGTTTGCATCTTTTTTTTTTTACTTTCTTTTCTTTTTTTTCTGTATGACTCTGTGTGCATGTTGGTGGTGTGTTCCATGTTATCCAATCACAAGGACACCATGAACTATGCGCAGTAGAAAGGGGCACGACTCTTTGTGACAGAGAGGAGACTAAATAATCAGAGCTGCTGTTTGAGGAAGCAAGGTAGAAAACCAAGGGGAAAAGAGCATAAATGTCATCCCTAGGAGGATATGGAGAGGCAGTGAGTGTCTGGGAAAGGCTAGTCACTGAAATCACTGGAACCTCTTTCTTGATTTACAAATATCACTGCACTCCTCCATTCCCCTTATCCTTTGTTGAGAATCACTTCCCCAAAACAGTTGGCAGGTTTTTATTGGCAGGGCCGCTGAAAACGGCCAGTTGGCTTTGTGGGCTACACAATTTCTGTGCCAACTTCTCACCTCTGCCATAGCAGCATGACAGCAGCCACAGACACTATTTTTTTAAAATGAATGTGGCTGTTCTAAAAACAAGCAAAAAAATTGCTTTATTTACAAAAATAGGCAGCTTTCCAGATTTGGTCTGTGGTCCTTCATTTGCAGACCCCTGCTCTAAAAGATGAGAAGAAAACAATGTATTTAAGCCCAGATCAGCTTCTTGTTTTATGTGAAACATGGCCCTCTCCAAAGACCACATACTTAAGGTAAATTCTCTAGAACTTTTTTGAAACTTCAATTTATTCCCTCTTCAAATTCTCTCTTCTCAATATTCTTATATGTTCTTCTAACCTATGTGTCCCACTATCTTTTCCTCCTTTCCCACATAATCTAGCATATCTAGATGTTTTCTACTCTATGTCCAGAACTACCAATTTCCGGGTGCATTTATCAGCCTGACACATCTGCTTTCAGAACTAGAAAACATTCCCTGCACTTAAGTTTTTAATTAAAGTACTAGACTATTACATAAGCAAATTTACAAATTTTCAAATTCACGATCTCCAATTTTCAAGTAACAGGATGTTACTTGACCTTTACGGTTAGTTGCATTTCATACCCTACTCCACTTTTATTTCAAATCTTTAGTCTTTGTTTGATGTTTCCCGGCATAATAATAACATCTCACTCTGAGCAGGTTGTCTTGTTCTTTATATCATGAAATACATAGAAGTGATTAAAAAGTAAATCCAAATCATTTCACAATATATGTGTAAAATATCATCACCTTGTATACCTTAAGCTTACACAATTTTTTATGCCAACTGAATTTCAATAAAAGCTGGAAAAGAAGGAAATTAATCCCCAAACCTCCTGTTTCCATTTACATCTTCATTTTTATTGAATTCTCAAAGGAAATTTTGTTTCTTTCCAAGGCCAACCTCCCCTCCTTTTTTGTTTTGTATTTGTCCCTCCTTCCCCTGTTGCATTATTCATACATCTTTCTCTTTACCGATATCCTTTTGTCCAAGAAGTAAGAAATATCTTCATCAGTCCTAAACCTTCCCACCCGCAGCTACTACTGTTATTTTTTACTCTTTCAATATTTGGAAAGAGGTTTTTATACTTCTTCCCTCCTTTTCATTTCTAAGCCCACTGAGGACTGATTTTCTAAATGTCACAAGGACAAACTAATCACTAACCCATGAATATATTTTAATGATCTTCCTTGACCTTCCTATGCCCCCAGCATTGTTGAACTTATTCCCATCTCTGGCTTTCTTTTCTTCCATTCTGTAATCACCTTGTTCTCCTGCCTCTTTGCTAATTATTAGTCCCTTCGGATATTTATCTTGATTTGCCCACCAAAATATTTCTGCTTTGTTGAATTTTACTTCTCATAACCATATCATCCCATCTATTGCCACAGTTATCAATTAGTGCCTAGACTTGGACCTCATATACAAATGCTAAATAAGCATCTGAAGAATAAATGGATAATTAAATAACTATGTAATTTGGTAATATGTGATCATATACAAAGCCACATGGAATTTCACACTCCTGTGTACCCAGATTTATCTCTTAGGTTCTGCTTCCTACTTACATTTTATTACTTGTCATAGTCTCTCAAAAATTAACTTATTTTCTCTTATTTTAAAAAATGATAATAGTTATTTTACAAATGCCCCAATCTTTCAAATGTTGAGTCTAGAGTGTAACCAACTCCCCAAATTTGCCTTCCTGTATATTTCTAAAACAAAAACAAAATAAGTTAATATAATATGGTTTGTTGCTATCAAATAGGTAAGAGATGACAAAATCAGAAGCTAATTAGACTTTCATTCAAGTTAACTTCAGTTTATCAGATCAATCCTCATCTCAGATTATAGACACCATGATGTAATCAATAGACGTGAACATGTAAATTTGTTGGACCTACTTATATTAACATAGAGATTGCTAGGATTCAGCTTTGAAAGGTCAAAAATACTTTCACATGTCATTTTTCATTTGCAAAAATAAATAAGTAAATGACTTAAAAGATTTATTTTAAGATGTATACTGATAAAGTGTATTCACTCTCTAAGTTGAATAATAAGAGCAGTCTATTCTTACAGAAATAATTTTAAAAATGAAAATATAATCATTTCTAAAGTATGAAATGAAGTAATTTAAAAGCATGGAACAAGGAATGTAATGCCATGCAATAGATACTCCAGTAAAATGACTGTCCCAGGGCCACTCCTGACAATGGAATTAAGATTTTTACATTTTTTTTGCTTACTAGTATAATCAACATATATGAAACTGCTTTTGCATTATTTAGATTAGTTGACATTAGAAAGATTGCCTGGTTTGCTTTTCACATACCACTCATTTGTGATTATAATCTGTAAAATAATTGATTAATGTCTGCACATTAGACTATTAGAACATATAGAATATTGTATATATGAGAATGCAAGAATTTCATAACTGTAAAACTACATAAATGTGGAACATATTTAGTAGCATTTTGAATTTTTTCTCTTTTCATTTCATGATGCAAAACATTTCCTAAAGAATTTCTTATTATTGACACCCTCTGTAATATATATTTTAACATATGGTTTAAGCATTTAAAATTGTCTCTTCAGAAATGTATTCGATGAAGAGATCCAATTATTCTGTTCAGCATATCTGCTATAATTCAGAGGATAAGTTTTTAAAAGAAAAAATTAATATTTTACTTATGACAGAAATAATGACATAATTAATCATTATGAGAAGACTATTATTTAAAACATTAAAAATATTAAAGGACTCTACTTCAAATATTATGTCTTAGGTACAACCATATCTTTTTTCATATTCATGATATTCTTTTGCCACCAAGACTTATTTACTCTTTCTCATAATAATGTAAAATGTGTTATAAATTTTAGAATAAAATTTTTACATTGTCATTTAAGAGTAAAAATGCAAGTAAAAAGCACCTTGAAGTGTGAGTTGCTTGGACAGCTTTGGTGTAATATCAATTCCATTCTTCAGCCATCCAAGCTGAGGATTTGGTATGCCCTCAGCATGGCACCTGAGACTTGCAGTTACCCCAGGTTCTCTGGCCTGACTCTCTGGATACACCCGGATTACAGGAGGGACTAGAAGAAGAAATGGAAAAGAAAGTGAATGAGTGATCTGTATTTGCCATTTGATTTTCCAAAACAAAGAAAAATTGCAATAAGAGAAAATTACAATTATATTATTTTAATGATGATAATTCAATGAAGGATATTTCTAAAGGTTTTAGTTTGTAAATAATAGCATCCACTAAAATGTACCAGTTTCCCCTGGATAAAAGCTATTCTGAGACTGCACCAGTGGAAATATAAGCTGAGCCTGGGATATCTTGATTCAATAACTAAAGAAGTCCTTAAGGAATGACAGAAACATATCAAAAAATACAAAACCAGTTTAAAAGGGCTCTCATTCACCAAATCTGAAATAATTTGAGCATTGAGATAATTATCAATTATAAAGGAGTATAAAGAATCAAAAAAGACTCTATGAATTCAGTAACATAAATAAATGAACAAATATATAATTGGGAGAGAAGAAAAAACTTTTCCTTACTATAGCATCTTTTAGAAATTAAGATAACAATTCCACGTACAGTATAACCAAAAATAAAATATTTAGGAATAAATTTCACCAAGAAGGTGAGAGACTTTTACATTGAACAGTACAAAACATGTTGAAAGAACTTAAATAAAACCTAAATCAACAGAAAGACACCATGTGTTCATGGATTGAATAATTAATTGGTGAGATAATAAGATTTGGTAAGATGACACACAATACTGCAAAATTGATTTATAGATACAATGTAATCACTATCAAAATTCCTAACCGCATTTTTTTTTTTTGCAGAAATGGAAGAGCTAATACTCAGAGTCATATGGAATTACAAGGGGCTCCAAAGAGCTGAAACAATACTGAAAAAGTAGAATGAAACTGGAGTTCTCATATCTCCTGATTCCCAATCATATTACAAAGGTATAGTAATCAAAATAATGTGGTACTGGCAATAAGATAAAAATATACTTCTATGGAATTAGAATAAGGAGCACAGAGATAAACTCATACATCTATGGTCAATTGATTTTTGACAAGGATGCCAGGAAACAGTGTAAATACAACTGACAAAACAGGAAAATATTGCAGATGATATCTGATATGAGCCTGGTATCCAGAACATACAATGAACTCTTACAACTCAGCAACTAAAAGACAAATAGCCCCCTTCTGCACAGCAAAGGACACCAACAAAGAAGTGGAAAGGCAACTTACAGAATGGGAGAAAATATCTGTAAACCACTATCTGATAAGGAGTTAATATCCAAAATATACCAAAAAGTCATACAACTTAATAGAAAAAGAATTTTAAAATGGACAAAGGACGAAAATAGACATTTTTCCAAAGATATACAATAGCTAACAGGTTCATGACAAGGTGCTCCATGTCACTGATCGTCAGGGAAATGCAAATCAAAACCACAATGAGTTACCACTCTATATCTGTTAGGATGTGTATTATCAAAAAGATTAGAGGTAACAAATGCTGGTGAGGATGTGGAGAAAAAGGAACCCTTGTACACTGTTGGTAGGAATGTAAACAGGTGCAGCCACTATGGAGAACAGTATGGAGGTTCCTCAATAAATTAAAAATGGATCAATTTCCAAGTCAATAAATTTCCCCTTTATGCTTAAGTAAGCCTTAACTAATATGGATTCCTTCTGAACTTTAGCCTCAATATTCTCATCAGGAAAACTGAGATTTGATTTATGTCTCTTCTGGAATATGCAGCAGTTACTCTGGTGATAACGTCAGTAGCAGTACCTTTAGAGTGAAAATTATAATATATTCATAGATGTTATGGAATGTGCTGAATGCTTTGTAGCCATGTTGATTTGAAGATGAGTCACAGAGAGGTTAATGGCATCCCCAAGTCACAAAGCTTATTAGAGTCCAGAGTTGAGGCTAAAATCAAGGGAGGTCTGACTCCTGGGCCAATGATCTCTACATTTCAGTTTACCCTAAACCAACCTGGCTGATTGTGGTCTGTAACAGCCACTGAATTTAGCCAATAAGAAAGAAAATCTGATGGGTACTAAAAACAAGTATGTTCCAAATTTGACTTGTCTGCACTTCCTATGGCAAAAAAATTATATATATATATATTTATATTTATATATATATATAAATATATATATAAGATTCATAGTATACATATGAATATACTATGAATTATATATATTGATATATGAATTATTTATATAATTCATATATGTATAATTATATTCATATAATATGAATTATATATATGATTCATATTCATATATATATATATACACACATACATAAATACAAATACATATACCTTATGATCCAGTGATCCCACTTCAGGGTATATATCCAAAGGAAACAAAATTATTATCTCAAAGAGATAGCTATATGTATGAACATCTTCCTTATGTTTATAGTAACATTATTCACAGTAGCCAAAATATGGAAACAACCTACATAAGTTTCCTTCAATTGATAAGAGAAAAGAAACTATTATATATATATATATATATATATATATATATATATATATATATATATATATGAATATTAGTTAGCCTTAAAAGAAAAGGAAACCCTGGGCTTCCCTGGTGGCACAGTGGTTGAGAGTCTGCCTGCTGATGCAGGGGACATGGGTTCATGCCCTGGTCTGGGAAGATCCCACATACCATGGAGCGGCTGGGCCCGTGAGCCATGGCCGCTAAGCCTGAACGTCTGGAGCCTGTGCTCCACAACGGGAGAGGTCACAACAGTGAGAGGCCCACATACCACAAAAAAAAAAAAAAAAAAGGAAACCTTGTTATTTGCAACAACATGGATAAACCTGGAGGGCATTATCCTAAGTGAAATAAGCCAGACAGAGCAAAAAAAAATACTCCATGGTATAACTTATATGGGGAATTAAAAAAAGTTGACCTCATAGAAGCAGAGAGTAGAAAAGTGGTTGTCAGGGGCAGGGAGGTGGAGGGAATAAGGAGAGGTTGGGAAAAAGGTACAAATCATCAGTTATAGGATGAATAAGGTCTGAGGATTTAACAAATAACATGGTGACTATAGTTTATAACACTGTAGGGTATAATTGAAACTTGCTAGGAAAATAGAATTTAAATGTTTTCACTCAGGAAAAAAAAAAGGCTAAAAAAACACCACACAATCCAATTCAAATGTGGGCTAAGGACTTGAGTAGATATGTCTCCATAAAGAAGGCATGCCAATAGCCAATAAGCACATGAAAAGATATCAAAATTCACTAGTCATCACTGGAAAGGCAAATTAAAATCACAATGTGATACCACTCATACCCACTAGGATGCTATTAAACAACAAAACAAAAGGCAGAAATTGGAACATTTGCACATCCGTGGTAGGAATATAAAATGATGTAACCACTGTGGAAGACACTGGTGGTCCACACATGGAATCATCACGTGATCAAGCAATTCCAAGCCTAGGTTTGTATACATAATTGAAACAGGTTTTCCATAACAAACATGTACCTGAATGTTTATGATAACCAAAAGGTGGAAATTACCAAAACAACTATCAACTGATAAACAGAAAAATAAAATGTGGTTTATCCTTATGATAAAATATTATTTGGCAATAAAAAGAAAGAAGTACTGATATATGCTACAATATAATATGCTCAGATATTACCCTAAGTGAAAGAAGTGTGACACATAAGGCGACATATTGTATGAGTCCATTTACATGAAACATCCAGAATGGGTAAATCCACCAGGATAAAAAGTGGATTAGTGGTTTTCAGGGGCTGAGGGGAAGGAGAAATGCAAAATGACTGCTTGATGGCTATGAGGTGTATTCTGGGGTTGATGAAAATGTTTGGGGAGTAGATAGTGAGATGGTTACATAACATTTTAAATGTCCTATAAACTACAGAATGGTACACTTTAAAATTGTTCAATGTTATGTGAATTTTACCTTGATAAAAAAGAAAAGAAAGACAAAGAAAGGCTGAAGAAAGTTTCTAGCTTAAAAGACACTAAACAGGAATATTAACTGAATGCAATGTGAAATCCAGAATGGATGCTGCACCAGGAAAAATTAGTTATAAAGCTATTATTGGGAAGGTTGCCAACAAGTCAATATGGACTGTAAACTAGATAATGAGATTCTATCAATGTTATGCTTACTGATTTGATAATTGTATTTTGATTGGGTAAAAAACTTTCTTTAAAAAACACACATGCTGAATTAATTTGTGGTAAAAAGAAAATTTATCTCAAATTATACACACACACACACACACACAACATTAACTTTAAAAATGTGATGGCTTGCAAGCCCTAGCCAGGGCAATCAGAGAAGAAAAAGAAATAACAGGAATACAAATTGGAAAAGAACAAGTAAAACTGTTACTCTTTGTAGATGACAAGATACTATACATAGAAAATCCTAAAGTTGCCACCAGAAAACTACTAGATTGAATCAATGAATTTAGTAAAGTTGCAGGCTCCAAAAAAAAAAAAATACAGAAATCACTTGCATTCCTATACACTAACAACAAAAGATCAGAAAGAGCAATTAATGAAACAATCCCATTTACCTTTGCAACAAAAAGAAAAAAAAAATACCCAGGAATAAACCTACTTAAGGAGGCAAAAGGCCCGTATACAGAAAACTATAAGATACTGATGAAACAAATCAAAGATGACACAAATAGATGGAGAGATATACCATGTTCCTGGATTGGAAGAATCAATATTGTGAACATGACTATATTACCCAAATCAATCTACAGATTCAATGAAATCCCTATCAAATTACCAATGTCATTTTTCACAGAACTAGAACACAAAATTTTACAATTTGTATGGAAACACAAAAGATCCCTAGGAGCCAAAGCAAACTTGAAAAAGAAAAATGGAGCTGGAGGAATCAGGCCTCCTGACTTTAGACTATACTACAAAGCTACAGTAATGAAGACAGTATGGTACTGGCACAATAACAGAAATATAGATCAGTGGAGCAGTACATAAAGCCTAGAGCTTAACCCAAGTGACTATGGTCACCTAACCTATGACAAAGGAGGCCAGAATATACAATGGAGAAAAGGCAGCCTCTTCAATAAGTAGTGCTGGGAAAACTGGACAGCCACATGTAAAAGAATGAAATTAGAACATTCCCTAACACCATACACAAAAATAAACTCAAAATGATTGAAGACCTAAACGTAAACCTTACAGACACTATAAACAGACACTGTAAACCAGACACTATAAAACCCTTAGAGAAAAACATAGGCAGAACACTCTTTGACATACATGGCAGTAAGATCTTTTATGACTCACCTCCTAGAGTAATGAGAATAAAAACAAACAAACAAAAAAAAAACAAATGGGACCTAATTAAACTTAAAATCTTTTGCACAGCAAAGGAAACCATAAACAAGACAAAAAGACAACTCTCAGAATGGGAGAGAATATTTGCAAATGCAGCAACGGACAAAGGATTAATCTCTGAAATATACAAATAGCTCATGAAGCTCAATATTAAAAAAAAAAAAAACAACCTAATCAAAAAATGGGTGGAAGACCTAAATAGATATTTCTCCAAATAGGCCAACAAACACATGAAAAAATACTCAACACCACTAATTATTAGAGAAATGCAAATCAAAACTACGATGAGGTATCACCTCATACCAGTTAGAATGGCCATCATTACAAAATTTACAAACAATAAATGTTGGAGAAGGTGTGGACAAAAGGGAACTCTCTTGCACTGTTGGTGGGAATGTAAATTGATACAGCCACTATGGAGAACAGTATGGAGGTTCCTTAAAAAACTAAAAATAGAACTACCATTGACCCAGCAATCCCACTACTGGGCATATACTCAGAGAAAACCATAATTCAAAAAAGACACATGCACCCCACTGTTCATTGCAGCACTATTTGCAATAGCCATGACATGGAAACAACCTAAATGTCCATCAACAGAGGAATGGATAAAGAAGATGTGGTACATATATACAATGAAATATTACTCAACCATAAAAAGGAATGAAATTGTGTCATTTGTAGAGACGTGGATGAACCTAGAGAGTGTAATACAGAGTGAAGTAAGTCAGAAAGAGAAAAACAAATATGTATATTAACGCATATATGTGGAATCTGAAAATATTGGTGTAGATGATCTTATTTACAAAGCAGAAATAGAGACACAGATGTAGAGAACAAATGTATGGATAGCAAGGGGGAAGGGGGTGGGATGAATTAGACACAACAGAAGAGAGAATCAGTAAACTAAATGTGATGTCTGGATCAGTTGAGAACTTTCTGCTTCTAATAATGTTGGATATGTAATTCTTATCAATTCTGTTCAATCATCTTTCTGAAGAGAACTTAGATTTCTGGTCACCTGTATACATTATAGTGAAACTGTAGAACAACAAAGAAAAAGAGAAAAATCGTAAAAAACAATCCCAGGAAAAAAAAATGACACACAAAAGAAGGAAAGTCAGACTAACAGCTAAATTCTTACAGAAATGCTGGAAACTAATGAAAAATTATAATCAACTTCATGCTAATAAGTAACTTTAAATAAAATGAACACATTTCTAGAAACATAAACTTCTGGCCAACCTTTACAAAAAGTATTATAAAATCTAGAAAGTCTGATTACATTAGAAGAAATTAATACATTATTAAAATCCTTTTTTCAAAGAGAACTGTAGAATGACCCAATCTAAATAAGAAATAACACCAATCTTATATAAACACTTCTAGAGAACAGAAAAAGGCGTGGGGTTTCTTTGGTAGTTTAAAAATATCTGTACAAATCCACTGATACACCTCTCTTCAAAAGGTGGAGACAAATCCTCCTCATCTTACATGTGTGTTGGATTTAACAACTCACTGTTAATGAAAGGAATATGGTCAAGTGATGGTGCAAGGTATGCAATATTATAAAATGTACTGCGGCATCTTTCTAGCTCTTTGCATCACTTGCTATTGGAGAAGTTAGCTGTCATGTCTTAAAGATATGAGTATCTTTACCAGCCTTATGGAAATTCTTATATGTCAGGTGACAGAGAAAGGTCCCATGCCAACAGCCAGCAAGGAACCAACAGTCATGTGAAGGTGCCATCTTGAAAGTAAATCCTCCAGCCCTCAGCAAGCTTTCAGATCACTACAGTTCTGGTCAAAATGTTGACTACAACCTCAGAAAAGACTTCATGCCAGGGCCACCTAGCTAAGCTTTTCTCAATTTTTAAAAAATCTAATTTCTCTATTTATTACCTCATCTCTTTTTATCTCAAAAGATAATAAAGGTTTGTTGTTTAAATCCACTAAGTTTTACAGTAATTTATAATGTGCTCATAGATAAATAAAATCCCCAACAGTTGAGAGCAATATAAGCTTAATACCAAAATATGACAAGGGTATTATTTAAAAGAATATTTATTGGTCAATTTCACTTACAAAAATAGATTTTAAAAGTCTCCAGAATATACTGTCAAACAAAATCCAGCAGAATATAAAAATGATAATAAGCCATAAGATATTTGTTTTATTATAGATATTGAAAAAATCTCTCAATATAATTTACCACATAAATAGTCTAAAGGAGAAAAACTGGGTGATCTTCTCAATAGCTGCAGAAAAGTCATTTACTTTTAGCACACAAAAATGAGCAAGTATTTTCCTTATTATGACAAAGGATTTCTTAAAATATATAGCCAACATTTGTAGATGATTGAGTAAAACAAAATGCAAAAGAATCTACGGATGAATTGTCAGAACAAGTAAATTTAGTAAACTTGCATGATACAAGTTAATTATATTTGTAAGTATCAGCAACAAAGTATCTTAAATAATGTGATTTTGTAAAGCAACAAACATGTTACATATATATGAATATATCTAATCAATAAATGCTGTCCAAGTCCTTTGCAAGAAAATTCTAAAATATTCTTTGAAAAAATACTGTTAAGAAAAATGAAATAAGACCTAATTAATGGAGGAATAAAACACATCTGTAGCCCCTTTAGTTATCATCTCCTCTAGTTTTCATTATGTTGATTTCAGCCATCAGAAGTTCTTTACTCATTTGTCTCCCCATTCCTCAATCAGTTAAACCAATTTGTGTAGAAATCTTCTAAATAGCATACCTCTTACCTGAATTCTTTTATTTATTTTATTAAATAGTCATAGATAGACTACGTAATATCTGTGACAAACTGCAAAGTGATACACTGATGCAGAATGAGAAGACAAGGCTCATACTCTCAAGTATACACTGCTCGATAATGGAAACCAAGGAACAAATAACGCTAAGACAATACTTAATGTCATGCAGTCAAGCTGATAAGGATGGCTACAGAAAGACAGGAGGAATCAACACAGCACACCTTAGGAGAGTGTTTGAATTGGATTTTGAAGAGTTTTTAGGAGTATAACAAGAGGACAAGGGAATGTGGCTGTGAGGGAGGTATTTATAGCTGAGGCACAAGGGTGAATATCATATATTATTTCAATGAGTGCTTCTTGAACTTGAGTTGTGTCATGGGTAGTTAGATATATGTCATATACATTAGTTTTGAGAGTCAGTTACTCAATTTGCCGCCAACAATGCTGTGAGAGAAATTCTGCATTCATTCAATAAACATATGTGTATCGATTATCTACACTTTGTGGAAGGGTTCAGGGATTATGCAATTATTGACTATTAATTATATAATTCTCAAATGATCTTGTAACTTAGATTTTTGGGAGTTAGACGAGAATGTGAGTACATTAGGACAAATGATTTAGACACTTTAATTCTAATATGCAAAAGCATAATGTTCTTTTTAGGAGAAGCTATTAAATTAGCTCTGATATAAATATTAAATGTATTCATACCGAAAACAAGCTATTCTAGATAGGTAAATTTTCTAAATAATGGAGAGTGAACCATTTATAACACAATATTTAAGTTGTATATTTGCTTTTTATGAAACTCTCAAGTGAATTACAGACCTCATATTTGGAAACTTCTATGATAATGAAAACATTGCTTTATGTGGTGTCACTCAATGACATTTAGACTGAGACAAATAAGTTTGCATCCTCACACTGCTACTCAATATTTATATGATATTGAGCACATGCTCAAACCTTTTTGAACCTTCTTTTTCTTATATCTAAAATGGATATTGTATCATATTATAAAGGTTTTGAAAATCAAATGGAATAATAAAAGTGAAAAGATTCATATCTTGCAAATCATGTGTATATGTTTTATATATACATATGTAAAGAACCATAGCACATGGGAAAGTAATTCACAGGGTGTGTGGTACAGGTTTATCACACCTATCCCCTCTTCACACTCAGACTTTGACATTTGTTATTCAGAATGACCATGAGAGCACATGTACCTGCATTAGCCTTAGTAAGAATATGGCTTGGCAAACAAGAAAAAAGATTGCAGTTCTCAAAAGACTTTTTTGTAGGATCTATCTTAGCAAGAGACAATGGACAGAAAGGTTGTGTTCACCATGTTAAAATAAAAAACAAATGGAGACCAGTCGTGAAAACTCACTGAAAAGACAAAACCACCTTAGTCATTACAAGCAAAGTTTAATTTAACATATTTTGCAACACTAACTTGACTTGGATCATTTCTTGCTTATGCCTCTGGAAGTCATAAGCAAAACCCAAATTGTTTCCCAAGGTTGATATGAGGTAACCACTAACCAGTTCTTTATCATTTAAGAAAACTCTAATGTTATAACTAATCACTGTGAAGAATAAACAGTCACTGCTTTCTCACTATATAAGCTGCTTTATAACAATATACCCTTGAGCCTCATTCCATATTTTGGTTTGAGTGTTCCTGGTTTGCAAACTGTCTTTTTGGTGTGTGTATAATAAACTTTTACTTATTACTATGTGGGTGATCCATTCTGTTATTTCTGAACTTCTGACAGCCTACACCAACCTGCTGTTTGGTTAATGTGTATACTGTGAACTACCTGATTTATTTTGTTTTACCCATCAGAATGCCAGTCAAAGATGCAAAGTCGGTAACCAACCTGAGACTCTCCCTAGGGCCTCAAATTCAGCCCAAAGTTAATTTCACCACTCTTTCTAGTGACTGGAGGACCTATTGCACACACACATTTTATTGACTAACCAGTGAATGTCAGAATTTAAGATCTACTGAAACTATAAAAGCAATGCAAACCAAGAGACTAGTTGAAGTCACCAGATCAGAACTATCACTCTTCTGTCCCCTTAGTTCCCTTTTTTGGCTATAGATACTCTAGACATCAATAAGCCAGACTCATGTCAACTATAACACAGAGACAAGAAAGGGTGAGGGAGGGGTCCTCAGAGACCCAATAATCCTTAGATTCCACAGCTGGGACTTGACCATGTGTATTGCCTTTCATAGTCTCAGGAGTAGACAAAGAATAGACTTCCAAAGCTATGAGTACCAGAATTCTGCTACACCCCTCTTTCTTCTCATAAATATTTATAATTCAACACACACACACACACATACACCAGCATGGGCAACAACAATAGGGAGTAAAACTCAGTTCTTATTTTTTCCCTTGATGACTACTTAAATGGCTTATTTTAAAATAGCATACATATTGGTAACCACCAAAGGGGAAAGAGGGGGAAGAGATAAATTGTGAATTTGCGATTAACAGATACACACTACTATGTATAAAATAGATAAAGAAGGACCTACTGTATAGCACAGGGATCTATATTCAATATCTTGTAATAAACTATAGTGGAAAAGAATCTGATAAAGAATATATGTATATATATATATACATATATATATAGATATAGATATAGATATAGATATGGCACAAACTGAATCACTTTGCTGTACACCTGAAACACTGTAAATCAACTAAGCTTCAATAAAATAAAATAAAAAATAAATAGGGCTTCCCTGGTGGCGCAGTGGTTGAGAGTCCGCCTGCCGATGCAGGGGACACGGGTTCATGCCCCTGTCCAGGAAGATCCCACGTGCCGTGGAGCGGCTGGGCCCGTGAGCCATGGCCGCTGAGCCTGCACGTCCGGAGCCTGTGCTCCGCAGCGAGAGAGGCCACAGCAGTGAGAGGCCCGCGTACCGCAAAAACAAACAAACAAACAAACAAAAAAAAAAGAGAGAAAATAAATAAATAAAAATATAAAATAGCAAATAAAGTTTCAAAACCAACTCTCATAGTATTTCTGTACCTGCTTTACTGATGACATAGAGCATATGTTTAAGCTCTTAATATACTTAACTCTGAGTAGTTTTTGTAGCATTTTATTTTATTGGAGGTTCAAACAAATAATGTTTTAAGGAGATATTTTAATATACTCCCCAGCAAACCCACATTACTCTAAGATCTGGAGTAAAGAGACTCTATCAAAACTCAGATCGAATCCCTAATGGCTTAACAACAAGGGAGTTAAGAAATAAGCCTTTTAAAGACTTATATAGAAAGCCAAAAATGGATAAGTACTCTCAATAAATATGTAATACAAGAAAGTGTATCTTGTCAAAACCAAGGCTCAATGCTTCTTGCAACATTCTTTGGAATAGCAAAAACTTGAGACAACCTAAACATATTTGAAAATTAGATTGAAAGGAAGCACATTAACGAACTCAGTGATAACAACATACACTTCATGATTCATGTTAGAATACCCAGATATTATATGGGTCATCTATACTGTCTCTGATACTCCCTAATGGACAACTTTTCAAATCAGATGTTCAATTTCCCCCTGCATTCCGGTTTTTAGTTTATTGATACATGTGTGCATGAACTGAAAGGGAAACAGTCAATAATATTTTTTTTGTCATATAGAGGTTTTATACTCAAATAGGTAATATATACTTTGGAAAAATAATAATACTCTCATATAATATGGTTCTCATTTAGTGCACTGGTATCAAATGATGGTCTGAAAAATATCACCTATAAACTTGAAGGATAAGTGATTGGCATAACAACTATTTAACCTCAGTGACAAGCTACACATTTAAAAGTAGTTGATTTTCCTGGGATACATATTATGAAATATAAATGAGGATTGCTGGCAGCCTGAATTAAAAAGTCAGTACTCCCCCAGAGAACATTTCAAGCCATTCGCTACAATCGTTTTTAGTTAGGAAGTGCACTCTATGAACTTGTCTTTCCTTTATTTGGGCAGTGCAGGAAAACGAAATTTAGGGGGCACCAAAGGTTTCCCACATTGTATTGAGAATCCAATTTCATGCACTACCATGAAAATCCTTAAAGTTCCCCATATTTTAAACAAAAGGTAATATTTAAAGGTGTCTACTCACTGAAAATTTCCTGATGATATTGGATGTTTCACAAAAATATCTCAGCAATTTAAATGGTTGGCTTTATTTGATATCATCAGATAAAGTTAAATAATATCAATATTTAATAATATAGTATATGTATATGTATACAACATGTTAAATGGTTGAGATTATATATTGTTCAGTTTTATTCTATAACTATAACCAAATAAGTTTCTGTCATTTAAAATGGAAGGTATACAAGAAGATCCAAATATATGAATTTTGTTCAGGAATAAAATTTAAGAAAAGTACCAAATCTGACTTATTTTGAGTCTTAAGATAATAATTTACAAATATTTACTGAGCAACTTCTGAGTGTAGCACGTTGTTCTAGGTGTCATTTTCTCTCCATCTCTCACATGTTGTTTTACATATTAACATGTTGAATGAATGCTGAAACCAGGTTTGGAAATTAGCCTAATGGAACATGGGAAATAATTGGCCTAAATTGTCTTATCTGGTAGATCACAAAATAAGTGGTTCCAGAGAAGTGTCTAGTCGAATGTGACTACTTGAAATCTAAATCTAAATTCTGAATTGGGCTTCATATATTAATAGATAAGGTGTATTTGAGATCCTTGAAAAATTGTATTTTAAAATGTAAAAGTAAAAGAAATCATCAGTGCATTCAGAGTATTTTTGGAGAGGTATTAATAATTCATTTCAAATAGATGTAACTTCTCAAGGAAACTGAATTATTTCTATCACTCAGTTAAAATAACAGTATCACCATGAGACTAAATTAAACTAATATAGATAACATTTTATTTAGTTTAATAGTTATTAGGGGATAAAGTATAAATAATTGGATGCTACATATGAAGGACTAGTTACCCCAAGAATACATACATAAAGCTAATATTTTAACCAGTTATAGAAATTAGAAATGGAAATGGGGTTCTGATACTAAAAAAAATATTAAATTAAAAAACAATTTAAATAAGTTAAAGAACTAGTTTAATTATATTCCTGGAAACTCTGAGTCTACATAGAATCAGTTATAAACATTTATCAGCTCAAAACCATGAAGTATTTAATAATAATAATGGGCGTAAAACTGGGTAATAAAGGTCGATGGATATATTTCTCAAAAGTCCATAATAACTTTATTGAACTAGAATAAATCAGTGTTTTTCTCAGTATTAGCAAAGATCTAAGAGAATCTTTTTAATCTAAAAATCTTTCTAATGATAGGATCTAATGGAAAAAATACATATCTTATAATACTGAACTCTCTGCCTTTTTTCATCCTTCAACTTTCATTCTGTGATCTTTCTTTAGAAGTTGCTGCACTATAGCACATCGGAAAATATGGCACATCCCGGGTATTTTGGAAGTCTGATTTTAGAGTTAGGCAGAGATCAATGACCCAATACAGTGACTGCATTCTAACTGAAAACAAAAGTGAATTTAAGGTGAATTGTCAGGTCACAGGAATGTAAACAAATAAACGCTGGATATTTTTTTCCTTTTCTTGATGCCATTATCTTGTATTCTTTTGAAGGATTCTATCAGTGCTCTTCCACAAATTATTCACACAGCTGCACTGTTAGAAAAGGTTGTAAGAAAGCTTGCGGGTAAGAATATAAATGTCTCTGAAGTAGTGCTGACTCACAGTGGCATGTGGATTATTCTGTTTGTATTATGACTTCCTTTGTCATTAAAGCAACTTTCCGATGAAAAATTACAGACTGGGTTTAATAAATATTTTAAATGCTACTGAGCTTGTCCATTGCCTTTTTTCTCTGACATTATTAAAGCCATCAATTTCTCTTTAACTTTACCCCAAAGCAATCTTTTTATATTCATGACTTTCACACTGCCTCTTGTCAATATTACAAAACTCTCTGATCACATTATTGCAGTCTTCATAAAAGTGTAGAGGATGCAACAAATGTTAGAGGCAAAATATAAATTAACAGCAACACACTTATGGTCATAAACTTTTCTGATTTTTTTATTATTAGATCTTCCTATTTTCCTACAGTATTGTAATAAATCACAACTGTTTAAGCCATTTTGAAAGGGACAGCAGTTCATCCTAGTTTAATTAACTTAGATCTATTATACTAATCTTTAAAATTAGTGTCCCTTTTAATCCCCAATTTCAAAGTCTCAAAAGCCACCATTTTCAAAAATGCTCTCTGAAACACAAAATATAACTAAAGTATTCAAAATAATAATACATAGGATGCTGTGTTTCTAAATCTATGAAAAAAATAAAAGAGGAATTAGTGAAAAAAATTAATTTAATGCTGTCATGATGGATGCTTTTTTTCTTAGACTTTATTTTCTTTGATTTAATATATACATAATATAAATAATTTGTCCAGAGATCTCAAATTAATTATTTGAGGCAGGGACTGTACAGTGGATATATTATAGTAACCCCACCCAATCTGAAAATTTGAATGCATTTCTAACACTTACTTTATGCTCTAAGGAGTAAAATATCATTTCTGTGAGTCTCACTTTCCCCATTTAAAAAATTTGAAACCATTTCTAGGATTACATGGATTAAAGAAAACAATGTATGGCAAGTACCCAACCCACTCCTAGACCCAAGTCAGAAGGAAAATGTTAGGTGTCTAAACCCACACACTTCACTTCCCAGAAATAATTTTTTTTTGCCTGTTACAAACAGAATGACCAAAGCTTCATAGGAGAAATGGCAAATGCATATAATTTCGCTAGTCAATACCAAGTGATTGCACTTCTTGGAGATCTAAACTACAGGTAGCCTAAATCCATGTATGAGTTCGATAGAGTGAAAACTATAGTCGATCAGCAATATCTGCCAAAACTAGAGAAAAAGGAAATGAAAGCAAGACAACATTTTGCCAACCTGCTTAATGTTAAAGATGCAAATATAAACCCTATCTAAATACAATACAATTTATCCAGAAAAATTCTAAACAGATCAGGTGTATCTTCTAAGCTTTTCCTCAATCACATTTGCACCCCCTTAGTCACAGGAACTAGTAAGTGTATGTACACCCTGCAAAAAAACATTTTTTGTGTGACTGGGAAGTAAAAATCAATTGCGTTAGTTAGAGCTTAAAAAGATAAGGAAAATGTAGGTCATTCAATATAATTAAAATGTGTGGCAAAAATATATATGATTTTGGAATTTAGAAAAATTCATAATTTTTCTTACAGCTATTACTCCAGCTAGCCTTATCTTCTTCTGTCATTTGTGTAAGAAATTAAAGAATTTGAAGAATATGGTAAAATTCTAAAATATAAAGCACCTTGCATCAAACAGGATTACTCAGGAGACAGATTTTAGATCACAACTTGGAACTAACCAGCTATGTCATTTTGAGAGACTTAGTCCAACTCTTTCAGTTCCTGTTTCTTCATTTGAAAAGTGAACATTACAATAAAGTAATGTGTGATGGTACTTTAAAATATAAAATGTCTTTGCAGGTGGAGAAATGGATTCATGATAACACTGTTAGTGCAAGAGTGGATGAAAATCTTTTCAATAGAGATGATGAAAATGACAAATATTAAATAATTTTGTTCAGAGTTTTTTATTGAAAAGTAATTTATATAAAAACTTAGCTAGTCTATAATTCCATGTAAGCTATATATTTTTACTATAAGTTGAACTCCAGTTTTATCAACATGAAGTAATTTCTTAAGAAACTACCTAATTGATCTTAGAACAATTTTTATATATGCTAACATACTGAGGATTATAAATATAATTTCCTAACTGCAGGATGAGCTTTTGGAAATTGTAAATGAAAATTACCTGTAGCTGGAGATAGTCATGTAAAAGTAAGACAATGTTAATTTATTAAAAATGTGCAGATACTTCATTTGAAAAGACACTCTTGAATAAAGCAGCAGTAAACTTTGTTTTGAACAAGTATTATGTTATGTATAGTTTAACCATGACAAATGTCAAAAGAAATCCTTAAGTTACAAAATTACAAATAACACTGTAGCCTTAAAAATTATGTAAGAATCATAGTGATCATGATGCTTATTAAACAAAGAGAATATACGTGACTATTTCTTTTAAAACAAGTTATTATTTAATTTTCATCAGTTTTCTTTGTTAAGTTGAATAGGATTTTTGTTTTAATTTTTCGTGTGTAAAACAAAATCGTGGCATACATATAAATTTGCTAACTCTAAACAGAAGAAAATTATGCTCTTAGACAATGCCTTTAATAATTTTCAGAATATCCCCTAACTTAATGGACAGTGTCCTAGTTTTGTGTTGTTTATCCCCTAGTATAAACCTGTTGATTTTACCCATAGAGCCACAGTCAAACTCCATCCTTGTCTTATCCAAGTCCATGGACCACATGAAACCAGACCAATAAGGGCTGGAGGTCCACGTTCAACAATACAGCCACGTGTACCACGTGTACCTGGAAAGATCCTAAGGTTTCTGAGTCTATTTCTTCAACAATCAAATTAGCATACTAATAAAAATTACCTCCAAAGATTTTTGAGTTAAACAAACAAAAAAAAAGAGATCACATATATAGAAAAGTCATTAAAAAATGCTGAAAAATATAAATTACTCATTCATGTTAACTATAATTTATCTCTTTTTAATTTGTTCCATATTATTGATTTCCTAATGTACCACATATTTATTTTTTAAATACATAATATAGAGAAGCATGTAAAATGTTAATTGTCTCCCTCACCACAGATTTCTGATACGAACAGTTTTAACTTTCCAATGTAGTCTAAGTTTTACTTCTATCCTTATACAATATATATGCACAATTTGGTTTCCTAATATGAACTTATTCTCTAAATATTTCTTTGGATTTCTTTCACGTCAGATATCTTAGACATATTTTCGGACAATATATGTAAATTAGCTTATTATATTTACTATATTAATATTTCACATTATGACTTTATCATAATTTATTCATGAATTTTAATATTGATGATTCTGGAGTCACAGTTTTACACTATTATATGCAATTGTACACAAAGACCATCCTTCTACTTATATACTGTTGCTTTCATTTTTTTAGATTAGCTGAATCAAATAATTGCTACATTAAAAAATACATGAATTTAAAATTGGATAGCTAATGCTAGGTTACTAAACTAATGTTTGTAGGAATCCCATCTCCCAAAAGTAACCAGTATATGAGGGTTCAGTTACCACAAATCTATCTTAAGTAGATGCTAGTTTATTTTTAACATCTTTTTTGGAGTTTAATTGCTTTACAATAGTGCATTAGTTTCTGCTTTATAACAAAGTAAAGCAGCTATACATATACATGTTTCATATCCCCATATCTCCTCCCTCTTGTGTCTCCCTCCCACCCTCCTATCCCCCCCACTAGGTGGCCACAAAGCACCGAGTTGATCTCCCTGTGCTATGCAGCTGCTTCCCACTAGCTATCTATTTTACATTTGGTAGTGTATATAAGTCCATGCCACTCTCTCACTGCGTCCCAACTTACCCTTACCCCTCCCCGTGCCCTCAAGTCCATTCTCTATGTCTATGTCTTTATTCTTGCCCTGCCCCTAGGTTCTTCAGAACCCATCTTTTTTCTTTTTTTTCCTTTAGATTCTATATATATGTGTTAGCATACAGTATTTGTTTTTCTCTTCCTGACTTACTTCACTCAGTATGACAGACTTTAGGTCCATCCACCTCACTACAAATAACTCAAATTCGTTTCTTTTTATGGCTAAGTAATATACCATTTTATATATGTGCCACATCTTCTTTATCCATTCATCTGTCAATGAACACTTAGGTTGCTTCCATGTTCTGGCTATTGTGAATAGTGCTGCAATGAACCTTGCGGTACATGTCTCTTTTTGAATTATGGTTTTCTCAGGGCATATACCCAGTAGTTGGATTGTTGGGTTGTATGGTAGTTATTCTTTTAAGTAACCTCCAAACTGTACTCCATAGTGGCTGCATCAATTTACATTCCCACCAACAGTGCAAGAGGGCTCCCTTTTCCCCATATCCTCTCCAGCATTTATTGTCTGTAGATTTTTCGATGACTGCCATTTTGACTGGTGTGAGGTGATACCTCATTGTAGTTTTGATTTGCATTTCTTTAATGATTAGTGATGTGAGCATCCTTTCATGTGTTTGTTGACTATCTGTATATCTTCTTTGGAGAAATTTCTATTTAGGTCTTCTGCCTATTTTGGGATTTTTTTTTTTTTTTTGATATTGAGCTGCGTGAGCTGCTTGTATATTTTGGAGATTAATCCTTTGTCAGTTGCTTCATTTGCAAATATTTTCTCCATTCTGAGGGTTCTCTTTTTGTCTTGTTTATGGTTTCCTTTGCTGTGCAAAAAGCTTTTAAGTTTCATTAGGTCCAGTTTGTTTATTTTTGTTTTTATTTCCATTTCTCTAGGAGGTGGGTCAAAAAGGATCTTGCTGTGATTTGTGTCATAGAGTGTTCTGCCTAGGTTTTCCTCTAAGAGTTTGCTAGTGTCTGGCCTTACATTTAGGTGTTTAATCCATTCTGAGTTTATTTTTGTGTATGGTGTGAGGGAGTGTTCTAATTTTAATATTTTACATATAGCTATCCTGTTTTCCCAGCACCACTTATTGAAGAGGCTGTCTTTTCTCCATTGTGTACTCTTGTTTCCTTTATCAAAAATAAGGTGACCATATTTGAGTGGGTTTATCTCTGGGCTTTCTATTCTGTTCCATTGATCTATATTTCTGTTTTTGAGACAGGACCATAGTGTCTTGATTACTGTAGCTTTGTAGTATAGTCTGAAGTCAGGGAGCCTGCTTCCTCCAGCTCCGTTTTTCTTTCTCAAGATTGCTTTGGCTATTCGGAGTCTTTTGTGTTTCCATACAAATTGTGAAATTATTTGTTCTGGTTCTGTGAAAAATGCCAGTGGTAGTTTGTTAGGGATTGCATTCAATCTGCAGCTTGCTTTGGGTCGTATGTCATTCTCACAATGTTGACACTTCCAATCCAAGAACATGGTATATCTCTCCATCTGTTGGTATCATATTTAATTTCTTTCATCAGTGCCTTATAGTTTTCACATACAGGTCTTTTGTCTTCTTAGGTGGGTCTATTCCTAGGTATTTTACTCTTTGTGTTGCAATGGTAAATGGGAGTGTTTCTTTAATTTCCCTTTCAGATTTTTCATCATTAGTGTACAGGAATGCCAGAGATTTCCGTGCATTAATTTTGTATCCTGCTACTTTACCAAATTCATTGTTTAGTGCTAGTAGTTTTCTGGTAGCATCTTTAGGATTCTCTAGGTATAGTATCATGTAATCTGTAAATATTGACAGCTTTAGTACTTTTCCCATTTAGATTCCTGTTATTTCTTTCTCTTCTCTGATTGCTGTCGCTAAAACTTCCAAAACTATGTTGAATAATAGTGATGAGAGTGGGCAACCTTGTCTTCTTCCTGATTTTAGTGGAAATGGTTTCAGTTTTCCACTATTGAGAATGATGTTGGCTATGGGTTTGTCATATATGGCCTTTATTATGTTGAGAAAAGTTCCCTCTAGGCCTGCTTTCTGGAGGGTTTTTATCATAAATGGCTGTGTAATTTTGTGAAAAGTTTTTCCTGCATCTATTAAGATGGGTATATGGTTTTTATTCTTCAGTTTGTTAATACGGTGTATCACATTTGATTGATATGCAGATATTGAAGAATCCTTGCATTCCTGAGATAAACTCCACTTGATCATGGTGTAAGATCCTTTTAATGTGCTGTTGGATTCTGTTTGCTAATATTTTGTTGAGGATGTTTGCATCTATGTTCATCAGTGATATTGGCCTGTAGTTTTCTTTCTTTGTGACATCTTTTTCTGGTTTTGGTATAAGGGCGATGGTGGCCTCATAGAATGAGTTGGGGAGTGTCCTTCCCTCTGCTAGTTTTTGGAAGAGTCTGAGAAGGATAGGTGTTAGCTCTTCTCTAAATGTTTGATAGAATTCGCTTGCGAACATTTCTGGTCTCAGGTTTTTGTTTGTTGGAACATTTTTAATCACAGTCTCAATTTCAGTGATTGGTCTGTTCATATTTTCTATTTCTTCCTGATTCAGTCTCAGAAGGTTGTGCTTTTCTACGAATTTGTCCATTTCTTCCAGGTTGTCCATTTTATTGGCATATAACTGCTTGCAGTTGTCTCTCATGATCCTTTGTATTTCTGCAGTGTCAGTTGTTATGTCTCCGTTTTCATTTCTAATTCTATTGATTTGAGTCTTCTCCCTTTTATTCCTGATGAGTCTGGCTAATTGTTTAGCAATTTCTTTTACCTTCGCAAAGAAGCAGCTATTAGTTTTATTGATATTTCCTATTGTTTCCTTCATTTCTTTTTTTCTTTTTTTTTTTTTTTTTTTTTTTTTGCAGTATGCAGGCCTCTCACTGTTGTGGCCTCTCCCATTGCAGAGCACAGGCTCCGGACGCGCAGGCTCAGAGGCCATGGCTCACGGGCCCAGCCGCTCTGCGGCATGTGGGATCTTCCCGGACAAGGGCACGAACCCGTGTCCCCTGCATCGGCAGGCGGACTCTCAACCACTGCGCCACCAGGGAAGCCCTGTTTCCTTCATTTCTTATTCATTTATTTCTGATCTGATATTTATGATTCTTTCCCCTTGCTAATTTTTGGGGTGTTTTGTTCTTGTTTCTCTAATTGCTTTAGGTGTAAGGTTAGGTTGTTTATTTGAGATGTTTCTTGTTTCTTAAGGTAGGATTGTATTGCTGTAAACTTCCATCTTAGAACTGCTTTTGCTGCATTCCATTATTTTTAGGTTGTTGTGTTTTCACTGTCATTTGTTTCTCAGTATTTTTTGATTTCCTCTTTGATTTCTTCAGTGATCTCTTGGTTATTAAGTAGTGTATTGTTTAGCCTCCATATGTTTGTAATTTTTACAGAATTTTTCCTGTAATTGCTATCTAGTCTCATAGCATTGTGGTCAGAAAAAATACTTGATATGATTTCAATTTTTAAAAATTTATCAAGGCTTGATCTGTGACCCAATATATGATCTATCCTGGAAAATGTTCCATGAGCACTTGAGATGAAAGTACATTCTGTTGTTTTTGGATGGAATGTCCTATAAATATCAATTAAGTCCATCTTGTTTAATGTATCATTTAAAGCTTGTGTTTCCTTATTTACTTTCATTTGGAATGATCTGTCCCTTGTTGAAAGTGGGGTATTAAAGTCCCCTACTATGATTGTGTTACTGTCAATTTCCCCTTTTATGGCTGTTAGCATTTGCCTTACGTATTGAGGTACTCTGATGTTGCATGCATAAATATTTACAATTGTTCTATCGTCTTCTTGGATTGATCCCTTCATCATTATGTAGTGTCCTTCTTTGTCTCTTGTAATAGTCTTTATTTTTTTTTTTTTAATTTATTTTATTTTTTTGCTTTATAACAAATTTAATCAGTTATACATATACATATGTTTCCATATCCCCTCCCTTTTGCGTCTCCCTCCCACCCTCCCTATCCCACCCCTCCAGGCAGTCACAAAGTACCGAGCTGATCTCCCTGTGCTATGCGGCTGCTTCCCACTAGCTATCTACCTCACGTTTGGTAGTGTATATATGTCCATGCCGCTCTTTCACTTTGTCACAGCTTACCCTTCCCCCTCCCCATATCCTCAAGTCCATTCTCTAGTAGGTCTGTGTCTTTATTCCTGTCTTACCCCTATGTTCTTCATGACTTTTTTTTTTCTTAAATTCCATATATATGTGTTAGCATACAGTATTTGTCTTTCTCTTTCTGACTTACTTCACTCTGTATGACAGACTCTAGGTCTATCCACCTCATTACAAATAGCTCAATTTCATTTCTTTTTATGGCTGAGTAATATTCCATTGTATATATGTGCCACATCTTCTTTATCCATTCTTCCGATGATGGACACTTAGGTTGTTTCCATCTCCGGGCTATTGTAAATAGGGCTGCTATGAACATTTTGGTACATGTCTCTTTTTGAATTATGGTTTTCTCAGGGTATATGCCCAGTAGTGGGATTGCTGGGTCATATGGTAGTTCTATTTGTAGTTTTTTAAGGAACCTCCATACCGTTCTCCATAGCGGCTGTACCAATTCACATTCCCACCAGCAGTGCAAGAGTGTTCCCTTTTTTCCACACCCTCTCCAGCATTTATTGTTTCTAGATTTTTTGATGATGGCCATTCTGACTGGTGTGAGATGATATCTCATTGTAGTTTTGATTTGCATTTCTCTAATGAGTAAAGATGTTGAGCATCCTTTCATGTGTTTGTTGGCAGTCTGTATATCTTCTGTGGAGAAATGTCTATTTAGGTCTTCTGCCCATTTTTGGATTGGGTTGTTTGTTTTTTTGTTATTGAGCTGCATGAGCTGCTTATAAATTTTGGAGATTAATCCTTTGTCAGTTGCTTCATTTGCAAATATTTTCTCCCATTCTGAGGGTTGTCTTTTGGTCTTGTTTATGGTTTCCTTTGCTGTGCAAAAGCTTTTAAGTTTCATTAGGTCCCATGTGTTTATTTTTGTCTTTATTTCCATTTCTCTAGGAGGTGGGTCAAAAAGGATCTTGCTGTGATTTATGTCATAGAGTGTTCTGCCTATGTTTTCCTCTAAGAGTTTGATAGTGTCTGGCCTTACATTTAGGTCTTTAATCCATTTTGAGCTTATTTTTGTGTATGGTGTTAGGGAGTGATCTAATCTCATACTTTTACATGTCCCTATCCAGTTTTCCCAGCACCACTTATTGAAGAGACTGTCCTTTCTCCACTGTACATTCCTGCCTCCTTTATCAAAGATAAGGTGACCATATGTCCGTGCGTTTAACTCTGGGCTTTCTATCCTGTTCCACTGATCTATCTTTCTGTTTTTGTGCCAGTACCATACTGTCTTGATTACTGTAGCTTTGTAGTATAGTCTGAAGTCAGGGAGCCTGATTCCTCCAGCTCCATTTTTCGTTCTCAAGATTGCTTTGGCTATTCGGGGTCTTTTGTGTTTCCATACAAATTGTGAAATTTTTTGTTCTAGTTCTGTGAAAAATGCCAGTGGTAGTTTGATAGGGATTGCATTGAACCTGTAGATTGCTTTGGGTAGTAGAGTCATTTTCACAATGTTGATTCTTCCAATCCAAGAACATGGTACATCTCTCCATCTATTTGTATCATCTTTAATTTCTTTCATCAGTGTCTTATAATTTTCTGCATACAGGTCTTTTGTCTCCTTAGGTAGGTTTATTCCTAGATATTTTATTCTTTTTGTTGCAATGGTAAATGGGAGTGTTTCCTTGATTTCACTTTCAGATTTTTCATCATCAGTATATAGGAATGCCAGAGATTTCTGTGCATTAATTTTGTATCCTGCAACTTTACCAAATTCATTGATTAACTCTAGTAGTTTTCTGGTAGCATCTTTAGGATTCTCTATGTATAGTATCATGTCATCTGCAAAGAGTGACAGCTTTACTTCTTCTTTTCCAATTTGGATTCCTTTTATTTCCTTTTCTTCTCTGATTGCTGTGGCTAAAACTTCCAAAACTAGGTTGAATAAGAGTGGTGACAGTGGGCAACCTTGTCTAGTTCCTGATCTTAGTGGAAATGGTTTCAGTTTTTCACCATTGAGGACGATGCTGGCTGTGGGTTTGTCATATATGGCCTTTATTATGTTGAGGAAAGTTCCCTCTATGCCTACTTTCTGCAGGGTTTTTATCATAAATGGGTGTTGAATTTTGTCGAAAGCTTTCTCTGCATCTATTGAGATGATCATATGGTTTTTCTCCTTCAGTTTGTTAATATGGTGTATCACGTTGATTGATTTGCGTATATTGAAGAATCCTTGCATTCCTGGAATAAACCCCACTTGATCATGGTGTATGATCCTTTGAATGTGCTGTTGGATTCTGTTTGCTAGGATTTTGTTGAGGATTTTTGCATCTATGTTCATCAGTGATATTGGCCTGTAGTTTTCTTTCTTTGTGACATCCTTGCCTGGTTTTGGTATCAAGGTGATGGTGGCCTCGTAGAATGAGTTTGGGAGTGTTCCTCCCTCTGCTATATTTTGGAAGAGTTTCAGAAGGATAGGTGTTAGCTCTTCTCTAAATGTTTGATAGAATTCACCTGTGAAGCCATCTGGTCCTGGGCTTTTGTTTGTTGGAAGATTTTTTATCACAGTTTCAATTTCAGTGCTTGTGATTGGTCTGTTCATATTTTCTATTTCTTCCTGATTCAGTCTTGGCAGGTTGTGCATTTCTAAGAATTTGTCCATTTCTTCCAGGTTGTCCATTTTATTGGCATAGAGTTGCTTATAGTAATCTCTCATGATCTTTTGTATTTCTGTAGTGTCAGTTGTTACTTCTCCTTTTTCATTTCTAATTCTATTGATTTGAGTCTTCTCCCTTTTTTTCTTGATGAGTCTGGCTAATGGTTTATCAATTTTGTTTATCTTCTCAAAGAACCAGCTTTTAGTTTTATTGATCTTTGCTATCGTTTCCTTCATTTCTTTTTCATTTATTTCTGATCTGATTTTTATGATTTCTTTCCTTCTGCTAACTTTGGGATGTTTTTGTTCTTCTTTCTCTAATTGCTTTAGGTGCAAGGTTAGGTTGTTTATTCGAGATGTTTCCTGTTTCTTAAGGTGGGATTGTATTGCTATAAACTTCCCTCTTAGAACTGCTTTTGCTGCATCCCATAGGTTTTGGGTCGTCGTGTCTCCATTGTCATTTGTTTCTAGGTATTTTTTAATTTCCTCTTTGATTTCTTCAGTGATCACTTCGTTATTAAGTAGTGTATTGTTTAGCCTCCATGTGTTTGTATTTTTTACAGCTCTTTTCCTGTAATTGATATCTAGTCTCATAGCATTGTGGTCGGAAAAGATACTTGATACAATTTCAATTTTCTTAAATTTACCAAGGCTTGATTTGTGACCCAAGATATGATCTATCCTGGAGAATGTTCCATGAGCACTTGAGAAAAATGTGTATTCTGTTGTTTTTGGATGGAATGTCCTATAAATGTCAATTAAGTCCATCTTGTTTAATGTATCATTTAAAGCTTGTGTTTCCTTATTTATTTTCATTTTGGATGATCTGTCCATTGGTGAAAGTGGGGTGTTAAAGTCCCCTACTATGAGTGTGTTACTGTCGATTTCTCCTTTTATGGATGTTAGTATTTGCCTTATGTATTGAGGTGCTCCTATGTTTGGTGCATAAATATTTACAATTGTTATATCTTCTTCTTGGATCGATCCCTTGATCATTATGTAGTGTCCTTCTTTGTCTCTTCTAGTAGTCCTTATTTTAAAGTCTATTTTGTCTGATATGAGAATTGCTACTCCAGCTTTCTTTTGGTTTCCATTTGCATGGAATATCTTTTTCCATCCCCTTACTTTCAGTCTGTATGTGTCTCTAGGTCTGAAGTGGGTCTCTTGTAGACAGCATATAGATGGGTCTTGTTTTTGTATCCATTCAGCCACTCTGTGTCTTTTGGTGGGAGCATTTAGTCCATTTACATTTAAGGTAATTATCGATATGTATGTTCCTATTCCCATTTTCTTAATTGTTTTGGGTTCATTATTGTAGGTCTTTTACTTCTGTTGTGTTTCTTGCCTAGAGAAGTTCCTTTAGCATTTGTTGTAAAGCTGGTTTGGTGGTGCTGAACTCTCTCAGCTTTTGCTTGTCTGTAAACGTTTTAATTTCTCCATCAAATCTGAATGAGATCCTTGCTGGGTAGAGTAATCTTGGTTGCAGGTTTTTCTCCTTCATCACTTTAAGTATGTCCTGCCACTCCCTTCTGGCTTGTAGAGTTTCTGCTGAGAGATCAGCTGTTATCCTGATGGGGATTCCCTTGTGTGTTATTTGTTGTTTTTGCCTTGATGCTTTTAATATGATTTCTTTGTGTTTAATTTTTGACAGTTTGATTAATATGTGTCTTGGCGTATTTCTCCTTGGATTTATTCTGTATGGGACTCTCTGTGCCTCCTGGACTTGATTAACTATTTCTTTTCCCATATTAGGGAAGTTTTCAACTATAATCTCTTCAAATATTTTCTCAGTCCCTTTCTTTTTCTCTTCTTCTTCTGGAACCCCTATAATTCGAATGTTGGTGCGTTTAATGTTGTCCCAGAGGTCTCTGAGACTGTCCTCTGTTCTTTTCATTCTTTTTTCTTTATTTTGCTCTGCAGCAGTTATTTCCACTATTTTATCTTCCACCTCACTTATCCGTTCTTCTGCCTCAGTTATTCTGCTATTGATCCCATCTAGAGTATTTTTTATTTCATGTATTGTGTTTTTAATCGATGTTTGATTCATCTTTAGTTCTTCTAGGTCCTTGTTAACTGTTTCTTGCATTTTGTCTATTCTATTTCCAAGATTTTGGATCTGGGAAATAGAATCTTGGATCATCTTTACCATCATTATTCTGAATTCTTTTTCAGGTAGAGTGCCTATTACCTCTTCATTTGTTAGGTCTGGTGGGTTTTTATCTTGCTCCTTCTCCTGCTGTGTGTTTTTCTGTCTTCTCATTTTGCTTATGTTACTGTGTTTGGGGTCTCCTTTTTGCAGGCTGCAGGTTCGTAGTTCCTGTTGTTTTTGGTGTCTGTCCCCAGTGGCTAAGGTTGGTTTAGTGGGTTGTGTAGGCTTCCTGGTGGAGGGGACTAGTGCCTGTGTTCTGGTGGATGAGGCTGGATCTTGTCTTTCTGGTGGGCAGGTCCACGTCTGGTGGTGTGTTTTGGGGTGTCTGTGGACTTTTTATGATTTTAGGCCACCTCTCTGCTAATGGGTGGCGTTGTGTTCCTGTCTTGCTAGTTGTTTGGCTCAGGGTGTCCAGCACTGTAGCCTGCTGGTCGTTGAGTGAAGCTGGGTGCTGGTGTTGAGATGGAGATCTCTGGAAGATTTTCGCCGTTTGATATTATGTGGAGCTGGGAGGTCTCTTGTGGACCAGTGTCCTGAAGTTGGCTCTCCCACCTCAGAGGCACAGCACTGACTCCGGGCTCCTCAATTTGGGATGATGTGTTGTCTATTCATGTATTCCGCAGATGCAGGGTACATCAAGTTGATTGTGGAGCTTTAATCCGCTGCTTCTGAGGCTGCTGGGAGAGGTTTCCCTTTCTCTTCTTTGTTCTCACAGCTCCTGGGTCTCAGCTTTGGATTTGGCCCCGCCTCTGCGTGTAGGTAGCCGGAGGGCGTCTGTTCTTCGCTCAGATAGGACAGGGTTAAAGGAGAAGCCTCTTCGGGGACTCTGGCTCACTCAGGCCGGGCGGGAGGGAGGGGCACGGAGTGCGGGGCAAGCCTGCAGCGGCAGAGGTCGGCGTGACGTTGCACCAGCCCGAGGCGCGCCGTGCGTTCTCCCAGGGAAGCCGCCCCTGGATCCCGGGACCCCGGCAGTGGCGGGCTGCACAGGCTCCCGGAAGGGCGGTGTGGGCAGTGACCTGCGCTCGCACACAGGCTTCTTGGCGGCGGCAGCAGCAGCCCCAGCGTCCCACGCCTGTCACTGGGCTCCGCGCTTTCAGTCGCGACTCGCGCCCGTCCGTGGAGCCCCTTTAAGCAGCGCTCTTAATCCCCTCTCCTAGCGCACCAGGAAACCAAGAGGGGAGAAAAAGTCTCTTGCCTCTTCGGCAGCTCCAGAGTTTTCCCGGACTCCCTCCCGGCTAGCTGTGGCACATTAGCCCCCTTCAGGCTGAGTTCTCGCCGCCAGCCCCAGTCCTCTCCCTGCGCTCTGACCGAAGCCCGAGCCTCAGCTTCCAGCGCTGCGCGCCCCGGCGGGCGAGCAGACAAGCCTTTCGGGCTGGTGAGTGCCGCTCGGCACCGATCCTCTGTGTGCGGATCTCTCCGCTTTGCCCTACCCAGGTATGTGGGGAGTTTCTTGCCTTTTGGGAGGTCTGGGGTCTTCTGCCAGCGTTCAGTAGGTGTTCTGTAGGAGTTGTTCCACGTGTAGCTGTATTTCTGGTGTATCCGTGGGGAGGAAGGTGATCTCCGCGTCTTACTCTTCCGCCATCTTACCCGGAAGTCTCTCTTGTAATAGTCTTTAAAGTCCATTTTGTCTGATTTGAGAATTGCTACTCCAGCTTTCTTTTGATTTCCATTTGCATGGAATATCTTTTTCCATACCCTCACTTTCAGTCAGTATGTGTCCTTAGGTCTGAAGTGGGTCTCTTGTAGACAGCATATATACAGGTCTTCTTTTTGTATCCATTCAGCCAGTCTATGTCTTTTGGTTGGAGCATTTAATCTATTTACATTTAACATAATTATTGATATGTATGGTCCTATTACCATTTTCTTAATTGTTTTGGGTTTGCTATTATAGTTCTTTTCCTTTCTTTGTGTTTCCTGCCTAGAGACGTTCCTTTAGCATTTGTTTTAGAGCTGGTTTGGTGGTGGTGAATTCTCTTAGCTTTTGCTTGTCTCTAAAGGTTTTAATTTCTGCATCGAATCTGAATGAGATCCTTGCTGGGTAGAGTAATCTTGGTTGTAGGTTTTTCCCTTTCATCACTTTAAGGACGTCCTGTCTCTTCCTTCTGGCTTGCAGCATTTCTGCTATAAGATCTGCTGTTAACCTTACAATGTTTCCCTTATATGTTATTTGTTGTTTTTCACTTTCTGCTTTTAATACTTTGATTTTTTTGTATTTAATTTTTGATAGTTTTATTTATTTGTGTGTTGGCGTGTTTCTCCTTGGATTTATCCTGTATGGGACTCTCTGTGCTTCCTGGACTTGACTGACTCTTTCCTTTCCCATATTAGGGAAGTGTTCTACTGTAATCTCTTCAAATATTTTCTCAGTCCCTTTCTTTATCTCTTCTTCTTCTGAGATTGCTATAATTTGAATGTTGGTGCATTTAATGTTGTCCCAGACGTCTATGAGACTGTCCTCAATTCTTGTCATTCTTTTTTTATTCTGCTCTGCAGTAGTTTTTTCCACTATTTTATCTTCCAAGTCACTTATCCATTCTTCTGCCTCAGTTATTCTGCTATTGATTCCTTCTAGAAAATTTTTAATTTCATTTATTGTGTTGTTCATCATTGTTTGTTTACTGTTTAGTTCTTCTAGGTACTTATTAAATGTTTCTTGTATTTTCTCCATTCTATTTCCAAGATTTTGGGGCATCTTTACTATCATTACTCTGAATTCTTTTTCAGGTAGACTGCCCATTTCCTCTTCATTTTCTTGGTCTGGTGGGTTTTTACCTTGATCCTTTAGTTGATGTGTGTTTCTGTTTCTTCTCATTTTGATTAACTTACTGTGTTTGGGGTCTCCTTTTCGCAGGCTGCACATTCATAGTTCCTGTTGTTTTTTGTGTCTGCCCCCAGTGGCTAAGGTTGGTTCAGTGGGTTGTGTAGGCTTCCTCGTGGAGGGGACTGGTGCCTGTGTTCTGGAGGATGAGGCTGGATCTTGTCTTTCTGGTGGGCCGGACCACATCCAGTGGTGTGTTTTCGGGTGTCTGTTACATTATTATGATTTTAGGCAGCCTCTCTGCTATTGGGTGTGGCTGTGTTCCTGTCTTGCTAGTTATTTCACATAGGGTATCCAGCACTGTCCCTTGCTGGTCTTTGAGTGGAGTTGGTTCTTAGCATTGAGATGGAGATCTCTGGTAGAGCTTTCACCATTTTATATTACATGGGGCTGGGAGGTCTCTGGTGGACCAATGTCCTGAACTTGGTTCTCCCACCTCAGAGGCATAGGCCTGACACATGGCCAGAGCAAAAAGATCCTGTCAGCCATACAGCTCAGAAGAAAAGGGAGAAAAGAAACAAAGAAAGAAAGAAAGAAAGAAAGAAAGAAAGAAAGAAAAAATAAAATAAAATAAAATTTATTGAAATAAAAATAATTACTAAAAATAGAAAACATTAAAAAGTAGGGCTTCCCTGGTGACACAGTGGTTGAGAGTCCGCCTGCCGATGCAGGGGACACAGGTTCGTACCCTGGTCCGGGAAGATCCCACATGCCACGGAGCGGCTGGGCCCGTGAGCCATGGCTGCTGAGCCTGTGCACCCGGAGTCTGTGCTCTGCAATGGGAAATGCCACAACAGTGAGAGGCCTGCATACCACACACACACAAAAAAAAAGTAATAAAAAAATAAAAAAGAAAGAAAGAAAAATGAGGGCAACCAAACTGAAAAACGAATCCACCAATGATAACAAGTGCTAAAAACTATACTAAAAGAAGAAGAAAAAGAAAAAAAAAGGAGAGACAGAACACTAGGACCAATGGTAAAACAAAGCTATACAGACATAATCACACACAGACCCATACTCATACACACATAAAAAAAGAGAAAAAGGAAAATATATATATATATCGTTGCTCCCAAAGTCCACCTCCTCAATTTGTATATTCATACCTAAAATAATTTTACACATAACCGAATTACATCTCTTTCTGGTATTCTATCTACCCTATGAATCTATATCATATTCTTTGGTTAACGTAACTTTAAAATAAGCTTTAATATTCCTTATAACAAGTTCATTCAAACTAGTGTTAATTTTGTCAGTTCTGTTTTGGTAATTTTCCCAAATTTATTCTTTTATTGGAAGAAAGGGTAGGGGGAGAAAGAGAAAGAAAGGAGGATATGTAGGGAGGAAGAGAAGAAGACAGAAAAGAAACAAAGAGAAAAGGAAGGAGAGACAAACCCTTTGGAATTCTGGCTGAAATGGCCTTAAACTTATAATTAAAGAAGGTGTTATATTTTAATATACCCCAATCTAGGAACATGGTATATTATTTTATTTATTTACATTATTTTTAAGTCTTTCAATAACATTTTATGATTTTCTTAAGTTAGAGTCTGAATTTTTCCTAAACATTTTTTTCCTCGTACATTTTCTTTTTTTCCTGCTAAGTATGTTTTATATACACTCACAGTTATGTGGCTGAGTCCTATTTTTATTATAGTTACAGTACTTTTAGATTTTGATCTCTTGAGTTTCAGAGGTAAACCTTCACATCATCTTCAAATATATATTATTAAAATTTTTCTATTTTGTAATATGTATGTTTTTCTAATCCTAAACTATTTAAATAGTAGTGGAGAGGGATGATAAACTATAGCCTCATCTTATTTTAATGCTAAAGAAAAAACATTTATCATGTCAAAAGGATGTCCTTTATGATATTAGTTATCATTATAAAAATAAGCATTATAAAGTATAGCCTGATTCCTTTTATACCTATTTTAGAATATTTAAAATGGTATTTTAATTTTATCATACTTTCAGCATCTACTATTGTAAAATTTTTTTAACACCAATCTTATTGTGGTCAAATATATGTTGTAAAAAAAAGGGTAAAAGTACAGCACTAATGTTACAGCCATCCAGCCATCATCTGTCGGTAATCTAAATACAACCTACATACTTCAAACATACTGAATTATTAATATCTTTTTTCTTAGATTTTATTCAGTTTATCTGTCAAATTATAAGTATACATTAAAGTTCTCACCATTGTTATAGTTTTATCAGGAAATCCTTTGATTCTTAAATTTTGCTTGATGCAATTTTATTCTATACATTAGGTACCTAAAAGGTTTTGACACTTACCTGATCTGCATATGTTCATTACCATCAGAAAACATTTTTCTTTTTTCCAGCCAATAGGTTTAGCATAAATAATAGTTTAGCTAATATACAGTACCAGTGATTTTATTTTTATTTTCTACATATGCATTGACTTTATTACCAATGTATTTTTAGGCATTTTTTGTAACTCTTACACAGATTTTTTTTTTGTACAAGAGTTTTTGATTGATGCAGAAATTCCACCCATATATATCAATTGTAATAAACATATTTGTTTTAATTTTTCCATATTATTTTATACTTATAATGCATTACATACACATTGTTACTGTTTACTCCTTTTTTCTGACTTTTTCTTTACTGCACTCATAAAGTTCCTTTGTGTTCCTTCCACTTCAATTCTGCTATTGTGAACAGGAATTAAATAACAGCTACTTGCAACTCAAGATATGAAAACATCTCCATTCAAAACAGAATTTTAGAATTTCTTTGCTTCCTCATTTCTTTTTGTTCCCCATATCCACTTCTAACTTAAATGTGGGAAATGTGAAACAGGACCAGCAAAAACTCTGACTCAATTACATACTGGAGCTGAAAATACTTTTATTTTCCTGTTTTACCAAGGGCTTAGAATTTGGAGATCTACAAGTTGTCCAAGGCAGAGGCAAATATGTTACTGTACGGAGAAGTGATGAAATTTGTAATCACACTGACTTGTGTCATCCCTCACATCTCATGCTACTTACATGGTCACACCCATGGATGGAGGCTTCTATTTCTCCTTCACTCATGGAAGAGGAATTATATATTATCCTTCTGTCTTAAAATTATTGATGACTTACATATCACACCTTATGAAAATTAACTCAAAATGGATTGTAAACTTAAGTGCAGAATGTAAAACTATAAATCTTTTAAGAAAATATATAGGAAAATTTCTTCAGTATTTATGACTCAGCAAGTAATTCTTAAACTAGACACCAAAAACACTATCTATAAAAGAAAAAAATTGATAAATTGGACTTTAGAAAATTAAAATCATTTGCTCTGGAAAAGACTCTATGATGTAGATCAAAAGATAGGCTGCAGAGTGGGAGAAAATATTTATAAACCAGACATGCAACAAAAGTCTAGTATATAGAATAAAGAACTATTAAAACTCGACAGTTAAAAAAACACAACTAGTCCAGTTAGAAAATGGGCAAAAGACATGAGAGGACATTTTACTGCAAATGATATCAGATGGCAAATAATCGTATGAAAAGGTGTTTGTTTAATTAGCCATTAGGTAAGCGCAAATTAATATGAATATAAGACATCATCACACGCCTATCAGTATGGCTAAAATAGAACTAGTGATAATGCCAGATACTGCTAAGGATGCAGAGAAACTCAATCACTCATACATTGCTAGTGAGAATATACAATGGTGTGAGTGCTTTGTTAGTTTCTGAAAAACATCTAAACATGCAACTACAATATAACTCAACAACTAACCATCTGAGTCTTTATCCCAGAGAAATGAAATTTATGTTCACATAAAAAATTGTGCATGAATATTTTTTGCAGCTTTATTTGTAATAGACAACAGCTGGAATTATCCTAGATGTCCTTCAACAGGTGAATAGTTAAAGAAATTCTGGAACATGCATATCATGGACTACTATTCAGCAGTAAAAAAGAACAAATTATTGATACACACAACAATGTAGATGAATCTATAAATACACGATACCTTCACATGATTGAATGTTTAAAAGGATAGAAAAAATATACTATGAAAAGTCTCCCTCTCATGTCTATCTCTCAGGTATCGTGTTTCCCTCTCTCTAGAGGCACCTAATAAATGTTACAAGCTTCTCATGCATTCTGACAGAGATATTACATATGTGTGTGTATATATGTGTGTGTGTGTTTGTGTGTGTGTGTGTAGAGAGAGCTACTTATATATATAGATATATAATTATATACATTATATGTAGATTCTATCTATCTATCTATCTATCTATCTATCTATCTAACCTATCATCTATCTATCTATCTACCTGGATTTGTTGCAGGATTCTGACCTTACACAGTTCAATTGTATGAGCAGAGTAAAGAGGCTCTGTTAGACTGTTGTCTTCCTCTCTGATTCTGTAGCTTAAGTTCACAGGGCAGACAGTTAAGAAGGGAAGATAGATGTAAAGTGTAAGAATAGGCAAATCCATAGAAACAGAAAATAGATTAGTGGTTTTCAGGGGCTGGAAAGTTGGAGGTGAATGCCAAGTGCCTGCTAATTAGCACAGGGTTACTTTTTGGGTTGGTGAAAAAGTTGTGGAATTAGTGATGATGGTTGCACAATTCTGGTGATACCCCCAAAACATGCTAAATTGTACACTTTAGAAAGGTTAATTTTATGGTATGAGAATTATAACTCAAAAAAATAAAGAAAAAAAAAGAAGAAAAGAAAGGAAGAACAGTGAGAACAATATATTACATTTCTGTGGATAAAAAAGTAAAAAAAATATTAATAGTGGCTTCATAATATCTCAGTTTGGCTGGGCTGAACTTCATTTCCAAGAATTCCCTTTCTTGTATGTTTCCAGTTAGGATGTGGCAAAAGAGTAACTATAATTTTAGTTTTGTCCAAGGTTTGGTGGGCAGAAGCAAGCAAAGGACATTTTGAATATTGGAGCAGCACACTGTGTGATCTTTTAGCTCACACACAGGGCAGCAGAACTGGGGTGGGTGTGGCTAGTGTGGGGTAGCAGCCAGGCCTGCCACGGCTCGGCCCCCCTCAGCTTCGTTGGTTCCTGGGCATGGCGTGCATTTCGTTCTGTACAATCTCAGGACACTCACCCCATCAAGGATGGAGCAGTGAGCATTGACGCGGGTACCAGGCCAGTATCCTGGGTTCCCCTTCATGCTCACAGGTGTGTGTTTTCCTTGCTCTTCCCAACTTTACATCCATTTTACCTTCTCCAATTCTCTCAGTTCTGGTCCATTGATCTTTGTGTCTATCCTATGCCAGTATCACACCATCTTGATTATTGTAGCTTTGTAGTACCAGTATATTTTGCTCATCATACATTTCTCTGTTTAGGATAATATCTGACCAATGGCAGCAAAGTGTTTTGAGGGAAAGGCAGGTTGTACTCAATATATGGGAGGCTGGACATCAAAAATTATAGTAAACTCCTCTAGGAAGAATATATGTCATTTGTTCACTACTGGGTTCTCAGCATCCAGCATGGTATATAATAGATCTCAACCTGCAGTTATAAAGTAGATAAATTACATGCATGTGAGTCAGTGAATGAATGAGAGCTTGATATCAGCTTTATGTTCTGTCACCATCATAACATGCTGGGGGGGGGGCAGCTAATGTCACCTCAGCCTTCATTTTAATTCCTCCCTGTTAAGTCTGTGCTTGACTTTATTGTTTCTGCTCTTGTCAGTCACATTGCTTCCTCTGCTGCTGTTAATCCTTGGGCAATTGTCACCTGCAACATATAATCTGACCATACCCTAGAGGTCAGTAGTTATCAGCACTGCTTTCTGCTCCTTTCTTCTCTGTAAGCTTGTCACTTATTAGTAGATATATATTTTAACCTAACTCTTCTAAACTATTCAATTTCACCCTGATAATTTAGCCAGACAGCATATAGATTGTTCTAGTCAGTTGTACTGTATTGAGAATAGCCAATCTAATTTACGAGTTTTCCAAATAGTAGGCTATTATTATATATAATAAAATCAAAGTTATAAAGAAAAATAAATATTAAAATGGTCAGAGTGTGTCCTAAGAAGTACACATGCAAATTTTTACATCTTAAAAATATTCTGTGCATATTAAAAGAGAATAAAGACAATATTTCCTCTTTCACTACATAGGTATTTCTTGCTTAAAATTTTTAGCAGAAAATAAATATTTAATATTAAAGTTAATTTTCTTCAATGATTAAATAACAACCCAACTACATTTAAACCCATAACCAATATTTACGAACACACATATGCAAACACACATACACACATATTATTTTAACACAGTTCCAGTATTTGATGTGACACAATAATAATTTAAAATAGTCGTAACAATAAGGAATTATTATTTTTGGAGATATATATTCCAAAGTAAAAGTTTTCATTTTCTTTAAGAAGAAACTGTAGTTTTCAGTTTTATCAATAGATGGCACTACTATTTACTGTATTTTTTGGAGACACTATAACAAAACACTTGCTAAAATACATCAGTTGATTAAATAATATATTTTCTTCCTTCTGCAAAACTTACCTTCAATAAAAAATGTATTATTTCCTTGACATAATGATGTGTTATTTTAAAATATTCACTTTCAAAAGTGATACAATTTAATGTAATTTCATTTTATTTTTTTAATTAATTTTTATTGGAACACAGTTGATATATAATGTTGTGTTAGTTTCTGCTGTACAGCAAAGTGAGTCAGTTATACATATACATATATCCACTCTTTTTTAGATTATTGATACTTACAATTTTAATACATGATAATTACTGTCAAATGCATTGTTATCATCCACAAAATATGCCAGATATTTTCTAAGAATTTTTTTATTATTAATTTTTTAAGACATTCTGACTCATGGTGGCATTTGTGGGGGAAATTTCTGTTGTAGTTGTAAGAGCGGGGTTATTATTGGATGTTTTGCTTGCTTATTACTTGTTTTTATTTTCAAATAATCAATGGTCTTAAGTCAAAAGTGAGTTGGAGGAAACTCTTAAAATTTAATAGCATAACTTATCTATTAATAGCTATAGAGCACTACTGATAGTCACAAATAATATATTTTCTATTTTTAATCTACCATGCAACTACATGACAGGCAAAATTATCTGTATTTTGTCACGAAGCATACTTCCATGTCACTATTATAGTTTCCAGTATACTGTATAGCAAACTTTCTACTCTCCTTCTGGCAAAGCTTATTTAAACGAATTTGTGTTAACTGGAAATGTGGAGCTGGAAGCAAAAAGAGCTTCTCAGGCTGCCGTATTAACAATAAAATAACCAGAGCCTTCCAGTGCATGCTGGTCTCTCATTTCCTTTTGGCATACCCGGTCTGTCCTCCTTATCATATTCATCATAATTAACAACACCAATGACAACATTTTTAGCACCTGATCAATATGGAGTCTTCAGTGGCATTAACTTTTAGACGTATGCTTGCCTAGTAATCTCCACCAAATAAAAACTGCCTTGTACTTAATATAATGTCAATAAATACGTTTAAAAAATACGTATGTAGGTTTTTGAGGAAAAAATGCTATTTGTAGGACCACTCTTTCTCCCTGACTCTCACCTACAATTATCTATCTACATGAGTGGCAATCCTGGTATTAAAAGAAAATTTAAGCAAACCAGATGTCTCTTTGGCCTGCATTGAAACAGTTCTTCCTTTGCATGCAATTTTTTTTTGTGTACAAATTTTTGGATTTGCCTGACACCTGAAATTTCAAAAAGGCTGTATGGGTAAGAGCTATGTCCTTGCTTATGCCATCAGAACATTTAATTAGCGACCTAAACCGCTGTGAGATTAGTCCAATGGCTGATTTCATCACTGTGAGGGTGGCATATCTTGAGTAACAAATCTCATGGTTACAATATAGAGTGGCTGACTTTTACCAGTCAATGCACCATTTAGTTGATCATTTAATTTAGTATATTGAAACATTTTCCAGTTCAGTAAACAAAATAGATCAATAAATATGTGTTTACTTTCACTATTTGCAAAATACAAAATTATGCTTATAGAGAAAGCAAAGAATTTATGAAATATGGCTCTTGTTCTTCAGACATCTAACTACAATATTTCATATACATTAAACATCTAAAGGAAATGTACGAAAATCAAATTAATAACTTCTAATGAAAAATAACTAGTAATGCAGGATGCCTGAGGTGGAATTGATTACTGTGAGCTTCAGTGCTCATTGGTACATTCATGTAAAACATGCAACATCATTTGAGCCTTAGAAAAGGATCTGACTTAGATCAGCCAGAGAAAACGAGAGATCCCTGTCATGCTAGTACTCCTGTCTTGATGGTTTTAAGATTAATACACTACAGAGGAAACTGCATTTAAAAAGGAATAAGGAATGATCAGTAAAAGTCATGTAAATAAATTGTATATCTGCAGGAAATTAAATAAATTGTAGCATCTTCTGACAATGTCATAGGATACCACTGTTAAAATGACTTTAATAGAGCTACATTTATCAGCGTGGGTAAAGTTTCTGAAGGAAATGTTGATTTAAAAGCATGGCTCATAAAAAGAAATGAAACTGAGTTATTTGTAGTGAGCTGGATGGACCTAGAGACTGTCATACAGAGTGAAGTAAGTCACAAAGAGAAAAAAAATACCGTATGCTAACACATACGGTAGCATGGAATTAAAAAAAAAAGAAAAATGGTTCTGAAGAACCTAGAGGCAGACAGGAATAAAGACGTAGACATAGGGAATGGACTTGAGGACACGGGGAGGGGGAAGGGTAAGCTTGGACGAAGTGAGAGAGTGGCATGGACATATATACACTACCAAACGTAAAATACATAGCTATTATATATATATGCGGAAGCAGCCGCATAACACAGGGAGATCAGCTCGGTGCTCTGTGTCCACCTATAGGGGTAGGATTGGGAGGGAGACACAAGAGGGAGGGGATATGGGGATATATGTATATGTATAGCTGATTCACTTTGTTATACAGCAGAAACTAACACACCATTGTAAAGCAATTAAAGTCCAATAAAGATGTTAAATAATAAATAAATAAAAGCATGGCTCAAGTATGTATTGTACAACATGGGAATATAGCCAATATTTTATTTTAACTGTAAATGGAAAGTAACCTTTAAAAATTGTATAAAATACTTTTAAAAATTAAGAAAAAGGATAGAGGAAGATTATCGTTTCCTTTATGTACCTCTGAATTGCTTGACATGATAAAATAAATACACATTACTTAAAAACAAAAGCATGGGGTAATATACCACTTATATGAAGCTTACAAGAAATAAAGCTTATAATTATGAAAAAGTAAATTGTAATGATCACTTATGAGTATAAACAAAGCATAAAAGGTGTTAATTTGGAGAACTCATGAACACCTATATGCAGAATGTGAATGTATAATTCTTTATTTCCCAGAGCACCAGGAAACAACATACTGTTGATTGCATTGCTGCTACAAATGAATGAGTGAAATGAATGAAAAGAAATGATATTTTCTTTCATTGTTAAATTAATTTCTAAAATGTTCTTTCCATTTGGCCAAGTTTAAAAATGACACAGGTGTCAGATAATGAAATCAAATTTACTGATATACTGTATGGTGCAATAAAATGTGCTAAATGACTAAAGATTAGTTAAAAGAGTCACGTCATGACTTGTCATAACTGCCTGAATTACGCTAAGGTGTTGTTTTGCAATTTTAAAATGTTATACTATTTTAAAGTAAGCTATAACTTAAGCATAACATAGAAGAAAACAATCATAAATAATACACATTAAGTGCAAAACTCAAGAAAACACCATCACTGATAAGAGTAAAACAACACAGGGAAAGAGATTAGATAAATTCCTTAATTTAAATGAAGTAAAATGTATTTTTAGAACATATGGATTAACAAGTACACATGCAAATTGCAAAAGGTGCTTAAAACCTAATTAAGCTATTTTGAGAGTGCCCTCATGCTAAATCTTTAAGATCAAATAAGCCTCATTATCACATTAACCTTCTTTCCACTCTCTTGTTATACAAGTGTCATTACATTAATTAGTCGTTATACAGTTCTTTAAGTGCTGGCTACCTCATGAGTGTTTTGTAATATTACCCAGTCCTTGTATACACAGAAGTAGTCTAAGAAATATCAGTCCTATCGACCCATGTAAACTAGTCTAGTAAACCATGTCAGACTAATTTAAATATGCCAGTAGATATAAGCAGATTGAAATTTTATGAAGAAAAATAATTTTGCAATATCAAAAACAAGACTTAGTACATTCATTTACACCTAAAAGTACATAAGCATGTTGACTTATACCATAAAAGAATTCTGGCTTAAAGAATTTAGATCTGAGTCAATCATAAGTGAATACAAAACAACAGTATCTGAGAATGAGTCATCTACCTGAGGAATTTGCTCCGGTCAGCAAAAGACTGCACACATCTCTGCTTCATGTAGAGAGGGCAACATCTCTCCCTAGCCCTTACTAAGTCACCAAGCGGGAGGAGGACAGGATCTGCTTGGTGTGCTTTGAGAATGACTGGGCCCAGTCAGCCTATCCCTTTTCACATCGTGGGTCTGTTCTGCACTCTTGACAATAGGAGATCATCAGGGGTCTCAGCCCTGTTTCCGTGCTGAGGTCTGGAGTGGTGTTATTTACTGATCTCCTAAATGCTCCACATCTGATGCTTTAGGAAACCTTGAGAAATTCACAGAGTACGTGTGATTCACACAGTCATATGAGGAGAGATGACAGATTTTGAAATGGCTCTAGTGTGTAACTTAGCTCTGATGGTATGTGCCTTGGAGCTGATTGTTTAAAAAATATACACTAGTAAAAAAGGTGGTTTCTATATGCTGTAGCCTCAGCGGGGAGCTTTAGGTCTTAGCTTTAAATATATGGGCTAGCTGGATTTGATCCCATTGGATGACTTTATTCCATGAGTGAACAGCTGTGTTTACGCAGGAGGGCTGTGTCTCACAAACACAGACATTGGGAGGCAGGTTGCCCTGTGTATGGGCTGTCATGGTTCAACTTTGAACTGCACAGGTGCACTCTGGTCTGAAATTTCAATCACAGTGGAAGCAGGGGTAGGTCCTTTTTTATGGATCAGCAAGTGACTTTTGCTATGTTTCTCAACCAGCTCTGTAGGCAGCATTTTTGTGGGTTTTTTTCCTAATGCATAGGCAGCTAATTTCCATTAGTGTTACAAAGCATTAAGTGTAGGTTATTGCTTTAAATTATTAGTAGCAGCCCGAGGTAGGCAGTACTAAACTGTCCAAATACCATTAACTGCCTTTATTTACAAAGGAGAGCTCTTTCTTGTTGGGCTAAATTCTGTAAGGAAGGGCTTGTTCAAAGGCTCCCAAGGACCAGCCCACTACTATGTAGTAACAAGTACTCTGGTTTCCTTATTTGTATAAACTCTGGTCATGACTTTAGATTGCAGAGATCTGCAATGTGTCTTCACCCTAAGAAAAAGTATATATTCACAAACAAATACAAAGTAAAAAGTACCTATTTTAGAAAAGTAAATATCAAGGGCTGGATAGGGAAACAACTCAATGAAAGCACTAAAAACTAAAGCATAACACAGCAGTCAAAGCTTCATATCTCCACTGTGTCTAAGAAGGAGGTTTGCCCAGGGTGTCAAGGAGGACCTGATGTGGTTTAAAATACATACTTTAATGTTTCATCAGGGCACTAGTAGTAGAAACTGAAAACAAAATAAAGGAAGAAAGTGATTAAGTTGGAGAGAAAGATTTACTTAGGAGAACATCTTAGAGGACAGAGAAGCCACCAGATATGAAAAGGAAAATGAAATCTTCAAGTCCATACACACACACATACATATACACAGAAACATACACACATACATACACACACACACACACACACACACCGTGGAGAGGCAGCTCTGAGGACTAACTTCTCTTAAAGTAGGTTGTCATTAGAAAATGAAGAAATGATTTAGTTGTCTATTCAATAAAAACACTGGTGGTCTCCAGCAATCTGTCAGCAGAGGAGAGTGGACAAGTCTCAGAGAGCAAGCTAAAGTAACTCTTCAAAGGAATCCAGAACCAGGAACGAATGAGAAACAGGTATTCATCTATTAATGTGCATTCACTCAGCAAATATTTAGTGAGTCATAACTATGTTCAAGGCACAGTGTTAGATGTGTAAAAGGAGAGAGGGAGAGAGAGAGAGAGAGAAGAAATCTCCAGTGAGGGAAGAACAAAAATGAACTATAAACATATTAGATAAATATTTACCTTATTTAATTAAATCTAACATGCTATTATTTATATACAATTAACAAAGAAGAAAATGTTGCCTGTTAATAGACACATTGTTTGTATAACCATATATTGTAGAATGTATCCTTATTTCAAATATGTTGACATATGAGGAAAAAAATCAGTATTAATCGTATGCTAGGATGTACACAACTTTTTAGAAAGTAATAGTGCTGTCAGTAAATAAAACTGAGAGGGACCAAAAGTGTGGGAAGGTGAGGACTAGTCATAATCTTAAACTGTGTACTTCGAATAAGTCTTCCTTGAGAAAGGGACATTTAACCAAAGAGTTGAAAGTGGTGGAAACTAAGCCTTGTGGGGATTTGGCAAAGTGTCTTCAGGCAGGGTGAGTAGCCAACTGTGAACCGGTTTTATTTCAGGACAGAAAGGTGATGAGCATTAAGAGCGGCTGAGAGGAGTTTGCAAGAGGGAGAGGAACATGACAGGAAGACACCGCAAAGTCACAACACTTATGGTTTTGATGTGCATTCAAGAGGCTTGATTTTAATCTGAGTGACGCTGGGAGCCAATTTAGCATTTTAAGCAGAGACGGGATGTGACTTAAGTCATAAATGTGAAGCTGGGAATACACAAAAATAGGAATCATACTGTTAGGTAACGTTCCTAAAACATAAGAAAAATAGTTCATAAATCTCTATCAAGTGTTTACACAAATTGTGGAAAAATATGTTAGAAAGACAGAGGAATAGTAAAAAATTCTCCTGGCATCCCTGGATGCATTTCAAAGTGGCAGCTACTGCAGGTGCTCATGGAGCTGTCCTCTGTACTTAAGGGCACATGACCAGACAACCTTTGGAATTAGGACTCTGAGGGAAAACACAGCCAAGATGAAACATACTAAAAGGACTCTAGGGAAGATAATGATGGATCATGTCTGGGCAGAGGTTAGATACCATTCTAATGGAAGCATAGCCCCTGGGTGGGATTATTCAAATCAGTAAGGAGAAGGTGGAAAATATCTGTTTGAACTGTGAATGCTTTTGGCAGACCCAGATGCACTATTTTCAAATCTCTCATGGTGACAGATCCCCCAGGACTATATATAAAGAAATACATGAGAACAAAAGTGTGTGAGCCAGAAAGCAGAGAGCCATAAAATCGAGGGAAGACCCTTGTTTCTAGCACACTGCCCTACCAAAGGAAAAAGGAAAGAGCCAGATGAAGTGGCTGATCCCCCCTGAAAGAAATAATGGAACAATTAAGAACAAGAGAGCATGAGAAACAGGGAGAAACGTAGCAGAAATAAATACCGCACAAGGTCTCAAAACTTTCAGACTGAGGACATGAAACACTGTGGAGCTCACGGGAGGTTTAGGTCGGCAGTAGCCCCCAAAGGCACAGACTCCGAAAGAATTCATCTCATTTTTTGTTTCAGAATCAGCTAGAGGATATATGCCAGCTAAAACAGTGTGGGGCTTTGGTGCAATCCCTATGGATCTGGTTTCACAAATGAAGTAATTCCATCAGGACACTGGGTCCAAAAACGCCTGTTCCCAAGGGCAATATGATTGTCTTAACATTGTTTTTCTGAGAAAGGGGACACTGTACGGTTTGCTCTTTCCCCCAGAAAGTTTATGAGTATTGGGCTCTTGTGGCAAAATCAGGCTAGATATACACTAAATGGACTCCCTCTTCTTTCTGAGCCCAGTCCCAGTTTATCTCTCTCAGACTCCTCTACAATAGAATGTTCTAATTGTGAGTCCTGGTAAGCAGCGAAAGTACTGTCTGCTACCACAAGGCCCGCCCTATGAATCTCCGACGTGATCCTTCACATGTGGTCTCTTTCACTGTCTATTAAACACAGAGGATCCAGTGGAGGGCTCCAAGGCCTTGGGGAACTGATTCTAAAACTATCTGCAGTGCTGAAGATATTTTCCTTCTTCAATTTCTATAGTTACCAGAAAATAAGACCCCTTTCATTACTCATAATTTCTATACTTTATCTCATCACCAGGTAACAAATAGTTCACAGACTGAAGCAAGGACATTCAGTAGCACTGTCTTATATGATCTTATGGACTGCAGCAACACTGATCCTGGCTCACCGGATGGCTGCATGAAACAGATCCCCCCATAAACCTACACCTGGACTGCAGGAGAAATGAGAACAACGTGATAAATAAAGGTATTGGTTAAACTACTGGAATAAACAGAGCAACAGTACTGTCAGTGGCTTAAATAAGATATAAATCCTGATATGTGGTCATAAAGGGGTTTGGTGCCTTCGTAGTGTGGGCATGGATTAAACTGTTTTAACATAGAACCAAATACTTTGGCTTAAACAAGATATAAGGCCTTGCAGGTGGCCAGATGATGGTTGGGTACCTTGCTCTCATCACATACATGATGTATTCATTTCCTTTTGCTGCTGTAACATGTTACCATAAATTTTGTGGCGTTAAGCAACACAAATTTATTTTCTTACATTTCTAAATGTCAGAAAACCAAAATAAGTTTTACTAAGGTGCCAGTAGGGTTGGTTCATTTTGGAAGCTCTAGGGGAAACTCCACATCCTTGCAATTTCTGGTTTCTTGGGCCACTTACATTCCTTGGTCTGTTACTCACTCACCAAATCTCTCCAACTTCTTGCCTCTGCCATCACATCTCCTAATTTCTTCTTTTACTTCCTTGCCTCTCTTGTATGAGGACCTTTATAGTTACACTTAGAGCCTACCAGAATAATATCCTTATCTTGAGAACCTTAACTTAATCATGTATACAAGTCCCCTTTGCCATTTAAAGTAGCCTTCACATGTTCCAAGGATTAGGATGTGAATGGCTTTTGTTAAGACATTTTCAGCCTACCACACCCAGGCATCTTCTATTTTAGTTCTTCTGCAAACATCAAAGCATGACTTTCTCCAAATTAAAAATAGCTCCCCAAGCTACTACCACCGGATCCATATTCCAAAAAAGCAGAAACAGTTAAAAGAGGAAGGGCAGGCACATAGCTTTCCTATTTTGGTCAAAATTCAGACAGTAAATGCATTAGTTACCCTCACATTCCATTGGCCCAAAATGTGTCACAGGACAACATCTAGCTTCAAAGAGATCTGGGAAAGGTAGATTTTGGTGGTTGGCCTTAGGCCTACTAAAACTGATCTTTTATTACTAAAGAAAACTAAAGAGAATTATTTGGAAGATAAAAATCAACTTTCCTCCACATATAGTGACAAAACTAACCTATTTATGTGTGGGTTTGATCAATTAAATATAAGTTATTTAACCTTGGACAGTTGATACAGAAAGAGTCATATCTTTCCACAGCAAAACCAACTTTTTTTTTTTTTCCTGTCATTCTCCTTCCTTCATATACTACTGAATGCCTGCTCTGGTTTGGGGCTGAATTAAAGTACTGAACTCTGAGAACAAAGAAGTATTACTTGTAATTTTTAAGTTTATTTGATATTTTCTTGATGTTGTCTACCTTAACCATATCCACTAACTTTCAGAACTTTTACAAATGAGGGTCATAAGAAAACATGCCTTTAACTAATGTTACCAATCAGGTTTTTAAGAATGGTTCCTATGAGATATAAGATCATCATGGAAATTAATGAGATAACCCCTCTGCCATAGATAAACAGAATACATAGGAAACAACAGTTATCAAATATTGGAAACCAGCAGCAGAGGACTATGATTCTTGAAATAAGGCAAAAAGAAAAAAAGTGGGATGAGCTGTAGAATTGCCTCAGCTATCAGCCAAAAGGCATTTGGTTGATATTGATGCAGAGAAGGGGAATCGAAAGTTCTCAATGAACTAAAGATAAAGATATTGGAATTCAGGAAAGCTTGGCAGCTGGAATTTGCAGAACAGAGTACCAAAAGGGAGAGAAATAGGTTGAGAAAGAGCTACAGGAATCTTAATAGGGGTCTTTGGGGTCTTTGGTTCAAGGCATAGCATAAAACTTCACAAAGTCAGGCAAAATTCAATTACTATAGCAAGAAATAAAACCAGGGAGCTATAATTCTAAAAATTCCAAGAGCTTACATAGTGGTAGGTGACATATGAGTTGGATTAATCAGACTTCAGACTGGAGAGACTTAACTGAAAAACCAGATTGGAGAGCTCATAGAGACTCCAGAAATAATGCACCTTAGAAGGTTAATGAAAAAATTCTAGTATAAAGGCTACTCTAGAAATAATCAAATGGAGTTTAAAAAACTCTAAAATATAAAACTGATATACAGGTAAATTAATGTCAAAACAAAAATCAATACTTCTCAGAAGTATCCAGCAAATCTCTCTCAACAATTTTCACCATCCAATTTAAAAATACATTAACAGACATGAAGAGAGAAAATTAGACTCATATGCAAAAAAAAATTAGTCAACAGAGACAATTTCAGAGATGATGAAATTAGCAAAAATTTTTTTTTAATATCTGGTATGAAAAGATTGAAAGATTTAAAGGAAAACATGAAAAAATGGGGGATAAATGCAGATCATAAAAAATAAATGGTAGTCCTAGAGTTGAAAATACAATATCTGAAATAAATTTCAAAAATACTCTGGTTGGGATTAATAGCAGACTAGACACGTACAAAAAAGATTTGTGAACTTGAAGTCAAAGCAATAGAAACCATCTGTACTGAAGTACAGTAAGAACAAAGATTGAAGAGAAAAAATGAACAGAGTTTAGTGGTCTGTGTGAAAATAGTAAGCAATAACACATATCGGTAATTGGATTCCTAATGGAGGGAGAGACCAGAATCCGGTTTGAAAAGAATTGACAATTTATTTTTCCAAATTTGTTGAAAAATGTATACCAAAGATTCAAGTTGAGCAATCCCTGCAGGATAAATCTAAGTAGAGAAAATAAAACCAAGGCATATCATAATCAAATTGCTGAAACCCATTGAAAAGGAGAAAATTGCAAAAACAGAAGAGAAATAGAAAAAAAAAACTAGAAATAAGAGAGTTTTCATTAGAAATCATGAAAGCCTGAAGGTAATAGAATAACATGTGAAAAGTGTTGAAAGAAAACAAAAAGGAAAACTATCTGTTCCAAATTCAATATCCAGCAGAAATAATTCTTTAATGAAGAAAAAATTAAAATATCTTTAAATAACAAGGGCTGAGAAAATGTATCAGGAGCAGATCTGAATTTCACATTGTTACATAATGTTTATTAGGCTAAAGGAAAATTCAGAAATTTGGATTTACATGAAAGAATGAGGGGAATTAGAAAGGATAAATGTAAAAGTCTTGTTTTCTTGTATTTTTTAAAATTCTTTGAAAGATATTAAACTATTTAGAGCAAAAATAACACAATGTATTATGAGGTTTGTAACATATATAGAAGTAAAATGTTTGACAATATTACCACAATGAATGGAAAGAAGAGAGATCAATGTATACTGTATTAAAGTTCTTCTTTTATACGTGAAGTGGTAAAATATCTGAAGATACATGGCAATACGTTAGAGTTGTATATTGTAAACAAAGCTTTCACTTACACCTTAAAATATCAACAAAAAGCCATAGCTAATAAGTTAATAGTGGAGAAAAAACAGAATTCTAAAAGTTATGTAATCCAACAGAAGGCAGAATACAAGGAAATAATGAATAGAGAACAGATGCAACCATTTGAAAACACATAACATGATGGTACACTTAAATCCAGTGAGAATCAGCCCAGGAGAGAGATGTTGAAGTTCTCCCAAAACTATGAACTTCAAGAAACTGTTTCACTGAAAGGAAGCAAAATAAGAAATTAAGGAGGGACATGACTGTTTAGATTTTACTTGTCTTTAAGACTTTCAGACTTTCTTTAGACCTTATGTCACAAGGGCAGAAGAATTTAATTTTTGATATTAATCACTTTGGACTAATTTCATTGTAACTTTAATCTTTGAAGTGTTATTTCTCTCTGGGAATTTAATAATTAGATTATCTATTAAAATGTGAGCACATCTATGCTCTCACTATTGCGTAATTGGAGTATCTTGATATCATGATTTAATCTAATTGCAGAAGCTCTGAAGAGCTTGGTTAAACAGTGTAACTGCACATAATTTAGCATGGGAAGTAATAGAAAGAATCTTTAGGCCTTGGAGTTAGTGAGGTAATGTACTGTTCTATCATATGTAAAAACCTTCTGAAAGCAAACATATAGTGCCCACCAGTAGCTCTCAGGGGTCGAGATACAAAAGGGAAGCAACAGTCATTAAGTTAAGGACACCCCTTAAGTATGAGTGTCCCCAGATTCAGCTCTGAGAAAAGAAGTTAGGTTCAGATGGTTGATTTGGAAAGTGATCCCAGGAAGCACAAGTTAAAGAGTAGGAAAAGTACAACAGAGGAAAGAAAATTAGCACAAAAAAGGGTTAATTCCGGTGAGGACACTCTGAGGAATCAGGTACAATGCACCTGAGAACCTTCCCACTGAGGAGTGGGTGCTGGGCTTCTTACCCATTGACTCATGTCCCTCATTGGTTAAGGACTGTCCCTGGGGGCATTCAATTCCTGGCACAACTGGGCTACCTGAAATGAGGCTGATAAAGCTTCTTGTGTCAAATAAAGTCCTCAGGAGAGTGGAAGAGAGACAAACTCCTGCATGACCAGCTGTCAGGGGATGTCGACCACAGCTGAGGAGGCCCAAGTGGGGCTTGGAGCAAATCATCAAGATTGAGGGCAAAACTGATTTGATACATGTCGGATCTCAACCCCTGAAGAAACAGCCACTCCCTGAGATCCCTATATGCTTATTTTAAAGTCAAAATTAAGAGAATAAAGCTGGAGAATCTGAGGAAGGACATATACTCCTGCTTCACATGTTTCTGGGGAATCAAACTGCTGGACCAGTAGTTCTCCAACTTTATCATCAGTCAATAGGTGGGTTTATAAAACACAGATCATCCTACCTCATGACCAGATCCTCTGATTCAGTAGGTATGGGTGACCCTGAGAATTTGCATTTTAATAAAAGAGACAAATGAACTTATTTATAAAACAGAAATACACTTACAGACATAGAAAACAAACTTATGGTTGCCAAAGAGGAAAGGGGATGGGAGGGATAAATTAGGAGTTTAGGATTAACAGATACACACTACTGTATATAAAACAGATAAGCAACAAGCACCTACTGTAGAGCACAGGGAACTATACTCGATACCTTGTAATAACCTATAATGGGAAAAGAATCAAAAAAGAATATATATATGTATATATGTATAACTAAATCACTTTGCTGTACACCTGAAACTAACACATTGTAAATCAACTATATTTCAATAAAATGTTTTTAAAAAATAAAATTAAAAATAAAATAAGTTGTTCATGCTACTTGCTCAAAAACCACAGTTAGAGAATCACTGAGCCAGAGTAACCCTCAAAACTTCTCTCTCTCTCACACTTTAGTAACTCACAGTGGGAAGAAGAGAGAGGAGGCACTCGGCCTTTTGCTTCCTGCTTTCCGGACCTTACTGCCTGCAGGAAGGTTATATTCCCATTTGTGCTTTGTCCTTGCTGAAAGCTTAGCAGGGAAGGCTGCCTGAAACTGGAAGTTCAATTCTATGATGCATGAAGAAGCAGACCACTGTTGCTCCAGACTTAAGCCACTTTTTCTAAAAAGCTTTATCAGTAAGAAGATGATGCTTTGATGTCTATATGGCTAACTCCAAATGATGTTTCCAAATTCTGAAGGAGAAAAATAGAGGTGTTCTACATAGACATCCTATAGAACCAGAAATTTTGTGCAGAAGTTTCTGACATGAGTAGATAAACAAATCCACTTGATATTATCTGTGAGGTCTTAAACAATAAAGGAGGGAGAAATAACAGCATGCACATGGGTTTTTTTTTTTTTAATATGGACGAGCTTTCTGCCCAGAGGGTAGAGTAAACACTGAATTACTTTTAAAATTTCATACATTCTGTATCCTAAGCTGAAGATCTAAAGCCAATTTGCTTTATGTAAAAAGAAAAAGAAAAGCATGAAATGAATTCCACTGGTAGAGTCAAGCTCCTTTGATTTATACATAATGTTTCTTCTGACAAGGACACAGAAGCACTCTCATATTTCAATAATCTAATTTTGCATTGTTTGAAAAGAAAAAGGGCTATTGATAGACTTTTATTTGGCTCGCACCCAGGGATATTTAAATAGACTTTGCACTTCAAAAACACTCTTTAACAAATTCCAATGACTTGTGGTATTTGCAGAGCTTTTTATGGTAATCCATAATATATTTTATTTTTATAGCTAATTGACAAATTGTTAAGATAAATATGTTAACTTCCCTATGGAAGCCTGATTTTCTAAAGGTCTTTTTAACCTTTTCTGAAAAGTGGCTAGAGATTGAAAAATGAGTTAAACTAGTTTTAGAGATTTATTGGGTCCATAAATGTGCTATTTGTCTACCTAATTTGCATTTTCTCGCATGTTCATTGTATTTTTCAGTGTCACAGCTCCTTCTCAACTATTCTTTTGTTATTGGCCTATAACTGTTCTGAGTGACCTCAAGTTTACTATACTTATTTATACACAAAGCATACATTTAAAGTTATTATGCCCAATATAAAACCAAAGGAAAGGGAAACACTAAGAAAAGCGACAAATCACTTATTTAGCAAATGACTTGTAGGGCTGCTGTTTTATAGCTAACTCTACCATTTCTAAACATTTTATTATGAAGTGATAAACACAACTAGTTACCTATCCAGTACTTATTCTCACCTTCCTCCCTTCCTCCTAAATAACTGAACGTTTCATCGTTGTGAATGGCAAACCCCAAGGTCAAAGAAGCCTCTTTAGCAATCTCTGCATTTAGAGGGTCAATGGCAGTTATTGTCGGCACTTCCTTTAAAGTTCTTTAAAAAGTGGGCTCTCAGGTGTCAGGCAGTATTTTTCCTTCCTCTTGATTACTTTTTCCCTGCTGAAATGTGAAAATGATGGCTGGAATTTTCACCTCCATTTGGAAAACACTGAGAAAGGAAACAATGTTCTAACCACAAATAGTGGAGCCTAGGATAGTGATGGCACTGTGGGGCTGCCATCCTGAGCCACATCATCTGGGCTTCTTTTACACATAAGAACACCACACCGATACCTTCTTTATGCCCCTGTTATTTGGGGTGTCTGTTACAGCAGCTGAAGATAATCTCTTACCGATTCATGCATAATACATTTTCTACCCAGGTTTTTGGCTTCTTCAAATAGGTTTAAATATTAAAAATGATCCTTGAAATACACTTATTCCCTAGTTGATAAAAATGCAGTAGAACAAGTTTGGTTGTTTTTTATTGGTTGTGGTTGAATTTGATGAATTAGTGTTAGTCTATGCTTCATTTCTCCCTCTCAGCTAAGGCAAGAACTGACAAGTTAGATTTAAAAGAACAGCTGGGCTGTCTAAACATCTGTCAAATCTTAATGGTCCATATACTCCTTTATATATGCTTGAACTAAATAAAAGTATTTCTTATAAACAGATATTGCCAGATGCCTTCAGAAAATGTTTTGAGGGAAGGTTTTGCATTTCTTTCTCTCTAGTACCTCATTCTAGTAGTATTTTACCAACTTGAATACCCCAGTCAGTTTTTCACTTCGTTCCTCATTTCTCATGGTCTCACGTCTTTCCTTACCTACAACTTTCCTTACCTTACCATTTATTCTGTGTTCCATCATTATAGTCATTCTCTTGTAAATGTACTTAAACTTATAATGTCTCTCTCCTACGTACTCATGTGACAAAATAAGACGTTGGTAAAGCCAAATCTCCTCTTTCTATGATTACAAATTCGCAGCCAACCACAACAGAAAGGAAACATACTAATATATATCATCTCAAGAACACCCAAAGATGTGCCCAACATTCCAACTACATACTGCTATTTTTATAACCCTACCTCCCTACAACTTTTCTCCTCAAATCACTAAATCTCTCACTAACTGCCCACTTTCAATAGTTGGTACAGTAAGTCCCCTACATACGAACCTTCAAGTTACGAACTTTCAAAGATGTGAATGTGCATTCACACGTCCAGTCACATAAGTTAGTTCAGGTGTCTGGTGTACACTGTCACGTAAGTGCATCCTCTACAAGTAGTTGTGCTTTTGTGTACTTTACTGTACAGGACTGTATACAGTACGGTAGTACAGTATCTTTATTTCAAGATCAGGATGTCTGGAAGCAAGTTTAAAAGCAGCGGTGATGTACCTGGTACTGCTAAGAAGCACCAGGAATAGGAGGCCCAGGGAAAGGATGAAGAGAGACAAGAGGAAGAAGTAACTGAAGAACTGAAGAGATTCATGATGCAGGAAATGGCAAGGAGATTTTCTTTCTTTGAGGAAGCACTGTTAGTTTTTGAGGCACAGGATCTGAACGTAGAATGGTACATGAAGGTCGCAGCAGCCGTTCAGAATACAATCCAGTGCTACCGAGTCATCTATGACGAGAAAAAAAAGCTACCCAGACATCAATGGATTGTTTTTTCAACAGGGTAGATAGAATTGAATCCAGCAAGGAACAAGATCCTGTGCCATCAACGTCAGGTGTGAGTGAAACTGCAGCTTGCCCTCGGTCTCCTATTGCTGACGATCCTTCAGCTCTACCATCTCCCACCCTGTCCCCCCTCCAGTCAGTAACTCTTCTTGCCCGTTCACTCGATGCCAGCCCCTGGATTCCAGCTGTTGTGCTGTACTACTGTACTTTTCAAGGTGCTGTACTGTAAGATTAAAACATGTTTTCTATTTTTTGTGTTGTTTTTTATGTATTATTTGTGTGAAAAGTATTATAAACCTATAAACCTATTACAGTACGGTATTATATAGTCGATTGTGTTAGCTGGGTACCTAGGCTAACTTTATTGGACTTACAAACAAACTGGACTTATGAATGTGCTCTTGGAATGGAACTCATTTGTATGTAGGGGACTATTCCTCATGACACTGAAATAATCCAAGCAATGCAAAGAGGATTTCCTCATGCTCCCACCCTGAGCATCTGCTCCCAAACTGTCTGTCCTCCTCCCTGTTTCAACAGATTAACTATCAATCTTTCAAATAACAGCCCTTCCATCTGTGTACTAGATTGTATCAACTTTTTAAAGACCTGATTACTGCAATTTTCCGCTTTTTCTCTTATATGAGCTGCTTTTCATTTTTCCTGGATTATTCACATCGACATAAAAGATAATCACATCTGCAAAATGAAATTCCCTCTCTTGACCCCAAGTGACTCTCCACTTACTGCACAGTTCTCTACCTGTTCACTTTCAACGAACATAATATCCTTGTTTCTCTTTCCAAACCCCATCCCTTCACAAAAACTTTTATACCAAGGATTTCAAAGCAGATTAAATGTAGCAGGAGGTAATAGGAAGACATTGGTTTTACTCCCAGGTTTAGGGATCTTTGTTCCTGGGAAAAGGAAAGCACCAGTACTTAGTCTAGGCAATCACTGTTAATATTGAATTCCTCTTAATTCATAATGCTAAGCCTGAAGGTGGAGGAGAGGCAGCACTGTTTCTGAGACCTCATTATTCCTTTATTCTCATATTCCATCTTCAGAAAAACCTGAGATCAGAGCAAATAGTTAATGCACAGGACGGATGAAATAGGGACACCGCATTTCCCCAGCACCACTCAAGGCACATCTTACAACATAAATGCCTACAGTGTGGCTCAAAGCCTTCTTCCTGGGCTTTCCAGCTGGAGCATGGAAAGTGAGTGAGTTGTGTAAGAAACCTACATTGGACGTGACTGGGGAGCAGACCCTCAGAGGAGCATCCATTTAGAATGGTTCCCATGCTCTACCATGCATCATAATTACCTGAGAAGCTTATCAAAATGCAGATTTCAAATCAAATTTCCAGAGAGTGCTGTTGAAGCTCAGGTTCTAAATTTTTGATATTTTTTCCTGTGGTTCTGATGCAGGTAGAACATGGACCCTGCATTGCTCTACAAACCAGCTAGAACTCTAGTGTGGTAGGTACTTAGACTGGACAAACAAGGGCTAGAAGTGAGGATGAGAGGTAAAAGACAGAACTTTTGGTTAGCCAAGCACAAAATTGGAGAATCTTTCTCCCTAACTTAAAAAAAAAAAAAAAAAAACCCTCAAAGCATCAGTTTTGTCAATTAGGCCATTAGTCGGTAAAAATCACCGCAAAGAGGAAGACAAGGGCCAGGCTGCCTACAACCACCAGTTCGCCATGGATGCAGCACCCAGATAGGGAACATCCCACACACACTCCTGTCCTGTCCTCCCAAGACTGAGTCCTCTGGGACAGTTGCTATCTCTGAACATCTAACTCCAAACATCTGAGACCACTGGGAACAAGCCTCACCTCCTTCACACTTTGTCTGTTGTATTCACTGGTTTCTGTGAAAGCCCGTTTCCAAGCCTTGACCCATGTCTAGCTGACAAATGGATTTGCACCAGAAACCAAAACCTAAATCTCCTTCTGTAGAGTGTCAACAATACTCAAACTCTGCCAGAGCTGCCCTAAATATTTGCTCAAAACCCTCCAACCCCACTTTTAGCAGAAGTTAACATAAATCTTTAAGTTAAAGGGTCCAGAGATAAGAAAGGAAGCTGCCAACAAAAAAAACCAAATGGAACTAGCTGGGACCAAGATGGGAATAAATCTGACCTCCAACAGACCCTCAATCCCATTGTATGCTGATTTTCCTACATTAGCATATTCAGTGACACGCCTACCTGGTGGCCATGACTGGACACTAAGGACCAAAAGAAGATAAAAGGGGGGTGGCACCCCTCTCCCTCGAAAAAGCACTGCCCCTTCCCCAGTAAACTAATGCACATAACTCCCCATCATTAGTCTCATTCTTCCTCCGTTTGCCTTCACTCTTTAAAATTAAATTCCTTTTGCCAGGTAGGCAAGAAGTTGATCTGGGAACTTAGTTCCTGCTTCTCCATTCTTTGGTCTCTGAATAAAGCTTGTGCTTTGTCAATTTCAGCTGCAGCTTCATTATTGGCTGCTTGAACAAAACAGAAAAAGAACCTTCCCCTAAAGAATCCAAAAAAAGAGTGGATATATGTATATGTATAACTGATTCACTTTGCTGTACACCTGAAACTAACACAACATTGTAAATCAACTATACTCCAATAAAAATTAAAAAAAAAAAAAAGAACCCTGCCCTGCCGGGTAGGGGGAGCAGAGTCTATATGACTTAATTCAGTAACAAAACCATAAGCTCCCCAACCTTTTCAAACTTTTTTTCCACTCTCCTCTTAATTCATCCCAGTCACACTAGCCACCTTGCTGTTCCTACAGAAAGCCAAGTAAGTTTCTGCTTCCTTTTTGTAAACCATAAAGTAAATTAATGTATATATGTGTATGGAAATTAATTAGTGTGTATTAATGAATCATACATACAATCCTATTATCAATTCAACTAAATAACTAAAATGTGAATTAAGTCAGAAATAAAACAAAGCACTGATTGTAAGATTGATATCAGCCTACTTGGCCAATGCTCATAGCCATTAAATTAATTATTGAGATTATAAAACTTTGTACATAAATAAGTTTTCTATATCACTAATAAGATCAACTAAACATCTGGTCTAACTAAAATTTTTAAATGCTTAATTTTTTCAGTTTCTGAAATTTATACAGTTGCCTAATTGTTGATATTCTAAAGTTGAAAAAATAGTTTAAATTTCCTATGCTTTAATTTTCCAGTCAGAATGAGTTACTCTGTAATGTTTCATGATGAGAAAAGTGGTACAAATTTATTATATTTACTTACTCACTTTTTTTTAATTGGAAGGGTTTTACATTAACAGTAAGTCCTGAAACTCAAAATGAAGCCTTCTTAGTCAACTGTGACAGTCTTTGAATACCTACTGAAGCAAAAAGCAATTAAAACACCCCCACATTTCTTACCATTAACCTGAAAGATATGAGTCTGATAGATGTGTTCATAGCCCTCTGCATAGCAGGTGTAATTGCCCATGTGAGTTGTGGTGACCTTGGTAATATATAAGGATCCATCATCTCCAAAGTCCTATAGAAAAAAAGTAAAATTAAATAAAATTAGCTGTTTTTACTTAAAATGTATTTCAACAATTCACTTTTTTAAAACATGTATTCAGGAGCAAAGTATTTTAAAATATTATCTTTAAATTACCAAAATGATCACTGTTAGTTCTATAAAGTTGCAAGATTTTATAGGCTGTAATTAATATTTTCTCAAGACAAGTTTTGTTTAAAAAGTATTATCTCAGTATTTATTTGAAATATATGAGCTTATATAAAATAATTGAATTTTTACATATTTATTCTAATTCAGTTTACATTTTAATGAATAAAGGTATAAGTTATTTTTCTTATTTATAGCTAAAACAAATAGCTCTTAACTACATTCTTCACATTTTTGTCTATTAAGTTTTATATCCTTTAATTATATCTTTATCTAGGAAAAAATATTAAAACAGTGTGGTTTCAGACATAAAATTTATAGCTATATCAGTAGAACAGGATTTTTTAAGCCTCCCAGAAATAATCAGTACATTAGCTAAAATAACCATGGCATTTCAAATTTATGGGGGAAAATATGCATAACCGTTTTAGAAAAAAGATTTTAAAATCTTGTGCTGTTTATCAAAATCAAATCCAAGAAGCACCTCTGGAAGAGTAAAGACCAGAAAATCTTCTCTTTCATAAAGGGAATGAACACACTGGCAAAAATTGTCAGAATCAACTTATTCAGAACTTTGGAAATAGACAAAGGCTCACACCAGCGCACACAGCATTACTGGAAAAAGTGGCTGTATTTCAGCAAGGACAGCGAGGCTGGTGGCTTCCCTCTCTTCAGAGCTGCATGGAAGCCTTGGACCACCAGCTTCGTAACTCTGCTAGCAGTGAAAACTATCATCCTAGCAGACCCTGGAGAGAGAAGAACGGGTCTGAAGCTCCTCCAAGACCCCATCCTCAGAGAATCATCACAATCTGACCTACATGGCAGCTCCCTGAAAATTTCCATTTTCATGAATTCTTTTTATTTGAGCAAGACTTAGAGTTGAGTCCATATGTTTCTGACTCCATATGTTTCTGACTTTACTTATATTCACACCATGTGCATTTCTGTTAAAAATAGCTTCCCTCTAACTGATATTCACTACAGATTAATTACAATCAAAAAAATGACTAGGGGGCTATTGAATATGGACCTCAAAATAATGAAAATGTTCTCCCAGTCAAGAAAGAGAGAGACAGAAAGAAGAAGAAGAGAGAGAAAGAAACAGGGGAGAAGAAGAAGAATGAGAATAAGGAGAAGGAGAAGCAGAAGGAGGCTGGGGAGGAAAGGGGAGGGAGCTTCAGGGGGGAGGGGAAAGAGGAGGAGGGTCAGGAGGGAAGGAGAAACATACTGTATGTTCTGACCATCAGATTATTTAGCTGATGGATATTTTCTTAATGATTATAAAATAAAATAAAATTCCTCAATATCATATTATATGAGATTGATCATAACACATTTCTGCAGCTCCCAGGGGCATCTCATAGACTTAGAGGAAAAGCCTCATGCCCTGCACGATAGGGGAGAATTTGGAGATTAAATTCTAACAAGGACGTCACTGAGTGACACCAATTTGTGATAGCATCCCTTGCATCACCACGGGCTACCATTAGAAACAGGGCTCCTGGGTGAGCACTTAGGCTAGAGAACAGAAACACCAAACAGAAAGGCCAGGCTGTCCCTCAGGTTAACATAAAGGCAGGTAGTTGACACACAGCTTGGTATAATATGAGAAAAAGCCAAACCTTTGCAGAAATCATTCAGGATGATTAGAATTAAAGAAATTTTGAGAAAGACTATGAGCCAAAAATAAATCTTGATAACCTGAAATATAATAGTAAGATACCTAATGAGCACAAGGTAGACAAGCACACAGGATGTGCATGTACCAGAAAGACTCCTCACAAGCAAAACAGACCAGGGAGACCAAATCAGAACAGAGATGAATCCCCTCATGGGACAAGAATAACTGGAAATAATCATAAAAACCGAAAGTATATCTCATATTTGTAATTATATTTAAATTCATTTATGCCAAACTGCACATAGGTCTTTTAAAGTCTATTTTCAAATAATACTTTTTAAATTATTCATAAAATTTGAAATAAACAACTTTTCCATGTGTTTTCCTGTATAGCTACCTAGAAAGCTTGGCCCTTCCCAATCTACTATAATACAGATTCCTTCACCAAATGATGTGAAAATTTTCCAAGAATATAACCTTGAGAATGTTTATTAAAGTACCTTATTTTGCTATCTGTGTTATTCTGTAATATGAAATCCTTTTAATGTAAGTATGCTCTAAATTAACATATTGTGTGATCCCTTCTAATCTATATATCATTTCTTATTCTTTCCTCTTTCTTCCAAGTAGAAGCAAAATCTTCCAGCCTCAATTTCTTTCAATACACAACTTTATAATCACCTTTTCAAACAACATTTCTGAATAAGCAAGATTGTCTCACCACTTTGCATGAAGCATGGATTGTTTCACTATACTTATTATAAAACTCAATAAATATTTATTGAGCACTTAAATATGTCAGGCACTGTGATAAATAATTTAAATAAATTATCAGATTTTATCCTTTAAGCAACCTTTTTAAAATGCACTACTATTAGCCCCATTTTATATATAACAAAACTGAAATATGCTGATGTTAAGCTTGGGCTCATCTGAGGTCACCAACTGCTATGGTCTGGGTGTTTGTGTGCCCCACTCAAAGTTCACCTGTTGAAATACTAAAGCCTAATGTGATAGTGGGCCTTTGGGGGGGTGATTAGGTTGTGAGGGTGGGGCCCTTAAGAACAGGATTAGTGCCCTTATCCTACAGAGATTTGAGGACATGGGAGAAGATTCTGGCTATGAATCGAGAGGGTGGCCATCACCCAGAATATTAATGTGCTGGCACCTTGATCTTGGACTTAGCCCTAGAACTGTGAGAAATACTTTTTTGTTGTTTATACCACCAAGACTTAGTCTTTTGTTATAGCAGTCCAACACAGTAAGACACCAACCAAAGTAAGGGATCAGAAATTGGCATCCAAACAAATGCCCAGACTCCAGAACTGAACCCTTGTTATTATGCAATTCTTAAGACATCTTCATCTTTCCTGATTCTCCATTATTTTAGCCAAACATAAAACTTACCTTTTGAGGTTTTTTTTTAATATGGATACATCAGTCCTACGCCTTACCTCCATCCTGATTTAGCATTTCTAATCTTTTAATCTTTCATTTTCTCAGCATTTTTCCAATCTCAAGTAGATTAAACTAACTGTGTGATTTTGATGCTCAGCCATGGTTGAGAGTTATGTCCTTATATAACAGATGCTCCCTGAATTTGGGGACAAAATCTTGCACTTATTCGGAACCCCCATTACACCTTTATAATCTTGCTGCCAACAGATTCTCCATAAATATTTCTTCAGTGATTAAATCTTTATGAACCTCTATACCATTAAAAAGTTGCCTCAGGGCACTAATGTCTGGAAATTCAATAGAAAAAACCTAAAACCATTTATTTTGTTGAGTTGACTACTTATATTATTTTCAAAGTAGTACAAAAGGGAACTGTGGAAAAAAGGAAAATCTATAGCACACTTCTAAAATTTTGAAAATTGTATGGCTACTACTAATTGACTATAATCAGTGGTGTAAGGGTAATAATCATAATGTTTAACAACCTATAGAGGATAGGCACTGATCAGTCAGAATGTATAAGGCAGTAAACATCAGGTATGACTATACCAGAATAAAACAGCTGAATTTTAGGCATGTATTTACCCATAGGCATTTGTTATGATCCAAAAGATAAATCCCATCCATTAGAAAATGGTTAATTTCAAATTTAAGTTTATTTTCCTATTTCATATTATGTTCTTTTTCATAGCTTTAAATTACATGGTCCCAGTATTACAATACTTTAAATGAGGTTTTCTATGTAATGCACATTGCTTTGATATACACTGGCATTAATTTCCTTTCTAATTTTGATTATGCTAGTGTGCTTTTACTTTGTAATATTATGAAAGCTATTTTCCTAGCTTTATATGTGTACAAAATATATTTTCATAAAATAGCAATAAAAGTAATTTATGCATGCATCTACATATTGAAATTCACAAAAATACCATTATCTCATAATTTATGTGATTTTTTAAAAATTATGGAAGATTCTCACTAGTCTATTTTCTTAGATGTTTAACCTATCATCAATAAAAAGCACAGTGAAGTATAAAATTAAATAATATAAATCCGATTTGGTAAACTCATTACTTTTAATACCTTTTTTCCTAAAGTAAAGAATTTCATGTATCAATTTAAAGAAATACAATAGAAAAGTAAACTAATATGAATTGAAATTTTTTTCCAAATTGATAAGCAAACAAAAAGTCAAGCAACTGCATTCTTTGGTAGAAAACCAACATTATGAAAACTATGTACAACAATATTATTTGATGGTATATGTAAACAGTTAGACTATATTTTATTTCCCTTGAGAAAATAACCCTGGCAAAAGTTTCCATTAATATAATAGTGAGTAATAAAAATAAGTAAAAATATCAATCACTTTTATGGAACAACTCTTCAAAATGTTTTACATATATGCAGAGTCAGATTTGCCCAGAAGCTGAAAGAGTTTAAGTTTCAGAGCCCCTCATCTGTACAAACCCTTTCCAAGGGCCTGGAATGTGTTTATATGGTCATATATTTCTGTAAAATTTAGAAATATATTTATAATTTTCTGTGACTTCTTTTCTTATTTTAATTAATATCCTATTTTATAGCTAATTGTTATTTATAATTTGTATCCTATTTCTTAAATAGAACACCTTCAATATGTAGGTACTTTAAAACATCAAGATCTATATAACTTTGAAATATATTAATTAACCATATTATGTATATTTCGACAATATGTTTTACACACAAAGAAACAGAATTCAGAAGAGTTAACTTTTCTGTGGAGGCTAATAAGTTAATGATATAATATTCAGAACTAGGCTGTCTGGCTCTGCTTCTGAAGGTCCACGCTTACAGACCCAGGTGTTTACATGGATGGATCTCCAAGCTCAATGTCACATATATATAGAATGCAGTACAGCTCAATTTACATAAAGTTCAAAACAGGCAAAAATAAACCGTGTTTTAGAGACAAATACATTTATGGTAAGAATGAAAAGAACTGGTTAACATATGACTCATGGTAGGAATTATATCTAGAGTAGAAGGAAAATATAGTGGGGAAGAGCCTACGGGGGCTTCAAGTGTGTTTGTCATATTATAGTCTTAAATGAGTATTGAGTCTATAATTATCCACATATTATTTTCCTTTAAATTGTACCTATCTTATAGATACTCTCAGGCATGGGTAATATTGAAATATAAAAAGAAACTCAATAAAAAATCTGCTAGACATTAAATTGTGTATCTCGAAGTACATAGCTTCCCCCAAGTATATATATCAATAGAAATCTCAGTCTCTTTCTCATTACTTTAAATAGACTGGAATTGCACTTCTTAATTGAATGGTATAAAAATAAAACATTTAGATTTTAAACTATATTTTTGTGTATTTCAAAAGAGAATAAATCCTTATTTTGGTTTTCTTAAAAATATTTATAACATAGTAACCAAAGGTACCCAGAATCCTGGTAACTTTTATGGAATTGCTTAATTAATGACATGTATTACAGAGTTCTGGCTCCATTTTAGGATAGATAGATGGAAAGAGTTTTATCCAAACAAGAAGAAGCTGGACAATCTGCAAAATCACCCTGTTCTTGAACCCATTAGTGTGCTGACTTTGAAAGGCAATAATGAAAGTAAAATCTAAGGAAAGCTGGAGTGAGCCTCCAGACAGACAAGACACAGGCAATCATTCACGTCTAACACAGCACTGGAAGGAAACAAGGCGGCCGTTCAAACAGGTACAAAAGATATCAACTAACTTCTTAAGGAACTGCTAAAAGTTGAGCAGCCACAGTTGTGAGAGTACAGAGCCCTGAGAGCACAGACGCCGGCAGTCCCTTCTCCATGGACCCCACTGTTTGCTTCTGAAAAGTCTGGGGGCAGGAGAGAGCTGAGAAAGCATCCCTCAGGTAATGGCGCTGCTGAGGGAGAAAACAATTCTCACCTGGATCCTTCTCCCCAGTGGAGCAAAGTCTTAAGCTGCTGAAAAAAAGGCAGCAAATCCTTTCAGTGGGTGAAAACTGACAGAGCTTGGGAAAAGGAGAGAAGTAAGAAATCCTCCTAGTTTCAGAAAATTAAAGATCCTTTACCACTGGAGGCAGGGCAGCGTCATGGAGAAAACCTGGCTCAAAAGACTCAGAGACACATGAGCTGCCTAAGGCTGATGGTGAATGAGGAAAATGTAGAAAGCTCTGTTCCTCACTGCCCAGGCTAGCGAGGATCAAGAAACCAGCAACAGCAGACGAACAGAGGGACAAGAGCATGGAGAGACAAAGGTACAGGCTCACACGGAACACCTAAAACTGAGGGTGGATGAAGCACCACCTGGAAGATGCTCAGATATCCCATCAGTCTGGTTTTTACCCTAACCACAAGGTGACACTGAAGAAACCGAGGCTGGCGGTTCATTGAAGGTAATCACAGCAACCAATAAAACTGAAACACAGCACAGCCCCTCATTAAAGGCCAAGCAGAGAGAGAGGCATGCTTATTTCCAGACATAAATACTATCTACCTTGGTCTCTGCTACCCAACACAGAGTATGTACATTTCAATGAAAAGTTATGAGACTTATAAAATGGAAAGAAAAAATAATCTGCTGTTGAGAGACAAAACAAACAGACAGAGGATTTAAAATAACTACAATTAATATGTTACAAGCTCCAGTGGAAAGACTTGAAGACATTCATGAATAGATGGGTCATTTCAGCAGAGAAATGGAAACAATAAGCAAATGGCAAAGGGCATGCTGTAAATAAATGTACCCTCCCCACAGTAACAGAGATGAAGCATGACTCTGACAGGCTCATCAGTAGACCTGACACATCCAAGGAAGGCCTCGGTGAACTTGAACATAGGTCAATAGACAGTACTCGGATGGAAACAAAAGAGGAAATTATTGAAAACAATTTTTAAAGAACAGAGTATCCAAGGCATGTAGGCCGATATTAGTCTAAAATATATTTAATTGAAATCCCAGAAGGAAAAGGGAGAGAATGGGGAGAAAACATTTGAAAATGAATGGTCTAGAATTTTCCACAAATAAGAATTATAAAACAATCTAGAAATATATTCATACTGCTGAAGACCAAAGGTAAACAGAAGTATTAAAGTCTGTCAGAGAAAAGTACATAATCATCTTCAGGAAATGGAAAGTCTCCCAGGTTTTTGAGACCAGGTATAACCAGAGTAGAGGTATCACCATGCCTGAAAAAAATTATTTATCATTTAGAGGAGTGAATGTCTACCAAAGAGGTTAAGAAAAATCAGAGAAGGGAGGTAACACTGTCAAATCTCCAGCATAAAGTATGCTTTTGCTGGCTAGGAGAAGTTGGATCACCCAGTCATCTATAGCTTTATTGTAAAAATTAATCAATCAATTAATTGTATGAGCATATATAAATAACATGTAAATACAATTTTTTTTTACAAAAACAGTTTGATGCTACTATCATTTTATCAGTGATAAAACCTAACCATTTCTTGATATTTGTACTCAAATAATATTCATTTCTGATGACTTTCTTTTCAATAGCATTTGCTTCTTACTTTCAATGTAATTTTGATCATTATCTTTCCAATATCTTCTTAGGTAGATTTTACTATTCTGTTAAGTTGAGTTTAATATTCATTGATAATTATTTTAAATATCAGGGATTAAATTGGCAAATAATATTATGCAAAACCTACTCAGCATTACTACCATGAATCAACAGTCTCGAATCAGAAGAGCTCCGGGACCCTGAAGAAAGCAAGCAGGTCACTCCGGAACTAATCAAGAGTCAGGAGCCACACGGTAATTTGAAAATGGAAATTTTAACTGGAACTATTAACATAACAGGGAATTGTCTACCAACAAATAAAGGATACTATAAAGAACATAGGAATAACAGATTTAGGAGCAACCAGAACCCCTAGGGATGAGACTGTGAACCCAAGGGAAAGCCTCCTTTCCTTCAGTGTGGACACCCAGACCTCTTTGTAGAGGGAAGGTGGGTGTATCTCTGGCTCACTGGAGAGTAGAGAAATTCGCAGAGGCTGCAAAGCCTCCCTGGAAGTACAGAGGTGTCCTGCTGGAAACGCCCACTGAGAAGCCACTGTGGCATTGCTGGAGGAATCTGCCCACAGGGACTATCCTGAGCTGTTATAAATCAGGCACTTTTGGAGCCAAGGAACTGGAGGGTCTGTGTGCTCTGCTGAAGCCTAGGTACTAAGAAATTTGCATATAGTGCAGGAGCCTGTCTAGAAAAACACATCAGACTTGGAAGAGAAACTCCTCTCTTACTCCAGTGTCTCTGTTACCCTCTACTCACAAAGCATGCCGTCTGCCACAGGAGAAACATGCACAGGGTCCAGATATACTATTCTAAGTTATTCATTTAAGGGTGATTTGCAGCAGAGAGGTGATGTGTCAATAACTAGTACATCAAATTTTAATGTTTCTCAAGAAAAATGCCAATTTGGAAAAGGAAATGTCAGCTATCTGGTCTACTGAAAGCCACATGATTTGCACTACACACATTTTCTATTCTAATCATTTGCCAATAATAAGGGAAAAGAGATAATGCACAGAGAATAAATTCAAAAGTATCTTACAGCTGGTTACATCAGTGTTTTCAATTTCTGAAAACTCACCAAGCTGTAAACCTAAGGTTTATACACCTGTCTTTATCATTTTTATATTTCAATAAAAACTGTTAAAATAAGCCATACGTGTTGCAAAGTTTAATTTCTGATGATGTAGCTTGTACATAGCACTCCATAGAATCCATGTATTTAGCCCTATTGACACACTTATTTCTTTATGTTGTAATTGCCTATTTAACTGCAATGACTCTGAATTGAAAATAATCTTGTTTCCAGGCTCTAAATAAAGGTTTTTTCAAAAGAAATAATTGAAGAATGAACTTATTTTGGAAGTAAAGGCTTGTCATTCAAAATATGTTTTTTCTATGACTTCTTACAGGTTCCTAGTTTCTCTCTAAATGAAGGTAATTGTCATTATAAATGCATTCAGGAAGCTGATTCCAACAGTACTAATTACTTTATGTCAAAAATCAAATGCCCCCCATTTCATTCACTAAGCTCTTTTTTTAAAAAAAAGTGACATATATTTGACTTCTATTACTTTCAGGTGTACAGCATAGAAATTTAACATTTTTATAGATTACACTTCATACAAAGTTATTATAAAACATTGACTATATTCCTTGTGCTGTACATTAGATCTTTGTAACTTATTTATTTTATACATAGGAGCTGGTACCCCTTAATCCTCTTCACCCATTTTGCCCCTTCCCCCATCCCTCTTTCCTCTGGAAACCACCAGTCTGTTCTCTGTATCCGTGAGACTGTTTCTGCTTTGTTATATTTGTTCCTTTATTTAATTTGTTTAGATTCCACATATAAGTGAAATCATGCCCTTCAATGAAATTTAATTAGAGACCCAATCTTGCCCCCAAACTGAAAACTGAACTCTCTTCACCCTCCAAGGGAGAATCATTCCCTGTCTTAGAAGATAGGTCTTTCCAACAGCATTGTTAACAAATGAATCACCTTTTGTGGTAGACAGATTTCATTGATGGTCCCAATTAATTCTTTTCCAAGCCATGCCATTTGCTTTGTAACTTTCTAGTCTTCCCTTTGACTGTGGACTTTTCTATATTACATGCTCTGGCCAAAGTGATGTTAGCAAATGTGATGCAAGCAGAGAAGTGAAGAAAGAAAAGTGTACTTCTGCTTGCCCTGTTCATGACACGGCCTGCTCTCTCTTGTATCCTCACCATCAACATGAGAAGGAGTGCTCACTAGCCTGGTGGCAGGTGAGAGCCCACGTGAAGCAGAGCTGCATCATCTCAGCTGAAGCGACCAGAGGCTAGTCAGTTCAAAGCATACTCTGAAGCTTATTACACAGGAGTGGGAACACTCAGCCAAACCAGCCCGGTTCAATCCAGAGCAGCAGGCACTCCAAGCTGACCCCAAACCTTGCAAAAAATAATGAATGGTTGTGATTTTAAGTCACTAAATTTCGGAGTAATGTGTCATGGAGCAATATCTATCTACTATAACTTTTTACCTCTGGCTGAAGTTTCCTCTCTCCATGCTTTTTAGAATTTTTTTAGAATTTTGTTTCGTTTTCTTAAGAAATACTATTCATAACACTTCACTGGAGCTATTGCACAGGCAAACTAAATTGAGAATCAAAAAGAGCACTGAGATTCTTACATGAGGTGGTCACTTGGATTTCTCAATAGCTAGAGACCATTTTTCTTCATACCAGCAAGACAGATTGTGAATCCAAATTGCATTACAACTGAAATACAGAATATTACGTACCATGAACTTTTTGGGTTACCTGGGAAGAGTTAAAAGCTTAAATTTAGGGCTTCCCTGGTGGCACAGTGGTTGAGAGTCCGCCTGCCGGTGCAGGGGACACGGGTTCATGGTGCCCCAGTCCGGGAAGATCCCACATGCCGCGGAGCGGCTGAGCCTGTGAGCCATGGCCACCGAGCCTGCGCGTCTGGAGCCATGGCTGCGGATCGTGCGCGTGCGGAGCGTGAGCGTGTGGAACCTGTGCTCCGCAACGGGAGACGCCACAACAGTGAGAGGCGCGCGTACCGCAAAAGAAAAAAAAAAAAAAGCTTAAATTTAAAATCTACAAATGTTGAGTCCACAAAATTATATAATTGGTAAACAATAAGAATTATATTTTATTAATTGTTTTTGGACCTAGAAATTATCATACTAAGTGAAATAAATCAGACAAAGACAAATATTCTATGATATCACTTAATGCAGAATCTTAAAGAAGATACAAATGAACTTTTTTACAAAACAGAAACAGACTACAGGCAAGAAAACAAACTTCTGTTACCAAAGGGGAAAGGCATGGGTGGGGGGACAGGGGATAAATTATGAGTTTGGGATTAACATATATGCACTATTATATATAAAATAGATAACCAACAAGGTCCTATTGTATAGCACAGGGAACTATATTCAATATATTGTAATAACCTGAAATGGAAAAGAATCTGAAAAATTATATATATATAAATGTCCTCTTAACTAATCACAAAGAAGAAGATATAATTTATGTTGAGGAACTGAATAAAGCCAGCTGATTTTTATTCTGCTCCTCAACTTAAATAATTTTCAGCTCTCCAATTCAATGTTTGCATATGTATATGAATCACTTTGCTGTACACCTGAAATTAACAGAGCACTGTAAATTAAAGTCAATAAAATAAAATAAAATATAAATTAAAAGAAAATGAAAGGCAGCATCCTTTGGGTGCTTGTCATTGACAAAAAAAAGAAACATACAATAGGAGTGGTCTGATTTCCACATTAAGAGACATTGTTTCAAGGATTAAATAAAAGGTTTTGAAAATCATTTGGAAATGTTTTACAATAAAATAGGTGCTAATTCAATAAATGTAGGCTTACTGACTGTTTCACTAAGTGTGCATGAACTCACAGGTTGTTACTAAGGAATATAATAAGTTTGATGACTTTGTCAATTAAGCAATAATGATGAACAGCTGTACAAAAATCAGTCTCCTGGTCTGGATCATTCCAAAAACTCGGGGAAAGAACCAGTGACTTGATGAATAGTCAAGAAATATAGTTTATATGAGAAATGTGTTATAAAATATCATGAATATTTTTTCTGTGTGCAGCTAGATGATACCCCTCATGTTGGCTCAGCTGTCTTTGATGAGTCAGGAGAGAATTAGGAGTATTGTTCTGCTAATTGCATATAACACAGCTAAAACATATATCATATTCCAAAACAATGACTCTTTTATATTTGTTCTCTGTCTGTTTCAGAGATAAGAATAAATAAGAATTTAAAAAATGAAGAACTTTAAAACCTTCTCTAAGACAATTTATTTTTTCAGGAAATGTTTACTGGGCACCTCTTCTTTACCAGCCACTGTGAATCTCAAACAAAGACTGCATAACTCTCCTTTCGGATGTCTAATGGTAAGAAATTATTTCCTTTTAACTAATCACACAAAAAAAGATACAATTGATGTTAAAGATCTGAAAAAAGCCAGCTGATTTTTATCTGCTCCCAATCTTAAATAATTTTCAACTCTCCAATTCAAAGTATGCTTAGGTAGAACAAAAGATATTCACAGTATTTACAGCAGAACAATTATCATCTTTCAATATTTGTTTTTCTACCTATTTCTGTTTCCTTCAGCTCTGCTGGATGATAATGTATATCTACACGTGTATTATACTTTTCCCGTGAAAACTGAGCTTCTTAGACAAGACTTGCTCTTGCTTGTGTTAACTTTACACTTCATCCAATTATTTATTTAGGTCATCAAATTTTTGAAAAATAAAGACTTGGATTTGAAACCCAGCTTTGTCATGGATTGGTTTCAAGAAACTGGAGAAAGTTATTTCATCTCTTTAGGCCTCGATTTCCAAATATACAACATGGGAATTAAAGTATTTGCTTACTTTACCTCACAAATAGATGTAAGGAGCAAATAAAATGCACTTTTGGAAAGCACTTTGCAGTTAGAATAAAATGTGAGACATATTCTCTTAATCATAAGGAATTAATAGTTTGTACATCTGATTTTGCATGCACTGGAGATTTCTAAATGGGAATAAACTTGTTAAAGTTACAAGGACTAAAATTTTATAATTACTTCTAACAGTTCATCCCCACATCAACAATCACTATATTTTTCATGTAGTTGGTAAAAGTAAGATGTTCTGGAGTTCCTTTAGAAGTGGAGCTGGATATTCTTGCTTCCTCAGGGAAGGACTGCTTCACTAAGTGTTCCTTTTCTCTGGGCCACATGGGCTCAGATAGCTTCATTGTTCAGATGATAGTTTTACACTCAGGGAAAAATGGGAAAGAAAAGAGTAACTGGAAATAAGGCTATATTCACTATTTGGAAATTTTCTACACTTTTCTAAAATCATGAAAATGATAAAGTCATGACTATGAGTCCTAAAAGAGTAATCTAATAGGTTTCTAGAGTGAATGTATTAGAATGCCTTTCTAATAAATCGTAAATACATATCCCTTAAAAATATTTTATACCTCAGATTAACATACATAGGGGGAAAAGACGTGTGGCACAATAAAAGAAAATGTTGTAAGAGAGTTTCATTTTATTTTTTTAATTAATTTTTATTGGAATATAAACAATGTTGTGTTAGTTTCAGGTGTACAGCAAAGTGATTCAGTGATACATATACGTGTATCTATTCTTTTTCAAATTCTTTTCCCATTTAGATTATTACAGAGTATTGAGCAGAGTTCCCTATGCTATACAATAGGTCCTTTTTGGTTGTCTATTTTATATATAGTAGTGTGTATATGTCAATCCCAATCTCCCAGTTTATCCTTCCCCACCCTCTACTTTCCCCCTTAGTAACCATAAGTTTGTTGTCTACATCTGTGACTCTATTTCTGTTTTGTAAACAGGTTCATTTGTACCATATTTTAGCTTCCACATATAAGTGGTATCATATGACATTTAGGTTTCTTCCATGTCCTAGCTATTGTAAATAGTGCTGCAATGAACATGGGAAGAGTTTTAAATTTTATATCAGAAAATAATATCTGATTGCTTCTCCAGGCTTGTCTCCTGCCATAAGGCTCTGTCAAGAGAGGCCACTTTCAGAGCCTCTAGCAGCCCAGCATCCTTTCTCCCACATTGTGGTCCTCATCTCCATTGCCAGGCATACATTTTGCATAATATCACCTATGTATCCTTGAGATATTACATTAGTCTCCTGTTGGATAACATAAATTAGGTCCCCTTTGTACAATTTATCATATTACTCTAAACTCTTTTATTCTTAGTTTTTAGTATAATTGTTATTAGCTTTTAATTTTTGTGTGACTATTTGTTAATCAACTATCTCCATAGTCTTACCTATGAAGGCAGGTTCCGTGTAGTTCACTATGTAACCTACAGCATTTAGCACAGTGCCTGGCAGATAGGAAGTGTGTGATGGGCATTTGAACGAGTTAATTTTAAAAATGAGGAATTAATGAATTATAACCACTCAAAGCTCACAGGCATTTAGTTGTAAAACTATTTCTTAGAAACAACACTTTAAAAATATAGAATGCTGAAAAGTTTAATTTTACCTTTGACTAGACCTATATGAAGTGCTATATCATTAAATGTTGCCAATTAGATTTACCAGGCATCCTTAGATAACACTTCTCTGGATGTTTGTGTTTATTTGTATTATTATATCATGCTATGCTGTAGCATTCCAGTTTTAAACTAACAATTACACTGAAACATTTATTTCCTTGGATTACATAGCAAAGTTTTCATTTAAAGATGTTATCGAAATTAGATTCAACCTTGATACATCATGCAGTTAGTTTGCTGGATGAAATCAGCAAATAGTGTATTCATACTCACTAAGGAATGAAAATGTTCTATCCCTACTAACTTTTAGGATAATACCATGTAGTTCAATAACAAGTGAAAAATGAACAAGGTTTTTTTTCAGTTTCCAAAGTGTGTTTTTTCACTAAAGGAAAATAAGATTAGTGGCAGTTTAGAGGGCTAGAAAAGTCAGATTTCTCTACTTTGTCCTTCTCCAGAACTATTCTATGATTATGGTAGATTAGTTTGGCAGTTGAATTCACACTATTGTGTTCAGCCTTTGTGATATTCAGTAGCCCCTAGACTTGTAACATGATTCTCTAGATTCATTTAACAAAGATAAAACGGTGGAGATGAGAAGTATAGAAGCCACCATGCCTTTCTGAAAGCATTATTTCAATTAGGCATAAAAGTTATACGAGGCTTCAGAGGGAATTATCACTCATGAATTGATAGGCTGGCTACCATGGGGGTTAGGGATTGGAAGATGTAAGGAAAGGTGTTGAGGTGGGATCCGTAACAGAAACAAGAGTTATGTGATGAAGGCAAATCCCATAAACTCTTGTCCCAGAATTATCATCTATAAAATTGCGGTATGAGTGATAACTACCATGTTACAAGACTAAACACTTTAATTTGTAAAAAAATACTTATGAATGTGTCTGCAACACTACAATTTTAATATAAAGCCTTATTGTTGTTTTGTTATTAAAATTTTAAATAGCTTAATAATTACAGCTTAAGATTGAATACTGAAATTTAAACAAGCTTGAAGTTAATTAAGGTAGTAAATCTTTTAACCAAGCCTGAGGGGTACAATATCTATTGAACCTAAAATATAATCACAGAGTTTTTTGGAAACTAGAACTAATACATTACAGTTCACTAATGCAGCACCTAATATAATGTCCCCGACATTTACCGTGGTGGTCTAATCATGTAAGTATCAATACTTAATAGGTGGTGATCCCGATGACGTGAAAAGAAGGAACAGGAGCATGGGAGCTAGAGGACAGAGTGGGAGTAAGGGAGAAGGTCACAGGAAGACAAGAAGCCAAAATCCGTTCAAGTATTATCCTTTAAGAAAACATTCAGGTAAATCCATATGCAAAAAGTTCTATTTACATTTCAGAAATTCTCACCTGAACTTTCCTTTAAAAAGCACATTCTCTTACCATCTTTTAAATTATAAATTACAAGTTTTGTTCCACATGTAACTTTTCTGGAGCATATCTGGTCTGTGAACTGACTAACAACATAAGTATATAGAGTACAGAAAATATAATGAAGTGTGAAGGTCATGTTTAAAATATTTATTTTCTGCAAAGACTTTGATTGAAACAGACATTATAAGGTATGCAAAACATGAATTCCTAATGCAGTTCAATTATATTTAATATGTCATTGACTAATTAAAACATGTTTGTGTTTTACTTTTAATCCTTACAGCACTATATATATATACATATATATATATATATATATATATTCCCAAATTATTTTCATGTTTAAAGAAAGAAAATATCTAAACATTTAAACTTAAAAAGTGATATGAGCTTATAACGGATTATTGCTAACAAGAGTTGTGTTTCCAATTTACTTGAACTCCCTAAAGAGGGAACTTTACCGAGTGGTTTTATATTAGAAAGGACCAGTCTCTTCTGTCATACTTGATACTCTTCTTTAGTAATTCTTCTATCTCAGAATTATAAAAAATAAATCTAATAAAATTGGCGTGACTATTAAAGCTTAATTATCCCATAGGGATTCTGTTAAATTTCTCAGTCTTTTTCTATATGAACTCAGAGATCTGATGTTTAACAATGATCTGATTCTGAGACAGTAAGATGATCTCCTTGAACCTCAGTTTCCTCACCTTTAAAATAAGGTTAGGAAAACATTGCATCTGATTAAATGTTTGGGTCAGTTAATGTTCTAGTGTACTACCTGTCACAAAATAGGCATTCATTAAACCAGAAGTAACTTAGAAGGAATTTACCAAAGGGGCAAAAGCAAGGATTTTGAAATCAGAACCTTGGAAAGGATTTTGATTCCATTCTATACTTGCTGTATATGTTCACAACTGGCCTCACTGATTACCAAGAATAAAAGAATGTTTATGATATATGCATATGAAGATTCTGGTAAAGTGCAAGTAATCAGTATCATTGTCATTTATAATTATATTCCAACTATCTATTCTCATTAGTAAATCTTCCTCCTAAACTCTGATAGAAAATCATTCCTATATTCTATCCATTGTAAAATACACTATATTTAAAATAAGTTTATTCTCAGAGGCTATTTGCAATCAACAAAAAATCATCAATCCCTTTTCATCATTTGATGGTTGATAATCCCAAAAACAGTGAAGGAAAACCTTAATTTAAATATAGGACTGTAATCAGGTAACCATTATTATCTTTTATGGGATCTCAATTAGAGACATTTATTGAGATGATAGAAACTGTAATCAATTGTGGATGAAGAATGTTACCTGCCGTATCAGTAAACAAAGGATGCTGGGCCATCAAGCCCTCACTCACTGCAGTTGCCCCCAGTGATGCCCCCTGAGGGGACCCAGGATGGGAAAGGGCAGGATACTGACCCCAGAGAGTTAAGGTGCACATCAAAGGAATGAGTTCAGTGAGCCCAGACTCTTTCCTCTTCCCATATATAGAAGAGCTCTAAGCTCATTAACATGAGGTGTCTGGTTTTCTTTAATTAATAGTAACCTTTTGATGTTCTGACGACTGCTTCATTTATTTATTTATTTATTTATGCAAAAACCCCTCTGTATCCTGGCTCCTCCCTCACTTCTGTGGAGCCGTCCCTCGGAGCATCTGAGAGGCTGCCTCCTGGGCTTACATCCTCAGTATGCTGCCAAATAAAACATAATCCTCAACTTTTAGGTTCTGCATTTTTTTTTTCAGGTGACACAATCAACAAGGATCAGGTAAAATAAATAAATAAAAGATAAAATCCTCCTGAAAAATTACGAATTTATGTGGTCCACCCTCCAGATTTATATTCAAGGGCAACATAACAAAAAAGGTACCTTTATCAAGTGTTATAACTATACCTAGGGTAAAAAGAATCTGATTTTTTCGCCTCTTTAAATATCAAAATCTTGAAACGTGAAAAATACTTAGAGTTGTACGATCCCTTTGTTCTTGCATAGAAACGTTATTAATTGTTTCACTGAAGTGTATCACTCCCTGTAGCACCATAAGAAATGTTAGAGTGACAATGGGATTGAATTACCCTCAGTAGATCGAATAAACATCAAAAAGAAATGGTACAATTATTTTCCATTTCTCCCCGTGCTTCTATATTTACACTATCATTATACTTATGGTGTCATCAACATTTTCCATAATAGCATGCGTAGAAACTTTTTTATTTTATTATTATTATTATATATATATATTTTTTTGCAGTACGCGGGCTTCTCACTGTTGTGGCCTCTCCCATTGCGGAGCACAGGCTCCAGACGCACAGGCTCAGCGGCCATGGCTCACAGGACCAGCCGCTCCGTGGCACGTGGGATCTTCCCGGGCTGAGGCACGAACCCGTGTCCCCTGCATCGGAGGCGGACTTTTAACCACTGCGCCACCAGGGAAGACCTGTAGAAACTTTTTAACAGGCTATTGTAGCAATACATTTTAAAAAGGTAGCACACAAAACTTCTGTAAATAAGAAGGTTTTGAATTAGAGATATATCATGTCTTTCCAGCATCCATTCACCTAGGAAATAATAGAGTGATGGCTTAAGTGTTTCTGGGTTGCAAATCTCTGTTAGGCCAGGGATTACATTAAGGTCTCTAAACATCCTAAAATAGTAAAAATATTTAAGATCCTTCCACCTTTATTCCACAAAAAAGCTATCCGTAATACCTATTTTATCACTACATTGTTCAAATAATAGCTTCCTCTTTTATTCAGCTACAGAAAATAAAAGACACATCTTATCACATCTTATCAAATATCACACTGGCATATTAAAGAAACCTTAAATGTATGGAGCTTAAAACATAGTTGAGGAATAATTTTCAAAGGCTTAAAACACAATTCTCATACAAATATAAGGTAAGCATGAGGCAAAGTTTTATTTATCTCATTAATGAGAGAACCAGCAAGTCGGTAAAGCTAGTTCAAAGTCCATTTGAGGAGAGGAGATTTTCATAATTTGGTTCAGGCATGCTGAAATAAGTTTGTTAAGTTAAACAGAAACTGGTTAATGTCCTACAGTGTAATGAAACAAGTATTTTGTAGCTGTCTTTTCTACAGAAGTCATTTGCATCTTCTTTGGACATATATGAAATTTAACATGCATATTCACAGATTCTGTGCCTTAATCAGCAGTTAATGGACAAGCAAAGGTACATCCTAGAGAATTAAGTAATCCTTAGATGGGAGTGTTAGACCATACTCCAATACGACTTCAAAAGATATGTTGTCATTATATATATTTGTAATGTCATTGATACATCATCTCAAGCAATTGACTCTACAGCATTAGCCAGAAGTTGGCCGTTTAATTACCCTAAGCCAGAATAGGATCCAAGGTCATAATATATCATCACAACCATGTTTGTCCCAGTTTGTTTCTCTATAAAAAATAAGTTCTTGTTCACCACATACTCATGGTGGCAATCCATTGACGATTGTCTTTATTTTTGATGCCACAATATTTCTTGCCATAAGTCAAAATAAATCTTACCACTATAAACTCTAGAATTAGAGATTATAAAATATCTTTCCTGCCATAAGCCCATACAGATCTGCTGACACTTTGTAAACACTCATTGACAAAGATTTTGAAGAGGCATATTCAAATTAAATCATTAAACTTAAATATGCCATAGTGGAATAGAAATAAATAAAATAAGAGAGGGATTAATATCTTCCTTCTGAACAATAGCTGCTTTATTATTTTTAGACAAAAGTAGTAAAATTACAATGCATTTTTCCCATTGAAATATAATTTTATGAATCATGATAATGTCAGTATAAATATGTTTGAACATCTCTTATATAAATTTAAGAATGTTTACTAGAGTTATCTGTTATAAATATAATTCATTTTCAGGAAGAAAAGCAGTAATTTATAAGAAATTGCAATCAACATGCTTCACTAACATAAATTGGAGTTCTCACAACTCTGCATGAAGTTCCTTCAGTGAGCAAATAAAAAAAGTTATTATGTTTTTATTCCCTTGTCTAGCATTTGATAGTATATTCAGTTAGGAAGAAAATATAGGTCTCCAACCTTTGCCAAAACTCTGCTAATTGAAGAGAAATAAAATAACAAATCCTTGAAGGAACAACAAAACTGGATGGTACTTTAGAACTTCTTTTCTCTTTGGTTAATCATCTCTAACAGCCTTCTTAAATTTCTCTTTCTAAAACACTGAGTACTCAGAAATATAACTAGCTTACATGGATACTCTTACATCCACATAAGAGAAATCTCTATAATATTGCTTATTTTAAATGAAGCTATTAGTCTTGCTTCTTGCACAAAAGGACAAAGATAAGAAAAACGAGAATCAACAATTAACCTTAAAGTGATTGGTTGTCAGAAATCTTCCATTTTGCGTTTAATTATGCAATAAGATTTTGATTTTAAACCCTATGATTTTTGGTGGTTGTGAAGCAATTATCCCACTATAATTTTCCTTACTTTTGTTAAATGTAAATTTGTAGCAGTAATATCTCTCACAAGCTGGGCATTATTTAAAAGGTCAGGAATAAAGTTAACTGTAATTAGAAGGGCAATGAAAAGTCTCCTGTGAAATTAATGGTATATACTTTAGGGAGTTTACCTTTGAATGGTGCTTGCTAGCTTCTTTTGCTATAGAACTTAAAAATTGCTTAAAATTGTATGGATGTATTATTTGTTTAAATTATGGTTCAATCTGCATATATGGACCAAAGTGAATGGAGAAAGGTAAACTACAAAGGGAACCAAGTTATTATTGAAATTATACCATTAAAAATCAACTTAAGCATCATCCTGTATGGGTATAAATATGTTGGTTTATGTAGGTTTGTGCTGAGACGTAAATGAGTTAATACACTTTTCAAAAATCTCAACTTAGAATGGTTGGTAAATATTTAGTTTTCATCAAATGTTATCTTGTGCTATATGTTATAAATGTAAGTGTACAGTCTAAAATCAAACGCAAAAACCTGGCTTTATTTGATATATTCAAGCCTTTGCTTACTCTAAAACATAACAGAGACAGTCACATCTCTGAAGGCACCATGGTATCTCAAGCCCATGTACCCTTTCTCAAGGATACCTATCCACCACTCCTTCATCTATTGATAGCTATCATCTCAACTGCAAGACTAGTGTATTCTTAAAAGTCTTCTATGACCCTGAAAACTTAAATTTGACTTCTCTTTTCTATTATTTATATATTTGTGTACAAAATATACAAAGGTATATATTTATGACACTGTTTCATATGCATTATTAAATTTAATGCAGTTATTTTTTCTTTTGATTCCTTCTGTGAAATTTTGAAGACTGAAATGGTATCTTTTATAGGTATATCCTCATCATTTAGGTAAGTACCTTGAAAAGTGTAGCAGTTAAATCAATATTTGTGGATGCAGAAAGATCAAACAATGACCAAATATGTGTTTCTCCTCATCTTTTATTTTACCCACCTTATTGCATATGATAGGAGATTAAATTGAAACTGTAGTAAAAAATCGATATGCTTAATGAGAAATGTTATTAAAGTAATTGAATACAGAAATTGGTGAGCCGTGCTAGGTTTAAATGATTGACTGCCAATAAACATCAGTTGACTGATAATCCTTGATGTGGCTAAGTAAATAAAATCCCTAGCAAACTTTAAATATAAAAAGCCCACAAACTCAATAGTGCAAAATTACAAATATAAGACATGTCAATATGTCTTTTGTTATTTGAGCATTTAAAAATTATTATCTTCTTTGTCTGTATAGTACAAATATCATAACACACAGTTGAACAGGTAAGGGTCCTTGTGCTCAGAGCTTCTAGTCCAGGGAAGAAAGGCAAGAGTAGTCATAGTTTTATTGTGATACAATAAGTATTGTAGTTACTGGACAAAAAAGCTTAAAAACAACTCAAGTTTAGGCATGACAAGTGTTCATCTGTTATAAAGGAGAATTGGATTTAGGTAGATGCAAGGGACAAGGAAGGGTTTTCCAGATGAGAGAAGAATGTTTTTGACAGAGGTAGTAATAGCACAACACAGAGAACAGCCAGTGTTTTGGAAAGCTTGTAGTAAAGAGTGAACATGTGTGAAATGTAGGAAGAGTTAATAGATAATAGGCTTTTTAGAAAACATTAAATAATTTTAATCTTTTTTCTCCTGAAACTCACAAGAAGATATTAAAGGGTTGTAAAGAGGAAAGTGAAATGTCCAGATGTAAATTTTATGAAGCTATTATGAGTAAAAGGGCAGTCTCAGTAGACAAAGATAAAGTTTGAAGGTGATAATTGATAAGAGCTTAAACTAAGGCAGCCATAGTGGAAATGAGATGACAGAATAGATTTAAGATAAATAAAAAGTTAAATTCACAAGGTTTTGTGACATATTAGATTTGAGGGCAAAATTGAGAGAGAAATCCAACAGGAACTCAGTTGTTGACTATATTTACTTGGAATAGAAAACACACAAATGTTGTAGGTTTTAGGGTAGAAATATTGCCTTGAATTTTGCACATTCAAATGAAGAAAATATTACTCAGAAGAGAAATTGAAAGTAGAACTATAATCTGGAATGTATCAGCTTAAACATAGTAATTGAAGCCCTAGATTCAGAGATATAATAATGAAGAAAACATTGAAAAAACAAGCTTCATCACGTTAAGAATCTATATAGTTATATGGACATTGATCTTACTGAAAGGAAAAATGTCACAGTGAAGTTTTGTTTCCATATTACTATTCCTCACAAATTTATTTAAATAATGTGATCTTCTATAATTTTGAAAACTGAACCTAAAATTAAAATATATATATATATATATCAAGTACTCAACAAACTGATATGTGAATATTTGTCCACTCATTCAGACATGGACATTTTATCTTTATACATTGCTATTTGCAAGAGTAAGTTCCAAAGGAATCTGGCCAAATATATTCAAAAATGTTTTTTAAATGACTGATTTTAAGATTCTTTGAGAAGTGAATTGTAAAATGCAGTGCTCTATTATATCAGCAGAAAAAAAGTAATTTAGGAACAATATTCTTTATAAAACAGCATACTGTTAGGCAATATTTATGATCACAGGCAATTTCACCAAGTTAACAATTAGTATTGAACCTGCATAACATATATTTAAGTGAAAGATGAATGCATATTGCATGTTGTATGTGTGTGGAAGAAATTCAATGTCCTCAGCCATGTTAAAACTCCCTGCTTGATTTGGCTTGGAAGGTTTTGAATCATAAATATTCTCTGATTTCACTTGGATTTTAAGATCCACAATAGCCTCAGGCTTATGTGAAAAAAGAAATAGTGATAAAATATTACATGATTAATGATGTATTATATTACAAACATTAAATGTCTATATTTTTAGTGAAGGGGAAAAAGAAATAGATTGTTTATAGTCTAGAGAAGAAAAAAGTCAGTTTCTTTCTTTTCAAATAACTAGTTTTCAAATAGCTAATATGTCCCATAATAGAACACAACACTTTAGAGTTTTAAAAAGTTATAAAGAAAACTTACTAATTAAATTATTTTAATTGGTCTTATATAATTTGTGCTCTGTTATCAATGAATAGCCTAAAGGGTTAAATTGTCCCTTTCATATATATAAGAACTTTAAAAGTCACACAGTTAAAGGCAAAATTTGTATTTTCACACTGCTTTAGACATTAAAATTAAGTAACAGAGTCTTTTCCATCTCTGGGGAATAAATAAGATTTAGGGATTTTACTTGTAAATTTGAAGTACAGTACATATTCTGAAACATTTTTTACCAGAATAAGGTATAATATTCCTTATTAAGCATTTAATGGCTTTTAAGAATCCAGACATATAGAGAACATTTTATTTATTATGCTTTGATATGTTATCTTCCAGTGCTAGTTTTATCAGCAATGTACTAGAAAACCTAGCATTAAAAGAAACCTACTCTAGACCAGAGTAGGTTTTTTTTTTTTTCTCACAACTTATATATCTATTCTTTTTTTTCAGAGTAGGTTTTTTTTTAATGCTAGATTTTAGAGTGAAGTAAGTCAGAAAGAGAAAAACAAATACCGTATGTCAACACATATATATGGAATCTAAAAAAAAAAAAAATTGCTACTGATGAACCTAGTTGCAGGGCAGGAACAAAGAGGTAGACATAGAGAATGGACTTGAGGACTTGAGGTGGGAGGAGGAAGCTGGGGTGAAGTGAGAATAGAGTCGACATATATACACTACCGAATGTAAAATAGTTGGCTGGTGGGAAGCAGCAGCATAGCACAGGGAGATGGGCTTAGTGCTTTGGGATGACCTAGAGGGGTGGGATACGGAGGGTGGGAGGGAGGCTCAAGAGGGAGGGGATATGGGGACGTGTGTATGCATATGGCTGATTCGCTTTGTTGTACAACAGAAACTAACACAGTATTGTGAAGCAATTATACTCCAATAAAGATCTACCAAAAAAAAAGAAAGAAAAACTAATATGACAAGCTGCCACACCAACAATTGTATCCTGATTTGAATTAAAATGTTCATTTTAAATTTTTTATTTTCCATGATTTTTCTTTGCATGCTTTGCTTTAAATGGAGATCAACTGTACATGGTGAGAATCACTTCAAATAAATTTCAGGGATAGAACAATCTTAAGGGTGATCATAAGGAAAAATCATCAGACTGAATGCAAAAAAAGTTAGTAGAATATTTAAGGAAAGGGTTACAAAGCAAAACAACCAAAGAAATAAATTGAAAGCTGATACAACTACAGAAGGAACTTAAATGGTATACAGAGTTGTTCAAATTTGAATTCAGAGGGATAATCATATGTAATCAATGCAGAAAGACAGAGTGTAAGTAAAACATCTTATATCCTCTTACATGGACTTGTAAAGAGAACTGGAGATTGTTCTCCTGGTCCTCTTTTGTAACAGAAGGCTAAGCAGTATGCCCAGCTAAACAACTGTATTTACCAGCCTCCCTGGTATAGTTATTGCAATTATGGCACATCAGTGACCTATAAACAGTGTGGGACTTCCAGGAATAAGTGCCATTCATCTTTCACCTGCTTCGTACTACTATGAGCCTGAATTATAGGTTGATAGAATATAGACTAGTGACCGGAGCTCCTATGGCCCTCTTGAATCCTGAAATGCTCTTGGAGACAAAAGCCATGCTCTTGGAATGTCAGAAAAAATAGGAGGTTGAGTTCCAAATGCCTCAAGGAGCAATCATGTCAGCTGTGGACAGTATATTTTATTAAAGAATAAACTGCTATCCATTTAATCCACTGTTTTTTCCAGTCTTCTACTAGGTGCTGGACACAATTACTAATACAGGTTAGATAGATGTAGAAAACAAAAATCCCAGAACAAATACTAAAAATGAGAGAATGAAAGGAATCTACAAAGCCCGGGATTTCATTTCACATGAACTTTCAGCATTTCAAACATTTCATATCAGTGATATAAGCCACAGTAACATTTTTAGGAGAGTAGCCTAACGCCATATTCAAACCAATTTGAGTTTCATGGAAATAGAGTGCCAGACTTAACAAATAAAATATGACACCCAATTAAAGTTGAATTTCAGAGAGACAAGAATGATTTTTATATAAGTATATCCCATGTAAAGTTTGGTACATACAGTAAAAATTGATTTATCATATATCTGAAATTCAAATTAACCTGGAAGTTCTGCATTTTATCTAACAAGCCTACCTATAAAGTTGTTGAAATTCATTGTAATATTTATTACATTAGGTTATTTTCAAAGAAATAATATTTTCATGGGGCTTTGTTATTCAACATGATCAACAATGCCATATTGAATCAAGCTACTCAGTGATATGAAAATAGTGTGTATTTTATTGAGCACTTGTTATATGTCCTTGAATTTTGTAATAATCCCTTCTTTGTAGATGAAGAGACAGAAGCTTAAGCTTCAATCAGTATGTTGTGAACATACAACTAATAAGTAGCAAAACTAGGATGGGAATCTAGGTTGGTATGACATAATTTGTGTGTGTGTGTGTGTGGTACATGGGCCTCTCACTGTTGTGGTCTCTCCCGGACCGGGGCACGAACCCATGCCCCCTGCATCAACAGGCGGACTCTCAACGACTGCACCACCAGGGAAGCCCTGGAATATCTTTAAATCAGGGACTAATACAAGATTGCTAATGTGGAGATATAACAGCATGATCTTAAAGCTTCATTGAATAGAAAAAAATCTTCCAATTTCAGAGGCTATAATTGGATACAATTTTGTTCTGGCAGTTTCTGTAAGTTTTCAAACTCCCTTATTGCTATATGTGACTTACATTGAATTCACATTCTTTCAGGCACATTGGGTGTGTCTGTGCTCCATGAAACATATATTAGGAGGAAGAGAAGAAAGAGGAAGAGGGAGGAGGAGGAAGAGAAGGAGAGAGAAGAAAAAACAAAGAACCTGGTTCAACTGAACATTTACAATGTACTTCATCGAGTGTTATCAGCTGTAAAATACCTTATCTCATCAGCTCTCACACAAAAATGAGTTCATTTTATTGGTATACTCAATTCACAGATAAGGAAGCTGTGGCACAGGGAGGTTAAATAAGTTGCTCGAGGGCACATCACTCCCAAGAGACTTTATATTAATTGGAATCCAGATAGTCTGAATCCCCAGCCCATGCTGCAAACCTCTGTATAATCCTTCTTCCAGTAGTTCTGTGGTGTCCTTTTTAATCATTTGGTGCAAAACAGAAGACAGGCAAAATGAAAGTCTTCAAACATCAACTGATCATGAATCAATCCCACACAAAATAGCAGAGTATAACACATGTATTTGTAATATATAGGAGCCAGAATTATTTGGGATACATTTTACAAAAGGCAGCAGCTACAGAGCTTCTCACTTACATGCAATGGTTTAGCTCATGATGTAGAGTAAATCAGGCCATGTAAACATCCCAGGTGCACCACTTAATAGCTTACCAGCCTGCAGTGAACAACTCTCTTAGCATAAATCCCCGCATGTGTAAATGGGGACTCATTTCTTGCTTCATGGAGTTGTTTTTAGGGTTAATGAGATAATGAGGTAGTGAGGTAATAAGAACTAATATGAATATATCTTATTAAATAAACAAAATTATCTTTGCAATGCATGGGAAGGGGATTCAAAATGTACTCACAGAACTTCTTCACCTGAGAATAGGAGTAAGTGGATATAAAAGGTGAGGGGTAATTATGCTTTTTAAAAAATATGTCTATATTTAATCTTTTGCAATCAAAAGCTATTCATATATTGAGGAGGTAAATAAATACTAAATTTTATCTTATATATATTAAGTAATCAGAAAGAATATTGCAAATTGTTACTGATTCCCTTTGACTTAAAAAACACTATAAATTTAACTTTACACAATTTAATAGACATTAAACCCACTTTTGTGAAAATAGACAGTATACTAACAGGGTATAAAAACTGACTCATATCTGAATTTTTGAAAGTCTTTTTTGCTTATAAACAAAGTAAAATATATTTTACTATAGTAAGATTATCTTGATCTTTCAACATGTCATAAATCCACATAGAACAATTGAAAATACAATTTAAGGAGATATAATAACAGATATTTCTTAACATTAAATTCAAAAATATGACAACATTCATAGTGGCAAACAATAGAACATATTTTTCTAGTTTTAAGCAGGAAAGGGGTTTAATAAAGATACTAGGAAGGTCATAGAATAAGCAGGATGTCAGCATGTCAGCTTAGGGAATGAGAAGCCAGAAAAGGTGCACAAGCCACATACTGAGACTGGCCAACTGGAGACCCTGCTGAAGCTGAACACTGACCAACTGCAGAGCTTTTGTCACTGATGTCCTTGAAAGTGGGATCCTGCTGCCACAACACTCATCAGGAAGGATGGGTGGAGAGAGTGGATTCTGAAAAGCACCTGCATTCCCCTGTTCTTGCTTATAAAAGGAAATCTTGCTCAGCATCCTCTTTATTGGAGCCTTATTCACATATCGGCTTCCTAACTGGGAGAAGGTGGATTAAGTAAGATTTTGGTTTCCACCTTGGGGTTAGCAAAAATCAAAGCATTGCCAGAATATTCAAAGAGGTGTTCAAAAGGTGTTGGGTGACCAAAAATCATGTCAGATGTCCACCAGAGACAGTGCTGAATATATGTATACAATATATAGTTTATTTATATGCTGAAGTCTTTATTTTAGCGGACTTTAAGTAGAAATAAATATAAAGAAAACACCAGTGAGATTTTATAACTGTTTTATTTCACATTTTAGTTATATTGGTAAAGGCAATTAGATGTATTCCGATCATTTGACAGGTGATGGCATAGCACTTAATGAAAACACCAGAAGCATATTGGGAAGTTGAATAAATATCCCTGTTTTCAAAGACATCTTTGGATATTCTGTGCAGCTTTATTTGAAAGGCTGGTAGTTTTGTGTACACTATAGATTATGAATGATTGTTTAACTTAATTAAGTATGCCTTGAAATGAAACTGAAACTTTCTCAATATTGGAAGTGTGATTTTTTTAAGTTCTCAATATTTATCTGCTCTATGAAATGTATCCAAAATAACTTCATCCAGTATAAGTTAATTTATTGATGCCAGAATTCATCTAACATTTATATATATTTTAGAGCTCTAACTTACTTATAATCATTTTTTTCTGGAAATTTCAAGATTCTAGAACAGTCAAGAATAAGAAAGTAAGCAAAATAATTTACATGATCCATGCACATGGATCCACTTTTGCAAGTTGTCCACAGACTATATCTCTGTGAATATCATCATAAGACTTACATAGTACGTACTCCCTCTTATTCTTGAAACAATTCAAATGAACTTAATTTGAGGTATTCAAACAAAAGTATCATAGAATACGTAGGCTTCTTTAAAATAACAGTGGTAAGCTTGATAGTAAGGATGAAAATAGAAAACAAAAGATAAAATGCAGAAAGTGGTTTAAGATGGTGGCATAGAACTTACCTCTCCCCACAAGCATACCAATTCTATAGTTACATGTTGATCAATTCCCTGTGAAGAACAGCTGAAATCTAGCTGAAAAGCTTCTCCACAATAAAGGACCACCTCGAGATAGTAGAAGAGGCAGAGACAGTCTCCCACAAATGTCACACACCCAGTGCAGCAAGCCGGGAGCAGGAGGAAACTCACAATTACAGACTTCATCCTGAGGACGGAAGGGTTTGAGCCCCATCTCAGACACTCCCAACCTGGGAATGTGCACTGGAGAGATGAGCCCCCAAAAGTCCGGCTTTGAAAACCAGTGGGGCTTATGTTCAGGCGACCCAAAAGGCTCTGGGGAATGGAGAGTCTGTTTTCAAAGGGCTCACGTACAGACTCACTTACACCAGGACCCAGTGCGAAAACACCAATTTGAAAAATGCCTAGAAGACATGTGAAGGAGATTTACTAGCTAATCTCACAGTGCCTCCTGAGGTACAGGAGTTTGTTGGGGCTTCCTCTGGGGATGGAGGCACTAGTGGGTGCCATTTTTGCTCTCTCACTCCAACTTGGTATAGCCAGCACTGGTGGGCACCAGGTTCTGTACTCCCTCTATCTTGCTAGTGCTGGCTGGCTTGACCCACCTAGATACTCTCCCAAAGCCTCACTGAAGGCAATGATCTCATGCCACCCCTGAGCCTAATGTGGCCCTGCTGCAGGCAGTGGGCTTACCCCAGCCCGGCCCCCCACTAAATTCCCACTGAAGTTTGTGGCTTTGTCCCACCCACAAACTCTCCTGTGACCCTGCTGAAGCTGGCTGCTGACTCCAACCCCAGGATCCTCTGTGGCCCCACTGAAGCCAGCGGACACACACAGTCCACACAAGGGACACCCCTTGAGCATCAGGCTTGTGTGGCCAAGGGGGCCTATATTTCTGGCCGCCACAGGACTGAAACGATTGGAGGAACTGTTTTTGGCAGGCTACAAGCCCCAGGTCACAACACAGACACCCTCAGACTTTCTGTGACAAAGGTCCCTTTACTTGTCCTGGAGCTTGAGGGACAGGCTTGAGGGGGTAGGCTTCAGGTTTACCACACATGTAGAGGCTGCAAAGGAGATCTCAGAGAATGTAGGCTGGGGATGCCATCTTTGTGCTCTCCTTTGGCCTTGCTACAGCTCACTGGTACTTTCCAGAAAGGACCTTATACACTCATCTGGAGCCCTGGTTTTCTCAACTCTCTCCAAGGGAAAATCTTCAAATCACCTAATCTGGAGGCCAGCAGGGATTATGTGGTAGTCCCACAGGACTGTATATATTTGCATATTTTAAAAGCTGCTACCTGAGTGTCTAGTATTCAATTAGCCTAAAACTAGCAGCTGACAAAGATCCCTGCATGTGAAACACTGACAAGGCTTGGCATGACCTCAACAACTGAACCTATCAAGAATAAATTGGGCTGATAAGAAAGCCACAAAGGTTCTAGAGACAACCTAAAGAAACAAGAAAAATCTGAAATAAACAGTCCATTCTTAAAAGTTAAAGAACTGGAAAAAAAGGACAAACAAACTCCAAAGTTATTAGAAGGAAGGAAACAATAAAGATCAGAGCAGAAATAAACAATGTAGATACTAAAAATAAAAAAATAGAAAAGATCAATGAAACTAAGGGTTGTTTTTTGGAAAAGATAAATGAAATCAACAAACCTTCAGCCAGACTCACTTAGGGAAAAAAAGAGAAAGAGTTCAAATGAATAAAAGTATAAATGAAAGGGGAGTTGTTACAACTGATACCAGAGATATACAAAGGATCATAAAATACTACTATAAATAATGATACAACTAACAAATTGGACAACGTAGAAGACATGGATAAATTCCTAGAGACATACAAGATGAAAACAAACATAAAATCTCTCAACGGAGTGAGAATAGAGCAAATATATCTCAACACAATAAAGGCCATATGTGACCTACAGCTAACATCATACTCAACAGTGAAATGCTGAAATCTTTTCCTCTAAAGTCAGAAATAAGACAAGCATGCCCACTCTAGCCTCCTTTTTCTCAACAAACTATTGGAAATACCAGCCACAGCAACTAGGTAAGAAAAAGAAACAAAAGGAATCCAAATTGGAAAGGAAGAAGTAAAACTGCCACTATTTGTAGATCATCTGATACTATATATAGAAAATCCTATAGACTCCACTGAAAACCTGTTAGAACTAATAAATGAATGTTCTATGGTACAATGTTCTTGATATCTTGGAGAATTAAACATTATTCTCCGTATACTCTGAGGAAATTTCCCAGATGTAAGCAAATTTAGAAAAATTTTAATAGAAGTAAAAAAATCTAAAATGGAGAAGTTTTCTTTTTGGAAGCATTCAAGGACATTAAACAAGAATATTAGTAAAATGTAACAAATAAGAGTGACTCTCTTGGGCTTGTGTTTTAGGGGTTCTTTATGAAGCAGCAAAGAATTATTGGATAGGTGATGGCTTTCTTGAGTGACAGTAAAGAATATCTAAAATCTATATGCAAAGACATTATAGAACCCAAGATCACTAAGGTAAAGGATTCTCCCACCTCATTTCCACAGACAACCCATAACATACGATATTTACTTCTTTTCATTATCTAAGATGATGTTCACTTCTTCATGCTCATTTTCAACAGAAAGCATGGAAGGAAGAAATTAATTCCCTGCAGTTTGTTCAGCCTTTGTTTCACCTGTTGGGCTGTACACTCTTTGAGTTTAGATTCTGATTCTCTAGGAATAAACCTGAGTGATGAACATGTCCTTTCATTCCAGAAAAATAAATCATTTATTTGTTTTATTAAGATTCATTATTTGTAATACATTATGAAGTATTTGAAGCAGAAACTTCCTTTACCCACTTTAACACTTCATAAGCTATAGGCTGTTGCTCAACTATAATAGCAAATACGTAGAGATTCATTGTTGGTAATTATAGAAATTCTTAGAGCCAGACCTTTATGGTTTAAGTTTCTGTGATCTCACCAACACAATGGTATATAACCTGCTTACCACGCTTAAACAAGTGATTTGGATAATTTCAAATGATCTATAAGTGCCTCCCAGACAGGAGAATGGATATGAAAATGTTCCAATACTTCTCTTCAATTCTACATCTTATTTCATTAAGCTCCTCAGACTTCACAAAGTCTAGAGTATATCATGTGAAATACACAAATCATACAGTCTCTAGTTATGTACTCACATTGATGTCTTCCAAATCTAAGTTGTTTAGAATAATATTGTTGCGTTTCCAGATGATCGGAGGTCTGAGTTCTCCCTGAATGGCACAGCTCAGAACTGTACTCTGTCCCACAGTTGCTGCTGTGATGCTTAGTTTCTGATCTTCAGGCAGACTCAGCTGGATAACCTCTGTAAAGACAGTATCAGGAGTGTGGATGAGCATGTAGTTTTGTAAAGTTAATTAGTATAAAGTTTCTGAATACAAGTAATTAAGGCTTTTAATTTGTATAAGATGGAAAAAGCTTGTGATGAAATGAAAAAAGGATAAATTGTTTCCAATTAAAGGTCAGAATGACATTTCAATTTAATTGATTGACAGGCATCCTCATGAGGCAAAACACTATTAAACATGAAATGAATATCAGAAGTAGAGTTATAATAAGCCTGGCAGATTGCACCAGAAGAGAGAAAAATTATTTAACTGCCAAATCAACATGTAGTGTGTCATTGGCATTGAAATAAAAATGATGCTGTTTATTCACTGATAGATTTATATTGTGGGTGAGGTGAGATCATTGCTGGCTGGCTTCAGAGAACACTAGCATAGCTGAATGGGTAAAATGCATCACTGTGCTGGGGAACATAAACTGACTCTAAAGGAATGAGATTTATTTGAGAAGTTGAGGGAGGAAAAACTGAAGTTCACCAACCAAACAGCAAATTCCTGAAATTCTGTCAGTTGCCTTTATCAGACAGTGTGGGTCCAGTACAGTCCTTTCCTTATTCTTAAATTTTAAAGTTAAATATATTTTTAAATAACCATTAAACACATTTCTCCTAGTAATGATGCCACAGCAGGAAATATACTTTGTAATCTGGATCCGCTTTCCTGTTTCCAGACAGTCCTCACCAATCTTGGGAATGAACCATGACATTTACATGATTGTCCATGGTCACCAGAGATACCTGGGATAATCCCACCAGTCTTTACCCATGTGACAACTGCCCTTTAGTTTTCAACTGACACTCACTGACACACTATTGTTTCTATATTATGCTGGAGTCTTGCATTGTGACTTTGCTCAGTCTCAGCCAGGTGAGAAATACCAAAATCCCTATTCTCACTGAAATTTCCATATGGGTGGGTAGGCCATAATTGTCCCTTGTTCCTTTGTTGTGGTTGATGATATTTTTCATGATGGAGGGGTTGACTGTCCAAAGTGGTGGCTTTTAATTTGCAATAAATATGATCAGATACAATCAGAGCTGTATCCTCCACAAATCCCTCTTCTTCCCTTTCATCATTTGACCTTCTTTTTCTCTCTTTCTGAATCCTATCTTCCTCTTAAGGAGGAAGAGAAATGCTAATCAAATGATTTTTATAGACTCTAACTGTTCAACAAAAAGTTCTTTGAATTTTTGGTACCACCACAAACTGTAATGTCAAAAATGTCACAATTTTTTGTCTCAGAAGGCCGGGATTGAACATAGAATCCCTACATGCACTTGGTAAGTGCTGATGCTCCTCACCATTATCTGATAAAAATAAGCAGAAGGAGATTGACCCTTATATTCTGTTATACAGGATCTTGTCTTTAAAAGCCAAGTTTTTTAAGTCATCATTGGTTTGCGTTGTCAAAGGGTGGGGTAGGCAATCTTTTGAAATTTCAAAATCCTATGAGAGAGACTCAGTTCAATGTATGCTTTTGATTTTACATCACTAACAGAAATAATAGAAATGGGGAACAAAAATCTTGGTCAGTCTTTTGTATTGACAATTTAATTTTTCCTAAGGACATTTCCATATTCACATTGTATTTCAATGTTTCCTGAGTAATAAGACCACAAGGAATGTGTTCAATCTTCTTTTCTTTAATACCCATTCTGTTATATATATTTATATAAAATTACTAAAAAAATACTTGACCAATTAGGCATAGGAAATTTTTGAAATTTGCAGGCACAGTGTTTTTATATGTCTTTTTCTTTAATATTACAAACTTACGGGAAGAGAGAAAACTATAAAAGTAATAACATCATGTAGGGTACCAAATAAGAATTATTAATAATTTCCATTAACATTCCTGAATTTCAGCTTCTGTTTCCTCATAAAATCACGTACAAGATAATAAGGCATCTATTTTAAAAACACGGCATGTTAGCATTGGCTATTCTGACATTTAGAAATACAATTGGTACTAAGTCACCTTGGAATGTTTTCACTAACCTTCTGCATCTGGTATTAGGTCCCAGGCCTTTTAGAGTAGTTGTGCTTTTGGTAGTTATACATTACAATGCTAATTAGATAATATGAACATCTTAGAATAAATGCTGAGATTTGGCATAACATTATGTGGGACATCCTTGTAAAATGGACGTCCTTTGAGAGGATGCTTATTTAGAAATAAGAATTACTATTCACCCGGGAAATATTAACATGCACAGTAAAAACTTATATGTTAATTTGGAGGTTACATTTTTAAATGATTTTTTAAAAATTTTCTCAGTAATACATGCTATTAAATAATATGTATTTCAAAAAGTCTATAGAATTTTTTTCCTGCATGCTTCACCTTTTCTTTAATGTATTATATTGAGCTACATCTACAAAACCAATTACATTTACCTGTTATTCTTCAAAATCAAGTGGTCCTTTTCTCAGATAAATTTAGCTGTAAGATTTCTTTTACTTACAGAATTGTCATGCTCATCTTGACTAGTCTTTCTTATAGTTATTACCAGACTAAGATTTAGTTTCACAAAATCACAAATGTTAAACATTTTTATTCCTATATTCTAATGTCATTCAATATGCTTTAATGGATTAAATGTTTATAAAACATGTCACATTTATAAATTTCAGAGAAAAATGGTGATTATTTCTAGAGATACATTAACAACCTGGAACAATAGCTATGAATTAATCTGTAAACTAATTTAAAACTGAATTTAAGAGGTAAGATCAGTTGAATCTGAGCATTTGTGTATATTTGAGTGATCATAATTGTTAGTTTAGAAATAAGAGTTTCAAAGAAAAGTACTGAAATTTAATTCATTGTCAATTATCATTAATACACAATTTTGTAGATATACATTAAAGGTAACATATTTTATTCTATAGCACTCTATTCACAAACATCGTATGCTAGTTATGAACAGACAAATAACAGTTATGTGCAGCAAATAACACCTATCATTTTAGTACTCTATCTTTTTAGCTCCAATGATATTGTACATTTGAAGGTCTAAGTAAAAACATGTATCATATGACATCAAGAGTCATCTAATGTCCTGACCAAACGTAAAAGCATATAGGTTAGATACAACAGATACTGTTGAGTTTTTTGAAACACGTCAGTACTTCTTTTGACCTATAAATTATTCCTCTTATTGGAGGCCCTCTCAAGTATTCTAGGAAAGAAATCAGAGCTCTAGTTGTGGTGCTTCCTTTGATCTGGTATTATGAAGACTATTAATGCCATTTCCAGAGCAGCTTCTTTTGTTTGCTCACCTGGGAAAGCTAAGAGGCAAATAAAATTTTTTCTTTCTGTGGATCCCTTTTTGCACTTTCTCACCTTCACAACTTGGCTTAGAGGAATATAAAGAGTTTGTTTTCAAAGAAATGAAAAATTGTATTCTCCTCTAGCAGAATCTGAAGTTGGAGAGACAAGTGTAGTTGAATAAAATTTCAAACACTGCACATCAGTATTTATGAAGCATTTATTCCAATAGTGACTAAGTGGTGGAAATAGCAATAAAAAGTTTGGTAAAAATAGTATGTAAATTTAAAATAGAACAGAAAGGGAATAAAATATTTTGAATATTTGTGAAACTCCAGTTTATAAAAGAAGATGATTTCAGTAAATTTGTTTGAAAATCAGTTCTGTAAAATCATAAGAAAAAAATAATGTATCATAAACAGAATTCTGTTCTTCTAGATGCCTACATCTTTTCAAGTTCCAAAGTACATACTTATGTTGAATATTTTATTTAATTTATTTAAATACTAGTCTCATAATCTTGTTGATCTGATCATGCTTATAATTTCTGTTTTAGGAATGATACCTAGAAGAAATTTTATCAGTGATATTTTCAAATAACGTGTATGTTCCCTGCTCTACTCCACTAAAATGAATTACTAATTAAAAGCAGATAATAATTAAAATAAAAAGAAATACATCACAATAAAAGACACTTAGGAATGCTAGAAGGAATAAATTAATTATTCTCATAATAAGAAAATCACAATTACTTAATGACAAGCTCTTTAACCAACTGGGAAATTATGATGGTGTCTTCTGTCAAGAAATAGGTGATATCCAAATAAATGTTACATCTGAACTAAGTTAGACACACCACTATAGATACTAACTTATTATGATAAAACGTCTGGAGTTTTTTATGCTAATTGCTTATCTGTAAACTATTATATGCTTATATCATAATATGTATTATAAAAATAAAACAAAATAAATTAAAAAGAGATTTAGAAACTTCTTCAATAACAATGCAGTAGATAATTTGGACTAACTCTGCCACTGAAGAAATAAAACAACAGCAAATGATAAATAACCCTGGATTAAATACACATAATATATTTTAAAGAATAAATGAAAGAGATAGTCTTTCTCATTCTTATCTATGAAAGAGACAAGAAGACAGTAAGGAATTTCCTAGCCTATGTCCTGAAAAGAATTGTAACTTAGAGAGATGGGATTGCATCTGGAGTCACATTGCTTTGGGAATTTTTCCACCTTAAGAAAATGATTGATCAGCCTAAATGCCCTATTTGGCTTCTTATTCCTAGAGACATGGGATAGATGGGATAGGTACAGTACTAGACCACCTCCCTCTCTGTGTAGGACTTTAAAGCACCTCACTCTGCAATTGAATGTGTGGACTGCAGGCTATTTTTGTCTGGGTGTCTCATAAAACATAAGTTCTTCCTCTCTATAATAAGATAACGTCATCCTAGTTCATCTAATTATTGTTATAAAATTTTTTAAATAAAATATCCAGTACACAATGAAGGATAATATAGAAAACAAAGAGAGACAACAGCATTAAGAGAATGAGGAGAAATAACATACAACCATAACAAAGTCACCAGGATTGTAAAATTTAGGTTTATGAAAATAAAATCAGCTTAGAAATTCTAAAAAAGAACTTAAATATATAATCTATGAACATTATAAGTTTATGAAAGAGTTATATAAGTAGAAAATATGATAACTGAAATTAAGATTAAATTGATGTCATTAAGAACAGATTAGACACAGTACAAAAGAGAATTAGTAAACTGAAAGATTAAAATAAATATTATGGAATAAAAAGCAGAAGAATAAAGATTTAAAAATGCAGTTGAAGCTAACAAAAATAGGTTTATGTGAAACCCAGAAGAAGGAAACAAAGAAAATTGGGCAGAGGCCATATTTGAAGAAATAGTAGTTAAGAATTTTCCGTTAATGTTGAAAGAGACCAATCTATAAGTTTAAGATTATTAAATGTCAAGTAAAGAAAATGAAAAGCTAGAATAACCCACATCTAGACACTTAGTAGTGAAATTGAAGAAAATCAAAGACAGAGCAATCTTAAAATTATGTAAATGAAAAAATACAGCTTGCATTTGCAGTAAGGAGAGTTAAGCAACTGATATAATGAGCAAAAATAGGAAGAAAAAGCTACTGGGATTATATTTTATGTGATGAAACAAAGTAAAGTCAATCAGAATTTTATACATATACATAAATATTAAAAGAAGTATATTTTCAAAAATCAGTAAGAAAATTCATCTCTAGTAACTCGTCTTAAGATAAATTCTGAAGGATGTTCTTCAGGCAAAAGGAAAATGATCTCAGATGGAAGCTTAAAGATGCAAAAAGGAAAGGAGAGAAAAAAATGTGTTTAAATATGTGTTAAACTTTAACATTAAACATTGTTACTTCAAGAATGCTTGATAATATATGATATGTACAATTATAAACATTTATAATAATAATAAATATATTTATAATAATATATAATGGAGATATAATATCTTCATAATCTTATGGTAGAGAAATATTCTTAAAGAAGGCACAGAAAACTCACCATTACAGAAACGATTTATAAGTTTTACTACATTATAATTTAGAGTATCTCTTCCTCAAAAGATACTATTAAGAGATAAAAGATGCAAGCCACTGGGCAGGAAAAGATACTTGCCATCTACAAAGCTATCAAAGATCTTATACGTAGAATTAATAAAGATCTCCTAAAAGTAGATAAGAAAAAGACAGTTCCAAAGTACTACCAACAGGAAACTCAAACAAATGCTCCATGAATGAGTAAAACCATGTGACTAAGAAAAATCTAGAAAAGTGCTCAACTATATGTATAATCAGGAAGATGCAAATTTAAGCCAAACCTTTCAGATTGGTATGAATCACTAGGTCTAGTGTCAAGAAGAATATGAAGCAACATGAATTCTTATATGCCTTGAACAAGAGTGTAATTTCACATATAAACTTTCTGTATTGGTAAATGAAGCCTCAACTAGAGAAAATTGCCCTGTCAGCTCCTGTTTCCAAGGACCCAGTTAGCCATATGCCTTGTAGAAGCCTAGATTATGGCACAGAGATGGCAGAGTATTCAGGTGTTATAAAGACAAAGCAGAGGTAGTGATGCATACATTTTCAAGATAGCTTTAATATACTGGACAAAGGAAAAAAGAAGAGAAGTCTAAATGTGGAAAGACAAATCTGATAAGGAATAGGAAAAAGGAATCTCAAGTTTATCCTGAAGAAAATAAGCCACTAGTGAAGAAATTCTGAGAATTCAAGTGAGAATGGAATGATTTTTGTCACAAGTTCTGAAAGAAAGAAGGACTTATAATCACAAGCATAAATAAAAATATTTAGTAATTAAAACAAAAAGGTCATTTCTTCCTATGTCATTGGTGGGATTTAAAAGTTATGGGAAGAAATAAAAAGACTTTTCCATAAAAGATTTTTCTGTAAAACAATGAAGCAATATGTTCTTGTGTAAAATTACAATTTCATTTTTTATTCACCTCATAACTCTGTAATAAGGGCAATACATTATTATAGACAGGACTGTATTTTGATAATACTTCAAGCAGTTTTACAAGTTAACAATAATGAATCTCATTTTCCTTTTTATTTATTCATGATTTTGATACTCCTTCTGTGGTCTTACAAATATAATACAATTACAATTCAACATTTTGTTCCATTTAAATTAATTTCTTTCTTTCAAATAATTATATACAGTTGAATTTTAAACTGGAGTATGTGAAGAACAAGGTTATTTACTCAATGATATGTATGACACTAACAACTTGAAAAATAATTCTTTCTTTATGAAGAATAGTTTTCATTTGAAACCTGAGCTAACAAAAACTGTATCCAACAGAGAATTTGGTGGCCACCCTAAGTAGTAAGGTTAGTTTAAACTTTATGATTTGGAAAACTTCAAGAGTGCATACAACTGGATGATTTTCACATGATAGGTATATAGGCTGGAATAATAAGGTATTGATATTTCAAGGTATGTTATACCAAGTTTAATGTTTCTTTACAAGTGAATTGCTCCTTGTAGGACTAGGATAAAAGAAAACTGTCAGCATTCACTCGATGGTTAATATTTGCCAGGCATTGTTTTAAGTGGTTGATTCATTTAACCTTCACATCTAAGAGTTAGATGCTATAATGACGCTAATTTTTTTTTTCTTTTTGTGGTACTATTAGGTAAGGAAGAAGTAAATAATTGAAGTTTCACCAGACGTCTTGTGATCAGATAGGAACTTTCCCCTCAAAAGGACACAGAAAGAGGAGTTGAGGTCCTTGATCACAAATGGTGAGAAGAAAGAAAACACCCTATCATTGGATAATGTGTAAAGCAATTGTCTTAAAAAGATGCATGATACTGACAAAGAAGCCTGCATAACATGGGGATGAAAGCATGAACTATATTACCAGCAAGACTCAGATTTGAGACATGACTTGATGGCTGCCCCAGTTTGATTTCTAATGCACACTATTTAGAAGACTTTTGACAAGTGACTTAAACTCCAAGTATCAATTTTTCCATCTTTATAATAAAGATGGTACCGAACTCTTAAGAATATTGTGAAGATAAGATATGATATTTTAAAATACTTATGACTGTGTCTAGTCATTAGTAAATTCCACATAGGCTGCAGCTGCTATTACTAGTGAAGAACTATCAAAGTGCTTGTAGGTTAATATAGGCGCCAGTTCACCCAGCTTATAAATATAACCTTGTGATCACTTTGGGAAAGGTACTGCTTATATAAAATCTCATTGGTTGGGCTTCCCTGGTGGCGCAGTGGTTGAGAGTCCGCCTGGCGCTGCAGGGGACACGGATTCGTGCCCCGGTCCGGGAAGATCCCACATGCCGCGGAGCGGCTGGGCCCGTGAGCCATGGCCGCTGGGCCTGTGCATCCGGAGCCTGTGCTCCGCAACGGGAGGGGCCACGGCAGTGAGAGGCCCGCGTACCGCAAAAAAAAAAAAAAAAAAAAAAAAAAAAATCTCATTGGTTTAATTTTCATAGATATTACTTAAGCATGAGAGAAAAAATCCCAGCCTCATGACCCATTAGGCTGCTTATGCTGTAGTTTTACTTTCACCTACAAACTAAGTACCCTTGAGGTTGAACTTATATATATATGCATGTTTAAAAAAAAGAGGTTATGGAACATAATGATAATCACTCTTCTATTTATAAACAATTGTGAAGAATATCAATGAAATGTCGAAGTAATCAAGTATCTTTTCCCTGTATGATTTATTGGTATAAATATCATATGATTTGAGAACATTTGATATTGAGATCCAAATCCCTGAATGCATAAAATACTGAAGTTTCTTGCTGTCTTTAATATTTATTTTAAAGTTTCAGTATGATTACTTATATATGGAATTCAATGAGGTAATCTGGGATGAGAAATTGCATAGATATATGAAAGAGACAATCCCACATGAAGAGTTTGCTGTGAATCCTCATTTGTCAGTCCGAATAAAGCAATCAGCTAATCAATACACATTTCCTGTATGCTAACAGTGTGCTCAGTGGCCTGTTAAAAAGCTATTACAGATATGAGGAAAAAATGTTAACCTGTGTTATCTCTGGGAAACCCCTGGATGATAATGCAGGAGAAGTGAATCAGACGATGCATTATTTGCTCTGTCTTTAATAAACTGAAAAAATTTCACCATTTTTTAATATTACAGCCAGGCAGACAGAGCTAAATAAATGAACTATTCATTCCACACAGTGAAAGAGAATTTGAGCATTTCCCACTGAAAAAGACTTTAGCATTGTTTGTCTAATTAAAACAATCCAGGTAAGAAAGACTGCTATTAGTCATAATGCACTGCTATTACTGATAAAACTGAAACTGGGATCCAGAGCATTTGCCTTCACTACGAAGTTTTACAGAGTTAGAGCCTCTCTAAGATGTTACAGCAAATGGATGTGAAGGATGGGGCACTGAACGTTAGCTGTTCATTTTGGCAGCTCTTCACAGCATCTGAAGACTGGGTCTCAGCTATGGAAATCCAGAAACAAATTTAAACAATTCATCCAGAATTAATTAGACCATTGGGGATTGACTGAGCTAATCAAAACCACAGGATACTTTTGTTTATCCTGGAATACCAATTTATTCATTTACAAATGGGAAAGCCTCAGGTTTAATAAGTAGTGTCAGCTGAGAGCCTGGGAATATCCCTTGTAATGCACAGGTCAAAAAGCTTCTCAAGATTGATGAATAGAAAATTACAAAAAAGCGAGATGGCTATTCCTTATCCAGTCAAGCTCTAATCAGCTAATGAATTTCCCTTTTCAACTCTAAAGGCATTTCTGTGTAGAGAGCCTTTCTTTTTTTTGTCACTTTCAAGTTTATTCACAAATTCTTAGTTCTTGGTCTCCTTTTCATTTTTTTTTTCACACCACACATATCATCATATGTTTGCAAGTAGACCATTAACTCAGGTAGGCTGTAAAAGAGTTAAGCTATTAGAGCATTATTCAGATAAGAAAATGTTCCCATAGCTGTGGGCTTGGCAAACTACATCCATGAACCAAATCTGGCCCACCACCTGCTTTTATAAATAAAGTTGTATTAGAACTCAGCCATATCCATTCATTACTACTGTCTGTGCTATTGTCTATGGCTGATTTCTGCTATATAGGCAGAGTTAAGCAGTTGCTATAGAAAAGTTATGGTGTGCAAAGTCTAAAATATTTCTGCTGGCACTTCATAGAAAGTCGCCTACTCAGTTGAAACACTACTTTGATGGTTTTACTTTCCTTCAACATGGTTTACTTATTTAAATGTGATCTATTGGATTCTGCTCATTCTCTAGGTCAGAACAGTAGTGAGAACTAAAATATTGCCTGCCATATCAGTAAACAAAGGATGTTGCAGCCATGAAGCCATTACATGAGGGCTGCCCGGACGGTGCACCCTGAGGAAACTCAGGATGAGAAAGCACAGGATACTGGCCCCAGAGAGCTGAGGTGCACTTCAAAGGAATGATTTCAGTGAGCCCAGACTCTTGCATCTCCCCATACAGAGAAAAGTGCGAAATTCCTTAACTCAAGATGTCTGGTTTTCTTTAATTAATAGTCATCTTCTGATGTTCTGTCTACCTGGTCTTTGTTGCAAAAACTCCTGTATATCCTGGCTCTTCCCTGACCTCTTCCAAGCAGTTCTCTCAGAGCTATCTCAGAGGCTGTCGCCTGGGCTTGAAGTCCCAAGAATGTCCGCCGAATAAAACATAACTCTCAAATTTTATGTTGTGCATTTTTTTTTCAGTCGATGCTAAGCATAAAATAATTACACAGAGAATACTTGAAAAATGTGCCCATTTACAATGGGTGAGTTTGTAAAGTACCAATGTATTTTTTTATCTTTGAGTCCTCTGTAAAAAACAGAAGGATGAGTTTCTATTATAACTCCAATAGTTGATCCTTTAGAGTCCAATGCAAAATGCAAATGTGAGTTAAATTTTTCTTGTCCAAATGCAATTTCTTAGTCCCTGGTGATGGCGTCCTACTGGTCCCCAAGTTTATAAACTTCCCTAAATTTATCATGTAAAACAGTGATCATTTCTCCCCTCTTCTTCCAATCGAAATACTAACTCCCAGGGCACATTGTCAGCCAGAAGGAAAGCTATCTGATTTTCCCATGTAAGTCATTCACAGTACTAGTCCACGAACAAACTTGATTGCCAAGACAGTATTTACATTTTAATAAGGAACATTTTAATACAAATGTATTTTAACCAAAAAGATGCTTAGCAGAAATGCTTTTGAGATGAAAATCTTCCCAGGAACACTTGTCAACACTGTTACCACTTTCTTTCTAAGAAATCAGAGGGACCTAGATCTGACCAGGACTGCCTTCCCATTTTTCTCCGTTTGACTAACCTTTAGACAAAACCTGTCTGGATTATAAGCCAATGGCTTCCCTTTTCTTAAGAAAGTTGTAGTGTATATTCTTTCCCTCCCCCTTTGAGATGTAAGTCTTCTCTCAGCTTGCCGCTGGTTTTATAATCCAGGAATGTCTTTCTCTAGGACCTAGGAGCTTTCCCTTTGAAATGTAACCATCAGGGAAGATGGTACCCCAATTTCAGTCTCTGTGAGGATGTAGGAGTTTAAATGCAATAAGTGCCAATTAGCAGACAGACTTGTCCAAATCCCATTGACTAACTTCATCTCCCTCCCCGCCATTGCCCTTCAGTACTTTTCCAAATCAATATTGAGAAAGAAAAACGGAGCTGGAGGAATCAGGCTCCCTGACTTCAGACTATGCCACAAATCTACAGTAATCAAGACAACATGGTACTGGCACAAAAACAGAAATATAAGCAAATGCAACAGGATACAAAACCCAGAGTTAAACCCATGCACATATGGTCACCTTATTTTTGATAAAGGAGGCAAGAATATACAATGGAGAAAAGAAAGTCTCTTCAATACGTGGTACTTGGAAAACTGGACAGCTACATGTAAAAGAATGAAATTAGAACACTCCCTAACACCATACACAAAAATAAACTCAAAATGGATTAAAGACCTAAATGTAAGGCCAGACACTCTAAAACTCTTAGAGGAAAACATAGGCAGAACACTCTATGACATAAATCACAGCAAGATCCTTTTTGACCCACCTCCTAGAGAAATGGAAATAAAAACAAACATAAACAAATGGGACCTAATGAAACTTAAATGCTTTTGCACAGCAAAGGAAAACATAAACAAAATGAAAAGACAACCCTCAGAATGGAAGAAAATATCTGCAAAAGAAGCAACTGAGAGAGGCTTAATCTCCAAAATATACAAGCATCTTATGCACCTCAATATAAAAACAACAACAACAACAACCGAATCCAAAAATGGGCAGAAGATCTAAATAGACATTTCTCCAAAGAAGATATACGGATTGCCCACAAACACATGAAAGAATGCTCAACATCACTAATCATTAGAGAAATGCAAATCAAAACTACAATGAGGTATCACCTCACACTAGTCAGAATGGCCATCATCAAAAAATCTACAAACAATAAATGCTGGAGAGGGTGTGGAGAAAAGGGAACCCTCTTGCTCTGTTGGTGGGAATGTAAATTGATATAGCCCCTATCGGGAACAGTATGGAGGTTCCTTTAAAAACAAAAAAATTTAACTACCATACAACACAGTAATACCACTATTGGACATATACCCTGAGAAAACCATAATTCAAAAAGAGTCATGTACCAAAATGTTCATTGCAGCACTATTCACAATAGCCAGGACACGGAAGCAACCTAAGTGTCCATTGACAGATGAATGGATAAAGAAGATTTGGCACATATATTCAATGGAATATTACTCAGCCATAAAAAGAAATGAAATTGAGTTATTTGTAGTGAGGTGGATGGACCTAGAGTCTGTCATACAGAGTAATGTAAGTCAGAAAAAAAAAAAACCAAATACCTTATGGTAACACATATATATGGAATTTAAAAAAAAATGATTCTGAAGACCCTCAGGGCAGGACAGGAATAAAGACATAGAGAATGGATTTGAAGATACAGGGAATGGGATGGGTAATATGGGCCAAATTGAGAGAGTGGCATTGGCATATGTACACTACGAAATGTAAAATAGCTATTGGGAAGCAGCCGCATAGCACAGGGATATCAGCTCGGTGCTTTGTGTCCAGCTAGAGGGGTGGGATAGGGAGGTTGGGAGGGAGACACAAGAGGGCAGAGATATGGGGATGTATGTATACATATAGCTGATTCACTTTGTTATACAGCAGAAGCTAACACACCATTGTAAAGCAATTATCTTCCAATAAAGATGTTAAAAAAAAATTAGGCAACATGCAAGGACAGATAGATAATGTAAGTAAAGGGGTGGATACTCCAAAAGAATAATAATAATAAAAAAAAAGATAGTGAATCAGTTACTCATAAAGCAAGCATGGAGGTTAAAAACCAAAAGCAGTAAAAACTGAAATTGCAATATTTAGTTAAGGGATGCATGAAATAAAAAGTTGTAAAATGTGTCATCAAAGTATAAAACAAGGGTGGGGTGATAAAAGATATAGCTTTGGAATGTGTATGAATTTAAATTGCTACCACTTAAAACACACTACTTATTACAAAGGAGGCCATATGTACCACCAATGAAAAAACCTATAGTAAATATATACAAAAGAAAAAATGGGAAAGGAATTTAAACAAAATAATAAAGGAAACCACCAAAACACAAGGGAAGAGAGAAAAAGAATAAAAGAAAAAAGAGGAACTAAAAATCCAACCAGAAAACAATTTAAAAAGTGGCAATAGGGCTTCCCTGGTGGTGCAGTGGTTGAGAGTCCGCCTGCCGATGCAGGGGACACGGGTTTGTGCCCCGGTCCGGGAAGATCCCACATGCCATGGAGCAGCTGGGCCCGTGAGCCATGGCCGCTGAGCCTGCACGTCCAGAGCCTGTGCTCCGCAATGGGAGGGGCCACAACAGTGAGAGGCCCACGTACGGCAAAAAATAAAAAAAGTGGCAATAAGTGCTTAACTATCAATAATTATTATACTTTATATATAAATGGACAAAATTCACCAATCTAAAGACACAGAGAGTATGCATGGATTTTAAAAAAAGAAGACCCATCTATATGCTACTTACAGGAGACTAGCTTTGGACAAAAACACACAGACTGAAAGTAAAGGGGTGGAAAAATATATTCCATGCAAAAAATACGAAAAGAAAGCTGTAGTAGTTATACTCATAACTGACAAAATAGACTTTGAAAGAAAGACTGTAATAAAAGACAAAGGAGAGAATTACATAATGATAAAGGGGTCAATCCAACAGACACCTTTATATTTTTCTTCCTGAATTGATCTATAAGTGTAAATTTCCTTTTATTCATGTAAAATATGATTTTATAAATGTTATATATCACTTTTAAAATATAATGAAGAACCAGTCTCAATTTAGGGAATTTATATATACCTGACAGCTAATTTTGATCATAGCTATATAGTAACTAGACTTATGTTGATCATTTCACAATATATAAAAGTATCAAATCACTATATTGTACATCTGAAACTAATATAATATTGTAAGTCAATTATATGTGATAAAAAAGCATAAAAAACTACAAAATGCTCATTTCAAACTATAGAATATAGTTGTTTGAGAAATATTCATTTATTTATACCATATAACTGACATATATTGCCAACTAATAAGAAAGAAATAGAAAAAGAGAAAGAAACAGACAGGCAGACAGAGACAGACAGAATCATAGAGAGACAGAGAAATACAGAGCGCTAGCCAAAAGGGAGGCGATTAGAGAGATTGAGAGAGGAAGAGAGGGGAGGAGTTAGGGAAAGCAAGAAAGTATTAACAACGTATTGTATCTTGGGGAAAAATTTATAATCTAAGATGAAATTAATAGCTACCACTTTATAATATATTGTTTTTCTTTATTTCAAAATTATTATTCATCAGTTAACAAGTATTTAATGTGTGCCTCTTAATATCGTACATTTGGAAATGTCATCACTTCCCTTCCTGAACCTATTAGTATTCTCGGGGAGTCAGAACAGAAACAGCTACAAATTTTCTTGTGTCAGTTCTGAACTCTGGTCCCTGCAGCTCCCACGTGAGAACTGAGCAGGTGTGCCCTTTCACTAATAATCTGGAGTGTTCACTATAGTTTTCTTAAGACTAAGAAGGCTGAAATTTAATGCAAGACAAATAATAAATAAAACATGGATTTTTATAAGCAGATTGGTCAATATCTGTGTTGGATGTAAATGTATAATATATATAAGGGTTATTATATGTAATATATACCAAGTATATATAACACTATTTATAATATAAATAAATATATTATGTATATGTGTATATATATCCCACACACTTGGATATAAATCCCAGTGACCAAACTGTCCTCACGAAAATTTATTCCTCGTGGAAGGGAATATGAGGGTGATTGAAGGGAGTAATTTAAAATATACTGTTTTGTTTTTCACTCATCAAGAAAAATAGATTATTTGCAACAATCTTTGGCCCCTTTTGTTAGGCATTTGGGCTCAGAGAAATGCAACAAGGAACAATGAACCAATCTCTGTAGTTTCTAAGATCCAAGTACTTTCAGGTTTGTTTTCATCATTATTACTACTACTACTGATAATATAAATTACAGAAATAAATTATTGAAAATACAGAAAAAGGATGCTATAATTATATGAGTCAAGCTGAATCCAGAGAGGGGTCTATCATTGCATTTGATCAACAGAAAGAAGAGGGTGCATTTATCAGAACTACAGATAGATTTTCAAAATAAACTGCAAACCCAGTGGAAAGTGAGAAAAGTTTCAGAGTGATGAAAAGTGAGAAATGGGAAAACAGCAATACAGGATGAGATTTAATTTAGATAAATATAAAGTAATACACAGAAGGAATGCTGAAAGAAAGTGACAAGTTGAAGTGTACTGGTTAGAGAACACCGTTTGGAGATTAACTATATACTGCATGGGAAATAATTTTGGTACATGACTGTGAAGTAAATTCTAAATGAAATATGAGTTGTAGTATATGAAGGGTATTATTAGCTTTTGATCCATACACCTAGAGTCCATTTTTAGCAAACAATAAAACTTTAAAAACAACAATAATAACTTTAATAACTGAACATTAAGTATGAACACTAAGTATGTGCTAGATATCATACTAAATTCTTTTCTCGGCATTGAACATTCAAATATTGAAGCAAATATTATTATCCTCATTTTACAGATGTGGTATTAGATCTTAGAGAGGTTAAATAATTATTAAATAATAATTAAATAATTAAATAATTATTCAAAGTTGTACAGTTATAAGCAGGGGAGCAAGGATAATATAAATATTGAAAACTTACAGCATAAAACAAGAGAAAATTAAAGGAAGCATAAAAAAACACTAATAATATATAAGAATAAAGATTTCAGTAAAACATGATTTTCACAATAATTTCTAACACACATTAAGTACTTACTATGTGCTACACACTGTTTTCCATGCTTTATTAGGTTTTACTCACTTAATCCTCCAAAATCACATGAGTTACAATGATTATTGCATTTTAAAGTTAGGAACACTGGAACAGGGAACAATTGTGTAACTTTCCTAAGGACATATGACTATTAAATGGCAGATCTGGGGTTGGAATACAGCACTCCCCAGCCCCAGCTCCAGAAATACGGGCTCGTTATCATTATGCTACACTGGTTCTGCTGTAGCAGAGACACGCTGAGACCCCCTCATTGTGTTAGCCCTTACTCAGCCCTTAGTCGTTCCTCCCATTCAACCTGTCTCCTACAGACGGTTTTTCCTCCCCTTTCTTTCTTGCATAATTGCACTCTGATAGTGACTGCCCTCTAGCTAAAGTGGTACTATGCACCTGATGTTTACTTCTCCAAGACAACACTCCCTAGCACTCTTCCTTTGTGAGCATTCTTCATTCCAGAAAGAAGGTCACGAAAAGATAACTTCAAGGACCACCAGAACCTGTTCCGGAACTACCTGACACCAGCCCTAATGATCTTAGTGCCGCCAGGAGAAGAAGAATGCAATACAACATCAGCCCTGATCCTTACCTACAGCCCTATTTTCCACCTTGAAATTATAAGACCCCTTCCTATTTCCCAGGAAAGGGGGCACAGTCATATGATCTGCTGGGTAATATGTGTGTGTTAAGTACATTTTTGAAATGGACAGAAATAGTCCTTTCCTCACAGAACTTATATTCCAGAAAGTATAAAATAATATTATACCAAGGCCCAAATATTTACACCTTTATTCCTAATTGTATTCTTCCAGTTAATTTTGAATCAAAACGTAATTACATGATATAAAGTTAAATCCACTATTATATCAAGGATATTAAAGATGCAATTTTAACTTAAAAACTTTTCTTCACATAAATATGTTTTTATGTAAGGAGAAAATATTTTGTTAAAAATGACTATAATCCACATTTCAATTTAGGAACTGAGCTTTGAGATACAAATTAAATAGATGTGAATATGATGGAGTTAGATGTAATGTTATACATTATCCTTGTCACATCACATTCTGAGCTCTGAATCTACTTAATTAGATCAATGTTTAACCACCTACCCATCTCGTGTGCATAGTGTCCTAATTCTAAGCTGTTCTTTGTCCCTTCAAGACACTTTTTCATTCCTCAACCCTTCCACCTCCTTTGAGCTTTACATCTGCTAAGGTTTACATGAAGACATTATTTAATCTGCTTGATGAAGGGCTACCTTAAAGCTTTAACTTTTCTGCTTTTGTTTGTTTTGTTTTCATCTTTCTCTCTCTGGCATCTTCATATGGGAGGGCAAGGATGTGCTATAGACACTCACATTCCAAGTGGTGTGATTTATGCCACCTTCCTTAGAGGTCAGACTTTGTTTTTATTTTATTTATTATTATTATTATGTTCTATTATTTTATTTAATATCTTTCTTTCGATTAAATAAGGAAAATATTTAGAGAAAAAATGATGATAGAGTGTATGTTTTCAAATGTATTTCTAATTTCCCCTTGGAAAAGGAGGTATCTTGTCAAACAAGAAATTTACAAAAGATTAAGTAAAAACTTTAGGCAACACACTAACAGTGGCATTATGAAGACTTAAAAATAGGAGGTACTGAAAGATTGAAAATAGGAAGATCTTTTAATTCCATGCTTTCTAATCTATCCTGTTTGTAAGGCCCTCTGGCATAAAGAAAAATACATTAAATCATTCAGTTCAGTGAAGTGTAGCACTGAAAATGGTAATAGTATGTAGATACCATCCAGAAATCAAACTGAATTACAGAGTCCAAGAAAAAGTTTCATTATATGAGACAGTAACTATGGAAATCAATTAATGAAGCAGATAAATCCAGCCCTGGGTCATGTCAATCAAGTAAAAACAGCCTGTGTGTGTGTGTGTGTGTGTGTGTGTGTGTGTGTGATTTGAAAATGATCTTCATAAAATAGAAATGATTCCACTAAAAATGTGTAAATACTGGTATTGCAAACAAACACTTTGATGCCATTGCTTTTTTTCGGTTTTCTCTTTTATAAAAGTAAAATCTGCAATAACAAAAAACTATATCACAGAAAATATGAGAAGTATAAAATCGAATTAGGAAACAATCTAGCACATATCAGAAGCATTTTGGTACCATTTTCAAGCTATTTTCAATGAATGGATGGATGTTTGTGCGTTACAAGACATTTATGTTTATTTTCCATCCTTGTAAACAGAAGTACCTCATAAAGTGTCACATTGGCACTGACCAATCAGAAGAGGCTGTACAGGAGATACTAGTAAAACTGTCCGTGACAGATGATTATTAGCCCTGGTGATGATCAGAATTTGCACAAGAATTGATTTCTCATTCGAAATCATCATTTAAAAAATGACTAGATTTTATCATGTGGACTAGATATAATTTAATTAATTATTCTTTTTAGTGTAATAAACACAATACAATAATGTACATGTTCATGATTATATACTTTCCCCCTTATTTTATATTATCTTGTCCTAATTTCAAAAGAGGAATTAAAAGGTGAAAATTAAAAATATTTCTTAAAATTCTTGGTACATATTGTTAAATGGCTTTACAAAAGAAAAATGAATTGTCCAACTCTTATATGTATGTGTATATATACATACAAATCTGATACTACTTCTACATTTTAATGTTACATATTAAACATACTTAGTATGCAATTTTGTAATATTTGGGGGAAAATAACCAGAAAAAAAGCCTTATATATTATATAATAAAGGTCTCCCATAATTCTTCTGAAATATTTTTATGTACATATGAAATAATTATATAGTAAGATCTAAATTTTGATAAATATGTGTGTATTTTTCTGTGTATATATATATATAACATTATTATATAAACATATGCATATATATGGTAACATAAGACATACAAGTGTAATGTTGTATCTGTAGATTTGTATCCTTTTCCTCAATTATATGTTAGGTATATTTTTATATTGTTACCCATATTTCTTTATTATTTTTAGTAATTACACTGTTTTACATTGTGTCGATGTAAAATATTTATAATTTAATCAGTCTCATCATTTTGGTATCATAGTCATTTTGATCTCCATTACTATTTATTCTAAATGAATCATATCTTGTATACACTACACACTCTTTTTGAACAAATTATTTTTAGAATAAATCCTTAGAATATGTGAAACGAATTTTGTTAATAAATTTAAATTTTTCATTCATATTTGATATTTGAGCTGTCAAAATGAATACCAATTTTCAATCTAATAATTTGGACTAAGAATGTATGTTGCTCTGGCCCCTGCCAACATTATGTATTATCACTAAACAGCACACATACACACACATAAACAGACACACTTTGGCAATTAAAGAAGTAAAAATGTGTGCCTCAATTTAATTTACTTTTTTTGTAATTATTTATAACAACGAAATATTTGAAGCAAACTAAAAGTATAACGACATGCTAATGGTGAAATAAATGTATACTAAATTCATCATGATTTCGTACAATGTTTAACATTTATTTATCTGCCATACATGTCACAAATACTTTTTTATGACAGTTTATGCTATGGAGTCATATTTAATTATGTGCAGTTCAATTTAACAAATATGCTTCAGTATTTATTCCATTAGTGTTCTTACACAAAGCTTTCCAGAACTTGTGACTAAAATGTATTTATTATTTTCTGTTAGTTCACTTATTTATTTTTATCATTCGGAGCCATTTTACATTAACCTTCCCCTACGATATGAGTTAAGATTGTAAGAATGCATACTATTTTCAAATAGTTAATCACTGAAATTTTCATATCACTTTGAATAGCGTAAACACAAAAGATTTTATTCTTTCTCAGGTACTGGGGAGAAGTCTAGAATTGGTGGTTTGACAATATCACTAGAAAGCTAGGATTCTTCTATCTTCTTCACTCCTTCTGTTTTCCATCCTCAAAGCTACCTCTTGATCCAAAATAACTATTACACAGTCTTAACATTCTACACAAACTGAAAGGAAGAAAGTGGAATGAGAGAAATGAGCCTTTCTGGAAATTCCGTACCCAGTTTTAATCTTATTTTTGAAAAGTAGTCATATTTGGATTGATACTGGAATGCATTAAATTCATTAGTTAAACCCTTCCTTATAATAATACTTTTTTTTTGGCATAACAAACTATCTTAAAACTTAGTGATGAGTTTCCCTGGTGGCACAGTGGTTGAGAGTCTGCCTGCCGATGCAGGGGACACGGGTTCGTTCCCCGGTTCGGGAGGACCCCACATGCCATGGAGCGGCTGGGCCCATGAGCCATGGCTGCTGAGCCTGCACGTCCGGAGCCTGTGCTCTGCAACGGGAGAGGCCACAACAGTGAGAGGCCCGTGTACCGAAAAAAAAAAAAAAAGAAAAAAAAGAAATGATGTTTATATGGTTAATGACTAAGTTATTTTTTTAACAAATGTAAAAATTATTATGATACATTTATTAGAAGATATAAAGATGTATGAGTTGGAAAGGAGAGAATATGATCAAAGTTTAAAATTTTATGTCATTCATTAAGCTACAAATGTCTCAGTAGGATAAAAAATTTCAAAGAATAAAGATTGAAGTATGTACTACATATAATATTTCTATATAAATTAACACAGCTTATTAATGAAAATGAAACCAGTTAATATGTCTATTCCAAAATTTACTTCAAAGTTTCCTCACAAAATGTTGTTATTTCATTATCATTCTGCCAAATATAGTGATATATGAAAACATATAATTTGCTAACACATTTTGTTCTCCTGAGTTTGTAAATTTAATTTTATAACATAATGGAAAACAACCATTACTAATCATCATTTAATGGTGAAGTAAAATAAGAGAATATGTTCCACAGCACAAAGGGAGTAGATAAAAAATCTTTGACAAAATGTGCTCTCTAGACAATGTCTTTTTTCATTGATACTTGGTATCTGAACCCAATAACACTGAAACAGAAAAATATAAAAAGAAGTACAAGCATCAGGAACTAATAGATATTTATTTCCTCCACCAAAACATCTTCTAAGTTTAGTAAAGGTACAGTTTGTCGGTTGTAGAACTCTAATACCTGCCCACAAAATTCCAGATTATAGAAAGTTCATGTGAGCACATCTTACTGCCATGTAAAGGTAGGTTAGACATTTCCTATCTCCATTAAAACTTCAGCCCAGAAATTACCCAGGTCCTCTTCCCAAATTCAGAGACAAAGAAAAGACTGTAAATCTTGTCTCACCTGTAACCTGTCTAGATTTCTTCTCTATTACATTTTTTTCACCTTTGTCTACTTCAGAAAACTGCAGACCCCTCAAAGCTTAAGCTTATATAGAATAAATTAATCTTCTGCACTGTATTTCTTCTTTTACTTCGGATTTACCTAAAATAAGAGGCTCTTGTTTTATAGTTTACGTTTGCACTCAATGTTTAATAAAATAACACTGCTCCATCCTTAATGCAGAGTTGTACTTCAGTTTATTAAAAAACATTAACAAATAAAACAATGAAAATATGAAACCCACAGAAGTGTTGAGTCTTGAGTCAGAAGTATAACTATTTTATCATTGATGTTCCCTTAAAGCTCTTTTATACCATATGCATCATTTAGAGACTAAGATTTTCCAGTCTCTACTTACACCAAATAAAGTCATTATGTAAATTATTTTAAAAACTTTCCAAATAAAAAATACCATCATTTTATGTTTGTTTTCTTTCTGTGGTTATGACTTTGTTGTCTAACTTCTTCTGCGATTTCTAATGATTATGTATTTTTTAGCAACTAGAGAAAGGGAGATGAATTGTAAAATAGAAAAAAAAAAAAACAGTTCATCTTATTATTTGCCTACCAGGCATGCTGACTGGAGATCTATGGAAATATATATTAGGAATACTTCTTCTAAACATATTTTTCATATGCTGAATTTACATAAAAATGTGTACAATATTATACAGAATATTTTGAAATGTCAAATGTAAGATAATGTTAATAATTTGCTAATTTGCTTTTTCTTAGTGCAGTTTATCATAAGTGCTGTAGTCTCATTTAAATCTAAAAAATCCAGTATACATTGATTATTTATCATCTAATGTGTCACAAAAATTTGCCACTGTTTTGCCTCCAACATATCTTTTCCTGTGTTTCATAACATAGCTTGAACAATTTCAGTGGCCTGAAGCAACTTTTATTATTTTACATATACCTATTTAATTTTTAACAGATTTCAGTAAAACTTAAAAAAATCCAATTTGATACACAATTCCAAAAACATGGGTGAATTAATATAAATTTGAGGAACACATACTATTTTTAATATAATCTAATTACATCAACAGAATTGTTTAGACTATATTAGCTTCTATTTATTTAAAAGTCTTCTCGGAATATGTGTTCAGAAAAAATAAGACATCAATAAGAGATATAGTAAATTCTTAAATATATATGCTATAAATGATGATAATATTGAATCAGAAAGTAAAAATTGATTATATTTTATTGATATACTCTTGAGCTTTTAGAGTGGAACAGGAAATAGAAAACAACATTAAGTTTTTTAAAGGGAATAATAGTGAGAGTAGACATCATTTCCATATTATTTATTTCATAAATTTTTATGTCATATATTTTTTAGAATATATGAATAAATGATAATTATTTGGTTATTTTAAGAACATTAGCATACCAATATAGTTAAATAGCAAACCTAGCTCCAAATGGCTTGGACAAAATTGAGAATAAGTGCTTTCTACAAGGCAGTTCAGGACTACATCTGGTCTGGCTTTAGATGTTACTTGTTCAAAGGTTCCAAACCATGTTATCAAACCAGGTTTATTCCATCTTATGGCTCTCGCTTTTGCTGTATTATCTGCATTATCAGGCCATATCAGTAGCTCCAGGCCAATGGTATTCTTAGTATTAGAGGATTCCTCAGAGTCCTTGCCTTTCTCCCAAGGGTGCAAAATAAATCACCAAAGACCAAATAACAAAGACACAGACAAAACCTCAAGCGTCATTGGTCCTTACCAAGTCATGTTCCATCACTGTGGAGGAAGAATGTGATGCTCAAACCTGAGTTATTATATGCCCCAGAGACTAAGCGTGGGCAAAAGAGCAGTTCCCTGGAACAGTGGTTCTCAGTTTGTCTGAGAAATGCAAATTCTTAGCCACACCTCACACCTGCTCAATCAGGAACTTTAATGGTGAGAACTAAAGATCTGATTTTCAACAAGCTGTCCAGGTGATTCTGATGCCTGCTCAAGTTTGAGAACCCTAATAGGACATGGATTTTGGAACTAGAAGAAAACATAGATGGTGGATGGAAAAAGTAACAGATATCCATAATAATTTCTTCAATAAAATAGCTGTAAGATATAAATCTATGCATTTGTAGTTTTATTCTTAAATGAATAGTTTGTTAAATTAGCTGATAGTTAGATAACTGAATACTGTATTCATTTATATCAATCGTCTGCAGAGAAATATTGAACTTTATTTCTACATTATTATAACTTTAAGATAAATTCATATTACAAAAATACAAAAATTATGAAACATATTTACTTCCTTTCTTTTTGTGTTTTCCTAATTAATTTTCAAAAATGCTGCAAGAAACAAAAAACAAAAAAGCAAAACAAAAAAAAGAAAAAAAAATACTGTAAGGAACGCACTTCAGGAATAAGAGTGTGAGAATTCTATACCCCTACCTAGCAAAATAATCATAACTGGTAAACATTGTTTAAATATATATATAACATTTGGGAATTGTCCTAAGAGCATATATCAAATGGGGACACATTCATTTTAGAAGAACTACTAAATCTTAGTAAAAACAGAATCTGTGGCTTTTGAGCCAAGACCTGTTCCTCTTCCCTGACCTCATCAAGATGGAAGCTAGGTGTATGCAGAAAGAAAGGGTGCTCCCTCCTTCCCCAACTACAAGCCTAGAGCTACAGTTGCTTCCTGGGAAAAAGAGATTTCCATCATTTCTCCTCTCCTGCAGTTCCATATTATGGAGGCTCTTTTCCAGGCAAGCACTGATGAGAAGTCTGGGGTTCCTTCTTTTACCCAGTGCCCACTTGTAAGGTGCGTGAACACTGGACTCAATGGTACTCATTCCTACTTACCCAGAAGAGTCAAGACAAGAAGACTACAGGCAACAATGCTTACCCAATATACCTGTTATAGAACAGAAGTATCACACAGAGAGAAATGGGCTGCTATTCTCACCGCATGGTCCAGAACTGTGGCATAGAAATTCTGCCCAGGGGGAGAGGCAGGCCATAAGGAATAAAGATCTCCACAGCATGCCCTAACGGGACTAACATTCTTTGGAACAGATTGTGGGAAAGTTCAAGCCTAAGGGGACTGCTGAAAACAGTGGAAAGTTTTTTGGTGAACAGTTAAAATGAGGCTGGTAGCTCATGATAACAACACATGAAACTTTGTACAATCTAGACATTTAACAGAGAGGACAGGGAAAGAAATAGCTAAAAAGAGCCCTCCTAGGATAGGAGCAAGCCTCAAATAATGCATCAAAATTACTCTTGCATAATTACCGAATTTAATTGGATCAGACTAGAATAATGATTGCTCCAGAGTGTCATCAAACAACAGAACCATCACCTAACAGTTAGTGGGTAGTGCCAACTGGATGGGATGTCAATGGATGCAGACAAGTTAGAAGCTGAACAAGGTCAGGAGAAGAGACAAAGAGAAACCAAATATAACCACTGACATGCCTGCGTGGATGGGTCCAGGGTGAATGTGCATATGTGCAAGATAAGTCCTTTGAGTTGCAACATCAGAGGCTGAACATTTTCTGCAGAGAAAATAGACTTCACCAAAATATTATGGCCAAATTACTAAACAAATCATAAGCAAAAATGCAAACAACAAGAAGAAGTTCTAGAGTAGGGGAATCAGTATTCAGGTTTGCTAAAATATCGTGTCCAAAATGACCAGTTTTCTTCCCAAGTCATTCTATAAAGTCAATATTTTCCTAATGTCAACATTAGATAAAAACAACACAAAAAAGAAAAGCACGTAACAGTATCTTTTATGAATACGGATGCAAAAATTCTCAACAAAATACAAGCAAACCCAATTCAGCAATATACAAATAGGACTGCTCATTATGACCAAGTGGAATTTATCTTATAAACCTAAGTCTGGTTCAACACCTGAAAATCCATTAATGCCATACACCATATGAGTAGAATAAAGAAAAAAAATACACGATCATTTGTATAGATGCAGAAAAAGTATTTGATATATTCCAAAAATCTTTGTGATAAAAATACTCAATTTCTAGAAGTTAGAGGGTAAATTCTTACTAACCCTGATAAAGGATATCTGTGAAAATCCAGCAGCTAACAGCATGCTTAATTTGAAAGACTTAAGGCTGTCCTCCTAAGATCAGGAAAAAGAAACAATGGTTTTCAATGCTTCTTTTTGATATTATAGAGAAGGTTGAGGTCGATGTGGAGCAGCTACTAAGGGGTATGGGATTTCTTTGGGGATTTTAGAAATGTTCTAAAATCGATTGTGATGTAGGTTTCACAGCTCTGTGTATATACTAAAAAACTAATGAATTATACACTTGAAATAGGTGAATTGAATTGTAAGTATACAAATTATACTTCCATAAAAGTATTTTTAAAAAGTAATAAATATAGGACCAAGACCTGCTGTTATGTAGAAAAAAAATAAGTGCTGGTAAACACTGTTAAATTCATTTGACCATTAGGTCCACCTTCCTAGTCGTGACTGCAAGAACCATTACAGACTCACAAAGAAAATAGATGCCTTACCACAGAATTAAATCGACTGAGAGGCTTTGAAAACATTGATTTTCAAAGTGGCTGCCTGATATGAAGACACTCGGAAAATATGGTCATTTGAAAATCATACACAGTTCCCAGGTCCAAATGAACAAGTGTTCAGTAGTGTTATACATAGTTAATGAACCAAGGGGATAAGTCCAAACTTGCCCTCAACAACTATGTGGTTTAAAGGAGTACCTCTTTCTAGTCAAACTGTTGTAAATGAGAAATAACTGAACAGGAAATTATGAATAATAATAATTAATAACGTGAGGGAAAAAACCCAAAGCACCCAAATGTATTTTACACACGTGCATGTTATTAGGAGTTCTGCCTGGGTGTGTGGAGGTGTCCTTGCACAAACAGTTGAAGTGTGAAAGCTTCAAAGAGTTTCTCAGACCACATGCAGTATCATTGTTTCTGTCAACTGGCGTTTCCTGGGTAGGTACTTTAAGGAAAAGTTAGGTAATATAAGGTAAAATGTGTTTCTTTGCTCTGTGACATTACTTTGAAAAGCTAATATTCACCAAAACTTTCAATGTTTTCTTTTACAGAATACCCTTAAATTATATTAGAAAACACCTGATAAATTCTGAGTGTAAAAATAATGCCCACCTTATAAAAAGAATGAAAGAGTAATTATCACCTGAAATCCCACAAAAACACTGATGAAAACATTTGCTTATCCATTTAAAACACACACACACACACACACACACACACACACTTCCCTACATCTATCTCCACAGATATTTAAAATTTTCCATTACTTATATTATTCTCTCCATTGAGTTTCATAATTTACTTTTTCTCCTAACATTACAAAAATAGGCATAATTTCATGTAAATACATTTTCATTTACGATAGCCTTTGTTTTTTGTATACTTTATTGAACTAGTTCACTCTTGATGTGGCTTGTATTATTTTACATTTTCTGTACTTAGACCTAGAATGTTTATTAAAGGGTATGCATTTTAACTTTCTGAATTTTAATGCTAGATTGCTCCCCCAAAATATGTCCTTTTACACTCCCAAGGGATAACTTTTATCCATAAACTTGTGGGAATTGTGCTGCCACTTTTTTCAACCTATTGTATTTGTAAATATTTAAAACAATCTCATCATTTCAAATTTTCTTTCTCTATTGACTAGTGAGATGAAGAGTGTTTCCTATTGGTTGGTCACTTGCATTCCTACTTTAAAAAATTGCCCCTATTCCCAAAATATTCTTTGGGAAAATCTGTTTCAGGAGCTTCCCATCCAAAGGGGGGACCCAGGGGTCAAGCACACATTCATTAAAGTGTGTGAAATGGTCTGAGGTCACCACATGACACATTCTCACACAAAGAGGATGTAAATCACAACCTGAAATCCTTATTCAATTTACTCAGAACCAGAATGCAACGTAAGGACTTTACATTCTGAGTCCTGTTTTCTCAGCTAAAAGTGAACTCCATCTTACTTATTTCCACATTCATTCTCTACTTAATGTTCAGACATAAAACATTTCATAAACAATATACACAGTGAGGGCTATGGTGAGGAATAAAAAGGGAAAAGAAAAAACATGGGATTCCAGTCTCCTAATCCTTTAACAGATCTTCTAATCCACTCGCCTGCCTCCTGTAATGAATGCTCACTCTGTCAGTAGGATTTACTGTGCTGTTGACTGGATTCTCGCTTCCTGCCCTCAGCCTGACTGTGTCATCTGCTTAGTTTTGTAGTTATGTCAATGTTACCTTTACATACTAACCAGTCTCTTCTAGAAATAAGGAAACAGAAAAATATCAGCTCTAATATGTATTTGTTTTAGAGAAGCCATACTTTCTGCCCAGGGAGAAATAAAGTTTGATTTGTGCTTTGTTGATTATAGAGGCAAAAAGATGCAGCTTTATTTAAGTAGAAGAGTTGGGACTTTTTTTTTTTTTTTTTGGCAAAAAAGGCCTGAGGTTATTTTCTCTATCCAATGTGTACTAGGTATAAGACTCATAATTTCAATGTCAATTTAAATATATCTTTTTCATTCTAGGTTTGAAGCTAATATAATAAATTTAATGGTTTGACTAATTATATAGTAACAATATTTCATAGTAAAACAGACTAAATAAAACTTTTAAACAACTAATATTTTTTTATTATTTAAAATACTTAATGTAGTTATATTATGAATATAGCCAGAATTGCTACCATGAGAAACAAATATTTTAAGGAGTAGGATGGTGGAGAAAAGGGAAAAAAATGCACTGAGAACCTAACGCTTGTGAGACATTTAACATGTATGTAGGTTTCTCCCTCCATCTGCAAATAGAAACCGAAGTGCAGGAAGGACATTAGGCTGAGTTATGGGAAAGTGATGATGTAGGACCAGTCAAAATCCTTTTGTCTGGTGCCCAAATATTTGATAACAGTTGATCTTTCTCTCCTTATTGAAATAGTCTCTTCATTTGGCTTCTCAAATAACACGTTTTGCAATTGTTTTTTTGTTGTTGTTTCCAGTTTCACTGGCTACTTGTTCTCACTTTTTTTGCTGGATGTTTCACCTTCCTGACTTAGACAGTAGGGTGCAGAATATTCACCCTAATATGCGAGCTACTCACTCTCCATGGTCTAAAGTACCACCTATTTGTACTTCCAATGTCATTCTCTCTTCTAAGTGCCAACTTAACGTTTCTACTTGAATGTCTTTAGGTACCTAAACATAACATATACCAAATTCTCTCCTCCCATAGTCTTCCCCCATCTAGGGAAGCAACAACCCATGTGTCCAAGTGTTCTGAGAAAAATTCTGAGTCATCCTTGATTTTCCATTCTCATCCACTTGATACCTGATCAAAAGATATGCTCTAATTATGAAATATATTATGAAATATGTATCTGAATTATCTCCAGCCTGGACCAGAGCCAAAACTACCTTCCAGTCCACCACTTCCAATCTTTCCCTCTCTTATTCAGTAGACTTCTCTACTCAGCCATCAGAAAAAATCCATTAAAAAGTAAATAACTGGCTTCTTACCACATTTGGAATCAAAGCCAAAATTCTTCTCAGGTTTCTACATCACACAATGTCTGTTAATCTCCTAATGACACTCTTTCTTTCTCACCCCCTCCCAAGATAATGGAAGCTCTTGGAGACTATGTATTTTATTTACTTTTTTGTCCTCAGTGCCAAGTGATTGATATACAATCTTTGTTAACTGAATGAGTGAATGAGGAGTTTACTGCTCGTCTAGAAAAGAGATAATTCTGATTTTATTCAGGTCATAGCATTAAGGATAGACAGAAGAGGTTAGATGAAAATATCTGTGTAGCAGTTTCAATACAGACTTCAAAATGGTTTGAACATTTTTATGGCTAGAATAGAGAAAAACTACCTGGTTAAAACTGCGAATATTGTCTTTATTTTTATCTGATATTGAAATTCATTTTTTGGAACAGACTTTCCTTTTGTTTTGTAAAATTGCCTTTAGTAGAATTTTTTTTTAATTTATTTATTTATTTATGGCTGTGTTGGGTCTTCATTTCTGTGTGAGGGCTTCCTCTAGTTGCGGCAAGTGGGGGCCACTCCTCATCACGGTGCGCGGGCCTCTCATTAGTAGAATTTTTGATGCTTGGTTAAGACGTGAATGTAGTGACATGACCTGAATGTCCATTTTTCACACTGAGAAGTTAAATGGCCTTTTTATTAATGGAAATTGGTAGGTCATGTTTTCTTTAGAGATTTAATTTCCTAAACAAATATTTAAACTGTGTTGAGTCAAACCGTGGAGCTCCTACAGCTGAGTGTTTCAATAGGAAAGGCAATCACTTCCTCCATTATGAGAAACTATTACTGACTTCAGGGCAGTAACTTGTGTTTGTCCATGTAGAGCTTTGTGTGACAGCAGGCCTCACCCACTCTGGTTTGTGTCCCAGTGGACAGAGCTTCAAAGTAGACAGACATAACATCAAAAGCATACCTCTTGCGTAAATGTGTAAATGAATACATTTTCCATTATCTCCACCTCAAAACCCCCCATAGGGACAAGTAAACAAGATTGACCTCTTCAGAAAATTGGGTTCTAAGATTCTTAGAATTGTGCAAAGGGAGTCCACTTAAGGGAATTTCTTGTGATGTGTGATATGTGGGTTGTTAAAAATGATTTTTATATAAAACTGTGTAATTCTTTTATCTTAATTTAACATGAAGTTTAAAAGTGTTTTTTATTGTAAGCAAAATATATTTGTTTGGCATTTTGTTAAATTATTTCCTGATAAGGATGTAATTATAAGAAAAATATGCTTATTATGTTTCTGTATAGGTAAAACTACTTAACCAATTATATATTTACATATGTAAAGACATCAATTTTTCCCATTTAATAGGTTACATAGTTACTTAAATCATTTTTAAAATAATTTATTTGATGAATGTAATACAAAGTATGTATTATATCAATTTGATCTGTGAAATATTAATTCCAAGTATTACAGACTTTTATTATGTGTTATGGCATCTAGCAGAGAAAAATAGACATTTATTACCTGATATTTGAAATCACTGCATATTGTGCTTTTAAAAATCAACTGGTATACTGTTAAAATAATTGCCATATCTTATTTATAAAAAATGATACAAATTTTGGAAAATTCTTGCTGTTGTGTTAAAACACTTTTCTTCAAGTATAATCGATTTGACTGATCTATAATTCCATAACTGAAAAGGGAAATTGAAAATAATCTTTACCAAATTTTTATTTTATTATCAACAATATTTGAGGTCTTAGAGATATCTTTATACACTCAGTAAGGAATTCATTTAGATTAATGTCTTTTACTAATCCATGAGCAGCATCTTGGGGAAACTTGACAGAATTATTTTCATTTTTATGTTCCTCATTAAATGTTTTATCTCAAAGTTAGTATTTCCTATATTCCCCATCTCTAAATTATGGTTCTTAAGGTGTAAATTATACAATAGGCATCTATAAATAAGAGCACATTAAAGCATTAGCACTACGGCAGCTATACTCTACCAAGTAAAAATTTGAAGGGAGATATGTATCGCTTTCTTATTTTATTTCCACTGACACAGATGTTTACTTGCTATTCAAATTCGTTACTATAGTTTTGCTTTAAAAAGGAGTAACTGAGTCAACACTCTTTGAAGTACCATTGGAAGCCACTAGAAATCCACAGTTTGCATTTGGGAAATACTGACACCAATGATTCATAGACAAACCTTCATCTATAGTGACATCAAAAATAAAACACTGGAACTTTAATGTTTAAAATCTGAGCTGCTTATGCTGAGTTAGGAAGTGGAAGTCCAAGTCCCACATGCCAGGTTTTTCCCTCACTCCCTGTAACATCTCGGAGCTTTCCTTGTAAGGCATGGTCTCCCAGAATCACATTTTGAAGACTATCACCTTGTGAAGTAGGATTACAATACATTGTGCCAGAAAAATAAAGTGAGGAAAAAAAATTTTAAACAGCATCTCATACAGAAAAGCTTATCTTTGGGATAAAGCTCCTTAATAGAAAATGTTCAAACTCTCCCTTTGGTAAAGATTATACACAAAATAGTGAGTGCATTTTACAACAGTTTGCAAAGAGTTTAAAGAAGCATAATCAGGTATCATTATACTGGTGAGCCAGGGGTCAAAGTAATTGAATTTTTAAAAAGGCACAAAGGATATCTGGTGACTTAAATTATAATTAGAGTGTGGTAACATCGTATACATAATGTGAATGCAAATATAAATGAAAAAAATACTTGAAGCTGTCTTTTTCTTTCATTTCTCTGGAATAACATGCCTAGCTTCTAAGGACTATGTGCGTGCCTGAGATTAGTTCCCGGAAATGTTAATATCACTTTTTTTTCATCCTCTCACTGATGTGAAAACACAGCTGGGAAATTAAATGCAAATGCAAACATTTCCTTAACAAAAGTCTTCTACTCTTGTAAAAGTCTTTTGTATCTATTTGTTTTAATGACAAATCCTATTCAACATTTGTCACTATTAACTAACAACATGGATTTGATTCAAAAATGAATAGTCAGGTCATCTAAGTCTTTTTGGAATATTGCTTTCCAGGCTCTTCTTGGCTCTAAAATTATTGAATTTCAAATAATTTTCTCACCTACTCTGCAGATGAATTTCATTTGATGTTCAGCTCAGATTCCATATATCTCCTTTTAGTTCACTTATTTTAGGTGATTTTCCCTAACTGATATTTCCAGTTCCTTTAAATAGTCTGATGTATGTAAATTGCAATGATGTCCTTCCCTATAACAACACTGTTGATCTATCTATATGCATAACTAACCCCATGGTACTTAACTAGCTACTTCCTCCTTCTAGACAATTTCCATTTTAATCATTCTCACAACTTTTATTCACTTAAATATATTGAATTATATTCTTAGCCAAACTACTTTTTAAATGTCATATCTCATAAGGCATGATTGATTAGTTTTTCAGGCTAAATATACTAAATGTCACTAGAAGGGGATCATGGAGGCATGTTAATCCTTTTGGGCCACTAGAATGCCACAGAGGCTTCTGGGACCTGAATAGCTATTGTTAAAGCAAGTCTTTATTAAAAATACTCAGAGTTATATAAGGCTTTTTCTAAGGGTCACCCTCACATTTACGGAAGACCAGCTACAATGTTTTCTAGAGAATATTTGATTTTATAAAAACAGAAATCTGCGAGGACAAGTCATCCAAGAGGGCTGCCAGGAAGTGCATTTCTGAAACAAGAATGAATCTTTATAATTAATGTGCACATTTAAGGCATATTTTCACCTGCAGAAGTGTCATTTGTAAAGAAATGAGGAAATATAAAGACTTGTAGCTAGAAACATATTTGATAAGCAGCTTCCTCCATCTACTAAAATATGTGAAAATAATGATATCTAAACCAAAACTCAGACAATAAGCAATTTGTTGGCAGAGTATAGAGGGATTATCCACTAACTGTAATACTGATTGAGCTTGGCAAGAAAAAACAACAGTGGACAATTTATGTTTTTTTCATAAAATAAGCAATTGATTTCCTTCCCTCTCTTTTTCCTTTAAGCAGGAGGTCAAGAATCTGTACTAAACAGAATATGGGCAGGGTGAAATGCCTTTAGGGTAGCCTAAATGTTGAAACTATTCTTCCCTTTGCTCTCTACTCATCTTTCTGTATCCATTTACAGACTGTACATTTAAAAGACAACAACTGGGAATTTAGGGAGAGGAATATTAAGTGTGCACTGAATCCTTGGAGATGGAATGGCTTTAAAAAGTTAGAATAATGCCTGGCAAACTCAGATAGGATTAGAGGCATGGACCTCAATATATACACCTATTTCCCTGCAAGTAGGAGTTAAACACTAGCCATGCTCACTGCACAGGACAGATGCCTGGATTATGAAGAGCATGTTGAAGAACGAGACCAACAACAAAACAAACCAACACCGGATTTTGCAAATAGTCTATAAACAAAGAGGAAATATACCCCCCAAAAAGAAATATACATTTGAAGCTACTTCTAGAGGAAAAACGTGTTACTGTTTAGGTGGTCAATGAAATTCAAAATAATATTAAATCTACAAAGGAGAATGAAAGGCTGTGAGAAGAGTAAAGTAGTTTTGAATGGATTTAAAGGTGAAATAAAAGTAAAACTGAATGAGATTCAAAGGGATAGGCTCTTGGAAAGAAAAGATCACAAGGAAGGCAAAATAGCATTAGCAGAATTAAAAATTACAGTTGATCCTTGAGTAACCCGGGTTTGTGTTTTGAGGGTCCACTTATATATGGATAGTTTTCAGTAGTAAATACTACACAATCCATGGTTGTTTGAATCCACAGGTGCAGAGGAACTGTGGGTACGATTCAGGTGCCAACTATAAATTATGCACGATTAACTCCTGTGTTGGCCAAGGGTCAAATGTGTATTTAAGGCAGTAAGAGCAGACTAGGTAATGCAAAAATCTAATCAGAGGTGCTGAGAGAAAACTTGAGAACATTTTCCTAAGGATGTAGGAAAAATAAGATGCAAATGAATAGAGGTGTACAGAAGGACACAGAGCAGGCCACACAAATACTGTTCATGTTCTTGAGTAGATGCCAGAACAATCAAATGAGCATTGTCAGTAAATAATTTTAAATAATTTAAATAATTTTAAAATGAAGAATGGTTACTTATTCTTTTATTTTTTATATAATTTTAAAGGTTACTTTCCATTTACTATTATTACAGAATACTGGTTCTATTCCCCGTGTTGTACAATACACCCTTGAGCTTATCTTACACCCGGTAGTTTGTGCCTCCCACTCCCCACTGGTAACCACTAGTTTGTTCTTTATATCTGTAAGTCTGCTTCTTTTTGGTTATATTCACTCATTTGTTATATTTTTAGATTCCACATATAAGTGATATCATATAGTACTTGTCTTTTCTGTCTGTGCACAATGCCCTCCATTGCTTCAAATGGCAATATTTCATTCTTTTCATGGCTGAGTTGTATTTCATTGTATGTATATGTATTATATGTATATAATGTACTATATATATGAAGATGTAATATCTTTATATATATATATATATACATATATATATATATATATATCAACTTCTTTATCCATTCTTCTGTTGATGGACACTTAAGGTGCTTCCATATCTTGGTAATTGTAAATAATGCTGCTATGAATATTAGGGTGCATGTATTTCTTTGAAGTAAAGTTTTCTGGGTTTGGGGGGTTTTTTTTGGACATATACCCAGGAGTGGAATTGCTGGGTTATATGGTAGTTCTATTTTTAGTTTTTTGAGAAACCTTCATACTGTTTTCCACAGTGGTTACACCAATTTACATCCCCACCAATAGTGTAGGAAGGTTTCATTTTCTCCATATCCTCGCCAACATTTGTTATTTGTGTTCTTTTTGATGGTAGCCATTCTGACAGGTATGAGGTGATATCAAATTGTGGCTTTGATTTGCATTTTCCTGATGATTAGTGATGCTGAGCATCTTTTAATGTGCTTGTTTGTCATCTTCATTTCTTCTTTGGAAAAACGTGTATTCAGTTCCTCTGCCCAATTTTTAATCTGGTTGTTTCTTTCTTTCTTTCTTTCTTTCTTTCTTTCTTTCTTTTGATATTGAGTTGTATGAGCTGTTTATATATGGTGGATATTAATCCCTTATTAGTCATATCATTTGCAAATATCTTCTTCCATTCAGTAGGTTGTCTTTTGGTTTTGTGGGTGGTTTCCTTTGCTGTGCAAAAGCTTTTAAGTTTAAATAGGTCCCATATGTTTATTTTTGTTTTTATTTCCTTTATTTTAGGAGATGGATCCAAAAAATTATTTCTGTGATTTATGTCAGAGTGTTCTGCCTATGTTTTCCTCTAGGAGTTTTATAGTATCTGATCTTACATTTAGGTCTTTAATCTATTTTGAGTTTATTTTTGTATATGGTGTTAGAGAATGTTCTAATTTCATTATTTTTCATGTAGCTCTCCTGTTTTCCCTGTACCACTTATTGAAAAGGCTGTGTTTTGTCCATTGTATAGTCTTGTTTCTTTTGTCATAGTTTAACTGAGCATAAGTGCCAGGTTTAATTCTGGGCTCTCTATCCTGTCCCATTGATCTATATGTCTGTTTTTGTGCCAGTACCATATTGTTTTGATTACTGTAGCTATGTAGTATAGTTTGAAGACAGGGTTCTTCTTTCTCAAGATTGTTTTGGCTATTTGGGGTCTTTTGTGTTTCATATAAATTTTAAAATTATTTTTTCTAATTCTGTGAAAAATGTCACTGGCATTTTGATAAGGATTGCATTGAATCTGTACATTTCCTTGGGTAGTATGCTCATTTTAACAATACTGATTCTTCCAACCCAAGAACAGAGTGTATCTTTTTATCTGTCAGGTCTTCTTCAGTTTCTTTCATCAGTGTCTCATAGTTTTCAGAGTGCATGTCTTTGCCTCCTTAGGTAGGTTTATTCCTAGGTATTGTATTCTTTTTGACGTGATGGTAATGGGATTATTTCCTTAATTTCTCTTTCTGAAACTTCATTGTTGCTGTACAGAAATGTGATGGATTTATATATATTAATTTTGCAACTTTACCGAATTCATTGATGAGCTCTAGTAGTCTTCTGTTGGTGTCTTTAGGATTGTCTGTGTATAGTATAATGTACTTTTTATTAGGAAAAAAATAACTTCCTTTTTGGAACTGAAAAAATACCTACATACATAGATCAAGAAAGTTCATCATATTCCAGATACAATAAATGGAAAAGTTAGCTAAAAGATATCCATATACACTATAGACAAAACACACACACACATATGTATGTTTGTAAACACACATTCCTGTATATATGTGTATATATATTAATACATGTGTATATATATGAATTATTTAAAAAATTTCCTCTGGAATATAAAACATTAAAAGACATTGTAAGATGTACAGACATTGCCTACGATGCAAAAATTTTTATGTATACATGTTTGTTTGCTTTTTTTAAGTTTTTATCTGAAAACAATAAAAAGACAATCACATATGCACCTTTATTCAGAAAAGTTACTAATTAATGTCCTATCTATAAAAATTTCTTGAAGTTATATCATGGATAAATGACATGAATCAAAATTAAATGCTAAGCATTTGGGCAAAGGCATACAAACATTTTTTTTTTTTAAAGTTAGAAACATAAGATTTAACATGAAACATCTCTATGATATAGTTAACGGAAAAAAACAAACTATAGACCCATGAACATCATATTCTAACAATTCATAATTGCTTGCACATGTTTCAAATAACTGGAAATTCACTTAAGTGGTTTGTGAAATGGATGCCTCCAGGGAGGTGGATTGTTTTGGGGAAAAGGGAAAGGGCAAAACTCTTCTGTCCCGTTGAGTCTATAAATTCCTCAATATTATTTATTTTGTACCATGTGCATATGAAAATTTACTTGAAAGAGAAAATACAATATATAAATAAAATATATGAAAATATTACATAATAATAAATAAACATATTTTTGAAAAATATATTCATAAGATTTAGTGACAGCAAGCATTTTTGGTAATGTTAATTCAGTGCATCTATGAAAAGAAAAACTTCATAATATACTTCAATGTTTGGAGTCATCTGGATATTCAAGGAGAAAGATTACCTAAATCATAGGAACCACGATAAGAGTGGCTAAGTGTACTGGGCCATGTTCTAAGGACTTTATACATATCAAGACATTTAATTCCCATTACCACCCTGTGAGGTAGCTTGAATTATAATCCCCATTTCAGAGCTGAGGAAAGAATCCATTAAGTAATCTACCCAAGGTAAAAACGTGAGCAGCAGAGTCAAAATATAAACACAGGCCTTCTGACCGCACAGCGCACAAAGGAATTCTGCTTCTACAATGGACTCAAAGTAAAAAGACTATTTAGTGATATGGACAATTTTGATGTGATGATAATTGAAAGAATACTAGAATGCAACTCAAATAATCTGAACATAATTCTGAAAGAATAACTAAATGTATACTATACACACACAAATAAGCTGGAAGGAAATATGAATAGAGTTTTAAACTCTGCTGGTATCACCTATGATTATTATTATTAAATACACCACATTTTATAAAGACTAAAATGCAATGTCATTCCTTTCATTATCATAAATATTAAAAGTACACTAGTTGCACATAAGTAGTTAGCTAATTAACTAAGTAAGTATACCTATAGAACTGTTCCTCTGGGAGCTGATAGCCTCAAAATGCCGCAGATCAAGGAAGTTATTGTCAATTAAGGAATTCTAACCTACAAAGAGGTAATCAGTGCTCTGCCAAGAAATCAACCCAGAAAAAATATTTTCATGTAATTTTTATTGTTTCTGTGTCGGGATGAAGAAAAGCATTAAAGTACAATGAAAGTATAATTTATCTTTTGCATTACATATACAAGTTTTCATTTAAAAATTGAAGAGAAATGAGTTATTTTGAAGAGATATTCTGATTGTTCAGAGACATTGCCTGCCTATTATGATGCTGAGCTAGGAGTCAAATATTAATTTAATTGCTTCTTTCCTGTATCAAATGTGAAATTTATAGTGGCTGAAGATGTACCCAAGTGAGGGATCCTGTTGTTGCTGAATTTGTAAACAGATTTGAAAACTGACTTCTTCATTTACCTCATAAGACTATATTTTGAGATAATAGTGGTCTTTAGTTATTTTTGTCTCCATATATTTTAAAATGATTTGAATTATTGTTTATTCTTCACAAGCCAAAATTAGAGAGAGGTTGTGTATGAACATATCTGCTCCTGATTGAAATTCCACCAGAATCAGATATAGTTCTAGCCCCAGGTAGACACATGTGATTCTGTTTCAGTAGTTTTACTGAATAGAGAGAGGCTGGCCAATTTGCCAAGTACCATTTCACTTTATTCATTTTACTGAATGACTAACCTACCAAATTGCTGAATAGTTTTTTTGAAAGTTGTCATTTGTTATCTGAGAGCTCTGTCTCTGACTCTGGTCCTCTATCTTCGTGTGGAGCTGTGTGGAATTTTTCTCTAACCTGACATGTAGCTTACTGTGTGTTGAAAACATAAGCCTTTATCCACTTATGCTCCTCCCACTGTCCACTAGAGCGTTAGACTCTTTGTCATTAAAGTAGCAACAAATGATAATTGTAAATGTAAGAGAAGAATTTCTGAAAAAGGTGATGTTTCAGTTTTGCAAAACTTGCACTAGAGAAAGGAGAGGAAAATGTGTTCAAGGAAAAGAAAGTAGCTTTTTTAAAACCATGGTTGAAAACAAAGCAAGGCAAGTTCCAAATGTGCTGAGTCAAAATCTATGAGGATGGAAAGTGATACAAACAGGAAAACGAGGGAAGCAACTAAACTGATCTCAAAAGGGAAGCAGGGAACAGATCCCAAGAAGTCCATCTTGATCCCTGAAGCCAGAGAGAGCCATTGAGAGACTCACAGCAAGATAGCAACATTTTTAAAAGTTAGAAACATCATCTTGTTGGCAGCTTAAAGATCAGAAATTAAGGTGAGAATTTTTGAAACAGAAATATTAATTAGGAGACTTGCAATAATCTAGGCAATCAATGCTGAAGGACTAATCAATTAGTACAAATGTGGATGAAGAGGGGGCATTTTTGAGAGATATTTAGTTAAGTAGATTTGTAATGTTGATGACTAATTGTCTGTTTAAGCACGGGAAAAAGAAACGAAGTGAAAAGATTCGGGCATGGAATATTGGTGCTTAACTCATAGAGGAAATAAGAGATTGATAATAGTTTGGAAGGGATGATGGTAATGTTGGTTTATTTTTGGACTTAAGATGCCATTCAAGGGAACTTGTATGGTAATTTATCAAACTGTGTGTGTGTGTGTCTGGATTTGAGCTCAGAAGGGAGAGAGATAAAGATTGGGACTTAGTATAACTGAAGTTATATATCACACAGGAAATATGTATCAGTAAAAGAAAAATTTAACAAGTATTGGTGGAAAACGGAAGGTACATGATGGAGCCAGGGAAGAACTCACATAATTCTATCTATGTACTTTATTCTCTTCTGCTGCAAAGAATTTATTGGAAATGGCAGTTGTAACAGTCTATTACAAATACATACATATATATATGTATATATTTGATTCTCTCTGTCTTTCTCTCTTTCTCTACTTCTCAGTTAATAATCGTGGAAAGAGAAGATTTGGACAAAAGAGAACTTCAAGATACTGAAAACCTTCCACCTCTAGGAGATAAGACTTTTCACATGCTCTCTAATTGCAAATATCTTTCCTCTCCTTCTATGATTTAGCTGCATTACTGCTTAGATTTCCACAATTACAGAGTCCACATTAATCTCTATAGTGTGTCACAAGGAATGAGAAGGGTACCTAGTTGTAACAATGCCAAGGGAGGTATTAAAAAAAAAAACAGCCATTAAAAACTAGCAGACTAATGGTGAAAGTTACCAGACACTTCTTCCTAAATGGAGAGGTAGACAGCTGCTGAGGAGAGTGGGTAAACTGGCACAGGAATTAAGAAGGGAACTGACAAGAACACAATTAGCTTGTTAGACATTTCTTATCTGAAAGTCAAGGTATTACAACCTCCAAAGGATATGAATGCCACTAACTGTGGTAAGCTGTAGCAAAGGGGTCCAAGAGAGGAATGGATATTCTGTGCTGATGATATAAAGTAGTCAAAGCCTGGGATTTTAGGAAACTGTCTGCATCTGCTACCATGATGTCTAAATCTGGAAGCTCCTCTGGACATAGGCAAACTAGCGATGGGGGAGGAATCAGCAGACAAACCTACAAGCATCATGGAGGGCTCACATCGAAATGCTAAGCACAAAGCATCACTGCAGCAGATGGGACAGGCATGATTAGATGTAAAGAAGAAATCTGTCTGTAGGTAGAGTCCAAGCTGGTGGAGTGGGACCTACTGCTTACACAGTAGATGTGCAAGATACATTTAAGACTTGGATTAGAATGTTCTCTCATATCGTAGTAGGCAGAATAGTGGCTTTTCAAATATGCTTGTGACCTAATCCCCAGAACCTCTGAATATGTTATGTGGTAAAGGAGACTTTGCAGATATAATTAAGGTGCTGTCCTTAAAACAAGCAGATTATCTAGGATCCAGGTGGGCCCTATCTTTATTCACATAATTCCTAAAAAGCAGTGAACTTTCTTTAGCGGGTGTCAGAGAGATGCCTCAGAAAGAGAAGTAAGAGAGATTTGAACTATGAGAGGGACTTGGCCGGCCGTTGCTGGATTGGGACTATCTGGAAAATACAAAATGAATGCGGGCAGCTCTAGGAGCAAAGATAGACCCACACTGACAGCCAGAAAGTAAATGGAGCCCTCGGTCCTACAACTGCAAGAAACTGAATTCAGCCAACAATCTGAATGAGCTAGGAAGCAGGTTCATCCTTGGAATCTCCAGAAAAAAACACAGCATTCCCTATGCCTGATCTCAGCTTGTGAGACTCAGCCTAACAGCTCTGAACCACGACTTCTGACCTACACAATTGTGAGACAATAAATGGGCTGTTTTAAGCTGTTTCATTTATAGAAATCTGTCACGGCAGCAACAGCAAACTAATAGGTGGGTAGTAAGGTGTGATATTGCTATGAACTTAGATCACATTAATAAAATTATGATGTCAAGGTAGCACAATAGAAAATTCTTAAGTATTCCCCAAAGTCAATCTGAGGTGTATTTTATTTCATCTGCATATCCCTCTCTAAAAAAGACAGTGAGCAAAATGATGAAAAACAAAAATTCAGATGACAAAGAAATCAACCGACTTTAAACCACCTTACACATGTGATTCAGTAATATACACAAGATAACTGATTTCCTGTGAAAACTACACAATGAAATAAAAATTTTAGGTGTGACTAACATGTGAAATATAAAGACGGGTAGAACTTCTCTGTAAGTGGGCAGAATATGATAAGTCTGTGATGGTAAATAATGTCCTTTCAGATCTCCTAATAACACTTAAACGAACAGACATTATTTAAAAATTCTTCCCCAATATTATGAGATAAAATGCTGCTCAAATTCATTCATAGCTGTTCTGTGCAGCCACCCAATCATCCATCTGCAAATGACCTTGAAAATTCCAGAAACCTGCCAAAAAATGCATGGTCCACCTGTCATCACTTTTAGGAAATGGTACCCCAGAAGCCAGCATGTTAGGAGGTCGACAGAGTCTGCCTCTCCATCTCAGTTCTCAATTCAGGGAGTGGCATATATATGCCACATGTGCTTTCCTGTTGTTTAAATAACACTGAGCCCCTACTGCCTCCTTTTAAGCCAAGATATCCTGTGAGGGAGTGTGAACATAACACCAAAATCCATTTATAAAAGTTAGGTTTAAGAAAGTTTTAGTGCCTACTCTAGCCCACCCCCTCCATTTTATAACCCCCCCAAATAACTCTAATAAAATGAATGTTTTGCCCTCCTCTACCCATCACTTTCCTGTAGTGAAAGTTGAGAAGCATGGGACCAAGAAGGAGAGAGACAGCTGAGAATATTTTACGATGCTGAGCATGTCAGATTTTCAGCTTCATGGATTTTAAACACACACTTCTGAATAACTCTGCCCTCAGACCTGCTCTTTCTAGTCTAGCAGTCTTTAAAAAGATGGCAATTACCACTTCATCATGTTCAGTGATATGTGATTTGTCTCCTTTTTATTCTTGTCAGTGATTTAAGCATTTGAAAGGAAGAACAAAAATAGGTATTTTAAGCAGAGGCAATTCTGAATTATAAAAATCTACTAAAATATGCAAGAAACCATGTCTTCCCGATTTGAAATAAAAGCAAACAAAATCTTACTATTCTGTGTATAACCATTTATTTCCACAGGCATTTATGCTGAAGTTAGGGGGTAGCAGTTGGTCAACGATTAAAACTGCCTTCCAAGGACTTTCAGATATTGGATATGGCAGTGATGGATGGAGCCTCATATATTCTTTTACACAGAGTCTCAGGGGAGAAAGTAGTGATGGGCTCCCAGAGTGTGTGACCCTCCAGCAACATGGAGCATTACCTCTACTTACGTGTAGATGTAACAGTGTAGTATTTTATTTCTGTATATGTTTACTTCTTATGAGAAATTAGAAGTATTTTCAGCCTAGAATATTCTAAATCAGAATTTTTTGGAATTGTGTGTGTGTGTGTGTGTGCACCCATGTTTGTGGGTTCTATTCAGCTTTTCCAAGAGGAATGCTTTTGTTATTTTATGTCAATCTTATTCACTTCTGTTCATGCCAATTTTATTCAAATTCTGTGTTTTCTGGCTTCAATTCTTTTTCCGTGTGTTTGCACATACTGAATTATATGACAGAAGAACTTTGCATGCAACTAATATTCCTTTGAGAATTATAAAGTATTCATATTATATTGGAAACTTTGTTTCTAGACTACAATGCCAAAGGAATTATAAATGAGTATTTTTTGAGATGTTTTTCAGGTATATAGTACTTTTCTGAACCCATTTACAACAAATGAGAAATAGGAAACATCAAGTATCTAAATCTAAAACACTTTCTTAGAGAAGGTGATATATTCCATTGTATTTGTATTTTGTTTACTTATTTAATATAAAATAACTTTATTTAAAATTAATTCTAATTTTATTTTTTAAACATATTTTAAATAACTTTTTGTAAAGAATGTACTGAACCAATCAAGATTCTCCTACAGTGGTGTCCTTAATAGATGGACTCAAATCAACTCTTCACAGGAAAAGCTAGTACAGAAAGTTTGCTGCTGTCAGAATCTATCTTCAGTTGTTGACCTTTCACTTCCCCTTTCAGCCAGATTCTCACAAATCTAACCCTTTCTCTGAAATGATGCATTGGCTCATTAGCCAGAATACTGAGCCTACTGTCCATAAATTTTGAATCAACACTAATTTATATTTTCTTGCTTGCACTTGACTGTAGAAGCCACAAGAGATTTGGAAGGATTTCAGATTTGCAACTGAACACTGAATTACTCAGAATCTTATGCTAGGTAAATGAAAGTTGTTAATGAAAACACTAATAATCTCATATCAGAATAAATGGAATTTGGGGGATTTAAGTATCCATTGTAAAGAAAGCAAACAAACACATTCCTAGTGCCCAAGTGAAGGGAAAAATATGAGTACAAAAATATATGTATATTAATTTTTAAGATCATCTATTATTTTTATTGGACAATTTTTTTAGAGCTGTTTTAGGTTCACAGAAAAATTAAGATGGTATAGAGATTTCCCATAAACCGCCTGCACTTCACATGCACAGCCGTCTTCACTATCAACATTGTGCACCAGGTGGTATATCTGTTACAACTGATGAACCAATATTGACACATCACAATCCCCTAAAGTCCATAGTTGACATTAACGTTCACAGCATGTTGCACCTTCCATGGGTTTGAGATAATTTATTTTTATTATAATTAATTTTTACTTATAGTTACCAGTCACTATCAAGTGAGGTTTCTTGTCTATTACTAATATTTTCAATCAATATGTTAATTCTTACATCATTGAGATAAAATTGGTGTAGACTAAACTGCATATATTTAAATATATGATTTGTTGAGTTTTAATATACATAAATACCCATAAAACATTACTACACTCCAGATGATAAACATATCCATCACCCCAAAAGTTTTTCTGTATCCCTTTGTAATCTTTTTCTTGCATTCCCCCAATCCCAGCCCTGCACCACCCCCAGACAAAACACTGACTCTCTTTTTGCTATGGCAGATAAGTTTGCATTTTCTAGAATTTGTATAAGTGGAATCTTGTACATGATATTTTTTGTCTGGCCTCTTTTACTCAGCATAACTATTTTGATTTATCAATTTTGTTGTGTGTATCAATAGTTGGTTCATTTTTATCATTGAGGGCCATTCTATTATATGGGTGTACCACAATTTGTTCATCCATTTACCAGTCAATAGGCTTTTGAGTTGTTCACAAATTTTGACTATAACAAATAAAGCTGACATAAACCCTCATGTATAAAATTACGTACGACACATCCTTTCATTTTTATTTTGTAAATATCTAGGATGACTGTATGGCAGCTCTATGTTTAACTTTTGAAAAACTACCTGATTCCAAAGTGATTATTCTATTTTGTATTGCTATCAGCAGTGTATGTGAATTTCAATTGCTCTGTGTCTGTCAACATTTGCTATAGGCGATCTGTAATTTTAGCCATTCTAGTGGGACTGTAGTAGTATCTCATTGTGGTTTTAATTTCCATATCCCTAATGATTAATGGTGTTGAGCAGTTTTCATATGAATATTTGTCATTTGTATATCTTCTTTAGTGAAATTTCTGTTCATGTTATTGCCCATTTTCAAAATTGAGTTTTTTTGTCTTTCCATTATTAGGCTGAAATGAATTTTTATAGTTTCTAGGTAATGTCCTTTGTAGAATATATGGTTCTAAAATGTGTTCTTATTCTGTGCTTGCCTTTTCATTTTTGTAGTGGTGTTTTTTAATGAACAAAAGCTTTGATTGTTATGAAGACAAATTCAGTGATTTTTTTTCTTCTGTAGTTGATGTTTCTTAAGTATATTTAACTAAGATTTGCCAACCCAAGGTAAGTGAAATTTTATTCTATATTTCCTTTCATAAATTTGATAGTTTTATCTATAATTCATTTTGAGTTAATTTTAGTCTGTAGCATGTAGTAATGGTTAAAGTTTATTTATTTATTCATTTATTTTGCCTATGCATATCTGTTTGTTCCAGTACCATTTGTTGAAAGATTGTACTTTCCTCAGTGTACGGCCTTAACACCTTTATCAAAAATGAATCAACCTTATACATATGCTGTTTCTTGACTCTTTTTTTCTATTCCATTGTTCTGTATCTCTATATTTATGCTCACAGAATTCAGTCTTTATTCTATAGCTTTATGTTAATAATACATCTAAAACCTAGACGTAAGTCTCCAAACTTTTTTTTCTCTTTATTCAAATAATTTTGGCTATTCTAGATATTCTTTGTCTTCATATACATTTTTGATCTTAATTCAAAAGTCTCCTGGGATTTTGTTTTCCATTTTATCTATCCATAGACCAATTTTGATAGAATTACCATGTTTTGTTTCCTGAACACTATGTACTTTTCTATTCATTTAAGTCTTCTTCTTGATCTCTCATGAAAATTGTCATTCTAAGTAACTGATTTTGCACATTTTTGTCAGATTTATCCTTAACAGATTTCATGTTCTTTGTTGCTACTGTGGGCACTTAAAAAATTAATTTCCAGTTTTTCATAGCTAGTTTATTAAAAGCAGTTGAGCTTTGTATAATATAGTGGCATGATATCCTGTGTCTTTGCAAAACTCATTTATTAATTCTAGCACTTTTTTTCATATATTCATTAGTATGATAGTTTTGTTTTCAAATAAACACTTTGACTTCATTTCTAATCTGTATAACTTTCAGGTCCTTTTCTTCCCTTTTTGCACTGAGAGAACATCTAAGACAGTGTTAAATATAAGTGGAAGGAGCAGACAAGTATTTTTTCCTCAATCATAGGAGAAAACATTCAATCTTTCAACTTTAAGTATGATTGCTGAAGGTCTTTTGTAGATGTCTTTTAATAGGTGATAAAGTTCCCTCCTATTTCAAATTTGTGAAGATTTTATCAGTAATATATGTTGGAATACTTTAATTATTTTATATTTATCACTTTAGTAAAATTACCAAGCTTTGTTTCATATGTTTCCTTAATTTTGTAATTAAAATTTATGAAAACATATGATTATATTTTCTTTCATATATGGAAAATTGGTATTTCTTTTAGAAATGTAGGCAGCCACAGGAATTATCTAGACTAAGTCTATATTTAGAGATACAGATTATAATTCCCAGTTTGTTTAAATGACTGTCGCAGGGTTACTCAACGCACAAAGTAAATATATAGAATTTCCTTTTTTGTCCATTGTCTCTCTTCTTTAAAATACATGAATAATGTTTTTGAATTAAATTTTCAATCTGTTTGCTAATCTACATTGTACATTCAATGAGAAAATAGGAATAGATCTTTAAGAATTAAATAATACTATTATAAATTCATTTTAATGGATGAGAAATATTTTGTCTTTTAAACATTATATCACATATAAACACTTTCACAAGCGTGTATTTTATCATAAGTATTAATGATATTTTCAGTCAACAAAAGGAGAAGTAAAATTTAGGTGCCAATAATATAAACAAAATTATTTAGTTACTTTTACAATGACAGTAAAATATTTCTAAGTAGTTTTATTTTTTATTATTTACAATAGATACAGACAGCTAGGGCCAAGTTTCAGTGAATTAATGGCCTTTGAAACCTTGTACAACTTATCTGTTATCTCTAGGCCTTTTATTTTCTGTGTAAGTATAGGTTTTAAAATAAATGATTTTTTGATTCAAATTTTTTGTGATTTCTGATTGGTCTGACAGGTGATGAATATATATTAATTAACTTTTTGAAATGTGCTTTACTGAAGGTATCTCATTTTATGTGTATCTCAAATCAATGTGGCTATTTCAATATCTACTATATTCCCTTTGATTCTATGAGAAAATAAAATATTTTTGTTTAACAAGTAGTCAGTCTTTTGAATTGAATCTAGAAGAATCAAGTTAAATATTTAAGAATTAGGCGATTTCCCTATACTTTATTATCATCTGCTTCTTCCAAGATCAGTAAACTGAAGTCTAATTGAATCTGTTAATTTTACGCAATTTTTAGTTATGAAAATTTTCTATTTGATTCAGACTTTAAAATTTGTATAGTATAAGTAATACTTTTACTTGTTAATGTATGGATAATGTCAGCAATAATGATCAGAGGGATAATTTTAAATTACTGGTCACTGAGAATTTAATAAGAGATAATAGTTTGTGTTTACATTTAATTAAATATACAGACTTCCCAGTATAATTTATAACAAACTAATAATTTATATTGTATATTCATTCTTAGAAGGAATGTGGGTCAAAAATCTTATTTGGGGCTTCCCTGGTGGCGCAGTGGTTAAGAGTCCGCCTGCCGATGCAGGTTTGTGCCCCGGTCCGGGAAGATCCCACATGCCACGGAGCGGCTGGGCCCGTGAGCCGTGACCACTGAGCCTGCGCATGCAGAGCCTGTGCTCTGCAACGGGAGCGGCCACAACAGTGAGAGGCCAGCGTACCGAAAAAAAAAATCTTATTTGTTTCTTTCCTTAAAACTCTCTATTTTCTGTTTTTTTTAAAATATGTATTTATTTGTTTATTTTTGGCTCTGTGGGGGTATTTGTTGAGGCACACGAGATCTTTTGTTCTGGTGTGCGGGCTCTTTGTTGTAGCACATGGGCTCCTCTCTAGTTGTGGTGTGTGGGTTCCAGAGTGCGTGGGCTCGGTAGTTGTGGCACATGGGCTCTGTAGTTGTGGCACGTGGCCTCAGTAGTTGCAGTGTTTGGGCTTAGTTGCCCTGTGGCATGTGGGATCTTAATGCCCTGACCAGGGATCAAACCCCCATCCCCTGTATTGGAAGGTGGATTCTTAACCACTGGACCACCAGGGAAGTCCCCCAAACTCTCTATTTTCTAATAGAATAGTTTAATCTAGGCTTAACTTCAACACATAAAGAAAAGTAAGGAAAAATAGAAAACAGCATACTCTGAGGAAGAGATTATTTATCAGTTTTTTTTTTTTTTTTTTTTTTTTTTTTGCTGTACGCGGGCCTCTCACTGCTGTGGCCTCTCCCGCCGCGGAGCACAGGCTCCGGACACACAGGCCCCGCGGCCACGGCTCGCGGGCCCAGCCGCTCCGCGGCATGTGGGATCCTCCGGGACCGGGGCACGAACCCGTGTCCCCTGCATCGGCAGGCGGACTCTCAACCACTGCGCCACCAGGGAAGCCCCTATTTATCAGTTTTTTACTTCCACATTCAGGAAACATAAAAGCCAGATTTCCACAATTATTAGAGTAAGCTTCTCTCAGTAAGCTTAGTATTTGAGTTCATGTGATTTTGTAAAATCAAATTTAATATATTTGAACTCTCAAAAAGGAGGGAGGGAGATGCAAGAGGGAAGGGATATGGGAACAGATGTATAGCTGATTCACTTTGTTATAAAGCAGAAACTAACACACCATTGTGAAGCAATTATACTCCAATAAAGTTGTAAAAAAAAAAATTACTACCAAGACCCCCCAAAAAAAGCAATCATATCAATTTTATAACAGTACATCTGATTACAGAATGTTATTTGCTTGCACTCACCAAAATAACAATGTTTAATGCTGTAATAATCTTCAAAGAATAGTTTACTTGTGTCATCTAGTTCAGTGTTTTGCTACCATTTTGTTTTAGTAAAAAACACATTATTAAAAATGTTGTTTTCTTAAGAAAGAACATTATTAAAAATTTTGTTTTCTTAAGAAAGAACAATATTATTACATAAATTTACTGTGCAGATTAAATGGCACTCCCCAGACAGTTATCTATTTAATGGAGTGAATCTACCACTTAACAAGCAGTTTTGGCTTTATTATAACACTAACTAATATATTCTGTAGTACATAAAATGCATCTATTTCATTCCCTTCCTAGACCTTATTGATGATAACTTAGTATTGGATAATGGGATGTAACCAAAAAAGTGACCTCATGAACCCCTCCCAGGAGGCAAGTAAAGGAAATAATAATGAACATGCCAAGGAAATTCCCAGTTTTCCCTAGTGTGTAGCCAAGGAAAAGTAATTATAAGAGTTCTTTTCCTATTTCTACACAGTGGAATGCATAATCTGAACAGGGTTATGAGAGAATTTGTCCTGCAAATTAGAGCTTGGCAGTAATGTCTGTGGCTATAGGAGCCCACTGGTATCTGGTATCTGGTGTGTATGTATGTGTGTGTGTGTGTGTGTGTGTGTGTGTGTGTGTGTTGGATTAAACTATAAGTCCTGGAAAATCCACAGAATAAAGTCATAGCTGCACCTCAAGGTAATGAACAGGAAGAGGAACCTCCTCTAAGGAACCAGTATTAGCCCTGAACAATCTTGTGAAATTTAGATTGCCAAAAGCTGAGTGAAGATTGACAAAATGAACCTTAGAAGAAGGAGGAAATTTCCTAGAGAATTACTGGAGAACAGGCAGAGCAAGCAAGGTTAGTGACCAGGGAAACCCACAAAGGTTTCACTGTTAACTCTGTACAAGCTTCAGCATTGGCTATGGGAAATGTCCAATTGAAAGTTCAGGTTTTTGCTTTCTCTAATCCATCTATAATCCCCTTTAATAAATCTATCTTCTTATTATTACCTTTCATGTCCATAAAGCACCGTGTGTTAGCTCTTTGGGAACTAAAGGAAAGGGTGAGGAAAGGAAAATGAAATGTGGCTATCAGTCACCCTCTGTGATCTCACACCCAGGCAGATGAATGCAGCCATGAGATGAGCTGAAAAGGGAATTTGATCCTGCAGTGCAGCAGGAAAAGCAGGAAGGGTCAGAGAATGTGGGACAACCTTATAAGTTCATTCTGCAACAATAATATGAGACATTAATACTCTCACTATCTTTCAGAGTCTTTTTATCACCAGTTGGGCACAAGTATGAAGTAGCTCTCAAACATTATTTTTGGCATATTTTTTCATGATAAATTAAAAGAATGGAAGGAAAGTTAAGAGTCAAAGACAGCTGAACTTCCAACTAAGTGAAGTCTATATATTTATTTCCAAACTGAAAAACACCATTGACTTTTTTTTTTTATGTTTTATAACATCAACTGCTGACCTCTCTTCATTGATTGGTTTTAAAGGAAAAAGAAAAAGAGGGGGGATTTTCAGCTTTTTCTGAATGAACTACTTTATAATATGCTTTATAACTTTAAATTTGAAAATGGCTGAATATGATGCATTTAAATATAACAATTATGACTAATGTTAAAGAACAAATATTTAGAACTAATTCTTTTTAGAATTTCAGTTCTGTTCTTCTTCTGAGCATATGTTGAGCAGATGATCATATTGAATAAGACTGAATAAAAAATGAGAAAACAAGTTTTTCTGATTCTCTAAATGATAGTGGATATAATATTTTAAAGAGAAAGAATATTTTTATCTAATAATTATTATGTTACATACATACTCTTATACTGAATAAGAATGTATATATATATTATATATTATAATGTATATAAGATATATATTATAATGTATATAATATATATATTATTTCATGACTTACAAACTATGTTTTCAGGACAACACTTAATTTTCTTTTGAGTGTCAGTTTTACCTGAGAAAATAAGAGGGAGATGGTTCATTGAAAAAAATCCTTGTGTTCAAAAGTGACCATTAACATCTAAATAATTCTGTCAATGCAGCAACCTATGTTGTTAGCTTTGAAAACCAAAAAACCTTTATAATGCATGTGATTTGGCTCAATAATTGTGAAATAATCGTTCACAATATACTCAGTAATGATTTTTCTCCATGACAAAATGAGAATGGTCAAGAATGAACATGGGGAGATAGAACATTGAAGACAAGTATTATATGAATAAGAATAAAATAAAAATTAAAAAAGCTGGCATTGAAGCTGATCCAGAGACAGGATAATCAACATAATATGCTACGATCAAAATGTAGCTTGCATTATGCCAAAGCTTATCAAAATGCACAAAAATATAATAGGAACACCTAGTAGAAAGGTAACCAAATTAATTGGTGTTGATCAAACTCAAATAATAATGCTTTACCTACTCGAAATATTATATGCAAAATCAAAACTTTTTGGCTAGAAAATAAGCCTGATTATTTGCCTATTTTCTGATAATACTTAAAACACTTGACTTGTTTTTTCTGATTATTCTAATTTATTTGCATATTTTGGTTAAATCACTTGCACAATTTCCTTAATGATACAAGTTGTAATCAAGCTCTCTTATAAGTGCTCTATTCTTTTTAAAATTTACCAAGAAAAACATTTTTGTCCAAATTTCATTTAAGGCAGTATTTGTAAAGGAAAATTCCGACAACTATGCTTCATCTTATTTGTGTATGCATAATTTGTATGTTTCAGTTATTAAAAATGTGTTTGATGTGACTTCTTGTGTTATGGGTTTGTGTCCCTCCCCAAAATTCATTTGTTGAAACTTTAAACCCCAGTACCTGAGAATGTGACCTTATTTGAAAATAGGGTGATTGCAAATGCAATTAGTTGTTAAGATGAGGTCATTGGCATGAGCCTTAATCCAATATGACTGATGTTCTTATAAAAAAGGGAAATTTGGGCATAGAGACATGTGTATAGGAAAAACGCCATGTGAACATGAAGATGGCCATCTAGGAGCCAAGGAGAGAGGCCAGGAATGGATCTTTCATTCAGTCCACAGAAGGAACCAATCCTACCAAAACCTGTATTTGGACTTCTAACCTTCAGAGCTGTGAGACAATAAATTTCTGTTGTTTAAGCCACCAGGTGTGTGATAATTTGTTAAAATAATTATAGCAAATCAATACAACTTGCTTAATATCATTTTATCTCTAAATTGTTGATTACTGATTTAACTACCAAAGTTCCTAAACGGAGAGTCAAACATTTTTACAAAATTGACTTCTATGGGGAATAATTATAAATAGAAAAGAGAAAGAACAGGAGTCTCCTCAGGGGCCTGTTTGACTAAAGGCACATACCAGGACAGAGATGCAGACTGAGAGACCAACTTTCTGGATCTGGGCAGAAATAAGGTGTTCGATTGTAAATTGAAGGAAGGCCGGGAATGGGAGTAGTTTGAAACAGTGAAAGACAGCTCTGTTCTCTGTTTAAAATGTAAACATGTATTATACAGACCACTATATATAAAATTGATTAATAAGAACCGACTCTATAGCACAGGGAACTCTGCTCAATACTCTGTAATGGCCTATATGGAAAAGAATCTAAAAAAAGAGTGGATCTATGTATATGTATAACTGATTCACTTTGCTGTACACCTGAAACTAACACAACATTGTAAATCAACTAGATTCCAATAATTTTTTTTTAATCCTGAAAAACAAAAACAAAACTTCAGTAGCCTAATACACTTTTCTTTTTTTTTTTAAACACTGGGTATAATTGGGCTCCATAGAAGCAAGACAATTGTTGTCTTGTATCTCTTGTAGACTACCCTAAAATTTAAAACATCCTTAAATTTGAGTTCAAAAGACAAATCAGGGACAAATGATCCCAGATGGTAGTTCAGGTATCTGAAATAGGATAGAATATTTTCTGCTTCAATTGACAATATTCTAATTGTGTAGAGGGTTTAAGAAGAGGTTTAAAATGCACTATCTAATTTGATTTTTTGTTTTTATGGGATAAGAATAGGCCCTATTTCAACCTCCATGTTTCAAGGAGAAAACAGAGCAGCACAACACCAAAAACACCTGATTCCTAGAAAGAGAAATTAACTTTTCTCAAATCAAGAATAGGATGAAGCAGGACTGTGAAAACATTCCAGTCTCTTGCTTTTGATTTCCATCTTATTTATACAACAGCATATTGTACTAACTCACAGAGAAGTGCTATGTTTGTGCAGTGCCTTTCATAGACATTGCACAAACATTACGTTTTATACCAAAATTATCATATTGAATTTGATATCTCTTGAAATGCACTCGTTGATGATTGTCTCATTCATAAAATAGGCATTCAGAACACTTATCGACTTACTGTTGTATCCACACACACCCCCTCAAATGTCCTTATCCTAATCCCTGGAACTTGTGAATATGTTAGGTTACAGGGCAAAGAAGAATTTAGGTTACAGTAGAAATTAAGATTACTAATCAACTGACCTTGAGATGGGGAGATTATTCTGAAATATTCTGAGGGGGCAATGTAATCACAATCGCTCTTATAAGTGGAAGAGAGGAAGACAGGAAGGAAAGAACCAGAAAGATGGGAGCTTGAGAAAGCCTTGACCCAATGTTTCTGGCTTTGTAGATGGAAGACAGGAACCATGAGTCAAGTACAGTGGTGGCCTTTAGAAGCTGAAAAAGGCAAGGAAAGAACGTCTTCTCTACGACCTCCAAAGGGAATGCAGACTTGGCACTGACACCTTGATTTCAGCCCAGGGCTACTTGTGTCAGATTTCTGACCTATAGTACTCTATAATATATTTGTATTGTTTTAAGCCTATAATTTTTTGGAAATTTGTTAAGGCAGCAATAGAAAGTGAATACAGGTAATATTACTGATTGAACATATCCAAAAAACAAATAGAGAATTCCTAAAAATAAACAGGGAATTGCAGCACTGTGTGGTAAATGGTATGCTGGAGAAATATGAGTTAGTATAGGAATATTAAGCCAAGTCCACTGAAGTTCACCAGGGACTGGGAAGGAAGTAGGACATAAAGGAAGAGTGGGTTTTCATTAAGAAAATTCGGGGTTGGTGTTATGATTTAAGGTGAATGAACAGCAGGTATAAAGACCAAAAAGCAAGAAGGAATGTGGCATTTTGGGATAGTATTTTGGTATGGGAAATTTATAGCTTATGAGTAAAACAAGACAAAACAAAAAAACAACAAAAGCAAACAAACAAGCTAACAAAAACTCCAATTACTGTCAGGCTAAAGACAGACTAATTATTTGAGAGATAAACATATTAAGGAGAATGCATTTGATATCTTGAGGGGATTGGAAGGCCATTAAAATGACTTCAGGATGAGCTTTGCATTTGGGATAGAAGAAACAGATTGAGAGGGGGCAGCAAGGGGTTCAGAGAGAACACATAGAAAGCTGTTGCTTTATGTACTTAGAAATGATGGAGGCCTGAACTGGGAGACTTGTAGGGAGGAAAAGAGAATGGACCACATTTTAGACTTTTTAGAAGAAAGATTCAACATGGATTTTTAATTCCTTGAGGAACAGTGGAAAGGGGGAAGAATATATTTTTATTGCTTTAGCCACTGAGTATATGGTGATGTCATGATCTTAAACAGAAACACAGAAGTAAGAGTAGACTTTGATGTGAGATAAACAGTGAATTCAGTTTGAACAAATAGTATTGAGAATCCAAGTGACAATGTCCAGTGGGCCAAGCATGTGTTGTAGTCCTGGTGAGAAATCTAGTCTGGAGGTATTAATTGTATTATTACAGCATATAGATTATAATCACCAAAGGACAGTGGATTAGACAAGAAAAAAGTCATAGGCAGAACTTTGAGGAATTTCAACCTTCGTATGATGACTAAAGGAACTCAATAAAGGCAACTGAGGAGTGACCAGAAATAAGTAGGTTTTGAGGAAATATGGCGACTGAGAAACCAAAAAAAGCAAACATTTAAGCAGAGGGAATAAGAAGCAATTTCACAGACTTGAGGAGACACTTGGTGTACTTGTAAAATAAGGGGTAAAAACATTTCATTAGGTCTAGTGACAAGCAAGTTAATGTTGCCATTGGCAAGGACAGCTTCATTAGCATGGGAATCAGATTGTGAAGGAAGTAGAGGACCATTGAGTATAAGAAACTATAAAGTTTGGATGAGAAGGGAATACAAGTACAATGGCAATTGGAATTAAGCATGCTGTTTTGGGGGAAAGATTAGAAGTCCTTGAAATTATTAGTGTAAGGTGGTCATAATAACGTGAGAGATAAAAGGTAAACCATAGAGAAGGAATCATTTTTAGACTCAGATCTTACAGCATGTAAAAAAAAATGGATACAGAGAATGAATGTAAAAACATTACAAGGAATTAAAGGTAGACGTGTTTGCTTATACTGTAACTAGAAATAATGAAGAAAAGATGAGTGTAGTGCAGAAAAGGGGACAGATTTGTCTGAAATGTATGACCTACCTCTATTCATTCTGTGGGGAGTTTTAGCAGTGCATTAATTGATGTCAATCTCCTACAGTAAGTAAAACTGACTCATAATGAATAGCCAATTGCTTCTTGGGCACCTAGGGCAAGAGTAGATTTGGGGCAATAGTAGATATCCATTCTAATCAGTAAATAAATATTGGTAATAAAATAAATGTATCCTTCAATCGTTTGCATTTATTTTATAAAATATTTGCAGATACATTTTTTATTTGTTTAAAATTGTAATTAAATGTACCTGATGTAAAATTTACCATTTTTAAGTGTACACTTCTGCAGCATTAAGGATAGTACATTGTTGTGAAACGATCATCAGCATCCATGTTCAGAACATTTTCATCTTTTCACCTTCCCCACACTCTGTATGGATTGAATGCAAACTATCCATTTCCCCCTCTCCTAGCCCCTGACAACCACTGTTCTACTTTTTGTCTCTGTGAATTTGATGAGATATTTCATATACGTGGAATCATACAATATATGTCCTTTGTTGACTGGCCTATTTCACTTAGCATGCTGTCTTCAAGGTTCATCCATTTTGAAGGATGGGTTAGAATTTACCTGCCTTTTAATGTTGAATAATAGCCCATGGTACATATACACCGCATTTTGTTTACCCATTTATCTGTTTATGGAAACTTGGGTTGCTTCCACATTTTGCTATTGTGAAAAATGCTGCTATGAATATGGGTGCACAAATATCTCTGCAGTCCCTGCTTTCAACTAACTCTCTTGACTATATGCCCAGAAATGGAATAGCTGGATCACATGGTAATTTTGGGTTTAATTTTCTGAAGAACCATCTTCCATTTTCCACAGTAGCTGCAACATTTTACATTTCTACCAGCAATGCATGGGATTTTGATTTCTCCACATACTCACCATCAATTATTTCCTAGTTTGTTGGTACTGGCCATGCTAATTGGTTGAGGTAGTATTTCATCATGGGTTTGATTTGCATTTCCTTGATGATTAGTGATGTTGAACATCCTTTTTATGTGCCTATTGGACTTATGTATATTTTTTTTTGGAGAAATATCTATATAAAGTCCTTTGCCCATTTTTAATTGAGTTGTTGTTTTTGTTGTTGTTGAGTTGTAGGAGTTCTTTATATATGCTGGATGTTAACCCCTTATCACTCAGCTTAAAGGATCCTTCCAAATTAGATCTCACCATTCCGAATCCTTGCCAAGTGCCTTGCTTGTCACAACGTGGACTATCTCTGTTTCTCAATGTTGTATTTCAAGATCTACTCCCTATCTCCTCCTCAGCCTCTTTCTTCACTGATTTCCAGTTTGCATTTACATCTTCCTTGACTCCCGAAGTGCTTGCAATTGCCCACACCTAGGTCTTTGCTGATGTGATCTCCTTACCAGAAGAGCACCTGGTCTCTGACTTTCTTCTTAAGAACTTCTATTTGGGGATATACTTGATTCAGAAGTTACCTCTGCTCAAAATCCATCCCTGAGACTGCTCCTTTTTTTGGTGCCCTGTGCTATTTTATACATGTGTCTTTTATCCTATTCCACATTATTTTGTAATCATCTTTTACCGTTTAATTTCCTAGATTTGAGAAGAGAAACCATTTCTTATCTATCTTTATATTTGTAGTGAAGAGCCTTGTTAATGTCACATAAGAGTACAACAAATGCTGGTTGTTGTGGATCAAGTTAATAATAGTAACTTGAAATATTAATTTAAAAATGTAAAAGGATGGAATTGGATCTTTGCACAGCTGATAAATTTTAAACTACAAAATACTTAATATCAAATAGACCATACTTCTTCTTTGCCTGGCTTTCTTCTTTCTCCCTTTAAATTCTTTTCTCTCTGCTTCTCTGTTTCCCTCTCCCTCAGTCTCTCTCTCCTCCTTCCATCCAACCTAACTCTCTAACTTTTATTTTTAGTTGAAAATGTTCATACTTTTGGAATAGACAAGAACAATATATCATATAGTAAGATGTCTAATTTACTTATATATTTAATGAAGTATTATTATGATTAATAATCAATCATAGCTGCAGTCAGAAGAAACTAATCATTCAATGTTTCCTAGGCAGTCACTATAAATGTGCATTACCTCTCAAGACAATCAGTAATCCATAACTTCTGTAATGCTTTAAACATCACAGATGCTTTGCTTTAGTCCTAGCTGGTCATCAACAACAAGGGTCCATTTATATTAGTCGAATGTCTGGTAACAAGTTCACTGCAATTTGCCTCCCTAGAACAGTTTCTGGTAGGATGAGCACAATTTACGGTGAGCACATTGCAGATGATATACGGTATTCTGTGCCCCACAAAATCCTCTGTCTGGCGGCAGAATAGCGTTTGGTATGGATGCCTCCTTTCCGTTTTTGTTAAGAAATTTATTTAGCTTAAATCTATTTTTAAATTGTCACCTAAGTATATAACGAATATTCATTAAAATTTAAGATAAATCTACTTTTTTATTTTATAGGAAATTTTCATTCCAAATTTACTAAGGATGATGGCAGTGGTAGATCTTGATGAAAATGCACTCACCAAATAGCACTGCAGAGACAGAGGTCTGTTATAAATTAAGGGAGAGAGTTTGTAATTGAATTTCCTTAAGAGATGTGACTTTGTTATTGAATAAAATGGGGTAAAACAATCAAAAGACTGAGCACTACTAAATAGAGTGCCAGGCATACATACCTTAAATAGAAAATCATCACTTAATTATTTGTATAAAAGCGTGAAGATAAATGTGTATTAACATTTTATTTTGCTAATTCTTAAAATGTTTGTTAAAAACATCTCTTTTTAACAAATTTGTTACTGGTTTTGGAATATTTGTAAGAGAAATTGCCAAGAAATTATCATGCACTGAATTGCTATAAGGCATGGTAATAAGGTATTTTACATATACCTTGTTAACATGAGTACATACATATGTACATGCATTTCTTTTCACTGTGATGTCCCTGAGGCACTACAAAATATTTTGGTGATTTCTAAGCATTAAAGAATTATTAGGTTATTTTGAGTGTAGTGCATTAATTCTCCTAGGGATCTCGGAGGTTACAATAGTCTGATTCTATTTTTGAACCTCCCCAAAACTGAATATAAAACATTAATCCTGGTAGTATGTAAAGTTGTACAGGCTCCTTGAAAGTGTCACACTGCTAATTCAATCCAACGACTGAAATAACTCAGAGTAGTAACACTATTATTCCCAGAACAGGTTCTCAATGGAAGGCTTACATAATTGGTCCATTTATTTTAGATCAGAAGAAAAAATAGTCATTAGTTTTAAAATAAAATTATTAAAAATCAGAAAATATATATTTAAAGGTGTTAATTACGGGTAGGAGACATATGACTTAAATGTCAATTGATAAACAACATTTGGGAGACACTGGTAGAAGGTAGTATTGAATACATTTTAGTGAAGTCTGTTTTTAAAATAAACATCTTATTTATGTTGAGGATGTATATTTTGTCACGTAGATGATTACATTTATCCTATGTGTGTATTTTTTTGGTTTGCTGAAAAATAGATATGAACATGATTTCACATTATATTATCTACAAACCAGAATATGTGCTTAACCTCATATTTATTTATTTATTTAATTTTATTTTATTTTTTATTGAAGTACAGTTGATTTACAATGTTTTCTTAGTTTCAAGTATACAGCAAAGTGATTCAGTTATACATACACACACACATATATATAGTGTATATATATGTATTACATATATATTTATATTCTTTTTCAGATTCTTTTCCCTTATAGGTTATTACAAAATAATGAGTTGAGTTCCCTGTGCTATACAGTAGATCTTTCTGGTTTTATCTATTTTATCTGTTTTATATATAGTATTGTGTATCTGCTAATCCCAACCTCCTAATTTATCCCTCCCCTCCATCTCCTGCGTGGTAACCATAAGTTTGTTTCCTATGTCTGTGAGTTTATTTCTGCTTTGTATGTAAATTCATTTTTGTCATTTTTTTTTAGATTCGACATATAAGTGATATCATATGATATTTGTCTTTGACTTACTTCACTCTGTAATCTCTATTTAAAGTACTGGGATAAAATTTTAGATAGTCTTATTTTTAATGCTAGCTCTCCAAGATGGTAGCCCGTACTACATGTGGCTGTTAAACATTTGGAATGTGGCTAGTACCAATTGAGATGTGTTGTACATATAATATATATAGTAGATTTCAAAACTTGCTGGAAAAAAGAATTCAAATTATTCCTTAACTTTTACATTGATTATAGGTCGTGATAATAATATTTTGGATATGTTGGCGTAAAGTGTTATTAAAATCAATTTCTCTTCTTTCTTTTCCGTTCTTAATGTGACTGCTAGAAAATTTAAAACTATTAGGATGGCTAAAATATTTTGCTTGTATTATTTTTCAAATGGGCCAGTGTTAAACTCTAAGGAGAGGAATAATAGTTTGAGGATAGTAATAAAATGTCATGATTATAAGTTTTATAATTATTGTATCTTTACACAATGCAAGTCATTAAAAACATGATATTAAACTATATTTGTTGATGCTGAGATATGTTTCCAATATCTAATAATTAAAAGAAGTAACAATTAAAAAAATGTTGAATATATAAGAATAATCGTCATATATGTATATATGTAGATATCAAAGTGATTGTAACTGAATGATGTAATTAAAATTGATTCCAATTTTCTCTTGCATTCCTTTCTGTTTTATTTAACTTCTACAACAAGAAAAATAAATAATCATTGTTAAAAAAAGTTATGGAAAATGGTAGCTTATACAAGCAAAAAAGCAAAGTCTTTGGCAGACCTTTTATTAAGCTGCAATTTGGCTTAAACTTTAGGAAAATTCAAAAATCCATTTCTCTCGTTTTGATATATTTCTTCCCTTTTTTCAACAAGATACACTGGATTCAAACTAAGATACTCAATGTAAATCTTAGGATGTCTATATACATGGATAAGGCCTGTTAAAACTTTATGTTTTGTCTGGTTATAACCACAGAATTACTCCATAATAGCAGTAGAACTCACTTAACTGACAGAGTAGACCTTTAGTTGGTTAAAAATAAATGAGGCAATAATAACTATTCATTAAAATAAATTTAGCAAAAATGTATTTTCTAAGTATTAGCTTTCAAATTCTTTAAATAAATATTTTTAACAGATTAAATGCTTAAACGCATATGATTATCTGATATTATAAGTTTGAAAAGCACTTTATTTTATATTTCATAATAACACTCACTTGTTAGATAAATGCCTCTCTAAAGAATCACTTGACAGAGCAGAATCCTATAAAGAAACTTTCAACTGGAAAATTTAGATAAAATGCATTCTCTCAGAATAACCTAGAGAAGGGAATTCAGAGAACAGCTAGTAATTAAAACATGACAGATTCCATTCCAATTGTTTTAAATTGTTGAACAATTTTGGCCAGTTAAAAATTAAATCCCATTAGTACAAACTCACTTTGGGAATGTGAGATACTTTGAAATGAAGCAAAGGCTTTGGTGCCAATCTGCAGCCACTCAGTCATGTCCAAATGGCTCGGATCTGGGCAGCAGTGTCCCCTGGATCTCCACAGTAAAGCCACTATGAAGACGCCATCCGGATAGGGTTTCAGACCACACAAGGACAACTTAAGCCTCAGTTCAAGGAGTTTCTGAGAAGATGGTATTAAGAACATGGGATTAACAAAGCCAAAGTATTAGTGAATTATAGAAATGATTCTGAAAGTCCATAAACAGCCTCAGGCAAACTCCATCTCAGAATATGCTGCTGAAATCAGCGGAAAGTAATTTTAAGTCAGACACAGTAAATTATGATTGACAAGTGTGGAAAATAAGAAAGATTGGTGAGTTACCATTTTACTATTTTTTATTTCAATTTCACTTTGTCAAGCAAGTCCTTATTCTCAATATCTATATGACAAAAGAGTCAATACTTCAAGAAATAAATAGAAGTGTTTCACCTGAAATAAAAGAAGCTAAAATATCTAATTGTATCTGCTTTTAAAACTTACAAACAGGTCAACAAGCAAAATTTACCAGTGAGAGATCAGAGCGTGTAAAAATCAGAGAGTGTAGAATGCCACTGGATATAGGTAAAAAGAGAAACATAAATGTGTACCAGCTACATCAGACTAAGGTAACCTTAGCAATGGTGAGGACAAAGTTATCTTCAAATGGGAATGATTTAAGGCTCTTATTGTTTTTAAAATTATAGTTCAAATCTATATTGCCTTAACAGCTGTAATTTTATTTTTTACTTTTTTAGGTTTATTTAAAATTTTTTTAACGTCTTTATTGGAGTATAATTGCTTTAGTTTGTTGTGTTAGTTTCTGTTGTATAACAAAGTGAGTCAGCTTTATGTATATATATATCCCCATATCCCCTCCCTCTTGTTTCTCCCTCCCACCCTCTCTATCCCACCCCTCTATGTGGTCACAAAGCACCAAGCTGATCCCCAGAGTTATGAGGGTGCTTCCCACTAGCTATTTTACATTTGATAGTGTATATATGTCCATGCCACTCTCTCACTTCTTCCTAGCCCACACTTCCCCCTCCCTGTGTCCTCAAGTCCACTCTCTACGTCTGTGACTTTATTCTTGTCCTGCCCCTAAGTTCTTCAGAACTCTTTTCTTTTTTTTTTTAGATTCCATATATATGTGTTAGCATACGGTATTTGTTTTTCTCTTTCTGACTTACTTCACACTATATGACAGACTCTAGGACCATCCACTTCACTACAAAAAACTCAATTTCATTTCTCTTTAACGCTGAGTAATATTCCATTGTATATATGTGCCACATCTTCTTTATCCATTCATCTGTCAATGGACACTTAGGTTGATTCCGTGTCCTGGCTATTGTAAATAGTGCTGTAATGAATATTGTGGTACATGACTCTTTTTGAATTATGGTTTTCTCAGGGTATATGCCCAGTAGTGGCACTGCTGGGTCGTATGGTAGTTCTATTTTTAGTTTTTGAAGGAACCTCCATACTGTTCTGCATAGTGGCTGTATCAGTTTACATTCCCACCAACAGTGCAAAAGGGTTCCCTTTTCTCCACACAATCTCCAGCATTTATTGTTTGTAGATTATTTGATGATGTCCTTTCTGACCAGTGTGAGTTGATACCTCATTGTGGTTTAGATTTAAATTTCTCTAATGAGTAGTGATGTTGAGTATCCATTTTCATGTGTTTGTTGGCAATCTGTATATCTTCTTTGGAGAAATGTCTATTTAGGTCTTCTGCCCATTTTTGGATTGGGTTGTTGTTGTTTTTTTGATATTGAGTTGCATGAACTGCTTGTATATTTTGGAGATTACTCCTTTGTCAGTTCATTTTCAAGTATTTTCTCCCATTCTAAGGACTGTCTTTTCATCTTGTTTATGGCTTCCTTTGCTGTGCAAAAGCTTTTAAGTTTCATTAGGTCCCATTTGTTTATGTTTGTTTTTATTTCCATTTCTCTAGGAGGTGGGTCAAAAAGGATCTTGCTGTGATTTATGTCATAGAGTGTTCTGCCTATGTTTTCCTCTAAGAGTTTTATAGTGTCTGGCCTTATATTTAGGTCTTTAATTCATTTTGAGTTTATTTTCATGTATGGTGTTAGGGAGTGTTGTAATTTCATTCTTTTTCACATGTAGCTGTTCAGTTTTCCCAGCATCAATTATTGAAGAGGCTGTCTTTTCTCCATTGTATATTCTTGATTTCTTTATCAAAGATAAGGTGACCATATGTATCTGGGTTTATCTCTGGGCTTCCTATCCTGTTCCATTGATCTACATTTCTGTTTTTGTGCCAGTCCCATGCTGTCTTGATTCCTGTAGCTTTGTAGTGTAGTCTGAAGTCAGGGACCCTGGGTCCTCCAGCTCCATTTTTCTCAAGATTGCTTTGGCTATTTGCAGTCTTTGATGTTTCCATAAAAATTGTGAAATTTTTTGTTCTAGTTCTGTGAAAAATGCCATTGGTAGTTTGATAGGGATTTCATTGAATCTGTAGAGTGCTTTGTGTAGTACAGTCATTTTCACAATGTTCATTCTTCCAATCCAAGGACTTGGTATATCTCTCCATCTGTTTGCATCATCTTTAATTTCTTTCATCTGTGTCTTATAGTTTTCTGCATACAGCTCTTTTGTCTCCTTAGGTAGGGTTATTCCTAGGTGTTTTATTCTTTTTGTTGCAATGGTAAATGGGAGTGTTTCCTTAATTACTCTTTCAGATTTTTTGTTGTTGGTATATAGGAATACAAGAGTTTTCTGTACATTAATATTGTATCTTGCTACTTTACCAAATTCATTGATTAACTCTGTAGTTTTCTGGTAGCATCTTTAGGATTATCTCTGTATATTACCATGTCATCTGCAAGTAGTGACAGCTTTACATCTTTTTTTCCAATTTGGATTCCTTTTATTTCTTTTCCATCTCTGCTGTGGCTAAAACTTCCAAAACTATGTTGAAAAATAGTGGGGATAGTGGGCACCATTGTCTTTTTCCTGATCTTAGAGGAAATGGTTTCAGTTTTTTACTATTGAGAATGATGTTGGCTGTGGGTTTGTCATAAATGACCTTTATTATGTTGAGGTAAGCTCCCTCTGTGCCTACTTTCTGGAGAATTTTTATCATAAATGTGTGGGAAATTTTGTCGAATGCTTTTTCTGCAACTTTTGAGATTATCATGTGGATTTTATCCTTCAGTTTGTTAATATGGTGCATCACATTGATTGGTTTTGGTGTATTGAAGAATCCCTGCATTCCTGGGATAAACCCCACTTGATCATGGTTTATGATCCTTTTAATGTGCTGCCGGATTCTGTTTGCTAGTATTTTGTTGAGGATTTTTGCATCTATGTTCATCAGTGATATTGGCCTGTAGTTTTCTTTCTTTGTGACATCTTTGTCTGGTTTTCGTATCAGAATGATGGTGGCCTCATAGAATGAGTTTGGGAGTTTTCCTCCCTCTGCTATATTTTGGAAGAATTTGAGAAGGATATGTGTTAGCTCTTCTCTAAATGTTTGATAGAATTCGCCAGTGAAGCCCTCTGGTCGTGGGCTTTTGTTTGTTGGAAGATATTTTTTTTCTTTTTTCTTTTTTTGGTGCGGTACGCGGACCTCTCACTGTTGTGGCCTCTCCTGTTGCGGATCACAGCCTCCAGACGTGCAGGCTCAGTGGCCATAGCCCATGGGCCCAGCTACTCCGTGGCATGTGGGATCTTCCCAGACCGGGGCACGAACCCATGTCCCCTGCATCGGCAGGCGGACTCTCAACAACTGTGCCACCAGGGAAGCCCTAGTATTTCTTTTAAATATTCAAACCTATGTCTGATCTCACTTAAGACTTATTGGATCCCATTGCATAGATTTCCAAGTTTGTTAATCAAACAAGGCATGATTTGAGATATTTGATGCTTGCAGTGACGATTTATTTTAAATATCCTAGTAAAAATCAAATGATTTTTGAATAATGTCAAAAATTCCTGAGAAAAATTAAGAATGTTATCTGATGCTTACTGTAAAATAATAAAATAATTCATCTTATCCAAAATGAAAAAAAATACTATTTTATGGAAAACTTTATAAGTACTAAAATAACACCCTAATCATGTAATAACAGTTGATAATGTGCTGGTTCTTTTTTCTTTACCATTAACATTTTCCTGTTTGCAAAGTACCCTTTACTTTCTTCCACGTTGTGTGGCGGCAGAAAGAATAATAAAATGGAACTCAAGAAATCTGTTTATCTTTGTATCTACCAGTAAATAAAGACTGGATAAAGACAAGTTCCTTGACTTCTCTGGCCATAGTTTATTCTTCTAGATTCTATTTATTTAGGGACTTTTTAGTTTTCTGAGCTTCCTCCTCTCTGGGGGAATGAATTCTGGGTGGAAACACTGATTACTTTTTATCCTTACTATATCTGTCCTTTTTATCATTATCTGTCTGAGATGATGCATTCTAAAGGAAAGGAAACTTACCTTTTCAAGTTGCTTTAACTGTCACAGCAGTCTATACACATAGGTACTTCATATTTACTTTTAAAATAGATTGTCTTTTCACAATTGTTATATATTTTTATTCATGATACTAATATTTTATAATAGAGTGACTTTCTAACATCATGTCATTATACAACGCCTGTCACTAAACTTCACAAAACGGAGGTGGGTTTAGTCGTGAAGTATTTTAACAGAAGGAGAGAAAGAAATAGACGTATGTTTCCTATTCACATATAAGTATAAATACATCTTGCTGATACAATCCATACAAGTTAGTTTTGCTCTGTCTAGAGGGTCATTCTAGAGCTTGTTACCCTGTTTAATAATGGTGAAACACTGAAAATATATTGCAGAAAACTGCTTGGTGAGACCACAATGAATATTAAAACACCCCCAGATAATTCCAGCATTACTTAAAAACATTACCTTTTTTAAATGATTATGTTAACATCATTTCATCATAGTTAAGGAAAAATTTTGTGATTATTCAAAAAGATAAAACCTCATAATATGATTGCTGATTGACAAGTGTTTTCGTTATCAAATATCACTTTATGATTCAAAATATTAAAAATGCAGACCTTTTGCATTATACATAATTTTGACAGAATGGCAGAATCATTACAATCTTCATTAAACTTCATTGCATTTACTATAAATAATTTCAATAAAATTGCTATCATATTACCTTCCAGTTGTTAACAGAATCATATAGATTTACTTCTCTCCAAATTCAATAGTTTGTACTACACTGTAGCTCCTTTAAAAACAATGTTTCACTATGTCTCTATTGAAGTTTGTATTGATGATTCAGATTTCTGAATTGAAAATTATATTTTTCTTTACAACATACTGATCTACCTTGCCTTCCTTAGCAATATCAAATCGTATCCCAAACACAGCATCATTTCCCCCTTGATAGGTGCAGGTAGCAGTATTCTAGGGAAGATTCTTTTGTACTGATATTGCCAGGGATCATTATTCAGTCTTTGCTGTGTTACCATAAAAATAAAATATTACTCACACGTTATTTTCATTGTATTTATTAGTTTCTAGCTCCACTATTCCACCATTAACAATATTTTGAATAAAAATCCTATGTAAACATACAATTTAATTCTTATTGATGCTTGATAGTTTGTATACCATTAAAAATATTTTCTGCTATTGCTATAGATTTCAACTACTTTTATTTAGCCATATCCATGTATCTTCATATTATGGGAGTGGAGGATAGGAGTTGGTAGATTAGACTGCTTGTTTAATAAAATAAGTTAGTAAAATAGTAATGATAATTGATATATTTCCATAGACTTTCAGACCTGGAAGAGATCATCTGGTTGGACTAGTTTCTCTAAATACTCTGGTGTATCATGCAGTAGAGATTTTATTTATGCCGATGTAGGGGAACAAAACTGCCACCCCAAAATTTGTCTTTGGTATTAATATTATTTCAAGCTGAAAACAATCAAAGCCCAAAAGACTTGGAGAGTAACTTCAACTTTCCCCCAACTGCCTAAAAGAAAGAGGACAGAGGACCTCTTCCAGGAAGGGAGCTATCACCACAGTTTACCATAGTATGAACTAGGGGTGTGGACATAAAAGAACTCAGCAAAGTCTGCTTCTTAAAATTTCTCTCTGTGTCCCATTGTTTGTGCAGGGCTGAGAGAACATTCATTTACCAAACACTTTTCCATCTCCATGTGTATTGCTTTCCTCCCCTTTGAAGCACAAAACCCCTACCTCAACATCCTCTTTTGTCTTTAGCTGAAAATGGTATTTAAGGTGAGGGTTTCAGCCATTTTGGTGAGTTACCCAGTTTTCCTGGGTCTCTCCCATGTATACATGTTATTAAATTTTGATTTTCTCCTGCTAATCTGCCTTATGTGAACTTGATTCTTAGACCAGCCAAAAGGACCCAGAAGGGTAGAGAAAAATTTCTTCCTCCCTGATACTCTTCTCTTTGTCCATCTTCCATCTCTCATCCCCTAAAGTCCAAATCCACTCATCCTGAAGACCCATTCAATTGCTACTACTTTCATAAACTCTCCTTGATTCCCAGTGCTGGAGGTTATATTCTTAGTTCACTTTATATTTTATGTAGGCCTTCCTATGACATTCATCCCCTTGTATCTTACATGATAGTATATAATATAATACAATATAATGTAAACAATTTTTCCTCATAAACCATAATATTCCTGTCATCCTAAGCACACAAAACAATGCCTACTACAGGGTGAAGTTTAGTGGCAAACACATAGACTTCTTAACTGGTTTGGCATAGGTCTGATAATAAACTCAGCCACTTGGTTCTTAACTTCTCTGTGTTTCAGTTTCTTCATATAATCATTGAATGATAATGCTGCTTTCTTGTTATCTTTGAAAAGTTGTCTAGCCTTGTGACACACTTTAAAGGATTAACTGTTTACCGAGATATCCCATCTTGTACTCTGCTTGCAATTTAAAGTGGAAATGCAGTCTAATTAAATCTGAAGAGCATACTGACATCTTGCCTTATAGCTTTGTAACATGCAACTATTTCACATTTATTTCTTTGCTAGTATCAAATATTACATAAAATATAATTCAGTGTTTTAATATAAAATGATCATGTGGTAACTACTATCCTTATTTATATGAATTTTCAGAGATTTAAGTAATTTTTCCAATATCAGAAAACTGATGGACGACAGAGGCATAACCCAAAAAGTATATTTTTACACCAAGTACATATCTTATTTCCTGCCTTTTTGGAAAAAAGAAATATATACATATGTATATATTTGGAAAGTCCTATATATGTGAGTGCATATAAAAATATTGAGGTCTTCCCGGGTGGCGCAGTGGTTGAGAGTATGCCTGCCGATGCAGGGGACACGGGTTCGTGCCCCCGTCCGGGAAGATCCCACATGCCGCGGAGCAGCTGGGCCCGTGAGCCATGGCCGCTGAGCCTGTGCATCCGGAGGCTGTGATCTGCAACCGGAGAGGCCACAACAGTGAGAGGTCTGCGTACCGCAAAAAAAAAAAAAAAATATATATATATATATATATATATATATATATAAGATTATCCATCTATCTATCATCTATCTATCTATCTATCTATCTATCTATCTATCTATCTATCTAAAATCTCATTTAACTTTGATTACTTGGTGATTTTCAAATACCAAACAGTTAATTTAGTATTTTTTTCTCTTTCTGTTACACACAGCTCCAAAACTTTCCCTTCTGTTTTTTGCCTCTTAGTCTTTTTTCTTTGAATTAGTATTATTTTTTTAATAAACATAATATTTTTTAAATTTATTTATTTATTTATTTATTTTTGGCTGTGTTGGGTCTTCGTTGCTCTGCATGGGCTTTCTCCAGTTGCGGCAAGCGGGGGCCACTCTTCATCGCGGCGCGCGGGCCTCTCACTGTCACGGCCTCTCTTGTTGCGGAGCACAGGCTCCAGACGTGCAGGCTCAGTAGTTGTGGCTCATGGGCCCAGTTGCTCCGTGGCATGCGGGATCTTCCCAGACCAGGTCTCGAACCCGTGTCCCCTGCATCGGCAGGCAGATTCTCAACCACTGCACCACCAGGGAAGCCCCTCTTTGAATTATTTTTAATGAATAACCTGTCATACAACTTTTTTAAAAAAAATTTTTTTATGGTATGTGGGCCTCTCACTGTTGTGGCCTCTCCCGTTTCAGAGCACAGGCTCTGGACGCGCAGGCTCAGCGGCCATGGCTCACGGCCTCAGCCACTCCGCGGCATGCGGGACCCTCCAGGACCAGGGCACGAACCCGTGTCCCCTGCATCAGCAGGCGGACTCTCAACCACTGCGCCACCAGGGAAGCCCTGTCATACAACTTTTTAAACCAAATCATCTTTACAACTTTGCTCTATAAAGTATACTAAATTTTAAGAAGCGTTTAAGCATTTCAAACATATATAATTGATTCCAAAGTATCTTAACATAAATATAATTTTCAGTTCTTATGCTAATTATTGTTGTTAACGTATATGCAAACGTTATCTATTAATCAACTTTGGTTTTTCTATAAAATAAAAAAAAATTGCCATTATGTAAATAATTAGTTTTTGATATATGGTGACAGTGAAGTGCTGTTCCTACTCTAAAATAACCTTGGAAGCATCATTGTGGAATTAATATCTTAAACTAGAATCAATAGGAACTGATAGCAAATGTTATCAAACATTTCCAGCTCTGTATTTTAGAACTATAACTCCCTTAGCTTTTACATTCGTTTCAATACAGCCACACACTTAAATTATCTGTTATATCACTTCTCTTAAGAAATAGTCTGTACTTTGAGATCAAGCAAACACACCATATTGGGTAAAGAAACAGGAAAAAGTACAAAGAGGAATTAGAGAATGAATCTTATACTCACGGAATGTTCTATAAAATTCTTCAAGAGCCAGGTGCTTGTCTGAGTTAAAATCATCATATTTCAGTAGATCATACAAAGTACAATCAGAAAGGTCCTTGCCAAGTTCTTCCTGTTTTATCACCTGACAAGAAAATTAAATTCATGCAATTATATCTGTCTTAACATTTCTACAGTATAATTAATTATATGTAAATCACTTAATAGGTAATTTAAATCTGTAGCTGGGCAAAGAACTGAACCTATGAGAAACCTGGGTTTTCAGTTACTGGACATTTATTTTCAACTGTTTCAAAGATATACTTATAAATTTGACTTAGTTGCTTTGACGTTAAGATACGTACTTAGAATTTAGCCTAAATTTTCTAATACAAATATCTCCCAGTAGGACCCAGAAAATCTGAACACTAAAAGGACAATTTTGTATTTCAGTCATTTCCTTTGCTCCACTTATATTGACTCAAGGAAATACCTGCACATGAAAATTTCCTCCAATGTCTCAGTGACCCATGTCAAAATAGAACAGCTCTTCTCCAACAAAAAGAGTGAGAAAATTTGGTCCAACTTTCATCTTCCTATTATTTGTAAAAAATGAAGTTAGTATTTTTTTTCTCTTCTGCCTAAACTCCTCCCCAGCTGGAAATGAAGGCATTTGGTGTTCTGAATTAACTCCCTGGGTCACAAAGGAGCTATTCAACAAATGACTGTTTCCAGGAGCCAGATAGAATTAATGCACCAATTGATGATGGAAACCTACCCAAGCATGGGTGAGGAAAATCACCAGACTGCTTTTCTATTCTGTGCTCTGTTCCATGGACTGGGGCAGTAGCTTTTTTATACTCTGTTTTTTACCAGACAGATATAGCCTGTCTGGTAAAAGAGGTCTGCAAGATTTTTCAAACATTCCTTTTCATTCTGGGTAGCTGCATAGCTGTGTCCACGGTCTTTCATATTTGTCCACAGAGGGATTGGTTCATATTGCTTGGAGCTTTGCTTCCCCGTGTTGTTTTTTTTTTTTAAGTTGGTGCAATCACGAAACACAGACTCTGAAGTCAGCCAGCTAGGGGGGTTCAGACCATGCCAAGGCCACTTAATAGTTCTATAATATCTGGCAAATCACTCAACCTTTTCTCAATCAGAAATTAAAGATAGTAACCTCTATCTATCCTGGTTGTTGTGCAGACTTATAAAAACACGTATATGCTTATACACACACATATCATCAAGTGCAAGATATACAGTATACATTCAGACCTAATCAAAGTTAAAAATAATGATTTTTTTTAATGTGCTTCTTATTATAATAATTCACTGCAGATTTCCACACCAGCTTGTGCACATTATAGTTGTATATTCATGATGCTTTATTATTTCTTTTGGTAGAGCAGGATGATTCAAGCTTTGTCACAGCAATGGCGGATTGGTGATAGGAATTTCTAAAGAGCTATTTTTGACCTTTTATGGAACATCCATAAGTTAGAAGTTGTTATGCCTGCGCTTGGATGAGCTGCAGAGACAGCTCTGAGGATGGAGCTTAGCCGTTGAATCACTAGAAGCTCCAGCCCCTCCTGTAGCCACCTGAGTGGTGACATGCAATGATAGCACTTGCACTGCTAAATACGACTTTTACACATTATGTGTTCTCTCTTCTTTTTTACTGGATTCAAATTTCATTGGCTAAGCTGGCATTTGCTGCCTTAGAAGGGGGGAAAAGTGAATGATTTATCTGCTTTCCATATAAATGCTTATTGTCAACAGTGTGGATTAAAGCCCTAGGCTTTAGCACTAAGGATTAACAAAACTATCTAATGTCTGAAGCTATCTCTCCTATAAGCCTGATGGGGAAACAAGTACTGCGTTTCTGTTTAGAAAGCAACGGAGCTCTCAGCCACTCTCCATCTCTTATTTGTTAGATAATGGGAAGTGAATTTTCCCAGGTAGCGGAGGGACAGTGTGTTTGATCTTACCTCATTATACACTTCCTAAAGACCTGCAGTGCCAGCACTGCAGTAATTTTTAGGATGCAGTGACACCAGGATTTGGTCAGATATTTTAATACTATTTTTAGTGACTTTTAGTCAAGTACCTGTTTGTGAAACGATGGAACAGAAAGTTGGGGGAGAAGCTTTCATCATTGTAGTGTATGTCTCATATTTATTTCTGTTCTAATATTTCACTCAAGTTAAATCATGTATAGACCAAGAGAACAGACTCCTACTTTTTTCCTTGAAACTGGCTTTGGCATAAGACTAGCTTGCTTTTGATTTGATCTTGAACTTGATTTGATCATGATTACAAAACTCAAGCTGGATATGTTGTTTTAATGAGTGTGCTTTAGAAAAGTGCATGGTCCTGGCTAGTGAGCTTTTTATAAAAATCCTTGTTCACTGACACTTGGCCATGCCCATGCACAGGGGAGAGGTGATTCACTCCCTCATTCTTCCATATTTTAAATACACGTTTTCCTCATTTAGTCCATTTTTGGTCAATGAAATAGCTTACTTAAGACATGCTTCCTAGTAACTTTTTCTCTCCTTTGTTTCTTGATGGGAGCATTGGCACACTCTGGGGTGTTCCAAATGCGGAAGATACTTTCCTATAAACCTTTTAACCAGCCTGGGAAAATTGCTTCAGATATTCGGAGTTCTGATAGCCTTAACAAGCTGAATGTGTGACTCGGGGAAAGAAAGTATAAAACAGAATAGAAGTAGTAATACATTAAGCACTCTTGTGCTGGGGATCCAAACTTGTAGGACATTTATTTCATTTACCTTCTGGCTCTGGTTCCAAAGACTTCCCACTGGAGCTTCCTCAAAATGCACGTGTTACATCTGAACTAGAGATTCTTGACAAGGCCAGACTCACTGAATATATTGTCATTGAAGTATCTTAGGTTGAAATTTTAGTCTAGGAGGCCAGGCATAATTTCATTTGCAAAGTATTTTTTTAATTCAGGTAAGTATATTGTTTTTTTAAACATAATGCTATTGCACACTTACTAAAGTATTGTGTAGTGTAAACAAATTTATATGCACTAGGAAACAAACAAACGAAAAGTATGTGACTTGCTTTATTGCGGTATTGTGGTAGTCTGGAACCAAACTGCAATATCTCTGAGACATGCCTGTACACTACACAGAATCTCAGATGACAATAACTTATCTAAAGATAAATAAAACTGGAAAGAGAAATAGAAAGTGCCAGCGGTAGATGTAGAGGATTGTCTCCCTGCTAAGAGATGTATGGTTATTAGATTTCTGGGGATAAGGCATGACTTGGACATCCAAGGTTATTATATTCACTCTCATAAAAGCAATAAGATACATGTAGTTGATTTTGATGGTCTCAAGTCAGGTCATGGTGATGAGACCATCTGTGTAGGGGGTAGGAAGACAGAGGAGTCTAATCTTCCAGTTTTGTGTCTTGTTCTTTCCTCTCCTTGGTGGAGTAGGAGAAAAGATGAACTCATGAAATATACCACTCATACTGACAACTACTAACGGGCACTTGCCATCTGCCTCTACAAGGATGAAATCATGCGCTGCTGCAGCTGCTGACCTTCAACACCCCCTGAAGGGAGTTCAGGTGGAGATCAGAAATGAGGCCCTCTGTGCTCTGCGAAAAACTGGCAGAACAGGTCTCCAAATAGTTACATATTTTCAGGAGCCGATTTTATGAGCTCAATTCTTGCATCTCCTCATATCTAGAAAAGCACTAAAATCCTTTGTAGTGACATCTGCTCCTCATGACGAGTGACCTTCACGAGACCAGCAGAAACCTTCTGCAAAAAATATGTGCTTGATTACATGTACTCCCTCTTCACCAAAGTCACATGTATACTGACCTGTCCCCCAAAATCTTTGGAGCAGTTTCTCAGAGCTGTCTGAAATGCTGTCTTCCGGGCTATAGTCCTCATTTTGCCCCAAATAAAACTTAACTCACAGCTCTCACGTTGTGCATTTTTTTTCAGTTGATAATATGTTCAAGTAATCTGAGCTCTTCTTCATCCTTTGAAACTATTTTTCTCAAACTAATCATGCCCGTGTCAGAATCACAATGGTCTTAGTAGAGTTAGAGCTCAGTGATCCTCTATTTTAAAGAAAGTCCATCACGTTTGTGAAGTTAAGAAGAGGTAGATATATTCAGTCCTTTACTTGACAAATGTGTAGATTACATTCCAAGGCTCAGAAAATAAATATACTCCTGTGGTAACAATACACATCTCAAGGCACTGGCTTTTAAGTTTCTCCCACATCAATATAGGTTGGCTTTTCTATTACTTGGTCCTCCAGACTACTTCTTATCCACTTTCTTCCTTTCTCCCTCTCTCCCTTCCTCCATCCCTCTTTCTTTCCTTTCTTTACAAACACCATATGCCAAGAATAGTTCTAGGGACTGGAGATTAATTAGGAAGTAAGAATGACTCCCTTATGGAGTTAATATTCTAGAAACGGTGAGTGGGAACATGTAATCAATTGAAAAAACAAGATAATTATGGATGTTCAACAGCACTTAAAAATAAATAATGTGAAAGGACAGAGGGTAAATAATTAATATTACAAATTATAATGGTTTAATCATATATAACTGATGCTACCCTGCAACTGGTGTATTAAAAGAAAAGAATTGCATAAAATAATCATATCTTCTAAGTTTCCTTTTAGGTTTTGTAATACGCTTAACACATTAGAAGAAATTTAAAAAATCATTAGGGCCAACATTAATTTTGAAAGACTAGCTGAAGAGATAAAATTATTAAACCATTGGTGGGATGAAAACTATTTTAGTTTTAAGGCATTCTATATGGCTCACAGGGATTCTCTGAACATGAATGCCAACATTTTAAATATACTTTGACATTCTAAAGGAAAGATGCTACAAACAATATATTAAAAAAATTTTTAAAACAATTTTAATTTTCAAGTTGTCTTATGATACTATGAAGAGTTAAAGCAAAAAAAAAAAGAATATTTGAAACTACTTACTAAGGTTTCCAGCTACAATTGAAATTACTGTTTATTAATTGGAGCCCTGAGCTACACCTAACCCAACAATACATGTCTTACCTTTCTGTTTTAAGTGCTAATTGTTGCTGTTATGATCTACCTACTGGCATTGCCAATGCCATTTTAACACCTGGTTTCTGCTGCCTTATTTTGTATACCTGACAGGTTTATGGGGTTTGTAAATGTTGAATAGGATTAATTACCATGGCACTCCCAGACAGTCCTCACTTATCTCCTCCTCTACCCAAACAAATGCTTATTTATTTGCATTTAGTTTGTTTCCACTAAAATAGCATTTTATCTATGGGGTAAAACAATTCTTACCAATCTCATTATACATAAATATGTTGACTAGCTACAAGAACCCTTTTAAAAATCTTTAAAATTGTAATAGGCTTAACAACTCAAAATAAAGACTAACTGTCCATTCCTTATGTAACAGTTCTAATAAATTTTAAAGAAAATGGATATGTACAAAGTCTGCAAAGACATGAGCACCATGCTTATCCTGTTAGCTTAAAAATATCTAGCGTTATTTATTCTTGCTTTTTTAATTTTGTAAATGAATTCACATAAGGTAGTCATTGAGCAAATGGCTCTTTAAGTCAAATATATATAACATAATAATCTAAATCCTGAGAACAAGTAGTTCTTTTTATTATTTTAATAAACTGTTGTCATGTGTGCACATTAAGGAAATATTTCATTCTAATATGTATTCCTAATGTGAATCAGCTTATTAAGATGACAGAATCTAAATGAAGAAAAAAGCTAAATCAATATACTCAATACAGCTGCTAGTTTAAACTCAGAGTCACAAGGGAATGACTTTGCATACTTAAACTCCATGGGTGGTTATTTTATGAAATGGGGAGAAGGCTGAGGAACACATTTGCCAAGCCATTAGCACCATTTCACTTCAAGAACTCTATGTAGGCTGCTCTTAAATTAAACAAGGAGAATTTTAAGCTGAGGTTGGCTCTAGTGCCTTGGCACATACAATACAACCAACTCCTAAACCTGTAAATGCCTCAAGGTTATGAAATCAAAACCTAAGGACAACCAAGCACAAACGACTAGGCTTTAATCTGTAGCCAATTAGGACTTTCCTTACTTTGCTTTCACCTCCTCTCTATAAAAGTTTTCCCTAGCTCCCCTCCACAGAATGCTTCTAACCACTTTTGGTATGGTGTTGCCAGATTTGAATGGATTTTTGCTCAGATAAACTCAACATCTTAATATGCTTCAGTTTATCTTTTAATATTGCTAATAAACTCAAGGGTGCCATTCTGCTGAGTGAAGTCTGTGTATGTATCCCCTCATTTTACTCTGAGGAACCATGATGCAAGAAGTAGTTGTCCTTTCTCAAAGGGACAATTTATACAAATTCCCTTGTGCTTCAAACCCTGGTTTACCTCTGTGACCCTATAAAATCCAAGTCTTCCCATATTGCTCTGCACACTTCCCAATCTGACCTAATCTCATTTCCTTTCCAACTAAAACCCATTATAGTATCCTCTGTAAATCCTGCTCTCTGATCAGAAAATTCTCTTTTGGCTTCTATTTCTTAAGGAAACATGTTCTTCACCATGCTGACTTTAAGAAAATCTGGCTACTCCTTAAGAAAACCATTTGTCCAATAATTTTAACAATTGGAGACTAATTTTTTTCTCACGTCCATTCTACCTCAATGGGAGGAAGATGGTCAAAAATTAAATGCTTCCCTATTGGCACTTCTGGATTTCTTCCTCCTCCCAAATGAGTTTTCTTTCATCAGATAGATAGATAGATAGATGATAGATAGATAGGTAGATAGACAGACGGATGGATGATAAATAGAAGCTACTCCTTTGAATGTCAGGTCATTCAGTTACATAATTCTTTCCTATTCTCTCCCCATAATTCACCAATAATTTACCCCTCAATTCACAAAATTTCTATCTACCTTAATCTTTATCAATATCCCCAGAAACTTCAAAATGCATATGAATAAACCACCAGGAAGAGTTCTATGCTTCTTTTCATAGCAAATGATCATTAACCTTCTCTCTTCCAATGACCTTTTCCTACATGCCAGCCTGCCAAAAGGAATGTGATCATACCTTATGTCACTTCATCCTGAAATCCTTATTTCAAGCATTACAGGTCTGTTTTGGAATAACATATGTTCTTAAAACCATAAATGTGTTACTGTGTAGCTGAGTGCCTGACCACACTAGTCACATACACAATACTTAGGGGAGAAACCCTGTTTGTTATTATGTTTCAAATAAAGTCTATACTTTACATTTGTTAAGGCTTTTTCAGTGAGCTATTATCCTGTGAGACATACATTTGAATATTAAGCAAATTTGGAGCATATTGCTACAAGGACAATTTTCACTGAAGCAAGATTAGCAAAGCTCAGATTTCACCATAGACCCAAAGAGAGCCCTGAATTCTTGCTGTTGGAGAAGGCAATTTAAGAGAAGCAGGAGAGAGATACAGATAATAGAGATGAACCTCAGACACTTGTTTAGATTTGGGGAATGGAACTAAGAGAGAACACCAAACAAGCAAGTTTTCACACCATCAGCCTGGTCTTTGGGAAGAGCCAGAACATTTGATTTTGCCTTTAGTGCATAGAACTGGTTACTGGCTGAGACCACTCAGTTCTACCAGCTCATTCTGAATAGGATCCAGGCAGTATAGCACAGATTTAAGAAAAGATACAGGGCTGCCTAGACCAAAGTAAATTAAATGTCCATTTACCATTGTCAATAAAGAGAGAATAGACATTTTAAAACAAAAATGCTCAACAAATACTTTAAATGTGATTGAAATATTACCTTTGTCATATAGTAATTAAGACACGTATATGGGAGAGGAGAGAGTGATGAACTGTTCTGTTCCTGTAAAAATGCTCCCACACTCTCCCCTGTCATCCAACCCCATGTCCCTCAGGAAGACAAAAATGCTCACCAAGGGTGAAAATGAACATCATACACACTTGAGGAAAGAGATAGATGTGGGATTTCACTTGGCTCTGAGAGTATAAAAAATAAGGCAGAAGGTAGAAGATAAGAATTTCTACTAGTCTCAGGGATTGAAGACTTATTTGCCAAAGGAAAGACTGTGCCAGATATTGCCTTATTTTTTTTTTTACCATCTTTATTGGAGTACAATTGCTTTACAATGGTGTGTTAGTTTCTGCCATATAACAAAGTGAATCAGCTATACGTATACATATATCCCCATATCTCCTCCCTCTTGCAGATATCGGTTTTTGATGTTGGTGTTATTATATTCTATAACTTGCCATTAGTTTTTAAGAAAGTCACATAGATGTTGGTAACTATTGAAAGTGATGTATTTGGTTATACACATTTAGGGGGAGAATATAAATAAAACAGAACTATATTGTTTTGAGTGATAAGGAATTTGGAGCCCCAGGGAAAATTAAGGAGTTGAAACTGAGAGATAGACTTGGGTCCTGTATCTGTGGTACAGAAAATGCAAGGCATGATCTGAACAGAGCACAAGGAAAGGAAAAGTGTACAAAGTGCTTCATCTAAACTGGATTTCAATGTGTGATTTGTGTAATATGTGATATAATCCCATCCTCTACCACCCTATACATCTTCAGTCATTCAACCAAGTACATATTGCTTTTTGCAAATGGGTTGTGTGTGTGTGTGTGTGCATGCATGTGTGTGTGTAGCTCAAAGAGAAATGCAAAGGGAATGACAGACATCTGGATTATAGAAACGTAATAGTATTATTACAATTACTACTACCATTATCATTACTCAGTTACTGTACTATACTGAGGACTTATATATTTTTAAAAATATTTAAATTGTAAAATATAGTCAATTAAAGCATATTGTTTCTTTCATAACACATCTATGTCTGTCTTAATCAAGATATTGCTTTCAATTATTTCTTATAACTTGGTTTTATGGGCAATAAAAAACTGCACAAAACTAGGTATTTTACAGTTTGACAGGTAAGGATATTTTAGTATAATATATATCAGCATCTTAAAAACAAAATATATATGATATTTATTTTAAGTTTAGTTCAATTTAACATCATATCTGTAAAGACAGGGGCACTATATACTCTGGAGAAAAATGCCCAACATCACAGTGGTTGCAGAATGATGCCATGTACTTGTCTCTAGCCTAGAACTCAGGATTTAACAACATTCATACTAGCTACATGAGATAAGCAGATGAGTACTTCAAATGATATGAGCAAAATAAATAAATGAATAAATAAATAAAACATGCTACCATTTATTTTTCCTAATTTCTTGGAATAACCAAACTATTTTTCTTTTTTTGTAAGAAACATTTTTTCATTGTGAAAATTGGTATTAAAATGCTTGCATATTTAATAATGTGTACATAGATTTCTGGGTTATAATGGTCGATTTGTTCTCACCTATCAGCCGATTGTAAACATTAAAAAATGCAAAGGATGAACTGGATGGAAATATTGATCAGTTGCTCATCCACTAACTCAAGCATGTGTGCCCTTTTTATATTTCCATTATCTTCCACAGTATGCACAGGAAACTTAGATTGGAAAATTTAATTAGAGCTAACAATTACATCATGTTTTCTATGTGCTAGTTATGTTTCTAAGAAGTCTACATTTTCAAAATAATATCAATATCACATCCAGCTTACATACTAGGTGTTATTATCATTGTCAATACGTAGAAAGGGAAGTTGGGACACAGAGAGTTTGGGTCATTTTCTAAAGGTTGCACAGGAATTAAGTAGTATATATGAGTCCAGGTTCTATAATCAAAGTTCTTAAACTGTGATACTATAGATCTTACCCCCTTTAACTATTGCTTTTTATTATCTCTTTCTTCTCTCAACTACCTCTAGTTTCTAATTTACTTGAAACTCTGCAAGAGAAGCTTTAGAATATATATTCATTATGTGGAGTATGAACAGAACATGGGCACCCAGATTTTATGCTGAATTTATAAAACCTCAAAGCCAAATTATGTTTGTTAATTTTTACTTGTCATTGGCAGTATCTTGGAATTACAGATTACATTTCTGCTAATAATAGCTTGTAAATTATTAGAAGAACACCATTAAGATCCATTCCCCTTTTTCTCTTTTAATTTAAATTATTTTGAAACTTGATATTAAGTGATGATATTATATGTTTCCAAGCTGATTTTTAAAGTCATATGTATTATTGACTTTAATATTATAATACTTGGAATACAAGTTCTTTAAAAGCACCTGTAACCTAAAAAGACACAAGTCAAAAACAATATTTATGCTCGTAAGAGCTAGAGATGTATTATATATTTTCCATGGCGTCAGTTACAACCTTCTGGTTTTTTCATAGCTGATTGCTGACAGATGAGATGCTAACATTTCCAATCTATAAAGCTGAAGGAAGTACTGGGGCATGTCTTCAGGGGTTAGTAAATATTACTTCTCCAGATCCTTCCTTGCCTGTACCTTGTGGATGGTCAACATATAAATAGGATTCTGAAGATCCTTTCTGTTCTCACATGATAACTTTCAGATGAACTGGAAGGGCACTTTTCAGATGCAAAAGCAAATCCAAATCAAAGGTAACAGGAAAAACAAAACGAAATGCTGTAGCAGATGACTTTATTATGGGTTGCACTCTGTCCTCCCCAAATATATGTTCAAGTCTTAACCCTGAGGACTTCAGAATGTAAACTTTTTTGGAAATAGGGTCATTGAAGATGTAATTAGATACTGTAAGATGTGGTCCTGCTAGAGTAGGGTGGACCCTCAGTCCAATATGACTGGTATCCTTTGAAGAAGGGACAAAATGATGTGAAAACAAATACACAGAGAGAAGCTATTTGACTGCAGAAGAAGGGACTGGAGTGATGCACCTACAAGCCAAGGAATGCCTGGCGCTACCGGCAGCTTAAAGGGGCAAGAAAAGACTCTCCCCCCTGCAAGAGGCTTCAGATAGAGCATAGCCCTGCCAACACCTCCATCTCAGACGTTGAGCCTCCAGAACTGACAGGTTGTCTGAGCCACCCAGTTTGGGGTACTTTCTTATGGCCACCCTAGGAAACTAATATAAACTTAGATGTAGCAGAAACTTGAAACAATTATAGGTGAGTGCTGTCAATGCCATTTTCCAGTGATGAGCAATTTTCTCTTTGGACTCAGAAGGGGGTCCTAGATTTGGTCAGATCATGTGTCATACCCAACCAGTGGTTAAAGTAGTGTAGACATGTTAATGAAAACTAAAAACTATTATAAAATTAAAAAGTAAGAAACAAAACCAAAAACACAATATATTTGAATATGTCAAACATGCATAGATCCAAGTGACATGCCTTAATTATAAATCCATTTTAACTGAATTACATCATTTCTTTACTAGAAATGTAAAATTCTGAAGAGTTTCATTCTTGAAAAATAAATTATGACAGGTATGACAACATGAATATCTTAATTAAAAGTTTTCTAACTTTACCTTAAAATTCCAGAGTTTCATTCCTTGAATCCCAGGGCCTGGGACTTAGTAACTACTCATTAAATGTAAGCTGAATTAAAGAAGATAATGAAAACGGTGTGTTTTTTAATTACCTAGAATGACAAGTCAATTTGCTCACAAGGTCACTTTGATATGAAGTCTCTAAACTAAGTTACACTATCCTAAAACTTGAAATACTTGCATAATAAGACCGATATTCCACATTGTTGGATATTTTAAGTAAGCCATAAAATTAAATATGAAATATGAAGGGCATGATGTTGTGGAAATAGACAACTGATTTTTTTTTGAAAACTATATTTCCTGTTAAGCACAGCAGCAAAATCCACCTTAAGATCCACTATAGGAATTACCATGGACTCAGCAACACTCCTCAGGGTTATCACCAATTTCCTAGTCGCCCTGGAGTGGCTTCTTCTCTCCTTTGCTCCCTAAAAACCTATATATATTTGTGGAGAAATCTTATGTCCATCATTTTACATTTCCATCACTATCCACAACTAATTTATGTTCTTAAATCTGGGTATTTCAATTTCCTTCAGCAGTCTGTCTCAGTAACACACACATTAAAATATTTCTATTTTTCCAAAATGGCTCACATAAAGAACTTTTGTGTATTAAAATATTCTCTTCTCTTTAATAACAATTTGTCTATATGTATCATTTTGGTGGCAATTTTCAAAGAAATGAACTTTAATAATGTTGACATAATATTAAAATCAGATTTAATATACCTGATCTTTGATAATTAAAAAAGTACTGGAGTAGGTCAATAATTGAATACCTTCTTAAATCACTTATTTACAATATGTTATAGATGTACTCAATTGCTCTTCAGTAATGCCCTTGAATACCAGATAAACAAGCTTCCATTGACTGATAGAAAATTAAACATTACAAGAGCTCCAGGATATATCTGGAGATATTTTATAAATTCTATAAGAGAGAACTGGCAATTCCTTTAGGTATTTAAGGTATAGAAACCTGTCAAATTAGGTATCTCTTTTAAATTGTACAACATCATATAAATGTTACTTAAAATTAATACTGCTGATAGAGTAGTCAATTTTTTCTCTTAAAAATATTTTATGTCTATAATCAAGTTATATGAATAAAATATTTTTTATTTATATAGCATACATTCACACAAATGTAAATATATTGCATATGCTATACTTAAATTAGCTTGTTAATTTAGTCATTAATCTTACCTGAGTTAGTTCATTGATATTTACAAGTCCATTACTGTCAGCATCAAAATATTTAAACATTTGATCCACCAGCAACTTCTTCCGAAATACGTCGTCACCGTTAGGGTTTTCATTGTCTTGTGTAACATATTTTTGATTTTGTAAATCTAAAAGCATGCTTTTCATCTTGCTGTATTCAGTGGCCTTGCAGTTATCTCCTGTAACAAAAGAACTAAGTTATTTTCAAAACAATATTATTAGAAAGGAATCATTTATTTTATTAAAGTTTTAAGCTGATCTCTAGTAGGTAACATACTTTGTACATAATATTTATGTTTCTATTGCATACTTTACTACTTGCACAAGGAAAAAAGAATGGGCTATTTACATGAGAGGATAGAAAATTTTCATTAGTATCAAATCCAATAACGACACAAATACTGTGTGTTTTCTCGATGACAAGGTCATTGATTCTATGAATGTACATAGAAAAACATGATAGCTTCAATTGGCTCCAATGTTTAAATACACTACCTTAGTTTAACTCCTCACTATACATGTCTATAGTGATAATTTCACAGGTTTTGAACATGAGGTTCAGGGAGATGAAATGACTCACCCAAACAAAGGGTTAGATTGTGCTGGATTTTGTGCTTAAACTGATATATATATATAGATAGATAGATAGATAGATAGATAGATAGATATAGATATAGATATATATATAATCTGGCTCCAAAAGAGTATAGCAAGTTTTTAATTGGAAATATATATATTTTTTACATTTGGATTTGTTTTGAAGAAGTTTGTGTGTGTGTGTATTTACACTTTTTCTTGATTCTATTTTTAATGATGCTAAGCTCATATTTGTTTTCTTCCAAAAGTTTATTTATTAACTTATTTTTCTGATATTCATCTATTTCTCTGTTTAGAGTCTTGGTGTATAATATGAAATATGTTTCCATTTTGTATCTTAAAGTCTTAACCTGTCAATTTCATTTCCACAGCTAAAGTATGAGCTTACTGAAGTAATACACATTACAGATTTTCAGTATCTCCCATAAAATAACCAGCAGAATACTGGGAACTTCATAGTTAATGGAAATAGTTGCTTGGCTTAATATCTTCAAAAATAACTGCAATTGCTCTAATATCTTTACATCATTATTTTACAAAGGATTTTTCTTACAGTAGTCCCCATGCTGATGTCTTTATAACACATTGAAATGAAATGTGCTTACTATTGATAATAAATGTGATATAAAATGTATACAGAAAATACAATGTGTAATTTAATTTATAAATGAAAATGTAGGCATTATATTAGCTGAGAATTTTCACAATATATTTTTTAGGAAAAAACCTAACTTTACAGTTGTGGTTCATTTTGACAATTAAGCTGTGACAGAATCTACAATATTTCTAAAGATGTTAAAATATATGTCTGAGAAGCATGGGGTTGAGGTCTCATTCCTTTTCCCGACAAGATGGAAAACAATCTCTTCCAGAGAGATGAGAGACTATCTTGTTTTTCAAAGACAGTGAAATGGCTTCTGTTTTTCAGCAATTTTAGTGTTTAGCAATCCTGTCAAGAACTTCTTTTTTACAAGATGTAAACTTTGTACCACAAATTAAGTGAATTTTGCACTATTCTGTTCTCAGTAAAGAATAATAATAAGAATATGTTTTCATAATAGAACAGAAATCACTGACAAAAGAGAAAAGTAATCAAGTCCAGAGGGATAGGTAACAATTTTGGTGTCTGTGAACGATGCATAAGAGGAAGGCTCCAAATACGTGTGCGTGTGTGTGTGCAGCAGGAAGAGGGAGAAAACCATTCCAACTGCCCTCCCTGGGATTTCTGTATTTGACCTTGGACCTGCCTGTCCTTTCATTTGACTGACAGGAAGGAGGATGGAGTCTGGGGGAAGTGACCTGTGTCCATCCATGATGAGCAGGTGAGAACATGGGAAATAGAATTTAAGTGCTGAACACCTTTTAACTAATATTTGAAATTTGGTGTGAGGAGATACAATTTTAGGTTGTTACACTCTAATTTTGATCAAATCAAGTAATACAATCATCATCATGCTCTCTCTATAGATACTTTTTCCCAAATTGTAAATTCCCTGGCAAGTCCAGGTATTGAGGTAGCTGCTGGAAATCCAAAGAAAACAAAAATAAAAACATTGCAGTTAAGGCATTCACATTCTATGGAAATGTGAAATAAACAGTCCTAAAATTATGTAAAGTTTTGTAGAATTTAGAGATTTTAAATAATCACTGTTACAGATTTTTTTTTTAGTAATAAATAGATACATCTATTATTAATATACAGATTACATGTAATGCAGGCTTTCTATGTGCCAGGAACTTTTTATGTATTAAATTACTTAACTCTCATGACAATCCAACAAGAAAGACTTTATAATTATCACTATTTTAAAGATGAAGAACTAAGACACAGAGAGATTAAATAACTTGTTCAAAATTACAGAGCTAGAAAGGAGCACAATGATTTTTACACCCAGGCAATATCTCTTTTAGCCTTTATTCTCTACTTTTCTCATCTTCAGAACTGAGTTTAAAATCAACTTATACATGGATTCAGTAAATTTGTCCAAGGATTATTTGAAAAGTGAAAAACAAATATAATAATAAACTCCAGGCAGTATCATTGCTTAAATTGCAGGTAGAGAAAAAAGAACTTGCAAAGGGAGAGAGAGAAAAAGAAAAGGACTCTCTGAGAAATAGCAAGAAAACTGTAAGTATTGAAGAGGAAGCTAACGAGAAAAGAACTTTTCAAGAAAGAGGGTGTGATGAAATGTTAAATGTTTCAGAGTAAAAATAAGATAAGAAATGAAACATGCTCATTAGATTCCTTAAGTTGGAGGTAATTGATGACAATAAAGGGAAATTTTAGTGAATAAATGGAAAAGTCCTATTACAATGGGTTAAAATGAGTAAAAACATAATGATGATTTGGAAATATTAAATGTTTACTACCCTTTTAATAAGGATCAATATAAAAATATATAGAATTAATGAAAAAGAATAGATATTTAGAAATAAACATCAATGTATATTAAGAAATCATGGCCTCATCCAAGAATAATTTCAAGAAGGAAGTTAAAAAATTTTAGTTTGTTGATTTGTTTGCTTTGGTAGGATTCCTATCTCAATACTTAATCAACTGATGGTGTTAGGAAAAGAAACCTGACACCTGTTGGTGTTAAGCAGCGAAAGGAAAGAAAACTTCTCCTGGACTCACTTGGTGCTCTTGGAGACCAGTAAGAGATCACCTCTGCTGTGCCTGTTCTAGACACTGAGGACAAGAGGAATGAGGTCGCCACCTGATGGTACCTATACCATCCTCCTGCCCATGAATGCAGATTCCAGGGCTGTGCTGACTCTGGACTCAGAGTGATTCTAGGGCAGTTAAAATCCACCTAGACTTGTGTGGTCTGGAAGAAGGCAGAATCTCTGACTTTCTTTTTTTTTTTTTTGCTTTTTTTCTCATTTAAGTAATAGATTCATAATTTTATTCCAACTAAACTATTTTGTGAAACAAAAAACATGCTTGATAACGCCACATGGCCAAAACATGCATGATATTCCTGTATTCTTATTATGTGCACAAGTTCTCACTTGTTTTGATTTTTTTTTTTTTTTTTTTTGCGGTATGCGGGCCTCTCACTGTTGTGGCCTCTCCCGTTGCGGAGCACAGGCTCCGGATGCGCAGGCCCAGCGGCCATGGCTCACGGGCCCAGCCGCTCCGCGGCATATGGGATCCTCCCAGACCGGGGCACGAACCCATATCCCCTGCATCGGCAGGCGGACTCTCAACCACTGCGCCACCAGGGAGGCCCTGTTTTGATTTTTTAAATTAATTTTTATCAGAGTATACTTGATTTACAATGTTGTGTTAGTTTCTGCTGTACAGCAAAGTGAACCAGTCATACATATATACATATCCACTCTTTTTTAGATTCTGTTCCCATATAGGTCATTACAGAGTATTGAGTAGAGTACCCCATGCTGTACAGCAGGTTATTGTTGGTTATCTATTTTATATATAGCAGTGTGTATATGTCAATCCCAATTTCCCAATTAATCCCTCCCCCCTCCCCTGCTCTCCCCCTTGGTAACCATAAGTTTTTTTTTCTACATTTGTGGCTCTGTTTCTGTTTTGTAAATAGGTTCATGTGTACCCTTTTTTTTAGATTCCACATGTAAGTGATATCCTGTGAGATTCATGTTTCTCATTCTGACTCTCTGACTTTCAAATGGTCTCACCTGTGTATTGGCAAGGCTTCTCCAAGACTCTACTGAACTGAGGATAATTACGTTTTATATATCTGATAGTACCACCATCAGTTTTGAGTACATGATAAGTGCTCAAAATTATAGCTTCTATGAATTATGCTTAACGCTACTTTTTCAAAGCCTGTAATTTGTACTTATCTCTTTGAAATTACACTGTTATCCTTCCCTTCCATCCATCATTAAGAAGTACCATTTCTTTTCAACATAAAAATAATCAAATATAAGTATATAAGAATATTACTTCTCTTTTTAGCATTTATATTTCAAATTTTATTAATTTGATCCTAATATAAGCTGAAATCTTAGAAATTAAAAGGATACAAATTAAATGTTTTTATTTTAGCATCAATTCTTTTCATGTATTAGTATGCATACTGGAATTGTTTTTTCCTCAAACTATTAAACAATTGCTAAAAGAAAACGTTTACACCTTTTTAATATGTAAACATTTTTTAAAATGTAAATATTTTCTAAAATGTGTTTTAGAAAAATACTTTGCATTTATAACATAAGGAATGTATGAAAACTTCAGTATGTTGATTTAATATGCATCTATGAATAAATTCAACATGGCAAACTATTATATTTAAATTCTTTTTTTTTTTTTTTTTTTTTTTTTTTTTTTGCGGTATGCGGGCCTCTCACTGTTGTGGCCTCCCCCGTTGCGGAGCACAGGCTCCGGATGCGCAGGCCCAGCGGCCATGGCTCACGGGCCCAGCCGCTCCGCGGCATATGGGATCCTCCCAGACCGGGGCACGAACCCGTGTCCCCTGCATCGGCAGGCGGACTCTCAACCACTGCGCCACCAGGGAGGCCCCTAAATTCATTTTTAAATTCATTGTTAAACTGTGTGTTTGAAGGAATTAAAATTATCTTGGTTAAAAGTAGTCTGAACAAAATTAAAATAAACTTTAACTGGAGTATCTACTAAAATATGGAAAATCTAATGGTGTAAATTTTTTTATATTACATAAACTTTACTTAAAAGTTCTTATTAAAACATGTTTACAGTTACACATAAGATTAATGTAAAACTGTTATGTTTCAGATACTATTCTATTTCTGGAAATTTACTAACACAAGCACACCTACACACCACTTCACAACTTTCTACATTTAAAGAGCCATGATTTCCTCATGGAGAGGGAATTTTTTTTTAAGCAATAGACTTTACTTTTCAGAGCAGTTTTATTTTCATAGAAAGATTGAGCAGAAAATACAGATTTTCCATGTACTCTTTGCCCCCCCATATGCACAGACTCCCCCACTATCAACATCCCCACAAAAATTGATGAACTTACAGTGATGTCATTGTCACAAAAAAACCCTATATTAGAGTTCATTAGTACATAGGGTTCTTGGTGTTATATACTCCATGGATTTTAACAAATGTATAATGACACGTGTGCACCTGTATCTACAGAGTGGTTTCACTGCCCTAAAGGTCCTCTATGCTCTCTGCCTATTCATCTCTCCATCCTCCTTAACCCCTGACAAACACTGACTTTTTTACTGTCTCCATAGTTTTGCCTTTTCCAGACTGTCATAGATTTGGAATTGTATACAATATGTAGACTTCTCAGATTGGCTTCTGAGAAGTCAATTCATTTAAGATTCCTTTGTGTCATGGCTTGTTAGCTCATTTCTTTTTATCACTGAATAACGTTCCACTGTCTGCATGGACCACAGTTTATTTATCCACTTACCTACTGAAGGGTATCTTTATTGCTTCCAAGTTTTGGCAATTTTGAGTAAAGCTGTTGTAAACATCCATGTTTAGGTATCTGTGTGGACTTAAATTTTCAAATCCTTATCCTAAGGAGCATAATTACTGGATTGTATGTAAGATTATGTTTAGTTGTGTATAAAATCACCAAACTGTCTTCCAAAATGGCTGTACATTAGCAGTAGATGAGAGCTCCTGTTGCTCCAAACCCTCACCAGCACTTGGTGTTGTCAGTGTTTTGGACTCACCATTACAATAAGTGTGTAGTGGTGTCGTGCTGTCTTACAGAGAAGTTTTTAAATGAATGAGGGACTATATTTTACAAGAAACATTGGTTCCATAACATTTCCCCCACTCTCTGCACACACACAATGTGATTTGGCTTAATTTAACATCTCCTTAAACGTTGTTGACTAGTTAAATGAAAATGATTAAAAACACAGTTAATTCAATTGACATGCTTACTGATTAATTTTGGGAATTAGTCTTACTGGAAATAAAAGGAAAATATTGTGAGTTAAATATTAATTCTCCAAACACTTTGTTCCTTATGATGTAACTTTTTTCAATTATATGCCACATGGTCATTGACAACTGCCTACATCTATACAAGCAGTATTAAAAAGGGGTTTGATTTTCTAGCTTGGCAAATGTGATATTATAATTTCAATAAAGGTGTTCTAGTAACCAGATCACTTTTTTCTCTTTACCCTGAAAGAACATTAATTAAAATGCTTTTGAGGGACGAGATTAGGCATCCCATGCTCTGTTTTCAATTATATTCTTCAAAGGTGACACACTTTGGAGCAAGTAGGCAGCTTAGTTCTTACTATCCCCACCCTCTCTCATCATCCTCACAAACAGAATCACATATTATAAAGATGCAGAGAATTCTGGCAGAAAACACAACAAAATAAAACAGAGCACAATACAATGATGATGGTTATCTAGAATGCTTGGGAACCTTAGTGAAAAATGTATATTTATCTTACCTGAAATAAATTCAACTTGTAATATAATTATCACAATTACTCAAGGGTGTGAGTTTAATGTTTAGTGAATTAACAGTCTTTAAGTCATTATCTTTATAGTTAAAACCAAGAAAATATAGTATGCTTCATATGAAAAGGCATACCTCCTATAGAATATGTGATAAGTAGCTAATGATGTCAAACAGTTTATGAAATAAGTTTTTCCTAATTAATTATTGTTTGTTTTCTGGCAACCTTTCTACAAATATTTTGTACACAATATGAAGGCCTTTCATCTTTTCACATTTTTGAAATTGCTGTTAAAGTATGAGTGCATATTGCCTTAAAAATTATACTATACAGTTCTTACAGTTCTCATTGTGGTAGTCTGTGTTTTATAGAGGTTTTTAATTTTGATTTATATTATCTGGATTTATAATATTTCAAGGAGTAAAGATATATAAAAGATATTCTTGAATTTTTAAAAAAATTGATGAAAGTAATTTAAAAAATAATCAGGTTATGAAAGAGTGTCTATCCCTAAATCAAGTAGAGTCAAAACTAAGACTTGGCACGCGCGTGTGCGGGAGGGGGCGGGTGGGGAAGGATCGCCAGCGAGATCCCGAGGCGAGGCTTGTGCGTCCGCCCGTCCTCGCCCTGGCCCCTAGCTCCCACCGGGTCGGCCCGGCTCAGCCATGATCAAGGCAATCCTCATCTTTAACAACCACGGGAAGCCGCGGCTCTCCAAGTTCTACCAGCCCTACAGTGAAGATACAACAGCAAATCATCAGGGAGACATTCCATTTGGTATCTAAGAGAGATGAAAATGTTTGTAATTTCCTAGAAGGAGGATTATTAATTGGAGGATCTGACAACAAACTGATTTATAGACATTATGCAACATTATATTTTGTCTTCTGTGTGGATTCTTCAGAAAGTGAACTTGACATTTTAGATCTAATTCAAGTATTTGTGGAAACATTAGACAAGTGTTTTGAAAACGTCTGTGAACTGGATTTAATTTTCCATGTAGACAAGGTTCACAATATTCTTGCAGAAATGGTGATGGGGAAAAATGGTATTGGAGACCAACATGAATGAGATTGTTACACAAATTGATGCACAAAATAAACTGGAGAAATCTGAGGCTGGCTTAGTGCGAGCTCCAGGCCATGCTGTATCAGCTGTAAAGAATATGAATCTTCCTGAGATCCCAAGAAATATTAACATTGGTGACATCAGTATAAAAGTGCCAAACCTGCCCTCTTTTAAATAAAAAATTTTAAAGGCCACTCCCAGGTAAAATCCGGGAGAAAAGTCATCTAAGTTTACCATGCAGTTGTTTACCAAAAATAGAGGAGGAGAGTCTTAACTTTTGCTCTTGGATTTAAGTCAAGGTGCTGTATAGAAGTTATGTAAAATCAGTATGGAAGTTCATTGTTGCTTTTCTTGCTCAGTGATTTTGGAGAAATTGATTAGTTACAGCGTGATTTATTTCTTTATTTTCTAAACTGCATTCCTATGACCACCTAAGGCATGCCTCTATGTATTGGCTACTACAGTATTTTGAAAAGTGTTTGGGACATTTCTTTAAATTACGTATAACGCAAAATGTTGGTGTTTTGTATGGATCACAAATACAGCATTCCTTAATTCTTTCTGTTATTTGTCAGAATTGTTATTTAAAGAACAAAGTATGTATTGCATGAAAACATTATGACTTTTTCTCTTAGTTTAAATAAACTCCAAGGTAACTGGACTTCTAAAGCAAAAAAGAAAAAAAAAGAACAACAAAAAAAACTAAGACTCATGTAACTCCATTAAGAGCAGGACTCTTACTACTTCTGAACACTAAATAATCTTGTCCAATAATTTTATCATAGTACCCAATATGTGGTTTTCAATGAAAATTGTATTGTTTGCATTGATCTTACAGAAGGTATGCTATTCATATCTGTGAAGCCATAGGCATATAATGATTTTAATCCAATATATACACAGCAATTATTGTGTGCTGGCACTGTTCTAAGTATTTTACAGACAGCTCATTTAATCTTTAAAATGATCCTGTGAAGTAAGGACAATTACTATACCATCTCCTTGAAACATAATAAGCCCAATAACAGGCTTGACATTTGACTTTACATGAAAGATTAAGAAAATTCTGACCCAATAATTGTAAGCGCATCATACTAGTTAACTCAGACATTTCTCATGAGGTACACAGGACTCACAAGTTGCATCTATTTGTCTCTTGAGAAGATAGAGAAGCTTTAATTATTCTTTCTTTTATGTTACTCTACAAATTTGTGTGAAATTCTGTCAAGAATTTACAGTTTTCTGAGGACTGCCTGCATATATATATTCATGTATATGAATATACATATTCAATAATAAATCATGTGTCTTTTCTCTGCTACACTGAGAGAGACAGAGGTCTTTTTGTTGGTAGGATTTTTAATTTCCCCAACAATCATTAGGAATGCTGCGTAATATTGACAGAAATGACTCTCCAAGCCCGTCTAAACAACATAACTTCAAAAATATGAATCAAATGGAGATATTAACAGGCAAACTTGATAAACCACAATGATAGAGAACACTGTAATAATTCTAGATGGGGAATGTAGATCAAGCAGCCATTAAGCATAGTGCCTTGGTGTGGAGCAAACCCAGAAATATACTCTTACAGGAATATAGTACTCTTCTATATGCATCAGGTTTAATGCTAAATTTATATACAGTAGAAGGTTGAGGTTGAGTTACTTTCTTCCTGAAGTTTATAGTTTGGTGTTAAGTTTCCAAGTTATGAGCATAAGCATATGTCTTTTTCTGATCACTGAATATCTTATTCAGTCAAGAGTTCATACATGTCTTGTCTCAGAATATCTCAGTTACTCTTTGTCTTATTTATTACAGAAAAATACAAAAATGATAGTAAAAAACAGGATTTCTTCTATGGTTTCTACTTTATATATTTTCTATATAGCCTATTCATTATTTTCCATCAAGCAAACAAAAGAGAAAATAGTCATGAATGGGCATCAACCCCCAGCTATGTCTTTATCCCATTAAATTTAACATAAAGAAATATTCTTTCTAAAGTACATCTAATTCTAAGCAACAGTAAATATTCAAATACCGTTATACACTAAACATCACAACAGTAACATTTATAGTATTGTTGTTCTTTCGTTTTATGATAAATACTTTCATACAGGCTCAGCGTTGAAGTGGGATAGTATATGTAACAATTTATAGCTTGGATTTGGGAAGAGATCTTTTGTATATATTGTATGTGTGGGGGGCAATATCACTTTATTGGATTTTTTATCTTGATACAATGATCATGTACAAATAATTTATTTGAATAAATGTAACCTGTAAAAAACCATGTCCCTGGGGTAGTCACTATGTATTGTCATTACTTCTTTTAAGAACAGCTGACCTTCAGGAGACACTGTTCAATGAGAATCCTTTGATATTTCACATTTCAGTTGGTCATAGCATGGATGCTAGCACTAACTGCCTCCTCATTGACCCCAAACCAACCAATTAAACACAAATGATTCTACCAATTTGTGTCTCTCTGTATAAAAGGATCACCCAATGCTCTCAAGAGTCCTGGTAGCTGCAGTTAAACAGTTCAGTCATCGACAGAAGACTTCTTCAACTGGACTGCCATTCTGTACTATATAATGATTCTATGGAATATTTCCAAAGTGGATCCCTATTTTTGTCTGAAATTGCAATAACATAAAATACTATATATTAAGAACATGTGGTCATATACTGCCTACATGCAACATCTATTGTTTTGTTTTCTGGGAGACTATAAATGTTATCTGTTCAATTCCTCAGTGTACATATATCATAGAAATATGATACTATTTGACATTCTATTTTAATGTACACATAGTCACACACAATAAGTAACAAATATTTATTTAGTCCTACACTTTCTTATGGGTATGCATCATGTTTAACAATAGCTCATCATGACCTTGACCAAAGATTTATAAGAGATAGCAAAGGCAGAGGACAAATGATATAAGGGATGTGAATAGGAGGACATGGGGTAATTAATACTGGAAAGATTCTACATTAAGTATAAACTGTGTGTGTGTTCTGTAGAAATTGGGCTTATGGGACAGTGAGTAAATAAATATAGGGGAAATGATAAATTAATCTTTTTTAAAAAATAGAACAATTTTATTCTTTCATTATAGTTCTTTGGAGATATTTTCAACAAAACATAGTAAATATTCCACATATTAGAGAAAACAAACATTTCCTGATATTAATAATAGAAAAAAAATTGAAAACAAATTTTTCACCAACAAAAACTGAAAAAGTCATATTTTTGACAGAAAATAGGTCAGATTTGATTCATGGGCAGTTGATGACTTCCTAGTTAAGTCAATGGCAAACATTTTCCATAAATTTATAGCTTAATTTTGTTCATTAAGGTGAAAATTATATTGAGAGTACATGATATGATAAAAGCATTTTATCCCAAATATGGTAGTGGCAAAGGTGTATTGAAATTAATAATAGTTCCCAATGTTTTTGAACATGTATAATAAATAAGGTACCACAAGTAACAACTATAATTAATAGCCATTTAATCAGTCTTGATAAAATATACTTTGAAAGTCTCCCAGAAATTGAGAAAATGCATAGTCCTAGAGACTGAATAACAGGTACTTTGGTAAGTTGAGTGTTTTCCCCAGCCCTCTAAATTATTGGCTTTCAAAAAGAAAAAAAAAAAAATGGAGAACTGAAGCAGAACCTAATCAAATTGTCAGCTAATTATCAATTTAAAAATAATTTATAACACTGGATCACTGTGTAATTTTTAGCCCATAAACTGGAAGGAGTTCAAAGAATCGATTGACCTGTTATGTCAGACAGAGTCCAGTCAAAAAGCAAAACCAAGCTAGATATTTCAAGCAGGAGACAATATAGGGAGCTGGTTTCCCTGTTGTTAAAGAATTAGGTGAAAAATAAAAAACAAAACAATCTTGAAGTAACTCAGAGACAACTGTAGGAAGTAGCTACACCCTCAAGAGCTGGGGGAATTAGCTTTTAAATGAGATGAATTTGAGGTAATTGTGAGATGCTGGTAGAAGCCTCAGTGAGGGAAAAGAAAACATATTCAGTTAAGAAGCTCTGTGGTCTAAGAAGAAAGGAACAGTGTGATTAATTGGCTTTGTGTCATTGGTGCATGCATGGAAGCTGAAGTCTGATTGTTAAGGGACGGCGTGTGTAAATGTGAAGTAAAGTTGTTCCTGGTCAAAACATGACTGTGTGCATTTTTAAGGAATATTAAGACACTGCTGACTTAAAAAGAGACCACAAAAACGTTGTCTAGTTTGGTGGAAGAAGGAATAAAGATAGATTTATCACACATCTTTATATGCTAAGGCCCATTCCTTGAAAAGGGAAAAATATCAGCTAACTGTAATTGAAAGTAGGGGTATGGCTGCTCACTGCTCAAAAGCAATTAAAAAGGCAAGGTTGGTGAAAAGGAAAGTGTGTTTTATTTTGGAGGCAAGCAATGCAGTGGGGAGGACTCCTGTCCAAAGGCCAACTCACCCCCACAGACAACCAGTGGGTGAGAAATTTTATAGATGGAGGGAGGGGGCTACATGCAGAAACAGCACAGTCAGCTCTGATGGTCATCTTGAAATTGGTCATGCAGTAGTCTGACCAGTGTCATCTTGTCATCTTGATGGTTTTAAGTACAGTTAGTTTTTAGTTCCAGGGTCGGTTTGTTACCATTTCTTTGAGGTTAGTTCTTGGAACTGTGGCAGCTTATGTCATGGCTACAGCCTGGTCATCATGTAGTTAAATTCATTTACCTGGCGGGGGTTTCAGTATCTACAACACAGCTCACAGGATATGGCTCAGAATATTATCGTAGCCCTTGAGGAGGAATTAAAAGTCCTTGACTTTGCTTAACGACTGAACTGTTATTATTATTTGGTCTCATTTGACGGTTTTCCTTTGTTCTGCTTTTTCTCACTTCTCTTATTAAACTTATTCTTTGGCTAAAAGATTTCTACAGACAAAAGGCAGGCTGAGGACGTGGGGTTCAAGGACCACAGTGTCCTGCTCCATTTCATAACTGCTGAAAAGTAGATAGAAGAATATGAGGTGTGAAATTTTTTGTTCTAGTTCTGTGAAAAATTCCATTGGTAGTTTGATAGGGATTTCATTGAATCTGTGGATTGCTTTGGGTAGTATAGTCATTTTCACAATGTTGATTCTTCCAAACCAAGAACATGGTATATCTGTTCCTAGGTTTGTATCGGCTTTTATTTCTTTCATCAGTGTCTTATAGTTTTCTGCATACAGGTCTTTTGTCTCCTTAGGTAGGTTTATTCCTAGGTATTTTATTCCTAGGTATTTTATTCTTTTTGTTGCAATGGTAAATGGGAGTGTTTCCTTATTTTCTCTTTCAGATTTTTCATCATTCGTGTGTAGGAATATGAGAGATTTCTGTGCATTAGTATTGTATCCTGTTACTTTACCAGATTCATTGATTAGCTCTAGTAGTTTTCTGGTAGCATGTTTAGGATTCTCTAGGTATAGTATCATGTCATCTGCAAACAGTGACAGATTTATTTCTTCTTTTCTGATTTGGATTCTGTTAATTTATTTTTCTTCTCTGATTGCCATGGCTATAACCTCCAAATCTATGTTGAATAATAGTGGTGAGAGTGGGCGCTCTTGTCTCACTCCTGATCTGTTTACTGTAGAAATATTTTTAATCCTTTTCTGTGTCTGAGAAATTTCAAATTCTTTTCATTAATGGCCCAAATCTTTTATGGCATTATGCTTTCACACTCACTTTATAAGAGTCTTAAGGAGGTAAGGAGATAAATGCTTAATCTCAGTTGGCTTTCTTCCATCCTGGCTTCTTAATGTCTTTTGTACTTCTCTATCCCTACTAACAGTAGGTAAATTAACTCAGGGCTCCTTTGTCATTCATCTGAATCTTACATTCCTTTCCTAACTGCCTAACTTTTAACTTTCTTTGCTTTCAATCTTGCCAACTTCAATCTAATTACTGTTAAAGCAACCTACAAATTAATATTTTCAGATGTCTTTTCTGCTTTAAACCTTTAAATGGCTCACCATTTCTTTCTAAATTAAGTCCAAACAGAAACATGTGACACAGTCCTTCGGACAAGCTGCTAACTCTTCATTTCTAGTGTAGTTACTTTGGATACTTTGAAATTTCTGAGAGCTGACTTTTCATTGGCTGCTCTACTTCTTTTAGCAAAGATTTCATACTGTCTATTTAGCAGGGTCATGGTACAAAAAGCATACTGAAGCTGCATAGTAAGCATTATATTTTACTCAAATTGTTTAAACGTCCATACACATATTAAATTATTACAAATTAATCACTATAACATTCTGGGAACTGCTTAATGATATTCAGCACAGCACTTAATTTTCCTAGAACAGTTTGTTTATGTTAGTTTGGTTTTAATCATGTAAAATGCTACTTTCTACCACACTGGCACTATTAGCTATTCTAGTAGGAACATGACAAGTCTTCTCCAAAATTAGGAACTGAAGTAAATATTCAGCTAAACAATTGATCCATTCTGATGATTATATTTCAATTATAAAGTACATGGAACACTATTAGAAAAATTGGACTTTAAATCAAAAGGTGGACTCTGTATGCTGTTTTATATGTACTGTGTTTATCAAATAATTTCAAATACATTTTTTAATGAATGCAGCACTCTCAAGAACAGGAAATTACTTTTCTCATAAGTAGCAAAGCCTATTTGTTGCTTTACTAATGTGGTATTTTTGAAGGTTTTTCTATTGGAAATATTTCAGTTATAAGCTTCCAGGAATATTATAGTTAAATTAAAAATATAAAAGCAGTGCAAAACATATTAAGCTGAGATTTGAATTTCATTTTGACTCTTGATGGTTATGCCCATTATATATATTATCAGTCAATAAACCCTCCAAGCAAAAGATTTTACATTATGCAAAGCATAATCTCATCATCAAATAAAAGCTCAAACTCGTATATCCCTCACTGTGTATATTTTTAAATGTCATATATATGTATATATGCATATATATAGATATATATGATAATAAAACTACATAATGGGATAGATGCTAGTATTATTTTCCTCTTTTATTTTTATTTTTTATTTATTTTTAATTTTTTTTTTTTTTTGTGGTACATGGGCCTCTCACTGCTGTGGCCTCTCCCGCTGCGGAGCACAGGCTCCGGATGCTTAGGCTCAGCGGCCATGACTCACGGGCCCAGCCACTCCGCGGCATGTGGGATCTTCCCGGACCAGGGCACGAACCCGTGTCCCCCGCAGTGGCAGGTGGACTCTCAACCACTGCGCCACCAGGGAAGCCCTATTTTCCTCTTTTAGATCAGGAAACCATGGCACATGGAAGCTATCTAATTTCATCAGAGTGACAGATTTAAGAAATGGTAGAGCTGAAATTTGAATTTCAGGTAGTTTGGCTAAGAGTCTGCCACTTTATAGTCTGCTCAGTGATAGTGATCAACCTTAGATAATTATAACTAACAAACTTGACTACAGCCTCCTGTTTCACAAATAATTTGTCTAGTCTATGAAATATGGAAACATATCTAAAAAATGGAAAAGAAAAATAGTCTTAAAATCAAAACTTTATCAACCCAAAAACTAGTAGAGATATTTTACTAGTTAGAATTTTGTCAAGGGTTAAAAATAAAAAAAAACAATGGTCATAATAATTTAAAAAGTACTTAGCATTCATGGGAATACAGCAATTGAAGGCATTTTTAAAATGTACTGTGTTAGTCTGCACCAGTGGTCTCACGTTATAGCTCAATTGCAAATTCTCAGCCCCAATCAGTACTTAATGAATCAGAAACTCTAGGTGTATGACCGAATCATTTGTGCTTTATTTAACAAGCACTTCAGGTGATTCAGATGAACACTCAAGTTTGGCAACTTGTTGTGTTCAAGTGCTGTGTTGTTTTATGCACAACAATATGATTCAGTGATGGGGCCCATTCAGAAACATAAAAAACACACAAAGTTTAAGTAGTTTAGAGATGAGCAGAGTCTCATTTTTAGCATGGCCTGGCATGTCAAATGGACGGGTGTTTGTTTTAATAATCTGAGTTAATAAAAAAATGTAAGTATTTGAACTTCTAAACTGTGTGAAGTGGAAAGAAAAGTGGAAATTGTAGAGTTGGGAAGGGGGGTGGAATTTAGACAGACCAGAGAGAAAGGGGAAATTATGATGGGCTATGAAGGCATTATAGGAAAATCTAATGGAAGTTCAAAAGATGAACACTAAATTAGCTTAGATATTGAGACCATATTACCAAAAGCCAAGGCGCCCAGGTTAAGAACCTAACTCCAATGTATAAATACTCGTTGTGAATGCGTTAGTGAATCACTGGATCTTTCTGGGCCTTAGTGTTCTTATTTAATACAGTGATATCAAAACCTAATTCACACATTTTGAAAAGATTAAGTTATATGTGAAGAGCTCACCATAGTTTATGGCACATAACTAAACCCACCCTCCATTAGATTCTCCTTTTAATGTAAACAGAACCCATCCCTCATAGTGATGAGTGAGGTATTAGAAATCAAATAACGATATTTATACTCTACTTACAAATGTTTGGGTTTAGATATTAGTGATATTAATTTAGTTTGAGGATATTATTTTTAAATGTTCTGATGTTTCCAAACGTAAAATACATGAAAAAATATAAAAGTTTTTTTGCCTGAAGTCTTTTGATAGTGGAAGCAGAGATATTTGACTCAAATTGCTTTACTGTCTATCCTTATTCTCCACTTGACATCTGTTCACATAGTCTATACTTTAGTAGAATGTATGGCTTGCCTGATTCCAAAATGGAAATGTAGAAGCAAGACCTAATGTATACATGAATGACAACAACTAATGTAATTGAATATTCACTGTATTATAGGATCCAAAGCTGAGTATTAACACAGTTAATCCCTGCAACTCTATTAGGAGATAACTTTTATGTCTATTTCATAGGCGGGTAAACTATGGCAATAGGGAGTTAAGTCTCCAAAAAAGATACAGTCAGTGAGTATTGGAGCTGGGTTATAAAATCAGGCAGTTAATCTCCAGAATCTGTGTATTTAACCACTGTGCCATGATTCAAGACACTTGAAATAAGGATGTTTACAAAGTAATATTGATTCATAGCCATAATAACAATGCAAATATTGACATAATATTCAGGACATCTGTTCAAATTTAGATTTCTATATCATACAGATGTAGTACAGAATGCTAGAGGCAGGCTAAGATTAGACTTGGCTAACTGATTATTGAAATAGTGATGTCTCATCTTAAAGAGCTAATTATACGTTTTATTTTATCACTGAAATAAAAATCCCATTCCCATTTTCATTCCGACTGTTTGTTTCTGAGCTTTAATTTTTAGATGTAATCTCTGAGGAGCTGAAAAATGTTGACCATTAACCATTTACTTATTTTTAAGTAAATGGTTCACAAGAAAATTTATGTTATAAATCTTGCCTCTCTCTAATGGTTAATTTCATAAAATGGGTTAAATATAGTAAATAATACACAAAACCAGTCCAACTGGAGAGATGAACCTCTTAAAGAAGAGGCTGAAAGGAACATTTCCATAGTGACTTTTATCTCCTCTTTTATAATGTAGGCACTAGATCAACACCCACCATCAGTGTCTTTCCTACATTGCCTGGCCAATTTTTACCTTTCAATATTTATGTCAAAGGACATTTCAGAGGCTTCATGTAGACTAAATTTAAATTGTAAAACAATCTTATAAAAGAAAATGTTTCTCAAGCTGGCAGATGGAAATGAATATACAAAATGAATATACAAAGATCTTTTTTTTTTTTTTCCTCAATTGGGACAGAATTGCCCTCATTTCTTTACCTCTCAAGTAATGCTAACTTTTAATGTAAATTTTGTTGGGCTAAAACTTTGATAAATTAGCACTTTTAAGTGACTGAAATAGTAAACGGAAATTTAAAGAAGTTCATTTCTATTAAGTTTCAGTCATAATTTAAATCAGAAAATGCCATGAAAAATACTAGTCTTTAAAAAGGTGAGCAATAAACTGTGTAAGCATGACTGTAAAGGGCTATTCTTCAGGTAGAATGAATATCTTTAATATAAACAACTATTTTATTTAATTTTCATGAGATCCCAAACAATCCCCCGCAAAATAAATCAGTGACTATTGTGAAATATATTGTGGTATATATTTAAGTAGTTGATAAGTTTATCAAAGTTTATGTGAATACATTGTTTAGTTTCTCTTGATAGGAGTTTGGAAATACTGAAAAAACATTAGAAAATAATGATAAATGACAGTGGATAAGTTTCATTAAGCAACTGCAGGGATTGGTATTAGGTGAGGAAAAATGATACGCTTGTAATATTATGGAGATGAAAAATTTAAAAAGCAGCATTTTTGCAGTCCCAGTTTAAAAGAAAATTTTTTTGTAAATATCTTAGTTTTTAGATTTTTGTTATCCATGCTTTTTTTTTTTTTTTGTAGGAGGGAAAGTGTTTCTGGGAGGACAAGACTGATGCATAAATTATATAATTCCTCTATGAACTGTATTATTCCTTCTTCTTAATATTTTCATGGCTAGTCTGCAGCATCGCTGGCAAATAGTAGGGGTGCCATTTGGCTTTATGTATTCACTCAATGCACATTTACTTTGTGGAGAAATAAATGGGGTCTGACCATCTTTCTCTCATTTTTATGTTTTCTGGGGTCTGGAATTTTCTTTAGAGGAGATCTCCTCAAAGAAATATGAGAAATAAATCATTTCTGCAATACCAAGAGATCCTTCTGTTTTATCCCTCTATGTTCCTGATGGGAAAGCAAAATCCTTCCCTCCTTCCAGACTTTCTAGGGCTCAGATTTCAAATCTCTTATCCAGGACAGTCTTTAGTTTCAAACATAGTGTAATCAAAATTTTCAATGTGACTGATACATTCTTGTGAAACTGTAGTTGAGTATATCACTTTATGACTGTGTTATATAAATATTTATAAGTATCTTACCTAGCTGATATGGTATGTATAATAACAATAAAAAAGCCTTTTGAGAAAAATGCCTCTACATAGTGGCATTCCATCAAGTTTCTTGAACACGTGATGAGCTTTGATTGAAATGTCTGAAGGACAGATTAAAAAGAGATTCCTGTTGTGCCTCTCTTGCTCATGTCTTCCTTATCCCAGCAAATAAACTGAAGGATATGGCATTTTTGAAGATCTTTCTCCTTGTGTGCACAATATTCAAGGGTAGAATCTTACTTTGTGGTGGTACTCCATCTATGACAGGAATAAAATCATGCAGTCATCCAAATGCCTCGTGTGTACACTTTAAAAAATATTTAGATAGTGTGCTATTCTTTAGATATAAAGGAGACTCTTTGGGTCAATCTTCAGGGTTTTCTTGATTAGGAAAATAATGGAGTCTTTGGATTCTCCCTTCACATGTGCTTAGAATGCAACTACATTTGTTTCTGTTTGTTACATGAATAAAATAGGGCTGTTTTGGTCACAAAATGGAAGATGTTTAACTGGCTCCAAAAATTAGTCATAGGATATTGATTGTAGTCACATTAGTCTAAGAATTGCTAAAACCAGGTAGTATAAAAGTACTCTGTGTGTGTGTGTGTCTGCGTGTGTGTGTGTACTGATAATATTTTCTAAATCTAACACAGCGAAGCCATTTATAATTTTCTAAACCAGAGGATTTTGGCAAATAATGAGTGAGGCAGTGCTGTCAGGGGAAATGATGTGGAGCTCTCACTTTGCTCTACTCTGAGGCCCATCCATCTAGTTAGGTAAAAAGGTAATAAACTTTACTGTGTGAGCAGTTTTCCTAAGCCTATATGTTCCATCCTTCCAAATCATGGTATTAATTATCTTTATTATCAGATCAATACCTAGGATGCTCTGCTGTATATTAAAAAATATTTAAAGGCTGGCAGGTGTTATGTTTCAAAAAGTGTCTTTAATTCATGTCTTGCTGCTGGTAAAGTACAGATGACAAATAACACAAATGCTGTTATTAAAAAGAGGAACTCCATTCATATGTGGATGGGAAGACTAAAAAAACTCATTCTATACCATCTCTAATGATTTTCATGGCATTACTGAAGGATGGCAGAAGGATGCCTCCTGAATCCATTCTTAAAGATAGCTGAGCTGTATATATTTTGTGGCAATAGCTTTAAAATAATTTTTGAAACTTAATAATTCACTATCTGTGAAAGGTTATTTTATCTTATTCTTTATACTAAGAATCCACAGAGAGAATTAAGGTATAAGACACATACATTGAGCTTTGATATCCTAGTATCTAGTATATTTTATACTTGTTGGTTTACAAATCCAAAAGTGAATAAATTTGCAGCTGTACTGAAGAGAATGCTGCATGAGTTCTGCATAAGGTATTCCAAAAATCACTTAAACCTTTATTCTATTTCTGTGCCTGGGAGTGCTCAGTGTTTATCACTGACTTTGTGATTGATTAACTGGGTAAAATTAATCATCTAGCATAACAAGCTTCAGAGTCATGCTTGAAATCCATATAAAAAGAATTCATAAAAATAAAACATTGGAACTTAATAGGTTGTAACTTTTTGAAGAGAGGTAATATATAATATACAAAAGACAATATGTGTATTGTCTTTTAATATCTATGATCCTGTGAAACACTGATGATCAAATATTCTGTCACTGACTCTTCATAATGGTCAAACTTCAAAGTTTCAAGTTTCAAAATATTCAAAAACACTCATGGTGGTGATGATCACTTTTAAATATAACAACTAAGTTTGCATGAACAGATGCTCTTCTCCATGCAAAGCTAGTGATCAATAATTTATACAAAAATTATACTAATAATATTTTAATAATTTCCAATTGCTGCCCTAACAAATTATTACTAATTTAGCCAGTATAAAACAACTCAATTTACCATTCCACAGTTTCTCTAGGTCAGATGTCCGAGTCTAGTATAGTTCAGCTGGGTCCTCTGCTATGAGTTTCTCAAGGCTTAAATCAAGGTGTCAGCTGGGTTGCAGTCCTATCTAAAGGCTCTATGGATAAATCTACTTCCAAGCTCATGCAGGCTGTTGGCCAAATTCAGTCCTTGAAATTGTAGGACTGAAGTTTCCTTGCTGTCACTTTTAGCTCCAAAGATCTCTCTGTTCTCAGCATGCAGAAATGGCATTTCAAGTCCTTCTGATGCTTCATATATCTCTGAGTTCCCTTCTGCTGCTTCTCTCTGACCTCTGGATTAAAAGCCCTTATGACTAGTTAACCCCATCCAGATAACACAGGGTACTCTCTCTACTTTTTGGACCCTAATTATAACTATATTGGCAGTATTCATTTTGCTGTTTAATATAACTTATTAACAGAGTCCATGGATCGGATGTGGATGTCTTTGGGGGTGAGGGATAGTTTCTTCCTACCACAGAATTTGGGGGGTTATTTTACATATCCAATTTTTTACAATTGAATTATTTCAATCGTATTTTATTTTCAAATTCCAGTTACTCATTGAAGTTTATCCAAAAAAAATGTGCCAAAATATATAGTGAGCAGTTCCTCTTATGAGCAGATATTTTCTGCACAATTATCCTTTTTCTTCAAAGTGAAAAACAGCTATCATACTTTTGGTATTTGTGAGATAATTCTTAAAAATATGGGTGGATTTTTATTATTTTTTAAATAAAAATTAATAGATAATAAAGATTTGTTGAGTGGCACAGATGGCTGGAGGATCATGAAGAGGTGTGCTTAATGTAAATTGCAAAACTCAAACCAGGTTCTTAATAGAGAAAAAGGTTCATTGTTTACTTGGGTAAATACCAGAAGAGACTGGAAGAGAAAACATAGTTAATTTAAAAATTGTCTAAATATAGAAATCTAAGATCCATTGACACTGAGGTGGTCAAAGGAAGGTTCCAGAGGTCATTCCTAAACTTTATAGTTTATAAGTTTGCTACGTGAACAACACTATTTTAGCACTTTACACATATTAACTCATTTAATCCTAAATTTTAATCCTATAAGGTAGGTGTAATTATTAAACTAAATTTTATAGATGAGAAACTAAGCCAAAGAGAAGTTAGTTTTATACAAGTTAGACAATAAGTAATGGTAGCACTTGGATAAACACTCAGCTTTAAGTCATGTAAAATGTTTCTGTGGGTATGTTTGTGTTTGTGTCCATCTCTCCCACTGCTGTACCACCATAGGCCATGTTAGTCCATCAAGGACTCTAAGAAGGGCCATGAGTAGATAGAGGAAAACGTTGAATGTATCAGTCCGAGTAAGGACGGCTTGAAAAGAAAAGTGTCCGACAGTGAAAGGCAGATATTATGAGGAAAAGACTAAAAATGGTTGACAGACATAGCAAGAATCACATCAGTGATGACCTTAAAAATGCCTTGGAATAGTGGGAATAAAATCAAATTGAAGCTGGTTGACCCCTGAGTACATTAGAGGTGGTAAAAACAGTTGGGAGTGGCTATAAAAGGGATTTTTTTAAAAAAGTTTAGTAGTCAAGAGAGAGAAGTGTTTAAGGGTGGTCTCATAAATATTTTATATTCCACAGACTAGATAGATAGATAGACGCATGATAGACACATTAATATGTTTGATTTTTAATTGGAAGAAGAGTAGAATAAATTTAAGTAGGGGTTCCAGGAAGGGATGAGCTGGTATATAGGTAGAAAGATTATACTTCAGTTAGAGGACTATTTTCTATTATAATAGGAGGTAATCAGAAGCAAGGAGTCTTGATATAGGTTAATCAGTTGGTTTATAGGCATAAAATTAATAACAATGATGTTCACTCTGAATGATAAATCAAGGCCATTTACTAAGAGTGTATGAAGAAAAAGGAGACAATTTGAAATAGTTGCTGTGGAATATGAAACCAGAGATAACTTGCAAAATGTAGAAGCATTGCTGCTGGGCAGAATTAATACTCAAACTGTGGCTGAATTTGTGATGTGGATATTTTGTGAGATTTTTGATACTGTAAAGTCAGGGGTCAGCAGACATTTCTATCGGAGTAATATAGTAAATATTTTATGATTTGTGGGTCATAGGTCTCTGTAGCAACTACTCAATTATTGTTTTAACATGAAAGCAACCATAGAAAATACAGGAATAAATGGGCATGGCTGTGTTCCCATAAAACTTTATCTGCAAAAACAAGTGGTGGGCTAGATTTAGCCTATAAGCCATAGTTTACAGACCTTTGCTCGGCAGGAATGTATATCCATTTGGTTGTAAACAAGGAAGCAGAATCTTGTATTGCACCTGAGCAGAGTGTGCCAGTCAGTGGACAGGATGGGAAATAAGACATGGGGGCTGAGAATATAGGCAAAATTGTGCTAAAAGTGTTGACCATGTTGAATGGACTGTGTTGGAAATAAGAGCTAATTAAATCAGGGGCTTATATACAGGGAGAAATTAAAGGAACCAAAAATCAAAGGGGACACATAACATGTGTATTGTGTGTTATTGGGTAGAAGAAAGGGAAACAAAAGGCTACATGAAATAGAATACAGTAAAATCAGGCTACAACAATTTTCTATCTATGTGATTGATGAAACAATTATTGTTTTGGCAGTGTAGTGAAGAAAAAAAATAATCTAAGTGTTATAACTTCCAGAGAAAAGGATTGATGGGAAATTAAAATAATGCAGGTAGAAAATAAAAAATAGTGATAAATAGATGAAAGATAGATAGATTGAAGTGTATGAGAGCAATGTAAAATAGTTATATAAAGTTTCCTCCAAAATTTAAGCATCAAATTACCGTATGATTCAGCAATTTCATTTCTAGGCATGTACTCAAAGGAAACGAAAGCAGGAACATGAACGGATATCTGTACAGCCATGTTCATAGAAGCTTATTCACAATAGCCAAAAGATGGAAACAGCTGAAGTGTCCATCAATAGATAAATGGATAAACAAGATGAACTATTATGTCATATACAAAAAATTAACACCAAATGGATCAAAGACCTACAACTATAAAACTCAGAAGAAAACATTGGGGAAAAACTTCACAACTTTGGATTCGGCAGTGATTTTTTGGATATGACAACAAAAGCACAGGCAAAAAAGTAAAAATAGATGAATTGGACTATATCAAAATTAAAAGTGTGCACATCAAATAACACAATCAACAGAGCAGAAAGCAAACTTACAGAATGTGAGAAAATATTTGCAAATCATATATCTGATATGGCATTAATATCCAGAATTTATAAAGAACTCCTACAACTCAGTAACAAAAGTGAAAATAACCCTGTTAAAATGGACAAAGGACGTGAAGAGGTATATTCCCAAAGATGATAAACAGATGCCAACAAGCATATGAAAAAATGCTCAACAAACTAATCATTAGGGAAATGCAAATCAAAACCACAATATGGCACCTCACTCCCATTAGAATGGCTACTATATATGCACACACACACACATACACACACAACAACCAAAGTTTTGGCTAGGATGTGGAGAAATTGGGACATGTGTAAACTATTGGTGGGAATGTAAACTGGTACAGCCACTATGGAAAGCAGTATGGATTTTTCTCCAAAAATTAAAAATAGAACTATCATATGATCTGGCAATTCTACTTCTGGGTGTATATTCAAAATAATTGAAAGCAGGGCTTCAAAGAGATATTTGTCGCATTACTTACAATAGTTAAGAGGTGGAAGCAGCTCAAGTGTCCATAGATGGATTTACAGATAAACAAAATTTTGTCTGTACATAGAATGGGATATTAGCATAAAAAAGAAAGAAATTCTGACACATGCTATGATGTGGATGAACTTTGAAAACATTCTAAGTGAAATAAGCCAGAACAAAGGACAAATGTTACATGATTCCACTTAAATGTAGTAACTAGAGTGGTCATATTTATAGGAAAAGGAAGTAAAATGGTGGTTGCCAGGGGCTGAGGACAGAGGGAAATGGGGAATTAGTGTCTAATTGGCACAGATTGGGGAAGATGAAAAATTCTGGAGATGGATGGTGAGCATGATCGCACAATAATGTGGATGTGCTTATGAACTATAACTGTACACTAAAAATGGTTAAAGTGGTAAATTTTATGTTTTCTATATTTTATAACAAAAAAAAAGAATTCTAAAGAGTCTAAATATTTTGGTCACTGACTAATAGGCTCTGAAGTTAGGAGATGTAAGTTTGAGTCAAAATATCATTGCTTACAGATTGGTGAACCTGGACAAGTCAATTAGCCTAAGTCCCAGTTACCATATTTATAAATGAGAATAATATTAAGACATAAACCACGATGTTGTTGTGAATGAAATAGAATGAGATAATACATTTGAAGTACTTAGCACAGCATGTGGCACATGGAAAGAAATCAATACAAATTAATTATTATTGGTTATTATTACTATTATTTCAAGCTCCTGAGACTAAGATGTGTACACTGTTGATAAAACTACTAAAATACTTAGAAAATGCAAGAGAAGAAAAATGAATGTTATGCAGAATAGGGATGCATTCTTTTTTGAACAGCCAAAAAAAGAAAGCTGTAGAGATTTCTAAAAGGAAATTGGGAACTCAGAACCAGGTGTGAGAGAAAGTTCCTGACCAGAGACATTAATTTGGCAGCTGTTATGGTAAAATGTTTCCATTTCCTAAAAAGCTACATTGTATAAATAGAAATAAATAGATTAAGACTTCTAATTCTACTACCAATGTGACCTTGAGTATTTACTTAAAATCCTAGTGACAGAGAAAAAACTTAATAGCTTTGTTATAAAATTAATTTATATACTTAATTATTAAAATACTAATCAAAATATAATTTATATAATATAATGGTAATTTATTTAAACCCCTTAACATACAGAAGGTACTTAGATGTAGCTATAACAAAAATAATAACTGTTGACACAAGCACTTGATAAGCATCCAATAATAATAACAAAACAACAACAGCAACAAAATAAAAACATCACCACCAAGAGGGGCTACCATCTGAAAGCATGAAGCACTCATTGTGTAACTGTGTTAGTCCTGTCCTAAAGATTTCTCATAAATTTTCTCCTTTAATCTACAAAAACCTCTGTGACCTATTTTTACTCTCCTCCATCATTTTTTTTTTTTTTTTTTTTTTTTTTTGCGGTATGCAGGCCTCTCACTGTTGTGGCCTCTCCCATTGCGGAGCACAGGCTCCGGATGCGCAGGCTCAGCGGCCATGGCTCACGGGCCCAGCCCCTCTGCGGCATGTGGGATCTCCCCAGACCGGGGCACGAACCCATGTCCCCTGCATCGGCAGGCGGACTCTCAACCACTGCACCACAAGGGAAGCCCCTCCCCCCATCATTTTTATGAACAGGTAATACAAAGTGACTAAATAGAGAGGGGATGAGAAACACGAGTGGTGTCCTGAGAAAGGAACAGTAAGAGAAGTAAGAGGATTTGAAGAAGGAACAGCTTCACTGTCCAAAGGAGGATTGAACAAGAGCAACCTCACCGACTCAAACTAGGAGAGAGTTAAAAATCTATAAACCATATAATTTTTTGTAGGATAACCAAAATATAACATTATTTTATAATGAGATGTTTAAAATGTTTTCCTTTCATGTAGATGCCAAACACTTGAACTATTGAGTGAGTTGTACATTGTGACAGCATTTTAATGGACTTTCTGTATACATGATAATTGAATCTCAATTTCCCTCACTCAGCTTTCACTGTAAAAAGCTACGGAGTTAATCTTAAAATAACTCTACTGAGAAAGGAGTGAATTTTGTGTACAACATGTCTGAAAGCATAGAGATGAAATCACAAATGAAACGTTGACCTCAAATTTTACTTGATGTTCAAATCAAGACATGGCTTGAAAAAATAAAAATATGCCATTAATCATGGCTAATCTTTGAAACCATGGAGAGCAGAATAAAGATGTCATTATTCGGTTGTAAATCAGCAAATTTCATGCACAACAATTTATATAAATATTTAATATTTCACACAATGTGCCGTAGCATCAAATATTTATCTTAGGAATTAAAAATAAACACTGAATTTATCTAAAATAAATAATTATTTCCAATTGGCCCTCAGGGCTGCCTCATTGAATACAAGTTAAATGCTCTGAGGATCACTATTTGTAAAGCTAGGTCTACCCTGTGAGTATTTATTTCATTTTTTAAAATTTATTTTATTCAAGTATAGTTGATTTATAATCTGTTAATTTCTGCTATACAGCTAAAAGATTCAGTTATACATATATATATGTATATATATATATATATATATATATATATATACATATATATATAATATATATATATATATATATATATATACATTCTTTTTCATATTCTTTTCCATTATGGTTTATCCCAGGATACTGAATATAGTTCCATGTGCTCTACAGTAGGACCTTATTTTTTATCCATTCTATATAGAATAGTTTGCATCTGCTAGCCTCCCAATCCATCCCTCCCTATGAGTATTTCTAACTAACCGGTTAAGTATTAAAGTAATACTTGACAACAGTCCCTGGGAAATGTTTGACTATAACAAAGACTAATAAGAAATATTCCTCTCAGAATCCTAGAACCTCTGTTTTCTTTTTCTTTTTTTACAACTTTATTGGAGTATAATTGCTTCACAATGGTGTATTAGTTTCTGCTATATAACAAAGTGAACCAGTTATACATATACATCTGTTCCCATATCCCTTCCCTCTTGCGTCTCCCTCCCTCCCACACTCTCTATCCCACCCCTCCAGTGGGTCACAAAGCACCGAGCTGATCTCCCTGTGCTCTGCGGCTGCTTCCCACTAGCTATCTACCTCACGTTTGGTAGTGTATATATGTCCATACCTCTCTCTCACTTTGTCACAGCTTACCCTTCCCCCTCCCCATATCCTAAAGTCCATTCTCAAGTAGGTCTGTATCTTTATTCCTGTTTTATCCCTAGGTTCTTCATGACTTTTTTTTTCTTAAATTCCATATATATGTGTTAACATATGGTATTTGTCTTTCTCTTTCTGACTTACTTCACTCTGTATGACAGACTCTAGGAATATCCACCTCATTACAAATAGCTCAATTTCATTTATTTTTATGGCTGAGTAATATTCCATGTATATATGTGTCACATCTTCTTTATCCATTCATCAGCTGATGGACACTTAGGTTGTTTCCATCTCCGGGCTATTGTAAATAGAGCTGCAATGAACATTTGGTACATGACTCTTTTTGAATTATGGTTTTCTCAGGGGATATGCCCAGTAGTGGGATTGCTGGGTCATATGGTAGTTCTGTTTGTAGTTTTTTAAGGAACCTCCATACCGTTCTCCATAGTGGCTGTACCAATTCACATTCCTACCAGCAGTGCAAGAGTAGAACCTCTGTTTTGATAAAACAGCAATGTAGCTGAAAATTCAATAGATGTTATAGAGAAATTTGTTACCAAACTGTGTTTTAGGCAACATTAGTTCTATAAAATACTAAAAGAGGTTTCATTAAAGAAATAGTTTGTGGGACAGATATATTTGGGAAATAATGAAGCAAACATCCTCAAAGGGATTTTTTTAGACCTTTTAAAAAAGGACTGTGAGTTTTCAAGTGAGGATCATATAGATGCTGTTTTCACCATTTTCCTTGGTCACAGAGCTGGTGTACATGTACTGTGATGTGTGGCTAAGAGCTGAACCCTGGGACCATGATGAGTTGAGACAAAACCCAGCCCTACCATTTTTTAGGTATAAGACTGCAGATTGCTTAACCTCTCTTTCTCTAAATTTTCTCCTAAAATTAAGGAAAAAGTCCATACAAATCAGTCAAACAAAACTATCACATGAGGTTCTAATGAAGACGGAAAATTATATTTTGAGGATTTAAAGTATGATCTGGCACATAGGATACCCCCATTAAGATTTGGTTCTTGTTACAATGGGCTAGGAATTGAATGTCTGTATCCTCCCTCCCCCACATTCATGCACTGAAACTCTAATCTCCAATGTGATGTTATTTGGAGGTGTGACCTTGGAGAGGTAATTAGGTCATGAGGGTGGAGTCCTCATGAATGAGATTAGCTCCCTTATAAAAAGAGAAAAAGACCTCTCTGTCTCTCTCCTCTTCCTCTCTCTCTTTCTCTCTCTCTGTCTCCCTCCCTCCCTCCACAATGTCAGGCTATAGTTAAGTAGGTGGCTACCTGCAAACCAGAAAGAGGACCCTCACCAGACACCAAATCTGCTCACATTTTGATCTCGGACTTCCATCCTCAGAACTGTGAGGAATAAATATTTGTTGTTTAAACCACCCAGTCTTGGTATTTTTGTCATAGCAGCCCAAAAGAAGACACGGATTCCTGGGAGCATCTCTGAGGAGCAGTGCACCAAAGTACACATTCTGTTTGATCACATTTCACCAATGTACTATTCTACATTTTCAACTATATTAGCCCAGCCTTTGTTACCACTTAAGCTGCCCTTGGTGGATCCTTGAATGGATGATTTAAGGAGTGATCATAGATGTGAATCTTTAGGTACAAGGGAATAATTTAATCCAAATAAGATACCAAATCTCACCAAAAAGGATTCTGTTCCAGAAGTAGGAAGAGCCACTAAGAAAGTTTTCTCAGGTCAGAGATCCTGTTTAGATGAGTCATCGACTCTAACAGGTATTTTGACAAGATTAGGGGAGTGGGGATATGAGATTATAGGTGATTCTTTAGAATCACACAAGACCACGCCAAGGCCACATTTAATAAATACAATAAACTGTGAACAATTAAACAGCTTACATGTAATAAAATGTTACTAGAAGCAGCATGTTGTAGTAGAAAGAGAATGCAGAACCCAGAATCAGCCACTTACTTATGAAGTGATTGTGAGAATGTTTTCTTATTTCTTTGAATTCTAACTTTCATTTTGAGTTTGTTGTGAGAATGTCTAGTTGGTCTTTCCCCTCTGTGAACCCTCAGCATTTTGTGGGTTACATACTGGTACATTGCATAGCACAAGCTGACTTTTCAAAGACAGAGCTCCTCTGGAGACTGCAGTGTTTGTTTTTTGCATTTTAAAAATATGACCTCCTTAAAAAACACTGCTACCAGAGTGTAAATAAGATAGTGTATTATAATTATACATAACAATTATTATGATTTTTTTTATTATTCTAGATCAGGTATTGTGAATTAAAGAAAAAGTTCTGGGCAAGATCCCTGGCCCTTACAAAACTAGAGATAAAAAAATAGTTCAAGTACAAGACATGCTTTAGTTCAGACTCTTATTCAATTTTAGTTAAATAGAAAATGCAAATTTTTTCTAAAGAACCCAGTCAATAATGAAATTTGTCTCTATGTCATGAAGTGGTAATGGAACACACAAAAAAATAAAAACAGATCAGCAAGTGTTTGGGTAAAGGAAGGTGGGCAGAGAGCAACAGAGAAAAAGTAAATGATGCCGAAAGCAAGCAAGTAAGCAAGAGAAGGAAAGAGAATGAAAAGTTTGGGAAAGAGAAAGACAGATGGGTGAAGACATAAATATTCACTGAGAGGAGAAGATAGAGAAGGGTAAGAACCAGGAAATTACAGAGAAAATCAGCATGTCCAGAAGGCATCTGTGCATTTTCTGTTCCATGAAAGTCTGTATAAATAATCCTGTAGCCTTTAATCTCCAGTCGTTAGTTTACAAAAAGTTCTTCATCTAAGCTCTAGCCAAGAATATACTGCTATGATTTATGGATTCATGGATTAAATCCAGAGAAAGGATCAAACTGGCCTAAAAAGAAGGCTATTTAGCTCATTTCTGAATGGATTATTGTTTCATGGATGTTTAAATATTTGGACTGATTGTTCTCATTACTGAACCAAATTTGGGTCTGCTCACCTCCCACACAGTAAAGCCAATTTACGGATACCGATTATGGTGAAGCCTTTATTGCAGGTGCCAAGCATGGAGTTCAGGATGGCTCGTGCTCAGAAAGACTGAACTCCCCAATGGGTTTCAGCAAAGCATTTTTAAAGGCCAGGTGAAGGAGGAGGTCTCAGGGTATGTGATCAGCTCTTGCACAATTCTCTGATTGGTTGATGGTGAGGTAACCGGGCAGGATCACAGGGGTTAACATTATCAATCCTTTGGTTTCAGTAGGTCTGGGAGCTATGTACTTGTGGTCATCAAGTAGTTAATTTCTTCCATTGGCTGGTGGTTTTAGCATCTATAAAACAACTCAAGAAATGTGCATCAGATAGTATTATCTAGGTCCTTCAGAGAGGAGCTATGGCAGAGGATATGGGGGAAGGGTCTGTCCTGCTAGGTTACATTCTGGCATCACATAATACTTTAGATGTGTACTAGGTGCAAGTTAACCTTAACTCCAGGTAGCATTTCTAGATAGTAACCTGGAAACAGGAGAAAACTTCTCACCATTCATGTTAGGTTGCAATGGAAAGTGCAATTGAAACATTTGCATTGTATAAAGGAATTTTGCACTGCACGTGGCTTTGGTTCCAACCTCTGGCTTAAAATGGTAAAATGTTTCCCACCTCCAAAGCATTTATACATTTATATTTAGTGCAATTGCTTATGCTCTGGTGACAAAAAAAAATGTAGAGGTTTGAGCCAATTACATAATTTTTATTTTATCCACTTTATGAGTTAGACCTTTATTAGTTCTCTAAGATGTGATAGTATTTCCCTAATACTATGAGTTTATAATATTTACCTTGTGTAGAACTAGTATACATCCCAGCACAGATACCAACTATACATTTGTAGGATAATATAGTGTTGTTTTAATTTTATATTGAAAATTTATGATCAATAGTTGCAGATGATCATGACTGTTGTGAAAATAAATGAAGGAAAACCTCATGAAAAATGGAGTCAGGAAGCCCTATAGAGGGAGCTCTCAGGCAGGTACCACTCAACACCCCTCCATCACCAATGGGGAGAAGGGAGATGAGAATTATTTTAACAAGGTCTCTTTGTGTACAGTTCTTTGTATAAAATTCTCTTCGTCTCAATCCTTGATGATAAGAATGTCACTTTTCTTCTGGTCCAAAGGAGGACATTTTTTCACAGGGAAATTTCATCTCCTGCTTTTAAGAAAAGGAAGGAAGATGCCTCCCTGTCCCAGCTACAATGCTGTAGCCACCACTTGCTTGCAGTCAATAAGAAACCACCACAAGTTTGAACTCTTGTTCTTCTCCAGTGAACAACAACCCTTCCCAATTTTCTCCTAAAATTTAATGAAAGTTGATCTTCCCTTTGTCTCTTCAGGCTTGCCTGTCCTGACTTGCAATTCTCTGCTCTTCCTGAATAAATCCATTTGCTGGTAAAATAGCTGTTTGTTTTTGAGGTTGACACTATCATCTAATAAATAAATTAAAAGATAATTTAAAAATTATTTGTTTGAAACAGTTGTAGATTATGTCTGAAGATTTATCTTTTCAAATTGTCCATATTAACCATCAAGATTAAAAAGTCTGTGTCCTGTCTAAGCTTTCAAAGCTATTAAATTTTAAATATAATTTATATGTATTTAAAATGTAATTTTAAAAGATATTTTTATTTATTTATTCTTAAATAAACATTATAGTATTGTAAATATTGTATACCTTATATATAATGATATAAATAGAATACTGTTGATGATATCATGATAGATAAGAATAATTTCAGCTAATGTTTATTACATATATCTGGAAGATAGTATGTTGCCTTTTTTCATTGAAGACATATCAACTTGGAGATAAAGATAATATTTAATTATGCAAATATTTATATCCTAAGTATAAAAATTACCGTATTAATATATATTGTACTATATACAGCAAATATTTGTCTAGAATTTTAACCTCATGAATACTGACAGCCATTTATTGCATTTTTTTTTTACAAATAATAAAACTCTGGCAATTTGATTGTCCCAAAACAAGATCTATTTATCACTTCTATTCATCATAATACAAGTGACTATTTATTCAGCTCCCCAAATAAATTGTCAGTATAGTTTCCAATTAGGATTATTAAAAATAATTTCCTAACTAGGAGTCATTTTGTAGTACCTTATTGTTTCAAATCTGAATGGTTTCAACATTGTTGAATAACTGATATATGCAGCAAATTATTTAGTATATTTCTTGTTAATGCATTTTTATACATAGTTTTAGACAATTACTGAATTTCATTATGTTATTGGTTTTGCTACAATTACTTCACATATTTATGGAATGGAAATTTGTTAAATGTATCATTTTAAGTAATAGAAAATCAGTCAAATGAAATCTTCTCTCCACTTACACCAAGAACTTAGAAATAAGGGAAAAAAATGTTGTCTTAAAAGCAGGTACTTTTGCTGAAACAGCAACTTATATGGAACACAAACACATGGAACGTTAGCAAACTGGCATGAGTCCTGTGGGCTAGATTAATGGGAATAATTTTCGTATAGATGAACCCACTGGGATGTGGTCCTAAATCAGACAAATGAAGGCTCAGGGTGGACTCAACTCTGGATCCTGCAAATGAACTGAGGTGATGGCATGAGTCAGGCTATCACTCACCTCTGCCCTGATACAGGTATTTATCACCATGCAGGTTGAGATGGGTATCATGTGACATTTTTTCCATATTTGGGCCTTATAGAATATTTAATTTAAACACTATTTAATTTTAATTTTAAACACTATACATTTAATCATACATGTCTTTATTGAGTATAACCACATCATGTTTAAATAAGTTTCTGTCACTAATGTGTAAAACTTAATTTCCATAGTTACATATCTTTATGTTGTAAAAATTCAAGTAGCAATGGAAGTGTTCATCCATTATACAGGAGTATGTCCACAATCAGAGGAGAGCCTTCTTTCAAATGTATTTTTTGGTTTACAGTTACAAATTTACAATTGTCACATATATTACAATTTGGTTTACATTTTTACTACAAACTAAAGATGATACCATCCTGCTCACCTGGTTCCAGATGAAGCATGGGACAAAATTCAAAGGGCAATGACTAGGCTTCAGACCTTGAGGGAGGCTAAGTTATTCTTTGAGGTATTTTTATATAGAGGTTAATGAGGGGTCTAACACTGTGACTATTATATTTCATGTAATTAAGCTGAGTCTATCCACTTACCCTCCTCCACCCTCCAAGTCATAGTGTCCATAGAGTGCTGAGCACTGTACATAAATTCTGACTGATTGGCTTTTCATAGAGAAGGACAATATTAAAATAATTAATTTTATATATCAAGTATATTGCAAAATCAAAATAAGTCACTTGACACATCACCTATATTAGCAATAATTAATTTTAAAGGCTCTAAATTTCCCAGGATTATGCTTTAACTTTGCTGATATCCAACTCTGAGTAATCATGTAAGAAGACAGGCCAAAATTATAATATCATACTAGTGGAGTAATCAGAGCAAAATAGGGTGTGTCTTTGTTATAACCAAGAGTTCAAAGGTCACACATATGGAACAAGTTGAAGAGTTCGATCAAAGGTATAGATCATAACAAAGAAGACACAATATATTGCAGGCCAAAGTTGGAGTTGGAAAAAAACAATGTGGAAGATTAAATTGAAAGCCAGGAACCAATTTGGAGCCCATAAGCTAATTTGAAAAGGCATTTCTTGATCTGTTCTTTCAAAGGCTCTCAATAATACTGGTGTAGAGGACACACAAATGTTACCGTGCGTTGTAACCTCAGGGAAGGAAATTTAATAGCTTGTTGGGATAAGTGAAAAGACCTATTCAAGGATTAGGCTTGAGATAAAAAAAATAAGTATGCAGAAATATGGCTTAGGTAAAAAAAATAGTGGAAAATGTTTTTTAAAAAGGAGGCTTTAGGGGAGAAAATAAAGTACAATATATAACTTTGTAACTAGGGAAAGCCAGCCTAGAACAATGGAGATGCAGCAGGAAACGTTTAATAATAGCCTGGGTTGAGCCTCTGCTGGATTCTACAGTGATGAAATGAGGCAGTTGACTGGGATTTGTAAACAGGAAGATAATCTGTACTCTTATTTTGCAAAATATCCTCAACACTTTTAGCAGTTTTTTTATTGTGTTTAATAGTATTTTAAAAACAATTTTCAAATTTTATAGAAATTTAAATGGTGATGGCTGCACAATATACCTGGAAATTGAATGTAAAGGACTCTGTGTGTATGTGTGTACTTTCAACTAAAAGGGTCTGGGATCATAAGTACTTTTAAATTATTTCAATTCTCTTAAATAATTAGATCTTAGTTTGCATTGGAAATCTTAGAATAACACATGACTTTTCTAGTCAAGGAAAAATCCCTTTTCCTTTCAGGGCTTTCTAAAATTTCAGTGTATTTTGAGCTAATGGGAATTGCCCCAGAACTAAATAACATCTGCTCAGTAATTACAACGCCTTTGCTGTATGATTTTTGTGTCTATGGATGGCTGCCTTTTTAATCTGTTTACCTATTGCTTTTGCTGGATATATTTGGTTTCTGAAGAAAACTGTAGCTTGCTTAAATGCTCAGATTTTAATTTTTGAAGGGAAACACCTTGAATAATTATTTTGCTCCTCACATTCTTAAGGCTTAATAAAAACTTTAGTGATGAAAAGTAAAAAGAGATGTATATGTTGAAATAAAGAACAATTTATAGTACAATTTAACTATTCCAAATATTAATGTTATGCCTTATATGAATTCATCTCCTTATTGCAATAAAATATACTATTAACCTTAAAGTTCTATACCTTAATATGGGAACTAATGTGTTTATCTAATAATAATTACAAAGTTAATGATATTTTTGGTCAAATACGTTTCTTTGTGCTTCATTATAAGTACTGAAAGACTAGAATTTTTCAATATTCAAAGAGAGCTAAAAAAATGTCTATTAAAAATGAGCAATAGCTTTCTCTGTCAAATAACTTACTCAGCAAACAACAGGCAATTTGAGCTGGTTCCTTTTATTTTATGCAGTAATAGTCAAAATACTTCCCTGACATTTTGTTTTGTATAACTAACATAAAGAAGGCTTAGAGTTTCTCAAATTTAATCTTTAGTTTCCAGTTTTCATCATCTACCTGTCTTTCTCTGTGGATTTCCATCATTCTAAAATGAAGTATTTGCATTTTGTGATATACATAGAATGTGACCTTTTTAGAAAAACTACATCAGTCAGATATACTGTAATTTCTTTTCAAGCCATTGCATCAAACAGGAGGAAATTATGAACTAGAAAAAAATCCAAAATTAGTTTTGCTCATTTCAAAATACATTTTAACTATAGTAAGCTCCTTAGAAATTTATGTAAAAATGGCATATTCTAATAAAGTTGGCATGATAAATATGTGATTAAACCATAGTCCTCAATAATCCTAATTCAGAGGAAAATTTAGTTCCCATCTTCTGAGTCAATTTGTTTTCAAAATATTATGTCTATACCAAAAATTGATGATATTTTGGAGTTTTTTGTCATAATATGATGGAAAAAAGTAAAAAAGTCATGGAAGTACTTTTAAAAAAATGTATATAGCGATTTTCTCTAAAGGCCATTGAAGACTCTTTAGTTCCATTAAATTGCTGGAATAATCTTTTACTCTATTATGGTATGTTTTTAAAGTGGAAAAGTAATATTTGTTTCCTGATGCTTTCCAAAACTTGTTCTCAATAATACAAAGGAGCAAACCATTTACAAAAATTTACCAAAATTTCCTCTTACACTGCCTACAATTTCAAGTAATATCAATTGATAGAAACATTTTCTAGCTTAAAAAAAAATAAGATTAGAAAGCATCATTGGCAGATAAAGATTACAGGAAGTGATTTATTACATAATTTTCCCCTAGATTCCAGGAAGAACACTAATGGAAACAATGAGATGAGAAAAAAAAAATTCAAAATCACCATTAAGAACTTTTGGGGATTCTCAGGATTCAAATAGATGTATTTTAACGATGAATTCCAACATACGGCAATCTAATACCACGTATATACATGCGTGTGCACACACATACATACTAATTTTAATTGCAAAATAGGTAATAGCTGTTCACCAAACCCATTTTTTTTCTTCCTGAATTCACTGTTGTGTGCAGTTTTTCAAGTTTCCTGTAGTGGGTGTGGTTGAGTGACAGCTGACGGGAAATGAATAGAGATGTTCATGGTGATTCTAGAGGCAGACCCTAAAAGCTGACCCCCCGCCCCTGGGTGGTTTCCTTTGCGTGTTACTTTCATAGACCAGCTGCAGATGAAAAGGGGGCACTTAGAAGTCATGCTGAAGATAATGAAGCCCTAAGATGGAAGAAACCTGAGTCCTTGAAATACCACTGGGAGGAAAACAAGTAGCCCTTCAGAAACGTGTTTTTGATTTTATATAAGCAAGAAAAAAAATGTGTATCATATTTAATCCATCACAATTTTTTATTTGTTACAATGCCCTAGTGTCATTTAATTAACCTTTCAAGGACTCTTAATTATTAGAATTCAAAGGGTCATTTACAAAAATACAAAGATTTTACAAATGGAAAATGCGTATATTTGTAAACACTCCTGAATAATGATATTTGATTAAACACAGGTTTAATTAAAGGACAATGAAGAATTAGATGATGAAGATTTCCTAGGTTCTTTTGGGCATGTTAAGATGCACATTTTTAAAAGGGATGTTTTATTTGGGAGAAGGATATTTTTAAACTATGAAAAAGGCATTAATTTTTGAGAAAAGTTATCTGACAATTTTAGAATCTGTGATTTCTTTCGCTAGACTATATTTTCTTTGAGAGTAAAGTCATATAGCGTTAATCTTTCTAGGCCAGAGTTAAGTTATATTTAGCAATTGATAGATGTTCAATACATTTTATTGAAAGATTGAATAAAAGTATGTATTTTGTATCCAATTTTACTTTAGCAGTTATGATATTTATTGTGAATCATTAGTACACCACATGTTTGCTAGATTTTACAGTATCTTATAAATGTGATATGCATGAAAACAGAAAGGAAGATCAACAGAGAGAGAGAGAGAGACAAATATTTTGATTCGGTCTAGCTAGGGACAGGGGCCAGTTCTATTAAACTCAAGAGTATGTCAAAGGCTGGAGTAGTAGAAGCAGAACATGAGAACCTATCCTTCACCAGGTCTTTTGGAACTGCATTTGGAAGTTGTCAGTGGTGGGGAATTTAGAATACTTGAGAAATAGATTAACTCCAAAGAGGAAATATTGGAAGTTTAAAACTTTCAGTCACAAAGCACTGAGCTGATCTCCCTGTGCTTGCAGCTGCTTCCCACTAGTTATCTATTTTACATTTAGTAGTGTATATATGTCAATGCTACTCTCTCACTTTGTGACCACCTAGAGGGGTGGGAGAGGGAGGGTGGGAGGGAGACGTAAGAGGGAGGGGATATGGGGATATATGTATACGTATAGCTGATTCACTTTGTTATACAGCAGAAACTAACACACCATTGTAAAGCAATTATACTCCAATAAAGATCCTAAAAAAAACAAAAAACACTTTCAGTCACATTAGACATCACGAGAAGGAGGAAAGTGGATTCCACCTCCAGGAACAGAGTTCTTGTTTTTGTGCATTTTAAATTATTTCTTTGCTTATGAAACTTCTGACTAGTGCATTAATGAAAAAATCCTTATAATATAGGTAGGCATTACATGTATCATATTTATAATACTATACATTTTATATGTAAACACTAGCATGTGAGTATATATATATATATATATATATATATATATATATATATAAAGTTCTGGTATTTAAAGGCAAAAGCTCTTTAACATATTAGTTTTAACTCAAAAACAAGCATAGGAAAATATTACAATTTTCCATTTTGGGTGAGAGCTAAAGGAAAAACGAAGCAAATAATCATTTTCAGGATTGTCAGTGAATAGAAAGAATTCTGCCTAAACAATAGAAAATCAAAAGATAAACCAAGAGAGAACTAGATTTTTAAGCTGAAAATCAACACAAATCACATTATGATGAATGTGTACAATTAACTATGATAGTATGCAATTCAAATTTATACTGATTTTTCTTCAAAATGATCTCATTTTAAGCATTTCTTATGAATGAAAAATAATTTACAGTTTTGTTTTGAGCCATCATATAACAAACACCTTGTAAATGAGAAGGAAACCAGAATCCATTTGGCTACTGGGCCAGGATAGACCCTAACAGCAGGGGATTACAATAAAAACCACCTTGATTTTATATAGTTAATATCTGTGCTTTCTAAATGGTAAAGTAAATGAACACAATGGATATAGTTTTGGATTCACATTTTGCCACCTGCCTTTACATAAGCGTATGCAGTGTCTTCAAACCACAGAGCCAAAATCTCAGATACATCCTGCCAATTTTCCCTTAAAAGAGTGTATGCATCAATGACAAGGAACAAACACGTTTTGCAATTTTGTTCACAAGGGAAAAACAATAATTAAGTTTACAACAGTGAGAGACTAGAATCAGAAGCATTTTTTGAGATGAATAAAGACAGAAAAGCAAAGATCCAGTAGAATACCAGAATCAGCTTATTGTTTTAAGTGGTTTTTAAAATATATATAATATAAATATAACAGATTTAAATAACAACAAATATCAGTGGACCTTTTGGCTGATGTAATAACATGCATAGGGATTTAACTTAGATAAACATATTTGCTATTGTGCAAGCAGAATTCTCTTTGTGGTTACGACCACAGTACAGAGAAAAGTTGGCTACTCATCTTCAGACACATTTTTTTTGCCTTTTGGAACACCCAGGGTACCCCAAGTTGTGTATTTTGAAAGTAAGTAAACATGCTGCCAACTATTTCCAGAGATTTTGTTGTCTGCTAGGATATACTTTCCTAGTTCTTAAGGGGATAGTAAGAATTCATAAAGATATCCATAATTTGATTTTTTAAATTTGACTGCTTATCAATTTTGTCCATAACATTTAACTTGACCAAAATTACTTTTCCCCACTTAAGTTAAATATTTTGATAGAACTGAAATTGTATTTGCAGGCATACTTTTGTAGAGGCAGAGTGTTTGATTCTGAAGGAGGTATATCCTATCTTCTCTGTTTACTTGTTTTGTGGCCTAGAGACCTTCTTAAAGTCCCTGGTCTTGAGATTCTCTGTCTACAAAATGAAGGTATCAGTATCGAACTCAAGATGATCCTGTGTGCTTCAAACATATGAAATTAAAGTATTCCTTGATAAAATGCTTGGAAAATAATCATTCTCTAGCCTCTCAACAAAGAGACCCTACCAACCTCAGAATATTAAGGACTTCAAGAAATCTTGAAAAAAAAAAAAAAACCTAAATAAATAGATAGACAATAAATCTGCATTTCCTCAAGTTGACCAGGGTACTTCCATAAATTGGGATGTGGGAAGTAGGATTAGAACATGTGTTAACATCTCTCTGACCCCTAGGATGCCGCATTGTTATTTTGAGGGGAAAAGTAGTATAGGATGACATATGGGTTCCCATCAGCAATAAACTGCTATGATGTTGAACTTATTTGATAATCACAATTCTTACATGCTCTTCATAGGTCAAATGAGATTTTCATGACTTAGCATAAGGAAATATTTTGGCTCTTGGAGTCATTCACAAATATTGAAATCGATAGAAATATTGCAAATTCTTGTTTGGACATTTAAATTCAATTTTTCCTCATTGAAATATAGCTCATATCATGTACCTGAAAAGACAAGCAAGCACCATCTACCCAATTTTTAAAGTGACATATTCATCACCTGAATGCTTTCTTTTGGGCTATTGTGAGGAGGAAATAATACAAACTTTGGAAATAAAATGGAAAGTTTTAAATTTCCAAAGGCTACTCGCTATTTTGTTTGGAAGTATATAAATCATATAAAAACTTAAAAAGTGTTATCATTTAGTTCCCAATTTCAAAAGTTTACATTACAATATATTTGAGATTAAAAGATAATTAACTGGGCTTCCCTGGTGGCCAGTGGTTAAGAATCCGCCTGCCAATGCAGGGGACACGTGTTCAAGCCCTGGTCCAGGAAGATCCCACATGCCGCGGAGCAACGAAGCCCATGCGCCACAACTACTGAGCCTGCGCTCTACAGCCTGAGAGTCACAACTACTCAAGCCCGCGTGCCTAGAGCTCGTGCTCCGCAACAAGAGAAGCCCGCACACCACAATGAAGAGTAGTCCCTGCTCACCGCAACTAGAGGAAGCCCACGTACAGCAACAGACCCAATGCAGCCAAAAATAAATAAATTTATTTTAAAAAAGATAATTAACTACAGTTTTTTCTTTCTTTCAAATTCAATATAGTATTTTATTCTAATGTGTATTTCCACGAGATTTTAGTTTTGAAAAGTAAGAACTGTTTAGAAATATCTCTTAAAGTAATGTCATTCACTAAGTAACTTCTATTTTACTGTAATATGCATACTTATGAATAGCACATCAGTGCATCATATATATTTATATATAATATATACATTATATACAAATAATGCCATTCTGAAAATTCAAAAATATATTCCTAGGGCTTTAGAGACAATTTGCTGAAAAACATATTTTAAAAGACTGATAAAAGTAATGACTTGTGACTTCATTAACTTATTAAGTGGTTTGAGTAATAGCAAAGGACATGGCCCAATTAAGACCATTAATTCATTCAACAGATACTTATTGCCACCTGCTTGGTATGTACAAGGAAAGTTAATACAGAGTTGAAAGATGACTGATAGTAAAGCTAGTGCAGAATTCCTATGCATAAACAGACCGCTATAATACAACATGGGGAGTGGATGACAGTTTTATGCACGGTATACTTTTTCAAGGTGATGAGGGGATGACTAACCAATCATTGACTCAGGACAAGGACAAAGGAAGAATTCACAGATGGTATGAAAACTGAGCTAAAAAAATGAGCTGCACAATAGAACAAGGTGCTGGTGAATTTTGTGAGGAGAGATGTTTATTCCAGAGAGCCAGAACATGAGTAGAGATGCACGGAGTTGGTAATGAGTAAGAACTATTCCTACACCTGCATATAGTGTGTCATCCCTGAGGATGTCCGGTGGGTAATGAGCTGTTCACAGAGACTCCTGTATGTTCCTCCAAGGATTTTGGACTATATTAGGGAGTCTATTTTAAGCAAAGCTACTGTATGATCAAATTTGGATATTAGAAAGGGCACTCTGGAAGCACTGTTGAGAATAGACTGTTGAGAAGCAATTTGGAATATTTTGAAATTTTGGATTTTTAAAATTTATTTTTCAGATATTAAAATAAAGATTGAGTATGCACATATAAGAAAAGGAGATATATTTAACAGATCATGAATTTTTAAAAAACAAATTTGGAATATCTCCCTATTTCTTGATTTGAATAGTCAAGTAGATGTTGATTTCATTTTTTGAGACACAAAAAAGAAAAAAGGAGGGGCAGTTTTTGTGAAACAGTAATGAGTCAGTTCTGGATCCTTTGAGTTGGAGACACATCTGTGTGAACACAAATTCAGGTGCTACATGTGTAGCTGAACCTGTGAATCTGGAAGCTCAGGATACATTTTCAACTCAAGAATTAATTAAAATGTAGGTGATAGTTGAAGCCACGGGGGAGAGTATCATTTATCTGCTAATAGGGTGTAAAATGATTAAAAATTTCTTCAGAACTCAACAGAGATGATGAGGTCATCCAAAGAGAGAGTATATTGTGGAAAGAAGGAGCACTAAATAAGGGATTCGAGAAAGACCCTTCCTCAAGACCGAAGGGGGAGAAAGGGGAGCCCGTGAATGAGACTAAAAGATGTTGTTTAAATGTTGAGGGAAATTTAGAAAATAATACTATTGAGAATTTCTAGATATATAAAGTGCTCAAAAATCTCAAATAATCTGAAAAGTTATATCCAACCAATCCTGGAAATGCCTATTTTATTTGGTAACTAAGTAGGATGACTGAAATTAGGCAAAGAAGTTTCAGTGGATTTGGGGGAGCAGATGTCATTGTATTAGTTTGAGGTGAAGAGATAGCAAGGAATTGAAATAATGAACTTAGACAAGATATTTGTCTAAAGATATGAAACACTTGAATACCATTAGTCAAATGAAAAGATTATACTATTTTATCAGTGAGGTCCCATCCATCTTTGTATATGTATGATTTATGAAGAAAGGAGTCTAATTATACAACAAACTCTCATATTTAAAATACCATAAAGAAAAACACAAACACTTTGTAAGAGTTAACTTTAATACAGCCTTGAATAAGGTTAAAAATACATTCTATGGCTTATGAGGTAGATGCATCTTCTGTGTTATGCATTTAATACCGTTTAATCTACCCATATAAGCAATGCTGACTCACTTGAAATTATGAATACCTCTTCATCTATAAAATACATATACTTTTGACTTTCAGGGTCAATAAAACAAATACTAATATATCATTGTGGAAGTCACAGAATGTTAACCATTTGACTTGATCATTTTATATGCTTAAAAGATTTGTCTTTTTAACATGATTTTAATATTCTCTGTGTTATTTTTTATTTTGGCAAGTAGGGGTGAATTCAATCAAATCTATCCAAGATGTACACACATGTGCACACACACAAACTGGTAACAGTAGTAAATTATCTTATGTGGGTTATGGATCCACTACCAGAGTCAAGATAAGAAACAGATCCAATCCTGCAAGAATCCATCGTGTTTCACTTTTATATCCACACTCAGTTCCCTCCAGCTTCTCCTGGCACCCACCTAGCCTTTGGCAGCCCACTACTAAACTTTCTTCCATTTCTAAAATAGCACACATTTTAAACATGTTGTATAAATGGAAACATGCAGCATGTAGCATTCAGGATTTTTTTATACCTTGGTGATTAATCTCAAGCTTACTTCTTTATTTATTGATGAGTAGTGGTCCATGTATGTGTAGACCACACTTGGTTTCCCCATTCACCTGTTGAAGGGCATCTGGGTGGATTCCAATTGGTAATTGTTATAAATAAAGCTGAAATAAGTATTTGTGTATAGCTTTTTCATTTCTCTAGAATAAATGACCAGCAATACAATTGCTAGGTTACATGATAGGTTCGTTGGCTAAAGCTGCCATAATAAAATGCCACAAACTCTGTGGTTTAAACACAAAAATTTATCTACTCACATTCCTGGAGGCTGAAAGTACAAGGTCGAGGTAGTGCAGGGTTGGTGTCTAGTGAGAACTCTCCCCATGGGTTGCAGATGTTCATCTGCTCTCCACATGCTCACAAGTGTGTGTGTAGAAATAGCAAGCTGTCTAGTGTCTCTTCTTATAAGGACAGTGATCCTATTGGGTCAGAACCCCACTTTTATGACTTAATTTAACATTAATGGCTTCTTTAGAGATGTCATCTCCAAAGACAGCCACACTGGGGATTAGGGCTTCAACAAAGAAATTTGGGAAGGACAAAAACTTTCAGTCCATAAAGTATGGTAATTGGATATTTTGTTTCATAAGAAACTGACAAGCTGCTTTCTAAAAGGCTGTACCATTTTATATTCCCACAAACAATGTATAAGTGATCCAGTTTTCTTGCACCTTCACCAGAATTGGATGTTATCACTATTTTTAATTTTCATCATTCTGATATGTGTGGAGTGATATATCCTTGTCTTTTTAACTTACACTGCCCTGATGACTAATAATGCTTAAAATCTTTCCATGTATTTGTCAGTTGTATATCTTCTTTTGCAAAAGTCTGTTCATGTTTTTGCCCACTTTAAAATTTGATTTGATAGTTTATATTTATTGTTAAGTTTTGAAAATTTTCTATTTCTAAATGCTAGTCCTTTATTGGATATGCAATTTGCAAATATATTCTTGTACTCTGTAACTTGTCATTTCATCCTGGTCCAATAAGCTTTCCTAGAACAAATATTTATAATTTTGATGACATTCAATTTATCACTTTTTTTCTTTTCTGAATCATGACTTTGTTCTGATTCTAAGAAATCTTTATCAAATCCTAAATCCTAAATATTTTTGTCTATTTTTAGATTAAGTTCTGTCTCTCTCTCTTTTTTTTTTTTTTTTTTTTGGCCTATGGCTGTCCTTGCTCCAGTACCATGTGTTGAAAAGGCTGTCTTTCCTGGATTGCCTTTGCCTTTTTCTGGCACTATTTATGGGTTCTCTATTCTGTTCCATTGGTCTATGTGTCTATCTCTCTACTAATACCACACTGTCTTAATTTCAGGTAAGATAATCTTCCCAATTTATTCTTTTTATAAAAATTGTTTTTGCTATTATGAGATTTGTTACACAGGAAGATTATGTGTTATTCTTAGTTATAGAGAAAAAATGGATATTTAAATGTTTATACGAGGATGAAAAATAGGTTTAAACTCAGTGATATAATTCCATCTTAAGGAGCTAGAATTAAAGATAAAATTAACCCAAAGTGTATGAAATGAATTAAATAATAAAGATAAAAGTAAATATCAACAAAATAGGGATCATATAAGTAATTTAAAAGCCCCAAAATCAATAAATAAAAGCTCATAGATACAGAAAATAGACTGGTGGTTACCAGAGGCAGCAGGTGGCAGTGGGCAAAGTGGGTGAAGGGGTCAAAAGCTACAAACTTTCAGTTATAAAATAAATAAGGTGTGGGGATGTAATGACAGCATGGAGACTATAGTTAATACTTCTGTATTGTATATATGAAAGTTGCTAAGAATGTAGATCTTATTAATCCTCATCACAAGAAAAAAACACAACTGTGCATGGTGATGGATGGTAACTAGGCTTATTGTGATCATTTCACAATATATACAAATACAGAATCATTATGTTGTACACCTGAAACTAATATAATGTTATATGTCAATTATACTTCAATTTAAAAAGTCAGTAGTTCTTTCTTTTGAAACATTAATCAAATGATTAAACCCCTAACAAAACTGACCAGAGAGAGAGAGAGAGAGAGAACACAAATCACCACTATTTAGGAATGAAATATAACATTGGCTGAGAAAGGAGGCTTAACGAGAAAGGGGTATGAAGTCTTTTCTGGAGTGTTGCGCATATTATATATCTTAATTGGAGTGGTGATCACACAGTATATGCATTTGTCAAGGAGCACTTAAGTATGTCATTGTATGTAAATTTTACATCAATAATAAACATTTTAAAAGAAAACATAAAGCTGAATGAGCTTGCTTCAAGAGAGCATTTAGACAGAAAAGCATGGGACAAGGCCTGGAATTTTGAATAACAAGTAGGCTACTTGGAAATTTTCAGAGTTTGGAGTGTAATTATAAGAAAACTGCCCTATTACAAAAGCTAAGGGGCTGCATATCTTTAATATTGTTGATAATTATTTTTTTATTGTTCAGGAGTGTTATTTGTAGGAGTCTCTTTAGGTCATTGCTGAACAGTACCCACTTATCAGCAGGTATTGGCTGATCTAAGAGAAAGTGATTCTATGTATTCTTTGGAGCACAAATGAAATAAGAGAGAATTGATGTTGAGTAAGGATAATAAGGGGATGTTTTTGTTTTTAAGATGTTTAAATGACATGGAAAAGGGCTTCCCTGGTGGAACAGTGTTTGAGTCCGCCTGCCGATGCAGGGCACATGGGTTCATGCCCCAGTCCAGGAAGATCCCACATGCCATGGAGCAGCTGGGCCCATGAGCCATGTTCGCTGGGCCTGCAGGTCCGGAGCCTGTGCTCCGCATCAGGAGAGGCCAGAGCAGTGATAGGCCCACGTACCGAAGAAAAAAAAAAAAGACATGGAAAAGAGGCCGAAATTAAAAACAAACAAACAAACAATAAAACTAGGGTTTTAAAAACGTTCAGAAAAGATTGTGTTGGATCCTATATTGACATATTCAAGGTAACTATTATATTCTGTTCAGAATTTATGTGATAATGTTACTTTTTCAGTGTGTAATAAAATTTTCTTTAACTTGGATGAAGGAAAATGGAACAGCATAAATAAAAGATCTTCATTCAAGACTAAGCCTCAGTTAGTATTCTCAAGCCATGTTGATATCAGCAGAAGTCGACAGTAGTAAAAAGAACTGTCTAGTTAATCCCTAAATTTAACTTTAGCCACTCTATCTCCTACTGGGTAATTCCTTTAAAGGAATATCACTCCAACCTAATCTGAGTTATCTGGCCAATCACATTTTACCAATTACCCCATAAACATTGTTAAAATTATTGTGCAAGATAAACTGGGTAACTAATATCTTAATCGCCCATTTGGATCATATTTCCTATGCTTGTTCTCTCTTTCCCTGTCCAGATCCTCTCTTGAATTCTATGGATGACTTCAAGAAGCTGCCTTGACTTTTGATTTCTGGTGGGGTTCCAAAAATGAGGAATACAGGCAAGAAATCAAAGGAGAAGGGACACTGAGACTGGGAATAGATAAATACAGATGAACAACTAGCTAGCTAGAATACAGATTAGATATAGATACAGATATACACATAGATGTGGATGTAGATACAGATGTAGATGTAAGTGTAGGTATAGATGTAGATGTAGGTGTAGGTGTAGGTGTAGACGTAGACGTAGGTGTATGTGTAGGTATAGATGTAGGTATAGGTGTAGATGTACGTGTAGGTGTAGGTGTAGGTATAGATTTAGGTGTAGGTGTAGGTGTAGATGTAGATGTAGGTGTAGGTGTAGATGTAGATGTAGGTATAGGTGTAGATATACGTGTAGGTGTAGATGTACGTGTAGGTATAGATGTAGGTGTAGATATAGGTGTAGGTGTAGATGTAGGTGTAGATGTAGGTGTAGGTGTAGATGTAGGTGTAGGTGTAGATGTAGGTGTAGGTGTAGGTGTATGTGTAGATGTAGATGTAGGTGTAGGTGTAGGTATACATGTAGGTATAGATGTAGGTGTAGGTGTAGGAGTAGATGTAGTTGTAGATGTAGATGTAGGTGTAGGTGTAGGTGTAGGAGTAGATGTAGTTGTAGATGTAGATGTAGGTGTAGGTGTAGGTGTAGGTGGAGATGTAGATGTGGATGTGGATAGAGATCCCTTCTCCTCCCCATCACTTGTGGAATCAGTGGGATTCAGCTACATCCCTCAACCTAACATCACAGCTCTTGTCAGGGGCACTCTGCACATGGCTCTTTTCCTGGTAACAGCTGCTATCTCTTTGCCTTTGAGTCCTAAAATTGAGAAGGGGAACTTGCTTTTACTAGGTCCTTCCAAGCTTCTATAAACAGCTCATTAATTAAACTCCCTTCAAATTGCCCCAAGTGCATGTGTCATTTGTTTCCTGTCAGAATTCTGATTGCTTTGCCTCTTTTATTGATAAAATTATAAATGAAAGGGAAAGAGAAATGATTAACAGTACTGCTACAATTTTTTACTCACATCTTATATAAAATATTGTATAAAATATATTGATACCATATATTTGTAGGGCCCAAGTGGCCCAGGTGTTTGAAGTGGGCATGAAGAGATTCCAACTTCTGCCATAAACAAATTATGAGGGCTGGATATGTTATCTGAATATGTATTTCAGTCTTTTATGAATGAAAACTTTCAAAGTTTCAGTTACCAGATAATCGTCTAATTATTCTAAAACAAAACAGAAAATACAGTAGACTGTATACATCTTCATCTGATATTAAAGTTATTTTAAAAACTCAGTTCCATTTTGAATATACAAAATGTGTTCTAAAGTATTATTTTGTAATATTTGGGAGCAAAAGTCCATAGATGAACATGTGAGATGATTTTTATTGACTCAATAGATATTTATAGGGCAGCTTTCTGTGAGATGGAGGTAAATTGTTAAATGAAGAGATAAGATCATTGTGCTCATAGAGTTTATATTTAGGTGAGAGGATATAGATGATAAATAAACAGATAAAGAAATAGATTAAAATCTTATGTAGTATTAACTACTGTTTCTAGTTCTTTAAGGGAGTTACTTTAAGAGGAGAAACGTGACCAATGTAGTAGAAGCATAGTGAGTAAGAGGATGTTTAATATTTTAGAGTTTATTCTTCAAGTTGGCTCTGCAATAACTGTTTTTGATGCTAATGAGGCTTTGGTATACACTCAATGGGTTTGAAGATCTACTCCCAGCTGGGCTGCAGGTTGGTTCAAATTTGAGTGTGTATTGGTTCAGATTTGAGTCTGTCTTTACCCTGAGCTTCCGGGAAACACTAAGGGGCTTTTGCATGCTGTCAACTCCATGAAGGACTCCAGCAAAGCTAGGACACCTTGTGACATCAATATAAATAGCTGCAAATAGAGAGCTGGTACCGAGTAATCAAAAACAGGTGGCTAAATGTGAACTGAAATGTGATGGTGATTATTGTAATTTGAAGGTACAGTCTGTGAATCTTCCTGTGTATAATCAGGATAGCTCCTTGTGTTATAAATGCTATAGGCTTATTGCAACCCCTGTCTATGCTTTCACCACATTAGATTACATATCTGCTTATATAATTTCAAGCATCTGGGTTTTTTTTATAAATTTCATTTATACGAATATGGAGAACCAACTATGATCCTGAAAGTGGTCACCTAAAAAGGAACACCAGTGTAATTGTTCTTTCAGGTTATTTCTGAAGTTACAAATGATACAAAATAAAATGCAAATATTCTCACTTAAAATGAAATTTGTATCTCTTTATATTTGATAAATGGGCTACATAAGAATATGCTGCTTAATAATTACCATCTATCTATCTCAAATCTATCATCTGTTTTAAGTTTAACTTCAAACTTACTCCTAGTTGTCACTAAAATAAACCACAGTATATATCTTTAACAATATACTATGTCTAAAAAACTCTTTGAAAAGTTTCTACTAACAAAATGTTATCCTATCAAAGAGAAACAACAATCAGCTATTATTGATTTTTGACAAATCCAAGTGGTTTCTTGATATCATTTATTTTTCCACTAAGCGATTACAACCAGCCATTCTGTTAATTCTTCTTCTAACTTTCCTGCTCTAAAGTTCAAATAACATTATCATAAAGCATAGACACATCATAAAACATGACGATCTTTTAAGACCTTAGTCACTTTATCTATCATGAGTTCTCCATCAGATTCACTAATGTTCTCAATTATTCTTTATCTACTACCCTAAGGAGAGCAGAAGGATTTGAGTACATGTGTGTTAACTTGATTGTGTTTGCTCTACTGTATATTTTTAACAGTTTTGATCATTTCATGTGATTGAATATTTCTTTCTTAAATTATTAAGATGGTGCAATATAAACTCAATTCTTTTTTTCAGCTTTATTGAGATATTCCTGACATATATATTACTTTACAACATACAGTGTGATAATTTAATACATGTATATACTGAGAAATGATCATCACAATAAGGTTAGTTAATACCTCCATCCTCTCACTTTACTACCGTGTGTGTGTGTGTGTGTGTGTGCGTCTGTGTGTGGTGATAACATTTAAGATCTATCCTCTTAGCAACCTTAACGTATGTAATAGAGTATTGTTAACAATAGTCACCATGATGCACATTAGGTCTGCAGAACTTATTCACCCTATAGCTGGAAGTTTGTACCTTTTGACCACCATCCCTCTATTTTCCCCATCTCCCACCTCCTGGAAACCATCATTGTACTCTCCATTTCTATGAGTTTAACCTTTTTAGATCACACAAGTGAGGGCGTAAAGTATTTGTCTTTGTATGACTTATTTCGCTTAGCATAATGCCCTCAAGGTCCATTCATGTTGTTACAGAAGACATGTTTTTCTTCCTTGTTTATGGCTGAATAATATTTCATTATATATTTAGATATATAGATATATAGTTATAGATATAGATCTCACATTTTCTTTATCTACTTATCCACAGATGGACACTTAGGTTGTTCCCATGCTTTGGCTATTGTGGATAACGCTGCAGTGAACATGGGGGTGGAGATTTCTCTTCCAGATAGTGATTTCACATTCTTCAGATGAATTATGAGAAGTGGTATAACTGAATCATATGGCAGTTCTATTTTTAATTTTTTGAGGAACCTCCAAACTGTTTTACATAGTGACTGTACCAGTTTACATTCCCACCAACAGTGCCCAAGGGATCCTTTTCTCCACATCCTCACCAACACTTGTTAACTCTCAGTTTTTAGTAATAGCCATTCTAACAAATATGAGGATATATCTCATTGCTGTTTTGGTTTGGATTTCCTTGGTGATTAGTGATGTTGAGTATCTTTTCATGTACTTGTTGGGCATTTGTATGTCTTCTGTAGAAAAATGTCTATTCAAATCCTTTCCCCATTTTTTAATCAGATTTTTTTGCTGAGTTGTATGAGTTCTTTATGTATTTTGGATATTAATCCCTTATTAAATAGTTTGCAAATATTTTCTCCCATTCTGTAGATAGCCTTTTCATTTTGCTGATTGTTTCCTTAGTTGTGCAGAAGGCTTTGTTTTTCTTTTCTTTTTTTTTTTTTTTTGATTCAGTGCCACTTTATTTTTGTTTTCCTTGCTTGTGCATTTGGTGTCATATACAAAAAAATTGTGTAAAGACCAATGTCAAGGAACTTTCTATGTTTTCTTTTAGCAGTTTTACAGTTTTGAGTCTTATATTTAAGTTTTTAGTCTATTTTGATTTAATCTTTGTGAGTGGTTTAAGATAGGGGTCTGATTTCATTTGCATGCAAATATCCAGTTTTCCCAACACCATTTATTGATGAGACTGTCATTTCCCTACTGAGTATTCTTGGTTCCCTTATCAGATATTAGCTGACCATTCATGTGTTGGCTTATTTCCAGGATCTCAGTTCTGTTCCATTGGTCTACGTGTCTGTTTCTGTTCCAATACATACTGTTTTGATTAGAATAGCTTTGCAATAAAGTTTGAAATAAGGAAGTGTGATGCCTTCAGCCTTGTTCTTCTTTCTTAGGATTGATAAGCCCAATTCTTTATTTGCTGAGCAGTACCATTTTTTCAGAAACCTCCTTTAAAGATTTTGTGGATATCCACTTAAATGGCTGAATAACCATCTTATTATTTATATAAACTCCATTGTATTACTTTTATTCTCCTTGCCTTGGGTTATTAAGAATTAGATGATAATAATGTACCTGGAAGTTTGTTGCTTCATTTGTATTATGGAATATAATTAAAATAAAAAAAAGAACCAAAGACAATAGCAAACACTGTTCTTAGGGGTTCAGTCATACTACATACATTATTTCTTTCCTGAGTTTAATGCACATGTCTTCAAATTGCATGTCTGAGAAACTATTTAATGTACTTTAGTAGTACAAGCTCTGAGATTAAGGTACTTTATGAATTATAATAATTGATTCCTAAATATCTTTAAAGCCAAGTAAAATCATTTTTGCTTTTGAGTTTTGCTTTAACTCAGGCTGTTGCTTCTCTTTATTCATGCTATCTATCCTGATGCAAGAAGGTAATGTGCTCTTAAAACAAGCACGACTATTGTGTGTCTTTTCAAGCTTCAGAGTACTTAGGAGCTGTCTTGCAGACTAGGAGAATCAATCTCACTCTTTAGTAGACAAATTGCATTTGTGACTGCAAATGATATTATCAAGGTTGATTGCCCATCTTATTCACCAGACATGAAAGGGTTCTACTTTAAATAAAACAAATTTACCACCACTGAATATATGGGAAACTTTTGCTTTATAATACAAATGCAGTTGCGAAACAGAAACTCAAGATATTTTTTCAGAAATGTCAATATCTTTAGATTTTCATTTGATAATTGAAGTATATTAGGTCATAATATGGCCCACTATTTCATTACTTCAAAAATTTGTAATGTTATTCTTTGAAGGTGTCTTTAAGTATTTTATCTGATATGAAGTACTGTGTGTATGTGTGTGTGTATTTTTGTGTGTGTATTTGGGTGTGTGTGTGTGTACTGAGAAAAAGGACAAGTAAATGCTAGTCCACAGTGTTATTTTTGGGGTAATTTTTAAATTAGTTCCTGTAATCAAGTGAAAAATTTAAAAATAGATATATTTAAAATCAGTCTGTATATCCAAAGTACCTTTTTCGTTCAAAATTGTGAGATTTTACCGTATATTAAAATGCTGCTTATAATCCTAGAAGCAGCAATTTGGTATTTAAGTTTGTGGTACACACTTTTGTCATTGATTATATCATAAACAATATAGAACTAAATTCATACTCTTGAATATAAATTTATTTTACTTTACTAGTTAAGATGTAATGCATTTGTAGGTTTTCATTAGTATGGAAGTAATAGTAACAATGATTTCAAATGCTATATACTACTTATTAACACTATTTGGAAACTAAATTCCTCCATAGATATCTATGAAGATAATTCACAATGGTTAACCAACCACAATCCATTCTGTCCAGCCTTTATTTTCATTATTTCTTTTTATTTGTAAAACCACAATATCAAGTAGTTTTTTTTATTGATGTATATTTTGTTTACAATGTTGTGCCAATCTCTGCTGTATGTTACTGACGTTGCACAGATAAAGAAACTGAGGTACTGAAAGTTTATTTACCTAGGTCATTAGCTATTCAAAACTGAATGGAGAATTAGAACCTAAGCACTCTCTTCTCCATGACTAATCCCAGTTCACTATACAATCATGAAGTCAAGTATTATTGAGTTCAGAGTCTACTGTGATTTTTTGGGTAATTGATTAAGAAAAAAATTGAAATGATTTTTGATAAAAATATGTTACTGTGTGCATCTATCACTTGGAACATATAGCTAACCCTTAAACCTAGATCTAAAGTGATATTTGAGTGTTCTAATAATCTGTATTAGACATAGCTATTATTTCAAAGAACTGGTAGGAGGTATTTTTCAGCATAATAGAATTATACCTTTAAAATCACACAATCTTTAAAACTGAGGAATATAAATATTTAAAGTCAGAAAAGTTACATTACTTTTATTGGTGTTCGGTTCACATAATATACATATTTGATGGAATATTTAGAAAACATCAATATCAAGGGAAAAAACCCCAAAATATTTGTACAACATTTTATTAGAGAATCATTACAAAGAAAGGATGAATTAGTAACCCTTCTTATGGTTACAATAAATAACTTTTATTGAGTGATTCCAATGTGCAAGCTATTATTCTAAACATTTTTCATGGATCAGCTCAATTAATACAACTCTTTTATGAGGGAGCTACTTTTACTACCCTCATTTCACAAATGAAGAAGCACACAGAGCATGGTTAAGGAACTCACTCGAGGTCACACAGGTATTTAAGTGGGAGAGCTGAGATTGAATGCCAGTCAGCAGGGCTCCAGGGCTGCCCTACCAAGCACCATAGTTTATTTACTCTTTAGAGCTAAGACGCCACTAGGATCACTGATGGTTGTTTTTCCAGAAAGCAGGGTTTTGTTTGTTTGTTTTGTTATGTTTTAAATTTTGTTTTCTCTCTTTCTCTAAGTGGAATTAGAGTAAAAACCAAAATAACTCCCAGGCTTACTTTAGTATTTGTAGCTATCACTTTAACATTTTAATTTTAGCATAAACTTAAAATCATTTGTACTTTAATATTAGACAACGCATACAATTTTACTTTTTCTTGATGTTTTGTTTTAAGAAAAGACAATAGTTGGTACTATTGCAAAATTACAGTAATGTTAATGTATTAAAATGACTACCATTTATCATAAATGTACCACCTTCCAAGAATAATCCATAAAAATGATCTCAGGTATAATTAGGCTTTTCAGAAATATAATACACAGCTACAACAAAAGGTTCATCAGCCTTGTAATTTTCAGGATCCTGACCTCTTGATTACTTTAGCTTTGATTTAGGAGACAGAAGGTTATTGTCATTTTAAAAATAATTTCACTATTTAAGTTTTTCATAATTATTCTAATTTAATAGTATGCCAAATTCATTTTCTATAATGGGAACTATAAAAAAGGGAGTCCCATCATAATTTTTAAAACATATTGGATAAACATTGCTCAATGAATTCTTAGTATTTAATATGCTAGCATGTGTTGTGTAATTTCAAAAATTAATATAGTATGTTATATATTTGCATATTATATATATAACATTATTTCATTATGATATAGTCAGGAATAGATAAGGTTTTCTGCAGTGCAAAACAATCAGAAAAGCCCTTGTTACATGTTCACAGTGTATTGGCTGAAACTATTTGGGGGTCCAGTTTTGTGGTCCTGTCTCTAACTGGAAATTTTCTGGTCCTTGAAAAAAAAAGAAAAAGAAAAACAAAGAGCAAAAAAAAAAAAAAAAAAAGCCAGAGAGAAAAGGGTCTTGCCAAGCATGAATCAGTTCTTAATGTCTGAAAAGTGACACATATATCACTTTTGCTTTCATTAACTTGATCAAAGTAAGTTACATAGCTATTCTGAGTTTATTAGGATGGGGAAGGGATATGAAGAATAAGCATGACCTCTATGGGGGGGCGGGTTAGGGACAAACCTGGACCTAACTGAACATAGTAGTTGCTAAATAAATGTTTTTGAATAAATGTTAAAGTAAAATTGTTTCTGCATTAAGACACTTTCTTGGGCAGATCTTTAGAAAATCTGAGTAAACTCGAGATAAAGCTGACTATTTCCTCAGAAGGAAGCCCTGATAACCACGAGCAACAGGATTGCATTGCTTGGGTCTCTGCCTCCTAGACTATCCAGCAGTTATGAGCTATCAGATCCTACGTGCTCTGATCTCCTTGACTCCTTAGCTCTACACAGGATATTATTTCTTAGTTACCCACAGAATAGTATTAAAATTATCCTACTGATTATAGTTATATGGAAGAAACAAACAAACAAACCTCTGAGGCTTATGTATGTCTTCTAGATTAGGAGTATCTGTACTTGATGAACACAAAATTACTTCAAAGTTTCATCAGTGCCTTCAAAGCTATAACACACACACACTCACACACACACACACACACACACACAGAGGATTCTCAAACTTTATTGGATATTTTCTCTCTGTCTCCTCTATTTCCTTCTTTGCTAATCAAGAATAACTCTATTACACAAGGCAAAATACTAATACAAATTACATAAGCTCTTTTATATACATTATAGGAATAAAAATGCTACAAGTAGGGAATAAGTAAGAGAAAAGAAAAAACCAACTTTTAATAGTGTAAAATATTCATGGTCAATGTCTTTAGTGACACTGTTGGCCTACTTATATTTAAACAACATTGCCTGTAAGTGTCTAGGACTTTTTTCTTTTCATAGTCATAAAATTGTTATTTCTATTTTCTTTGACATGAGCCCTGCTGTTATAGATTATCCCTAGGCAAAGGCAGCCCTTCTAGGTCTTAATATGACAAAATCAAGAAAGGCAATTTCTGTGTCAAAAATATGTACTATTATTATTCCATTAAAGTTGAATTGTTTGATAATTGTCCATGAAAGTTGCTATAGTATTAATACCCTGTAATGTCTGTTGAAAATATATATTGTACAAAAGTGGGCTGTAATTATGAGTATCTTTCAGCATGTAAACTCTTAGACAGTTTCAACAATGCCACATGTATTTCATCATAGTAGTCTATAACTGAGGGAAAGGGATAATATGGTTTCAGGAAATTTTAGCCAGAAAATTATAGAAGTTGCTACTTACAGATATTAATAGTAATGTGTTTTAGAATCAGCACCATGGGATGAAGATTACAGTGTCTGAAGAGAGGAAAACTAAAATGCATTGATTGTATTATTGTGTACTGTCATGGATTTTTAAAATATTAGCCCATTTATGTACCAGGGTGAACCCTCAATGTGATAGAACAAGATGGAGAGAATAGCTTTTTCACACAATTGAGTTATCTCATGCAAAGGATAGTGAGAACCTGTGCTAGGGGAGCACAGAGCTAGTGAGTCTGGGACACTCTTCCCAGTGGAGTAGAATCCTGGGTCTGGCTCAAAGTCATACAGAAGGCATGGAGGAAGAGGCAATGGTCACCGGATGACAATAAGGAATTGGTGTTCAAATCTGAGGAGGGGTGATTATGCACCAAATACAGTGACCTGTCTCTCCATTAACCCACAGATCCTCATGGGTTCACTGGAAAAAGAAAAGCTAAGACCTGTGTATTCATATGGGAGGAAACAAACATGATCGTAAGCAAATAAAATGAGAAATTTGTATAAATTTGGAGAGGAACAAGGATATGAGTTTGGGGGTTTGAATTAATTTCATCCATATCTGCAAGGGCAAGAATGACTCAAGCAAAAATCTGGTCTACTGTAGGAGTGTTTATTCCCATTAATTACATATGACAAAGTTGAAACTTAGAAAACTTAAATTCCTGCTAACAGTAAATAATTTAGGAAGCAAATGAGAGAGCTTGGATTTGAAAGTTGATCCATAGTTCTTTTTCACATGGAACATATAGAAATGTAGAAGCTACCCTCATAAAATGTTTATGACATAAATATATGTGAATTTTTAGTGTAGTCTGTGTTGTTATTATCGCGCCACTATTAAACTTATCTGTTCGGAGTAGAGAACCTTCAGTTTTCACTAGTTAGGTACTGACCACACAAGTACAGGTGCACATAATCGCAAGCAATTTTAGAAACACTGTTTCAATATGTCTTTCTTAATGACAAATTGCCAAAACAAAAGGTATGTGTGTATATACACATACATCTATACAAATATATGCATATGATATGTGTATATCTAATTCATAATATTATTATATATTTCTATGATTTTCCCACATCAGAAATAATTTAATTCTAGATGTCAGTATAAATATTATTAGAATATTTAAATGTTAGAAAATATTTTATAGTAACTCAGAAAACAAATGAAATGTATGAGTCATATATATTCCATGTAACCTTTGAATATATTTTGTTTTGCGTGTTATACCATTTATAACTTTGGCTTCTCTCAAAGTTATGTAAGTTAGGGATAGTTTTTCTTTATTACAACCATCTTAAATGATAAGGAAAATAGTACAAAGGAAAATCCAATTTATCTCACACACACACATACACACACACACACACACACAACAGAACACATGATTTTTCAAAGCATTTGATTTACTTTAATTGTACCTTGGTTTTATTAGTATTTTCTCTTTATGACAGTTTGGTTACTTTGTTAAGCTATAAAATTATCAGAAAATGCATTGTAAATTGGTTAATTTATGCCACCTTTCAGACTTATCTAAGAAATGTATTTTAAGAATTACCATAGTTTCTCACTTTGTTAAATGAGGTTATAACTTGATGCTCATCCTTTCAGAATGCTCACTGAATTCACTTTTTAAACAAAGGTAGTTGTAAAATATATACATGTATTAGAAATTATACATACAAGTTCTAAAGCAAAATGACTGCCAAATATTAAAATAACTAATTTGAAGATAATGGAATTGAAAACTAAAGAAAAATTAACAAAAATAAAAAAAACAACAACAAAAATTCAGCATACATCCTACCCTTTAGAATAAAGGTGAAATAATTTCTTGTTCTTTTCTCATATTTATATCACTTATGTATTATTTCTATCATTGAAATGAGAGAAAAAATTGGTTTCCTAAAGCTTCCCTGATGAATTCCATCAAATTTTGTCTCGTTTCTTTTAGCCCATCCATTTTCTATCATATCAGTAGAATACAATTCACCTTTAAGGAAGTTGTAATGAAAACGGTACAACTTAATCACAGAGATGAATAAGGGTTAAGTGACTTGTTTTTTAAAAAATGCATATTTCACTTCTAAAAAAGAAAGACTTAAACTTTCCTAAAAGTTAGTCACGTTTTTGTTGCTTTTTCTTGGGTATATGCCAACTTTTGCTAGCATTTTTACACTTTAAATAGTTACCGTTATTGACCTAGTCAAGGCAGCATTGTTATTTCTTCATGGGTAGGTGTTTCTCCTCTTCATCTTGGTCAGAAAAATACAGTAAAACTGATTCTAAGTGTTCCTATGCATTTTAATGTGATTTATCCAGAGTCTGACAGAAAACAGATCAGGGGACATTAGGATTCTGGAGTAGATAAGACTCTCCACTCACTTGCAATGTATCCTTAGATAAGCTACAAATTTTGAGACTCACTTTCCTCGCCAAAACAATGAAAGTAATTTCTACCTTCCAGGTTCAAGATGAGGGTTCACTAAAATTGTCCACGCAAAAGACAGTAAATAAGAAAACTAAGTCCCATAAAAATACATATTTATAAAAATAGATCATGACTTGTATACATTTCTTTGTAGTGCTAACCTTAAAGTTAAACACAAACTTATGCAGTTGGGTTAGGGTGGGGCTGGCTAGGAGAAAGCCTTTTACGGGAATTCTAGGAAGAATTCCTAGAATTGATGGGAGAAACTCAGGAAGAGTTGGGCAGTTATACTTTGAATTATAAAGAGAAAAAAATGATTAATATTCACTTCCCAGTTGAAAAGAACCACTGTTCAAAGGAGTCCACTCAGTCCTTAGAAGGAGCTTCTGGTCTGGAATGAATCTTCCAGTGGACAATTTCAGCACTCAGCACAGAGGCTGCTTGCACAGGAAGGAGTAGTATTCGTTCTTTGGATGAATGGCATGAGTGCCATGAACGACTGGGGAGTCCCTACCCTACACAATCATTCCTCTTGACAAGGGTTTTGATTATAAGCATTTGTATACATTGGGCACGATTACGGTAAGTCCCCTACATACAAACCTTCAAGTTGTAAACTTTCAAAGATTGGACATGCGTTTGCATGTCCAATCACGTAAGTTAATTCACGTGTCTGGCGTAAATTGTCAAGTGCATGCATTCTCTACAAGTGGTTGTGCTTCTGTGTACTTTACTGTACAAAACTGTAGAGAGTGCAGTAGTATCATATCTTTATTTCAAGCCCAGCACATCCTGAAGCAAGTGTACAAACAGCAGTATATGGCCGATTGTGTTAGTTGGGTACCTCAGCTAACTTTGTTGGACTTATGAACAAGTTGGGCTTACGAACGCACTCTCGGAATGGAACTTGTTTGTATGTAGGGGACATACTGTACATGCCTCTTCAATGGCTTAAGAGAACAAAAGATATTTGATTTCACAGTGGGTGATAGCGGTTTTATTTCTCCATGGGAATTACTAATGTTATTTCAACAAAAACATCAATTTTATAGACAAGCACATACTTCTTGAGTCAGAGAGTGTGACTCAAATGAGAAATACTAGGAATAAATGAATTAGGTTAAGCTATTGCGTAAAATAGTAGCTGGCTTTCTTAAGAACAGAGGTGTCATGAGAATTTTTTTTTATAAAATATGTCACAATGAACTATATAAAATATAATAAATAAAATTCAAAATTTGCTATATAAAATAAATGTCTATGTTAAAAATAATTTCAAAATAGATCTATATTTATCATATGGTAAACATTCAAACATATTACTGAAAATCAAAAGGTTATTTTTTTAAAATTCCAAACAAAAACATGCCAAATCATTTTCCTAAATCTAAACCTGATAATAATTACCATGTAAATAACAGTGTAACTATACCTATCTTCACATTTCTTCTGAGGAATATATTTGTGAGTTCTGTTTTTTTTTTTTTTTTTTTTTCATTCTAGTCTTATTACCACTAAGTTCTACAGCTTGGAAGGAAAGATTGAGAATGTTCTCAAGAATCTGACTCAAGGCAGTAATATTAAAGAGAAGAGAGTCTTGATTAAGCCCTAATTATGCTATTTGGAGTAAATTAATTATATTGCAAAAAATATAAAGATTAAGATTAGCAAAGTTTTATGCCCTGGGCTATGTAAACATAGGGAGGCATTGCCATAAGGCATCTTTGGAGAGCTTTCTAACTGGTATCTTCAGAGCTATTCTATATTCCCTTGAAATTTCACAGTTGAAGAAAACTATATATTCATGTCTATAAGGAGTACATGGAAAGGAAACAAACTTCTCCTTTGAGCATAAACAGACTTCTTTTTCAATATAATGGCAGTGTGCATTTTTGCAATCAGAGTGCCGACTCACATTTGTTGTAGGATATATAGTTAGACTGGAAATATACAGAAACTCAGAGAAATGTGCTCCTAGTTTTTCATTACATCAACGCCAAAATATACAGGAAGCGCAGGAAGAAGATAGTGAAGTATGTATGATGTTTGGTCCTAGGACTATAATACTGTTTACTAGTTTGCTTGTTTTCTGGTCACATAGCAACTTATCATCTCACTATTAGAGACACCAATCATATTACACTGAAATTAATTTAATAACATTTAATTTCCTCACTTAGAATGGTAAGATAAACACCTCAACTTTAAATGCAATCTCAGTTCATTGGATATTTTTTCCAAAATGTACATATTAAAGTGTGCATAATTTTGGCTGGTTTGGGAAGAACGATTCAACACAGGGGAGGAAAAGACAATAAAGAAAGAGCATCTGGGTCTGAACAAGAAATAATGCTCAACAAGAAGAATGAAAGCAAGATATTTCAAACCATGCTATTTTTTTTTTGTTTGGTTCGTTTGCTTATTTTGTTTTTAAATGCTTATATACATCATGCCATTAAATAGCTTATAGTCTTACATAGATACAATATAAACCACAAATCTATAATATATAAAGGCCGTATAAACATACAGTAAAAACCACATGTATATAATACAGAATACTAATTAGTGAAAGCAGGGGGAAATATGTTGATGCTGAGGGAACGGTAAACTACTTCCATTTGGAAAAAGGGGAAAGTTCTCACATATCATAAAGAATATAAATTTTCCTAAAAAGATAATTCAGGCCAAATTTCTTGATTAAGAAATGAGAAGGAACAGCATGAAGAAAGGCATGATGGAGGGAGAACATGTGTGCATAAGAGGAAGGAGAGTATTGTAACCAAATAGCTTGTTGTTTTCAAAGATATTCTTAAAGGGAAATATTAAAAATATATTTAAGTATAAAATTAATGATTTTAGGAAGGCCTACATAGCATCAAAGTGTAGTCATTAAAAAAGAAGCCATTTTGAATATGTGTAAATGTATAACTGTATCACTTTGCTGTACACCTGAAACTAACACAACATTGTAAGTCAACTACACTTCAATAAAATTAAAATTAAAAAAAAGAAGCCATTTTGAAACACCCTGTGGTTTTCCTATATGCAATCATCAAACATTTATGGAGCATATACTAGGTTAGATACTGCTCTTGATCTGGAGAAACAAGAGTGAACAAGACAGCCAAATTCTCATCTCTCTTTGAGGAATGTATATTCTAACAAGAAAGGAAGAGGATTTCTATTTATATCTGTGCCTCTATTGTTTATTTGCATGCTGATATATGTATGCATGTGTATGTGTCTATACCCACTCAGGTAAGCAAGTAAGTAGGTAATGTAAATTCAAATATTAACAAGTATCCTGAAGAATAAAACCCAGGTGGGGGATAGAAAGTTTGGCTGAGACTTAAAGATTGAAGACATGAATGCATCCCGAGACCTGAATGATGAACAGAAATGAGGCTTTGGAAGACCTAAGGGGAGAGGATTTAGGCAGAGTACTCAAGAACTCACAGCCCTGGGGCCAGAAGGAGTTTTGTGTGCTGAAGGAAGGGAAAAGTAGGCCATGTGGACTCAAGTAGAGTAAACCTGCGGATAGAATGATGAGATGAGGGCCAAGATGGATGGAGAAGCTGGATGTACCATCCTGGTAGATTCCTGTGTGAAGTTTGGAATTCACTCTAAGCACTGCTGGGGATTCATTGACTGAGATGTTCAAAAGCAGCAGTGGCTTGATCTGACTTGCCTTTTTACCAGGTCATTCTGATTGCAAAAATCATTCTGATTGGAAGCAGAGAAGTGGTGTTTAAAAACCCACTGCTGTAGTGGAGGTGAGAGGTAGAAGTGACATGGACTAGGTGGTAGTGGAGGACAGATGAGATTTGACCAGTTTCTCAAAGCAGATACGTATTGTGAAGATGTCGGCTACAGGACCCGCTGACAAATGGAATGTGAGATGTGAGAGAAAGTGGAGTAACCAATATTTTCTGTGTTTTTGTCTGAACACCTCAGTAAAAACATATTTCAATCCATTTAGAATTATTTTTTTTCTAACAAGTCCAGAAGACAATGCTTGGGAGCAATTATTTATAATATTAAGTTATTAAATTTAAGTTAGCCTTAACGGCTGCATTATACCCATCTGCCTGGAGTGTTACCCCTCCCAGCCCATCCTCCATCCCTTTCATCAATCTAATTGCTATTCTGCTACTCATTATTTATTATTCAGTATCTTTCTAGAGATTGTTTCTCTGCAAGCCTACATATCTTTTAACACATTTATCTCAATTTTAATTACTTAATTTTTCATTTAATAATTTAAGGTTTCCATCCCTACTATGAAAGTTCCAGGAAGGCAGGGACTGTGTCTGTTATATTCACAGATTATTCTCAATACTAAGACCTTGCCAGCAGTGACATGTCAATAAATATTTATTGAGTGAGTAAACAATTCTCTTTCTTGTCTCTCCTAATTTTTTTTCCCAGTCCTTTATATGGGAGCTCCTGCTGTCTTTTTCTATCACTTTTTACCTCTTCTTATTGCTGTCAACTACCAATCAGCTAAGTGTTGTGTGGGGAAGAGGCTTTTAGCCTACTTTTAGCTAACTACCAAATCCAAAGTCCTGGGCAACCATTCATACCCGACTTTGAAAGCCCCTGACTTACTTCCATAATTCACTTTCATAAAAGGTATATTGAGAGAGCCCATCAGGCAAATGAAGTTCTGATGGAAGAGACAAATACTAATCAAACAATCCCATTAAATACCCTGACCTCCAGTCCATGTTAGCCACCCTCTACCACAGACACTGCCTTGAACTGCTCCACTTCTATTGTAATTCTAGTCCTGATTCCTAGACCACAAATCAGATCTCTCCACCCTTTTCATTCTGCTTGTCCGGCTCTGTGCCTAGGTTGAGACATCTGGGACATGACCTCGGCTTTTACCCTAGGTGATTGATTTGTTCGTGGGTTTACTCCCTGCTTCTTCTTCCCTTAATATCCCCTGGCTCTTCTTTCTTTCCTGAAGCTTTATCTTCTTCAACTCTGCTTTAAGCCACAGATTCTTGGTAAGCCCTAATCTGTAATATATTTATATATTTTTCATTCTCTAATTCTGTGAGAGCAGTTGAACTTTGCTGGGGAAAATCCCATAAAAATTTTAATGAGTGGCTTTGCAAATTTGTGTTTTCCCATCTCCATCAGGACCAGTGTTGTTCAGTAGATTTGTTATGTGCTCCTCGACAGGTCTCTCTGATTTCTACTCTTTCCAGGAATCTTTCTTAACACTGTTTCCTAGCCTCTTAGCAGATCATATTGCTTTACATTTTTGGAACATTTGGTCTATCAAAAGTAGACCCTTAACTTACTGCTCTGGTGCCGGCACATTTATCTACAGCCACAAAGGTTCCCACTGCCTTCATTTCTACCCTAGAGTAATGGGTGGGGACTTCTCACTCTCACATCCTATCACCATTCTTATAGTTTACACAAATGCTAATTTACAAACCTCCGGAATGGTCTCTCTGCTCTTGAACTTTTCTTTTTGAATCATCACGCATTGTATCACTAGATTAACCTTAGTAAAATATATTTCATTGGGTTCCATCCATATACAAAAACTCCCAGAAATTTCTTTAAGCCTTTAGTATCTTTCCCAATCTCTTCATCTGTTTACTTAAAACTCTGTAACCTAACTCCATGATAACTAATGCTGCTTTCTACAACTCTCAATCGACATATGGACTCCCAATTCACAGGGCCTTTGTTTTTTCCCCAACACTCTTGTATTTTTTTATTAGTTAAAAAACTATACTTCTTCAATTTCAAAAACTTGGGAAGTGAATTCCAGTCAAGAAGTCAACTATATTAAAGACATAGCACTAACTGCTGGGAATAAAATAATAAATGAAGTGGCCTGTTCCTTACCATTATTAGGCTCACAGCCCATTTGAAGGAGCAGATGCTTACATGCCATCAATTAAATGCTATTATATGATGTTGTGGGATCTGTGGACCATGTAGAAGGAAATGGTACCCAGAGTGAGGAGTTAAGGTGGGATGCCAAGGAAGGCTTTGAACATTACCAATTACATTAAGGGCTACAGGATGAGAAGCATGTATTAAATAAAAGACATGGTAGGGAGGAAACAACGATGTGTGCCATGCTTTTCTGAGATAATAAAGAGTACGTATAGAATTTAAAACCTAGTTTGGGTGAAATGCAGAGCTAAAGGTGAAGGTGGGTGACAGACGGAGTTGAACAAGTAATTTTGTTATTGTTGCCTGTTAAGAAGGTTGGATATTGTAATAAAAGCATAGGGAGGCTTGAAGAATTAATAAGGTTAGATTTGATTTTTATATCAGTCTGTCTCTATTTTGGCTTCAGGGAAGAAAAAGTGTCCAAGAGTATAAAAATGCAGGCAGAAAGCTGAACTCAGAGGCACTCATGTAAAAGGTAATGGCAGCATAAATCAGGGTAGAGGCATTGGGTCCCTAAAATACTCTACCCTGTGGATATATAGAAATTAACTTAACCATTCCCCTAGTTTTGCACATTTATATTCTGCCTGGTGAACCCCTAAGAAGAGAATAAAATGTATAACATTTCTTACATGTATTTGCCTCCGTTTTTCCCAAAGAACGTCTCATAACACTATATTTATGAGGCTCACACTACAAGAAACTCTGACAGAGTGTTGTTTAGCAGTGGATAAATGCTTATGCATACACCCACAACAACAAAATTACTTGTTTCAAGCCCAAGAGACCGTGGATGGATAGTATATATATTACTACAATCAAAATGTAGTATATTATATTTCTCAAATAAAGCATCTAAGTCAATATTACAACCAAATATGCTTAAGTATCATTTCTTTGTTCAGTGTATTGTGTGTTATATTTGTAAATATTTGTGTTGCTATGAAATCATCCCTTTTACTGGTTCTGCTAGAGAGTATTCTCTTTTCTTGTCAGAAATGTTAAATGATAGTTAGGTGGCATCTCTCAAATGAGCAGAATTATTCTGGCATTGATTCTCATTCAAACATGGTACAAAAATTCAACAAGCCAATTTTTGGAAAAAAGTTCAGTTAGTATTATATTTTTCATGGGTAGAGGTTTTCTCTTCCTTCTGGACTCTTCCTAGGGAAGCAGCTGAAGGATTTAGTGAGAAAACTTCAATTCATCTCAAGCAGTCTCTGGAAGCTGCTTTCTCACTTTAATTCTCCAATAATAAATGCAGTATAATAATAGTTGACAGCAAGATGGAAAGAAAATATATAAATATATAGAATAAACTACTCACAGAAAATCTGATCAATGCATGTGTCTGTGGCTAAGAAATCATTTCTCCCTTGATGCAAATTTAGTTCATTCTGTCCCACTGAAAAGTAATCTAACAACATTAGTCTTTCCTCACCTGGTAAAACTGACATAGACTATGCAAGGGAATTGAATTTCCTTCTTTAGGAGGAACTGTAATACAGAGATCACATTAACACGCAAAGGGAATGCATTCTTTATGAAAATACTTCCTGTTTGTTAAATACTGCAGAAAAACATTTTAAAACACTCACTTGATTACATATAGATAAAATAAGTGTCTTTGATAACCTTATAAAATATATTATTTTTTTATAGTGGCATTTTGGAATATGGCAAAGAGAAAAAATAGATAAGTATTTCACTCTTGGGTAAATATAAAGATAGGCTTGACTCTATAGTTATTGGGCAATTTTTATCTAGTAAGAGAAGTTCAGAATTTTCTATTACAATATCAATTTTAAAGAAGCATTTAGTACCTTAATATCAGAAAAAGAATGATCTATAAGTCAGTGTAAGAGATATGAAAATTGTAAAGAACTTAAGTGATTGTCCCTTCTCTCTTTTCTCAAAATATGTAAAGAATTTACAAATATGCTTTTACTGTAATTCAAATTATCTGAAAAACAAAAGTGGTAAGGCTATGAATGAATGAAGAAAGTGTGTGTCATTAATTCTCCATTGAGTACAAACTATTCTCTGTACCAAGTGTCTGTGATAACACTACAATTTTATTTGATTAAACTTGCCCTCAATTGTCATAATCCCTAAATACACATAAAGCTCATTTTGTGAAAATCCCTACTACTCAAAAATAAACAAATGAGACCTAATGAAACTTAAAAGCTTTTGCACAGCAAAGGAAACCATAAACAAGATGAAAAGGCAACCCTCAGAATGGGAGAAAATATTTGCAAATGAAGCAACTGACAAATGATTAATTTCCAAAATATACAAGAAACTCATGCAGCTCAATATCAACAAAACAAACAACCCAATCCAAAAATGGGCAGAAGACCTAAATAGACATTTCTCCAAAGAAGACATACAGATGGCCAACAAACACATGGAAGGATGCTCAACATCACTAATCATTAGAGAAATGCAAATCAAAACCATAATGATGTATCACCTCGCACCAGTCAGAAAGGCCATCATCAAAAAATCTACAAACAATAAATACTGGAGAGGGTGTGGAGAAAAGGGAACCCTCTTGCACTGTTGGTGGGAATGTAATTGATATAGCCACTATGGAGTACAGTATGGAGGTTCCTTAAAAAACTAAAAATAGAACTACCATACGACCCAGAAATCCCACTACTGGGCATATGCTCTGAGAAAACCATAATTCAAAAAGAGTCATGTACCACAGTGTTCATGGCAGCTCTATTTACAATAGCTAGGACATGGAAGCAACCTAAGTGTCCATTGACAGATGCATGGATAAAGAGGATGTGGTGCATATATACAATGGAATATTACTCAGCCATAAAAGGAAACGAAATTGAGTTATTTGTAGTGAGGTGGATGGACCTAGAGTCTGTCATACAGAGTGAAGTCAGAAAGATAAACAAAGATACCATATGCTAACACATATTTATGTAATCTAAAAAAAAAAAAAAAGTGGTTCTGGTGAATGTAGGGGAAGGACAAGAATAAAGACACAGAGGTAGAGAATGGACCTGAGGACATGGGGAGGGTAAGCTGAGACTAAGTGAAAGAGTAGTATTGGCATATATACACTATCAAATGTAAAATAGCTAGTGGGAAACAGCTGCATAGCACAGGGAGATCAGCTCAGTGCTTTGTGACCACCTAGAGGGGTGGGAGGGAGATAGAAGAGGGAGGGGATATGGGGATATATGTATATGTACATCTGATTCACTTTGTTATACAGCAGCAAGTAACACAGCATTGTAAAGCACTTATACTCTAATAAAGATTGTAAAAAATAAATAAAATAAAATAAGGTGATTAAGAGTGTTTAATTCCTCAGTAAGACCAATCATGGAAATCACTATGGGGAGAAGCTTATATATCCTTCATCTAATTTAAAATTAATTGGTATTTTAAAGATTATTGGACAATTCGTAAACTGGCTACAAAATTATTTGGTGCAAATCATAGGTTAAAGAATAAAAACACATATATTACATATGAAAATAAATAGAAACATGCATTCAGTGATGTATATGAAAGCACATACAATTTTTTCACTTTTATTAATCAAATGGTAAACTCAGTAAATTATTTTAAAGCATTTTTTATTATAATACATCAGTATGTCAGGAGTCATGATAAGATACAGAACCACTGAAATATTGCCTTGTTATTTTAATGTTACAATATCCTAATCTGTTTTCTTCACAAGATACTTCCGTACTCTTTCAAGCATCATGAACCTGGTCTGCTCTAATTTGAACCACAAGTGCAAAAAGTAGGCTCTTTTGACCTATGAGGATGCACTTTCTGTTTAGTTGCTGTACTAAATTGAAACCTAACATCTCCAATCAGCAGTTCTAAAACTCAAGTTCCTTTGCTGCTATAGACTGAAGCACATTTAACATGAATAGGAAATCTTTCCCAAGAACAGCTGATGGACCTTTATCTTAAACTACTGCACATCTCGCTTCTAGCCCACAGTGTGAAAGAGATTTTTTTTTTTGCTCACAATGTGTGATTCAGAGAAAATAATTTAGAGAAAGGGCAGCGAGCTGCTCACTGAGGCAAATTGTTTTAAGCATTCTAAGTACTTCCGGTAGTGCTGGCTACTGGAATAACGGTGTCCTTCTAGTTCATATAGAACCTAAAGAAGATTACAGAGTCAGGATTAGTTTATCCCTGGCCTGATGGTTCCCTCTAAAAAACTACATTCCAGACCTTTTCAAGTCCCGTATGTAATATGGCTCCAACATTTCCCACGCTATTTTGTCTAGGATATCAGTCCGTTTTTGTGGATTTTCTTTCTGGAACTTTACCAGAATAATTCATTTCTAAAAATAATTAAACACAAAAATATCCTGCCTTCTGCTTAAAACTCATTCTCGTCTGGGCTTCTGTGACACATGCCTTCCCTGATTTTCCTGTTTTCTCTCTGCAGACCCAGATACTATAGCTGCTATGCCCATTTGGATGTTTTATAGGTGTGTCGGTTTTCCATTTGGATGTTTCATAGTGTTCAAAAATGAACACTTATTTTTTCCCTATTTCAATAAAGGATATCACATTCTTATTTGCACATAAGAGAAATTATGGAGTTTTTACTCACTTTCTCCCCTTCTTATTCTTACATAAAATCAGAGTTCTGTCATCTCTGATCTCCACCAACCTGGTTCAAATCTCCATAATCTCTTACTTCGTTTTCAATGGGTTTCTAACTAGTCCCCCTAGTTTTACAATTTTCTTTCTTAGGTTCTTCCAACTTCTTCTGCAACCTAATATTAGTGTTCTTTGTTTAAAAAAAATCAATTTTCTCATTGAAAATATTTCAGTCTTTGCTGATTGCACTTAGGATAATATTTTAAATTGCTTCCCTGATGTAGCAGGCGCTTTATGATTTTGTCCTTGCCTATTTCTACAACTTTAATGCAAACGTCTTAGCTCACTTCAGTTGCACTGTTGTGTGTGTGTTTTGTTTCTATTCAGATCTGTTGCCTCAGGTTCGTTCTATAGTATCAACTCCTTAAGACAGACACTGGGCTTGTTCAAAATTTTGACACTCAGCATGTATTATCTAAACAGTGAGTGCATTAGTCAGTGTAGCCTTAACATCAGTTACAATTTAATGAAATAATATTTTTGATGATAAAATGTAGTGATCAAATCAAAATCTAAAATATATTTAGTTACATATACATTTTTCTTCCTATGTATTAAAGTGTTTTTCTATAACTTTCTAAAATCAAGTTGTTATTTTCTTCCACGTAGGACTAATACAGTATCAACTCATTTTGCAATATAGTGCAGATAGGGAAATAAAGGAACAAAAAGAAGTCTGAGGAAATGGTGAATTTCACATTTATTAATTTGTGTTATGAAATTAAATGGCAACTTTTTTCACTTTATCTTTAAGCTCTTTCTGGAAGAGAAGACAATGAAAGAAAGTGTCAAATGTGATTTATACGAGGTTAATAAAATGACTTCTCTCTCTTGCTTGCCTCTGGAAATATTTGTTTATATTTAATTCAGAAGAAGAGAGACAGAAATAGAATTAGGTATACTGGGCTACAGTTCCAATCCCGACCCATTGCTTTATCATTTGCTTTATCATTAGAGGGCATTTTATCAAGCGCCCTCCGTTCCATACATATACATTTTATATTTGTATACATATACATTGTGTATTATGTACAATATTATTATATTTTCATTATATTTTCATCCTACTTGATATCTTGATATCTTGAAATTGTCTTTTAATTATAATATGTTTTCCTAAGTAGATCATACACTCTTTTAATATTAATGCCCTAAGTAGTACAAGGTATTAATAATATATTTAATTTGCCAATGTCTCAAATCATTAAAATTGTAATATTTGGAAAATGGAAAACATTCATACAGCTTTTGGCATTTCTCTTAACTAGGAATTTTCTTTTCTTGTCTGTTTGTTTGTTATTTTACACTTATTCATCCCAATGGTATTATTTTAGAAACCCAGAATGAACATTTCAACCTAATGATATTATCTATAAATCCAAAGTGATCATGACAGTTCTTTGTTAAGGAAACATAAAAGCTTTAAATAACTATGAACAAGAATACTTTATCTAGGAAATTTCTTATTTAGATAGATCAAAAAGGTTAATCGAAAATAGAAAGGATTTTAAAGTATGTTTTATCTTCATTTATTTTCTCTACACACTTTCATTTCCATTTAGTGGAATAACCATTTTACAAAACTCGAGTTATCTTTCCCATTGAAGCTATAGACTCTTTACATGGTAGAATAGGCAGGATTATCAGTAGAATACTCTGGTCATCCATGTATGAGGCTTACTGCTAAATGGTTCATTGAAACGTATAAACAGTTTGGTTTCATTTTGCCTCCAAAATACACCCCTCCAAAATGTCAATGTATTATCCCACTTGGGTCAATAGGGAATAATTGATTTTCAGTGAGATCATTGCTGAAGAACATACATCTCCTCTATTTGTGGGTAAAGTCCATTAAAGGTATATTTTAGATGTTTGAAAAGCAGGTGATATTTTCCCTGCCTAGAAAACAGTATTGTAGTTTGAAAACAAGAGGTAAAAGATAAACTTTAAAACAGTATATATGGACTTCTGGTTTCCAGTTCCTCATGTAAAGAATTTGGAAGTTACCACTGTGTTCTAACAATAAGTAAAAAGCTGAACAGATTAAAAAGTTAGCAACGGTCCTTCAGTTCATTAGAGAAGGGAGGATACAAGGCAAACTGCTGTCTCTAGGTTGGACAGACAAGTGAATACAGGGAGATAGGGTTTACCAAAGCAGAGTGGAAATTGCAGTGGGGACCTGCGCTGGAAATAAAACCTAAACTATAATTGCTGAATTGCTGAGGATCAGTGTGGACAAGGCTGAGAGTTAAAAACTTCAGGCGTACCCAGTCATGGGGGGACCAGCATACTTCTGTGAGTTTTACTTCCAGAAGCTTGACCAGATATTTGCAGTAAATATGAGAGAAAATTCCCCTTATGCTTTCAGCTACAGGAGGGGAAAAGGAACCACTTTAAAGTATGAGACAGCATTTTGTTCTAAAGGAGGCTTGCCCCAGGGAAAACCTTGAAGAAGAGTCTAACCTGTTGGTATTCTATCAGAGCCTACTTGACCTGGAGGGAAAGAAATACCTAACTCTAGCCAGCGATAGCCATCCAGCCCCATGTAAGGGAGGGGGAAGAATGGAGAAGCACATGTGAAGTTCACAGTCCAGAAGCACAGGCGCAGTAAAAGTTTGAAACCCAATCACAGAACTATAGAATACTTTATTTCCCCCAGATCTCACACCACATTACTAAACACCTAATTATAGCAGTTCCTTTTACCTGGTACTTCATGTGTGGTTATCAAGAAAAATTCACATGATACTAAAAGGAAAAAGAAATATCCCACACTCTTTTAAGAGACGGGGCAAGTATTATAATCACACATGGAAGGGATGTTGGAATTATCAGACTGGAAATTAAACCAATTATGATGAATATGCTAAAGACTCTAATGGATAAAGTAGACAGCATGCAAGAACAGATAGGTAATGTAAGCAGAGAGATAGAAATTATGAGAAAGAAACAAAATTAAATTCTGGAGATGAAAAACACTGCAACAGGAATAAAAAACTTCCTTTGATGGGCTTATTAATATACTGGACATGGCTGGGAAAAGAATCTTTAAACTAGAGGGCATATTAGTAGAATCCTCAAAAATTGAAAAGAAACACAAATGATGATAAAAAAAAAAAGCATAACAGAATATCCAAGACTGTGGGACAACTACAAAATGTGTAATATACATGTAATAGGAATACCAGATACAGAAGAAAGAGAGAAAGGAATAGAATATTTCAAACAATAAATGACTGAGAATCTCCTCAAATCAATGACAGACATAAAATTACAGATCCAGGAAATGAAGAACAGCAAGCAAGATAAATTAAAAACACATAAACAAAAACAAAAAAGCCCTATACCTATGCATTATTTTCAAACTACAGGAAATCAAAGATAAAGGAAAAATCCTGAGAGAAGCCAGAGAGAGAATAAACACCTTACCTATAGAGAAACAAATACAAGAATTATATCTGACAGTGTCTCAGAAACCATGCAAGCAAGAAAAGAGTGAAGTGAAATATTTAAAGAGATGAGAGAAAAAAACCTACCAACCTAGAATTCTGTACCCTACAAAATTATCTTTCAAAAGTGAAGAAGGGGGCTTCCCTGGTGGCGCAGTGGTTGAGAGTCCGCCTGCCAATGCAGGGGACATGGGTTCGTGCCCCTCTCCGGGAAGATCCCACATACCACAGACCAGCTGGGCCAGTGAGACATGGCCGCTGAGCCTGCGCATCTGGAGCCTGTGCTCCGCAACGGGAGAGGCCACAGCAGTGAGGGGCCCACGTACCGCAAAAAAAAAAAAAAAAAAAAAAAAAAAAAAAAAAAGTGAAGGAGGAAATAAAGACTTTCTCACACAAATAAAAATTGAGGAAATTTGTTGTCATTAGATCTGCTTTGCAAGAAATATTAAAGTTCTGTATTATAAGGAATATAATACAGGTCAGAAACTTGGATCTACAAAGAGAAAGAAAAGTGTCAAAGAAGGAATAAGTAAAGAAAAAATAAAAACATTTATATTTGGATTCTTAATTTATCTAACAGATAACAGTTTGGTCAAAATAATAATACCAACAAACCATTTGATTGTGAATGTTTAGATACATATATGTCATGTATATGTACATAAACCTATATATGCATATATACATATAAGGAAATGACAGCAATAAAACAAAATATAGGAGGGAGGAATTAGGATGATTTCATTACTATAACTTACACTACTCATGAAGCGATATAGTGTTATTTGAAAGAGCACTTAGGTTGGCTGTAAATGTATATTGCTAACTCTAGGGCAACCACTACAAAAAGTAAGAAAATAAAAAATAAATATAAATAAATACATACATAGTATAACCTAAATACTAAAAATGAGAAAAATAATAAAATTGTATAAAATGATTATATAAAGGCAGGAAAAGAGTGAAAAACAAAAGGACATAGGGCATAGTTGAACTCAACAGCACCATCAACTGGATATAATTGACATCTATAGATTATTTCATCCCAAAACAGCAGAATATGTATCCTTCTTAAGCTCACATGGCACATTCATCAAGGCAGATCACACTCAGGTCCATAAAATACACCTTAACAAATTTAAAAGCACAGAACTCATATCATGTTGGCTCTCAGACCACAGTGGAATTAAACTAGAAATCAATAACAGGAAGACAACTGGAAAAACCCCAAATATGTGGAGATTAACAATGTAAGAACATATGAGTCAAAGAGGAAATCTCAAAACAAATTAAAAAAATATTTTGTACTAAATGAAAATGAAAACACAGCTTATCAATATGTTGGGATGTAGTTAAAAGTGCTTAGAGGGATCCTCCCCCAGCTTTATTGAGATATATCAGACACATAACATTGTATAAGCTTAAGGTATACAATATAATGATTTGATGCATGTATATATTATGAAATGTTTACCACAATAAGGTTAGTTAACACATCCATCACCTAAGTACAATTTTATTTTACAGTGAGAACACTTAATATAGTCTCTCTCAGGAACTTTCAAGTATATACGACAGAAAGGTTAACTACAGTCGCCATGCTGAAAATTAGATCCTCAGAGCTAATCCATCATATAACTGGAAGTTTGTACATTTCCTCATCATCTTCCCACACACCCTTTCCCCAGCCCCTGGCAACCATCAATCTACTCTGTTTCTAAAAGTTGGCTTTTTGTTATTTTCGATTCCACATGTGGTATCATACAGTATTTGTCTTTCTCTATCTGTCTTATTTCACTAAGCATAATGTCATCAAGGTCCATCCATACTGTCATAAATGGCAGGATTTCCTTCTTTCTCATAGCTTAATAAAGAAAATGTGTGTAGATATAATTCATTCATCTATCAATACACGATTAGGTTGATTCCATGTTTTGGTTATTGTAAATAGTGCTGCAATTAGCTTTCCGATGGAGATAATCTCGTGACTTCATTTTCTTTGAAGTAGGTTTGCTGGATCATATGATAGTTCTATTTTATTTTTTTGAGGAACCTCCATACTTTTTCCACAGTGGCTGTAACAATTTACATTTGCACCAACAATGCACGGAGGTTCCCTTGCCTCCGCATCCTTGCCAACAATTGTAATCTCCTTTTTGATGATATTCATTCTAACAGGTGTGAGGTGATATCTTGTGGTTTTGATTTGCATTTCCCTGATGATTAGTGTTGTTGAGCACGTTTTCATTAAACTTTTGGCCATCTGTAGGTCTTCTTTGGAATAATGTCTATTTAAATTCTCTGTCCATTTAAATAATCAGATTATTATTATTTTTTTGCTAATGAGTTATATGAGTTTCTTATATATTTTGGATATTAGTCACTTATCTGATAAATGATTTGCAAATAATTTCTCCCATTCCTTAGGTTGCCTCTTCTTCTTGTTTATTGTTTCTTTTGTTATGCAGAAGCTTTTTGATTTGATGTATTTCTACTTGTTTATTTTTTATTTTTTTGCTTGTCCATTTGTCATCTTGTCCAAAAAATTTTGCCAAGGTAATGTTAAGGGGCTTTCCCCCTATGTTTTCTTCTAGGAATTTTATGACTTCATTTCTTATGTTTAAATCTTTAAGCTATTTTGAGTTAATTTGTGTCAGTCGTGTAAGATAGGCATCCAATTTCATTCTTTTGCATATGGATCCCAATTTTCCCAGCAACATTTATTGAAGGGGCTATCCTTCCCCATTGAATATCCTTGGCTGTTGCATCAAATATTATTTGACTGTATAGGTATGGATTTATTTCTGAGATCTCAATTCTGTTCCACTGGTCAATGTGTCTGTTTTAATGACAATACTATTCTCTTTTGACCACTACAACTCTGTAATATAGGTTGAAATCAGGAAGTGTGATGCTTCCAGCTATGCTCCTAATTTTCAAGATTGCTTTGGCTATTTGAGGTCTTTTGTGATTCCATATAAGTTTTAGAATTATTTTTTCCATTTCTGTGAAAAATGTCCCTGGAATTTTGATACGGATTGCACTGAATCTAGGAATGGCTTTGGGTAGTATGGATATTTTATCAATATTAATTCTTCTGGTATGTGAACATGGGAAATTTTTCCATTTATCTGTGTCCTCTTCAGTTTCTTTCATCCATATCTTATAGTTTTCAGCATACATCTTTCACCTCCTTGGCTAATATTATTCCTAAGCATTTTATTGTTTTTAATGCTACTACAAATGAGATTATTTTCTTTCTGATAGTTCACCATTTGTATATAGAAGCACAGCTGATTTTGTATGCTGATTTTTGTATCTTGCAACTTTACTGAATCCATTTATTAGTTCTAACACCAGAAAACTTAGATGACCTTAGCTATGGCAATAACTTATTAGTTAAAACACAACGGGCACAATCCATGAAAGAAATAATTGAGAAGCTGAATTTAATTAAAATTATAAGTTTCTGCTCCTCAAAAAGCAACATCAGGAGAATGAGAAGCTACAAACTGGGAGTAAATATTTGGAAAATAAATACCTGATACAGATGTAAATAACTTTTTTCTGCTCTTATTTCTTATGTGTATGGCCGTAATCCAGCCAGTTGAAAAATACGATTTTCCACACTTCCTACTGCTTTCTCCAGTAGACTTTCCATGCCACTTCTCTCCAATAACCATGAGATTTTTTAATAAAAGTAAATTAAGAACTTAGTTGATTGTTTTCATTGTAATGAAATTATCATCTTATGTCATAATTTTGAAAAACATTAGCAGATCAGAAAGTCCATGCCAATAACACAGATATTGAAGGGGAGATTCCAGCTGTCTGATATGGTTCTCAGTCATGTAACATTTACAAAATTAATACCTCTCCATTTGTATTCCTCTTTGCTCTCTGTGTTAGTAAATGGAAATAAATTCATCTATATAACATGTTTAAAATATGTTTTGATGAACTTCACTAAGGTTTAAAGCTAAGGAAGTTCACATGCCACAATTTTTCTGACACCTGATAAATGCCCTTAGTAAGCTATAAGTTGATAGCATGTTGAATTTTAGATGTTAAGATGATGTCAAATATCACAAATTCAAGTTTGAATGGATCTTAATATAAGCCCCATTTTTTATTGACTATTAATGTGAAATAAATCATCTTTTATACAATTTATTTATTAAAATTGTAGAAAGATTCATATTAGAAGAAATATTAATATGCACTATTGGTGTCCCTTTGTCTTTTTCTGTCTGTCTCCTTTGGTTAAACAATGAAACCGTATGCTGCGTTTTTAACTACAAAGCCACTGGTATCAACTAGGGACCCTGATAATGCTGAGTTTATACATAAATTAGCTCATGCTTCCTCCCCTAGAACCTGATGTATGCATGAGTCTAAAATACTATAGTTTCTTAATTGTTTTACTCAATTTGATTTTTCATCTTCATAACTATGAATCCATCAGTTTTTGTATTTTCAGTTATCAATTCTGTTCCTGGCTGCTTCTGAAGTATCTAGTATTCACTTTTTATTTATACTATTTGATCCTCATTTGTTTTATTTGGTCAAAAATCTTCCTTTATGCCATTCCTGAAAAACTCACTCTTTTTTTAAGAATTTTATTGTTTTGGTTTTACTATTGTTCTTTTACACGCCCAGAATAGAATTAAGAAAATTCAGAAAGCTCTGTTCTCTTCTTTAAAGACAAAATTAGTTATTCTATTTGCAGGAATATCTGGGCAACCTTAGAAAAGACCACTTAGTTGCTAAGATAAATAATCTGGCATAGCAATAATAATAAGAATCAAAACACATTGGATTTCAAATCTCCTTTTCTCTATTCTAGTTACTAGCTGGTAATCTTGTCAAAGTAATTGATCTCTTATAAATAGAATATAACCTTTCATAAGTAAAATATGGATAAACCCCCTAGCCTATGACGATGTTTTGACTTTTAGGCAAAATTACATTCAATAGCATATAGTTAGTAATCAATAAATTATAGATGTATTTCAAGTTTTTTTGGGGAAAATTTTGAAAAACAATTCCTTCCTTATGTTACTCATATTATGATTGAATTAGCAGGATACTAATATCACACAATTTATCCAGTCTGGGAATTCAGTATGTCCAACTTTTAAAGCACTACCTTTGGTAATGTTACAGATATCCAAATGTGTCCTAATGATTACAGACCTTTTTCGTCCAGCAAGAAGAAAAAATGGACTTACCCCTTCTCCTATTTACCTTCTGAACTACTCACTTCCTTCACATGCCTTGAGGCTTAGGATATTATCCTTTCTCTTCCCAACAAGTTTCTGCCCTCAGAGAAGCACATGTGAATGACCAACTATAACTGACAGCATAGCTTCAATTTTCTCTGACCTTCACGTATCTGCAAAGTTCTACTTCCGGTCCCCATCAGTGGTCCTTGTTCAGGGGTGCATCTAGGATTTTGTTGTCCTTAAATGTCTTACATTCCAGTACCCTGTGATTATAAATCACTGTGCTTTCATTTCAATCATGTCATTATTTGAATAACTACCAGCTTAGACCACAGTGTGACCAGTACCTTTCTCATTTCTACTAACTTTGCAACTTAAATCTGCTTTCATTGGCTTCCCTTTTTAGTGACAGTTCTATACAAGCTGAATGTTCATTTTGTTATGCAGGAATAAAATCCACTAGTCACATTATTTCAGTTACTAAAATAATTCAAAATACATTGATTTTTTTTCCCCATTACTCTATACTTTTTTAGTCTTGGTTTCAAAAAACAGGGACAAAAGTTTGTAAGTTTGTTGAATATTTTGTAATTCTCATTTTATACTCATTACCCTAGGACAACACCAAAGTTTTTTTCTTTGCCACAGAAATTTTAACCCTAGCTGTCTTTAAATATATAAACCTTGTAGAAGTCTATAGGTTCAAATATCTATTGAATATATCTATGCACATATTTTCTACAGCTTTTCACATTTGAAAAATTACCCCCAAATTAACTCAAAATATTTCAGATAAACTCATAAGAAATCTCATACCACATTATAAGCTTATTTACTAACTTTCACATGTGAAATATTGTTAATCATGTATAGCAAATTAAAATACTTCTGAATATCATGATTTCTGAAGCTATCTCTAATATTTTAAAGTAATAGTTATAGGAGAATATAGCAAGTAGAAATTCTTCAGGTTTTCTTTTGAAAAATATATCAGGAATTGCATAACATTTTATGCCAATATTTTATGCTTTACTTAACTTTTAATTAGAAGTATTATTCATATATTTAAGTACATATTATAAAAATGTTTGCCATAATGTTGTATTCTCATGCTGCATATATTTGAATCTTTTTCTTTCAATAAACAAAGAAAAAGTATTTTTAGTGTGATACAAGTCTGTGTTTTCCCACCACAGCTAACATTTCTGGTTTAGCACTTTTAGTCACACAGTAACAAAGATGGATGTAATCCCTGTACAGACATTTGCCATCTGGTTAAGCAAATACACTTAAAGACACTTCTGCAATTGTGATCAAGCAACAGCAGATCTAAGAGCAGATAGAGCTCGGACTCTAAAATGATGACTGTACAGCTGTAGTTGGCATCATTAGAGACCAATAAAATCCTTATGTTCCGTCTGAATGGTAAGGACCTTATCAAAGAGAAGCTCAAATTGCTAAATAACAAAGAAATGACCCATTTAGCAGTTGTTTTAAATTTAAGACAGATAATAGAACTTCTAAGTCATAATTAGCATATAGCACTGGAAAGACTGTTTTCAAGTTCTATCTTCCATTCTAATATTTTAAACTTCTCATCTTACCATAATTCTTTGACTATGGTTTTGCTTCATTTTTCTAATGTCGCCATCAATGTTGGTTAAAGGCATCACATAATCCTCAACAGCTGTCACTGGATTATCAGAATGCTTTCATACTATTTCCAATTACATACAGAATAGAAAAAAAAATTCACTAAATGTCTTTTGTCTAGCAAAAAATAAGCAGACATACACTTTTGTTTTCTTATCAGGTAATTAGAAGCTGTTTCTAAACATTGGATATTTATTATGTATTCTGGTAACAGGGTAATTCCTAAATAGCTATATAAGGTCTATTAATATAGAACACATGAGCATTGCACACTGCTGACTGATTTGCAGTATTAGCAGTAATTCCTTAGAAATCATTCTTAAGAGTTTTCAGAACTCTAAATTGACATCAGCAATTTTTATTAATTGATATATTTTTTTTCTCTAGAGATTCAATCATCTTGGTGCCTATATATTTTAATCATGTTCCAGACTAGAGGGGAAAACCTACTTTTTATTTCTGCAAACTTAAATATTAGTCAGACTTTCCTAGGGAATGCCTGAAGAGCTTAAATTCTATCCATCATAGAAAAATATAGGTATGTTTTTAATCCTATATCTATAGGCTATATTATAAAATTATCCAATTTAGGAGCTCACATACAGTCTCAGCTTCTGAATTTTACATGAAGAGGATATTACCATTCATCTAACTCAACGTTATGTCCATGGATAAGGAAATGTAAGTCTGAGATGAGTGTTTGGATAAAGTCACACAGTAAGAGGTGGAACACAGGTTACTGTCAGGCCTTCCTGACTCGAGACCCACTTCCTCTCCATTACACTATGGAACTATTATCCTAGTTTAGAAAAATCAGGTCTCTTCTTACATGCTCACATAACTACAGGAACACTACCAATATCAATGTTAATGTAGTATTTGGTCAATTCAAACAAACAAACAACTGTTTGGGTCATTTTAATGTATCTGCCTGTGAACAAAGAAACTTGTGCTTCTTCCAAATATACTTATGCAGACACATATGCATACACAGAAATTAATCTGTGTGGTGCAGATTTATACTCTATCCCATGTTGGACATGAAGTTTCTATAAGGCAGACAATTATTTTCAAGAGTGTGCTCATTATTTAGTTAAGCTCTCCTGGCTCTATCAGTGCAGTGCTTGTCAAAAGTAAATCAAAGCTTAGAGAAATCAACCATAACACTAGCTCACGTGTACAGGGCACTTGCTATGTGACAAGTGTGATCGAGCAGAACCTTTGTATTGTATTACAAGTTATGTTGCCTATAAGCTTAAATTATACATAATGACCCATCTTTGGGAACCCTGCCTCCCATGTAATGAGCATTAAGCTAAAACACCTTCATTTAGCTCTTAGAAAACATCCTGACCAGGCCACCTGTGAATGACTGCAGGAAGGAAGAAATTAACAAATCCACTGCAGAGTCTGACCCGAACCAGGACTCCCCTTTTAACATAAAAGAATTCTGAGTTCTAACTTAGGGATGATGGCTCTCTGAGACACTAGTCCACCATTTTCTTGGTCCACTGGCTTTCCAAAGAAAACTGCTATTCCTTGTCCCAAAAACTTGTCTCTTGATTTATTGGCCAGTCATGAGCAAGCAGTACGACCTTGGTTTCAGAAAGACAGGCACTGTGCTTTGAGAGTTACAGTTATGTTCTTTATAGTGTTCAATCAGCACAACAACCCTTTGGGGTAGGTATTGTCCTTACCTCCATTTTGCAGATAAGAAAATGCAGACATGAATATCTGGCTAACTTGCCCAAGATCTCATAGCTAATAATAAGTATAATAAGTAGCAGAAGCACAACAAGCAGATATAATCTGACTCCAATGCCTGTTCTCCCAACCACTTGGCCACATTGTGGTAAATTATTATATTTCAAAATTATATTAGAAATGCCCTTTTCTGCATGAATAAAAAAATCTATTGTTATAGTTCTTTCTACATTTCAAAGAAGCAATAATTTAAAGAAAAATGCTATTATGCTTCATTTCCTTTTATTTGGAAGCAGCTTTAAATGAGGCTTATGATTCACAGTTAACTGAGGAGCTCAATTAAATAGGAGGACTTTCCACACAGTTAGTAATTAGCAAAGACAGAAATTAAGCCCAATCTTCCGATTTTAAGTCCAGAGCTATTTCAATTAGAGAAATATGAAGGTGAATTTATACAGACATTTTGAATTTGCCTGAGCTACTATCCATAGCAGTTGTAACTGTGATATTATATATGAGAGTTTAGAGCAGCAAGAATCTGCAAATAAAATAATAAGGTTAATTATTTTAATTTATTTTAGAGTGCACTTAACTTTGTGCCAGCCACTGTGATAAAGGTATAAAGGTTTTTGTAAATCATGCTGTTTAATTCTCACTTAAGATTATTAGAATTATTTTTTACAGGTCACAATCGTTTTTGCCTGTCCTAGTCATTGACCAGAGGACCGTTGGATTCTAGGTGGCAGTGGTGGGATTTAGAACAAGTATTCCGTACTCCAGAGGCTGCACTTTTTAGTAACCACAAACAAGAATACAGAGGAGCATTTCTACTGCTTTCCTTTCTATGTTATTTTCCCTCAGATATATGACAATAGTGGGTTTTATCAATGCCACCTGGGCCACAAGAGACTAATAGTTTCCTCCTCCACCTATATATGGAAATATACAGTTGATACACAGGATCTGTACTTGTCTAGGTAATTAATCTATCATGTATTAGTTTAGCCTTAATCTTTTTGATATGTTGTCATGACCTCTGAATTCCATAATGATGCTAAACTCTCAAAAATACTGCCAGTAATAATTAGGCATTTTTTGTATCTTTGTTGTTTTGGTACCTGATTGTTTCTTTCCTTAATTAAGGGTAAAATTGATAGATTAAATGTCTTGTAATTATTGAATTACATACAAATATATTTTGATTTTCAATGATTGAAATACACAAAATTATTTTGTAGGTAAAAATGATTGCATATTAGCAATTTCTAATGCTTCAAACTGATAATATTTTCTTATTTCCTAAAATGTTCATACTAAACTTGGTTATTTGGTAATAATTTCTTTAATTTTCCTCCACCAATGTATTAATGCTTTGTGAGATTTTTAATTTAAACGCTGAAGAGATGTTTACCACCTCCTTGCAACACACGCATACAGATTAGACAGAATTAAAGCAGCTTAATGCAACTGGGAAAAGTTCATATCTTCCATTTTGTTTTATATAATATTAGGAATTATTTCTTATTTATCAATAAATATTAACAGTTATAATATATATAATGGAGTTTGTATCTAATAAAGTTGCAGCTGAGGAAGCTGATATATTTTAATATCTTAAACCTGAAAAACTATTACATTTTTCTAATTAGGTAATCAGGCATTTACATAATTTCATGAGAAGAATTTTATAAAAATTAAAAATTGTGTTTTTATTCTCTAAGACCTTTTGGATTATAGAAAATTGAATTTTGAATACTTACATTCTACACTTATATTTTCAGTGTGAAAGCATCAATCAATCAATCATACATTCTGTGAAATGTATTGATTTTTTTCATTAGATGATTAAGGATTCTACTGACATATATGTGTACATATATATATAACTATACATAAATATACTTTTAAAAATAGTAAATATATATATTAATATTTTGTATTTTTAAATTAAGACACCAAATATTTGAATTCACCTGGATCATGCTGTTTATGAATAAAAATATTATTAAAAGAATAAATTACACATTTCATTCCATTTATTTGTAATAGGCAATTAGGAGAATATTATGTATTACCTATTAAATAAATAAGATAAATATAAATATAATTAACACTATATTAAAATTTAATTTATAAATTACATTCATATTTATATTGCATATACTTATGTATTTATTGTATGGATTTGCCACTCTTTATTTATCCATTCACCTATTGAAGGGCATCTTGTTTGTTTCCAGGTTGGGACAATTTTGAATAAAGCTGCTATAAACATTTGTGTGTAGGTTTTTTTTTGTTTTGCACCTAAGTTTTCAACAACCTAGGAATATGTTTACTGGATCATATGGTAAAACAATGTTTAGCTTTGTAAGAAACTGCCAAACTGTTAAATATTGGTTTCAGAGGAATTACTCAATTTTTGAAGCAGAGGAAATTATAACAGTTGGGGACACTTCTGACTATTCTTAATTAATGCTTTTAAAACCTGCATCTATCAAACCAAAGTACACTTTCTTACTTTCTCAAAATTAAGCATTCGTTCTCAGGAGACTTTCAACAACTATTAATACGTGTTTAAAGTTTTCAATATTTAGAGTGCTAATCTATGATTGAATATCATTACCAGCAATAAATCAGGTCTGTGGTATCTACACAGATACACCAAGTAAACAATTCAATCTTCTTATAGTAGAATGCAGGGAAGTATAATTCAGTCCTGAGATTATAATTACAACAAACTCTCAAATGAAAAGTGTCATTCTTATATTTTTAAACAGCCAGAATGTAAAAGTCACTAGGTGGCAGCAAGCAAACTGAAGAGTTCAATTTTATGTGGAATTCAAGTTTGCATCAAGTTTTTTGGAAAAAACAAAACAAACAAACAAACAAATAAAACCCAAAAAAACCCACACCATTTGGTATTGTCAGTTTGGGGATTTCTTTTAACCTATCTAATAGTTACATAATAGTATCTAATTGTCATTTATATTTACAATTCCCATATGAAAACTGATGTTGAGTCTCTTTCCATACACATGTTTGCATCTGTTTATCTTCTTTAGTGAAGTGTCCATCACTGCTCAGTCTCTATTACCCTTTTTCAGGTAACAACCCTACAGTTTTCTTTCAGGAAGATACTTTCCCTCCATCCCTTATCCTCTTGGATGGAGTCATTCCATCTTCAATATTTGAAACAGGCCTGGCATAAGAGTCAGTTGGTGGGCAAAGAAATAGAGAGGGGCAGGTGACACAACTGTCAGTCACGGGATTCTAATGGGAATTTGTGTGAGAGAGAGGCTGTTTTCATTGGATGGGAAACTGGGGAAAGTAAGTCCCATGGTGCTGCAGACTCTCGAGAAAATCTGCTTTCTGCCACCCAGGTCTGCAGAGCTGATGCAGAGGAGATCAGAGTCAGGCGCGGACAGAGGACACCTTCATGGGAATGCATTTGAGCCCTGGCATGCAGCTTTACTCTACCCTTGCAATTTTAATTGTACATACAACTAAATGTCCTACTTTTTGCTTAATCCAATTCATTGGATTTTTTTGTCACTTAACAATTTCAAAGCTGCAAACAGATACATTCACACAGAGGTGTCATGAAAAGTCCTAAAATTCTTCTGCAGAACTTCTAGGAAGCTTCTCTCTTCCTATTTATTCAGGCTTTTAAGCTATTTCTTATTTACAGGACATCTACTAACTGTCAGATTCTGTTCTAGGATTTGAGGATACAGTGATGAAAACCCAAATAATGTCCCTGTCTTTAAGGAATGTCATTCCAGTGGGGAGGAAACAGAGAAAACCAGACAGTATATACAGACAAGTAAATAAACCAAAGACAGGTAAACTCCTTCTCCAGAGCAGCCAGGTGTCTGTGAAGAGAACAGGAAGGATCCTGCATGGAAGACGTTGCATATTTAGAGAACATGTTACCAGCGCTACCAAGAAAGCTCTGACCCCAGGACAGCAAAGTGAGACTGTTTTTATATTTATGTTTATATTCATATGTAAATATATATATATATATGTATGTGTGTATATATATATATATATATATATATATATATATATATATATATATATACACACATACATATATATATATTTGCGGTACGCAGGCCTCTCACTGTTGTGGCCTCTCCCGTTGCGGAGCACAGGCTCCAGACGCGCAGGCTCAGCATCCATGGCTCACGGGCCCAGCCGCTCTGCGGCACGTGGGATCTTCCCGGACCGGGGCACGGACACGTGTCCCCGGCATCGACAGGCGGACTTTCAATGACTGCGCCACCAGGGAAGCCCTTAAATATATATTTTAATATAACTACTTTTAACAGTGGTTCAAGGCAAGTGAGCATAATCAAGGAACTGGTTTATGAAGCAGATGGTCAAAACCAGCCTTCAAATAGAGGCTGAAGAACATTATTGGAACAGAAGGCATCTAATCGGAGGGAGTGACCAATGATGAAGTGAACAGAAACTAAAAAGAGAAAACAATGAAGTGCAGAGAGCAGCAGGAACGACAAGAGGAGCGAACAAGAAATGAAAGAACAGAAAACCTTTAATAATCACAGCAGTATGTGGACACTAAGCCACTGCGAAGGCGTCTGTGAGCACCTTGAACCCCGAGAAGATGCACACACATCCCAGCAGTAGAGCTGTGGCCCTGGTCTGGTCCTACTCGGTCAGTAAGTAGTGACCAGTTCTCATTTGTAAAGAGGTTATAGCAAGAGTTAAACATGTTTGAGATTGTTTGTACTATCAAAATCTTTAGAAACCTGTTAGTAATGTATTCTTACTCTGAAATTGTGTTTCTAAACCACTTTTATTGTTATCCTTCAAGATGTCTGAAGGGATATGTTTGAATATTCATTCTTTTATTTATTCCTTCACTTATTTACCACATAGTTACTGAGCTGTTACCTCAATTCTAGACTTGGCAAAGATGGTTTATAAGAAAGAAAATGTCCCTGCTCTCCCTGAGTTTACATTTTAATAAGAAAGCCTGTCAAAAACCAGAAGTCATAAATTGCTAGTATCATTTCTATAATGTTACTAAGGCATATTTAATGTATTTTGTACTTAAAAATTAAGTATAGAATACTTAATGTATTTTGAAGAAAAATATCGAAAGATATTTTATAAAGATGTCTTATGTGGAGGTGACACATGAGAGTTGGAGGAGTGAGGGAATAAGCCATGTGCAGACCTGAGGAACAGCCTTCCCAGCCGTGCAAGGATGGGAACACAAAGGCCCTTGTGTGGGAGTGAGCTCCCCGTGTTTCAGTATCAGTGAAAAGGGACATGAGACCGAATGAATGAGCAGTTAGGGAGAGTTATAAAAAGCATGCCTGGGCTTCCCTGGTGGCGCAGTTGTTGAGAGTCCTCCTGCCCATTCAGGGGACACGGGTTCGTGCCCCGGTCTGGGAAGATCCCACATGCCGTGGAGCGGCTGGGCCCGTGAGCCATGGCCGCTGAGCCTGCGCGTCCGGAGCCTGCGCGTCCGGAGCCTGTGCTCCACAACGGGAGAGGCCACAACAGTGAGAGGCCCACGTACCGAGAAAAAAAAAAAAAAAAAAAAAGGCATGCCTAAGGTATGGATCCTGTGAAACCTAGATTATGACTAAGACTGCATTCTGCTTGGGGTATTAAAGAGCTTTTGAGGTGTTTTGAGAAGGAGAGCAACATAATCTTATTTGTCTTCTATAAATTTCATTCTAATCTTTGAAATAGATATGTAGTTAGAAAAAAAAAAAACTAGCATAAGGCTGGGTTTACATCAATTAAACCCCAAATAAAGATGGTATCTATGTGCATTTTCAATCTCTTTTTTCTTCTTAATTTCTTTGTCTAAATATACTTTGTTATATGTACTCTGATAAGTTTCATTGCTCAGTTCTTTAAAATACTTACCAACTTAATATTGTTACCAATTATATGTTATATATAGCAATATTTTGCCTAGTTTTAATAAGTTTAATGAAGATCAAAACTACATAAAAACACTCTGTAGGGACTTTCCTGGCTGTCCAGTGGTTAAGACTCCACACTTCCACTGCAGGGGGTGCCCGTTCCATCCCTGGTTGGGGAACTAAGATCCTGCAGGCCTTGCGGTGTAGCCAAAAAATAAAATAAACACTCTGTAAAATCAATTTAATATGTAAAATCATATGATATTTAATCTGATATGTAAACATTTATTCTTTTAATTTCACTAAATGAAGACAGATTCTCTTAGACCTGCTTTTATGTACTAATAATCCTTAGCCAAATTAACTTTCTTAGTATTATAGCCATTGAGACAGGTGTTTTATTTTTTTTAATACATAATATTTTAAATGATCTGGCAAGGGAACATACAGATATTTAAATAATAGACAAAGGCAATAGGGCTAAGTTTGAATATAGTAGTGTTTCTCTTTATTTTCTTAATCTGTGAATTTGTGTCATTAAAGATAAAAGGAATTAAAATGTAAAGCTTTATAAAAATAATTTCCCAAAGAATATTTTTTGTGGATATATTTAATCCTTGCTACTCTCATATCTTCTCTCCTACCTTTTGCTAGCTTTCCCACCAATATTAAGACTTTGATAGCTGCTTTTAGATATTTGAAGGGTGATGTCTAATTAATCATCAAAGTCAGGCTACTCACCCTAGCAATAGTTGACAGTAGACTATATTAAACACCTTATCAGGATTTTTATTATAGGATTTTTTAATAGGTGTTATTCCTACAGGATATCAAATCCCAAGCTCTAACACTTATTTTTTCATGAACTTCATTCATTTTGTTTGATCAGGTTATTAAGTCTTCTATAAGTTTCTCTTATTTTATGTACCACCACTTTTAACAAAGTTTAAAGGATGCTATTGATGTGACTGGCCCCAAGGGTTCTATTCAAACATAATTTTCATTTCCTTTTGGCATAAAGGGATAATTTTTAAAAACCTTTCTTTTCTAGACCCCTCAAAACTATTACACCTTGTCCCATAAAAACAGAAAAATGAGGAACAATTGTTCATTCATTTCTTCAATTTTTATTACTTGAAACCATCCTTTCATTTTTTTCTCCACTGCTATTCCTAGGTGTAAATTATTAAAACATCCTTGTTATAACTATATTATAATTTTAGTAAAATGTATTTTATAACAATTGCTGACATACAACATAAATCTTAGGTATCTCAGGACTTTTAAAAATAATTCTTATCAAAAGCCTGATAGCTCAATTATTGAAGTCACATTGAATTTTCCCTAAAATTAGACATCGATATTTCACTGAGGATGGAGCATTTTTAATGCTTCACTATAGACAATAAGACCCTCTTGGGGAAATAGTATGTGGATTTTCCAAAGTATATTTAGTCTTTTTTCTCCAAAAGCATACGATGCAGAGATCCATCACTAATTAACAGAAATTCAGATACTTCGTGTCCTCGGCCACCCAAATGCTTTCTGTGTTACTCTGGTCCCCTCCTTATTCTTCCAAGTCTCCAGTCCTTCCTTCAATCATGTAAAGATTGAAGGTAAACGGCAACATTATGACAAAGACAGAAAGAGTATTACTAGAAAAAATCAAGGGCCGAGCTCATGGGAGAAAATCAGGGAAAAGAAAAATTTCCTGTATGTCGCAAAATGCATTAGAATAGTCCTATAAGGAAAAAAAAAAACACTCCTTTTTTCTATAACCTCAAATTCTAAAACTTTAAGAAATATGATTTTTTCAACTCCAACTAGGATTTCCAGATTTAACTTAGGTATTCACAAACAAACACAATTCTGATAAATTCTATCACTTCCAAACTTACAGACCTTGGCACATAAATACCAATCCTAGCGTGATTCGCAGGTGCACAACATAAATGTGGTGATGCCTTGTCTTAAAATAATTAAAGAATCAAGAGGATTGTTTCTTAAGCTAGCTCACAATTCAGTTTATTCAAGTGCTTTAGGATTTGATAATTAGAAATAGAAAGTTTATTTTCTCAAAACTCAATTCATTATTGATTAATGATGAGAGCTAATTGTTTTAAACATCCCATTCATCTTTTTCTCATAAAATGAAACTTATTGTTGAAGCTTTACTTTAGTCTAAATAATTTATGTTAAACAATACTGATAGTGTTCCACTTATGTAAAATTACTTTTTCTTAAAGAGTAAGGGTATGTTTGGCATTCAGCAGAAACTAGACAGTAGAAGATGCTCTTTATGCTATCCTTAGAAAATCAAAAACCGCAAAACACACACATTTTCACATAATAAAGAAAAAAGTGTTAAAAGTAATAATGATTTGAGTACCAATACCAACATTAATATACCTGTACATTTTGTTGGTTATTTTATATTAAAAATCGCTGGATCCTCAGCCAGTTAATTATTGAGGCATATCTGTACACACTAATGCCAGTCTTTAAAAAAACTCATTATTTTATTGTTAAAATGTGTGGGAAAATAGAGATTAGCATTATTACTGTAAATATCAAAATTTCAGATCAATGTATACATGTATGTACATATATATTACTACTTTAAAATTCATATTTGAATTACTTAATTCTTGCCTACTATTATGAATTTATCACAGGCCGTATCACAGTAACAGGCAGTTGGGTGATATGGTGCCTTAACAAACCCAATATATAAAAATTCACTTTTAATAAACTATGAAAAAAATATCTTTTTTGTCAAGTAATTTTCATTTTACAGGAGATATTCCTTCCAATTGTAGTTCCTTTAAATTTTTTTAAATGATTCAAATTAGACATAATTATCATAGAAATTCTTGTGGACAATAAAATTCACCTGCAATGCAATTTTTGTGTTCCCAGGGTGCTTGGTCAGGAATAACTGAATTTTGTATGTTTACCTAGAGATGCTACACCATGTCCCAGACGTTCGTTCCATGCCCAGGAAAGAGTCTGTTGAATGGCCTTTTTGTAGACTATGAATACAAAGCAAATGATCCACATTTATTTTGAGAGGAGATTATGATCAAAGTTCATGAATATGTATGGTCAAGGTAAAGCAAAAAACCAACAAGAAGCTTTTTCTTGTGTTTAGGTGAAGGCTCTGGGGATGCACTGGTAGGTAATAATGAAAAATATAATTTTGACCCTGATGTTCAAAATGAGGGAAACATGGTGCAGCAGGCTGGCAGAGTCCTGGCTGAGATTTACTGACCACAGAGAACCCTGAGCAAAGTGCAACCAAGCAGAAAAGAAGGAGAATGGAGAAGTTTCAGAGTGAGGCTTTCTTCAGAGGCAGAAAGTAGCTGAGCCTGGAATCTTCTGGGGGACCCACCTTTGGACAATGTTTTAACCTATGATTTTGGCACATGAACTCCGAAATTAGAGCCCAACCTGTGGAAACCTGTGATAACTTCAAAGAGTAAAAACTTCCAGAATCCTGAGACTATATAAGAGATTTTGCGATAGAAGAATGGAAAAGACACTTGAGTTTCCTGAAGAGGAGACATAACTAAGTGCCCCAAGAAATGGCAAGAAATCAACTCGAGTGAAACCCTATGAATGCTCACTGATATCATGAATAACAACCAGGGTTCCTTCTGTATTACTAGTTGCTGGTGAAGAGACTGCCCAGCATTCACGAGTAGGAAAAGACAGCAGCAGACCAAGACAAAGAGATTTGGGTCAAGTACTTTGGTGAAAAGAAGACAGGTTTATGAAATAGCTCAAGGCTCTAGCTCAAATTGATCCATTCACTCTAATTTGATTGGAAATAAGGTTGGAATAGAGCTTGCTTTTTATGCACTTAACACTTTGGTCCTCCTGGGCTGTTCTTAGGAAACAGGGTCAAGAGATGGGGTTGTAAATGGGGGCAGTGCCTTGGCCTCTTCCAAAAGCCACACTGTAATGACTGATTTCTCTCAAGGTCACTGCTTTCCAGTCTCAGAGGGCAATGGGATGGTCCGTGTTGGGACAGGGGAGTGAGGAGGACTGCGAGAGGGGTGAGGTGAAAAGAGGCTTTGCCTCTGAGTAACAAACAATTTTCTGATTCTGCAAGTAAAATTTCCAAATATTTAGGATGACCTAGAGTCAAATACAGCAACCTGTTGCTCTCTACTACTTGTAAGATAATGTCTCGATGTCTAAATATGATTTTTATTTATTAATTTATTTTGTATACTATTCTAATGGTGAAATAATTAGAATTCCATAGAAAGGACATGGCATCTTCCTTCTCTCATCTATTTAAAGATATGTTTAAATGAAACTCCACGCCTGCTACTTCCAGTAGATGTAGACACAGCAGTAACACATTTATACAGGAGTCGGTGTGCAAGTTTACTGTGGAATTAATGAACAAAGCTGTCGCTATGTTGTGTATGAGCTGTTTCTGAGCTATGGAGATCGTGCCAACGTGTCATGTAAATGTTTCCACTTCCTAAGATTTTTAAAGGCCAAAACATGTGCTGTATTATTCAAGCATACTTTTCTTCAGGATCTGAAAGTAATTTTGACATAAATTTAATTAAACCCCAACCCCACTTTATGTTTTGTAGAATGCCATCATAGCTAAATGCCATAGTTATTATTATTCTGAGTACTGGAAAACACACCCAATACCAACCGGCATGTTCTTTTCTATTTCACCAAAAGTGCAGTTGATGTGGGCCTATTAGTATCTTTCAAGTGAAAAATTAAACAACGGTCAGTTTTATTGTCTATATAATTAATTTACACCCATGTATCTGTTTTGAAAATAAGTAAATCTGGGGATCCAAAAAATGAATTATGGGTTTTGATAAGGCATGGAAACTCCACCCAAAGCTAGAGCTCTAATGTCAATATTCTGTGCTTGTTTGGAAGTAGATGGATATCCAGTGACTAGATAGATACAATGCAAATGAACAGTTCAAAAAATCGTTCTCCTCCTTATAATATTCCCTTAGTCAAAACAGGCAACGCACTACATACAGGACATCAGGCTGTCTGAGTTTTTATACATATGAATTAGCTTCAGCACTCACTACATCACAACACTTTTACTGGTACTCATCTGAAATTCAAGTGAATGACCTGTATCTCCTAGGTTGACAGAGTGAACAGAATAGGTTAAAGATGTGAATTCTTACAAAAGAAGACTCCCTTCTTATTAAAAGAATGGGCAGTGACTTTCAAAGCCGCATGAGTTAACACACGGGATAAGAAGGTGGAATTTGTTCTCAACACGTTCCTTCTGAGTTCGAAATTCCCTGCTGTTTTCTGAATGTGACTGTCTCATTTTTTTCTGAATATTGTTCTCAAGCATCCCTCCTTTCCTCTTTTAATTTGGACCTCATACTCAGTAATAATAAACTGCCAAGAGAACAAACAAAAAGTATATGGCCATAAATAATGTTTGGATGTAATGTGACACATTTACACTGATTAAAAAATGTTTCACTTAAACAAAGGGTAGATAGGTTGTTTTGACACAGAATGATTTCAGCATATCTATCAGGTACAGATGCTAATCTAACATAACATGAGATTTTCTGGCAATGGGGAAAAATATCAATGGGCATTTATCAAATGAACTAGCCACTCATTACCACTAATTTGGCAAAAGTAGGAACTGTGTCATCTTCATCTTTGGATAGTGCCTTTAAAATGGGTCAGCCACAGGATTAGGTGACAATAAACGATCATCACCGAACAGTCAAAAACTTATATTTGCTCATGCATACCTATCCATGGTATACATATGCATATATATTTTCTGTAGATACTTTTATTAATTATTACCTGAAGCCTTTTGACAGGCATGTGACACTTTGAACACTTATAAATTTAATTAAGCATATGTAATATTGTTCCTTTCAATTAATTACACTAATGCTTAATTAGATTCATCAAAAGCTCATGCATCTCTCTCAATTTTTATTAGCGCTTTCTTCCCTTTTAAGAAAAAAAATGTTTCAAAAAGTGAATTAGGCTTCCCTGGTGGCTCAGTGGTTGAGAGTCTGCCTGTCAGTGCAGGGGGGATGGGTTCGAGCCCTGGTCCAGGAAGGTCCCACATGCCACGAAACAACTAAGCCCATGTGCCACGACTTCTGAGCCTGTGCTCTGGAGCCCACAAGCCACAACTACTGAAGCCCGTGCACCTAGAGCCCATGCTCTGCAACAGGAGAAGCCACCGCAATGAGAGGCCTGTGCATCACAACAAAGAGTAGCCCCCACTCTCTGCAACTAGAGAAAAGCCCACGCATAGTAACGGAGACCCAACACAGCCAAAAATAAATAAATTAAATTAATAAATTTATTTTTAAAAAGGTGAATTAAATGTCAAAAACCCTAGAAACATCCACATTAAGTCAATCTATATTCCAACATGATTGGGAGCCAGATTGATTAAAACATATTGAATAAATTAAATGTTTAAATGAAGAAATATTAGATAGAAAATGTTTGAGCTGCCACAAACTTTCAGATAATTTGCGTAATCAAATAAAGCAGTTTCATTTGTCAAAGTATATCCTCAGCACAATGACTGTTCTCGATAACATTGTCTTATAGCTTGCTGATGGAATTAATAATAAAATGCTATTATCTTAGATATATGTCAAGATAATTGCCCATCCGCTTTCTGTTTTTTGAGAGTTATCGGTCAACAGTTCTTTTTTCCTAAATAAAAATAGTTTGTGTGTGACACAAATAGTTACACATAATGGTGACTGCTAATTCATCAGAGAGATGGAAAGCCATTGAAATAAAATAGCTATTGTAGACTTACATGCTTTCCAAATACTTTGGAAAGGTATGTCTTGGCTAACTAGTCTAAACAGATTTCATTATTGCAAGTTTTAACTAAGAGGCACAAATGTAAACTGTATGTTAGCATTAGGAAGTTAACCCAAAATATGTAATAGAATTTCCAGGATTTAGAGATGGTTGGGAATCCATTTTGTTCTATACACAAGCTGAGGCAAAAGGTACTCACCAGGAGAGCTCTGGATACAGAGTAGATATGCACAATAAAGCAAAGATAACATAATCATTCTGCCCCTGAGAGAGGTGGAAAATATGGCTTTGGACTCTTTCTTCCTATGTAATTCTTTCCTGGAAAAATTAAAATCCTGGTTCAACCCCATTCCTTATCTTCTCAATGCCTTACTCTAAGCAGCTGACTATATTTGTATCAGTAGAATAATACACAGCCATGGAAGACTGCTCTGACTTTAAATTAATGAGCAAAATATATCACATGGTTTGTCAGCACCACCCAACACCCTATTACCTCCCCTGGTGATTTCTCTCTGTTTCCTTGTTTACTGTTTCACAAATTTTTTTCTTTGTTCTCAAATCCCCGAAACTTTCTTCTCTGCCACTTTTAACTCATGCTTCCTTTTTATTTCATTAAGAAATTATAAGCACCCAGATGAGAACCACATACATCTATAGTATTAAGTATGTCCAGCTACCAGCACCAGAAAGGGCCTGTTTTTTCCCTTCCTTCTTGTTAATGGTTGAAGAATCCGTGCTCTCATCTAAAGCCAAATCTGGCCCTTGTGCACTGGGTCCCATTCTCTCTAGCTGATCCAAAGGCTCTGCTCTGTCAAGGGACCCTCTTTCTCTTGTCTCAGAAATTTTCCCTTCTCCGTTTCACTACCCCACTTACATGTCTCCCTTCTGATCACCATATATAGAGGTGAGAGACAGAGAGATAGGGAATCTCTACATGGATCTGCTCTTCTTTAGAGAAACACTCTTCCAGTGAGCTTTCTGTACTTTATCTCTCACCTTCTCAGCTCCTGTTTTCTCTCTTACCAAAGTGACGCTTGGACTTAATCTTTCCAAACCTGTGGTCATTTCCCGATCCTCATCAGACTTGACCTTAGCCACATTTATTTCAGCTCACCATTCTGGCCACCATGAAAAACTTTCTTAGCTTCTGTTTAACTATACTCTCTAAGTTTTCCTCCTATATCACTGTCAACTATGTGTCTGTCTTCTTTGTTTGCTTTTCTCCACTTTCTGACTGCTGAAGGTTGTTGACGTACAGCAAGGTTCTGTCCTCAGCTCTCTTGCTTCCCAGTATACACTCATTCATTCTCCAGTATATCTCAACCATAGAGTTCTTTGGTCTTGATACTTACAATTCTTAAATGTATGTCTCGTGCTCCAAAATCTTCCTTGATTTGCAACGTGATTCTCTCCAAATTTGTTTCTACATAACTCTCTGGATGATAATCACATGCAAAACTTCTCACTTTTCCTATTTGGCTTTAATTTTTATTATTATCAGGTTTTCAAATGTTCTCTGAAATATCTATAGGAACTCCCACAGAAAGGATTTTCAAAGTGAAACATAGATCAGACTAATGGAGAATAATTTCCAACTGCATTTTCTAGAACATTTTATCCCCAATTACATATGCCGAGTGTAATCAATGGAAAGTTTTTTGTTATCTGTTTTTTGCCAAGAAATATCAGAGAGGAAAAATCAACTACACCGGAAAATAATAGTTGTAAAAATGTTCTTCACTTCGTAAGTTGCAGAAATATCACATTTAACATTTGAGAATCAGATAGTAAGAAAATGAACACCATAAGTGTAGGTGTCAGTGAGAGGTAATGACTGCTACAATATTTTAACAGCTTCAAGACAGAAGAAAAATTATTTGAACTAATAAATTGTTCTCATCTTTTCTCTCATTGTTGAATACTGTGCTCTATTGATAAATACTCATAAATCCATGGAAAACATGAAATAAAATATTAAAATAAAATATTAAAATAAAATATTTTTTATAACTTGACACCAAAAAAATGATAAAAATAAAAATGTACAAAAACAAGTTAAGACTATCCGTGTATTTGAAAGTTAAATTTAGCTCCTATATGTCACAAAAAGAGGAAAATTTGACAAAGATTAAATACAATAAGAAGTCCACTTAGTCTCTAAATTTATATGGGGGGGTAGGGGAGTAAAATCACATTGTTATACATCTAACAGTTATTCTATTTATAGTATACGGTAAGCAAAATAAGCCTATAAGTCAGTGAGAAAGGTGACTATGAGATAGATGTTCAATTACAAGAAACTAATAATAAATATGTTACTAAACTTGGGTTATTTTTTCTTTAAGTAGTCTTATTTACAATTGGAAAACTTATTACCTTCAATGTGTTTATTATGATCTGACAGATTTGGTTCTGTAATAATTTGACCAGAGTCTTTTACACAAGACTGATGTAAACCTAAAAGAAACTGTGTGTGGCTTCCCAGACTCAAGGGTGAAAATTTATTTCCATCAAGTGTTCATAGTTATTGAAGTACCAGTCTTTTAAACCCGGTAATTATCTCTAACTTCTTTTGCCCAAGAACTGTGTTAAATGCATTATTTAATCCTTACAAATACCACAGTGAGAAACATTGTTTCTAAATAATGTAAAATAGTCACATGGAAATTACTATAAAAAATAAACGTTTAAAAATCAAAGGCAAGTAAGCTATTATGGCATTAGAGACTTAAGTGGAATGATTTGAAGCATACATGCACTAAAAGAGAGGCCAGAAGCCCTTGGTTCTTATCCAAGTAGCTTTAACTTACCGTGTGAATGTTGGCAGCCATTTAAAAAATCTTAGGCTTATTGCCTTATGGCTTGTTATTATAATGAATTAATAATAGCTGTGAAAGCGTTTTGACATAAATAATACCCAATATTTCTCAGTTCTCTCTGATAATATTTTAATACATTTGTTGGGTGGTCCTAACATTTAAATCCTCCCCTTTTGGGGCTTTTCATATTATATGTAAAATCTATAACATATCTACTATCTATAAATGGAAGATAAACACATACACTATGTAATGTTTACAAAATCCCTTACAGTTTTGAAAAATCAGGGGAGAAGTAAACATTTGGTATGATTTTAGTAGCCAATAGTGCATTTACAAGTGTACACCTAACAACGATTCCTAAAGTATGTTATATAGTGGGTTATACATAGGATTCTGAAGGTCACAGTTTGATTAGAGAGGAGAGTGACAACAAAACTATATTATTAACACTGATTAAAATTTCAGTGCAAAATAGATATGAAAACTGAAACACAGCTCAGTTGATTTTGTCATCAAATCAGAAAAATTTAATGTACATCTAATGAAATTCAGGGGACTAATAAAATTTGTTTTGAGGTTGTGGGTACAGGATGCATTCAGAGGAACTGGAACTTCTGAGTGTCAGCATTTTGTCCAAGTTATTAATTTCACCACCAATCTGTAATTCCATTTGGCTAATAATGACTAAAAACAGAATAGAACAGAACAAACAAACCAACATCTGGGTACCATTTTCCAAAGTTTATATTATCAACATAATTATTTTTCATGAAATGGTAAACAAGCCTGTTTCAACATAAAATAGAAGCTTTACCAACATGCCCTTTCCCAAAAAATAAGGCAATCTAAAAGCCCAGTGGGATTATCACAGGGCATTTTATTGGTCTATTTTAAAATATCATTGGCAGCCCAGTTTTCTAGCCTAAGTTCTAGAAGTTCTGTCTTAAAAAAATAATAATAATCAGGAAAGAGAATCAATTAAACATGAAATATGAATGTCTCTCCAGATTATACCAAAGAAAAAGAACACTATGTCAGATCTCATTAAAATAGCTGTAAAAAAACATATTTCCCAAGTTGTTACTCTTTGTGATGCACATTTAGATGCACAGAACATTTGCATTTATAGCAGTTTTATAATCAGTGCAGTAAATGGCCAAAGTGTTTCTGTTCAATTGACTTTCTCATAAAAGGTTTAATTCCCTACTCCTCTTGGCAGAGGTTATATCTTGAGCTTCTTACTCCAGCTTACATCTATACTCTGAGTGTAAATTCTGCTGGGTGACCCGGTGTCTGACAGACTGACCCGGCGTCAGGTGAGAGGACCTTTTATTTGTTATGTGTAACCACGTGTATTGCAGCAGTTAGAAAGCCATTTGTGGGTGAGGGATGGGAAATTAAAGCAAAACTCTCATCACAGTGAATAACAAGGAATTATATAAAATGGAAAGTTTGATTCTATGGTAAAGATCATCATAAAGTATTTGATGCCAATAAACAAATACTATAATATTCTATATCCTATTGTAGACAGTTTCTTCATAATCAAATAAATGTGAATAGAAATAAATTAGAAAAAATTTGTGTTCACAGATGTATGTTTTCCCTATAGTTTCAGAAATCATAAATCACTAAAGAAAATTCTTAGTGAATTCATGTCTATGTTTATGAGTCCATAGTAGTAAATGCTGAGTATACTACAGAGGCATTTAAATATGTAACACAAATAATAATAAGAAGATATATAGATATAGGTTAGATATAAGTATAGATATATGTATTGATACAGAGATAAATATAGATATAAATGTTTTTAATCTGGACTCTAATCTTAATTTTTTTAAATTTATTTTTATTTTTTTAATTTTTTTAATTTTTTATTTTTTGCTTTATAACAAATTTAATCAGTTATACATATAGATATGTTCCCATATCCCCTCCCTTTTGCGTCTCCCTCCCACCCTCCCTATCCCACCCCTCCAGGCGGTCACAAAGCACCGAGCTGATCACCCTGTGCTATGCGGCTGCTTCCCACTAGCTATCTACCTTACGTTTGGTAGTGTATATATGTCCATGCCGCTCTTTCACTTTGTCACAGCTTACCCTTCCCCCTCCCCATATCCTCAAGTCCATTCTCTAGTAGGTCTGTGTCTTTATTCCTGTCTTACCCCTATGTTCTTCATGACATTTTTTTTCTTAAATTCCATATATATGTGTCAGCATACGGTATTTGTCTTTCTCTTTCTGACTTACTTCACTCTGTATGACAGACTCTAGGTCCATCCACCTCATTACAAATAGCTCAATTTCATTTCTTTTTATGGCTGAGTAATATTCCATTGTATATATGTGCCACATCTTCTTTACCCATTCATCCGATGATGGACACTTAGGTTGTTTCCATCTCTGGGCTATTGTAAATAGGGCTGCTATGAACATTTTGGTACATGTCTCTTTTTGAATTATGGTTTTCTCAGGGTATATGCCCAGTAGTGGGATTGCTGGGTCATATGGTAGTTCTATTTTTAGTTTTTTAAGGAACCTCCATACTGTTCTCCATAGTGGCTGTACCAATTCACATTCCCACCAGCAGTGCAAGAGTGTTCCCTTTTTTCCACACCCTCTCCAGCATTTATTGTTTCTAGATTTTTTGATGATGGCCATTCTGACTGGTGTGAGATGATATCTAATGGTAGTTTTGATTTGCATTTCTCTAATGAGCAAAGATGTTGAGCATCCTTTCATGTGTTTGTTGGCAGTCTGTATATCTTCTGTGGAGAAATGTCTATTTAGGTCTTCTGCCCATTTTTGGATTGGGTTGTTTGTTTTTTTGTTATTGAGCTGCATGAGCTGCTTATAAATTTTGGAGATTAATCCTTTGTCAGTTGCTTCATTTACAAATATTTTCTCCCATTCTGAGGGTTGTCTTTTGGTCTTGTTTATGGTTTCCTTTGCTGTGCAAAAGCTTTTAAGTTTCATTAGGTCCCATGTGTTTATTTTTGTCTTTATTTCCATTTCTCTAGGAGGTGGGTCAAAAAGGATCTTGCTGTGATTTATGTCATAGAGTGTTCTGCCTATGTTTTCCTCTAAGAGTTTGATAGTGTCTGGCCTTACATTTAGGTCTTTAATCCATTTTGAGCTTATTTTTGTGTATGGTGTTAGGGAGTGATCTAATCTCATACTTTTACATGTCCCTATCCAGTTTTCCCAGCACCACTTATTGAAGAGACTGTCCTTTCTCCACTGTACATTCCTGCCTCCTTTATCAAAGATAAGGTGACCATATGTCCGTGGGTTTATCTCTGGGCTTTCTATCCTGTTCCATTGATCTATCTTTCTGTTTTTGTGCCAGTACCATACTGTCTTGATTACTGTAGCTTTGTAGTATAGTCTGAAGTCAGAGAGCCTGATTCCTCCAGCTCCATTTTTCGTTCTCAGGATTGCTTTGGCTATTCGGGGTCTTTTGTGTTTCCATACAAATTGTGAAATTTTTTGCTCTAGTTCTGTGAAAAATGCCAGTGGTAGTTTGATAGGGATTGCATTGAATCTGTAGATTGCTTTGGGTAGTAGAGTCATTTTCACAATGTTGATTCTTCCAATCCAAGAACATGGTACATCTCTCCATCTATTTGTATCATCTTTAATTTCTTTCATCAGTGTCTTATAATTTTCTGCATACAGGTCTTTTGTCTCCTTAGGTAGGTTTATTCCTAGATATTTTATTCTTTTTGTTGCAGTGGGAAATGGGGGTGTTTTCTTGATTTCACTTTCAGATTTTTCATCATTAGTATATAGGAATGCCAGAGATTTCTGTGCATTAATTTTGTATCCTGCTACTTTACCAAATTCAGTGATTAGCTCTAGTAGTTTTCTGGTAGCATCTTTAGGATTCTCTATGTATAGTATCATGTCATCTGCAAACAGTGACAGCTTTACTTCTTTTCTGATTTGGATTCATTTTATTTCCTTTTCTTCTCTGATTGCTGTGGCTAAAACTTCCAAAACTAGGTTGAATAAGAGTGGTGAGAGTGGTCAACCTTGTCTTGTTCCTGACCTTAGTGGAAATGGTTTCAGTTTTTCACCATTGAGGACGATGCTGGCTGTGGGTTTGTCATATATGGCCTTGATTAGGTTGAGGAAAGTTCCCTCTATGCCTACTTTCTGCAGGGTTTTTATCATAAATGGGTGTTGAATTTTGTCGAAAGCTTTCTCTGCATCTATTGAGATGATCATATGGTTTTTCTCCTTCAATTTGTTAATATGGTGTATCATGTTGATTGATTTGCGTATATTGAAGAATCCTTGCATTCCTGGAATAAACCCCACTTGATCATGGTGTATGATCCTTTTAATGTGCTGTTGGATTCTGTTTGCTAGGATTTTGTTGAGGATTTTTGCATCTATGTTCATCAGTGATATTGGCCTGTAGTTTTCTTTCTTTGTGGCATCCTTGTCTGGTTTTGGTATCAAGGTGATGGTGGCCTCGTAGAATGAGTTTGGGAGTGTTCCTCCCTCTGCTATATTTTGGAAGAGTTTGAGAAGGATAGGTGTTAGCTCTTCTCTAAATGCTTGATAGAATTTGCCTGTGAAGCCATCTGGTCCTGGGCTTTTGTTTGTTGGAAGATTTTAACCACAATCTCAATTTCAGTGCTTGTGATTGGTCTGTTTATATTTTCTATTTCTTGCTGGTTCAGTCTCAGAAGGTTGTGCTTTTCTAAGAATTTGTCCGTTTCTTCCAGGTTGTCCATTTTATTGGCATATATAGTTGCTGGTAGTCATCTCTCATGATCCTTTGTATTTCTGCAGTGTCAGTTGTTACTTCTCCTTTTTCATTTCTAATTCTATTGATTTGAGTCTTCTCCCTTTTTTTCTTGATGAGTCTGGCTAATGGTTTATCAATTTTGTTTATCTTCTCAAAGAACCATCTTTTAGTTTTATTGATCTTTGCTATCGTTTCCTTCATTTCTTTTTCATTTATTTCTGATCTGATCTTTATGATTTCTTTCCTTCTGCTAACTTTGGGATGTTTTTGTTCTTCTTTCTCTAATTGCTTTAGGTGCAAGGTTAGGTTGTTTATTCGAGATGTTTCCTGTTTCTTAAGGTGGGATTGTATTGCTATAAACTTCCCTCTTAGAACTGCTTTTGCTGCATCCCATAGGTTTTGGGTCATCGTGTCTGCATTGTCATTTGTTTCTAGGTATTTTTTAGTTTCCTCTTTGATTTCTTCACTGATCACTTTGTTATTAAGTAGTGTATTGTTTAGCCTCCATGTGTTTGTATTTTTTACAGCTCTTTTCCTGTAATTGATATCTAGTCTCATAGCATTGTGGTCGGAAAAGATACTTGATACAATTTCAATTTTCTTAAATTTACCAAGGCTTGATTTGTGACCCAAGATATGATCTATCCTGGAGAATGTTCCATGAGCACTTGAGAAAAATGTGTATTCTGTTGTTTTTGGATGGAATGTCCTATAAATATCAATTAAGTCCATCTTGTTTAATGTATCATTTAAAGCTTGTGTTTCCTTATTTATTTTCATTTTGGATGATCTGTCCATTGGTGAAAGTGGGGTGTTAAAGTCCCCTACTATGATTGTGTTACTGTCGATTTCTCCTTTTATGGCTGTTAGTATTTGCCTTATGTATTGAGGTGCTCCTATGTTGGGTGCATAAATATTTACAATTGTTATATCTTCTTCTTGGATCGATCACTTGATCATTAGGTAGTGTCCTTCTTTGTCTCTTCTAGTAGTCTTTATTTTAAAGTCTATTTTGTCTGATATGAGAATTGCTACTCCAGCTTTCTTTTGGTTTCCATTTGCATGGAATATCTTTTTCCATCCCCTTACTTTCAGTCTGTATGTGTCTCTAGGTCTGAAGTGGGTCTCTTGTAGACAGTATATATATGGGTCTTGTTTTTGTATCCATTCAGCCAATCTGTGTCTTTTGGTGGGGGCATTTAGTCCATTTACATTTAAGGTAATTATTGATATGTATGTTCCTATTCCCATTTTCTTAATTGTTTTGGGTTCGTTATTGTAGGTCTTTTCCTTCTGTTGTGTTTCTTGCCTAGAGAAGTTCCTTTAGCATTTGTTGTAAAGCTGGTTTGGTGGTGCTGAACTCTCTCAGCTTTTGCTTGTCTGTAAACGTTTTAATTTCTCCATCAAATCTGAATGAGATCCTTGCTGGGTAGAGTAATCTTGGTTGCAGGTTTTTCTCCTTCATCACTTTAATTATGTCCTGCCACTCCCTTCTGGCTTGTAGAGTTTCTGCTGAGAGATCAGCTGTTATCCTGATGGGGATTCCCTTGTGTGTTATTTGTTGTTTTTGCCTTGCTGCTTTTAATATGATTTCTTTGTGTTTAATTTTTGACAGTTTGATTAATATGTGTCTTGGCGTATTTCTCCTTGGATTTATTCTGTATGGGACTCTCTGTGCCTCCTGGACTTGATTAACTATTTCCTTTCCCATATTAGGGAAGTTTTCAACTATAATCTCTTCAAATATTTTCTCAGTCCCTTTCTTTTTCTCTTCTTCTTCTGGAACCCCTATAATTCGAATGTTGGTGCATTTAATGTTGTCCCAGAGGTCTCTGAGACTGTCCTCTGTTCTTTTCATTCTTTTTTCTTTATTTTGCTCTGCAGCAGTTATTTCCACTATTTTATCTTCCACCTCACTTATCCGTTCTTCTGCCTCAGTTATTCTGCTATTGATCCCATCTAGAGTATTTTTTATTTCATGTATTGTGTTTTTAATCGATGCTTGATTCATCTTTAGTTCTTCTAGGTCCTTGTTAACTGTTTCTTGCATTTTGTCTATTCTATTTCCAAGATTTTGGATCTGGGAAATAGAATCTTGGATCATCTTTACCATCATTATTCTGAATTCTTTTTCAGGTAGACTGCCTATTACCTCTTCATTTGTTAGGTCTGGTGGGTTTTTATCTTGCTCCTTCTCCTGCTGTGTGTTTTTCTGTCTTCTCATTTTGCTTATGTTACTGTGTTTGGGGTCTCCTTTTTGCAGGCTGCCGGTTCGTAGTTCCCGTTGTTTTTGGTGTCTGTCCCCAGTGGCTAAGGTTGGTTTAGTGGGTTGTGTAGGCTTCCTGGTGGAGGGGACTAGTGCCTGTGTTCTGGTGGGTGAGGCTGGATCTTGTCTTTCTGGTGGGCAGATCCACGTCTGGTGGTGTGTTTTGGGGTGTCTGCAGACTTTTTATGATTTTAGGCCACCTCTCTGCTAATGGGTGGCATTGTGTTCCTGTCTTGCTAGTTGTTTGGCATAGGGTGTCCAGCACTGTAGCTTGCTGGTCGTTGAGTGAAGCTGGGTGCTGGTGTTGAGATGGAGATCTCTGGAAGATTTTCGCCGTTTGATATTATGTAGAGCTGGGAGGTCTCTTGTGGACCAGTGTCCTGAAGTTGGCTCTCCCACCTCAGAGGCACAGCACTGACTCCTGGCTCCTCAATTTGGGATGATTTGTTGTCCATTCATGTATTCCACAGATGCAGGGTACATCGAGTTGATTGTGGAGCTTTAATCCGCTGCTTCTGAGGCTGCTGGGAGAGGTTTCCCTTTCTGTTCTTTGTCCTCACAGCTCCTGGGTCTCAGGTTTGGATTTGGCCCTGCCTCTGCGTGTAGGTCACCGGAGGGCGTCTGTTCTTCGCTCAGACAGGACAGGGTTAAAGGAGCAGCCTCTTCGGGGACTCTGGCTCACTGAGGCCGGGCGGGAGGGAGGGGCACGGAGTGCGGGGCGAGCCTGCAGCGGCAGAGGTCGGCGTGACGTTGCACCAGCCCGAGGCGCGCCGCACGTCCTCCCAGGGAAGCCGCCCCTGGATCCCGGGACCCTGGCAGTGGCGGGCCGCACAGGCTCCCAGAAGGGCAGCGTAGACAGTGACCCGCGCTCGCACACAGGCCCCTTGGCGGCTGCAGCAGCAGCCCCTGCGTCCAACGCCCACCACTGGGCTCCGCGCTTTCAGTCATGACTCGCGCCCGTCTGTGGAGCCCCTCCAAGCAGCGCTCTTAATCCCCTCTCCTCGCGCACCAGGAAACCAAGAGGGAAGAAAAAGTCTCTTGCCTCTTCGGCAGCTCCAGAGTTTTCCCGGACTCCCTCCCAGCTAGCTGTGGCTCATTAGCCCCCTTCCGGCTGAGTTCTCGCCGCCAGCCCCAGTCCTCTCCCTGCGCTCTGACCGAAGCCCGAGCCTCAGCTTCCAGCGCCGCCTGCCCCGGCGGGCGAGCAGACAAGCCTCTCGGGCTGGTGAGTGCCGCTCGGCACCGATCCTCTGTGTGCGGGAATCTCTCCACTTTGCCCTACCCAGGTATGTGGGGGAGTTTCTTGCCTTTTGGGAGGTCTGGGGTCTTCTGCCAGCGTTCAGTAGGTGTTCTGTAGGAGTTGTTCCACGTGTAGCTGTATTTCTGGTGTATCCGTGGGGAGGACGGTAATCTCCGCGTCTTACTCTTCCGCCATCTTACCCAGAAGTCCCCTAATCTTAATTTTAAAATGATGAATAAATATACAGGTTTAATTATAAATACTAAACATAAATCTGATAAATTTATGATATGTGAAACAAAGAGGACTTTGTTTAAAGTTCAAGTCATTAATGAATAATGCAAATCTTCCTTTCTTTAACTATCTAAAAAGTTTTTGTTATTACTTTTTCAGTACTTTTTAAATTAACCTCTTTTATTTTATAATAATTATATAGTCATCTGCAATTGAAGAAGTAATACAGAGAGATCCCATGCATCCTTTACTCATTTCTACCAATGGTAGGTAACGTTTTGCAAAACTATAGTACAATATCATTAACAGGATACCAACTTTGACCCTATCCACTGATCTTACTCAGATTTTCTGTTTCACTTCTATCCACTTGTGTGTGGGTATATGTGTTGTGTTCTAGTCAATTTTACCACACACATAGGTCCCTGTATTCACCACCCTAGCCAAAAAGATAGGATAATAAAGATCTGAGAATATGTTTAAAATTGATTTTAAGGCATTAGTAATCTTTTAAATCAGAAGTTAACAAACTTTTACTGAAAAGATGCAGATAAAGCATTTTTTAGGCTTTGCAGGCCATACTGTCTCTGTTGTAATGACTCAATTCTCCTTTTGTAGCTCAAAAGCACCCAACGACAATTCCTAAACTAATAGTGTGGCCATATTCCACTTAAACTTTGCTTAAAAAAAAAAATAAGCAGTGACCTGGATTTGGCCTATAGGTTCCTGTTTGTTGATTTCTATAAGGTTTTCTTAAACACCTTTCATTAGATCTAAAAGTAGAAAAAAAATTTTAAGGAGGAAAACATTCCTGTTATTTTGCTTGTTTTGATTTGTTCTATTTGAAAATATTTAATTAAACATAATATTTTAGCAGTTCTTGAACATAATATTTTGACTTGCTTCTTCCTTTGGGCCATTATTTGAAACAGTATAAATTGCTGAAGTTCCACAGAAAGAATAATCCACAAGCACAAGAATTAATTTTATCCATCACAGTATTAGGCCTTCGGCTCCATAGAACCTTCTTTTATGTCCAAAATTTGGCCAATTGCACACTAATAAGACAAGCAATTTATCATTTTATTATATATAATTTACTTCCTTTCTGCTGAAATAAAATCCTCTTATGAGATACGTACATATTTATATTAGGCAAAACACCAAGACAAATAAACAAACAGAAGACCCACAAATTCTGAGACCTGGGAAATGTGTTAACCCCTGGTAACTCACCCAGTTAATATAAATTAAATTGTAATACTATGTATGATGACAAAGTATTTTGGAAGCAATCATAGATCTAATAAATATTCTTAGTATGTCTGAAGGACAAAGGATTTTTAAATCATGGTTTTATGAAGTAACTCATAAGGAAGGCAACATTACATGCTATATCCACTTCATTTATTTCCACACTGATTTGCATACTGCATTGCATTATGCCTAAGCCTCCAGCAATAGAGCAGAGCATTAAATAATCCAGATTCTTTTCCTCACAAGATAATTATCATATATTTCCATATAATCAATCAGCTGGGCCAAACCTCAATATTAGAATATAATTCTAAGTTAATCACAAACTATTTACATAGTTTTATGATACTATACATCAATAGAATAGTAAAATTTTCACTATACCATTTCAGATCAAAATGACAGAAAAATATTATTTTATGACTATTAAAGCACAATGTTAATACAGTTAATTTTAGCTATTTATAAGATAGATTAGATAGAAGAGGATAAGAAACAGAACTTGAAGCCAAAGCATCTGTTATTCTTTCAGTAAAAGAAAATCTAATGTCATCAATTTCTTCAATACGTGTAATCAAGGTGCACAGATTCACTCCGGTAAAGAAATTATTCTTGTAATTTATCTCATTTATATCAAAGGGCTTCTAGTAGACACAATGACTACAGAGCCTTCCATCTTAATTCACTTGAAAAACTGTGTGTCTTTTTTTAAATCGCTTGGAAAATAATACTTTATTCTACCAAGTTTGAAAAAGAAAACTTAATCGGTGGGCAAATGAACAACACTGTATGTTACCATACATTTAAGCTAAGAATTAAAATATCACATGAACTTTTAAGTGTAAAAATACTTCAGCAACCTTCTGAGAGCTAGGGATGTAGAACCAATTGAAGATTAGAAATCAAGCTGATCACTGACCTGTTAGAATGATGGAAGTTCTATATATTTAACACTTTAGAATTTCAGTCTGTGTTATGACTATTAATAAAATAATATTGTTTCCAGCATAAATAAATAAACAAGAAATATGTTTATAAATAAATCAAAGGCATTAAAGATGTTTAATTATTTATTTATCCAGCATGTTAAAACAATTTGTCAAATTACTAATTCAGCAGTACTTTTCATATAAACAGTTACCACTGATTTTGAGCACCATGGAAGTAAATACTGCTAATTTTTAAATTTTTAATTATTGTCATCTCAGATTTACTAATTGGGTTTAGCATGAGTTCATAGTTATTTCAGTGGGCATTTACAGGTTCCATATAATTTGAATTATGTGGTACTAGCTGAAGGCATCATTTTTAATCAGGAAGAAATGAGATGCTCTCACAGCATGGCTTGGCATTCATTCTTCTCTCAATTTCACTCCAGGTACATTTCAATGGGTGGAATTGGCTTGTTGACTGAATTGGCCACTCTGTGTCCCTCAGAAAACTGCCATGATTGGGAAGCCATATGGCGCAATGCTGTAAGCTATATTAAATTCTGAGTCATATTTTGGCCAGCTTTGTTCTCATGACTGAGATTCAGAATTGTATCCATGTAAATTTCTATCCACTTGCTGCTCACAAGTGTCATTAAGCTCACATTTTTTTCTATATTTTTTTAGACACTTGCTATATAAAGTGGTGCTAGAGTTTACACTTAAAGGCACTAGTTGAGAAGATGGAAGAAACAGAGAAAGGTGACCCTTTAGGCTCACCCTGTATTTACCTTTGAAGAAGCAGTCTTCATTGTGGACAATGGTAATCTTGTGTTTTTTCAGGCAAGCAGCTCTGTGCACCTCACAGTGGTTTTCATAGAATTCTCCATCAGATCCACACACAGGTTTGTAGTGCCGATTGCAAAGTTCCATGCAGGCACATTCCGCTTGCCCTGTCTCTCTGCTGAGAACACAGTGCCTTCCCAAACCACAGTATTTGTTTTCACAAGATCCAAAAGGGCCATCCTGAATCAGGAATCCTGAGGACAAAGAACAGAAAATCACTTAGATTAATATGTCCAAATAAAATGCTGATGTCAAAGTTTAAAGGGAAAAGGAAAAAAATAATCTAAGAGAAATATAATATAATCAGAGTTCAGTTGTTCTCAGTGGAGAATGGACTTGTATTAGAACCAGCAGGTGAACTTTTTCAAAATACCCTTAACATACTCCCCTTCTTTCCCATTTCTCCTTGAACTCTCACCTCCCTACCCAATAAGTATTACAGTCCTTAAGGACAAGGGCTCTAAAGTTAAAATGCCTGAACTCAAATTCTCTACCAATTATTAGCTTTATGTCCTTGGATAAATTGCTTCTCTGTGCTAAGTTGTCCTATCTGTAATACGAGGTTGATAGTATAGATGATCTCCTACAGTTGTAAGGAATAGTACATATACTGGTCCACAGAAAGCACAGCCTTGCCACATAGCAAATGTTTAACAAATGTCAACCTTTACATTAGCAGAATTCTGGTAGGAGAAAATAAATGTATGTATATAATGTAGGAAATAGGAGAGAACAGGAATAAGAAACAGCGTCTTGAAAACTTCTTTCTGGGTTCTAACATCTGATCCTTTCTTGTTTTGACCTTTGCCACTTGGCAATTACTGATGAATTTCATGACTAAATGAACAAATCATGAAGAATTTGATTGTCTTCTTACTTGTTCAGTCTAACAATCTACATTTGCATCAGAAAAGTATAGGTGGATCTAGCAGTCTTGTACTAAAACCAAACTAAGCAACTTCAATACTCAGGCTTTTATAGGTAAATCTGGCTTTTCTTCTTTGAGAACATTATCTGACTGAAAAGTAAAAAATGTCAGTAAACACATACATATAGAAATATATATATATATATATATATATATATATATATACACACATATATATATGTATATATGTATATATATATATATATAGAGAGAGAGAGAGAGAGAGAAATATATATACATGTATCTCAAGGAATAATATATATTCATATATATACACATGCATAAATGTGTGTGTACATATATTTACCATTGGTGACACTTATATACTGCAAAAAATAAAGTTTTGAGAGGTTATAAACTTAAATAACAGTAATTTTATTAGATACTTAGTGTATATTTTCAGCTGGTTGGTTTAAAACCATCTCCCTAAATGATTGCATCATAATGATTAAGAACATGGTTTCTGATCCAGAGTTTAAATCATAGCTCCACCAGTTACAAACTTCAGGACCTTGGGTGGGTAGCTAACATATCTATAACTTAGTTTCCTCATCTGTAAAATAGGACTAATAGTATCCTCAAATGGTTACCAAGATTAAAGGGTTTGTGAGGGAGAGATCAAGATGGCAGAGTAGAAGGAGGCTGGGCTCAACTCCCTTCACAAACACATCAAACTACAAATCCATGTAGAGTGACACTCACTGAAATCTACCTGCGACTAATACAACAGGTCTTCTACACCAAGGCTATAAATAAAGATCCACAGAGCATCTGATAGGAAGGGAGGAAAGTGATCAGGCATGGACCCACACCCCTAGCAGGGGACACAGAAGAGGAATGAGTATCACAGGCTTGGACATTCTCCCTGGGAGCAAGGGATTCAAGTGACATATTAGGTGCCTCAGCCTGGGGCGTCCAACACCAGGAAGGTGAGTCCTCTTAGATGGTTTGAAAACCAGTGGGGCTTACCAGAGGGCTGTAAGAACCCAAGATTCCATTCTTAAAAGAGCACACACACAGACCTACTTCCAGTCACATCATGGAGGCAGAAGATTGAAATTCCCTGGGGCTCTGGTCAGCCTGCCAGGACATCCTCTGCACACATCCAGCCTGCATGGCCTCCTGCTCCAGCCCATCTTGCTCCAGTGCTACTCCCCAGTAAGGCAGAGGCTGTCATTGCCAATGAGACTGCACACACTTGGAGGGAATGGAGCTGGCTGAGACGCCAGCACAGCCTCTGTCCAGTGTGGAGGTAGACACTGCCAGCTCATGAGTCCCTGTGCACACCTGAGAGTGGACAGGGTCAGTTCAGTGGTGTGGCACTGCCTCTGCAGCACGAAGCCAGCCTCTAAAGACAGTGTGCACACCAGGGGGGAAAGTGAAACCAGCACAGAAGTGCAGGCGCAAGCACTCAAGCCCTGGCTACATTCCAAATCAAGGTGGAGACTACCAACACACTGGGGTGAAAGCCAAATACCTCAGGGCTCTTGCTCTAGCTCCTCAAGCCTCATCCCTGCCCCAGATAGGGCAGTAATGGTTACTGAGCATAGACGATGTCCTGACCTTCACCTGGCTCTGGTTGTGGCCCAACTACACCAGCGCCACCACCCACCAAAGCGGGACACCCAAAGGAAGGACACAGCCTGTGCTCTCTTCACATCCAGCTCTCCCGCCAGAGCCACTGAACGAACATACGCAGAGTGTATAGGGACACTCCCACACAAGGACACACCATCAAGCCTGGGATAGGCAACTGTTTCACCTAGTTTCATAGAGAAAAAGAAAGTTAAACACAATGAGAAGACAGAGGAATATATTTCAAATGAAAGAATAACAGCAAAAACAAAGGAAAAAACAAAAATTCCTGAAAAAAACCCCTAGTGAAATAGAGGAAAATAATTTACCTGATAGAGTTCAAAGTAATAATAGTAAGAATGCTAACTGAACTGGGGGGCGTGGGGGGGGAAATAGATGAACACAGTCAAATGTTAACAAAGAACTAGAAAATATAAAAAAGAACCAGTGAGAGCTGAAGAAAACCATAAGTAAAATTAAACAAAAAAAACACACTAGAGGGAATTAACAGCAGACTAAGTATACAGAAGAACACATAAGTGATCTGGAAGATAGGTAATGGAAATTGCCCAAACAGAGCAGAAAAAATAAAGATTTTGTTTTTTTTAAATGGGTAGTTTAAAGGACCTCTGGGACAACATCAAGTGTATTAAAATTTGCATTGTAGGTGTTGAGAAGGAGAAGAGAGAGAGGAAAAGGTGGAAAGTGTATTTGATGTAATTATGGCTGAACGTCCTGAACCTGAGGAAAGAAACAAATATACAGATCAGGAAGCATAGCGGGTCCCAAACAAGATGAACCCAAAGAGACCCACACCAAAACATATCATAAATGGCATAGAGAAAAAGAAAGAGTCACACAGAAGGGAACCCCCAAAAAGCTATCAGCTCATTTCTCTGCAGAAACTTTTCAGGCCAGAATGGAACAGCCTGATATATGCAAAGTGGTGAAAGCAGAAACCTAGGATACTCTACCCAGTAATGTTATCATTCAGAATTGAGGCAGAGATAAAGAACTTCTCAGAAAGCAAAAGCTAGAAGAATTGATCAATATTAAACTGACTTTATAAGAAGTGTTAAAGAGTCTTCTTTAAGTGAAAATAAAAGGTTACAACAAGAAATAAGAAATTATAGGGTGGAAAAATTCCCACTAGAAAAGGCAAGTACAGGGCTTCCCTGGTGGCGCAGTGGTTGAGAGTCCGCCTGCCGATGCAGGGGACACGGGTTCGTGCCCCGATCCCGGAAGATCCCACATACCGCGGAGCGGCTGGGCCCGCGAGCCATGGCCGCGGAGCCTGTGTGTCCGGAGCCTGTGCTCCGCAACGGGAGAGGCCACAGCAGTGAGAGGCCCGCGTACAGCAAAAAAAAAAAAAAAAAAAAAAAAAAGAAAAGGCAAGTACATAGTAAAGACTGTGGATCAATTACTTCAATAATCTAGTATAAAGGTTAAAAGACAAAAATTATAAAATCAACTATAGGTACAATAAACAGTTAAGGGTTAGACATTAAGATGTAAAATATGAAATCAAAAATATAAAATGTGGTGGGGGAGTAAGAAATATACAGATTTTAGAACGTGTTTGTACTTTTTGTACTTAAACGACTATCAGGTTAAATCAAGCAGATGTACTTATAGGTCAACATATATGAACTTCATGGTAACTGAAAAACAAAAACCTACAATAGATATACAAAACCTAGAGAGAAGGAAACACAAATATAACGCTGAAGAAAATCATCAAAAAACAAAGAAAATACTAAAAAGAAAAAAAGAAAACAGACATAAACTAAAACAAAAACAAAAGCCAGTAAACAAATAACAAAATGGCAGTAAGTACATACCTATCAATAATCACTTTAAATGTCAAAGGACTAAATGCTCCAATCAGAAGACATAGGGTAGCAGATTGGATTAAAACACAAAAAACGAACAAACAAAAAACAGGACCTAGCTATATGCTGCTTACAAGAGAATCACTTTAGAGCTAAAGACACACACAGACTGAAGGTGTGGGATGGAAAAGGATACTCCATGGAAATGGAAACAAAAGTAAGCTGGGTAGGCTTTTTATTTTAAAGATTTTAAAACAAAGTCTATAATAAAAGACAAAGAAGGACATCATATTATGATAAAGAGATCAATACAATAAAAGGATATAGCATTTTTAAACATAAATGCACCTAATATAGGAGTACTTAAATATATAAAGCAACAATTAATGGGCATAAAGGGAGAAACTGACAATAATCCAGTAATAGTAGGGGATTTTAACACCATACTTTTATCCAGATAGAAAATTAATAAGGAAACAATGGCCTTAAATGACACATTATAACAGTTGGATTTTATATATATATACATCTCTTACATTTAAAGGAATTAGAAAAAAGAACAAACAAAGCCTAAAGTCAGCACAAGGAAGGAAGTGATAAAGATCACATAGAAAAATAGAGACCAAAAAAATAGAAAAGATCAATGAAACCAAAGCTTTTTTTTAAAAAAGATAAACAAAGCTGAGTTAGGTTCATTAAGAAGAAGAAAAAAAAAAAGACCCACATAAAATAAAAAATGAAAGAGGAGAAATTACAACTGTTATGACAAAAATACAATAAGAGATTTTATGAACAATATGCCAACAAATTGGACAACCTAGAATTGGATACATTCCTAGAAACATACAATTGTTCACGACTGAATCAGAAGAAATAGATATTCTGAACAGACTGATTATTAGAATTGAAATTGAATCAGTAATCAAAACACTACTGACAACTGTAAGTCCAGGACTGGGTGGCTTCACAGGAAAATTCTATTGAACATGTAAAAAATAGTTAGTACCTATCTTTCTCAAACTATTCCAAAAAAGTGAAGAGGAGGGAACACTCCCAAATTCAGTCTGGGAAGCCACTATTACCCTGATACCACGATAAAATGAAAATTATATGCCAATATTCCTGAAGAATATAGATTGAAAAATCCTCAACAAAATAAAAACAAACTCAATTCAACAATATATAAAAAGGATCATTCAGTATGATCAAGTGGGATTTAATTCAAGGATGTGAGCTTGGTTCATAACTGCAAATCAATGTGATACATCCCATTAAAAATACAAAGGATAAAAAGCACATAATCATCTTGATAGACACAAAAAAAGAATTTTATCAAATTCAACACACATTCGTCCTAAAAATTCTCAACAAACTGGTATAGAATAAATATTTCTTAAGCATAATAAAGACCATTATAAAAAAACCACAGCTAGCATCATACTCAACTGTTAAAACCTGAAAGCTTTTCCTCTAAAATCAGGAACAAGACAAGGATAGCCACTCTCACCATTTCTATTTAACATAATATTTGAAGTCCTAGCCACCAAAATGAAACAAGAAGAAGAATGAAAAGGCATCCAAATTGAAAGGGAAGACATGAAACTGTCACTATTTGCAGAGGATAGGATACTATAATAGAAAATCCTAAGGTCTCCACCAAAAAACTATTAGAACTAATAAATGAATACAGTAAAGCTGCAAGATTCAAGATAAAATACAGAAATCTGTTGCTTTTTATCCACTAGTAATAAACTATCAAAAAGAGAAAGCAAGAAAATAGTCCCATTTACAATAGCATTAAAATTAATAAAATACATAGGAATAAACTTAAAAGAAGGAGGTGAAGACCTACACTCTGAAAACTATGAGACAAAGATGAAGGAAACTGAAGATGATACAGTGAAATTGAAAGATATCCTGTGTTCATGTACTGGAAGAATTAATACTGTTGAAGTGTCCATAAAGCAATCAACAAATTTAGTGCAATCCTTATCAATATACCCATGACTTTTTTCACAGAACTAGAAAAAACAATCCTAAAGTTTATATGGAAGCACAAATGACCCCAAATAGCCAAAGCAATCTTGAGAAAAAAGAACAAGACTGGAGGTATCACGCCACCTGACTTCAGACACTACAAAACTAAAGTGATCAGAACAATATGGCACTGGCACAAAAACAGATGCATAGGTCAATGGAACAGAACAGAGAGCCCAGAAACAAACTCATGCACATGTGGTCAATTAAACTATATCAAAGGAGGCAAAAATATATAATGGGGAAAATACAGCCTCTTCAATACTGGTGATGGAAAATTGGAACTCTACATATAGAAGAATGGCATTAGAACATTTTCTCTCACCTTATACAACAATAAACTCAAAATGGAGTAAAGACCTAAATGTAAGATATGAAACCATAAAACTCCTAGGGCAAAAAAAGTCAGCACACTCACATACATATTAGCAATAATTTTTTAGATCTCTCTCCTCATGCAAGGGAAACAAAAGCAAAAATAAACAAATGGCACCTAATTAAATGTAAAAGTTTTTTCACAGCAAAGAAAACCATCAACAAAATGAAACAACCACCAACTGAATGGAAGAAGATATTTGCAAAGGATATGGCTAATAAGGGATTAATATCCAAAATATATAAACACCTCATGGAACTCAATATCAAAAAAATAAACAATCCAGTTAAAAAATGGGCAGAAGACCTGGTAGACATTTTTCCAAAGACATACAGATGGCCAAGAGAACATGAAAAAATGTTCAACATCACTAATCATGAGGAAAATGAAAATCAAAACCAAAATGAAGTATCACCTCACACCTGCCAGAATGGTTATTGTCAAGAGCACAACAAATAATAAATGTTGTGAGATGTGGAGAAAAAGTAATAATAGTTTGCCCCAGCAATTCTACTCCTGGGTATATATCCAGGGAAAATGAAAAAAAAAACTAATTCAAAAAGACACAGGCACCCCAGTCTTCAGAGCAACACTATTTACAACAGCCAAGATATGGAAGCAACCTCAGTGTCCATCAACAGATGAATGGATAAAGAAGATGTGGTGTATATACACAATGGAATATTACTCAGCCATAAAAAGGATAACATTTTGCTATTTGCAGCAACATGGATAGACCTGAAGAGTATTATACTTAGTGAAGTAAGTCAGACAGAGAAAGAAGAATGTTATATGTTTTCATTTATATGTAGAATCTAAAAAATAAAACAAACTCATGAATATAACAAAACAGAAACAGACTCATAGACAAGTGAACAAACTAGTAGTTACCAGTGTGGAGAGGGGTGGAGAAGGAAGCAAGTTAGGAGAAGGAGAGTAAGAGGTACACACTATTAGGTGGAATATAAATAAGATACAGGATGTGATGTACAGCACACGGAATATAGCCAATATGCTATAATAACTTTAAATGTAGTATAACCTATAAAAATATCTAATCACAGTGCTGCACACCTGAGACTAATATAACATTGTAAATCACCTATACCTCATTTGAAAACAAAATTAAAAGTCTTGGCACATGTAAAACTCCATTTAAATGTTAGTTATTATTATTATTTTTTAAGTAATTAATTTTGATAAGAACAGATATACAAATAAAAAAGTATTTAAATAATCAACTTGTTTTTATAAATAAAACCCATTAGGCATTTTGATATTCATATAATGCATGTATTTCCATGTGGAATTTAGAAAAATTGAAATAAAAAATAGGACCAAGACTATCAATAGTATCATTTAAAAAATAATTTATATTTTTGATAGAACTGTAAATTGGAACTGTTCTTCAAAGCAACTTAAAATTATTGGCAGTCTTTGATACCATATTATAATCTTTGTGAAACACTCTAAAACATTTAGAACAAAAAATAAGAAAAAAAACAATAAAATTTATTGAATCAAGCTTTCCAATGTAGTGTTACTTTAAATAATTGATAATTACTATGAAATATTTACTAGATTTTGGAAAATATATTTAATGCAGTAGTTCTTGAAGTATGGCACTTTAGAATGGCCTACAGAAGTTTTATAGCATAGATTCAGCCTTCACTTTACCCTAGAGTTTCTGACTCAGTAGATCTAGAATTGAACCCCAAATTTATATTTCTAATTTCCCAGGTGATGATGTTATTTTGGTTTCTGGTATTAAACTTTTGGGCCTTTGACTTAATGAAATCCTAATTGCTAATTAAAATAAATATGACAAAAACAAAAAGACTAGGTAAACAATTATGAAATATTCTTAAGTGGAAAAGTGAGAACTTTATGTTATGATTAAAACCAGATGAAATCAAGCGAGTATTTGAATGAAACTAAGAAAGGATATGGAAAAATGAATACAATTGATTAGCTAATTGGATATGATATTGGGCAAATTTTTCTACTTTTACATAATTGCTTTTTTAGTGTTCAATACAATACATTAATAAAAGAAATTCCATAATTGTGTCAATTACAACTGTAAAATAATGACTGATTTCATTTTGGAAAATCTTTTTCTTCATTTTTCTACTTATGCCTATTGTTGATCTTATGTTTATAGGGTCCAAAATGGGGCTGCCATTATAGCACAGGGATTTGACTCATATAGTTGTATTTTGTACAGTTTTATACCTTATATTTTCCTAATTTCCTTAATATCTTACTAACAACTAGTTTCTTGCTATCAAATAGTTTAAAATTTATGGAGTATTTTATTTTATTTTTTTTATTATCTAAGAATGAGTTTAAGATCAACTGAGTCGAGATTATTTTACATTTTGGTCACAAACTGAGGTGGCTAATGAAATCAGTACAATTTCTAAAATAGAAGGAATGCTTTGCTATAAAATGAGGTCATTTATGGTATATTTATGTCAACGAGTATCTTTCCTTGATTCTCTCTTCTTCAATTTTTCCTCTTTTTGCTTGTACTCCAGTTCAGAGATTTGTATTAGAGTGGCCAATAAGCCATTTTCTAGAAGTTAAGGAACTATTTTACACTAGCTAGAAGCCGTGTGTTTCATATAGCTGCTACAATTAAAGGAAATTTAATTAATTCATATGCAATCCAAAAGAAAGCTCATATTATGTAAATGAATAACTAGAACATATCCTTTCTGACAGTAATTATCCATGACTAATGCTGAACTTAAGTATCAGCTGAGATTAACTCAATTTAATCTGATCAACATGTCAAAGCTTTCTTTTAAGTATACTCAGATAATACACTAAATGAATTTTAATCAAGAACTTCTCTCTTGCTATCTTGCAACTTGATAAAATAACATGTGTTCCCACAAAAGTGCTATGTATTTAACAAGCACATTATTTTATAACTTCTATGCCTTCAGAGCATTACAAAGATTCCTCAAATTTAAAATAAACAAAGAACTGAAACAAAAGATGAAAGACACCAAGTCATAAACAAAATCATTCTATATAATTCTAAAGATAGTCCTCTCAGACTCTCAATGATGATGCAATTCTCTTCAAGTGGTTTATGTATATATACTTTATCAAATAGGTACTTCATATAGAGTGGATCTAATTTGAAATAAACTTTAATAAAATGTATTATTTTTGTGTGCAAGGTACTATACTAGATAGTTTTAAATAGATCAAAAGAGCAGTCACTGATACTTTTTCTAGTAGCTTAAAAAGGGCATAAGGCAGGCCTTGGGCCCATGGAGAGTTAAAAATTTAGGGACGTATTTAGGAGCACAAAGGAGCATGAGATGAATAATATCAGGTAAGACCTCACAAGTATTATATCATGTCATGGCTGAGGTTTATGTTCCAGGAATGGGTTAGGAGTTCAGAAGGCTGATATATGGAATAGACAAGGCTTTAACCACCTCCTGTCTGAGCAGGGAACAGATGCATTAGGGCAACCTACATGCAGAGGTGGGGCCAAAACCAAAGCTGAACCCCGGGAGCTGTGTGAACAAAGAAGAGAAAGGGAAATCTCTCCCAGCAGCCTCAGGAGCAGTGGATTAAATCTCCACAATCAATGTGATGTACCATGCATCTGTGGAATACCTGAATAGACAAGAAATAATCCCACCAATGAAAACAACAACTAAAATCTACACTAACATAAACATAAAACCAAAAACAGATAAAACACAGAAAGCAAACCCCAAGTCTACAGTTGCTCCCAAAGTCCACCACATCAATTTTGGGATTATTTCTTAGGGCTCTGTTTCTCACTCAGGCCAGGGGGGAGGGAGGGGCACGGTAGTCAAATTTGGAATGTGGGGAGAACCTGAGGCGGCAGAGGCCGGCATGACATTGCACCAGCCTGAGGCACGCCGTGTGTTCTTCCAGGGAAGTTGTCCCTGGATCAAGGGACCCTGGCAGTGGTGGGCTGCACAGCCTCCCTGGGGGGTGTGGGTAGTGACCTGGGCTTGCACACAGGATTATTGGTGGTGGGAGCAGCAGCAGTAGTGGTCTGTGCCCACCTCTGGGGTCCGACATGATAGCTGCAGCTTGCGCCCATCTCTGGAGCTCACTTAGGCGGCACTCTGCCATCTGTGGGTGCATGGAGCAGGAAGCCTCTCTCCTCGCGCACCACAAAACCATGGTCTCTTGCCTCTCCAGCAGGTCAACCATTTCCCGGACTCCCTCCTGGCTAGCCGTGATGCACTAGCCCCCTTCAGGCTGTGTTCACGCCGCCAACTCCAGTCCTCTCCCTGGGATCTGACCTCTGAAGCCTGAGCCTCAGCTCCCAGCCCCTGCCCGCCCCAGCAGGTGAGCAGACAAGCCTCTCGGGCTGGTGAGTGCCGGTCGGCACCGATCCTCTGTGCGGGAATCTCTCCCTCTCTCATTGGTGGGTTTGTTTATTGGTTTGGTTGCTTTTTCTTTTTTTCTTTTTCTTTTTTCTCTTTTTGTGATTGTGTGTGTGTGTTTCTTTGTGAGATTTTGTCAGTTTAGCTTTGCATTTACCATTTGCCTTGGGGTTCTGTATGTTCATAATATGTTCATTTTTTGTTTTTGTTTTTATGAGTGTGTGTGTATGTTTCTGTGTGTGATTTTGTATGTTTAGTTTTGCTTTTACCATTTTTTTTGGAGTTCTGTTTGTTCTTTTTTTTTTTCTTTTTCTTCCTTTCTTCTGTGCCATGCAGCTGGCAGGGTCTTGGTGCTCTGGCTGGGTGTCGGGCCTGAGTCTTTGAAGTGGAAAAGCCAAGTCCAGGATATTGAAATACCAGAGACCACCCAGCCCCATGTAATATTAATTGGAGAGAGCTCTCCCAGAGATCTCTGTCTCAACACTAAGACCCAGCTCCACCAAATGGCCAGCAAACCCCAGTGCAGGAAGCCCCATGACAAACAACTGGCAAGACAAGAACACAACCCCACCCATTAGAAGACAGCCTGCCTAAAGTCACACTAAGCTCACAGACACCCCAAAACACACCACCAGACACAGCCCAGCTCACCAGAGGACCAAACCCAGCTCCATCCAGCAGAACACAGGCACCAGTCCTGCCCACCAGGAAGCCTGTACTAGCCCTGAACCAAACTCATGCACTGGTGACAGACATCAAAAATAACAGGAAATACAAACCTGCAGCCTGCGAAAAGGAGACCCTGAACACTGTAGGTTAAACAAAACGAGAAGACAGAGAAATATGCAGCATATGAAGGAGCAAAGTGAAAACCCACCAGACCAAACAAATAAAGAGGAAATAGGCAGTATACCTGAAAAAGAATTCAGAGTAATGACAGTAAAGATGATCCAAAATCTCAGAAGTAGAATGGAGAAAACTCTAGAAATGTTTAACAAGGACCTAGAAGAACTAAAGAGCAAAGAAGCAATGATGAACAACACATATAAATGAAATTAAAAATACTCTAGAAGGAATCAATAGCAGAATAACTGAAGCAGAAGAATGGATAAGGGACCTGGAAGATAGAATACTGAAAATAACTGCCACAGAGCAGAATAAAGAAAAAAGAATGAAAAGAAATGAGGACAGTCTCAGAGACCTCTGGGACAACATTAAATGAACCAACATTTGAATTATAGGAGTCCCAGGAGAAGAAGAGGAAAAGAAAAGTTTTGAGAATATATTTGAAGAGATTATATTTGAAAACTTCCCTAATATGAGGAAGTAAATACTCAGTCAAGTCCAGGAAGTATAGTGAGTCCCATACAGGACAAATCCAAGGAGAAATATGCCAAGACACATATTAATAAAACTAACAAAAATTAAATTTTGAGAAAAAATATTAAAAGCTGCAAAGGAAAAGCAACAAATAACATACAAGGGAAACCCCATAAGGTTAACAGCTGAGATTTCAGCAGAAACTCTGCAAGAAAGAAGGGAGGGTCAGGACATATTCAAAGTGCTGAAAGGGGAAAACCTGCAACCAAGATACCTCTACCCAGCAAGGATCTCATTCAGATTCAATGGAAAAATTAAAACATTTAAAGACAAGCAAAAGCTAAGAGAATTCAGCACCACTAAACCAGCATACAACAAATGCTAAAGGAACCTCTCTAGGCAGGAAATACAAGAAAAGGAAAATACCTACAATAATAAACCCAAAATAATTAACAAAATGGTAACAGAAACATACACATCGATAATTACCTTAAATGTAAATGGATTAAATGCTCCAACCAAAAGACACAGACTGGCTGAATGGATACAACAAAAAGACCCGTACACATGCTGTCTACAAGAGACTCACTTCAGACCTAGACACATACAGACTGAAAGTGAGGGGGTGGAAAAAGATATTCCATGCAAATGGAAATCAAAAGAAAGCTGGAGTAGCAATAATCAGACAAAATAGACTATAAAATAAAGACTATTACAAGAGACAAAGAAGGACACTACATAATCATCAAGGGATCAATCAAAGAAGAATATATAACAATTGTAAATATTTATATACCCAACGTAGGAGGACTTCAATACATAAGGCAAATGCTATTAGCCATAAAAGGAGAAATCAACAGTAACACAATCATAATAGGGGATTTTAACACCCCACATTCACCAATGGACAGATCATCCAAAGTGAAAATAAATAAGGAAACACAAGCTTAAAATGACACATTAGACCTGATGGACTTAATTGCTATTTATAGGACATTCCATCCAAAAACAACAGAATAAACCTTCTTCTCAAGTGCTCATGGAACATTCTCCAGGATAGATCATATCTTGGGTCACCAAAGCAAGCTTTGGTAAATTTAAGAAAATTGAAATCATATCAAGCCTCTTTTCTGAAAACAACACTATGAGACTAGCTATCAATTACAGGAAAAAATATCTGTAAAAGATACAAACACAAGGAGGCTAAAAAACTCACAACTAAATAACCAATAGATCACTGAAGAAACCAAATAGGAAATCAATAAATCCCTAGAAACAAATGGCAATGAGAACACGATGACCCAAAATCTATGGGTCACAGCAAAACAGTTCTAAGAGGGAATTTTATAGTAACACAAGGAACAAGAAAACTCTCAAATAAAAAACCTAACCTAAAACAGTTAGAGAAAGAAGAACAACAACAACAACAAAAAACTCCAAAGTTAGCAGAAGGAAAGAAATCATAAAGATCAGATCAGTAATAAATTAAAAAGAAATGAAGGAAACAGAAGCAAAGATCAATAAAACTAAAAGCTGGTTCTTTCAGAAGATAAACAAAATTCATAAATCATTAGCCAGACTCATCAAGAAAAAGGGAGAAGGCTCAAATCAACAGAATTAGAAATGAAAAGGGGAAGTAACAACTGACACTGCAGAAATACATAGGATCATGAGATACTACTGCAAGGAATTATATGCCAATAAAGTGGACAACCTGGAAGAAATGAACAAATTCTTAGAAAAGTACAAACTTCCAAGACTGAACCAGGAAAGAAGAGATAATATGAACAGAGCAATCACAAGCACTGAAATTGAAACTGTGATTAAAAATCTTCCAACAAACAAAAGCCCAGGACCAGAGAGGTTCACAGGAGATATCGATCAAACATTTACAGAAGAGCTAACACCAATCCTTCTCAATCTCTTCCACAATATAGCAGAGGGAGGAACACGGCCAAACTCACTCTATGAGGCCACAATCACCCGATACCAAGATGAGACAAAGATGTCATAAAAAAAAGAAAACTACAGGCCAATATCACTGATGAACATAGATGCAAAAATCCTCAACAAAATTCTAGCAAACAGAATGAAATAGCACACTAAAAGGATCATACACCAAGAGGAAGTGGGGTTTATCCCAGGAATGCAAGGACTCTTCAATATATGCAAATTAAACAAAGTGATAAAGCATATTAACAAATTGATGGATAAAAACCATATAATAATCTCAATAGATGCAGAAAAAGCTTTCAACAAATTTCAATACTCATTTATGATAAAAACTTTCCAGAAAGTAGGCATAGAGGGAACCCACCTCAACAAAATTAAGATCTAACATGACAAACCCACAGCCAACATCATTCTCAATGGTGAAAAACTGAACACATTTGCTCTAAGATAAGGAAAAAGACGAGGGTGCCCAATCTCACCACTATTATTCAACATAACTTAGGAAGTTTTAGCCATGGCAATCAGAGAAGAAAAAGAAATAAAAGGAATCCAAATCAGAAACAAAGAAGTAAAGCTGCCACTGTTTGCAGATGACATGATACTATACATAGAGAATCCTAAAGATGTTACCAGAAAACTACTAGAGCTAATCAATAAATTTGGTAAGGTTGCAGGATACAAAATTAATGCACAGAAATCTCTTGCATTCTTATACACTAATGATGAAAAATCTGGAAGAGAAATTAAGGAAACACTCCCATTTACTACTGCAACAAAAAGAATAAAATACCTAGGAATAAACCTACCTAAGGAGACAAAAGACCTGTATGCAGAAAACTATAAGACACAAATGAAAGAAATCAAAGACGATACAAACAGATGGAGAGATATCCCATGTACCTGGATTGGAAGAATCAAGATTGTGAAAATGACTATACTACTCAAAGCAATCTACAGATTCAATGCAATCCCTATCAAACTACCAATGGCATTTTTCACAGAACTAAAACAAAAAATTTCACAATTTGTATGGAAACACAAAACCCCCGAACAACCAAAGCAATCTTGAGAAAGAAAAACAGAGCTGTAGGAATCAGGCTCCCTGACTTCAGACTATACTATAAAGCTACAGTAATCAAGACAGTATGGTACTGGCACAAAAGCAAAAATATAGATAAATGGAACAGGATAGAAAGCCCAGAGATAAACCCACGCACCTATGGTCACCTTATCTTTCATGAAGGAGGCAAGAATATACAATGGAGAAAAGACAGCCTCTTCAATAAGTGGTAATGTGAAAACTGGACAGCTAGATGTAACAGGATGAAATTAGAACACTCCCTAACACCATACAGAAAAATAAACTCAAAATGGATTAGAGACCTAAATGTAAGACCGGACACTATAAAACTCTTAGAGGAAAACATAGGCAGAACACTCTACAGCATAAATCAAAGCAAGATCCTTCTTTTGACCCACCTCCTAGAGAAATGGAAATAAAGACAAAAATAAACAAATGGGACGTAATGAAACTTAAAAGCTTTTGCACAGCAAAGGGACCATAAACAAGACAAAAAGACAACCCTCAGAATGGGAGAAAATATTTGCAAACAAAGCAGCTGACAAAGGATTAATTTCCAATATATATAAGCATTCGTGCAGCTCAATATCGAAAAAGCAAACAACCAATCCAAAACTGGGCAGAAGACCTAAAAAGACATTTCTCCAAAGAAGATATACAGATTGCCAACAAACACAAGAAAGGATGCTCAACGTCACTAATCATTAGAGAAATGCAAATAAAAAACACAATGAGGTATCACCTTGCACCAGTCAGAATGGCCATCATCCAAAAATCTAGAAACAATAAATGCTGGAGAGGGTGTGGAGAAAAGGGAACCCTCTTGTACTGTTGGTGGGGATGTAAATTGATACAGCCACTATGGAGAACAGTATGGAGGTTCCTTAAAAAACTAAAAGTAGAATTACCATACAACCCAGCAATCCCACTACTGGGCATATACCCTGAGAAAACCATAATTCAAAAAGAGTCATGTACCACAGTGTTCATTGCACCTCTATTTACAATAGCCAGGACATGGAAACAACCTAAGTGTTCATAGACAGATGAATGGATGAAGAAGAAATGGCACATATATGCAATGGAATATTACTGAGCCATAAAAGGAAATGAAATTGAGTTATTTGTAGTGAGGTGGATGGACCTAGAGTCTGTCATATAGAGTGAAGTAAGTCAGAAAGAGAAAAACAAATACCTTATGCTAACACATATATACGGAATCTAAAAGAAAAAAAAAAGATTCTGAAGAACCTAGGGACAGGACAGGAATAAAGACACAGATGTAGAGAATGGAAATCAAATGGTTTTTAATGACTTGATTTTATGCTTTCAATTAAGGGACTTAATGGGGTTTTCTTTTGAGAATTTTTAGGTTCACAGCAAAAATGAGTGGAAAGTACAGAAAGTTTCATAAACCAGGCACAGAAAAGACAAATACGGTATGATTCCACATATGTGAGCTACTTAGAATAGTCAAAATCATACAAAATCATAAAGTAGAATGGTAGTTTGACAGGGATCAGGGGAGAGGGGAATAGGGAATTATTGTTTAATAGGTATAGAGTTTCAGTTTTGCAAGATGAAAAGATTTCTGGAGATGGATGGTGGTGATGGTTGCACAACAGTTATGAATGTACTTAATGCCACTGAACTGTACACATAAAACAGTTAAGATAGATTTTATGTTATATGCATTTTTCCACAAAAAAAAATTGGAAAAAAAAGTAAGGTGCAGAGTTCCTACATATCTCCTCCTTCCAAAAACATACAGCCTTTACCACCATCAACCAACTTAAGCATCTACTATTTTCAAAAAAGAGACCTTTATATATTTCCTAAGAATCAAATTATTACCACATCTGAAACACCATACTTCTATAAATAAATTATAAAACTTCAATCTCAGTCATTTTTGAGGCTTTTCTTTCACTTTTGAGGGTTTAGGCCTATGTTTCAGAGTGTAAACTGAAATAGCAAGGCATGGTAGATAAATATATTGACCTCAGGTTCAGACCACACAGTTCATTACTGATTCAATTCTGGGTTTTTATTCTCAGGGTCACTCAAGTACTTTGAGCATTAAAAAGAAAAATTAAGACAAAAAGTACTCTCTCCAGGCTCATCAACTCATTTCCTTCAAACTCCCATTTCTGTCCTCCACCATCTGTGGTTTAAACAATTTCATGTCTAATTTATCCAAAAACTTTACTCATTCTCTGAATCCTCTCCATTCCCCCAGATTAGGTGTCTGGAATAAAAGCAGGTTTTTTCAGCTTTTCATTGACTTACCTTCCCTGAAGTAAGAGACACAAATTCAATCCATTGATTAAACTGGACAAAGGTTAAGTTTATTCATGCTCTTGTCTTCAAATGAACAAATCATATTAAGTTTCTGACTGACAAACTCCCAGTCAAATGTTATTTTTCAGAAATCTAATGGTTATGGAGTTATAGAGTAGGTATGCATGCATGTATGTGCTTAGAGACATTTAATAATTTAGGTTAGGCTACTGCTTTTTTGCGGACAGCTTTAAGACACCCACTTATCCTGTAACACAAGCACAAGTCTCTGTAGAAGATGTGATACTCACTTGCCAAGAAATAAACCAGGTGGATCATTGTAGGTGTGTCTTTTTACTTCTGCCCCTTTTCTTACTGAAATCAGAGCCCCACGCTGAAGTTAATTTCTTTTTAAAATTCTGTAAGCCAGCACATACGGATAATACAATGCTACCTGAAATGTATTATGTCACCACCATAACAAACGACCACTTAACCCAGTCTAGTAAGGTTCTGGAAGGCAGTCCAGAGGAGAACAAGCTGGTACTGTACAGGAATTAGTCACGTAGAGAAGAGAATCATCAGAGGAGACTTGCGCCAACGTGTGAATTTATGTGCAAAGTGATTGAGTGTTGCCAAAGTGTAGTGATTATGGCTGAGATTGTTAGAAAATGTGGTTAACAAATTAGGGAAATTATAATAGACATCCTAAAGTCTATACTAAGGTTATGTTACTGAGGTTGTGGAAGTTACTACTTAATAGGTTTAAGGAGTGTCTGTAGACTCTAAAAAAGAAACAACAGGAGTTAGGAAGCTACCACCCTAGTCTAGGTGAAAATAACCTGTCAGAACAAGGAGAGAACTATAAGAAAATCAATTTTTGGAGCAACATGAAATGAATTAAAAAGGGAGGGGGCAAAAAGTGTAGCTTTTAACATAAAGGAAGGAGTCAAAGGTGGTTATAAATAAAGATAATTGTGTGAATAGCCTTGTCAGCGGTCAAAGGAATTCTTAACTAATATTCTTGAATAATAATAACAACAGTAAGTACAAGAACAATAAATAATTGGCTGTGGATTAAAGTGACACAACTGAAGGTGGAAACCAAATACCTTTCATTGCACTAATCTGCAAAGTCATATTGTGTTTCATCAATACTCAGCCATCTCACAAGGAAGAGTGGAGCTATAAGATTATGGCACTATTCAGAGTAATGTTCCTCCATGTTCCATGTGTTGGAAGGATTTGAATGGATGAGAAGCAACACAGAAGAAAGTACTGCTCACAGGGTACAAGGAACAGGGTACAAATAGGGGAAACAAGGCAAAGTTTCCTAAACTCTTGCCTTGTAAATTGTTTTGTACTTTAAGATCACTTATGGTCAAGGAGTTAAGTCCAACATAGTCTGTTCAGCTGAAATGACAATATCTTGAATTTAAGAAGTTGTTAAATTACTATATTCCCTCCACCTCACATTCCTGAGAGAATTCATTCAGGACACAACTGCATGGAGTGTGAAGACCAGTGAAGGCTTCCTCTGCCCCACTGCCCTCTCTTCCAGCACCTGCACAAATGCCAACATTCATGGACACAGCCTTCAGGCAGATGACTCGAAGACTTTTTCTGCAGAATCTGTAACCTCATATTGGGGGATCCCTATAAACGGTCCACCCAGGTCACCCACAGTGAAGTTTACAGTTGAAAGCCTTACCCAGTGCTCAGAAATTCCAAGTTAGCTTTTTTTTTAATTTAATCTTTTTGTTTATTTTTCCAAGTCAGCTTTTTGATATCCCTGTCTTAATCAAAAGCAGAAAGCCAATATTAACTAGACATCTGAGTAAACAGTGTAACATGGAAAATAAGGCCAAACAGATAAAACAATATGGAATGAGAATATGCAGAGAGAAAAATACTACAAAAACAAAAGAAAACCTATAATTTATATCCTCAAATAAATAAAAGATAATAGTGAATCCAGGAATTGAGAGTAAGAAGAAACTTTCTAAAACCAAAAGAGGTATTAGGATTTAAAAACCTGATTGTTAAATAAAAAACATCAAGAGACAGTCTGGAAAATAAAGTTAAGAAAATCTTACAGACAATAAATAAATAGAAAAAATAACACATAGGAAAGAATATACAAAACAACATAGATATCACTTCCAGAATTCTGAAGTACAAATAATAGAATGTCCAGATGGAGGGGGAAGAAAAACAGATGGTAGGAAATAATTAATAAAATTATTAGACTATTTTCCAGAACTGAAGCACAAGAATCACCAAATTGGGAGAGTTCACCCAGCGCCCAGTAAAATAAATTAGAATAGATTCATGCCATGACATATCGTGAAATTTATAAATATTGAAAACAAAGACAATTTTCTACAAGCTTCCAAACAGAAAAATAAAATGTTCAGGCACACAAAATAGATTAAGAATCAGAATTTCTTTTGACTTCTCAATAGCAGTGGGGCAAGCCCAAAGGCCACAAAGCTGCACAGCGTTCTGAAGGGAAAGGACCTTGTGCCGATGTGTTTGTGCTCCTGCTCTCCCCTTCATGCCCTTCTCCTGAGGACACTTAGTCCTCTCCAGAGAGGTCTTTCTGCTTTGGCGGACTCCTGAGAGTTGTAGATAGGGAATGTGAAATTTAGAGGTGAAAAGAATTCAGACCTGTCTCTCTGCCCATACATCTGCTGTACTTTAGTACCTGGTTTACAGCACAGCCCTGCCAGTTTGCCCTACCTGTTACAGGCTTCCAGGTCTTAAGGGCATCCTAATATAGCGACTGCTCCGAAATCATCTCACCTCCCCACTGACAAACTTGTTCTCTTTGTCTAACTCCCATTCATCCTAGGTTTCCTGTGATGTGTCTTCCCATCTAAGAGGCTTCACTTACTCGCTTCCCTTCACTTACCCTCTTCCTTTCCACACTTCCTTACATTACTTTACTTCTGAAGTGTCAATGCACTTTTGTAGAATTCAGTGTTTTTCTCCATAACACCCAAACAAAATTGTGATTATAGGAATACTTATTTGAGTATTTGTTTAATGTCTATGTCTCAATAAATATGGGTTCCAAGAGAGCAAAGATGTCTGTTAGTTCAACGAGTGTCTCCTCAGGGGCTAGCAGATTCCCTGATGAATCTTGATAAGTGAATAAGTGAATGCTTGATATACTAGTTGATACTGTATTGTATGCAAAAAGATCAAAATGTATCATCAAATGGTATTACATTGTGAAATGTTTTTAAAAGATGCACACATGCACACACAAACATATATCATTTAAAAAGCAATATTCAGCAAAAATGATTCTTTTAAAATTCCATAAATTGGGCACAGATTTTTAACCTCTGAGAAATATTATATGAGAACATTTGGCATATGAAAGACTGTGCACGTCTTCATCTTTTATGTACCATGGGTCATTAAAATGTATGGTTGGTAGGTTAGAGTAGTAAAATATCCAATTTTGAAATATAATAAATTGATTAAATAAGGCTGACAAAAATGTGACATAACTAAAGAAATATCACAATGTATATTACATATCAAAATGTTCGTCCTTGATCTCCATTTAGTCTGAGAACTTTAGATGTAAGATCCTTTTAATAATTTAATAGCTGTATTCTTATGAAAAAGCATTATATTTATTTAAAACTTTGATCTATAACAAATAGGCTATTCTTAAACTTAAGTTTTCTTTTATTGGTGATGTAAGTCATTGAAAAGTTTTCCAATGATTAATTTTAACTTGAATCAATAACTTAAAGATTTATATTTGTTGTTCCAGTCCTCAACAAACAGAACAGTTAGTAACATAAGAATATATTAAGAAATTGTAGCCACAGGAAAAAGGAATGACAGTGAGCATAGTATAACACTTTCCTAGTGTTAACTGAGACCCTTAATTACATCATCTAAGAGATGCAAAAGACATTGATGAAATAATTTAATTTTTGTACTGTACAAAGTGTTGCCATTTTATGCAGCAGAAAATTGCTGAAATATTTAATAATAAGAAAGGTGTATATGAAAAATAAATTGATTTTATTTGCTTAGAATAAATATAAGAAAACTACGTTTCCATGTATTAAGTTGGAACAGGGTACAGAAGTCATAATGAAGTCCTAAGATACATATTGTTGGTAACATTGGCATACCTATAACTTGAAATTATATGATAAATATTGGTAATATGAGAAGCTTTTTTTTTTCCTCTTTTCCACAAGTCCTCAGGCAGATGGTTGTCTTTCTTTTTTCTACTGCCTTGAGTTGATGGGTGGAAGTTTGGAGCTTTTTTGGTTTTTTTTTAACATGCAGAAAAGCAACTTAAGTAGCTAGTCTGTCCGCAGGGTTATGGCTTCTAGTTTCCAATGTTCTGAGGTGTATATTAGTCGCTTCTTTCCTTGCAATGTTGATGCTCAGCCTCTAACTTCTATCTTCATGTGGAACTCTGTTGGGTTCACTACCATCAGCTTGTATTTCATCTGAAATTTTATATATTTATATCTAGAGGTTGCTTGTTGATAACAACGTAGTTTACCATTTTGCAAGACGATCCTAGAATTTAAATATTTTTATCATTATACCAATACATCCTAATATCAACTGCCAATAATCTTCTGTGTTGGTTCCAGAACACATGTTGAAATATTTTTGCCAGTATAAAAGACAACTGTCTTTTTTACATTTAAAATTAAAAATTGAAAGGCAATTTAGAAAGCTAAAACTTTATTGTCTTATGTTATTTCAAAAAATGAGACATATTTGACATCATGAAAATAATATAATGGTTAATTGATTAATTACTGTTGGCTAATTAGAAAAGAATAGAAACAGATATAGAGAATGTATTATGTATTTTATTGAAGCAAGGCCAAACGATGTCATAGAATGCTATAATAGTAAGCATTACACTGTCATATAAATAGAGAAACTGGATGAAAACTTTGCAATATAAAAAGTACATATACATATTTTAAACTCAGAATCATCATTATAGTAGTGTGTATCATACATACACTGAAAATTATTATTTAGTTTTAGAAAAATAATATCTATTAAGTTAAATCAAAATATGATACTGGTTTTATAGTTTGGTAGTATTTAATTTATAATACTCTTTATGTTTTATAAATGTAAAGAAGCTATTAATATATAAAGTTTATAACTAGTTATGGATATATATTGATAAAATAATTAAGTGAACATTTGTAATTTGCAAAGTCCCCTCTTTAATACTTTAAATATGAAGTAATATTCACATTTAACTTTCAGTTTGAGAAAACCCACCTAGAGAACATTTAGAATTGGATAATCTCAGGTATAATGTGAGAATAGAAGGATTCATACACTACATATGTTATAATCTCAGATAGTAGTAAATAGTAGATGGATTAAAGGTGAAAAATAAGAGTCTGAATCTACAATGTTATCTATTTTAGTTTTATTTGCACAGGTCATCAGCTTAATCAGGGGAAAACATTTTTCATATCCTGCCTACATCCTTCTTCCAGGGTCCAGACTACAGATTTTCCTAGGTCTTACAATGGCATTACATCCAAATAAACCCAGTGTAAAGTCAAAACATCATAAGTCAAAAATGCATTTAACACACCTAACATATTGAAGATAAGAGTCTAGCCCAACTTACCTTAAACATGCTCAGAACACTTCCATTAGCCTATAGTTGGGTAAAAGCATCTAACGCAAATCGTATTTTATAATAAACTGTAGAACATCTCATGTAATTTATTGAATAAGGTACTGAAAGTGTAAAACAGAATTGCTGTCTGGGTCGAGGATGGTTTGTGAGAGCGCGGGTTGTTTACCCCCATGACCACGTGGCTGATAGGGGGCCACAGCTGCTGCCACTGCCCAGCATCAGGAGAGGATTATATTGTATGTCACTAGTCCAGGAAAAGATCAAAATTCAACGTGTGGTTTCTACTCAATGCTTGTTGCTTTCACACAATCCTAAAGTCAAAAAAATCATAAGTCGAACCATTGTAAGTAGAGACCATCTGTAATACTACAATTTATACTGCATATCAGGTTAATTATTTGTGAATTAATCTTCACATGGGTTTAAGGACAATTTCTACAGTTGTTTCATGAAAACATGTGTTACAGGTTTCAGGTTAAATTTTAGAATACTGTATATAACTTAAGGACTGACTGCATGTAAAGATTCCATATTATGGTAGATTCTCTCTAGATCCTTCTGTCAGGGTGGCATGACAGAGAATGTATGCTTACACTAAATGTGTCCATATACATATATATACTGTTACCTACCATATGATCCAGCAATCCCACTCCTGGGCATATATTTGAAGAAAACCATCATTTGAAAAGATACATGCACCCCTATGTTCATAGCAGCACTATTCACAATAGCCAATACATGGAAGCAACTTAAATGTCCATCAACAGAGGAGTGGTTAAAGAAGGCTGGTACATATATACAGTGGAATATTATTCAGCAATAAAAAAGAATGAAATAATTCCATCTGCAGCAACATGGATGGACCTAGAGATTATCATACTAAGTGAAGTAAGTCAGACAAGGACAAATATCATATGATATCACTTATATGTGGAATCTTAAAAAATGATACAAACAAACATTTACAAAACAGAAATGGACTCACAGACATAGAAAGCAAACTTATGGTTAACAAAGGGGAAATGTCAAGGGGAGAGATAAATTAGGAATTTGGAATTAACATATATACACTACAATATATAAATGGATAAACAACAAGGACCTACTGTATAGCACAGGCAACCATGCTCAATGTTCTGTAATAATCTAAATGGGAAAAGAATCTGAAAAAGACACCTGAGAAACAGCAGATGCAGGAAGGGCTCTATGACATACCCTTTTCTACCTAAAAGTAGGCCATAAAATTTCCCATGAGAAAGTCAGAGTCCCTATAACAGGAAGACGATATCCTTATCACTGGAGACTGGGAATCAACGCTGAAATGGGTCTGTACAAAGAAACTAAAATAGCCCTTATTTCCCGGCACTGTCCCCCTTACATCTCCTAGTCACTTCTCCATAATTTATTGCTCCTGGCCCAATCCTTTTGTCTTAAAACATTTCTTCACAAATATATTGTTCCTTTGTCTAAAATATGTAAAAGTCTTCTGCTTCTCTGGTTGCTTCCTCAAGACTTCATTTTTCATGAAAGCACCCATGTACAAATAAAATGTTAATAAAACTTGTATGCTTTCCTTCTGTCAATCGGTTTTTTATAACTCAGCCAGAGAACCTAAGAGGGTAGAGGAGAATGTTCCTCCCCTTATAGGGTATTCATTCTCCATGATACATAATAATGAGTTGCCACAAAAGTTATATAGTATAGCTACTCCCCATATCAGGACACAAAATTCAGTGAAGGAGAATTAGAACAGAGAAAAATTACCTAGTTCAAAGTGAAAAAAAAAATTAATTTTGAAGTTTATTCCTCTGACAGAGAATAAAAAGTAAAAGCAAAAAGGACCCTAGTGTAAAGGCCATAGTCCAATGGAGCAACAGCATGAAAAAACACACAGGTAATACATTTCTAAGTGCCAATCTCTACATCTAGACTGTATCAGTCAAATCAAAAATATTTTAATATTTTATATTCTATAATGTATGTTCTATAAATATATCTTACATGAATTTTACTTTATAGAATATTTTGTATATCCTAGGTTCATTGCCCAGCTCTTCTTCCCCAAGTTATTTTAAGATTATCTATGTTTATCACCTGTGCTAAATAGGATAGATGAAAAAATAAAAGTTTATGTTTGCCTGTGAAAAGGATCAAAATATACCACCCCAAAATACGTCTCTTGGGCATATTGGTTACCTTGAGATAGTCATTTTTAATAAACTGCAAAGACAAGAGAAATTCTGAAAACTGAGTAGAAGTTATCCTTTGTAAGAGACATTTGCATTTTTAAGGTAAATCTCCATTTGTAGGGTGACGCCCTCTCTCTACTAGGAAGACAAGGATGACTCTAAAGCTCTAGAAACACTTACAGTGAAGACAAGAACTTAAATCTGCAAAACGATCTTAGTCTTGTTTACTGTGCTTTTCCTGGTCACCCCCCAAAACTGGCCCAGCATCTTTTTATTTTCTGTCTTTAGCTGGAGATGGTATTTAAGGTGGTAACTTGGGTCATTTCAGGGAGTTACTCAGTTTTCTGGGGTCTCCCCCATGTATACAGGAGGTGCACATGTTATTAAACTTCTGTTTGTTTTAATCTGTCTTTTATTAAAGGGGGGGGTGTCTCAGCTAGGGACCTAGAAGGAGAGATGGGAATTTATCTTTCCTCCCCTGCACTTGCTTATTTACTTATTTTTTTCTTCGTTTTACCATTTGGGGATCAAAGCAGATAGGGAAACAAGAGTGTCTGTGCAAGCTAGGTACCAGCAGCAGGGAAATAATGTAGAAGTTCCCCGACACTCAGGGGTTGTGAAACCAAGTAGGACCCTGTGGGGCGCCTGGGCACAGAAGCCCTCCACGCCCCCACCCCATTTCTTGTTTGTAGGTCAAGAGATACACCTAACAATATCTTTGAGCTCTTCTGCAGAACTAAAATTCCTAAAAAATGGAAGGTGCTAACTACTTGTTGAAGCATTCTTCAGAGAAGATCAGGAGACCATCTGAGGACAGATTAAAGGAATGCAGGTCCTGCACACACCCTGATCCTTATTAATCATCCTACTTTGAACGATTGCTATAAAACTCCTCACCAAATTCCCCCGGGTGGGGACACACAGTTTTCAAGGGCAGGAGCCCACGGTGACCCCCTTTGCCTGGCAAAGCAATAAAGCTATTCTTTTCTACTTCACCCAAAACTCTGTCTCTGAGATTCAAATGGGCACTGGTGCACAGAGGTCAAGTTTTTGGCGTCAGTCAAATTGTAGAATTGAGGGCAGTCCTATCTTTCCATGGTGTTTCTCTCGGATGATGATTTCATTTGTACATTAGAAGAACTTTAGTCTCTCTTTCATGGAGATATTTGTTGTTGCTGTTAAAATAATCTGGTAAAGACTGAAGGCTTCTGATTAATCAAAGGATGTCAACTGTTACAGTGTTTTCCAAAGCCAAATATTATATGTAGAGCTGGACTCTTTTCCTCCTAGAATCCACCCAGAGTCAAACAACAAAATTGTTAGTTTTTAGATCCCCTTTATATGAGGAAGAATTCTATCCACATTTCTTTCCCCTTTCCTAATTCCATAAACTATTGATGAGGCATGAAGAAATCCTGGGGCAGGATGGAGCAACACTCTTAAGTTTGGAATCAGAGAAAACTAAGAACAAAAAAATAGAATTCTGAGAGGAGGCCTCGGAGAGGAGTAACAGAGAGAGAGACAGGCAGACGGAGACAGACACAGAGAGTTAAAGACATTTTAAAACTGCATAACACTTTCATATTATAATTCTAAATTAAAATTTTGCTAATGCTCTTTTCCTATTCTATCAAGGCTACCAAAATCACCTATTTATATGGATAAAATAATTTTTACACATATTTACACATAAAGTATATAACCCAGGCTTACCAATGGTTTTTTTTATAGATTCATCATGTATTTCTTTCTGTACACTATAAGCCATATTTCAAATTCCTGTGTCAGAATTAGGTATAAACCAGTCTAGTTTGTTCATTCATTACCTTATTTTTCAAATGACATTTCTAAATTTTATGATCTCCATCTTTGCCTGGTCATTTTTGAACTTTGAGTCATGTCATTAATTTTGTATCCATTAATCACTGTCCTTCTCTCACCTCCTCCTATTAAATGACTTCAGAAGCTACAAAACTTTAAAAAGATTGTTAAATAACATAGAATTCTGGTGAGAACATTCACATAATGTATGTTGTTAAATTAATTAAACAAGGAGACCTTTAGACTGAGGTGGCTTTAATGCCATGGCAGCTTACATAAAAAAAGAAAAATCTAAGTCTGAAAATTCCTTAAAGTTATGAAATCAGAATGCAAAGGGCAACCAATCACAAACAGCCAACTAGGCTTTAATCTAGAGCCAATCAAATAATTTACTTTTTTTGTTTCCACATTTTCTCTATATAATTATTTCCCTTGGCTTGCTGTGGCTGAGCATTCTGAATCAATTTTTACTTAAATAAACCCTCACAATTTTTAATATTCCACTGTTTATCTTTTAAACAATGTGTCCCATTTGTTTCTGTGGTGACCTAGCTGGAAAACACAGAGTTGGTATAAAGATTATTTTAAGCTGAAGACATTTGAAATTCAACAGAAACAGAAAGAAATCTTCTCTAAGCTTCCCTTGAATGACTAAAATCAGCAATTTCAGGGAAAGGAGGCTGCCATAAATTCTCTTTTCAAGGTGGGTCTACTTGCCCAAGGAAGAACAAGAGTAAACCTACCAGAAATCCGTCAAGAAAATCGGAAGACCACTCACACCTGTGTAGAGAAACAGTATAAAGACTTTTTCTCCCCTGCCTTCTAAAAACCCATGTGTCTTTTCTAAAGAAGCATCTCTGTTCTTCCTATAAGAGCCTTTTTCCCCTCCTTCCCTTTTCCCTACTACCTTAGGTATTTAGACTTCGAACTTGAATTATTTAACCAGCCAGCTACTTCTTTTGTTGGCTCCAGGGCACATAACATGCATATATATAAACTTTCTTCTCCTGCTAATCTCTCTTTTATCAATTTAATTTGCAGGCCCCAGGTACTGAAGTAAGAGGCAGAAGAAATATTTTCCTCTTTCCATTTCAAAGCAGTACTACTATGATTTTATGCTACTCTCATAAAAGACCCTGTGTTTTTTTTAAGTGATTTTTCTATTACAGAATATTTGTTGGATTTCAGAAATTTCAATGAAATCAGATTGTTAGTTCAAATTAGTTAGTTGTATATGTTTTGGAATATTGCAATTATAACTGAATCGTATCATAATAATTTTGAAGAACACCTGAGAAGATCAAGTAATTCAAATAACTAGGATCTATCCTTTAATCTTTGATTCTTTTTTTCATTCTAAACTTAAAATACTACTAATTGAAAATTCACAACACTAAGTAAAAAGAAAAAAATTATAGCTGACTATGAATCATGTTAGCATATCTTCTGTGGCATCCTCAAAGAAGACAGCCATGAGTCCTTTCACCTGTTTGCTGGTTAGTGTTTACTATGCACGTCTGCAAACGAGAGCAAGTATGTGGACTGTGCTATTTACATAAAGTTTTAACCAATCTTTGAATTTTGAACTCTGCATTTGATGGAACCCTTAGTGTGGAACCAATATTTCAGAACCTAGCACAAACAAGGTTTTCAAATAAATAACTACGAAATAAAAATCTCCCTTTGTTCTACCAAGTTCATATAGAGTCACCCTCAATACACAAAAACGTTCTTTATTAAAATGATACATTTTAAATCCCCCATATATTGTATACACTTGCAAGAAGAGTATTTTTAAGAAGATGGTTTTGAATTTTTAAGAAATAAATCAAAACAAAACATTCACAGCTAGTTTCCTCATTTGCAGGGTTCTTTATTGTGCATAATGCTTGCAAAACTGAAATACTACAGTAGCCTGGTTCCTCCTTAGATAATTTAAGTCCGCTCTTATACATTTCCAATTTAAAAAGACTCAAACACTTGAAAGTAACAAATCAGGATAAATGCTTGAACACTCATATAAACAAAATCATAGTAAAATATGGGATTTATTTAAACCATATTCTTCTATGAACTGTCCGTTTCTAATGTCTGACCTTTAAGTGAGGAATTGATGTCATTTGGTAGAAAGAATTCCTTAGATTTACATTTTACAACTACTGTTGTTTTCAACATAATGTGCATACTTGTTATGAGCAATGAATGGCCTTGCCTAAGTATTAACATGATATTATGCTATGTTGAACAAATTCCAAAAGCATTTTTCCTGCCCATGCCTGACACGTGTCTAATGGTAAAATATACTGAGAAGTGATTTAAATAATTTCTAAACCTACCAAAACACTTTGGAAATTGGTCGTCATAGAGATATTATGAGAGTACTTGTATTTACTATATATCTCCATGAATTCTGAATTTTATACAGCTTTGTATTACTGGCAAAAAGGATTTCAGAATAGATAATAAAGAATAATTGTAAGTAATATCCTTTTTCTCTATTTTCATTTAAACTTTATGAATGTCAAATACTAAGTATTCACACTTGCAGTGATTTGGGCCCCTGTGGAATTCTAATGTGACCCTGGACTATGGTAGCTGTGAATAAAGACACCACATTGAAGGTGGTCTTCATTGTAATTTGAAGACTATCTCTGAGCATGTGTTCTGGATTGGCAGTCATCTAACTGAGGTGGAAAATTTCAAGTCAGATTTCACCTCTAGAAGAAAATGACATCTTCACACTTCAGCTCACTGATATTTGTTTTTGATTATTTAATTAACAACCAATTTATTAAATTCTCTGTTAGATTCTACAGAGCTTCACAGCAGCTCCTTAAACATAGTTGACAAATTACATGTAGATTGTTACAGTTTTCTTCTCAAAACCACATAGGAGAGTCAAGCTACATTATGAGGAATTATATGCAGAATACAAAGTTTTAGCTAAAATTCTAAGGAGTAGCTGTTTGTTATTTACCTCGGGAAATCTCAGGCTCTTGCATGTAGTAAAGCAGGCAAATTAATAACATCAAAGGTTAACTATTTTAAACACCTTCTGTGGTTTTTCTTTTTCTGCTTCTATAGGAAATCACCTGCCAGATTTTTGGTCCATTTATTGTGCTCTTCTATGAAAACAGGTAATATTTAATTTTTAAGGTTTACATTATTCTTACTCTATAAATATTAATAGCTTCCTGTGTTTGCCTTCTAGGATGCAGCATGACAATATTAGAAATTTTCAAAACATGATTTTTGACTTCTAGTTATAACTGTTATATTTTGGAATAAAATACTTCCTAAACACATATGGTCACAATTCTTTAGAATTTTTTTTCCTGAGCTCCAAGAAAAACAATAATTTCTTTGTAACAAATAAAACCCTCTTTAATTGTTGGTTCACCATTATTTTGCTTCATTTTATTCTAGAGCAGGATAACGTTTATTTAAGAAGAAAATATTGAGTTGATATAAAACTGTTAAAATGTCTTCTAAAACAGTATTATAACTAAAGGAGAACTGATTATTAGTAAACATACATTAATTTTTTGAATATTTTTTGTAAAACACGTGTTATTCATGAGAATTTTGAATTTTACATTATACCTTAATCCTTCATAGAAACAACACAAATAGTCTGCTTCCAGATACCCTCAAATAATTAGCAAAAGAGAACAGAAGGAAAGAAAAGAAAAAGGACAAGGAAAGGAAAGAAATTAAAGGAAGGACAAAAAAGAAAAAGAGAACCCTTAAGGAGAGGAAGGTAAAAAGCAGGATGGTTCTACATCTAAGTAAAAGAAAAAAAAAGGTTTGATTACAGAAAGTAACTTTGTAAGTTGTTGATTTGTTAAATGATGTGTAGATATGAGACAACCACAGCATGCAGTTATAACAGACAAGACACAACAGACAAAAAACATGTTCACACTAATATTTGGGAATCATAGTTTGTGCTAAGTCAACATTTCTTTTTAAAAATCATTAATTATTGGAAGCAGTGGGTTTAAAAAGCCTCCTGATTTAAGTGTCTATTCTGAAAAACAATGTTAAAGAAATACCTTCTTCCAGACAAATCTTAATAAAGAGAATATTTTATGCTCAAAATAAGGAATTTTCCCAAGAAACAGTTTGCCTTTAAACATTTTCTATGCTTATGGATGTTTCAAGAAAAAAAAAATGTTTCTTTCTTTGTTGTTTGTTTGTTTTAAATATACTGTAGTTGATAAGAACAAGTGTTTGGTGTATTTCTGATTTTTAAAAATACCCTGATTTCTCTCTTATTAATTTTGCAACTATGGTAATTAGTTTATTACCCTGAACATCAGTATTCTCATCTGTTTTCTCATATTTTTTTTAAGTTGAATATATGATACAAACAATGTTTAGTGTCTGGTACAAATGTTACACAAAATAAGTTAAGGGAGAAATATACCCTACTTATTAGTTAAGTGGAGAAAGTGAAATACAAGTGTAAAATGTAAATGCATCCTTTTTGAGAACGTGTCATCCTTACCTTTGAAATATGTTATATTGCCTCTAAAAGAGACATGAACACAAATAGTTGAAAAGCAGTGTATTTATAAATCAAATATTTACATTATCTCATATATGTAGCACCACACATTCCTTATATGGAGAAATATAAAAGAAAATATGTGATTTTTCTCAGAGAAGGAATTTAGAGCAGAAATTTCCCACTGAATATTTGAACTAGCCATTTGGGAAAAAGGATATTAAAAAATAGGTAATCCGGGGTTTACAAGGGCCCTCTGAGACATTCTATGACAACCATTCATTTGATATTTTAATCTCCTCAAAATCATCTTAGCCGAGAAGCCATTCCATCTATGTTTGAACACCTGTTGGGACAAGCATCACCACATACTGCCTGCCAAGACTGTCCCCAAATCCCCATTATTTAAAGGTAATATTTAGCTCATATGGAGCCAAATACATTTACTTTAGCCTCGACTTATTAATCCTTGTGGACATAAAAGAGAGAAAAAATGCCTCTTGTCATAACAGACTTTAAATAAGCAAAGATGATTATTATGCTTCCCACTAACACCCATAACAATGTGTACACACACACGCACAAGACTTGCTCTTCTTCCAGTGAAATACGTAAGGACCAGAAACTTATGAGTTGACTGTGAAACTTTTTACCAAGGGCATCCTCTGTACAAGTTCCAAGGTGGGGCAGGGGTAGGGGACTTTATTGCTTGGAAGTGTAGACCCACTTATATATGGAAAAAATACTCCATGTTGAGTTCTTGTAGAGTGCAGTTATCAATATGTCTATTCTGTCATATGACTTATTAATATGGATAAGTAAGTTTAATTCATATATTTTTTCTGACACTTTAATGTTCTGTTTCTCTTCCCTCCTCTTCTCAAGTTGTTTTTTCTAGGCAAGTGTTGGAACTAACTATTTTAACTGGTTTTACTAAAACTCTTTGCCAAGATGTTGACAGGATTGAGATTACAAAATATTTACCTAGTTTTCTGTCAGAATTTTGTGATATACACAAATTTGTCAAGCACTTCTTCTGCAAGCTAAAAAGATACAGTAATACAGAGTCACAGACATCTAAATACAATTCATTTTACTTTTACTTTGAAAGGAATGCATTTATAAGAAATTATTTTAATGTATTTGGGTCATATTTATTATTGAGAGAGTTGGACCAAAGCCGTAAATATAGAAGATGTGTAGTTGAATAACACAGTTAGTCCTCTCAAGATACTCAGCCCCTAGGAGACAAAAGAATAACATTTACACAGAAGACATATTTCAAAGTATCAAAATAGCACATGGTTGAAGACATAAAGAGGAACATCTGACACAGGACACTGTCGATAGAGACATTGGTAAAGTAGAATAAGCCGTGGAAGTTTGAGAAAACGATTGTTACATCTTATGAATATCTTCTCTCTAATAACAAAGGCTACCTTAGAGCAGTGGTGCGTCACTCAATTGGAATATAGAGTAAAATGATAACAAGTAAGATTATGTTAATAGTCTATAGAGCAGTGTGTTCAAAAGGCAGAGAATAAGACCAAAACAATAGATTTCCATCCCCAAAGAAATTAACAATCAACAAAAGACTAACCAATGATATTTGTTTGTGATTTTCAGCATTTAGGGGCAGGTAAAAATTAAGATCAAGGCTATATAAGTGAAGGCAGAAATCTGTCGATAGAATCACATAAAATAATTAGGTTGTAGAAGGATAAACCACAGAATTTAAGGAGCACATAATGATCAAAATGTCAATTTAAGTATTTCATTTTAGAAGAAATCAAGTTATTGTACTTCCCACTCATTAAAAAGGAAAATACAGTGACACAAAGTATTCCTCAAGGTATAAAATGACCTCTTCCTCTATTTCACTGAATCTAAAATACACCCAAGTGTATGACAATGTCACACCTTTATTTCTAGCGCAAATAAGAAAGATAACACCTGTTATTATAGATGTAATGTAAGATGACATAGGGAAATAGAAGAGGATAACTTAGTCTCAGGATGAGTAAGGACTTCTTGTTGTGGGATTGATTCATGAGCCCAATCTCATAAAACAAAACACAAACAAATAGGGGGAATGAATAAGGAATGGGAGGTGATGTTAATAAGTACAGAGGAAATGAGGGAGGATTAGAGGAAATGAAGGGGATGGTGTATGCTTAAAAAACTGCAAATAGTTTTTTACTCATTCAGGATAGCTTTAATGTGGAGAGAGAGAGAGAGAGAGAGAGAGAGAGACTATTAGCTGAATAGGCTGGTGGGGACCAGACTCCTGTGTTCCAGGCTAAGACATATGAACTGGATTTGATGGAAATTCAGGGAAAATATGTGACTAAAAAATAGGAAGAGTTGCATTAATGTGGAAGATGTTTTGAGTAGGGAAGAGTGAAATAAAAGACTGTTTTCCACTATGACAATAGTCCAGATGGAGATCACAAGGACCTCAGGCAAGATCACGGTAGTAGGAATAAAGGGGTTAAGAATAGATTTTAAAAACACTAAGAATTTACACTCACAGAGTCTATTCTATATTTAGCAAGTTTATCTTGACTATATCGATAACATTTTCCAGGATTGTAAGAGATCCTTTGCAGTTTGGAAATACCTTAATTGATTTTGAATAGCAATGAGTTTGGATTTAGGAAGAAAAGAGTAATGAGAATAATACAGATTTATGAACTATAATGTTTTGAAATACAATACTGCAGTTAAAACTGAAGTTTCACTAGGGTACATTACATATCCTTCAAGACAAAATTTTTTTAAAATATTTAATTCACATAATATTACATTATTTAATTTTTCAGGAATCTGGTGTCCAGATTGAACTAAAGGAAAAAAGCAAAGCTTCATCTTATGGGGAAGGCATCTGTCCGGTGAGAAACAGATTTTTTCCACCCTGTACAAAAACTCTCTCAGGCTGGAATATTGAGCAGAAAGTTTTCTAAAAGGCACAAAATTTTAAACCTGGTTTAAGAAAGAGGCCATTAAAACAGAATATTAGAAATAAAACGGGTTTCCCTGGTGGCGCAGTGGTTGAGAGTCCGCCTGCCGATGCAGGGGACACGGGTTCGTTCCCCAGTCCGGGAAGATCCCACATGCCGTGGAGCGGCTGGGCCCGTGAGCCATGGCTGTTGAGCCTGCGCGTCTGGAGGCTGTGCTCCACAACGGGAGAGGCCACAACAGTGAGAGGCCCGCGTACCGCAAAAAAATAAATAAATAAAATAAAAGAAAAAGAAATAAAACCCCCATGTTAAAGCATTCAAATAATCAAAAAATAGCTTCTGAAGTGCAAATAGAATAATATGATTGCAATAGATTATTGGAAATTAATTTATATTCTAAGCAACTCTGACTGTATCAGTTATATTTGAACAATGAAATTGAAGTGAATCATGTAGAAGTTAAAGTTGATACCTGGTATAGATTCTATTTCATTTGTGTACTCTATGTAAGAAATGTAATTACATAAAAGGGAGCTGGTTCATTATTAAGAAATGACTTTTCCATCTGGGCCTGTGAATTATTTTACTAGGAAACAATAAAACTTTCGTACTAATGCATGTGTCAATTACTGCCATAATATCATAATAGAAATGGCAGATATTAAATGCTTATTTACTTTTTATCTTCTTTGATATAAAATGACTCAGACTGGAGATTTCATGAGATAAATAGAGAGGTGTTCTTAAATCAGATAGCAGATTGTCAATCACTTCTGATAATGTAGTTTCACATTGAACCATATGAATTGCTATTCTTATTTATTTATTTATTTATTTTGTGGTACGTGGGCCTCTCACTGTTGTGGCCTCTCCTGTTGCGGAGCACAGGCTCCGGACGCGCAGGCTCAGCAGCCATGGCTCACGGGCCTAGCTGCTCCGTGGCATGTGGGATCTTCCCGGACCAAGGCACGAACCCATGTCCCCTGCATCAGCAGGTGGACTCTCAACCAGTGCGCCAACAGGGAAGCCCTGAATTGCTATTTTTAATAGGTCATAAACTATGAAATATCATACTTCATATAGTTCTACTTTAAAATATGAGAAATTAATTTTACAAATCCCATATTAAAGTATTCCTGAACTACTTTTTAAGGGTTCTAGCATATTTCATATAGTATTGGATGACTTAAGTTTTACCTATTAATTATATTCACAACTCCCCTCTCTAACAAACCCAGAGAACCATCCTCATACATGAATAACTATTAGGTGGCAGTCAGTACACATGGAATAAGAATTGTGATTGCCTCAACATTCTTAGGGAAAACATTTAAATCAATAATATGGGTTTCCTCTTTGAAAACTATAAATTTCCTGAGTTTAAATATGAGAACAAAAAGGCATCACAGTCTATCAATTGACATGAATGATGCAAAAAACCCAGATATAAACTGCACATCTCAGATTTTAAAAAAACCCTGAACAGTAATATAAACACTGATTTATGTCTCAGAAATGCTAACATCATTCCTTCAACTGTTTGTTAAATATTCTTTTTTTTTTTTTTTTTTTTGCGGTATGTGGGCCTTGCGCTGTTGTGGCCTCTCTCATTGCGGAGCACAGGCTCTGGACGCGCAGGCTCAACAGCCATGGCTCACGGGCCCAGCCGCTCTGCGGCATGTGGGATCTTCCTGGACCGGGGCATGAACCCGTGTCCCCTGCATCAGCAGGCGGGCTCTCAACCACTGCGCCACCAGGGAAGCCCAAATATTCTTGAAGTCATTCTCTCACCGTTACCTTATCCAATCCATTATCTAGTTGATGATATTTTCTAATTATCTAAATCATCTTTCTATACTATCTTCCATCACTAGTTGCTACATCAAGTCAGTTACTATGGTGTACAGCCTCCAAGGTGGTCCTCAGTGATCCCTGCCGGCCAGTGTTCACTCACTCGTATAATTCCTCTTGTCTGCCCCCCACCCATCCCTTCCTGACTGAGGGAGGAAGCTGTGACTTGCTTCTTAAGGACAGAATGTGGGGAAGCAACCTGTGTCAATCAACAGGTGAATGGATAAAGAAGATGTGATACACACACACACACACACACACACAAATGTACAATGGAATATTACTCAGCCATAAAAAAATGAAATGCCATCTGCAGCAACATGAATAGACCTAGAGATGATCATACTAAGTGAAGTAAGTCAGACACAGAAAGACAAATATATGATATCACTTATATGTGGAATCTAAAAAGATGATGCAAATGAACTTATTTACAAAGCAGAAACAGACTCACAGACATAGAAAACAAACGTGTTACCAAAGAGTAGAAAAGGGCAGCGAGGGATAAATTAGGAGTGTGGGATTAACATATACACACTACTATATATAAAATAGATAATCAACAAGGATCTACTGTATAGCTCAAAGAACTACATTCAATATCTTATACTTCAGTTTCTTCACTAGCAATGAGGAATTCTTCATTAGCAATGTAAATAATATTTTATGTTATATTTATATATGACCTATAAGTTTATATTGAAGATTAAATGAGTTTATGCTTGGAAAGCACTTAGTTTTATGCTTATTACAGAGTAAATATTCAAAAACATTTTAAAAAGTGTTCAAAAAATATAATTCAGTACAATGCAAAGTACTCCCACTTAGTCCCATAGTTTTAGGAGACTTAGAGCACTGAGGAGGGACCTTCCCTTCAATTCTGATAAAAGAGTGGGGGGTAGGATTTGAACTGCTTGTGTTGTATTGAGATCCAAGTTCTACCACTGAACAATCAGAGAAAGGCAGGGGCCAAACTGGAATCACTAAATGATTACTTCTGTGAATTTTATCTTCATGCACATTCATCTCAAGTGGAAAATCGCAGACCATGAACAGATTCTCCTTTGGAATAAAGATGGGAAAATACATCTAATCATGAAGGACTCTCTTTGATAGTCTTTGTATAGAGTGATTAATTCAAAATAGGTATAAGGGCTAGTAAAGGAAAAATGGAGTAAAGTGGTTCTCCTATATAAACATCTAAATTTATTGGTATAGGACCTAGGTGTGAGTAGTATTTTAATGTTTACAAGGTGATTTTAAGGTGAAGTTAGTTTTCAAAAGTTTGCATGAGTCTAGTTAACACCGAGGAACCTTTAGAACAGAAGAAAAATGTCTTTGAGATATATGAGAATTACAAATTCATTCAACACTAAGTTTCCAAGATTCAAACTATCAAGATAGCCAATCTTCCCTGGAAATAGACAACCATCTTTTTTTGTTTTCATTGGTGATTATTATGGCTATCTTCATTTTATTCACTCACAGAAGCACAATTATAAAGTCCTAAAGTTATAAAGTCTCAGTCATAAGTGAACCCATCATTCCTTTACAGTGGACCACAATTCACCAAAACAGAATTAGGCAGATCAGAATGTTCCTTTGATATAATATTCTTTATTAACCTGTATCTTAATTATGGATTGAGAATCCATAGAGTTTATACATCTGTTTACATTACCACAAAGAACTACCATAAAATTCTATGTTATTTTGATGTTCTCATAAAAATGCAGAATCCATTAATCACTCATGTTATTGTGCTGACAGTATCGAAATGAAACTAATAGTGTTGGCCTTTCGACTTTCACTTAAGTTGTAAACGTCCAAAGGCAACCTACTGTGCCTGTTTAATGTAGTCTGTGTATAACACTCATTGAAAATAATGGTTAATGAGTTTTTATTAACAATACACAAATCATGATAATTTGCTAGAAATAAATTATATTATTCATGTCTCATTTAAGTAAATTAGAATACCAAATATTCAAATATATATTTATATGCATACACTCTATCCTGTGAATCTATTGATTATAAAATGTTAATGTTCTCTAAAGTGTTAAAATAACCTTCAATAATAAAAAGAAAAAAACTTTTAGTGGACACTTATGGCTATTCAGAGATACTTATTTGTTTTTTCTCAATCACATGAAGCTGATTGATATGTTTATTTTCATACAAAAGATGTGTCACTCATTTTATTTATTATTCACACTCTCAGAACATTTTAAATTTCAACAATGCCCTATTCTATCTGTGTGTCTATTTATCTATCATCTATCCATCCATATTCTACCTATCTATGCATTTGAAGGTAAGCCAAAGATGTTATGAACTTTACATCTGAATATTTCAGCATGAATCTCCTAAGGACAGACTTCTATATAATACAGCATTATTGTAACACTATATAAAATTGTTATTAATTTAATAATATCATGTAATTGTATAGTCCCTACTTGTTTTCCAATTTATCCATGATTTTTTTTTGATCTAGGAACTAATCAACCTTTATACCTTGCATTTGTTTGTATGACTTCTTAGGTTTTTTATTTATTTCCTGTAGAAGAGCATCACTGAATTTCAGTATGTGTTTCGAAGAGTAGAGTATATGCCACTTGTCTTCTAGAATATTTTACATCCATATTTGCCTACTGTTTCTCATAATTAAATTTACTTTTTTAGATAATATTACTATGCAGGTGATGTTGTGCATCATATTAGGAGATACATGATATCTGTTTGTTTGTAATGACTGATGATTTTGCTTTATCTCTTTTTTTTAAACTTTAGTAACAATGTGATAGTTTCCAGTGTACAGCAAAGTGATTCAGTTATGCATATACATGTATCTATTCTTTTTCAAATTCTTTTCTCATTTAGGTTGTTACATAATATTAGGCAGAGTTCCTTGTGCTGTGCAGTAGGTCCTTGTTGGTTATCCATTTTAAATATAGCAGCACTGCAACTAAGAAGTCCGCATGCCACAACTAAGTGCTGGAACAACCAAAATAAATAAGTAAATAAATAAATATTTAAGAAAATATAGCAGTGTGTACATGTCAATCCCAAACTCCCTGACTATCCCTTCCCCCCACTCTTACCCCTGTAACCGTAAGTTCCTTCTCTAAGCCTATATGAGTCTGTTTCTTTTTTTTTAAGTTCATTTGTATCATTTCTTTTTAGATTCTGCTTATAAGCATTATCATATGATATTTCTCTTTCTCTGTCTGACTTATTTCACTCTATGATAATCTCTAGGTCCACCCATGTTCCTGCAAATGGCATTATTTCACTGTTTTTAATGGCTGAGTAATATTCCATTGTATATCTGGTCCATTCGGACCATGTTATTCTCAGGGTGTATGCTCAGGAGTGGGATTGCTGGATCATATGGTAGCTCTGTTTTCAGTTTTATAAGGAACCTCCATACTGTTCTCCATAGTGTCTGTACCAATTTGCATTCCCACCAACAGTGTAGGAGGTTTCCCTTCTCTCCACACCCTCTCCAGCACTTATTATTTGTAGATTTTTTGATGATGGCCATTTTGACTGGTGTGAGGTGATATCTCACTGTAGTTTTGCTTTGCATTTCTCTAATAATTAGAGATGTTGACCATCTTTTCATGTGCCTCTTGGTAATCTGTATATCTTCTTTGGAGAAATGTCTATTTAGGTCTTCTGCCCATTTTTTAATTGGGTTGTTTATTTTGATGATATTAAGCTGCATGAGCTATTTGTAAATTTTGGTTGTTTTATCTCTTAATTTAAATGGTGACTGCAATATCTCATCATTCAATAGACATATTATTTTTATCTCTGAACCAAAAAAGTAATCTGTATTGTAATATTTGAATATGAATACCCTGATGTTCAACAAACTTTCAGACTATCAATTAGATAGATCTATCTAATCAGTGATAGATTAAATCATGGGACAAATATTCATTGCTTCTTTTTGGGTCTGTACTTGGTCATGTGGCTTAATTTGGCCACAGAGATGTCAATGGAGGTGATGAAATCACTCTCCAATGTCCTTGCTCAGTTGGGCTTATTCTTTTGCACTCTTGCCTTTCACCATCAGAAGAATGTGACTGGAATTGTCCCTGGTCCAGGACAAAGAGAAACACATGAGATTGTTCTGAACCCAATATGCAGCCTGGAGTAACTATACAGGAAGAAGAAATAAATGTTCTTTGTACCTGCTACAACATAAGACTGTATACGAATGGAATATAGCATACATTGATGATTTTTACTTGACTTAGTAACTTTGGGTCTTGAAAAACAATGATTCTCTAATTTTTTTTCCATCCATGTTTATTACCTTGCCTTAAATAAATCTATCTCTCTCTTTCTCTCTCCTTGTTCTTTTTTTTAATGAGTCATTAGGGATACAGTTTTTTTATTCAATAGGTTATAATTTATTTAGAGCATTATTCTTTTTAAATTTAAATTATATCAAACTGTACAAGGGAATATCCTTAACACTATTATGTTCTTTGGACATGACTCTGTTGTCTCTGGGCACTTCTTTGCTTTCTGTAATAAGAGCATATTCAATGCTGCAATAAGAGCATATTCAATGCTGCCCAGATGTGGGATCACCCATTTCTCAAGGATCTCTTATCCAAGTTAGTGGGAATCGTACTGAAAAATCAAGATATGGGCTCTATGTATTTTCAGTCTTACTCTAAGTGATTGCTTCTAGTCCTATTGGAAAGCTAAGGAATATATACATATATATATTTTTTATTCATGATTTCATATAAAGGCCTCAAATGCAAATCTGACATTATGCATTTTTTATATCTAAGGCCAAACTTTTTCTAGAGAAATATACTTCAGTTATTTCCAACCAAAAAAAGAAAGAAAGAAAGAACATTTAAGGAGCTGAATACATTATCAAGAGGCAGATGGATTTAAAAACAAACATTGGGATAGAAGAAGCAGCTGCTCAAGACCAAAGAACAAATGACAAGTTATATCCACAGGCACCTGTTCTTTTGTTTTCTTTATTCCTAAACATGACAGTTTTTTTCCTCCCATTTGTCTCTTTCTTTGCTCATTATAACTCTTTCCCTACATTTTCATCTTCTCTGTCTTCTCTTTTTTTCCTTATAGTCTTCAGCTTAATTTTTTGTCTCTCATTTGTCATCTGTATCATGTGGAAATTAGAGAAAAGTGAGTGGTATTTTTATACTCTAGCTTGTTCTCTAAATTTATCTATTCAAGGCACCAATCCCTTCTCTTAAAAAAAAGAAGCATAAAATGAATTTAATAATAAGCACAACATGGTTGTACTTTCTTCAAGTAATTTTTGCAAAACTTAGCATGTATAAAATCTTTGCTCCTTTTTTCTGCCAAAGCAAAAAAAAAAAAAAAAAAACACTTTATAGTTCTAAGATACATATTTTCTGAAAATCAGTGTAGGAAAAGATTTGATGAGAGAACCAACATGTGTTATCTCTTTACTAAAATACAGATATAAAATCCTAGCTTCCTCAATTGAAATTCGCTCTCATGCACAGCACACATTTTAAACCAGAAGTTAGATCCATTAAAAGATAATGAAAATGCTTTACTGTTATAATGATCATTTTGCATTTTATAGTGTTTCCAATAAGAAATCAGAGTAGTGTAAAGACTTCCAGAGATTACCTAGCAAAGCCCTTTGCCTTTTGATATACTACAAAAAAAATGTAAAACTTTCATACTCTCAGGACATTGTTTAATTCAGAATTATTTATTTAATTCAGGAGGTGTAGGTAACTGTTACCAAATACCAATTATACTATATATATATATATATATATATATATATATATATATATAATATTTTCCCCATATTTTCTTCCTTTATTCTAGTGATATGCCATTATACTTCTTGTTATTTCCATAATGACATGTAATTACAGTCTCACCTCAGAGCACGTGACTAGTTCATCCTGATAATACTTTGTAGCAAATATAGGTTTGGATTTCCCCCTCTCAGTTCTCTGGAATTGATCTTCAACTTGGTATTTTAGTGTTTAGATATATTCTTTATGTTGAAAATTTATGGAAACTTTGAATTCTTGATGTTAAAATAATCTATTAATTAATATACCCTTTAAATGTATACATTTAAATTGAACATTTATATAACAATGGTGAATGAAATTGATTTATATAAAAATCTGTAGAGACCTAAAAGTTGTTATGATTTTTGCACATCTCTTTCTCTTAGAATATAAAATGTTTGCAAGTAGGGAATGAAACCCATCACAGTTGTAACCTTAGTGTTTACTGAAGATCATGGTATTTGTAAAACTTAAAAAAACATTTGTTTAAAGAATAAATAGTGAAAGAAGCTAGAGGAATAAATGTATGGATTAAATGAGTTTTTAAAATTAATAATTGGGGGACTTCAGAATTGTTTCCAATGTGGAAACAACTTTGTTTAAATCTTAGTTTCTAGAATGAGATGACTGCATGGAGAGGGGAAGCCAGATTTTTCGCCTCAAAAGCTTTCTGAAAAGTAGGCATGAGGTGATGGAGACACAGAACACAGGAAGAAGGGTGGCTGCAGGTACCGTGCATTCACGGCTTCAGTCTGCCTTTGGCTGTTCCTGTTTAAATAACTGCTGAAGACAAGAGTCAGATTTAATTAACACTAGGAATCTGGGGAACTTAACCACAGATCAGTCAATCATCTGTCAAAAATCATAAGTTTTGACAGATGACTCCTAAAAATATGATATTTGAAAACTACAAGTTATGAAATTGGCTTTGATGCCCAAGGGAAGGAGGAACCTAAACCTGTAGTGATTCCGGGGAAGACACACATCCCACCCCTAGTTTTTCCTTATTAAATCTAATCCATTAACTGTCATGTAGAGGAAACCTGATTTAAAAACAATCCCAATTCCTTTTTTATTACTTATATCTTTCTGTGTTATGGCTCACAGAGGTTTTGCTGTGGTAATGATTGTTTTTATTTGTGTTCACAAAAACACTTCTTAATCCAAATGAATGTAACTCTTCTGGTGGGTTTTTGGAAACAGTAACAAAGCAGTGAGAAAGATATTTTGGGATGGTAGGGAAAGGAGAAAAACTTTCTAAATACAAGAGTAGGCTTATAATTCTTAAGGAACAGTTTAAATACTATATAAAATGAGAATTCAGTGAGTTTACCAAGCCTAATAGAGGAAGTCAGAGTCAGGAGGGTTATTCCTACGCAAGGGCTCCAACAGATTGTAATTGCAGGCTTAGAGATGTCAGTGAAGGACTTCATACCGGAGCACACCATCAATTTCATGACCTCGGTGCAAGAGACTAGCAACGTTCAGCTGGGCTTTGAGAGATCAGTAAGGGTCAAACTACCGATCATAATAAAATTTAGGGTTTTTCTAGTCTAACTTCATCATTTTACAGACTCAAAAAGTGAATCTCAGAGACGTAAAGAAACTTACTCTATTTCAGTTTGAAATTTTAAACTAAAGGTACAAAGAGGGTACTATAAATTTTGTTGAGACTACTTGACTGAATCAAAAACCACTAAAAGAGCAACTTAAGAAACTCATGAGAGTTGAAAGATGCTTCCAGTATCAGAAAAGCTGTAGCGTTTCTTTGATTTCACAAAATTGGAACAGTAAATAGAATTTAGGGAAAGTACAGAGGTTTGGCTTCATGAGGTAATTAATAAGATTTCTCTATTTGAATAGCCTGAACCACAAAACATGGGGTTTAAAATAAGGAAATCACAGGTAGCCAAGCAGACAAAGCCAATCCCATTGTATTTCAGTTAACAGAATCACTGAAAACAGATGATGGATCATTACAAAAGGTGATATAGAGCAAAACAACAACAAAAAATCCAGAATATGTGCAAATAAATTATAGTGATAGTCAATCCTTCTCAAAGAGATGCTAAATCTCAAAAAGAAGAAAATTCTATAGAAGATAAAGCTTGAAAATTATTTATCAATTAAAAACTGACATATTATAATTTTCAGTGGAAGCTAGTTGGCTTTATTAAAATATGAGAAACACCCAGGAAGACAAACTCCTTCACTGCATACACTTTTGAAATTAACAAAACCAGGACTATGATGAAAATATTGAAACTTTGTTTCCATATATACATCTGACATTTTATGAACAAAGAGGTTATTTCTTAGACATTTTAATTTTTTCCCTTTTCTGGCGATTTATTTTAAATTAAATGATGTAAAATGCTAAGTCAGTTTAAAGTTGCAGCAGAACTAATTCAAATAATGAAATAACCCCTTACAGCAAGTCTTTGAATCATTAGAGGATTTTCAGATAATTTCTTGTGAATGCAAACAAGATAATCATACAAATGCACATATCAAGTAGCCCTTTCTTCAAACACTAATGGTCATGCATATTCAACAGAATGCAAATATTGACTTTTCTGATAGATTGGATCAGATTGAAAAGTGTCTGAGAGGAAAGTATAATCATTTTGTGGAATGTGGCAATGACCTTCATGCTCTCAATGCCAAGGATGTATTCCACTTGAATCTCTGATTCTGCTAACCTTTAAACAGTTTCCACAACTTGAGAAATAATATAGACATCTGGGAAAGGGCAGTCTTTGCCAGTACAATAAAGGCTTGGAAGAAATAAACAGGCCTCGTGTCTCATGATGTTTCTCAGGAGACCCAGACTAACAAAGCCTAAGGTTACAACTGACTTCTCAAAAAGACAAGCCAGCGCATGAAAATCTTCCTCCCTCTGAATAAACTGAGGAGAGAATAGAAAAGGTCAGCCGACTGTATACTAAATAATCAATATATTCTGGAAATATAATACTCAAAATAGCTTGAAGTATTTAATGTTTCAAGGAGAAAAATATCCTAGTACCTTTCAACCAAGATACTGTTAAAAATATTACAACAGGTTTTACATATATTGAACATAGACTGACGATGCTCCAAATACCAGTTAAAGCACAGCCATAGGATCAAAACTTAAAAAAATATGGCTAACTATATATTGACTTTTATACATGTACTCTAATAACTTAAAAACGAATGCTACCTTATTGAAATATTAAATGCATTAGATAGTGATGTCAGTCTAATGTCAAAAGGTTACAAACTGCATGATTTCATTCATATGTCACTCTGGAAAAGGTGAAAGTATATGGACAGAAATCAAATCAGCAGGGAAGGTTTGACTGTGGAGGAAAAGCATTAGGGAGTATTACTGATTGATTGATGGATCTGTCTAGTATCTTGATTTTTGTAGTAATTACAAAATGCTAAACAGGTCTTAAAACTCACAGATCTGTGGGCTTTCTATTCTGTTCCATTGATCTATATTTCTGTTTTTGTGCCAGTACAATACTGTTTTCATTACTGTAGCTTTGTAGTATAGTCTGAAGTCAGGGAGTCTGATTCCTCCAGCTTTGTTTTTCTTTCTCAAGATTGCTTTAGCTATTCAGTGTTTTGTGTTTCCATATAAATTGGAAAATTTTTTGTTCTAGTTCTGTGAAAAACGCCATTGGTAATTTGATAGGAGTTGCACTGAATGTGTAGATTGCCTTGGGTAGTATAGTAATTTTCACAAAATTGATTCTTCCAATCAAAGAACATGATATACCTCTCCAGCTGTTTGTGTCATCTTTGGTTTCTTTCATCAGTATCTTACAGTTTTCTGCATACAGGTCTTTTGCCTCCTTAGGTAGGTTTATTCCTAGATATTTTATTATCTTTGTTGCAGTGGTAAACGGGATTGTTTCCTTAACACCTATGTTCACCTAATCTATGATAAACGAGGCAAGAATATACAAAGGAGAAAGCACAGCCTCTTCAATAAGTGGTGCTGGGAAAACTGGACAGCTACATGTCTAAGTATGAAATTAGAACACTCCCTACACAAAAATAAATCCAAAATGGATTAAGGACCTAAATGTAAGGCCAGACACTATAAAACTCTTAGAGAAAACATAGGCAGAACACTCTTTGATGTAAATTGCAGCAAGATCTATTTTGACCTACCTCCTAGAGTAATAAGAATAAAACCAAAAATAAACAAATGGGACCTAATTAAATTTAAAAGCTTTTGCAGAGCAAAGGAAACCATAAACAAGATGAAAAGACAACCCCCAGCATGGGAGAAAATATTTCCAAATGAAGGAACAGACAAAGGATTAATCTCCAAAATATGGAAACAACTCATGCAGCTCAATCTCAAAAAAACAAATAACCCAATCCAAAAATAGGCAGAAAACCTAAATAGACATTTCTCCAAAGAAGACATACAGGTGGCCAAGAGGCTCATGAAAAGATGTTCAACATCACTAATTATTAGAGAAATGCAAATCAAAACTACAATGAAGTATCACCTCACACCAGTCAGAATAGTCATCATCAAATATTCTACAAACAATAAATGCTGGAAAGGGTGTGGAGAAAAGTAACCTTCCTGCACTGTGGGAGGGAATGTAAATTGATACAGCCACTATGGAGAACAATACTGAGGTTCCTTAGAAAACTAAAAATAGAACTACCATATGACCCAGCAATCCCACTACTGGGCATTTACCCAGAGAAAGCCATAATTCAAAAATATACATGCACCCCAATGTTCATAGCAGCACAATTTACAATAGCCAGAACATGGAAGCAACCTAAATGTCCATCAACAGAGGAATGGATAAAGAAGACATAGTACATATATACAATGGAATATTACTCAGACATAAAAAAGGAACCAAATTGGTCATTTGTAGAGATGCAGATGGACCTAGAGACTGTCATACAGAGTGAAGTAAGTCAGGAAGAGAAAAACAAATATCGCATATTAATGCACATGTGTGGAATCTAGAAAAATGGTGTAGATGATCTTATTTGCAAAGCAAAAATAGAGACACAGACTTAGAGAACAAATGTATTGATCCCAAGGGGGAAAGGGGGGTGGTGGTGAGAGGAATTGGGAGATTGGGATTGACATATATACACTATTGATATTATGTAGGAAATAGATAACTAATGAGAACCTACTGTATAGCACAAGGAACTCTACTCAATGCTCTGTGGTGACCTAAATGGAAAGGAAATCAAAAAAAAAAAAAAAAACAGGAATATAAGTATACACATAGCTGAGATACTTTGCTGGACAGTAAAAGCTAACACAATATTGTAAAGCAACTATACTCCAATAAAAATTAATTTAAAAAATAAAAGTTATAAACAACAACAAAAAACTCACAGATCTGTGCATGAAAATAAGAAATTAAAATTTCACACGTAAGTGTGTGGATAGAGATATAGAAATAGGTATAGGGATTGATATAAAAGTAGACAGATATTTATTCATATATCTCTTGATTATGTGGATAATGGTTGTATGTGTCAATATGTTGTCAAGCTCATGGGACAAAACCTGCCCCCAGATGTTTACAGAAGCTTTATTCATAATTGCCAAAACTTGGAAGTAACCATTATGTCCTTCAGTAGGTGAATGGACAAATAAACTGTGGTCCATCCAGACAATGGAATATTATTCAGCACTAAGAAGAAATAAACTATAAAGCCATGAAAATGCATGGAGGAATTTAAATGTATGTAACTAAGTAAAAGAAGTCAATCTGAAAAGCCTAGGTACTGTGTGATTCTAACCATATAAACCTGGAAAAGGCAAAACTATGGAGACACTAAAAAGGTTAGTGGTGGTCAAGGGTTAGAGGGGAGGGAAGAATGAATAGGCAGGAATGAATGCAAAGGAATTTTAGGGCAGTGAAAATACTCTCTACGATACTATAAAGGTAGATACATATAATAATAATTTTTAAAATCTCATACAACCCCTATAATTGAATTATACCTCAATAAATAGTTAAAAGTCATTTTAAATAAATGTAGATATACAGGAAATAACTTTAGAGAAGCTATTTCCATCATTTTAAATTAAAGCCAAATTTAAATATTCAAAATAAAACAAGGTAAAATTCAGATGCTACACAGTCTAGTGGATTGTGTTCAAAGTAGTGAGGCTGAGTCCATGTTTAGTCAACTCTGTTTTAAGAATTTAGGCTATATGATCAATATTAAAGCAGTTTCTATGTGACTGTCATATCATGATAAGAATTTAATATGTTGGTTTTGGGGCAAGAAAGATATATTGGATTATATACAAAATGCCTTCTTTATCAAAACACTCTTAAAAGTACTTAATTTTGTTTATATTTTTAGGTTCTTTTGATGCATTTTCAAAGAAAATGATATTGTAAAATCATGATCAATAAATTTACTTAAATTTTAAACACTTTTAAATATGAATAAATTATTAACACTACCTTGTTATGAAATATGTATAATAAAAATGTGTTAATATAATAAATAAAATGTAATAAAATATACCAATTCTTCTTCTTTTATAACTTTAACATTAATTCACGTACATATAAATTATATTACCATTATGTGAATTTCTTTCTTTTCCAACTCATTAAGAAATACAGGGAGAAATATAAATAGATATGAAAATTCATAGGATGATATGATAGGTACTACACTGAAAGGCTATTTAGTTTTTAGCTTAAAATATAATCTTATTCTTTTCCTAAGTAAACATTTTAAATTTAATTTCCTATGAATCATCATAACCTTAGTTGAAAATGAATTGAATAATACACTCACTCCTGAACACTTTCCAGTGAATGAAATATGTGAGGCATGACACACAAAGTTTTAAAATTGAATCATAGCTAACAAATAATTATTCTCTCTAGCTAGGTGTTAGATGTACATGCCCAAACTTGCTGTCTTCAGTCACCTGGAGATCAGAATATAGCAGCTACTAGCAGGATGTTAGCAATGGAATCCAGGAAGTGGGTGAATAGAAATAGACTTTGTAAAAAAAAAAAAAATTCTCTAGATGTGGATCAAGTTGCCAACACTGATTTCCCAACAAAATTTATTACACTGTTACTGATTTGGAAATACCATCAAGGCACAAAAGTAAAAGAGCTATTAATATATTCAAATTGGAAATACCATGTTTTAATTTCATATAATTTTATCTTAATGTAAATTAATTCACATAATGTATTGTTTTCTCTCATATCTACTGAATAACCAATGCCAATTCATAATCTGCATCTAATTTTATCCCTAGGATAATTGAGCTTTGGGAAAGCAGAAAAACTGAGTTCCTGGAGAACTAGGAGTATCAAAGTTGTACACCTATTTTGGTGGCTCCATCATGAACTATCCTCAACTCTGCATGTTCTTTCTCTTACTTAGTTCAATATTTCGGTTGGAAGATAATTATTTGTAGAAACTTTTTTCATGTATTCTATCAAATATTTTAAGATAGAACTGCTAGTCAAGCTCCTGCATTATTAACTCATTAAAAATATTTATCAAAGATCTACTACATACTAATATTCTATAGATAGGGCATACAGAAGCAACCCCAAAAGATGGAAACCCTGTCCTCATGTAAGTCACATTTTAGTGAAGGAAGCAGACATTAACAGGATAAACAAATAAAAGATATAGTTCATTAAAAGTTTATAAGGCCACAATAAAAGAGAAAGTAGGGTTAGAGGAGAGGAAGTACTAGAATGGAAAGTTCCAGTTTTTAATAGAAGGGTCAGAGTAGACCTCAAGGAGAAGTTGGCCTTTAAGCATGGACAGACATCAATGATATAAAAGAATAAACCATGTGGACAAGTAAGGAAGTAAGGAAGAGTGTTTCAGAAAGAGGGAGAATGGAGTGCAAAGACCCCAGGAAGAGACTGTCTGATATGTTCTTGCTCAAGAAGCAGCAAGGAGAGTGAGGCAGGAGCAACAGGAGTGAAAAGAAAGTGATACTGGCTGAGGTCAGAGATGTAGAGGCAGGAACACATTTCACAGGGCCATGTGAGTAAGTTTAGGTCTTTGGCCTTTAGGCAGATAGAGAGCCATAAGAGTGGTTTGAGCAGAGTGACTCTATAGGAATCCTTCTGGCTGCTGGACTGAGAAGAGTTTGAAGGGAAGAAAATGCAGGCAGGTAGTGAGTAATTGGGATAAACTTCTAAGCAGAGATACAAAAGCAGTAGAAACAGAGGTGTGGGGCATCTTAGAGCTTTGATATAGAGAGAGTGACCTAGTGAAAGAGAGGATTCAAAGTTGATGCAAGATTTGACTGAGCACATGGAAGGAAAGAGAAGCAAATTGAGAAGATGAAGATACCAAGAGAAGGAAGAAGTATTCTGGGTTGGATAGGATAAGTTTGAGATGTCTTAGGTATTCATGTATAGATATGTTTCAATATGTCTCACAGTTTGTGTGTGTTTTGTTTTCTTTTGTTTTCTAGAAATAAGGCATTATGATGCCTTATTTGATATCAAGTGGTGACTCTATGGCTTGAATGTCAAATGTACACCAAGATTTCAAAAAAATTGTCAAGAAATTTTTTCAATAATTCAGTGATGTGGTTGATGTAAAATTGAAAAAAAAAGTCATGATACTCTTATATAAATGAACTCATTTCCAAAGGCTCTTGGTAGATTATGCTTTAAAAAAAGAAAATTGAATGGTTTATGAGTTAACTTTATTACTGAATACAACAATATCAACTAAAAAGGAACAAGAAAAATTATGTAAGTTGCATATGAGGCATTTGATAAATTGTGTGATTTCTTTGAAAAGTTATAATATAATTTATAACTGGGAAATAGTGTCCTTTTCAAAAGTATGAAATGAATTTTACCTTTGCATATGTTTTAATCATAATGAAAATTACTCAAAAGTAAATGGAAAACCAGTATACATTTTTTTTTTTGCTCTTGGTGTATACAGAAATCAAAGATTTTAAAGTTGTGTGATTATAGGACTTTCTCACACCTTATTACAGGCTCACAAAAGAACAACTCTTTTCAAGGAATCTGGCTTTTGAATTAAGAATACTCTACCAAGTGACCCAGCAATCCCATTACTGGGCATATACCCAGAGAAAACCGTAATTCAAAAAGACACATGCATCCCAATGTTCACTGCAGTACTATTTACGATAGCCAGGATACGGAAGCAACCTAAATGTCCATCAACAGAGGAATGAATAATGAAGACGTGGTAAATATATACAATGGAATATTACTCAACCATAAACAGGAATGAAATTGAGTCAATTGTAGAGATACAGATGGACCTAGAGACTGTCATACAGAGTGAAGTAAGTCAGAAAGAGAAAAACAAATATTGTATATTAACGTATATATGTGGAATCTGAAAAACTGGTATAGACAATCTTATTTACAAAGCAGAAATAGAGACACAGATGTAGAGAAGAAACATATGGATACCAAAGGGGAAGGGGGTGGGGTGGGATGAATTAGGAGATTGGGATTGACATATATACACTATTGATGCTATGTATAAAAGAGACAACTAATGAGAATCTACTGTATAGCACAGGGAACTCTACTCAGTGCTCTGTGGTGACCTAAATGAGAAGGAAATCCAAAAAAGAGGGGATATATGTATACATATAGCTGATTCACTTTGCTGTACAGTATAGACTAACACAATATTGTAAAGCAACTATACTCCAATAAAAATTTTTAAAAAAAGAAATAAAGCTAGAGAAATAAACCAGGGAAAAAAAGGTATGCTTACACTATACAGTAATGTATTAAATGTGCAATAGGAGAACTTCCGTGGTGATCCAGTGGTTAAGAATCTGCCTTCCAATGCAGGGGGTGAGGGTTCAATCCTTGGTTGGGGAACTAAGATCCCACAGGTCGTGGAGCAACTGAGCCTGCAAACTGCAACTACTGAGCCTGAGCCCTCTGGAGCCCATGCGCCACAACTAGAGAGACTGTGTGCTGCAGCTACTGAGCCCACATGCTCCAGAGCCCATGCACCACAACTAGAGAGAAGCCCACATGCCACAACTAGAGAAACCTGCATGCTGCAACAAAAGATCCTGCATGCTGCAACAAAGATCTTATGTGCCACAACTAAGACCCAATGAGGACAAATAAATAAATATTTTTTAAAAAAAGAATACCTTAGTGGAATGCCTTTTTGTGGCAAGGGGGAGGAGTAGTGAATAAAACTAACACTAAATTTATTTTCACATGATTTTTGGTTTCTGTGAACATGTATGTGTGTGTGTGTGGGTGTGTGTATGCTATGCACATGTTTGTGTGTAAGACAGTTGTTTTACTTGGAATATATAATTGATTCAAATATTAACAATATGTGTAATAAGATTACAGGTTATTAAACGTGGCCAAGATAGTGGAGTAGGAAGACTCTGAGCCCCCCTCTCCCATGGGCACACCAAAATTACAACAATTTACAGAGCAACTGTCTATGAAAATGACATGAAGGCCAGCAGAAAACACTTTCCACAAACAAAGGTATAAAGAAGGAATGACAAAGAGATGGGTGGGAGTGTCAGAGACCACATATAGACCACCCACAGGTAGACAGCCCACAAACAAACAGGAGGATAATCACAACTGCAGAGATTCTCCTCGGGGAGAAAGGGGTCCGAGCCCCACATCAGGCTCCATGGCTTAGGAAACCTGCAATCAGGAAGCATATCCGGCTTTGAAGGCCAGTGTTGCTTGTGCATGGGAGCTGGGGGGCTGTAGGAAACAGAGACATTGCTCTTAAAAGGTGCACTAAAAATCTCATATACTCCAAGTCAGACTGCAGAGGCTGTAATTTGAAAGGAACCTGGGTCAGACACACTGGTTGATCTTGGAGAGCTTCCCAGAGAAGCAGGAGACAATTGGGATGCTACCTGAGGGCACAGACTCTGTAGAGAGCTGTTTTATGGAGCTCCTTCTTCCACGAGGACAGTGGTGCCGGCAAGCACCATTCTGGAGTCCTTACTGTAGCCTATTAGTGTCTGGGGATCAGCGGCCCAACAGAAATCTATATCAGCCTAGGGACCCCAAGGACCCTGCTGCCAACCACGCTAGGACACAGCCATGCCCACCAGTGGGCAGCACCAGCTCTGGGACTCCCTACGCTATGCAGCCAACCATGCCAGGACTAGGTCCCATCCACCAATGGGCTGACAGCCACCAAAGACAGCAGGGCTGAAAGTCAACCAGACCAGTGTGCCCACCTTCCTCAGCCCCACCACAACAGAATGGCTCACACAGTCCATGTGAAGGGCACCCCTAGAGCATACAGTTCTCAGGATCAGAGGGGAGAGTGTTGCTAGGCCCCAAAGGACATATCCAAAACAAGGTTACTTCACCACGATTGACTGGGAAACATAACCAACCTATCTGATATGTAGAAACAAACATAATGAGTTAGGCAAAATAATAAGAAAGAGGAATATGCTCCAAATGAAGAAATAAGACAAGACTGCAGAAAAAATAAATAAACAAAGAAGAGATAAGCAACCTACTTGATAAAGAGTTCAAGCAAGTGACCATAAAGTTGCTTAACAAATTTGGCAGAAGAATGGATGAACACAGGAGAATTTTAATAAAGATTTAAAAAATATAATGAAAAACCAAATAGAGCTGAAGAAGAGAGTAACATAAATATAAAAAATACACTAGAAGAAATCAACAATAGACAAGATGGTACAGAGGAATGATCAGTAAACTGGAAGACAAATTAGTAGGTATCACCCAAACTGAACAGAAGGAGAAAAAATAACTTTAAAAAATGAGGATAGCTTAAGAGACCTCTGTGATGACATCAAACATGCTAACATTTGCATTATAGGGGTCCCAGAAGTAGAAGAGAAAAGAAGAAAATGTGAGAGAATTTATTTGAAAAAAATAATAAATAAAAACTTCCCAAACCTGGGGAAGGAAACAGACATCAGATTCAGGAAGCACAGAGAGACCTAAACAAGATGAACACAAAGAGGACCACAACAAGATACATTATAATTTAAATGGCAGAAATTATAAAGAAAGAGAGAATATTAAAAGTAACAAGAGAAATTCAACTAGATACTTAAAAGGGAACTCTCTGACTTTGCAGAAAATTTGAAGGCCATAAGGGATTGTAATAACATAGCCAAAATGATGAAAGAAAAAACCTTCAACCAGGAATATTGTATGTGGCAAGGCTATCATTCAGATTTGACAGAGAGATAAAGAGTTTTACAGACAAACAGAAGCTAAGAGTTCAGTGCCACTCACCTGGATTTACAAGAAAGGTGAAAGGGACCTTCCTAAGTGGAATAAAAAGACCACAATTTTAATGATCTAATCAAAATACATAGAGTGGCTGAATGAATTAAAAAAAAACAAAAACAAGACTCATATTTATGCTGCCTACAGGAGACTCTCTTCAGTTCTAAAGACACACAGACTGAAAGTAATAGGATGGAAAATGATATTCTGTGCAAATGGAAATGAAAAGAAAGCTGGGGAAACAATACTTATATTAGACAAAACAGAATTTAAAACAAAGACTTTAATAAGAAAAAAAGATGGACATTACACAATGATAAAGGGACTAATCCAACAAGAGAATATAACATGAGTATAAATGCACCCAAAATAGGAACACCTAATTACATAAAGCAAAAGTTAACAATCATAAAATGAGAGATTGACAGTAACAGAATAAGAATAAGGGACTTTTAACACTCTACTTACATCAATGGACAGATCAACTAGACCAAAAATCAATAAGGAATAACTGGCCTTAAGCACACATTATACAAAATGTACTAAATAAATACACACAGGACATTTTACCCCCCAACAGAAGGATACACATTCTTTTCAAGTGCACATGAAACACTGTCCAGGATAGATCATATCCTGGGCCACAATACATGTCTCGGTAAATTTAAAAAGACTGAAATCATATCAAGCATCTTCTTTGACCACAATGGTATGAGACTAGAAATCAATTAAAGGAAAAACACTTCAGAAAAGGCAAACAAAAAGAGGGTTAACCATATGCTAATAAACAACCAGTGGGTCAAGAAGAAATCAAAGGAAAAATTTAAAAAATAACCAGAGACAAATGAAAATGGAAACATAATGATCCAAAATCTATGGGATGCAGTAAAAATACTTCTAAGAGGGAAGTACATAGTGACACAAGCCTACCTGAGGAAACAACAAAAAAAAATCTTAAGTAAAAAATCTAACCTTACAGCTAAAGGAACTATAAAAAGAACAAAGCCCAAAGGTAGTAGAAGGAAAAAGATAATAAAGATCAGAGCAGAAATAAATGAAATAGAGAAAAAATAGAGTCTATCAATGAAACTAACAACTGTTACAAAAAAACAAAAACAAAATTTATAAGCTTTTAGCCAGACTTACCCAGAAAAAAAGAGATTGTCCAAATCAATAATATCAAATGAAAAGAAATTAAACACACAGAAATCCAAAGGATTATAAGTGATTTCTGTGAACAATTATACACCAAAAAGTAGATAGCCTAGAAGAAATGGATAAATTCCTAGAAAAATACAATGAAGAATGAATCAAGAAGAAATAGAAAGCATGTACAGATTACCAGTAATAAAATGAAATCAGTAATCAAAAATCTCCCAACAAACAAAAGCCTAGGACCTGATGGCTTAATAGGTTAATACTACAAAATACTTAAAGAAGAGTTAACATCTATCTTTCCCAAAGTATTCCAAAAAGTTCAAGAGGAGGGAACACTTCCAAACTCATTTTATGAGGCAAACATCATCATGATACTAAAAAAAGACAAAGACACCATAAAAAAAAATAGGCCAACATCACTGATAAACAGAGGCAAAAGTCCTCAACAAGATATCAGCAAACTTAATTCAATATTACATAAAAGAGTCATACAACATGAGCAAGTATGATTTATCCCAGGTATGTAAATATTTGCAAATCAAACATGATATACCATATTAGCAAATTTAAGAATAAAAATCATATGATCATCTCAATAGTTGCAGAAAAAGCTTTTGACAAAATTTAACATACATTTATGATAAAAACTCTCAGCAAAGTGAGTATAGAGGAATTATACCTCAACTTAATAAAGGCCACATATGTCAAACCTACAGCTAATATCATACTCAATGGTGAAAAGCTGATGGAATTTCCTCTAATATCAGAAACAAGACAAGGATACCCATTCTCCTCACTTTTATTCAGCACAGGATTGGAAGTCTTAGCAACAGAAATCAGTCAAGGAAAAGAAATAAAAGGAACCCAATTTGAAAAGAAGGATGTAAAACTATGTCTCTTTACACATGACATGAAACTATGTATAGAAAATTCCTACAGCACCAGCAAAATACTATTAGAACTAATAAATAAATTCACTAAAGTTGCAGGATACAAAATTAATGTACAGAAATCTGTTCATTTCCATACACCAACAATGTTACCAAAAAGAAATTAAGAAAACAATTCCATTTACAATTGCATCAAAAAAGATAAATTACATAGGGATAAATCTAACCAAGGAGGTAAAACACTTGAATTCAGAAAACTACTACCATATTGGTAAAATAAATTGAAGATGACACAAATAAATGGAAAGATATACTGAGATCATGGATTGGAAGAATTAATATTGTTCAAATGATCTTAATCCCCAAGGCAATCTACACATTCAAAGTATGTCCTATCAAACTTCCAAAGGAAATTTTCACAGAACTAGAATGAAGAATTCTAAAATAGGTATGGGAACAAAACGAGCCTGAGTAGCCAAAACAATATTGAGAAAGAAGACCAAAAACTTGAGGTGTCACGTTTTTCTAACTTCAGACTATACTACAGAGCTACAGTAGTCAAAACAGTATGATACTGGCACAAAAACAGACACATAGGTCAATGGAACAGAATAATGAGACCAGAAATGAACCACACTTAGACTGTAAACTAATTTATGACAAAGGAGGGAGGACTATACAATGAGGAAAAGGCAGTCTCTTTGATAAACTGTGTTGGAACACTGGATAGCTATATATAAAAGAATCAAACTGGACTATTTCCTCACACCATATACAACAGTAAATTCAAAATGGCTTAAACATTTAAATGTAAGACCTGAAATCATAAAACTCCTAGGAGAAAACATAGGCAGTACACTCTTTGACATCAGTCTTAGCAATATTATTTTGGATATGCCTCCTCAGGCAAGGAAAATAAAAGTAAAAATAAAAAATTGGGACCTAATTAAACTTAGAAGTTTTTGCACAATGAAGGAAACTATCAACAAAATTAAAAAGGAGTCTACTGAATGGGAGAAGATACTTGCAAATGTTATAACTAATAAGGTGTTAATATCCAAAATATACAAAGAACTCAGGTAACTCAACATCAAAAATAAACAAATAAAGAAAAACCATTTAAAAAATGGGCAGAAGACCTGAATGGACAAAAACGATGTACAGATGGCCAACAGACACATGAAAAGATGTTCCGCTTCACTAATCATTAGGGAAATGCAAATCAAAACCATGAGATACCACCTCACAGCTGTCAGAATGGTTATCATCAAAAAGACAACAAATAACAAGTCTTGGTGAGGATGTGGAGAAAAGGAGCCCTTGTGCCTGTTGGTGTGAAAGTAATTGGTGCAGCCTCTCTGGAAAACAGTGTGGAGATTCCTCAAAAAATTAAAAATAGAACTGCCATGTGATCCAGCAATTTAACTTCTGGATATTTACACAAAGGAAAAAAAAAGACACTAATCGGAAAAGATATATGAACCCCTATGTTCATCGCAGCCTTATTTACAATAACTAATATATGGAAGCAACCTAAGTGCCCATCCATAGCCAAGTAGATAAGGAAGATGTGATATATGTATATATATGTATATATGTATGTGTATCTATATATATATATATATATATATATATATATATATAGAGAGAGAGAGAGAGAGAGAGAGAGAGAGAGAGGATATATATATAGGATAGGACTGTGCACACTTAGCATTGGTTACTCATAACAACTCCATCAGATAAATTTGAAATTATTTCCTGTTGCAAAGAAAAAAAGTGACTTGCCCAACTTCACAGAGTGAGGAAGCAAAGGAATCAGGATTCCATATCAGACAGTCTGTCACTAGAGACTGTACTTGGCTTGCTATTATTGTGTCAAATCTTTATGTATCAACAACATCCTTTATGTACCAATCTTCCCTGAAAAACTGCTCTCTTAGTACCCAAAGGGAAGATTGTTCTTATCAGCCTTAAGCAGATGGACTAGAGTAATTCACTTGTCAGCACCTAGAATGCAATAATTAGCACTCTGATCAGTACTTTTGTACGAAAGATAGTGTATCACATGAAGAATGTAAGTTAGGATACAGACCATTAGGTTGTTAATGCATTATTAATTTATATTCTCTAAATATTTCTCTAAATATATTGGCAGTTTCCCAAATATCTATTAATATGTAATGTGCTTTTTCTGTTGGATTAATATTCATGCTAATATCTAATGAAAATGTACTGCTTGTCTGAGTTAGCCAGAACTCTCTGGGGGCCCATACCACTCTTCAGATCTCCTCAGAGTCTAAGGCCTTTTGCTCTCCCTAAAAGACTGTCTACTACTCAGTTACCTCATGGATGTAAAACCATTTTATTAGCAAGATGGGAATTAATGCAGTAACAGGATTATTTGTTAAAGCCCCAAAACACCAGAGAGGTAAAGCCTTGTGCCTAGGAAAAGGAAACTTTTGCTACTGAATTCAATCCTGAGAATAGTTGTATGAACTAGTGATTACAGGCTCCATCAAACATCAAGGGAACTAAGATTCAAAGATATTAAATACGTTGTCCAAGGTAATATAACCTGCATATGGCCAAGCCACACTTTAACCATGTATTAGCTGACTTCAGTGAGTGGCCTTCAGGTGCCTTGAACTAAGGCTGCTCACCAGTGAAATCTCAATGAAATTACACTCCAGAACTTGCTTTTCTTTCCAGATCCATCATCACAATGCTTGGCAAATATCCAGGCACCTGTAAGTCATCTACAGCATCTCTTCCTGTCCTTTCACATCCAAATATTCACCATGGACTCTAAATGCTTCATCAGTCTTCAGCTCTCTCCCTCTGCTCAAACTTCATTGCTACTGCCATAACTTAGGCATTCATATTTCACACAACTGTTCCCTCACCTGCTTTCCCTGTCTCTGTTTAGTCCATGCTCTACACAGCTACTGGCATATAAAATAACATATAAAAATAATCATATTAAAAATAATTTAATAACCTTTTCCTACAGCATCATGTTTTTTCTTGCATCCAAATGCATCCTGTTTCTACCACCTGGTGTGTTCTCTCCCCACTTTGGAACCATTGGCCCAGATTATTTTTTGATAAATAGGCCATCTTTACTTGCTTCCTACTATTATCACACTATATAGCTGTATTTTTTTTTTTTTTTTTTGCAGTACACGGGCCTCTCACTGTTGTGGCCTCTCCTGTTGCGGAGTACAGACTCCAGACACGCAGGCTCAGCGGCCATGCCTCACGGGCCCAGCCGCTCCGCAGCATGTGGGATCTTCCCAGACCGACCGGGGCACGAACCTGTGTTCCCTGCATCGGCAGGCGGACTCTCAACCACTGCACCACCAGGGAAGCCCTATAGCTGTATTTTTGCCTGACTTGAAGGTTTGATTATAAATAAGGAATACACATTTACTTTGAGAAGAATATCTTTTGCTAATTAGAAAATATTTTTAACATCACAAAAATCACTCTCTTGGGATAGATGTTATGACAGGGGAATCATTTTTACAGTTAAAAATATGTACCATGTTTTAGTAGGCAATTATTTTTAAAGTGTGAAGTCACCACTCCAATAAAAGTTATGTGAATATAGTCAAAACACATGCTAATTAGATCTTTCATGGGATGGGTCAGACAGATGTATTTTGTGTTTTTATTTTATAGTTTTACAATGTTTTATTTAACTTTTTATTATTACCTTGGTGAGGAGCAAATGAAGTAGCTATATTAATTTCTTAGAATTATTTTGAACTAATAAGGTCCTCATAGATTTAAAATATATTTAGAAACATAATTTTCATAACATAACTTATTTGATGAATTAAACACAATATATTTTGCATATAAAACTTTTATGTTTTAATAGATTTTTCCTTATTTTTTTAGAATATTTCTTAAGATGTGTAGCATACATGCATACAGTTGACAGAGAATAACTTACAGGGGTCATTGAGGAGGGAATGCAGGATGAACACATATCTGATATAAATGTCTAAAGAACTTAAGTAACCTTTGTAAAATTCCTAAATATCTTCTGCATATATAGCAGTACTGTAGATAATAGTTATTATATACATGCTCCTTACAATGGAAATTTCCTTCAATTGAAGGCAAGTCAAATATACTTTAATACAAATGACAAATATTTTTTATTTCACATGTATGTGTATATATGTGTGTACACACATGTGTGTGCATGTATATGTAAGTGTGTGAACGTGAGTGTGGATCACAGGGTCTAAATCACCCTTAACAGTTAAGATTGAAGCAGCAATGGCCACAAGTAGAAGCCACAAGACCTCCAGTTAGAACTATACAAGAAACAGAGTTGGATGGCTATAACAATCCTTCATCTATCTAAAGCTACTCAAAGGAAGAAACTCTGTCTACCCTTTGCGTAAGAATTTCCACAATGTTCCGTACATCTTTGTGAACAAGATGGCTTTAACATTCCTGTATGCATGATGAATTTTAGACAGGTTTTTCCCTGCATATAGGCCTCTGACCACCCTTTTCTTGCAGAATTACTTTAGAAAACTTTCAATTATAATTTCTTTCTCTTCCACTTTGATATGTAAATCTCCAATCCAGAAATGTCATTCTTAAGGACCTGGTAATCATCTCTTTGAAATGTAATCAAGAAAGATTGTCCCCTTATCTCCCAGTCTCATGTTCTTTTCCATTACCTCACTCCACCATTTAAAATCCTTTTGTTTAGATGGAGTTGAGTTCAGTCTCTCTCACTTTTTGAAACAGGTTTTGACTCCTATTGAAATAGTCTGTAATAGAGGCTTGCCACTTTTAACAAGTATCCATAGCAATTTTTCTTTACAATAAATGTACAAGTATATAGCTGAAAGGTGATTTGATTGAATTGCTTTTGGATTAATAATCAGCCAATTCAGACAATTGATTCATTCATGCAAATGGGACCTTAAATAGTTAGGTCTTTGGCTTTTGTACTATATAAAATAAATTGCATGGAGAGATTTAATAATAAACTTGTTTTTGGAGGGTCAATTAGTTAAGTTTTATATATATATATATATATATATATATATATGTGTGTATATACACACACACATTCTTTATTCTGGAAAATAAATATATACTACTGTATTCATATATTAAAAAAATAGTTTTCTTACAAAAGAATATAAAGATTTAAAAAATGATTTGTCAAATGATCAACTGACTAAACCTAAACAAAAGTACTATAGAGCAATATTATTCCATTGCTTTCAAAGTTCAAGACTTATATTTTCAAATATTATGAAATTGGTCTTTAGCAAAGAAGGTAAATGCTGACGGAGTGGCATACTGGAAAATAATTGTGTGAATTCAAATTTTATGAATATAAGTGAAATAAGTACTTTTTAGTATATTAGTAAAGGAAAGAAATTATAACAGTCTAATTGTTAAGGGGAAATATATATGAAAAAATATTAAACTCTAAATTTATATTTATATTGCTCCTGCTTTACAGATAAATTTTGAAATAAATGCTGTTGCTTTATTTTATAGAAAATTTACTTTTTTTTTTTTTTTTTTTTTGTGGTACACGGGCCTCTTACTGTTGTGTCCTCTCCCGTTGCAGAGCACAGGCTCCAGACGTGCAGGCTCAGTGGCCATGGCTCATGGGCCCAGCTGCTCCATGGCATGTGGGATCTTCCCAGACCAGGGCACGAACCCATGTCCCCTGCATCGGCAGGCGGACTCTCAACCACTGCACCACCAGGGAAGCCCAGAAAATTTACTTTTAAACATAATACCTAGAAATATTTCCCACCCCAAGTGTCGTGTATTATTTAATACACCACATTCACAATCTGAAGAATAAAAACCATATGATCATCTCAATAGATGGAGAAAAAGCTTTTGATAAAATTCAAAATTCATTTATGATAAAAAGTCTCCAGGAAGTGGACATAGAGGGAACATGCCTCAAAATACTAGAGGTCATATATGACAAACCCTCTGCTAACCTAGTACTCAATGGTGAAAAGCTGAAAGCATTTCCTCTGAGATCAGGAATAAGACAAGGACACCCACTCTCACCAGTTTATTCAACATAGTTTTGGAAGTTCTAGCCACAGCAATCAGAGAAGAAAAAGAAATAAAAAGAATTCAAATTAAAAAGGAAGAAGTAAAACTGCCACTGTCTGTAGATGACACGATATTATACATAGAAAATCCTAAAGACAACACCAGAAAAATAATAGAGCTCAGCAATGAATTTGGTAGTTTCAGGATACAAAATTAATACACAGAAATGTCTTGCACTGCTACACACTAACAATGAAGCATCAGAAAAAGAAATTAGGAAAACAATCCCATTTACCATTGAATCAAAAAGAATAAAATAGGTAGGAATAAACATACCTAAGACGATGAAGGACCTGTACTCCAAAAACTATAAAACACTGATGAAAGAAATAGAAAATGACACAAACTAATGGAAAAATATACTGTGCTCTTGGATTGGAAGAATCAATAGTGATAAAATGACTATATTACCCAAGACAATCTGTAGGGATTCAATGCAATCCCTACCAAAATACCAATGGCATTTTTTTTTACAGAAGTAGAACAGATGATTTTAAAATTTGTATGGAGACACAAATGATTCCAAATAGCCAAAACAATCTTGAGGAAGAAGAACAGAGCTGAAGGAATCAGGATCCCTGACTTCAGACTATACTACAAAGCTACAGTAATCAAAACAGTATGGTACAGCCACAAAACAGACCCATAGATCAATGAACCAGGATAGAAATCCCAGAAATAAACACACACTTATTGTTAATTAATCTATGAAAAATGAGGTAAGAATATACAATGGAGAAAAGTCTCTTCAATAAGTGGTGCTGGGAAAACTGGACAGCTACATGTAAAAGAATGAAATTAAAACATTATCTAACACCATATGCAAAAATAAACTCAAAATGGATTAAAGACCTAAATGTAAGACCAGATACTATAAAACTTCTAGAGGAAAATATACAATACTCTTTGACATAAATCACAGCAATATCTTTTTGGATTCATCTTCTACAGTAATGGAAATAAAAACAAAAATAAACAGTGAGATCTAATTAAACTTATAAGTTTTTGCACAGCAAAGGAAACCATCAACAAAATGAAAAGACAATCAACTGAATAGGAGAAAATATTTGCAAGTGATATGAACTGATAAGGGATTAATATCCAACATGTATAAACAACTCATAAAACTGAACATCAAAAAACAAACAACCTAATTAAAAGATTGGCAGAGGGCTTCCCTGGTGGCGCAGTGGTTGAGAGTCTGCCTGCTGATGCAGGGGACACGGGTTCGTGCCCCGATCCAGGAAGATCCCACAAGCAGCTGGGCCCATGAGTCATGGCTGCTTAGCCTGCACGTCCAGAGCTCATGTTCCACAACGGGAGAGGCCACAACAGTGAGAGGCCCGCATACCGCAAAAAAAAATAATAATAAATAAATAAATAATAAAATTGGCAGAAGAACTGAATAGACAGTTTTCCAAAGGGGAAATGTGGATGGTCAACAGGGACACGAAAAGATGCACAACATCATTAATCATCAGGGAAATGTAAATCAAAACCCCAATGAGATATCACCCCACACTTGGCAGAATGGCCATCATCAAAAAGAACACAAACAACAAATGTTGGCAAGGATGTGAAGAAAAGGGAACACTTGTACACTGTTAGTGGGAATGTAAATTGGTACAGCCACTGTGCAAAACAGTATGGAGGCTTCTCAAAAAACTAAACATAGAACTAAATTATAACCCAGCAATTCAACTCCTGGGTATATATCCAAAACAACCAAAAACACTAATTTGAAAAGATACATGCACCTCGATGTTCATAGCAGCATTATTTACAATTGCCAAGATATGCAAGCACCCTAAATGTCCTCAACAGATGAATGGATAAAGAAGACTGATGTGTGTATATATATATATAGAGAGAGGGATAGATATAGATATAGATGTATAAATATACATATCTCTCTCTCTCTCTCTCTCTCTCTATATATATATATATATAAGAAGCCCCCACAAAACTGATCACAAAAATAACACTTAAAAATACGTCATCATCATTCGCACATGGATTCCAACCATGACCAATGACATGAAAACCCATCACTGTCATTCAACTATAAGAACATCAGTGACTAACATCTGAAAAACTCACCCACTGATAAATATCATCAACAATACATTTATCGACCTCCCAACCCCATCAAACATCTCATCATGATAACTTTGGCTCTTTACTAGGCATCTGCCTGATCCTACAAATCCTAACAGGCCTATTCCTAGCAATACACTAGACACAACACCAGACACAACAACTGCCTTCTCATCAGTAGCACACATCTGTCGAGACATCAACTACGGATGAATCATTTGATACATGCATGCAAACGGAGCTTCCATGTTCTTTATCTGCCTTTACATTCACGTAGGACATGGCCTACCTTATGGATCCTATGCCTTTCAAGAAACATGAAACATTGGAATTATTCTACTGCTTACAGTCATAGCCACTGCATTCATAGGCTATGCACTACCATGAGAACAGATATCATTCGGAGGAGCAACAGTTATTGCAAACCTGCTCTCAGCAATCCCATACATTGGAACCACTCTTGTTGAATGGATCTGAGGCGGCTTTTCCACAGACAAAGCAACACTCACACGATTCTTCACTTTTCACTTCATTTTCCCCTTCATCAATACAGCACAGCAGCTGTCCACCTACTATTCCTCCACGAAACGATCCAACAACCCCACAGGAATCCCATTCGACACAGACAAAATTCCATTCCATACCTATTATACAACCAAAGACATCCTAGGTGTCCTACTACTAATCCTAGCGTCACTAATACTAGTCCTATTCTCAGCTGACTTGCTAGGTGACTCCTACAGCTACACCCCGACAAACCCACTCAACACACCACCACACATCAAACCAGAGTGACATTTTCTATTCACATATGCAATTCTATGATCAATCCCCAACAAACTAGGAGGAGTCTTAGCCCTATTCCTCTCAATACTGATTCTAGCATTCATCCCAATACTCCACACATCCAAAGAGCGAAGCATAATATTCCGACCTCTCAGCCAGTTCTTATGTTGAGGGCTAGTGGCAGATCTATTAACACTAACATGGGTTGAAGGACAACCCGTAGAATACCCCTTCATCATTATCAGACAACTCACATCTATTTTATGCTTTATTTTCATTCTAGTGCTAATGCCAGTAACTAGCATCATTGAAAACAATTTTCTGAAATGAAGAGTGTTTGTAGTATAACACATTTCCCTGGTCTTGTAAACCAGAAAAGGAGAACAACAGACCTCCCTAAGACTCAAGGAAGAAGCCCTAAACTTCACTGCCAGCACCGAAAGCTGAAATTCTACTTAAACTATCCCCTGAAATTATATTATAAGACATTTACAAAATTATTAAGTACTATGTCAGTATTAAAACAGTCCATTTTATCACATACTACTATGTACATCATGCATATTTGCACCACCACATTAATGAGTACATACATCTTATACATCCATATTACATTATATGTATAATCATATATTACATTATTTACCCCATGCTTATAAGCATGTACATTATATTATTAGCATTGCATAGTACACACAGGTTATTAATTATACGTAGTGCATTAAGTCAAATCAATTCCAGTCAACATGCATATCCAGTCCATTAGATCACAAGCTTAATCACCAGGCCTCGTGAAACCATCAACCCGCTTGGCAGGTGCCCCTCTTCTCGCTCTGGGCCCATAACTTTTGGGGGTTTCTATTGATGAACTTTATCAGACATCTGGTTCTTACTTCAGGGCCATCTCACCTAAAATCGCCCACTCTTTCCCCTTAAATAAGACATCTTGATGGACTAATGACTAATCATCGCATGCTCACGCATAACTGCGATTTCATACATTTGGTATTTTTTAATTTTTAGGGGGGATGCTTGGACTCAGCTATGACCTTAAAGGGTCTTAACACAGTCAAACAAATTGTAGCTGGACTTTAATTGAAGATTATTTAGCAGCATCAACAATCCATGGTGTGCAATTCAGTCAGTGGTCACAGGATATAACGATGTTATACATGTACATATGTGCAATAGACATAGCATTCCACTCTCCCCCCACCCCATCTAAAACAATACTCATCAAAACAAATCAGCCTCAGAACGCCCCCATCATACCAATAATCTACTTAGATATTCACCACCCATATAGACAGACATCTCCCTAGATTCATCAGCCATTTTATCAAAAATTTAATACTAAATCTGACACAAACCTCACAATACAGCCATACAAACACCACCTATATATAACAAGTTGATGTAGCTTAAACAACCTCTAAAGCAAGGCACTGAAAATGCCTAGATGGGCTTACTAACCCCATAAACACACAGGTTTGGTCCCAGCCTTTCGATTAGTGTTTAATAGAATTACACATGCAAGTATCTGCCCTCCAGTGAGAATGCCCTCTAAATCACTAAGATTAAAAGGAGCAGGTATCAAGCACACTATACCAGTAGCTCACAACACCTTGCTCAACCACTCCCCCACGGGAGACAGCAGTAATGAGAATTAAGCCATAAATGAAAGTTCAAATAAACCATATTAATTAAGGTTGGTAAATTTTGTGCCAGCCACCACGGTCATACGAATGACCCAAATTAATAGAATTATGGCGTAAAGTGTGTTAAAGAATAATACAAAATAAAGTTAAATCTTGATTAAGCTGTAAAAAGCCATAATTAAAGTAAAAATAGACTATGAAAGAGACTTTAACATACCCTGACTATATGATAACTAAGACCCAAACTGGGATTAGATACCCCACTATGCTTAGCCGTAAACCCAAACAATCATAGGAAGCAGATTATCCACCAGAGTACTATTAGCAACAGCTTAAAACTCAAAGGACTTGGTGGTGCTTCACACCCCTCTAGAGGAGCCTGTTCTATAATCGATAAACCCAAATAAACCTCAGCAGCCCTTGCTAATTCAGTCTATATATCGCCATCTTCAGCAAACCCTAAAAAGGAGCAAAAGTAAGCAAAGTACACTTACATTGAAAGTAAAATATGTACAATGGAATACTACTCAGCCATTAAAAAGAACAAAACACTACCATTTCAGCAACATGGATGGACTTGGAGGGCATTATGCTAAGTGAAATGTCAGACAGGAACTTCAAATACTGTGTGATATCACTTACATGTGAAATCTAAAAAACACAACAAATTAGTGAATATAAGAAAAAAGAAGCCAACTCACAGATATAGGGAACAAACTGGTGTTTACCAGTGGGGAGGGGAGGAGGGGCAATATAGGGGTGGGAGAGTAGGGAGTAAAAACCATTGGGTGTAAGATAGGCTCAAGGGTGTATTGTACAACAGGCAGAATATAGCCAATATTTTGTAATAACTGTAAATGGAAAGTAACCTTTAAAATGTATAAAAATAAAAAAAGTTTAATGAAAATAAATTAAATAAACAAACAAATAAATAATTATTGAGATAAGGTGGTAGATGATCTATGGCATTTTGAATGTTGATCCTGGCTTTACTCATAATTTGTATTTTTTCTTAGGTCAAATATCTCCAATGTTTTCTGTGAATAACCCTATTTTTAAGTGCAGCATCCTATAAGTGATAGGATTTTGTGACCTCTAGTCTGGAGTATAAGTTTATTACCACAGCGTTATATAATTAGATGAAACTTCCAGCAGGCTATATAATCCAAGATAGGCATTTAAAAAATCATTTACATGTAAAAAGTATTTTCAAATACTCTATTTCTTCTGGCCATCTTAATTTTAGGAAAAAAATTTAAAACATTAACAACATAGCAATGAGAGTAAAATATAAGTGATAGTTCCGATGCAAAGCAGATGTGAAGTATTTGAAAAAAAATCTTTAGAGAGCAATGTAAGAAAATAAATGAGGCTACAGTTATACTGAAAATATTGTCAAGCTCTTGGCTTTGAAGTTTTCCTACTTAGTCTCTGAAATAACCCAAGTTACATGAGTTATAACCCTTCATGGAACTGGTAACCATAAGGGATGACACAGCCTGTGATGATTGTGTTACCATAAACTACCTTCATTAAAGGAATTAGACCTCCTATCTAGTGAATTATTCAGATGTTGGAGGAAGAAACTAACATGGGCTGAAAATATTGTTTAAATGACAAACGGTGATGTTTTCAGAAATGCCTGGAATAATGTCAAAGATAGAAAAGAGGCCATATCCTTGAGATAATTATGGTGTTTAAGAAAATGAATGAATATAAAATATGTTGAAAGAGAACTTCAAAGAGCATATGTGTTTTTAATACTGTTTACAAAAAATAGGTGACATATTGATCAAAATGAACTATGAGAATTCTATAAAAACATGTCCAATACTTAAGTTATCAATAAAAAATTTTTATTACATTTCAGGTTTTTAGAACTGTTCAAGTTTTAACAAAGATTGCTTATAAAGACATTAATTTGTTTTACTTCCACAATGAAAGAAATATGAAGTTAGCTATTTAAGATAAAGACCACATGCTGTAATAAAGAATACATTATCTGACTATGCAGATAACCCTGAAAGTAAAGTTAAACATTGAAAATGGAATATTAACTTTATTCTGGTAACATAAATTAATATTGATGAGAAAACAAAATTGCTTTGAAATTATATCCTTTTGTGGATAGTAAATATCTTTCTAATTAACTATGTATAGTAAACACTTCATGGTGTCACTTAGGTATTTGTACTCATCAGCAAATAGATTGCCTTAAAAAAGTCTAATAAGAAGAGAATAACCCTCTTCTGGGAAAATGACAATGCGTTATGAATGCACAAATGATCATTTGGATATGATGTTTTAATGTGGCTGAATTACCACCATGAGAGCCAACAAATCTCACTTATGCCTCAATTATATCTTAATTTTAGAAATGAAAATATCAAGTATAATCCATAAGTCTTAAAAATTTGATAGCCTACATAAAATAATGATATAAAAATCACATTCCTTGTAATTCTTCCTTAGACAATTCACATGAAAACCATCAAAGTCATCACTAAGTCTAGTCAAAAGTCAAAAAAGTTTTCTGAGGTCAAATTCAGCTCTGATTTCACAGGTAAAACACAAGTAGATTTTTAAACACAAGTAACCCATTTTTGCTGGATTCTTCAGGCACTATAAGGTCAGCCTGAACTAACTGATTGAAGACTGAAATTGATTCTGATGAGCTGATCTGAGATATTGTATTTGAAGTTCTTTTGCTTAAGGTCTATCAGAAGAACAGATGTCAAAAGGTTGGACTTCTAGCAGCATTGGCCAAAATCTCTGTGTTTACATTTCTGCCTGCCAGGCACAAAGACTCAAGTATCCATAGGGTGAATAATTCATGCTTTAAAATTGAAGGTTGAATATTTTCTTTTTTTAATGTACCACTTATAGACTTAAAAGAACAGAAAAGCCTATATTTCTTACACATTTTTAAAAAATTTAAACTTCTGAGAAATAAAATAGTAAAGTTAAAGTAGTATTTTTGGATGATTGGGCAAAATTACCTCTGTACAATGACTTTTCTAATCTAATGGGAGATTGAGAAATTGTGTTACTAAAATAAATGCTATTATTTTTTAAAGAGGTCATAATTATAAAGTATCTTACGGCGGGGGTGGACGTAATGTAAAATAGGAATTGCAGGAATATCAGTCCTTGGTACAAAATAAGGAAACAAGAAAATAAAGGGAGAGAGAGACAGAATATGCCTGGGAATGTTTGGCAAGGTAGTAATACTGTAAGTGTTGGAAATAGATTATTAAAAGTACCATATGATTATATATAAGCAATGAAATTTCATATACTATGAATTTAGATTTATTAGAAACTATAAGTGGATGAGCAAACACAATTTTAAATTTGAATTCCAAAAAATATCCAAACAATAACAAGAAGTCCTGAGATTTTGTGATTTTGATTTAGTTTCATAATAACAAACAAATAAGAATTATCAGTTACCAATTATAATCTACCTGCCATGGGCCAGGAATCGAATACAGTACCTACCCCCTTCCATGGGGAATTTATTCTGAGACACCCAGGGATGCCTGAAACTGCACAAAGTACCGAATCCTTCATATACTATGTCTTTTCCCATACTAACTGGCATGGAATGTGTATAGGGTACATATGCTGGTCAAAGGGATGATTCATGACCCCAGAGGGACAGAGCTGGTGGGTGTGAGATTTCATCACACTACTGAAAATGGCATGGAATTTAAAATTTATGAATTGCTTGTTTCTGGAAGTTTCTATTTAATATTTTCAGACCGTGGTTGACCCTGGTTAACTGAAACTGTGGAATGCAAAACCTCAGATAAGGAGGGAGAGGCTGCTGTACTGTATTTATATCTTTATCTCATTCAGATTGTTAAAAGAGGGAAACTCCTCAGCAAATTCTTCAGTGTATTGTATACAGTGCAAGATGGAAAACCGGATAAGATACTGAACATGTTGTATTCCCTTTAGGGAGAAAAAGTCAGTATTTTATAAGTGCGTGTGTCTGCGCATCACATTCATTTTTATGATATGCTTGTAAGGCAGTTGGGACAACTTTCTCTTGTATAGGTGAAGAACATCATATATATGGAGTGGAATTGAGGTGATATTTAGCAGCTAGTAAGGACTGTGAAAAGAAGGCATCATTGAATAGAAGTTAAGAATCTCATGGTCATGAGTTCAAATCACAACTAAGTCACTTGCTGGCCATTATATCTTAGACACATTGCATTGTTTCTGTGAGTTTTAGTTTTCCTCGTTGTATATGAAGGGTCTGGTAGTAAACACATTTATATGTTGTGAGCTGTTAATTGGATAATGTACACAAGGCTCCTTCTGCTAAGGATATATGCCTGTGTGTGTACCTTGTACTGTGCTGTTGTACACACATACATATGCACATGCATAACATTCAAATAGTGTGAGTGCACGTATTTATTACTTCAAGAAATGATAGTGCTCTCTTACTGTTAGCACCAGGATTCAAGCCCAGGGTTATTTTTACACCAAAACCCACATTGTCTCTGCATTAGTGCCAAAACCACAAACTTCTCATTCTCTTGCTTCTTTAATGCAGATTAAGAAAAATGATTTATTCTCCTTTACTTTATTTTTACTTAAAATTCTATACCTGATTGGAGGTCTTGTTTCAGACACTGTGGCTAGGTAAAGAGAAACTGTAGGTAAAGAGAAACTGCCTATCCATTAGGGCAGTGTTTTTACATTACAAGGGCAATCATAATATTATAAGTTTGCAAGATAGAGTTGAAATTGCCTACTGTTTTCTTTAAAATTTATTATTATTTTGTTTGATCGAGTTAGAAATTTAGCATTTCATATAGGAATATTGTACCTAAATTGATGATATGCAAAAATTTTACATTTGGACCAATACTGCTATAAACTCAAAGAGATTGATATTTTATGATTTTATGTGCAGCTTTTATAACATATATCTGCTTCATTGCACAGCTTTAACTAGCACACTAACACAGAACTATTGTTTCAAAATACTTTCAGAGGGAAAGATCTACTTTAAAATCAGCAAAATTATTTGCCCCAATCCAGCCTGCCATCCCAGGTTAACTCGTGTTCCTATATCAGGTATCAGATTAGTGGTTGCTTTGTCTAGTAAACCCTCCAGGAATCCAACCACAGCACAGGGCTCCATAAGGCAGAGACTGCATCTAGGTGTGTCCATTTCATGTTGTCTTGTCCTGTCAATTATTCAATTACAGTTGTTATTTTCAGTTTGTTAAACTATGAGATTATACCTACTTTGTTGATGATCCTATTGACTAAACAAATGGCTACAAATGCAAAAATCCAATGTATTGAGGTTTGCTTCAGGATTCTAGTTCTAGTCACCAGATTCTAGTTCTATACACATAAAGAGACTTAATAGAATAAGATAAAATACTGGCAATCTACCACATAGACCCAAATATACTTATTTTATGTGAAGTCTTTCCTTATTACATAAGAGAGTTTTCTTCTATCTTACTGCAGTATTTTGCTACATTGGTAATCAAATACCACATTATTATTACAGTTATTTGTTTCATGTCTAACTGCTTTTCTTCTGTAGACCTTGGGTTATTAAAGGTTATTAGCAGGGGTCATCCATCATCTTGTCTTATCTATCACAATATCTGGCGAGGAGTAATATTTTGCTACATTTACATTTACTGTGGGCCAGATGTTGGTCAGTCTATGTGCTTTAGTGATTTCATTTTCCATCAACACTATAAGGTAGGAACTGCCATTTCCACTTTGGAGATGGGAAACTAAGGCATAATGACCAAAGACATTCAGAATTTACATTCAGATGATTGGCTTTGAAATTTGAACTCTAAATTGTTATAGTATGTTATCTTAGCAGATTCGGTACTAAATAAATGAATGCTTAGAGAAGACAGGAAGGAAAAGAAAGGAAAAAAAGAAAAGAAGAAAAAAAAAAGACAGCAAGTCAATCAGGAAGAAAGGAAGGTAGGGAGGAAGGAACAGTATCTAACTTACAATGAATTAAATGATGAAGACAGAATGAATGGTATGCTACGATCCATAAGAATGACCTATTTAATATATATACATATATAACATAAATGTAACATGCAGAAATTAATAAAATATTATTTCATTAAATGATATATATGCAAACTATATATAATGTTCTATTCATTTAACACTTTATATGAATAAATTTCCTTTTCACATATTGCTTCATTTTTTACTACCTTACTGTTTAGGCTAGGGCATCTTATTTCATATTCTCCTGCCCTTTCAGAATGAATTACACCACTGGATTTCCAGGTTGCAGGCAGCATGTCATGGGACTTCTCAGCCTCTATAATTGTGTAAGCCAGTTTCTCATAATAAAGCTAGCTCTTCCTCTCTTTGTCATAGCTATATATCTACATATATCTCTCTATCTCTTATATATACTGTTTCTCTGGAGAACCCTAATACAAATTTTGGAAACAAGAGTGTTTCTAGAGAAATATTGATAAAATTTAATGATGAGAGAATGAATTTTCTGAATTTGTTCTCGGGTTTCTGGAATAGTTTCCTCAGTCTTATTAGATTTAAAGACACTGAGGACTATACTTCCATTAATAAAGAGGACACTGATTGTCCATGATATGAACTGTTTATAGAGATATGCAAAATATATGCTTATTTTACACTATACTTCTAATTACTTATCAGAAACAAGGAGCTAAGCGAATGTATATGATTCTTTTGAACATTTTTGGAAAACTGATGAATATAATGATTGGTTGCTATGTCACTGGATAAAGTGGTTAAAGAAAAGGATGAGTTCAGGGTTTAGAATTCCCAGATCAAGCACCACATAAATAACCCAAGAGCTTCTATGAGTGTACCACTGAAGGAAACCCTTGTCTCCTGTAGCTGCAGGGTTAAAATTGTTAAAAATCAAAAGCAGAACTTTATCCTGTGAATGGCTGAATTAAAATGCAAGTGGAACTCTCAGCCTTGCAGGGTGTCTACTGCTAAAGTGAGAGTATTGATCGGGAAGGAATAGGATCCCATAGGTTGAGATGGGGACATATGGTAAGACCCTTACGAAGGTGGGAATATCAAGTCCCTAAATTCTGATGAGTCTTCCTTGCTAGTGGAAGAGGTGGGAATCACCACCATTTCATTATTCAAGTCCTTGCTACCCACAGTGGCAGTAGCACCCCTACCCTTAGTGATATTGCCTTCTCCACTTCCTTCTGAGGAGATTAACCCTGCGTTGCCTTAGAAAACTCTAATAGTCTTCCCTGAGGAAGCTGACATACAAGACAATCTTAATTCTCCTTAGTACCCATCCCAACACCCTCTTTGCTTCTAGACCTGTAATTAGACTCATTTTCCAGCAGGCCCTAAAGGTGAGGTACAAAGTGTGACCCATGAGGAGCCGTGCTACAGTCCAAAGTAACAGCTTCAATTTCCTAATTTTTACAGAAAAATATCTGGGAAACTTCTGGGAATGGATATTAAGGGTGTGGGGTAATGGGTGAAGGAACATAAAGTTGCATCAGCCTGAATTTATTGATATGAGCTCAACAAAAAGAGATTGGGCATTTAATGCTGCAGTTGTAACAGAACTGGAAAGAGCTTTAAATCTAAGTTTGGTTGGTTCGTTGACTGAAACAGAACCAATAGGGGGCCCACTGTGAGTGAACTGGAATTGCTGGATGTGCCTTAGTTTAATTGAGAGGAAGAGGTTCAAAGGCTTAGAGAGATTGAAATGTTACAATGGAGAGGGTCCAGAAGGCATATCTTTCATGGATACTGGGAGGAATCGATTTGTGAGGGGAGCCCTGGTCTCCTTAGAGAGCACTGTGATCACTCTTCTCTGTAGGACAGACCTTACAGTGGGGATTGCAGTCACCGAATTGGGAAACCTAAACATCAGGGGAGTAATTCATCCCTGGGGTGACAGGGGCCAAGTGGCAGCACTTAACTGCCAAAGGCAAGGTGGCCATGATTATCATAATGGACAGCAGAGTCAAAGCAGCAATCAGAATAGTCTGATTTGTGCAGATCAGTGGTTAGTTGATGATGATATTCCTGGAAGTGAAATAGATAGAAACCTTGTTAAACTCTTACTATATTTGTAAAAGCAGAAAAATTTCAGGTTCAGTGAACACAAGTCCAGCCTGAATATTGAAAAACAGAGAGTCATAAGACATCAATCAAATCCTAGACTTGAGCCCATTTATAGCCCCAAAGCCCACTGAATAAAGGAGAGATCAGGTCCCTTGAGGAAGAACACTACTGAAATATTTTACTATTAATCTTCCTCCAACCCTTTCCCTAAAGAAGCTCTAGTCTTCTACTAGAATAACTATACTTTGGGGAAAAGGAAATACTCAGAACTTTTAGGGATAATTGGACTCTAGCTCTGTACTGACACTAATTCCAGGAGACCCAAAATGTCCAAGTGGCCCACCAGTCAGAGTATGGGCTTATGGAGGGCAGGTAATTGATGGATTATCTGAGATCAGATCTACCTCACAATGGGTTAGCTCAGATCTACCTCACAATGGGTTCAGTGGGCCCATGAATCCATCTTGTGGTTATTTTCCCAGTTCCAGAATGCATAATTTGAATATACATACATAGACACTGGCAGAATCCCCACATTCGTTCCCTGAGCTGTGGAATAAAAACTATTATGGTAGGAAAGGACAAGTGGAAGCCTTTAGAACTCCACTACCTAGGAAAATAGTAAACCAAAATCAATACTACATCCCCTGAGGGACTGCAGAGATTAGGACCACCATCAAGGACTTGAATAATGAAATGGTGGTGATTCCCACCACATCCTTCTTCAACTGTCCAATTTGGCCTGTACAGAAGACAGTGGATCTTGGAGAATAACAGTGAATTACAGAAGATTTAACCAGGTGATGATTCTAATTGCAGGTACTGTACCAAATGTGGCTTCATTGTTTCAGAAGTTTAACACATCCCCTGGTACCTGGTATGCAGCTTTTGATCTGGCAAATACCTTTTTCTCTACACATGCTCATAAGATTCACCAGAAGCAGCTTACTTTCAGCTGGCAAAGACCAGAAATTCACCTCCATTTTTCTACCTCTGGGGTATGTCAACTCTCCAGGCCTATGTCATAGTTTAGTTCTCAGGGACCTTGATCACCTTTCCCTTCCACAAGACATCACATTGGTCTATTATATCAATGACATTATACTGATTGGACCTAGTATGCAAGGAGTAACAACTACTCTAGACCTACTGATAAGACATTTGTGTGTTAGAGGGTAGGAAATAAATCCAAAATTCATGAGTTTTCTACCTAGTGAAATTTCTGGAGGTCCAGTGGTGTGGTCCATATTAAGGTATCCCTTCTAAGGTGCCTTGGGCCATGTAACTGAGCAGATCCAATGGTGCTTGATGTGTCAATGGCAGATGGAGGTGCTGTTTGGAGTCTTTGGGAAGCCCCTATAGGTGAATCATAGTACAGGACTTTAAGATTTTAGTGCAGTACTCCTTTCTGGGGCATCTTTGAAGGATAGTAGTGAAGTGGAATCTTCCCAGTGGACAAAACTTTGAGCAATGCACCTGGCTGTTCACTTTATTGGAAAGAAAAGTGGCCAGACATATGATTATATAGCAGCTCATGAACTGTGGCTAATGATTTGGCTGGATGGTCAGAGACTTGAAAGGATTATGATTAAAAAACTGGTGACAAAAAATGGGGGGAGTGATATGTGGATGGACCTCCCTGAATGGGCAAAAAAATGAGGACATTTGTGTCCCATGTAATGCTCACTAAAGGGTGACCTTAGCAGAGGAGGATTTTAAGAATCAAGTGGATAAGACAACCCATTCTGTGGATACCAGTCAGCCTCTTTCCTCTGCCATCTCTGCCATTGCCCAATGGGCTCTGAACAAAGTGGTCATGGTGGCAGCAATGGAGGTGATGCATGGGCTCAGCCACACGGACTTATGATCATCAAGGCTGACTTGTCTCTGACCACAACTGAGTGAATACCCAAGCTACCAACAGCAAAGACCAACACTGAGGCACCACATGGCACCATTCTCTGGGGTGATCAGCCAGCTATCTGGTGGCAGATTGATTACATTGGAGCACCTCCATCATGGTAGGGACAGCATTTTGTTCTTAGTATTTAGAAGAGCCACTTATTCTGGATAAGAATTTCCCTTCTTTACATGCAGTGCATCTGCCCAAACTACCATCAGTGGACTTATCCACCACCATGGTTTTCAACAAATCCCTGTTTCTGATCAAGGAACCCACCTCACAGCAAAAAAGTGCAGCAACGGGCTCATGCTAATGGAGTTCACTGGTATTACCATAGTTCCCACCATCCTTATGCAGTTGCCTTGACAGAATGGTAGCATGGCCTTTTGAGGACTCAGATACAGCATCATCTAGGTAACACTATCTTGCTGATCTAGGGAAAGCTTCTTCAAAAGCTGTTTCTGCTGTGTATAAGCTTCCAATATATGGTGTTGTTTCTCCCAGAACCACGATTTACGGGTCCAGGAGTCAAGGGAGTGGCACCACACACCACTATCCCTAATAAACCCTTAGCCAAATTTTTGCTTCCAGTTTCCATGACTTTGTGCTCTGCAGGCCTAGAGGTCTTAGTTTCAGAAGGAGAAAGGCTTCCACCAGGAGACACAAGAAAGATTCTATTGAACTGGAAGTAAAAACTGCCATCATGCCCCTTTAGGCTCCTCATATCTCTGAAACAACAGGCAAAGGAGGGAGTTATGGTGTTGGCTGGGGTGACTGATCCTGATAGTGAAGGGGACTACTACTCCCCAATGGCGATAAGAAAGAATATGACTAGAATACAGGAGATCTCTTAGGGCCTATCTTATTATCCATACTCCGTTATTAAGGCCAATGGAAAACTACAACAACCCAACCCAGGCAGGACTATTAATGGACTAGACTTTGCAGGAATGAAGTTTTGGGTCACCCCATGAGGTAAAAGAGCCACAACCAGCTGATGGGCTCACTGAAGGTAAAGGGAATACAGAATGGATAATGGAACATGGAAGTTATAAATACCAGCTACAACCATGTGATCAGTCGGAGAAACAAGAACTGTAATTGTCATGAGTATTTCCTCCTTATTTTACTATGAATATATTTATGTGTTTATCTATCTATCCATCTATCTATCTATGTATCATCTATCTTCGCTTTGTTTTGTCTCTTATTACATCATCCCACAGTATAAAATGTATTGATTTTATATCATAGTATTTAAGTTACAGGATATTAAGGAGAAGAGCAAAAATCACTCAATGATTTCTACTTATCTTCTAGGGAAGAAGTTAGTGTGTGTTTTGGCTGAATGCAAGGTAGTTGTCACATTAGGTGTAATTATAACCTTATTTTTGTCTTTATTTGTAGATTGAATATGGTTTGAGATGCATATGGCTGCCGAGTTGACAAGGGGTAAACCTTAGGTGGCTAATTTTATGCAAGAGCTTGACCCGCTATATGATGCCCAGATTAAATATTATTTCCAGGTGTGTCTGTCAGGGTGTCTTCCAGATGAGATTAACATTGAATCGGTGGACTCAGTGAAGTTGATGCTATTATAGATGAGACTGTTTCCTGAATTCACCTTTCTGAAAGTTCATTGTTCGTACATAGATTTCATAGTGTATAGTGCAACTGATTTTTATATATTGATTCTGTATATTGCAACATTACCAAATTCATTTATTCTAGAGTTTTTTCTGTGTATATTATTCTATATATAATACCATGTATCTGCAAATAGAAACAATTTTACTTCTTCCTTTCTGACTTGGATGCCTTTATCTGTTTTCCTCTTTGTTGCCTAATTGCTCTGGCTAGAACTTCCAGTACTGTGTTGAATGAAAGTGGCAAGAATGGGCATCCTTGTCTTGTTCCTGATGTCATAGCTTTCAATTTTTCATCATTGATATTAGCTGTGGGCTTCTCATATATGGCCTTTATTATGTTGAGGTAGGTTCCTTATGCATCCTTCATACAACTTTTAAATATATATTTCCCAGAGAGCATTCCATTTTCTGACTAAGACCCTTGTGTCTAGGTTTAGTGTTTCCATAACACCCTCTGTTTATATGTTTGTTTTCTGTCTTTATTTCCAAACCATAACTTACATGAGTCAAGTTCTATCTATCACTGTATCCTTGGTAGTCTCCTCCTTTCTATATCACTGCATTATTTAATGCATCATTGAATAGATAAATTGTAGATAAAATCACGTGATTAAGATCGGCAGAGAGGGAATTAAGTGAGAAGCCCATTGAGATGCCAGTGGGATCTCAAGACTTCAGAGCTTGAAAGGAATGTAAAGCCAGTGAAAGAGAAGGGGGAGAAATAGAGAAAACAATGGAGTCGGGGAGGTGGGAGGGAATACTACAAACATCTGCTCTTTCTTGTTTCAGCTCCATCACCTCATCTACTGTGTGAAGGTGAGGAACGGATATGGGTAAGTTCCCAGCACAATTCTAACCCCTTTCTATACGTGAATACGTTTAACCCTCATTATGACACTGTGGGATAGGTTCTATTTACACCTCCACCAGGGCAGAGAGAGACTCAGTAACTGCCCTGAGGAAACACGTTCCGTAAGTGGATTTAAACACAGAAACCCACTCTCTAACTCCTCTGCATACTGCTTCTTCCCTGACTGCATAAAAATGGTACTTCCCAAGTTGTGTTGTTTTCAAATTTTGGTCCTCAGTTGTGTGTATGCACACACACATCCACCCTACACACAAAGTTAAATGGCAGCAGCTATATATACAGCTTCAGCATTACTAGTTTTCATTGCATAAATCAAGTTTAACACAGGCTTTTATCTTTGAATAATGTAAATGAAGACTGTAAAAGATAGTAAGATACTGTAGTGCCCTAATATAAAGGCTAAAGTTATAGTTGCATATAATTTATAACTGGGTGGATTACTGCAGCTTTTACCACATTGAATTTTATTATTGGTAATATTTACATCCCCAATATGTGATTTTTAAAGTTTTCCCTCATTTAATCTAAACATAATTAATGACCTAGATGCCCTGTAAATTCTGGAAAAAGTGGAAGAAATTAGGATAATAGAATTTTAAAAATAATTTTCTGACCTTCATTTAGAAAGTTAAACTGGTAAATGCCCAGGCATTGTGGTGCTTAAAAAATGAGAACCAAATAAATACATTATATAAAAAATTAGACATGTTCTCTGCGTTTTCTGTGAAAAAAATTGTATATGTTGTTATTATACAAGTAAAATATTTTGTGATTAATGTCAAGTTTTCTGTATTTCTACAGTAGAATGAATTTTCATGGATTACAACTAGTATGCTTTTGTTAACAAGAATGAAATCTTATTTCCTAAGTTCCAGCATTATTTGTTGTTCTAAGAGGCTTAATCATAAGCCAACACAACTTCTTTTGTTTTGCCACGCTCGTGTTATTTTCCAAGTATATTTCCTGCTTTGAAAATTATTCAATTCCCATGGATCCTATTGAACATTACAATTTTCTACGTTTTATGGTAGATTTATTTCAAATAATGCAGTGGCAAAAACAGTCTCATGGCTGTGGGAAGGGATTCCCCAAGTCTTAAAATTACTAGATCAGTAAATTTTATTTTTAAACTAAAAAAATAATAGATACATAAGCCATCTGGTAACATCCCAAGTCAGTTCTTGGGATATTTTGACTTTCTGATAGCCAATAAGAATTTTATTTTCATACGGTGAGGCACTGAGAGATTTAAGGATGAGTCCCCATTTATCTGTAACTTGTTGCCAGATGCACAATTAACCATCAAGAGGTTATCAGTGGTTGACAATATATGAGTTATTATAAAGACAAAAGATATAAGATAAATTTACCACTCAACATTCTGAAGTTATTAATATGGAGAGGCTATAAAGAACCATGGTAGGGCCTCCCTGGTGGTGCAGTGGTTGAGAGTCCACCTGCCGATGCAGGGGATACGGGTTCGTGCCCCGGTCCGGGAGGATCCCATATGCTGCGGAGTGGCTGGGCCCGTGAGCCATGGCCGCTGAGCCTGCGCATCCGGAGCCTATGCTCCGCAACGGGAGAGGCCACAACAGTGAGAGGCCCGCGTACCGCAGGAAAAAAAAAAAGAACCATGGTATATGGAAGCATAACACATACTGAAATATTTTAAAATCAAGAAAGTATATTTTTCAAATATAAATTGTGATATAGAGTAGGTTCTTATTAGTTGTCTATTTTATAGTGTGTATATGTCACACTACTACGTATAAAATAGACAGTTAATAAGAATCTACTCTATAGCACAGGGAACTCTACTCAATACTCTGTAATGACCTATATGGGAAAAGTATCTTAAAAAGAGTGGATATATGTATATGTATAACTGATTAAGTTTGCTGTATAGCAGAAACTAACACAGCATTTTAAATCAACTATGCTCCAATAAAAATTAATATAAAAATTGTGATATAGAGACAAGTACAATAAAAAATGTGTAAGAACACACTCACCTTTTGAATGCTTAGATTTCTATGAAAAATATAAGAACTGAAACATTTTATATGGTTGGGTAAATTTTGTATTGTGTTTATGTATATATCTCCATGTGTTAACTTTGCAAAGCCTGGAACACAATCTTTCACCATATTCCAGTTATTTTGAAAAATAAAGTGTAGTAGAAATAGTACAGGCTCAAAAGACAGGCAAAGTTGGGATTGACCCCCTGCTTTGTAATTAGTCAACCACTGGTCTGCAGCACAAGGGGTAACTGCATTGTGGTATATTCTTACAGTGGAATAGTATATAACAATAAAAATGAACAAACCACAGCTTCAAGCAACCTGTTATAAAGGTCTTAAAGCGTTCAACACAAAATATTTAAATTATTTCATTTATGTATCATTAGAGCAGGTAAATTAAACTGATTTTCAGAAGTCACCTTCATGGCTAAATTTTGAAGTTGCAAGTGACTGGGCAGCGGGTGGCAGAAGAGGGAGAAACTTCGGAGGGCTTGGTAACATTCAGTTTAGTGATATGGTATATATCAAATCTTATACTTGCAATTTGTTTATTTTCTTATGTGAACTATACTATCATAAAGCATTATTTAAATTTCTATTTATAGAAATGTCATAAGTAGTGTATTGTTAACATTCTGAAATTTAAACTCTGATCACCTGGATTTATATAATGACCATGAATGAGATAACAATTTTGCCAACTAGTCCTCACTGTGATTTTTACAAAACTAAACACTTTATAAAACTAAAACATTTAGTATAAAATAAAGCAAATATAGATGTTCTATGTGGTGATGGTGATCAAATAATCAAAGAACAGTAGAGCCAGGATAGGGCTGAAGCACAGTAGAAGGAGTTAGGAACATAACCTTAAGATGCATGACATTTTCCAACAGCATCTTTTAATACTTTAGAGTATTTAAGTTGACCTAATTTTGGTAAAGAGAGTGCTATTGGAGAAACCATGGTTGTTTGATTAAGGATGGTTCTGTAGGAAAGTCATCTTTTTACATTTTTAAAAATCTAGAAATGGTTTATAACTCACTACTCTCCTGACAGGGACAGAAAGATCTTATTTGATGTTCCAGTTCTAGAAACAATTGCATAATCACTGTGATGTTTGCTCATATTACACAGGAATAAACAATGAGTTATTAAATGCAATTTTCATATGTGTTCCAGGAGATAGACACCATTACCCCAAAGACAATGAAATAGATCGAAAAAATGCTGGGCTCTGATCTCTTTTAACATGAATGACTTTAGGATATTCCTTTTTAAAAAAATATTTAATATGGAGGATGAATTGCTTAAACTTGGGCTTGATTCACACATTCCTCTAGGATAGTAATTTGCATTGCAGTATTTTAAATTAAACAGGCTTAGTTACTCAAGAAGCTATTAAAATGCAAGAATTTTTCTCTTCTATTAAGCTTACATAAAGGGGTTTGATTTCATAGAGAAATTAACCTAAAAGAAAAAATAAATAAAAGGGGGAACATTAAAAAAAAACTGATCTTTGATTGACAGAAGCTTCCAACATCCTACAAAAACTAGCCAATAATTACATACATTTAAACCACTAGTTAACAATAGATGCACCTCTTTTGGCAAAGCCTTCTTTGAAGTGCCATTGCTTTAACAGTAATCAGAACTGACAGCCTGATCCACCTTTTATGATAATATGGAATGCAGCCTTGTTAATCTGACCCGCTGATATAAATGAAAAATGTACTCATGCTCCAGTGTAATTGTCGGCAGCAGAATTTTAGCAGGCTTTGATTTGCACTTTCCTGTAATATCTCTTCTTAAGTCTGATGGAAACGTTAACCAGAGCTGGCACTGTTCATCGCAAGCTTGGATCTGGGGTAGGAGCAAACCAAAGCTCGTGGAGTGAACCAGAACATGACCTTAATTGTCAAGGAAATGCAGCAGTTCTTTGGAAAGGTAAAAGCACAAAATGATACAATAATTGCTTCATTAAGAACCTGCATAATGCTAAAGGCTACCATTATAAAATATGCCACATAAATAAGCACTCATTGGATTCATATTTCAAGGTTATATGAGCTCTAATTGTCCTTTAAATTACCAGGAGACAAGAGAAAATAATACATCTTAATATATAATTAATAATATTTAAAAGCATTAACTCATAGACTTGAAGGTAATAGGTGGCATAAAAATAAAAATAATAAAACTGCTATACACAGAGAATAAGGATTATTATTTTTATTCCTCCATTATTCTGTGCATGCATAAAAATTTCAATATCATTTAGTATTTTGTGTTTTTTCCTATGTACATTACATAAGTAATCTTTCAACTCAATATATTTCTGACCATTTTCTACGAATCAGGTGTAGTAGTAACAAACTATAAAGATGAAAAGTAGCATGCTATTTTTGGTGTTTGGTTTTTGATGTGAAACTTTAAACAAACTTTTTTGGTATTTTTTGTTTACTTTTGTTTTTGTTTTAAGAAATTGAACCTATTGCATCTTTTGACTATTTTACTATCTTTTTACTAGTACAGAATATAAGCATAAGTGGTGAGATTCTGAACCATTTCTTGATGCTTTGTTCCTACTCGTAGGTTAATTTGCTGTTTTTTTGTTTTTTTGTTTTTTTTTTTTGCGGTACGTGGGCTTCTCCCGTTGCGGAGCACAGGCTCCGGACGCGTAGGCTCAACGGCCATGGCTCACAGGCCCAACCGCTCCGCAGCATGTGGGATCTTCCCGGACCGGGGCACGAACCCGTGTCCCCTGCATCGGCAGGCGGACTCTCAACCACTGCACCACCAGGGAAGTCCTGGTTAGTTTGCTTTTTATAGAGTTCAACACACTGAGCTTAGGAGCTTAGCAGACAACACTATTTCAAAATAACAAGGTTGTATTATGCAATATATCTCAAACCATTTTTTTTCCATTTTCTAATGCACTTGTATGCCAATAAAATTATAAATCTGTCATAGCACCGTGGGGTGGCAATGCATTATTGCTAAAGATCATAGGCAAGTTAAATAGGATGTAGAGTCCTGAATAATAATATGCTTTTCATCCTAAGGAAGAAAAATGAAAGAGGAACATGCGAGAAACAATTCACATGCCGTACATTCACCCATTTAAAGTGTACAATTTAATGACTTTTAGTGTATTCACAGGGTTGTACAACAATCACTGCAATCTAATTTAGGAACATTTCCATCACCCCCAAAAGAAGCCACACATCCAGTTAACAGTCAGATTTCATCTTTCCCCTTACCCCTCCTGCCCTCGTCAACCTTAACACACTTTCTGTATTTATAGATTGGCCAAGCTGGACATTTCATATAAATGCAACCATATAAGCTTTTTGTGTCTGGCTTCTTTCATTAGTATAATGTTGTTAAGATTCATCTATCCGTGTTGTAGTATGTATTGGTACTTCATTCATTTTTTATTACTGAATACTATTCCACTGCCTTATACTAGATTTGTTCATCTATTCATCAGTTGATGGGGATTTATTTCTCTTGGGTATATACCTAGGAGTTGCATTGCTGGGCCATATGGTAACTCAGTGTTTAAGCTAATTAGATATTGAGGAATTCTATATAGTACAGTAAAAGACAGGAACACCAGAACAGTTTATAGATCCCCCCCAGAAAGAAAGAACACATCTGTTTCACTGCCTTCTTTCTTGGCTATCATGTTATAGAAAATACACGTGACAGTGAGAAGCAGGGGGCAATGCTGCCTGGGAGATTAGGCTCAGAGTTAGGGGAACTCTCAAGCCAGATATTCAGTGCTCCTCTTGTGCTGGGACATTGTTCTTTTTATAATCAAACCTTAAGATTTAAGATTTCCATCCCCAGGCTGACATACCTGGGTTACATGCCAAAGATCTGACTTGAATTTTTCTGGAATAATGTCCCCACACATTGGCTCCTAGTCCAGAGACCAGATTTCCCAAGTAAAACCAGAACATATGGTTGACATATGGGCTAACAGCAGGACAGAATATTTAAAATCATAGTTTCCCCAAAATTTGGACATATAATTCCTCCTGTGTTTCCAGCCTTCCCTCTGTCCAGCCCTCTCAGTGAACCTGTGCTTGTCATTTTACTCTCTTAACTTAGATTTACTATAAGTTGTGTTGTTTGCTTGGAACATGGGTCCCTTTTATGAATACTTTTCAAGCCTTGTGCATTTTTCAAGCACTGTATCAAATCTCACTCTTCCAAAAGCCTTCCTAAATCTGTTATTTGTTATTTTTCTCTAGAGTCTGTTTATTCTGTTATGACATTTCTCCCCCTGTGTGTTTTTGACTTATCTAGTGGAGCACAAGCATATAGAAGACAGGCAAAAATAGTTTATGAGTTTGCATCTTTGGTGTGTCTAGGGTAATACTTTGCACACACTCAGATGTTTAATAAACATGTAGATTCTAAAGCCCTGTGTGATGCCAGAATTGCATTGCCTAGGACACAACAAACGTTGATATACAACTTACAGGAACCCTCTGTGGAGGTATCTCTGGAAGGCAACAGATTGAAATGAGACATAAACTCCAATATCACCTTTCAAGTTAGAATAAGGGAAAAATATATTATCCTCAAGGACATGATACCCACAGAAATCTTGATGATATTCCAGGGGTAAAAGTACTGAATTGTAATAAGCGTTATCCCAACACTTCAGAATATCAGCACAAGATTCTCTTGCCTTGATGCAATCTGAGATACCTGAATAGAATTACAATTCTTCAAGTGACCATGGATTATTAGTAAAACAGAAAATCACGGTTAAAAATTAAATGATGTAACCCAAATTTTGTTTCAACCATAACTCAAAACATTCCAATTATTTCTTCAATCAATGAAATCTGTGGCCAAATATCAATTAAAAGAAAATTAAAAGAAAACAGTTCTAAGCATATAAATTTTAATCTCTACCCTGCTGATGAATTTTGGTAGAAAAAAAATATTATAGAAAGCTTCATTTTATCTTTTATGTAATCATATAGGAAAAATTTAAATATATCAAATGTATTTTAAGTTAATATCAAATATCTGAGTAGTTAATCATATTAAATTGGGGATTTATAATAGATTTATTTTTCCAGAATGGTTGGAGAATCATGTTTTTCACCCCCTTCCTCTGTATGATATTATATTTCATTAGAATTTTTGAATCTTATAGTATTATGAATTGTATTCACTAAAATGTAACCTCTTAGAATAGTTTCACAAGAGTGTATTATAGTCTAAACATTCCCTGCAACCACTTCAACATTCAGTCTGCTCCCCTGGGATTTGGGGAAGGACAGTGCTGAGGATCAGGGCATAGAGATGATGAGGAGGAAGGTCCTTCCCAGGGAGGAACTATATTAATATAACACATGCAGCTCCTGGTTTCTTTCTGTTTTCCTACATCAGTCCTTTGGGAGAAGGTCAGACTTATGGAAAAGGTGAATTTGGGAGAAAAACTGGGCTTGTTCTGTTTAGTTCCTGGTTTTTGTTTTGTTTTGTTTTGTTTTTTTGAAGTTTATTCCCTACTCTCCATGATTTAGGCTTTGCAGGTTGGGCTCATGGCACATGGCTCTATTTCAGGCATTAGTAAACAAGAGTCTTATGTTTCTTATGCTTGTTTTTGTAGAGGCTTAGATTAGGTTATGTAAATGAATTTTAAGTTGTCAACAGCCTTAAATCAAACATTTGTGATTTTTCTGTTGGGACTGGTCACCGCAGCTTATGAAGGACTGCCATGGGCAACTTTTAAAAGAGATGTAAAGACTTACCTGCAGGGTGTGGGAGGGATCAATTAGGAGTTTGGGATTGACATATATACACTACTGTATATAAAATAGATAACCAACAAGGACCTACTCTAAAGCACAGGGAATTCTACTCAATGCCTTGTAATAATGGAAAAGAATCTGAAAAGCAATATCTATCTCTATCTGCCTCTCTATACACACACATGCACGTATATAACTGAATCACTTTGCAGTACACCTGGAGCAAACACAACATTGTAAATCAACTATACTTCAATAAAAATTTTTAAAAAAGAGACATACCTGCAAACATCAGGCCTTAAGCAAAGGTGCACTGACTTTTATAAAGACACTGGGCATCCCAGATTCAAGCAAAATAGAAGCCACATGGATCTCAGAAACTGTATGTGGGCAGAAAATTCTGCAGTACACTAAAAACCTCACAGGTCTTGGGAAAGGGGTGATTCCAGTGAGTCCTGGCTCTGAGTGTCTGTGGCAGCTTGATTGCAGTGCCCTCCATACATGTGTGAAGGCAGCAGTGCCTCGGTAGATACCGTGGGCTATAGAGGCACAAGTAATCGGATTTAACTGAAGCAAGAGCTCAATTGTATGGAAAAGGGAATCTTTCTATACACCTACCATTTAGTCTTTACAGAGCAGAACGGTTATTTCCATCTGTGCCATGCTTTTCAGCCTGTCTGCAGGGAATGACTTTTTATAGTACAAGGCAGCTGGATTCCAAGCACACTACATAACACTAAAGAGGTTCAGTTTTTAAATTATTATTGTCAGCCTGAGGTTTAATGCTTCAAATGTCATCGTACATTCAGGGCTAAAGAGGAAACTGTGGAAGAACTAAGCTTGAAGTCATGGAGTTAGCCCACAAGCCTGAGATTTGAAAAGTAATAAACAATGTTAGGTAATGAAGTTACATTTAATTAACTATCCAGGAATTTGCTGGGCTTTGAGAGAACATGTTTGATAAAGTTGTGGAATTGAGACCATACAAGAAAGCATAGCAAAAAATAGGCACATGACAGGAAGGCAGATGGGATGAAGATAAATTCAGTCCATGCTGTGGTTCAATGGCAATATCTCCTGGGTGGGATTGTCCAAGCCACGGAAATGAAGGTATATAAGATTTGTTTGAACAGTGGATGAATCTGGCAGACTCAGAACAAGCAAGCTAAATATTAATACTCTGGATGGAAACACAAGGATGGTAAAAGGAGCAAGGCATTTGGATCCAGGAAATTATTATCTCTTTACACTGTGGAAAAGAGAAGAGACCAACTTTATAAACAGGTCACAATAGCTTTTCTAAAGAGAGAAGAGAAAGAGTATGAAAATAAAACAACAGAAGTTGTCTTCCATTATTGCATGAAAAATGTCTACTAGAAATACCACTCAAGATCTGTAAAGAATATGTGGTAGATATACACAATAGACTATTACTCAGCCATAAAAAAGAATGGAATTTTGTCATTTGCAGCAACATGGATGGACCTGGAGGGTACTATGGTAAGTGAAATAAGTCAGAGAAAGACAAATACTGTATGTTTTCACTTATAAATGGAACCTAAAAAATACAAGAAACAAATGAATATAACAAAAGAGAAACAGACTCACAGATACAGAGAACAAACTAGAGGTTACCAATGGAGAGAAGGGGGAGGGGCAAAGTAGGAGTAGGGGATTAAGAGGTACAAACTACTGTGTATAAAATTCATAAGCTGCAAGGGTGCAATGTGCAGCACAGGGGATAGAGCCAACCAATATTTTATAATAACTATAAATGGAGTATAATGCATAAAAATTTTGAGTCACTATGGTGTACACCTGGAATTAATATAATATTGTCAATCTACAATACTTTAATAACAAAAATGTCTAAAACATTCAAAATATGAGGAGCAACAGTGACTTGAAAAATTCTTGGCTGTATTCTCACTGTCCTTTCTTTTTTTCTTTTTTTTTTTTTTTTTTTTTTGCGATACGCGGGCCTCTCACCATTGCGGATCCTCCCGTTGCGGAGCACAGGCCCCGGACGCACAAGCTCAGTGGCCATGGCTCACGGGCCTAGCCTCTCCACGACATGTGGGATCTTCCCGGACCGGGGCACGAACCCGCGTCCCCTGCATTGGCAGGCGGACTCTCAACCACTGCGCACCAGGGAAGCCCGGGAAGCCCTCTCACTGTCCTTAGTGCAAACTTTTTGAAGCACTGATGGAAGGTTAGAGTCAGGAATATTTTGAGAGGGATGTTAGAAAAAAAGAGGGAGTAAAACCTTCCCCAGGATGCAGGATGTAGGATGCATAGGTCAGTTCCAGAGGAGCAAGCAGAACAATGAGCCTCTCATGGCCAGACATCGTAAATGAAAGAAAGGATGGAGGCTCGGCTACTGAAAAGAGCCACCTTCACTGTGGCACTGGTGGGCCACAAACACAGGGCTCACAGAAAAGGGAAAAGTCCTGGATTCAGTTTTATTCGTTGCTCCGGATCTGCCTACTTGACTTACTTCCCGAACAAATGCCTCAAACAACAATTTATCTGTTATCCTGAGTCAAGGAGCCAGTTGCCACTGCCCTCAGTGTAGACTTGGTGACTCTCTCATCTCCCACGTTCACAGACTTGCTTCACGCACTGCACACGGAGGCCCCAGGGGCAGCTCAGCACACGTGCATGCACGACCCTTAGTGCTTGTCTGGAAAGCTTTGATATATGAGTATGTAGGTGATCAATGAACTCAGGTAAGTTCTGCCTTCTTTCCCACGGATGGACTGTTTGTGGATGGAGAAGCTTCATATGGTTTCACTAAAAATATCCAGTGAGACTAAGTAACCTGTTTGTCATGAAGGACAGTTTTTAAGAGCTCTGCATCCATGGTCTCCAATATTCTCTTTTTTCCTACATTATTCTTTCCCTCTCAATCCTTAGGGATGAACTCACCATAAAATGTCAGCACATAAGACTTTCTAAAGACTCTGCTTTTAGGAGAAATTCAGTTAAGATAGAAAATTAGAAGATTTTAATATGCTGGATGAGAAAGAAAACTACATAATTTAACACTTGCCAAAGCCATTTTATTGTACATTTCAGGACTCCAAAAGAAGCTGGTCTTGTCTCAACAGCCATTATCTGAGAAAGCAGAGTGTTCATAAGAGATTACTTTCTTCTCAGTTACAGTAAACTCTGCGCTGTAATTAACCTCTTGATAAGAGTCTTCTTCTGGTTGAAATTACCTTCAAAGATCATGGACTGGTGTAGATGAACTGGTGTCCTGGAGTGGCTGAAACAAAGCCCATTTTTACTGTATGACCTACTTTCCTTGGATAGCACTGAGTTTCTGTTTTGGTCTCTGCCAAACCCAAATCCTGGGTTCTGAAAACATCATTCTGAGTGGAATAACTTTGGGTTCTAGAAATGAGCTTCTTTACAAAATTTCTTGGATGAGAATACAGACTTCGATCATCTTCGGACTCTCTAAAAGAGTGGCACACCAGACTCGATCTAATGGAGATTCTGAGCTTGTGGGAGAGCCACCTCAAAGTTGTGGCACACGGACCCTCAGGCTGCTGCTGCTGCAAGAGGCTGTGTCCCAGCCATGCTCATGCTGATCAGGAAAAGCAATGGGGGGGGGAGAGGAATTCTATTTTCTTTAGATTCAAAAGGGCTGGATAATTGATTTTTTTGAGTTTTAATTCCTTTGGCTTCTAGTGTCTTTGGATTTTTACTGACAAGGGGACTTATTCTTCTGATTAAATTTCTTTAATGGCTTCCCCAGGCTTCAAATAAGAATGAGATTCATAACTGTATTTGAGGTATTTCTATCTTCTTGGCACTTCTGGAGTATCCTTCAAAAGTTATATAATCTCAATATGGAACTTTGGATGAAATATAGTTCACAACATGGCTGTGCTTAATTTGGGAAGGAAAAGAGAATAGGAATGGGTTTTCAGATTTGGAGGGAGTAGTCTTAGAGCTAAAGCTATTTTTTTCTGATCCATTTCAGCATCTTTTGGGGACAAAATCTACAGTAGCTGTCAGAACATTAGTGGCTCTGGTAGATACTGAGTTTGTGACTTCATGAAGTCTTATAACTGTCTCAATAAATTCCAGGGATGATGCTCACATTGCCAACTGAACATAGACTTAGTAATTTAGCTCAGTGGTTTAAAAGTCAGTTTAAAAAAATCTGGATGGAGGGGTTGGAAGTCCTCTCTGTTCTTATTCTCTAGTAAATTTCACTTGGAGTCAGTTTATGGGAGTGCCTGTGTGGTTATCGTGTGCATGTTCCTCCCACTGTGATTTTTATCTTAGGGCCTGTGGCGCACAGACCACATGCCAGATTGGCTGCATGCTACCATCCTCTAGATTATCTGCCAGCATGTTCTTTAGAGAATGACCAGACAATAGCCAAACTCTTTGCAACTTCTCTCATCTCTCTCTGAGCTCGTTCTTGTTTTTTTCAGATCAATTCACTAAAGGCTCAGAGCCCTAAGACAAAAGTGAAAGCATTTTTCTCTAATAAAGTGTCTTCTGATACCTCCAAATTCTATTACATCACACTAAAACCATTACAAAAGATATCTGTTACCAAAGACATGACCATGTAAAAGGGAAGTTGTGTTGGACGGGCAGGGGAGGCACTGAGATACAAAGTATGATTTCTATGGCCATTTTTGAAGAGCAGTTTGAAGCAGGCTAATCTTAGAATACCTACAGCAGCCGTCTGCTGGAAGGCACATGGTTTTCTTCACTTTTTGGGTATTAGTTTATTTTCATACTTCCAGCAGGCCACTTAACTAAGTCAGCATCATTGGATCAACAGAGAGGATGTGGTCAACAAGAACGGTAAAATATGTTAGAGAAGGAGACAATGGTGGATAGTACCTTTTCCTAATATACAAAGATTTGATAACAAGTTCATGAAACTCAAATTTTTCAAAACGGGGTTGTATCTCATGTAAACCATTGCTCTTCCAAATACAGTCCCCTTTTTTAAGCTTCCCCTAATGCAAATCTCCCTACTCATTGGACCTTCCTTAAGTGGTATTTTCCAGCTCATTACAGCTTCTAAACAGTATTAAATGGGTTAGGCAGCTGGGTTCCCACCTTGAGCCCCTGGTTTTGGAGGATGGCCTGGAGCCCTCCTTTGACTGTTCCCCTCTTGGCAAGGCAAGAAGTTCAAGCAAGGGACTAAGTCAAAGTCTGTGCCTTGCTACCCTTTGGGCCTTCTTCAGGGGGAATGGACCCTAGAATTCCCTAACCCTGGACCTGCACAGGGCAGACTGTTTTGTTTTCTTTTTTGTTTTTAATTTTCAGAAGAGGTAAAGGGGTGGAATGGTCATGCTGGTAGGTGTGAGAGAAGAGGGCAGACCAAGGTGTATGGGGAGTGGGTGAAGTGTTCTATTTGTACTCTTGGTCCAGGACCCAAAAATGTTAGAATTGGGCCTGTTTAAAACAGGTGTTTATATCCAGAAAAGACCAAAACTCTAATCTGAAAAGATACATGGACCCCAATGTTCATAGCAGCACTATTTACAATAGCCAAGACAGGCAAACAACCTAAATGTCCATTGACAGATGAGTGGATAAAGAAGATGTTATACATATATACAATGGAATGTTACTCAGACATAAAAAGAATGAAATAATGCCATTTTCAGCAACATGAACAGACCTAGAGATTATCATACTAAGTGAAGTCAGACAGAGAAAGAAAAGTATCATAAAATCACTTATATGTGGAATCTAAAAAAATGATACAAATGAACTTATTTACAAAATGAATATAGACTCACAGACATAGAAAAAAATGTATGGTTATAAAATGAGAAAGGGAGGAGAGGGATAAATTAGGAATTTGGGATTAACAGATATATATTACTACACATAAAACAGATAAACAATAAGGACCTACTGTATAGCACAGGGAACTATATTCAATACTTTATAATAACCTGTGATGGAAAAGAATCTGAAAAAGAATATATATATGTGTGTATATATATATATATATATATATATATATATATATATATATATCTGAATCACTATGCTGTACACCTGAAACATTGTAAATCAATTATACTTCAATAAAAAATGTTATACAAAACAAAAATATACATTAAATAAGACCTTGCAAGTGAATAAAAGTTGAACTAAACTTCATAGATTTTACATTGTTAGATTTTGCTTTCCATTTAAATTCTCAACATCCTATTGGCATTTAACATTGTAGTTGATTGGTGATAGTAATTTGATAATTGTTTTATATGTGCAAGAGTTTTATTTAGCAGTATATTGGGTGGAGCTAACTCTTTTATATTTATGAGATGTTCTTGCTTAGTGCATATACTTAGTGCATTGTGGAAACCACAATGCAGCTTAGATTATTTCTCCCTTCATGATTCTTGACACTGAACCCTACTTACTTTAATTTCTTTTTTGTAGACCTGTATAATATTTGTGTTTTACGTTTCTTTAATTTAAAAAAAAAAAGATCAGTGCCATCTGCCCACTCAGTGTTCCTTCTCAACTTCCAGAAAACTCGACAAAACCTTCTCAGTAAGCTCAGACATAGTTCCTGTTCTCCGGGACCCACAGCTAACAGTTACTGAGGGAGCTGCACAGCCCCCTTCCTTATACTTCAATCTGTACAGATCTGTCTTCTTCACTTACTGTCCCCATCCATTCCGTGCTGAATAATATGTTTAATAATAAAGCATGGAAAAAAGTAAACAATCTGTTAAAAGTCTAAATGGCCCACATAGTATTTATTGTGTGGGTGCAGTAACTGATCCACTGACATCTAAACCTAATCAGAGACTAAACTTTCTGTTGTTGGCTCTGTGGCTCTTTGATGATATTACTCAAATTATTTTGGCTCGTACATTTGATTTTGCCAGTCAGCCATGAAGAATGCTTTTTCTCTCTGCATATGAAATTTGGTACTTTTTATGATATGGCACATATTTTTCCCCATTTGAGGAAAATAGAATTTTGGTGATCCATGTATAATCCCTAAAGTGTCTTATAAAACAAAAACAATTTGAGCAGATCACAAATTTATGTATCTTACTCATTAAAAATTTAGCAAAGCATAACATATGATCCAAATATCAATTTGTTTTTAAACTCATAATGAAAATACATGATTCGACATTTGCAAACTTCAACTCTTGAAATTAAATGAAAATTTTATGTATGTCAGTAAATGTAAAAAGTTAATAATAGACTACACTACATTGTTTTTCTAGATTGTACATGTTAACAGATGACTGAAAAGGGAATATATTTGCTATTGTTTAAATATAGAACACTGGTAATAGTAATTAACTTTGAGGAAAAAAATAATGTCACATTTCTACTTAGAAAGAGTCTAAATAATTCATCGTGGATTGCATTAAGTGCTTTTCTGTGAAAGTATACTGACATTTGTAACTGAATGTGTCTTCTAGCTCATTCATAATATATTCACAAATATTTTTGGAATAGCTTCTATGAAGAACCCACTTGCCAGGGTTATAAGAGATACAAATCTGGGTAAGTCCTGATTTTAACCATAAAGAATCTGGCTGTGTGTTTGTGTGTGTGTGTGTGTGTGTGTGTAATAACGCATAGTATCTTTTCAAAAGGTGGAAAGTGATTTAATTTTATATCTTTATGTATCTAAGTATATATGTATATTTATAAAGTTATTTCAAATATATTTCATTTATATATGAGCTTATGGAAATTATTATTAATTATATATGATATTTAATACTATTTATAATATGGACATATATATGTGTACATGCCTACATATATTCATAAACTGTAACTTGATTTAGTTTTAATAAACATTAATTGAATACCTATGAGTTTCCAGGTAATGTGTTAAGTACTTCTCATATATATTATTAGATTCGCCATCTTATTTGGTCCTAAAAAGAAAAACTTTTTAAAAATCCTAAATTATAAATGAGAAATGTAAAGAGAAATGAAAAAATTATACAATTTAAACTTTTTTTTCAATTTGAATAAATAACACTGCACACTGATGTCTTGATTAACCAGGGTCATGGGACACAAGTCCTATGGATAAACTCACACTGTGAATAATACTAATGACTTAAATTATTGAAAATACAGATTTAAAACAAATCTGTTTAGTGAAAATGAATCCAGTGTTTCGAAAAATGATGATTAAGCTCAGTGCTGTGAATGATACTGATGTTAAAAGATTTCCTTTTCCTTACAACAGATATTTTCTGGTCCCACCCAAGATAACTCATGATATAGTTATTAGACAATTCTCCAAAGCTTAATTCATATGTCAAATCACTCAGTAAATTATAATAATAGTATTTAAGCCAACCATTTTTTGAGTATTAAATATGTGCTGAAACTATTCCAAACACTTCTATCTGCAACCACAGTTAACGCTCACAACAGAACAAGCAGGTGGATGCTATTAGTTGTCTGTCATTTAGGGCAGAGAAAGTCAAGGCTCAGGCTAATGAGTGGCTTATCTGCAGTCTCATGGCCAGTGAATGCCTAAGCCAGGATCCCACCCATGCATTTGATCCTTGATCTCACTGCACTATGATTTGCTTCTGCCTAACCGGGCAGAAGAGGATTAAGTCACTTCACACTCAATTAAAACAACAACAACAACAAAGAACAAATAAACAAAAAAGCATTTCAAATAAATTTATGTTTTTTCAGCACATATATCATGTGCTCTTTGCTGATTGAACCAAATGATTATTGCCTTATCAGACCCCTCATAAGAGGTAATTTAATGTTTTAATTTTATTTGTTTATTTTATAATTGAAATTTAAGTAAATAAAATTAATCTTACACTTGTTTAAATCACAGATGATTTTTTTTTTATTTTAAGGCAAAATTTAAAGTTTTTCTCCTATTTAACCTGTTCACATTTGTATTGGTTAGGAAGCATTAATTTTTCACACGGATTCTGACATTTCAATAATTAAACTATTCAAGTTTTGAAGGGATAGCACTTTTCTATCTTACAATGGACGCAATGTAATTTTTATTGGTTACTAGGCAGCTTCAAACAATGAACACATTCTCACACTTAGACTTACACAAAATAGAAAGATTTCACTGTATTACACATGCAATAGGATGTTTGAGGACACTTGTTAGAATGGCAATCCAAGTAAAAGCAGTAAGTTTATTTTAAATGAAGTTTCAAGCATTTATTAGCTGTATAATTTTGCATGAGCTATTTAATGTTCAAGATTCATCTTCCTTACATATGAACTTCTGTCTACTTCTCAGGGTTTTTTGATAGTTATAATAAGCTAAAGAAATAAATATATGAATAGATATGTGGTACATGGTAAGAGATTGATATATATTAGTTCTCCTTTTAAGTCTTTACAACAAACACAAAACAAATGCAGAAAATAAATCACATCTATAATAACCTAAAGTTGTTACTGTATTAATTTTATTATTTGCATAAATTTTATTATATGATCTACCATATAGATTATATAATTTACATTATATATTATTATGTATTATATATTAATAAATGTATATATTAACATTTTGTATTAACACTATATATATATAATTTATATAATGTCCTTTATACTAAGATTTTTTAAGGAGAAGCTTTAAATACTTTTTTATTAAAAATTATAATAGGATAATAATATTCAATAATGCCTTTGATAGGAGATATTTGCATAATAGAGCAGAAGGATTACTACATAGAAAACCAAGAAACGTGGTGATACTTCTAGAGGTGAACTATAAGCCTGTGTGTTCTAGGTCATCTTATCAAAGCACTGCTGCTTCATTACCCTGAGAAAATAAATTGATGAAGACCAAACAGGACCAAGAAATGATGTAGAGTCCTTTCCTTTTATGGATTCATGGGAATTACATCCTGAAAATTACCATTTAATTCCCATGATTCAGAACCACTAGGAAGAGATTTGAAGGCAAGATTAGGAGACATATATTTTGCAGAATCAGAAACTATTTCTACTGTAAGGTTTGAAGGTTTGGTGGGCGAGATATTTCGAGGTATCGGTAGTGTAAACTCTCAGGGATGGAGTTTATCCTTTCATTGTATGTCTGTGCTTTTCATGGGATTTTAGAAGGTTTTTTTGTTTGTTTGTTTGTTTTTTAGAAAATAGCGACTATCCTTCCTGTGGCAGGGGCAGATTTACTAGGAGCTGCAGTCTAAAATCCCGGAAGACAAGATATTTGTCCTGTTTTGTCCACTACAGTATCTCCATGGCCAGGTCTGTGATTGGTACAGAGTTGATACTCAACACAAAAGTTTGAATAAGTGACTGTATGAGCCATCATTATATCTGACTTAAGAATGTCCTACTGTTATGCTTGCCAGATAGATAGGACCAGCTGGTTTTACATTTGCCTGAACAATGTATGTGTTTGCTCTGCAATTTGATTTTAACAACTTGTGCCTCCTGGCCGTCATTGCCTGCGTCAGCTTGGCAGATAGGTTTGCTCCTGGAGTCTTGCCTGAAGATCTGGTAAATAGATCTCTGATAAACCCATGGCTATCTACTTTTTCCGTACCAGATACCCTAGTTGTAGTCCCAGAGTAGACTTGTCAATGAAAAAATGTTGCCTCCCATATCAGTAAACAAAGGTTGTTGCAGCTATTAAGCCATCTCATTACAGCTGCCCTGACGGTGAGCCCTGAGGGAACTCAGGATAGAAACAGGGTGCCCACCATCCATCAGTCAGCTGCTGCGGCCACCATCCCCGCCATGGTGCTCCCTGAGGAGACTCAGGATGAGAAAACAAAGGATACTGACCCCAGATAGCTGAGGTGCATATCAAAGGAATGATTTCTGTGAGCCCAGATTCTTGTATTTTCCCTTACCTAGAAAAGCACTAAATTCCTTAACTTGAGATGTCTGGTTTTCTTTAATTAATAGAAATCTTTTGATGTTCCTACCACCTTGTCTTTGTTGCAAAAACTCCTGTATACCCTGGCTCCTCTCTGACCTCTTCCGAGCAGTCCCTCAGAGCTACTGAGATGTTGCGTCCCAGGCTTTAGTCCTCAGAATGTCTGACGAAAAAAACATACTCTCAAATTTAAGTTGTGTATTTTTTTTTTCAGTCGACAGACTTTGCATTGATCAAGGCTCTTTGTTACAGACAATAGAATCTGCACTAATTTAATTTAGGTTACAGATATTTGTGAAAGAACATAGAAAACTGTTCACAGGACTGAAGAGAAGGGATGTATACTAAGCTGTTAGAAGTAACTTCTAGAACTCACCACAGAACTGGAATATAAAAGGGTTACTGCCTTTACTATAGTCAGGACTAACCACATAAGGAAGTTATCATCCTAGTTGCTGGGTTCAGAACTACAATGTCTTTGCCGTTACATGTGAAAGGAAAATGTCTTTCCCCCAAACTGTGCTTATTTCTCCAACAAGAATTTCATAATTCATGCTTGCATGAATCTGACTGTAGAAACCTAAAACACATACAGAAGGCTAACTGCAAGGGAATCCGGGAAATGTATCTTTTCATTTACTAGACGCTGTAAAAAAATCTATAAGAAGCAAGCTAATTGGTGTTTGAAATGGTTGTTGAGTGAACCAATTTACAGTATCTACTGCAATCCTTTGCAACTTTTGAGAAAAAAGGATATACATGAACACTTCCAAAAGGAGAATACTGAAAGTTATTTTGCAGAAATAGATGCACATGTAAGAAATTTCTGAATCCACATATACCAAAATGTTAATGATGGTCATTTATAGATAGATACATTGCCAATATAATTTACTCTTTTGTTAGTATATAATATTCTTCTGAGGGTTATATAAGATAATACATGGAAGGCACTTAGCAGAAGATTTGGCAGTAAAGAAGTAATGTTAACTATTCATATTTATATATATATAACTATATATATATTCATAACAACATATAGTTACCTGCACAGTAACATTCCAACACTGATCTATATATATATAGTTATATATGTATAACTATATATATTCAAATAGATGTGTATATATATATTCATATATACACATATATACTTTATATATACATATGTGTATATATATATATATACACACACACACACACACACACACACACACACATAGAAATCAAGATAAAGCAACTGAAGCACATTACATAGAGACATAGGGCCTGGCACTTATTAATTACACAGAAACTGTGAATTACTTTAATTATTCTTTTTAAGTTTCTGAATTTGTTTGACTTTTAAAATAACCACACATTAACACTGTGGAGAGAAATAATATGATATATGTATTTCTCTATGCATCTATCTACATTGACTTGCACTCCAGAGGATAATCAAGAAAAAGAAAAAAAAAAAACTGTCTGAATGATGATGTTCGTGGTGGTGTTGGCATTTATGAAGGTTTATTGAGTAGATAGTTTGTGCTGCTACTACTCTAAATGCTCTGAGGGTCAATCCCCTACGGTCTCTTGCATTTCTGTGTGTCTTGAGAGAAGAGATACTGACTGTATTTTATTCCAGACTTTTCTTCTCAGGAATTTTCTATAGTGAATATCTTTAGAAAATAGAAAGAGCACCACCCTCTGGAGCCAGGGGTAAGTATGGTTCCCTGTCAAGTGTAACAGTCAAATGTTAGGTGTGCTTCCTGTCCATTATAAAATATTTGGTTTTCCTAAGCGGAGCAAGCAGAGGGAGTGGTCCTCTCCTATAATACAAACCGATGCACATGCATGCATCCTGAGGGCCTCTTCCCATCGCCCTGGGGGATCAGTACAGGTACTGGTACACTGGCAACTGCTATGGCTGTGAGGAAGAAACTTTGCCTCTGACACAGGAGCCTCCTGTCTTCTGCCATAATCCAGAAAACTGTGAGGCTCCCATGTTGGTTTGGGAAGAGGGTAAAATCTCAGACTGTATTTGACAAGTTCTCTGTATTTAATAACTTGTTTAATCATCAAAAACAACCTATCAAGAAGGAACCATCATTACCCACTTTTTACACATGGGGACATTAATCCACCAAGTTCAGGTCATTTTCCACTGTCACACAGATATTTAGTGGTAGACTCAGGACTGGAAGTTACTCTGGTTCTGAAGCCTGAGTGTTAAACCACCAAACAAAACTGATTTTATGATCATCGTGTAGTTCTCAGGTTTTTGTCCTGTTTGTTGAAAGGAAAAAAAAAAGGAAGAATAATTTCAGAAGAACTTGCAGCTTATCAAATTGGAAAACTGTTGAGCTTGTACCCAATATTTCTCAATGCTATACCTATTCATCAATATCAGCCTTCTGTCTAGCCTGGACAATCTCATCACACTAGCATTATTCTGTTATCCAATTTGCTACTGATACTTTCCTAGTTTTAAATTCCTCTATGAATCCATTCCACTCTGTACTGATTTCCCCTTTGCTTCTCATCAACCTCACATTAATATGTAAATGTGTATTTCACTAATGCCACACGAAATGGAATAATCTCCCTTATTCTTCACCTCTCTGATTCCTCCTTGCTCTTCTAGACAAGATCTTGTCTCCCTATAAAAAGAAAAGGTGAACGTTTTCCAAAAGTCCATTCCCAGAACCCCTTCCTACCCCTCACCTTACCCCATGCTTGCAGAGCATTCTGGCCTTTGTCTCTTAAAGAATCTACCACACTTTTTTGGCAACTGTGTTTATCAGTCCTAGGTCCCATCTCCCAAACTCACAGCCAGTATCACCTGACTCACAACTTTGTCCTTAATTTCTCTGGCATCTAACTTTGTTTCTAATATTGAAATTAATAAATGTTGGTTGAACTAGGCTTTATTATAGAATGCAGTTGAACTGATATCTTCTTTTCTGAATTATTTGGACAGGCTAACATTACCACAAAATTTCTGACATAGCAGCACTTTCTAAATGAAACAGTAGCTAACTTATAAGTCAGTGGGTTAAATTAGCTTTTTAAAATTCCTCATCCCACATGCCGCCGTAAAGGTGCTGCATGCCACCACAAGGACCCCACGTGCCGCAACTAAGACCCGGCACAATCAATACAAATAAATAAATAGATAAATAAATAAACAAATAAATAAATATTTTTTAAAAGTAAAAATAACATTTTTCATAAATTTCTTCAAATTTAATATAAGCCACTAAGACATCAAATTAGTACTCTCAGTATAATACTTTACTTTCCAAAGAATAATCTTCTGTTTATGTTTACATGCAAAGCAGTGTCCACTGCACTGTACTGTTTTTTTTTTTTTTCCCCATGGAGCTGAACGCCTCATGCTAAGGATCTGATAAGAATGTCAGCCTAAGAATAAATATCACAGGATACCTAGAGATTATTTTATATCAATAGGTTAGATATCTCAAGTATGGAAAATCTGTGGATTATAATTTAGAATTATGTAAAATAATGAGGTCAAGTCAATGTGTGTTGACCTCTAATCTTAGCATTTTATGAAATTGAACATTATATTTTTCATAAATATGTGTCTACCACTGATAGATTAAAAAATGATTATAGACATTTCAAAACATGTTGAAATAAGAACTCACATAAACCAAGAGCTTTTCACTCCACTCAAAAGGTTTCTATACCTTATTTAATCCTAACAACAGCACTTTGTGGTATATTATACTTACATTACAGATAAGAAAAGGAGATTAAGAGTCCTTAAGTGGGGGGATAAATAATTGAGCTTAAGTATGCTGAGGCTAAACCCCATGATATATCTTGAAAAGTGTTATATAACTCAGTGCTTCTCAGAATGTGGTTCTTGTAACTCTAGTGCTTTGAATGATAATAGCTGTTTCCTGAAAGATGGCCAATGGGGGAAAAGAAATCTTTGGTCAAATACAATTGTAAATGCTTAGTAAAGCAAAGGTAAGCATCACTAAAGGATTATCTAAAAATTTCACAATATCACAGTGCATATTTGACCAGAGTTTTTCCATATTTGCCAATGTCCAGTGGATAAGGAATTGATGCACCAGCTTAAGAAACAATTATATTAACTTTAGTAGAGTGATATGCATTATTTTCCAGTAAAAACATTTACATCTTTTTATCTAAGCAATTATTACCCACATAATGAGTTAAAACTATGAAATGCTGCTTAAAAATATTTAAAAGCAAAATTATTTGGTCTTTGACATAATAGGTAAAACTCCAAATTAACTAATCCATCATAGTTAGACAAAGAAATGTATGTCTACTTTGCCTCATAGAAGTCACTGAGTACAATATCACTTACAGAGTTATAAATCCTTCTTATATAAAATGTATATCCTTCATAATTAAATAAAACAAAACAATTTACAAAATACTTAAATATTACTACATTAAATGTTAGGTTAAGACTTTGTGAAAAAAAAGAAATATATATTTTAAAAATCCAAGTAAATATGGTTTATTAAGTAAAATCAAATTTTATGTTTAAAGTACCAGGGGAGGCAAAGCCAAAAGGAAAAACTGATAGACTATATAGTTTTTCATTAGAGGATAAGACAGTGTCTTCTGCAAAAAAAAAGAAAAATATGTTACGTTCATATGACCATTTCAAGAACCCCTGTTTCACAAAGGCTAACCATTGCAAGTAAGTGAAGTTACTGTTTCCAGCTAAATAAATGAAGCCATCAAACACAGTTTGGTTAATATTACTTGACGTTTCTTGAGACATGACGTTCAATTATTTCAGGAGACTGTGTGGGAACTTTTTTTTAAAAACATACTTAGGAAACCACTGAGCACTGTTAAAAGTCTAAAATATCTTTATTTATTGGTAATTGAAAGGAAGATCTGTGTTGGGATGTTACTGTGCAGGTAAAAAATAATAATAAAAAACTATGTAAAGAAAAGCCTGAACAATATTCATTTGATACTCCATGCATAATGAAATCATTATTTACTAGAGAAAAATTAAATCCAGTTATTCTGGGTTGTTTTCCCAACAATCTATTACACCTCAATTTCTTTTAGATAGCACTGCCTCCTGGTGGGCAAAGTGAACTGCAAAATTAATCATCCTGAAACCAAAATAAATGACCCATTGAATGAGATGATTTATGAATATCTTTTAGAAAGCTAGTGAATGTGTGCAAAATGGAGGGGGAAAGATGATGTGTTTGGCATAATATAAATTGAGCCTTTCTTGGCATAAATGAGAAACACAATCATATACTTTTGAAACCTCTTCTGGTTGATGAGAATAGCATCATTAGGTAGAGGTGGATGTCTGTCTTCCTGCTGCTGGGGCAGGAGGACATTCACCAGGATCATCTAAAATTGGACCAAGCTGTTTAAATGAATCTTTTTAAGAGTGGAGGATGAATATTACCTTAATTCACAGAGAAAAGTTATCACTGACATTGAAATCTTTACTACTAAAAAGTTATGTAGGCAATCATTTGGGGGCATTATTTAGAATATTTGCAGTGAATATATTTCTATTAATTAATTTTTCTTTTATGAAGATATACGTTAGAACTTAAATTGCTATATGTTTGAAAGTTTGTCAAAGTAACAATTATTATCTTATGTATACAATGGCTTCCAGAAGTTGCATCTATGTGTTATCATTTTTGTTTCCAAACCTCATTCACTTTAAAACAAAAACTCACATCACTCACATAAAGAGATATGATCACTTTGTTTAAGTGAAAGATCAGAAATAGAACAATTTTCAGCTAATGAAATCAGAGAAGACTGCCAATGTGTTTATAATAATTGAAAATTTCATTTTTAATTGATTTATCACTGAACAATCAATTTATATTGTTAAGTGTAAAATGAAATGGATTGAAATATTTGAGGTTCTCATATAAGCAATTAAAGAGTTGCTAGTCAATCATACACTATTAAGTTGTGCATACAGGACATTGATACTTTGCTGCAAGGTAATCGATAATTACTTATGAGAATACATTTTGCCCCCATTTAATTTCAAAAGTCCATTTTAAGTAAACAGAGTGCAAAGAGAATTGTTCTGCTATAATGCAATTGTTATGGCGTTAAATGTATACAAAACAAATATTGTTCCTTCACATTCCTTTACAGCATTTACTTTTTAAGATTATTATCACAAGTCTGCCATAAGTACACTTGTCTGGGGCTTATCCAGCATTGCTCTTTGTCAAAAACAAAAAAATAAACAAACCTATGGATCATATGACATATTCTAGAGGTGAGTTTTCTTATCTTTTGGTGCTTGGACTTTCTAAGGATTATAACTATTGACTATGATAGAAAGAACCCCACAGTTTTCATAAATCCTACAAATGATTATTTCTCTCAGCAATAGCTTTCTCAACTGAATACCAAAGAAGTTAACATTCATAATGTATGATGTTGTAATCCGTTAAAAATATAGTGACTCTGATATTGAGATCCATGAGCTGTTTGGAGATTAATTGTTTGTCTGTTGTTTCATTTGCAAATATTTTCTCCCATTTTGAGGGTTGTCTTTTTTGTCTTGTTTATGTAGTGAGGTGGATGGACCTAGAGTCTGTCATACAGAGTGAGGTAAGTCAGAAAGAGAAAAACAAATACCGTATGCTAACATATATATTTGGACTCTAAAACAAACAAACAAAAAAAAATTGTACTGATGAACCTAGTTGCAGGGCAGGAATAAAGAGGTAGACATAGAGAATGGACTTGAGGACATGGGGTGGGAGGGCGAAGCTGGGATGAAGTGAGAGTAGCATCGACATACATACACTATGGAATTTAAAACAGTTGGCTGGTGGGAAGCAGCAGCATAGTACAGGGTATGGGCTTGTTGCTTTGCAATAATCTAGAGGGGTGGGATAGGGAGCGTGGGAGGGAGGCTCAAGAGGGAGGGGATATGGGGACACATGTATGCATATGGCTAATTTGCTTTGTTGTGCAACAAAAATTAACAGTATTGTGAAGCAATTATTAATAAAGATCTATTTAAAAGAAATATAGTAACTCTGTATTTCAGTTAATGGTAAGAGTATCCATTTCAGGTATTACTAATTGTGCTGGCTATATTTTGTTTCCTAAACATACAGAAATGCAACAATTAGACAAAACAGTCTCATAAAGGGCTCATATACATGAATGACTGTCTTTCAGTTTTACATGATATTTTCATTTGTTAATGTAATATATCCAATGTCCTTTATGAATAAGAATTTGAAGGTCAATTTCTATCCACTCACTGTTCCTGACTAGCTACCTGAGCTTGAAGAAGTGAGCTGACCTCAGGAACTCTGTGAAATTATTCTAATGAAGGAGCTCTGAATATTCAGGCAGCCCAAATGAGGAGTTTAGCATTCCAATCTCATAGCAATGCCCCTTCAGCCTGACTGAGATAGAATTCCTGTATATATCAGATTATTTTTAGTGTTCTCAGTTACTAATTTTGTGATGTAGGAAATAAAGGAGAATCTGAACCCATGAGTGTTTAAAAATAAATAGAAGGTAGCTTGTATGTGCATTTGTGTGTATAAAGACTGCAGGCTTCATAGTTCTTTAATAGCATTTACTGTCCCAAACACACTCTTTTAATTCAATCAAGTATGGTCTTGACATAATGTTTTCTGTTATTGCTCAATGTATGTAAGAAGTTATGTACCACAGGAAGAGCAATTGCGCAGCTTACTTTTTTCATATACACAAATGTGTATGACATATTTGCCATCTAGAACCTATTGAGTCATAGACTTTTGCATCATAAGTGCTTGTAATAATAACATTGTGCAATGTCCTTATAGAGGTATAAGCCTTAGAGTTTCAGACATGTAAAGGACTTTTGATATCACAAGGTATGTTTTACTAATATTTACCATAAAAGAGAAACTACTTCTGGAGAGGTTAAGTCACTTGTAAAAGATCATAAGTATTTAGTGAACAAGTTTGCATAATTCTTACATGTCCCTTAGAATATTACTACGTTGCATTTACCACTATTTTTTTCTTAAAGTTACAAAGCACTGAGCAGATTTTATATAAATTAGCAGGAAAATATTTGTGACCATGATGTTAAAGAAAAATAATGCATAAATAATAAAATTCATATGTATCAAATCCATGAAAATGTAAAAAACATTGCTAATAACAGTATGCTGAATTTACCTAACATAAGTTGGTGATTGGGTAAATAAACTATGATCCCTTTTAAAATAGAATGAGAATGATAATATTGATATGAATTATTTACTTTGGATGTGATTTCTCAAAATGCGGGCATATTTGGATTCTAAATCTTAACTAATAATGCGTGTTTGACTATTAAAGTGAGATAATATATGTAAAAAGCACAGTGTCTGATATCAATTAGACATTTAACAAAACAGAGAGGATAATAATATAACATGTAAACAATTATTAGGGAACGGATTTTAGTCCTCAGTCTCCCCCAAATGAAGAGTCTTAAAAAATATAACTAGTAATGAAAGGGGAACATACTTTATTTTTAACCCTTCTGAATGGGAAGAGCCAAGAATATGCACTTCAGAAGAGAGGAGGGGGGAAACTGTGTGTTGAAAGCAATCGGATCTCTTTGGTGAATGGACATTCTTTTATTGACAGAAGAGGGTGAAGCCAATACTGAGGAGCATGCCACAGCATAACCACGTGCAAACTTTCCACAGTGATTTCATCCTTCTGGTTATAGTAAAACTTCACACTATTTTGGAGCAGTAAAAACTTGATAGAATTTTTAAGCTATTTGTCAAGCATGGCTTGTTTAAATTTTCCTCAAAAACTGTTACTGTTTTATCACTAAGAACTCTAGAGAGATGCTCTAAAATAGACACAAATAAACCAGTCACAAATAAAAATACTTACCTGAGAAATACTGGCAGATGATAATTGATTTGTTGTGATCCTTATAGTAGAAATTATTTCTTGATAATATTTACAAAATTCTCAACGGGTTTTAAACACATAATGTGCTCTGTTTAATTTAGCTGTAATGTCACTGGAGAACAGTGTGAAAGATGGTTTCCTGAATAGTTGATCTTTCTTTCAAACCTGTGTAACTGTGTTTATTTCTCTGCTATAATCTTTAATGTAACTTTAAGGAAGGACATCTTAATTGTAATCCTCAAAATTGTGAACTAAATAGAGGTTAGTCTTTGTCTCATTTAACTACAGGCAATATAAAGATGAAAATTAGTTGAGAATCCATACTAACTATTGAACCGAAATTCATCTTGTCAGTTGAATTCCATATAGATATAATTTTAGAATATGTAAAATATGGATTTGTATGACATTCCAAAATAATATTAGAATAAGAGCATGTGTCAAATAATCAATTAGAGATGGAACTGCAAGTTTCCAAACATTTCAATATATGTCTCTATGTACACAGAAAAATGAGAGATTGGTTCTCATTGTGCTTTGTGAATTAATGTAATTTGAGGTCACTGATATCATGAGGTTGGGATTGTTGTTTCAAGCAGAAACAGGAACCGAATGCAAGAAATTAGAAGATAAAAGACTCTGTGTATACATTCTTGACAATGTAATAAATGGGTTCTGGCAAATAAGGTTACCAATTAGTCAGGACGTCAGAGAATTACTAGCTGAGAATTGTTTGCTAAGATCAAATGAGGCCATAGCTCACACTTCAACTATTAGTGACCAAGAAATGTATTTACTATTCAGAATTTTTGTTATTTAATAATGAGTAAGGGGCTTCCCTGGTGGCGCAGTGGTTGAGAGTCCGCCTGCCAATGCAGGGGACACGGGTTCGTGCCCTGGTCTGGGAAGATCCCGCATGCTGCAGAGCGGCTGGGCCCATGTGCCACAACTACTGAGCCTGCGCTCTAGAGCCCACAGGCCACAACCACTGAGTCTGTGTGCTGCAACTACTGAAACCCATGCACCTAGAGCCCGTGCTCCACAGCAAGAGAAGCCATCACAGTGAGAAGCACGTACACTGCAATGAAGAGTAGCCCCCACTCACTGCGACTAGAGAAAAGCCCTCGTGCAGCAACGAAGACCCAACACAGCCAAAAATTAAATAAATTTAAAACAAAATAATAATAATAATAATAATGAGTAAGCTATTGCTTCTATGACAATTTTTTTCTTCTTAATATAGATTTTAAAATACTTAAATGACCATTCATAAGTTCCAGTAAGATAATATTGTAAGATGATTCCTATAAGTATTCAAGAAAAAATGTAGAGTTCCTCTAAGCAGAGCTAGGCAACAAGTCCTGAGGTAACCATATATCTACTTAAAATTCAGTAGTCTAGCAGACATTATGTCAAGGTTCTGAACCATGTGTCAGTCAATAACAATGAAAGAAGTGGCAAGCATCATCTTGAAAATTTTATTACATTATAAAACGAAAACATGTTCCCAGTCAATAGTTGGAAAAAAACCTAATTTCTACTATTTCAGATGTTAAAATTTATGTACTGCAAGGCAATAAAGCATCAAAAAGAAAGGTATACTAAACTTATTTCAACTATAACAGAATTATAAATATGATTTAAGATTATTCTGAAACACTGGGTCCCTCCATAAGAAGGAAGATGTGCACTCAGTATGCTTAAAATGCAAATATCATTTAAATGAACATCACACATCACCTCTTAGAATAGAAATTCCCTTTTGCAACACAAAAGTACAAAACTTTGAGTTAATATGAGTATTTTGAGGAAAAATAAATGTAATAATTTCATATATAAAATAACAAGACGTACTTTAGTTTGCTGAAAAAGAACATCGTTTGGGAATCCCTCAAAGGGCAGTTTTACATAATTCATTTGAATAAAATATACCAAGCAATATTTTTTAAAGTATGTCTTTTCATATTCTTCAGTAATATAGACGCTTATAGATGACAAAACAAGGAAAAAATTGTGTCGGTCAGTTGTGCGAAAACGTGCAGAGAAGATTATATTTGGACTTAAGTAAGCAAAATTGCTATCATCAATCTAGCCACCCTCAAAAGTGTAACAATCCTTTCATCATTTCAGGAGTACATGTAATCTTTGTAGCTTTCTCCACAGTTATATTTTAAAATTTATTTCTGTATAACTCCAAAAAACTCTAAAAAAAAAATTTCCTGTGCCAAAAGAATGGAATCAAACAGGACAATTGTCAACAGGCACAAGAAAAATACTCAATCTCACTAATAATTAGAGAAATGCAAATCAAAACTACAATGAGACACCACCAAACGTGGGTCAGAATGGAAATCATTAAAAAGACTACAAACAACAAATGCTGGAGAGGGTGTGTAGAAAAGGGAATCCTGCTATACTGTTGGTAAGGATGTAAAGTGGTGCAGCCACTATGAAGAATAGTATGGAGGTTCCCCAAAAAACTAAAAATAGAGCTGCCATATTATCTGGCAATCCCATGGTTGGGCATATATCCGGACAAAGCTGTAATTCAAAGCAATACATGCACTCCTATGTTAATAGCAGCACTACTACAAGGGCCAAGACATGAAAACCACCTAAATGCCCATCGACAGATGAATGGATAAAGAACATGTGATATATATATATATATATATATATATATATATATATATATGTAAAATGGAATATTACTCAGCCATAAAAAGAATAATGCAATTTGCAGCAACATGGATGGACCTGGAGATTATCATACTAAGTGAAATAAGTCAGATAGAGAAAGACAAATACCATATGATATCACTTATATGTGGAATCTAAAATATAACACAAATAAACATCTACAAAACAGAAACAGGCTCACAGAGATGTGGTTGCCAAGGGGGAGAGGGGTGGGCAAAGGGATAAGTTAGGAATTTGGGATTATCAGATAGAAACTACTACATACCAAACAGATAAACAAGGTCCTAAAGTGTAGCACAGGCTAATATACTGAATATCCTGTGATAAACTATATGGAAAAGAAAATGAAAAAGAATGTGTATGTATATATATATATATATATATATATATATATATATATATATATATATATAAAACTGAATCACTTTGCTGTACAGCAGAAATTAACACAACATAGTCAACAACTATACTTCAATAAAATAAATTAAAACAAAACAAAACAAGGCAATTGTGCTTTACTCCATTGTCGGGCTTGGGACTACTACACCTTGGGGAAGGGATAGGTGGGAAAGGATGCCCAAAACATAGAATAAGAGTGGAGAGACCAGAAGGACTAACCCTGGAAAAATCTGTGAAGTTCTATCATGATCAGCAGCAGCACACACTGATGGAAACATCTGGTTGAAGTGTTACAATCTACTCAGGGTAATTTATTATCTCAGTGAATGCATTTCAAAACTGAAGATGGTCTTTATGGTGTAAAGAACCTTCCTATGTCTGACTAGGATTGACTATGCCATACAAAAAGCTATCACCAACTTTTAATATATAAATACATATTTTCTTGCTTTTTCAGAGAACAAAGTGAGATAGCAGCGACTAAATAGTTCAGTCTCTACAAAACATATTTTGAAAAGGTTCATCTGCTAAATCATAGATGTGACAGAACACCAACTCTTTTTTTTTAAAATTTTCTTCCCTCTAGTTTATTTATTTTTAAACATCTTTGTTGGAGTATAATTGCTTTACAATGGTGTGTTAGTTTCTGCTTTATAACAAAGTGAATCAGCTATACCTACACATATATCCCCATATCTCCTCCCGCTTGAATCTCCCTCCCACCCTCCCTATCCCACCCCTCTAGGTGGACACAAAGCACCGAGCTGATCTCCCTGTGCTATGCGGCTGCTTCTCACTAGCTATCTATTTTACACTTGGTAGTATATACAAGTCCATGTCACTCTCTCACTTCTCCCCAGCTCATGCTTCCCCTTCCCTGAGTCCTCAAGTCCATGGACAATGGTTGGTGGAGGAATTCAATGAGAACAACTCAGGGAATAAACAGAAAATTGTGTCGAAGTTTCCAAAAGCACTACTGAAGAAAGGAAATCTTGATAGAGAATCTTCAATGGCCTTGGGGAATTCCCAAAGGGTTCACAATGGTTTTAAAATCATGTTGAAGATTTTGAAGTCCCATGTTTTCTCATTTTTAACTATAATTTCAAAGTAGCATCGTCTTTTTTTTCCTTCTCCTATACTTACATAAATGTATAAAACTATGATCGTAAAATAGTCACTCCTTACCTTTGATTCTTGAACGTTCTTGACTTTTTTCCTGCTGGAAATAAACAAAAATAGTTCAAAATTTGTAAGTATTTTACCAACAGGCTGATATAAAGTATCACTATGTTAAATCTTTTATCAAAGCAGTAATCATTCTTAATGGACATAAATTTTTCTAAGAAACCAATACATTGTAAGAATATGGATTTATAAATAAATGCCTAATAAATAATAAATAAATTATTATGCCCTAAAAAGGTCTTGGTTCATTCCATTTAATTCCAATGACATCTTCAGAATTTGCTTTCAATGTTTCTATGTTAATCATAAAATTTTAGTGAGAAAAAAGGTTTAAGGGCAAACGGATAACTCATTAAAAATAAAAATAAAAAAACACGAGATGTTTCAACAGTCTTTCCTTCAGTTTAGCTTAGAATTTGCCCCTGTCTCGCTTCTCTGAGGTTAAAGTTGACAACAATTCTATTATTTATTCAAGGCTGCTTCAGTCAGACCTGTCTTTCAATTTGACATACTCCTTATTAGTTACCAGGCAACCCCAGAAGAATTAGCTTGCTTTCAAGTTTTTAAGCAGAAATTGTGCACTCTATAACTTCTCGATTCATATTCAAGCACAGTTTACTCTGTCTAAAAGTTTCAGGGTATCATACTAAAAATAATTTTGAAATATGTTCCTAACAAAATGTCTCACACATACACAGAGAACTGCAGAATTGTATGAATGCCAATAAATTTTGGTAAAATTTATAACACATTAAAAAATATAAAGAACTTATTTTGCAGCAAGCACTTATCCCAGAGTCAAATTATGATAATAAATATGCATATTGACAAATGTATATTTACTGAAACAGCCAACCCTATGTATAACTCTATTAGACTAAAACTTTGTACTCTGTCTCTTATTCTAACACACCCAGGCTTTATGATTAAATTATGTACTGTCCTTTGTTAATTAATTGATTTTTTTCAGTTCTGATGTATTTTTAATTTAGAGTACTTGTTCATTTAAACTAAAATTTAAATATGAAATACAAATGTATGTATATTATATAAATAAATATAAATTACTTGCTTTAAAAGTACATTATTTTTTCAAAATTTTAGGTCAAGTTGGTTTAAATTTTCCAAGTGGGTATTGAGGAAGAGAAAAATCTGTGTCTCTCTCTCTCCTAATCTTTTGCCATTTTCTCATTCATTTAATCATTCACTCTTTCAACAAATTTGCATAGATCACTTCTGTGTGCCAGACACTGCTCCAAGTGATAAGACTATGAAGGATGAAAAAACCAACGAAAAATTATGCCCTTTTGGAACCTAATTATTACATAAATGGTAATAAATTATATTTAGAAAAAGATATACCCTAAAAGGAGTTATTTTGTAGTGAATGACTGCAATTTTATACAGGTGTATAACGTTAAATAATTTTTGAATAAAATTCTGAGTGAGATGAGATGATATAACTGGGGAAAACATGTTTTAGGAGAGAAAAACAACTGCAAACTTCCTGAGATACAGGAGGTCTTGGCATTGTCAGAAATACCAAGGAGACCTGTGCAACAGGGCAGGCTGAGTGAGGGGAGTTTTGTAGGAAGTTCAATCAAGGAGGCAACAGGGGCAGAGAGACTAGCACTGAGGTCCCTGGTTATTTCTTTGGTTTTTGCACTGAGAGAGCTGAGAAAAACATTGAGAGTTTCTTCTCAGAGGACTAACATTATCTGAGTTACATTTCAGTAGAATCATTCTGGCTATTGAGAATAGTTTGAACAAGGGAAGGACAAAATTAGAGGGACCAGTAGAGAAGGCATTGCAGGAATCCTGGTGGGAGGTGATAATGGCTCAGAAAGGTGTGGTGCCAGTGGAGTTGGAATATCAGTTAGAGCTGGAAAGGTTTGTTGATAGAATAAGTGTTGGGTGTGAGATACGGTGCACAAAAGGGTGATCTCAAGTGTCTAAGCCAGTAGAAGAATGGCATTACCTCTAAGATAAGGAAGATGGCCAAATAAGAAACACTTTTATCCCTTCTTGGCTTGCCTTCTGGTAGTGTCCCGCTTTGTTCATTTTTCTCTTGTCTGGCTACCCCTGTTCTATCTCCTGTACTGATTCCTTCTTGTCTCCTCAATTTCTAACTACTAGTTTCCTAGACACTGAGCCCTTATCTTTCTTCTATACACCTCATTCCTTTGGTGATCTTTTCTACTCTTCTGGCCTTAAGTGCCATACTTTTCCTAAGGACTCTCAAATTTATATCACTAGCTAATCCTCAACATTGTACTTCAGATTCAAAGATTCGGCTTTACTTATTTATTTTGTTAACATCTTTATTACAGTATAATTGCTTTACAATGGTGTGTTAGTTTCGGCTTTATAACAAAGTGAATCAGCTATACATATACATATATCCCCATATCTCCTCCCTCTTGCGTCTCCCTCCCACCCTCCCTATCCCACCCCGCTAGGTGGTCACAATGCACCGAGCTGACCTCCCTGTGCTATGCAGCTGCTTCCCACTAGCTATCTATTTTACATTTTGTAGTATATATAAGTCCATGCAACTCTCTCACTTCATCCCAGCTTACCCTTCCCCCTTCCTGTGGAAACTAAAAAGAAAAAAAAATGTTTATGAAGAACCTAGGGGCAGGACAGGAATAAAGATGCAGAGGTAGAGAATGGACTTAAGGACTCAGCTTTATTTTTAACATTTCTACTTGATTATCTAATAAGAGCTTACCTATCATGTCTAAAACTAAACTTCTGATCTTCCCTGACTTCTTTGATCACCTTTCTCATCTTCTTCATCTCTCCATCTTCCTTGCTGTTTAGACACTTACAATAATCCTTCTCTGTTTCTTAAGAGTAAAGAGCCTGACATTTTCATGGGTTTGTTATTTGACTCTGACTTTGCTTCGAATATCACACTGAGGATGCAAAGTAGGATGAAGGTCAAAATACCTGTAACTTATGGGAGATATTTTAACAAGTTGCATAAATTTTAGAAATCACCAGCCTATGTATAAATCATCAGTACTGCATCTGGAGAACATGTAATAGAGTTGAATGATCTAGAACTGAATATTGTAAACAATATAAGAAAAATTATAAAGTCGAATTAGCCAACAAAAGAGAATGGAAAGATAGACAAATTATAGGAGAACAAACAGGAGAGCATGGAATCATGGAATACTAGGGAATATATTATGTAAGTGGGAAATTTTCAATAGTATAGAATTATTATGACTGCTCTAGTAAAATTAGATCTAAGGCAATGCCCTTCAGATGAACTGACATATATGGAATCACTGATTTAAAAGAAAGCACATTTTTGATGGTGCTTGGGCTTGGAAGTAAAACTGAAGTTATTCATTGAAGGAGAGGGTAATTGAGAAATATACAAAGTGGTAAAAATGGAATGAGAGAAACACAGCTGGGAAAGAAAGGTCTAGGATGGCGTGTAGCTGAAGAGTGAAGGGAGGTCCACAGAGGTATAGTGTTTGTTTTGCTCACTTGTCTTTTTGTTTTATTTTGTATAAATGTATAATATATTATTTACATAAGTGAGAATTGAGAAAGTCTAAATGATAGGAGATACATAGTAGAAATGGAGAGGATTAAGATAAAAGGGAGAGATGATTAGACTAACTTTACAAGGTTATTGAAAAAATAGATGTGATACAGAACATAAGTGGGGACAAAATTTAGTTACAAAGACCACCAGTTCCTCTAATGTAACCAGTGGGCATAGGAAGGCATGGTTATAAATGCAGGAGTTCTGTAGGTTTGCTATGATGAATTAAACATGTTCAATCTGTGATGATTTATTTTCTTTATGAAATAGAAGGAAAGTCTGCTGAGTGGTGAAGTAGGATGGCTTGTCAGAAATTTGTGGAGATAGCGTAGATTTTAAATGTACTGGTTTTTGTGAGGTTAATTGAGTAAAACACCTTGGTGTTTTTGAAATCCTAACTGAGTTTTGCCATCATAAATATATAGTGACTTATTTTAACTATAGTCAAATAGGCTTAGCACTCACTGATATTATATTTTATTTTATTATTTTCTTAACACTCAATTCTCTATTTGTACAACTGTATGTAATTATAAATTACCAATGAAACATCCTTAAAATTTTTACAAATGGTAAATGTTTAAGGAGCCTGCATTTACAGATGATAAATTAATTATTAATTTAATTTATGGACTGGGAAGAGTAGGAACAGACTTATAATGTAGGAAGGTAAAAGGGATAAACTACCTCATTTATTCTTAAACTTGTATTAGAACCCTGTCACTGTGTGTGTGTGTGTGTATGTATACACATATATGTATAATTTAGGATTTTCAAAGTAATAACTGTTCCAATTTGTTTCTATCACTAAAATATTGCATTATTCACTAAGCAATATGTATTATCCACAACTTTATTTTACAAACTATCACTTTATATTTTAAATGTTAATTTTTAAATGAGGAAATGTTAAGAAGAAAACTATAATTATTTAATTATGCAATAAGTCTTAAGAGGTCAGAAATTTTTTTTACCCTGTCTGCATGATACTTTTGAGAACTATTCTTATGTTATGAAAACTTAGGTCTTGTCCATAATAGAAGAAGTGCCAATCTCTTGGTATATCTCAATTTTAATATTCTTCCAAAAGGTTTTCTGACAAAGTGGTCTTATCTTAAAATAAGAAATATATATTTGGCTACATATCAAAGCTAAATCAAAGCAGACAATTCATGATTTACTTCATACCACACCATTTCTTGGAAGAATCCCAAAGTGTTATCTTTATTACATAAATAGACTAGATGAAATCCAGCTCAATAGTAGAAATGGGTAAACAGATCTTTTCAGACAGTATGTTAAAGATTAGCAAAGACAATCTGGACAGAAGTATGGATTCAGAAGAAATACATGATTGTAAGATATGATTTCTTAAATATTAAACAAAATACAACATAATGAGTGGAACATAGCTAAGCCAGGGTAAAATTAAGTCAAGTTGGAAGCAGTAATTTTTAAAATGAGATGTGGTGGTCCTAAAATATCTAAGCAAATTAAAATATAGCCAAATAACATCAATGCACAGCAACCTGTGCAGAATTTAAATGGGCAGAATGATATCACTCTAGAAGATATTATTAAGAACGTTTCTTATCTAGTATTTGGATTTTGGTATGACATTTATTAACATCTGATGATGGCTGTATCATAAAAACGTATGTCTTATGATCAAACACTAAAACTAAACATCTGACTATGACAACTTCAAACATAATTTATCTTGTTTCTTCCTTCTGGCTGTGAATCACTTGCTCTCTGGGAAGAGAAGAAACCACCTGAATCCTGAGTGCATCATGTCCATCATAACAGCAGAGTTATAATCATCACACTATCAGTGAATTGTCCTCCCATTCCGTGTTATAAAGCTTAAATCACTTTAAGGAAAAGGCATGAAGCCTATACAGGTAATACCCATGGATACCTTTTTTTTTAATTGCATATGTATGATATTAGAATAATGAGACTCCTTATATGCCCTTTGGTCAATACTAGGAATCCCACAGGCTTCCCTTCACACAGAGGGGTGTAGAATGAAACAGGTGCAGCTAGAATTAAATTGGTTCCTTAGAAAAGTAAACAGATTGTCTCTCTGTCTCACTTAATCTTTCATTGGAATACACATGATAATAACCAGTCTATACTATCAATACATGAAGGAATTAGGGGTCATCAAGGGTGTAAAATGCAAGAGTCTTCCCTCCTTTAATACAAGAGTAATGAAGAAAAGATTTCTGGGTTGCTATAGTTTTTCCTCAGCCCCATGTGACTCAGTTTGCATTTGGCCATTAATTAGAAGCTATGGTATCCCATGCTACCTAGATAATTAACATGATAATATTAGAAAGTTGTTGTCTTCTTAAGAAGACCGCTTTGTTTCAAACATGATGTTTCCTTTGGTTGAATTGGTGGCATAGGCTAAGAGAATATAGACTTCACCTCTTTAAAGTTAGGAGAGAGAAAAGGTATTTTTATTTATTTATTTTTCTTTGCCAATAGTTTGTAATGAAGCACATTCAAACTGTGTTTAGGTTGGTCATGTGCTGCAAAAAGTAACTTCTGTCATGGGATGTTAAGACAAATCAAATTTATGGAAGAGTTTTCCAGGCATATTGAATAAAGCCCACAATGAATCAATTAACTTAAAATTTAAAAATTAACAAATGATACAGCGAAGTCTGTAGTAACCAAAAGTGATGTGTCCTAGATGAAGTAATCTTCCTCCCAGTTCATATGATCCACACTTGTTCTTGAAGTAAATTGATGTCATAATTCACCAAAGGTGGCTTTATGTATATGCACAGTAGTGCTATACAAGCTCAGGTAAACGTATGCAATTCTAAACTCATGACTAAAGGTCAATAGATTCTAACAGTGAAAACAGTCAATGGATGGAAAGGAAGCATATATAAATATAAATTTTGGTGACAAACATACATAAAGATTATTAATTTTAGAAGGCCGCCTAGTTTAAATTCCTTCTCAGAACTCTTCCCTTCTCTTTGATGTAAATAATAATCGTTTCCCAGAAAAATACCAACAAACAAAATTTGTGAATTGCTAATTTGCAGTAGAGTACTCATGTTCAATATATATTTAACATTTCCATGTGCTAGGTGATAAAAATATGAAATATTAAATTTTTATGATATTTATTAGAGCTATTCAGTAATATAGATTGTAAATTCATGGAAATTGGGAACAGAAGACTTTCAGTGGAGCTGGTCCACCACAATCTTGTAACAAATCTCTTCCATGCCATTCTGATGCATGCATACCCATGAACACACTAGCTCTCTCCCCCAGGCCTTCAATGCACACACTCACACACACACACACATATGTACATACATTCCCTCAAACATATTTTGTTGGGGCAATTTAATTATAAAATGTCTGGAAAATAAGAGATATCACAATCATAATGCAGTGTATCTAGCCTCCTAAATCTTGGGTTTATCAATGTATTTTTAATAAACTGTAATGGTGAATTTTCAGTCTTACTACGTTTAATCACAATCTTCTTATCTTTTATTTAAGATCGTTCCCTTTGGAATTTAAGCCATGATTCTGATTTACTTTTTTAAGTTTTTTAAAATTAATTTTTATTGGATATAGTTGCTTTACAGTGTTGGATTAGTTTCTACTGTACAGCAAAGTGAATCAGCTATACGTATACATATATCCCCTCTTTTTTGGATTTCCTTCCCATTTAGGTCACTACAGAGAATTGAGTAGAGTTCCCTGTGCTATACAGTAGGTTCTTATTAGTTATCTGTTTTATACATAGTATCAATAGTGTACATATGTCAATCCCCATCTCCCAATTCATCCCAACCCCCGTTTACCCCCTTGGTGTCTATACATTCTTTCTCTATGTCTGTAACTCTATTTCTGCTTTGCGAATAAGATCATCTGTACCATTTTTCAAGATTCCACATGTTTCTGATTTAATATCACCTTTGCAACAAGCCCCAATCCCTATCCATTCTTTCTAAAACAACACCCCCATTATTATTTGATTTTCTTAACTTTTTTGTTCATTTTTCACATAAGTTATCCCTTCCTGGGATGATATGTATTTATTTGCACATGATATGTTCCTGTTACTGGAGTATACTTCCCACACATCTTAACTAGTATATCCACAGTATCTAGAAAAGTATCTACAAGAGAGTGGGCACCATTCCTAATACAGTGTCTGAACTCTAGAGTTTAACAGCCTAGTGAAGAAGAAACAGGTAAAGCACAACATGTGAAATAAAACGTGACATTCAATAGTGTAACTGTGTATAAAATCTAGAGGGAAAGGTCAAGGGAGCAATGTATTTTGTCTTAACTGAGGCAGGTGAAGGGAAGCTTTGTGAGTGTGGAGAACTAGGGATATACAGAGAGAAGAAGAGGTTGTAAGAATAATTACAGAATTATTAATTAAGAATAATTGCTGTAGCTGATCTCTACAGCAAAGGGAAGGAGAAGATTCTGTGCAGAAGACATAGCACAAAAGAAGTTAAGGATCCATGAGGTTGCATGGTAAGACTGCAAAACTGCAGACAGTGTTTGTGGTAGTGAAGAGTTGGTATGGTAAACATTAAATAGAGTTGGGCAACTAGTAATTTTCAGCTTTTTATGACATGAAAGTAATTTTCTTAATTTTTTAAAGAAATGTCATCAGATATATTAATAGTCTAACAAACATATAACATGTTAAACATATGTTAAATTTGATGTTAATAGTCTAACATATAATGTATGTTTAACATATGTTAAAATTTGATAAAATATTTGCTATGATTATATATATATATATATATATATATATATATATATATATATATATATATGAGAGAGAGAGATCTAGCTCTATATAGACATTCACAGTACAAGCTATAAACGCTATAGACTGTCAATCTACAGCTGTTTCTCTTTTGGCTTAATTTGTTGGTGTGATGTCATTAGTTCTGAAGTCAAAGAATAGAAATATAGATAACTGAATCACTTTGCTGTACACCTGAAATTAACACAACATTGTAAATCAACTATACTCCAATATGAAATAAAAAGTTAAAAAAACTGTAGTTGCTTCTTATTGTAGGTTCATATTATATTTTATATTTTTATGGGATTTTAAGGAAAAAAGATAGAGAACTTGTTATTGGATTGATGGATAGCAATATAAAACTTAGAAAGACTGCCAATTAATAACTACCATTTATTATTGAGAATATACTTTGTCAATAAACTATATCCTGCAATGAAGAAACTATAAATACTTATAGCCAGGTATCCCAGGTAACCCCAAACTAATATGAGATACTCTTGGCACAGGTAACCATGGGGCGTTTTGAGGAAGATAAGAACAGTGGTCAGTAACATGGAGTCTAAGTATCAACACACCAGTTGACTCCCAATAGGCAGAGAGACCATTTGCAAGTGTCAGTGAAAAGAAGATTGAGGCTTGAGGAGTGCAAGGAGAAGAAGGAGAATTAGTAGGAGGAGGAGAAGAAAATGGAGAGGAAGAGGAGGAATAGGAGGAGGAGGAGAAGCTGGGAGATTAAAACACTCATATCAGTTTTACTAGGTGGCAAGCAATTTTTAAGTCGTTTCCGTATATTATCTCATCTGAGGTGACCAAAAGTCACAGTCTAGCTTCCCCTACTTGCATTTTCAAACTGTAAATTCATGAAGTTCTCTAGAGGGTGATGACCATGACACGTACAGAAGTATTTTCAAGCAAATATGATTACTTGAGGCCTGAGCCCAAACCTGAGTTAAACTGCCCTTATAAAAAGATGAGCTGCCCAACTGGGATCTTCCTAGAAAATACAGTTTTATAAGTATACGTACACATAAGACTTAGTCATCATGAGGTAGGAGATAGATGGGCCTCTGGGCTGCACAGCTAGTGTTTGTCAAGTGGAGTAACACTGAAGATTTGTTCTCACCCAGACACGCCAAGGACAAAGACAGTGGCAGAAGCTAAGCTCTGCTGAAGTAGAGATAAGGTGCCCACCCTAAGGTCCAGGAAAATTTCCCCAACTGCACATGCACAGGAAGGCTCCTTGGGGGTCAAAAAGGGAGGGGAGGCCACCCCATAATAGGTATGGGCATGCACACACAGCCCTCCGTGGTGAGATCCATCTTAGAAAACTGTTGTGCACGCATCTTGGGGAGGGTCCTAAGACTAGTCAGGTGTGAAAAAAGAAACAAGGTAATTGGCCAAATGTGATCAAAGACCCGAAGAACTGTCCTATATGAGTGACTTAAATCCCCTCTTCACGGTGCTCCTCATTCAGTTGCCCACCCTCCTCTCTGGGTGTGTATTTCTGCTTTAAATAAATAAACTGTTTCTCTGTGTGCTCTCCCATATGTTGTGCTGAGTCTCTAATAATAAACTTTGTACCTGTTTTGCAGCTTTTCCTCCTTGAAACATTTTTACTTTCAAACGGGATAAGAATCAGGGAACTTGGCTTCTAGCCTCTAGCCCCTGGTGGACTGTCAGCTAGGTTCAATCCCTGGACAGGGGAATAAGAGCCTTCCTCACGACTACTGTCCCTCTGAGAACAATCGAACACATTAAAAAGGCTGAAATAATGGAAAGAGTTAGAGGATGAGGATAAAAAGAATTGATGGAATGGTGGATAAATGATTGGTAGATGCATAGATGACAGATAGATAGATAGATACATACATACATACATACACTCACAGATACATATACACACATATACATAGACATAGATAAAAATAAAACAGATAATTCATGTCACCAGTTGATGATAACAGGTACTTAACATGCGTTAACTGTCTTGTATGTAATTCAAACGGGATATCTATCTATCTATCTATCTATCTATCTATCTATATATAGATAGATAGATATAGATATATCTATATATATATAAATTTTCTAAAATAACATTTTTGTCAAATAGAAGCAACAAGGGAATGTGCCGTTTCTAGGCTGAACTCTAGCTGGGGAGAAGATAATTCCCTTCGTATGTGTAACATTAGGCATGTCCTCATAAGGATTTGGATTGCAGGTTTATACTAATGATATGACCATAAAAACTCAAGAAATAAACTTAAAATGTCTGTACTTTGGTAGTGCTTTAAGGTCATTTACAGCCAAGAGGTTTTCATATCTGGAGACTTGTGTTCTTGACTCGTGATTTCCAAGGTTCTCAGGGACAGGAATGAAAAGAACACAGCCTCAGAAGCCGAAAGGACAATTACAGCACATGCGAATTCTCAGGAGAGGCGGCAGTGGGCCAGCTATGCTGCCCTACGTTTCAAACACCGAGATTACTGCATGTGGAATATGAAGAGATTAGAATGTTCACAGATTCAGAGAATTAGGCACATCTAAGTAAGTTGTGAGACCCTTTAAACACACAACTACGATAGTTCAAAATAACCTAACTGGTTAACATGTTGAACAGCACCAAGCTGAACAATTGGACTGGAAGACAAATCTGAACAGGTCAACCAAAGAACCTGGAATCAACACAGGTGACTGTCACCGGACCATCAGAAATACTATTGTTTGAGGACACTTCTAGAGTCATTTGTGAATATCAACTACACTTGGATACGCAGATATCCTATGAGATGGAAACCCACTTTTGATAATGTATCCTAGAGTAATTTCTGCATTTGTGATCTTGGAAAAATGTATAAGAATGCTCCTAAGCAGCACGGTTTGTAATAAAAATTTGAAACACTTCACATGGTGAGTATGGCGTATTTACAAGTGAGGATTAATCATAGAGGAAATAAATAAATTGAAGCTATTGGAATCATAATGAATAAATAAAATATTGTAATTTATAACATTTTATAATATGTAAATCACTATTTATTGTTTGTCATCATATCCATATGTATTAAACTTACAAAGAATATAATGGGAGTGATAAACACAAAATTCAAGAATAACATTTTCTTCTAAAGAGGTGGTCAAGTAAGAAATATGGTTGGTAAGTTATACAGAGGGGCTTAAAGAATATTTTCAATATCTTATTTCTTACTTTGGTGTTGGATTCATAGGGGTTTATTAAATTATTTTATATGTTATTGTATATCAGAAATATTTTCAAATAAATTGTGGGAAAACAGTTTACTTAAATGCCAAATTCCAAAAAACTAGAATAAAAAGACAACTTAAAACATCTGTTATTTTCATTATCATACAGAAAAATATGTTGATACATGGAGACATTTGATATTGTGTGTCTGCAGAGGCATATGATTTAAACTGCTGCTTAATATAAAAAGATGTGTGCAGCAGGTTGTAAATAGGTCCTGAGGGGATGGAACAACCCAGTTGGAATGGGTGGCCCACCTGCCTGATTAGCACCATGGTTGAAAGGGGCTGACAAGCAGCTTCTATTTTTATCTAATCTTTAAATTCCAGGAACCTCATTTCACTAAATCATAGCTTTCTATAGGACTGTAAAAGCTTTCCCTCTGCTTATTCCTTTTTAATCTGGATTTCCCTCAAGAGCACTACTCATAGATGGTTACTATCCTGATAAACTCTCCATATCCTCTGCCATTACGTTATTGGGAAAAAAACAAAACAAAACAAAAACAAACAAACAAAAAACTCCCCTGAGCTGAGATTAAAGCAAAAAAAAAAAATCTAGAAATAATTTAGAAATTATACATACTATTAAAACTAATTTTAAGAAGATTTAAGAATTAATAAAATGCTATTATTTTTAGTGTTTTTGCCTTATGCATAACATAGACCAGTATGCAAACTTAAATATATTTACAACTACTTGGACCATTTTGCTTAAAGAAACAATAAAAATGCACCCATGAATTTATTAAACATTCCTACAATTGCTCTTTAAATGTTAGTTTTAATTTTACTTTATATTCAATACATTTTTATATTGGAAGATACAATGCTGGGGTATTGGCTATGACAGGGTAGTATGCCACAAACATATTCTGAAATTGTGTGATGTGAGAAAATTTAGTATTTAGCCTATTACACATGTTTATGCATTCTTAATTGAGTCCATTCATAGTTATAAAGTAGATAAGGTATAATAGATATTCTGATTGTGAGAATTGGTATAGATAATGAGATACATGAGGATGAGGATGGTGACAGATGAGGAACCCATATGTTTTGTTCTTTGACATCAGTGATGAGGAAGTTTTTCCAAGAGTTAAGGACAAGGCTGGATTGGAAATATGAAGGGTTCATCCAAATCATTGGCCTTAAAATAAAGAAAGGGTATGAAATGACAGGGAAATAGATCAGATTTTTATGCCCGTTTTCCAAAAGTGAGAATAATTCATCAACTTTAGATTTTCAGCTTCTTATCTATTACTCAATTAGAATAATTTTTATGTTGACACACATTTTAACAGAGTTAGATTTCTAAATACAAAGAGGACATAATACATGCTTGTGTCAAAGAGTAAAGTCAAAAGAAGATGTGGTATATTCACACTATTCACTAAATTAAGAGAGGAAAAAATCAATTAGCCTACAGGCTTTCAAGGATGCAATTCATCATTACATCCAAAACAATGGCATAATTGTATTGGAAAGCAAGTTCACCAATTTTTGCCCTTTGAACAGGTGTGATTCTATCAATTTCAAATTTAAGAAATAACATTTTAAAATAATTGAGGAAATCTTTTAAAAATAAGGTAAAATTCTTATAACATTTAAACTTATTAAATAGTTGGAGGGCTATATGCATAAATTTTAAATAATAGTCAAAATTTAAGAGAAAGTATCAGAAGAAGTCTGAGACAATTTTCAACTCTTTGATATTTAAACCCCAACAGGTGCTGAGCGGCTAATACTTGTGATACAACAAAAGGGAGAGAGGAAACAGAAAACCCACGAATCATGTGTTAATTTCTCATACTTATCGATAGTCAAAATTTTTGAGTTTTTCAGAACTGAAATATTACCCACAGAACATCATGCATAGTAGAAATCATACATTCTTACATATTTGTGCTATGGTTGGGTTAAAGTATTCAAATTGCAAACTTTTTGAAAGTCAAATAAATATTAAGTTGCAATAGAATGATACTGTTAGATTTGACAATTTACATTTTTGCCTCATATTGGAAATTGAGAATAAAATGGAAAAAGACATAATATCAAATACTGTTTATTTATTATTAGGTCCATGTAACATCATCAGTATTTTCAGCACAATGTGAAAACCACATTCTGTTTCAGATCACCATTAATATCATATTAGTCTGTCAAGTCAGTGCACAAACAATCACAAAGGTCAGGAAAAGTCTAGAGTCACAGTGGAATGGGAAAGCTAATAATAGGCTGTAAATAGCATAATCTATAACTCAGACAAATGAGAAATGGTTATGTCTATAAACATGAGGAAAACAGGGCAGAATCATGCTCAAAATTTAAGCGGAATGTGGGGAAAGATGGGCTGCAAAGAAGATCAAGTTTAAGAAATCAGAAACATATACACAGATGTCTGAATTCTGGATAAAGGTCACAGGTCTGGAAAAAGTTTCATATTTCTCAAATTATAGTGTGCATCAGAATCACTGGGGAACTTGTTAAACTGAAGGCTTCTTTGGATTCCACTTTAAGAGAAGTGAATTGATTCAATATGTTTTGTCTAAAATATTTTTAAAATAAGTTCCTCATAGGAGACTTTTCTTATAATTTCTCTCAAAATGATATTGGAAATGTGGAATAAAAACACATCAGAATTGAAGGTTACACTCAGTTGGCTTGTGTTTATTGGGGGATTCAATTAATTCCTTATATTCAGTTCTACTAGTTGTTTCTTGCCCCTAAATATTTTTCATTCCATAACTTTCTTAAAAATTGTATTTGAAAAAATTTTTTGTAAAATTTTAGAACAGTGGTCTCATACTAGATTGATACTTGAATCGGTGGATCAATGGCTGAAACTGAAAACATCATATTGCAGCAGACCCTCTAGACTCAGTATCTTCTTTGAGTTTTAGAATGGTGATTGGATTTTTCTAATATAATTTTAGAAGCAGCTAGCTTTATTATGTGCATGTCTTCTAAAATCGTTATTAAACCCTTTTTTAGATAACCCCCATTTATTTAGATAACCCCCTTCAGTTTTTATACTGTGATATTTGTCTTTTTCATATTTGAGTTATATCTGACGTCATGTCAGGTTTCAATAAGCATTGTTCTTCTGAGCTGTCCTCCCGTCATAAAGACAGGATAGTATGGGCTATTTAGCAGAGCTACCTAACACTGTGACTCCCTATGTCAGAAAATGACTATAAGAAATTCTACAGGTATCATGGGGAGTCTTCAATCATAAAACACGTTTCCAACTGGCTAGGATCCCATATTCGGCCACATTGAGACACTGAACTCGAAAAATTCCTACAATGCAATGGAAATACCCCTCTGGCCACTTTTTCTAAAATATGCAGGATTGAAATACTCCTTTTACAGCATCAATATTGGAAAATGTGATAATTAGTTATGATTATTCTTCCTGCTTGATATGAAATGACTTCATTTTTAATCGATAGCTATAAAGTAATTGTTTTGAGCCACTGATTTTCAATGTCCCAAACAAAAACAAAAATAGAACCTGTGGCCATATGCTATACAAGTTTTCCATTCTACCCTATCCCATCTTGACTAATTTCGTTTTTGAAAAGAATTTCTTCCTGATCTTGGAGTTTCTCAGCTGACACTCTAATGCTCTTATTTTATTTCTTAAACCAGCTTCTGGCCCTAGCTTTTCTTCTCAGGCTATGAGAACTCTGGGTGCTACTTTTGTTTTTGTACAGCCTACAGACCTTCCTCCTATTTCATTGTTGAAATCCTCCGGATTGGGATTGGATTTTTATCAGTTTTGCTTTTTTAAAATGTACTATTGCCTGTTTTCTCCATTTATAAGATGCTTCATCAAGAGATATGTCATGTATCTTGTTTAAAACCTTTGACATATTTTGAAAAGATTTATTTAAAAACATTTTTCAACATATCTGACCACACTTTAACATTATGAAAGATAAGTGCTTTTATTGATAAAATTAAAATTATCTAAATGTAATAAATTTCTGAAAGAGATAGTCTTGCCTCAAGAAAGCCACAACAAATTTCTCAGAAGCTCTCTACTCAGTACTCTGTAATGGCCTATATGTTAAAATAATCTCAAAAAGAGTGGATATATGTATATGTATAACTGATTCACTTTGCTGTATACCTGAAACTAACACAACATTGTAAATCAACTAAAAGTAAATAAATAACTTTTGCATCAGATACTAGAAAGAATAAAATATTTCACTTCATATCTGTAAACCTATGATTTTTTCTATTGGTGATCTATTTTAAAATAAGGGCCAGTTCACATCATAATAAAAAGTCTTTTCCACTTTTTTCTTCCTGTGTTCCTTTCCCTCCTCTCTATGTTGGCATGTGTAATAGATTGGAGTGTGTCCCCCCCAAAATGATATATGTTGAAGTCCCAACCCCCAGTACCTCAGAATGTGACTTTTAATTGGAAATAGAGTCTTGACAGAGTTAATGAAGTTAAAATGGAGTCATCATGGGCCCTAATGCAATATGACTGGTGTCCTTGTAAAAAGGGGAAATTTGGATACAGACAGACATGTACAGAGGAAATACGATATGAAGGCACAGAGAGAATGCCATCTACAAGGAATGCAAAAGATTGCCAGCAAACCTCCAGAGAAAGGAGAAAGGCCTGGAAAAGATCTTCCTTCACGGCTCTCAGAAGAAACCAACCCTGCAGATGCCTTGATCTTAGACCTCTAGCCTGCAGAACTGCTGGATTATACACTGCTGTTTTTCTAAGCCACCCAGTTTGTAGTATTTTGTTATGGTGGTCCTAGTATACTCACATAGTATATGGTCATTTTTATCAAGTGGAACATTTGTTTATTTGAATCATATCTATTGTGCGGTACCAATATATTGTCACAGAAAAAAAACCTAACAATTTCTGGCATAAATATTACTGAGAGTTGACACATTCCCCTTTTAATTACTCATAAACTAACTATTGGTTTATATTTATCTAGGGAAACATTTAAAATTCAATGTATGGCTCTGTAACAAAATAACTTTTCAGTGACTGAATTGGGTCTTGAGTATTTTTGAAGATGGGTACAATGTTCCTCCACTTCTGAATATGTATTGCACCTGAGTTTATATGCTTTGGTGGGTTTGAGTTGTTATTTTGTTTGCTTGTTTGTTTATTTGCTGGAAGTAAAATGAAGGGTTCTGGTTCAAGATAAAAGGCAAGTTCTAATATCAAAAGTTTTTTGAGAAACCTCCGTACTGTTTTCCACAGTGGCTGCACCAATGTACATTCCCACTAACAGTGTACAAGGGTTCCCTTTTCTCCACACCCTCGCCAACATTTGTTATTTGTAGACTTTTTGAAGACGGCCATTCTGACGGGGGTGAGGTAATATCTCACTGGTTTTGATTTGTATTTCTCTGCTGACCCAGCAATTCCATTCCTGGGTATATATCCGACAAAAAAATAAAAACACTAATTTGAAAAGATACATATACCATAATGTTCATAGCAGCACTATTTACAATAGCCAAGATATGGAAGCAACCTAAGTCTTCATCAGCAAATGACTGGATAAAGATGATGTAATATATATGTGTGTGTGTGTGTGTGTGTGTGTGTGTGTGTGTGTGTATGCATGTATATATATGTATATGCATGAATATATATAATGGAATATTAGTCATTAAAAACAATGGACTTTTGCCATTTGCAGCAACATGGATGGACTTGGAGGACACTATGCTAAGTGAAATAAATCAGACTGAAAATGATAAATACTGTATGATATCGCTTATATGTGGAAGGTAAAAAATACAACAAACTAATGAATATAACATAGAAGAAGCAGACTCACAGATATCGAGAACAAACCAGTGGTTACCATTGGGGGAGGGGCAATATAGGGGTGGGGAGTGGGAGGTACAAACTACTGGGTGTAAGATAGGCTCACGGATGTATTATGAAACACAGGGACTATAGCCAATATTTTGTAACCACTGTGAATGGAAAGTAACCTTTAAAAATCGTATAAAAATAAAAAATAATAAAAGATAAGAAAATGCTAGGACAAAAAACAAGGAAAAAAAATTAAAGAAACACACGAAGAGGACAATAAAAGAATAAAGTAGTGGCTGAGGTAATGAAGGAAATGTGACCGAGGCCTCGTGGCTGCCCAGCTCCCAGGGAGAAACAAAAGAAATGATGAACTCAAAGGTGCCGCTTTGAGGAGTGATTTTCTGAGGCTCTGCTTTGGAGCACAGGTGACCGGTGCAAGGAGTCATTCTCTCCCTTCCAGGTCAATGGGCAAGAAGCCTCAGGCACCCAGCGTGCTGCAAAGTGATGTGGGGAGCCGCTTCAATTATATCCTTCTTCCTGACACATGTGCGCTCTGGGAAAGGCAAAAGCTGCAGAGAATGCACACCAGAGGCTCTGCCACCCTAGGACTCCCTGAAATAAATGAAGGAAATATCTGTGGCCCTGAGATAGGATCAGCTACAGAATTTGCAGGGCTTAGTGCAACATGAAAATACAAGGCCCCTTATTCAAAAATTATGAAGAATTTCAAGATAGTGGAAGCATAGTTTAAACTCAAACATGCAGCCCTACTAAGCACGGGGTCTCGCTCAATTGCCTAGGTCACATGCCAATAAAACCTGCCCTACCTGGATATGATTTATGCAGAGGCAGATAGGGTAGCAACTGATACGAGATAGTATTATTAACATAATGGGATTATGGTTAAGCACATATATCAATTTCCTATAATTCCTCCATTTACTAAGTATGATAGCTATTTGAAATCTTAAAATTTTAATTTTCTGCTTTTTAACTGCTTTAAAAATTAAAACGGTGAATATGCTAAGAGTATCTGACTCAGCAATATATTTTGAAGTATTAAACAAATAAATGGCTTACTAGTTTGAGAGTTTACTTTCTACATTTTTTTAATTAAAATGATCAAGAAGTGTTTTCTAAATTCTATTAGAATTAGGTGCATGAAGTAAAAATATCTTCCTCATTTATATATGGCACATACTATTTCTGATTAGCAACATGAATACAAAGTTTGTGATATTTTCATTATAGATCAAGAATATAGTCTAAATTTCATCTCATCATGCATTTACTATTCTCCTTGACATGGATTTCTAAATAACAGTTGAGTAGTCTAATTTGAAGTGTGAATATATACTAGCCAGGTAGTCTTACAAACAAAATGAGGAATTCTTAACACTCCTGCTTGTTCACAGATTCAGGATATTTATGTTGCTTTTTGTTTAGTTCAATTCCTACTACAATTTCCTAAAATAAAATGATAACTTCTCTTCTCAGCACCTGCTTTACCTTCCTGAGAAAGTGCAGATAATACATACACTACATTTTTTTTCTCTTCTATGTTTCTTCTTGGAACAATTTTTACACATTCATACACTTGACATTTCCTATCCTCATTTCATATGGATACAGCTTCTAAGTAAGAAATCAATTTGGGATTGATTATTAATTGTTATAATTAAATATTAAATAATATTTTGTCTTCCTCATGTTCCCCTTTGCAACTAGAAGGTAGGTTACAATAAAGTTTACTTCAAGAATGTTTAAAAAATATATTTTTACTCACACAGCTTAGTTGGGTATCTGAGCTTTTCTGCCTACACTGAACTACATTTTCAAATTTTTCATGTTTTCCAAAACAAGAACAATAACAATGATAATATAAGTCATACAATTCTCTTCTTATAAATTTGCAAATGGTCCACAAACCAAATTCTCCCTAAACAAAACATTGCCCTATTGAACTCTCTCCAGTTTTTTATACATGATAATGATAATATCCTGCCTTAAATTTGCATATCTATTTATTATGTGTACTATATGCTACTTTAAATTGTGTTTTTTCCTTTTTCTGTTCAAATATACCCAGCATGCCCTCTCTTGTGATCCTATTGAGTCCTCCAATTGCATTGTTACATCTCAACATTATTTAATCTCCCATGTGTCCTTAACTCTTCTGAGATTGTTCTTTTAACTACCCTGTGATTATTACGATTATTTGCTTTGCTATTTTGCTCCATTATTTTACCTCCCTTCTCCTTTTTCTCACCTGTAAATTATGAACTATTTTTGAAGTACTGGTTTTCTGTATTTATCCTTAAATATACTTAGTTTTAAATAACATAGCCTCTTTCCAATGCAGTTGTTATAAACTTCTTTTATATAAGAGAATTTTCATATTCCTGCTTTCCACATACAAAACAATGATTGCATTTAAATTTCAAAAATCCTGCTTTAATGGTTTCCTGAGTTTTACTGATACCCTGTATTGATCAATGTGTTGTATCAACTAAAACTCTGTAATGAAATGAAAGAACACAGTAAAATCACCCTTCTGAATCTTATACTGCACAGTAAAAATGCTGAACTTAGATGCTAATTTCTAAAAGAAAAACAATATGTATCATTATATATGAGAATTAGCTATCTAAATTTGGCCTGGACAGTTGTCATTGAATTTCTTTTTTTTTTTTTTTCTAAAATCTTGTTGATTTGTTATTGTTTGATCAAACCAACTGCCATCTATTTTAAAAAAATCAGTTTCTGTCCTATTCTAAAATGATAAATGCCTTACTTTGAAAGATTTGAATTTGGACAACTGTGCTTCAATTCATCTCTCTGGAATTAACCAAGGTTCCCATTTCATGAGACTTTTCTAGGAAGTTATTCTTATTACTTATTCACTTACTTATGAAGTGAATTCTTAGAAATTGAGCTTATCCTTTAAAGTGTTTTTCTGCCCTGTGTTCTTCTTACCAGAAACTTGTATAAACTTTGTAAAGCCACATTTCATTCTGTAGATTCAATGAAAAATAGACTAAGAAATTAAGAAATACATTTTCTTCCCTTTCTCTTGCCCAGTATTTACCATAATTACGTTTTCTATATTTTCTTTCTGTCTTAAGAGTTCAGCTATTTCCACATAGGTTAGGATGGTATAATCATCCACAAAAAATTAGGTGAGTATTGGCCTCAGTTATGATGAACTGGCATGGATACTTAGATATTATATATGCTGTTGGTATAACATTAATATCTACAACAAGTGATCAAGGAATTTTTGATGCAAAGAATCTTAATAGATGGAGGGAATATGCGGGAGTCTTAAGTCAAATAGCCTGTATTTGTAATTATTTTTCTCAATAATGTTAGTTTAGTTGACATTAGTTCAACAGATTAAACAAGGCATAGTTAATAAAGGACATCTAATCAGAGCTCACAATATTACTTCAAAGTGTAAGTGCTTATTTATTAAATTATATCCTTTTTTTCCCACCACTGACATAGAGGGAATAAGGATAAAATCTTACCAAGATAATTCCAATTATTGTTAATCTTCCAAAATATAAAGTATATTTAAAATGTTGAAATAAAATATATAATTAATTTAAAAAGAGGATAACCTTGCTCTGAAATCTGTAAGGAATCAAAAAGGGATAAGCTCTTATATTAACAAATGAATTCAAAAGTAATTTTTCACCTATTTATTACTAATTCAATGACTAAATACATGATTTTGTTTCTAGGTATGAAATTAGTTCTTAAAACAGAGTCAAGTTTAATAGTCGTAGGACAAATATAGTGAAAACAATTTTAACAGTGTAATTGCATTCTGATACAAAAGCAAACACTTGTGTGTAATGTAATACAGTTGAGGTCTAAGATATATTCAATTACAACATAGTTGACATTTTTAAGTTTAGTATGTGGGATGGTTAAATTTATGTGTAAACTTGACTGGGCCAATGGGTGTCCAGATATTTGGTCCAACATTATTATGGGTGTTTCTATGAAGATGCTTTTTGGGGAAAACAAACACTTCAATAGGTAGAGCCAGTAAAGCAGATTGCCCTCTCTATTGTAGGTGGACCTCATCCAATCAGTTGAAGTACTGAATAGAACAAAATGTTGACTCTCTTCAAGGAAGAAAGAATTCCTCCTGCTTCAGTCCCTTGGATCTAGGATACTGGTTTTTTCCTGTCTTTGGATTTGAACTGAAATTTTGGCTCTTCCTGGTTCTCAAGACAGCCCACCTCCAGGCCAGAACCACACCATCAGTTCTCCTGAGTCTCCTGTTTGCTGACCCACCCTGCAGAGCTCCGTTATTATCTGTCCCCATAAGAATGTACATCAATTCCTTGTAAGAAATCTCTTTCAAAATACATGTACATAGATTGGGAGCTTGGGATTGACATGTACACACTGCTATACGTAAAATGGATAACCAAAAAGGACCTACAGTATAGCACAGGGAACTCTGCTCAGTACTCTGTAATAACCTAAATGTGAAAATAATTTGAAAAAGAATAGATACATGTATATGTATAATTGAATCACTGTGCTGTACACTTGAAACTAACACAATATTGTTAATCAACTATACTCTAATATAAAATAGAAATTTAAAAAACAATACAATAAACATATACAATGAAGAAAAAACAAAACAAAACAAAATAATATATATGTACATCCTATTGCTTCTATTTCTCTGGAGAAGCCTGACTAATACAGAATGTACAAATGTTTGTTATTAATGAATTGCTGTTAATCACTATACCACTGTGTGTCTGTGTGTGTGTTTTATGATATAAACTCAATATAATGATATACTTTTGATTAAAAAAGAGTAACTTTACATTGACCATTTTCAGAAACATTTGTCTTTCTTTTTTGTTTCTTTTAGTAAATTAATCTGATTGATTATATTGCAAATGTCACACTAAAACTGTTTATATGAAGGCAAACTGATATATTTATTTATGCTATGCCTTTAATCTTTGCAAAGATAGAAAATTTCTACATCAAGAAATATCTCAAGAAGCAGCAAAACAAACAGCTATACTTTGAAAATATGCTTCTGATTAAGAAGTATTTAGATGATATTCGACTGCAATAGCAAATGTAAAACATGAATATTTGTTGTATTATAGTTTGCTTTGGTGAATTAATTTTTGTTGGGAAAATATATAGTGGGCATTATAGGGAAATTAATGGTTATAAATAAAAACTATACTTATTCTAGTACACTTTTATGTAAAATTGAATATTCCTGCTGTACTCCTCTTTTACAGAATTAAGTTAGGATAGATCAGGCAATGTTTTCAGGGTTTGCAACTTTTGCCAAAGCAATACAGACGCTATTTTTTGAGAATTCTGAGATTCTCGAGCCAATGAATTTTAAAAATAAATTGAACAATGTATGTTATATTTGTTACCTTGTAAATGGTGAATCTTATAAGCTAAAATATACCTTTCACTTGCATTTCTACATTTCTCAGGTAGTTCCATGCTTATGAAAACCCTTATTCTACCAAAAAAGGAAATTAGTTCAGCACAATTAGCCCTTCACAAAGTCAGATGGATTATGCACAGCTACTTTCCAATTTTAGGTGATTCTAAATTGTTGCCTTTGGTGACTTTAAGTGATTCCCCAGGCACAAGTATTTGCTCACCACTTAGTAATTTACAGATGTATTATTTCCCTCTTCCTAAGGAGATTTACAAATCTTTTTTCCTGTCAACTACATTTATTATTTTTAAATTCATGATTGTGCAGTTTCCTTTGAATATTTATTACTGTTTAATGGATGGTATTCTTAATGCTTGCTAAGTTTTCTTTATTTTTACTTTGAATCTTTTGTTACCTTCTAAATTTACCCATATGGATATTATAACTGTGACCAAAGGATTTTCTTCTGTAAGACTGAAAATTTCAGTATGGAATACCAAGGGCAATATGTACTGTGGGTTTAATAAATATCTGTTGAATTGATATTTAATACATATATTACCTTAATTGTTAATATACATAAAATATGACAGACTGAATTGGTCTTCCTACTATGCACCCCTTTGTATAATCTTTGGAATTAGTATCTATCTTACCATTATATGAACTTCATATAAACAAGTCCCATATATTTTTCCTTTTATTATTCTGTATGCTACTACAATGGTGGATACAGGTTATTATGCATGTGTCAAAATCCATAAAGTGTAGAACACCAAGAGTGAACGCTAAGGCAAACCATGGACTTCAGGTAATAATGATTTGTCACTGTAGGTTCATGAATTGTAACAAAAGTACCATGTGGTGCAGGATGATGATAGTGGGGGAAGCTTATAGATGTGATGCCAGGAAGTATATGGGCACTCTCTAGACTCTCTACTCAATTGTGCTGTGAATGTAAAAGTGCTATAATAGTCTATTTAAAAATTGGGAAAGAGAAAATAAGCCCCTTAGGAGAAAATAAAACCACACTGCCACCATTGATGATAGCATATGTAAGTATCCTTCTGACAGGATGTTGAAAATAGACATTTTTTGTTGGAGGATTATACCAATTGGTAGTATAATGACTGACAGCCCAATCTTTGAATGGGCCATTTGTTTAACACACACAACTGATAAACTCCCAATCACTTTCAGACAGCCTGGTGGCTAGTTCAAACTGTGTGATCTTCAGTAAAGACCTTTGCCTCTCAGGCACTCACTTTTCCCATCTGTATTATATGCTTTTAAATATGGATTGAATATTTTCTACTATTTTATAGCTCTAAAACCACTATCTCTCAGCTCATATACAGGGAACCCGATGCCAGAAATAAGCAGTAAGCAATATTAGTTAAAACTAATCCTATTCTTTTCAACTGTGATCTGTACACCATAGGGTTTTTATGCCTTAAACATGTTGAATGTCAAGCTCATAAATCAGGATATTTCTTTTCATTTATAATACAGAGCTCTGCTAACTGAATTCACAATAGAATTTTAATAATGGAAGATGTACAAAACAACTTATATTTAGTTTACACATTGAAGTAGTGAATATAAATATTAGGTTGTGGTATATTAATTTACGTCACTTGCCTGTTCTTAACTCATAAGCCCTTCTTCTACATGTACATGTTTAGAGTAACCACACTGAACCCTGTTATAAACTATGACACATATATATTTTTTTGAACAGGAGGTAGTATAATGTGCTTAATTAGTGGTAGATCTGAGTATATGAGTAGTTTGTTTTCTTTAGCAAACTGATGTGTACTAGCACATTCTTTCCACAGAAATGAGGAGAAAAATACAACTATATCTAAAGAGAAGAAGGCTTTGGAAATCAATCAAAAGTCAATCAAAATGAACAGTAATGACAAACCTGTTTAACCACATCTAGGTCCTAATATTCTGGTGCTTCTTGATCAGTAAAACAATCAATAACTGTTCAGGGAAACAGGGATAAAGCCACTGTTTTTCAGCTATCTATCTATCTGTCTATCTATCTATCTGTCTATATAAATTTTTTAAATTACTGAGTTGGGTAAGAGAAAGCATTGTGGCTCAGGTCACTTGAAATTCATCCCACAGTGGTAAAAAAACATCGTAAGTGCCCAAGACTAGTGCATAAACAGAGCTTTCTGGAATCCTGACAAGCGTGGTTCTAATATACTATATGAATTTGATTTATTTGATTACTTTGTTATATTTTATTGAATAGATGTAAGTAGAATGCTAATGCATCCCATTTTTAACATTTCAAAACCTCAAATCTTCAAACGAAAGCAGTTATAACTACTACTTTCAAATTTTTACAAAAAATATTTTAATGTAGGGTCATAGAGGTATAAAGGGACAGACTATGTATATCACCCTACACATCTGTAATAATAGTACTGCTTTGAGAATTCATTCTCAAAAGGATCAAATGACTAGTAGGTTCTTATCTTGAAGATTTTAAAAGTTAGATATATCCCTTTATTGACTTATTTTTGGTAAGGCAAGTGATTTAGTCAACCACATGCTGATTTTCCCCAGATTAGCAAATATGTCCTGGTGTAAATGAATAAATATGAAAGCAACACATTCGAAGGTTGACAAAACATTTTTTTCCCTAAAGTTCTAAAAAGGACAAAATTAAGCAGTAAAAGGTAGGATGAAGTTATACCTATGCACTTGGTTTGCAAATCAACTTTGAAATACACATCATTAGCTTAGGCCTTAGATACACCCGATGGTGACTCTGACCTCCTGATACAGGTGGTACTCCCCTTGTGTCTTGGGAGACAATCCTCCTCATGTTTTTGCACATCTCCTGAGCAGAGACACTGACTGTCATTTGCTCTGGAATCTATTCAAGGATGTTTGTACAGCAAGCAGCTTTGAAACACAGAGATAATGTCCACTTCCGGAGCAAAGGCAAGTGTATATACAGCCTTAGAAGACAGAGATTGTATCTCTAATTGCAAAGGACAAGACTACCTACTGTCCAGTATCCTAAAGATAATGTCTTCTTCTGGTGCAAAGAACAGTCCATATGGTATCCTTCAACGCACAGATCTTCTATATCCTATGGTGTATGCTGCTGTAACCTAGCCCTCTTTGCATAGTCCTGTGGAAACTAAGCTCCAGGCACTAGCTCAATTAATATCAGAACTTCATTTATCAGAAAAAACAGTCCTCCTTTTTCAAACATAATTTTTGTATTAAAAAAAATCTGAGTTGCATTCTCTAATAACTAGCAATGCTGAGCATCTTTTCATGAGCCTTTTGGCCATCGTTGTCTTCTTTGGAGAAAAGTCTATTTAGATTTTCTGCTCATTTGGATTGGATTGTTTATATATATATATATATATATATATATATATATATATAGAGAGAGAGAGAGAGAGAGAGAGAGAGGGGGAGGGAGAGAGGGAGAGAGAGAGGGAGCTGTATGAGCAGTTTCTATCCTTTGGAGATTAATCACTTGTCAGTTGCATCATTTGAAAATATTTTCTCCCATTTTATAGGTTGTCTTTTCATTTTGTTTCTGGTTTCTTTTGCTGTGCAAAAGCTTTTAAGTTTAATTAGGTCCCATTTGTTCATTTTTTGTTTTTATTTCCATTACTCTAGGAGATGAATCCAAAAAGATATTGCTGCAATGGATGTCAAAGAGTGTTCTGCCTACATTTTTCTAGAGGAGTTTTATAGCATCTGGTCTTACATTTAGGTCTTTAATCCATTTTCAGTTTATCATTGTGTATGGTGTTACAGAATGTTCTAATTTCATTCTTTTAGGTACAGCTATCCAGTTTTCCCAGCACCACTTATTGAAGAGAGTGTCTTTTCTCCACTGTATATTCTTGCCTTTTATTTGTAGATTAACTGATCATAGGTGCATGGGTTCATTTCTAGGCTTTCTATCCTGTTCCATTGATCTATATTTCTGTTTTTGTGCTGGTACCATACTGTTTTGATTGCTGTAGCTTTGCAGTATACTCTGAAGTCAGGGATAGTGATTCCTCCAGCTCCATTCTTCTTTCTCAAGATTGCTTTGGCTATTAGGGGTCTTTTGTGTTTCCATACAAATTTAATTTTTTTTGTTCTAGTTATGTGAAAAATGCCAAGAAATGCAAATCAAAACTACAATAAGGTGTCGCCTCACACCAGTCAGAATGGCCATCATCAAAAAGTCTACAACTAATAATAACTAATAAGTGCTACAGAGGGTGTGGAGAAAAAGGAACCCTCCTACACTGTTGGTGGGAATGTAAATTTGTACAGCCAGTATGGAGAACGGTATGGAAGTTCCTTAAAAAACTAAAAATAGAGCTACCATATGATCCTGCAATTCCACTCCCGGCCATATATCTTGAGAAAAACATAATTCAAAAATATACATGCACTCCAATGTTCATAGCAGCACTATTTATAACAGCCAAGACATGGAACAACCTAAATGTACATCGCCAGATGAATGAATAGAAAAGATGTGGTATATTTATACAATGAAATATTACTCAGCCATAAAAAGAATGAAATAATGCCATATGCAGCAACATGGATGGGCCTATAGATTATCATACTAAGTGAAGTAAGCCAGACAGAGAAGGATGAATATCATATGATATTTTTTATATGTGGAATCTAAAAAAAATGATACAAACAAACTTATAGACAAAACAGAAATAGACTCACAGACATAGAAAACACTTATGGTCACTAATGGGGAAAGGTGGGGAAAGATAAATGTGGAGTTTGGGCGTAACAGATATACACTATTATATATAAAACAGATAAATAAGGACCCACTGTATAGTGCAGGGAAATATATTCAATATTTTGTAATAACCTATAAGGGAAAATAAGATATATATGTATATGTATAACTGAATCACTTTGCTGTGCACCTGAAACTAACACAAAATGGTAAATCAACTATACTTCAATAAAAAAATAAAACATCAAAAGTCAGAGATTAATAATAATCAATCACTAAGATATATATGGAATAAATATATATATATATATTAATTAATTAATTCCTTAACATTTACTTAATTAATCATTCCACCATGATGTCTTTACTTCCCTCATCACGACCATTTTTGCTCTTACATAATGGTCCAAATTGATTCTTGACCTCTGCAAAATACATTAACATTTTAAAGGGCCTTCCCTTGAACATGCTGGAAGCAGTAAGATATTTCAGATGGAATAGCACAATTTTTAGTCAGTCAGGAAATAATGCTCCTGGGTTTGCCTGAAGGTTTCTATCCTCTGAGCAGTCATGGTTTTGATGTGTTGTTTAATGTTTTTCTCCTTCCCTAGAGTTCTCTCCTGCCACTCTTCACCAATCCACATCTATCAATCTTTTAATACCAAAAGTAAAACATCACCTCCCACAAACGGCTTCTTAGAATTATAGTGCCCTGCCATGCATAGCAACACTCTCTGGACTTATAAAATTATGCAAACTCTTTGCTCCATTTGCACAGTAACTACTTTCATAGACTAACATTTTGATTTAGGAAGTAAAGGGATAGTAATGCAATTTTGGTTTGCTCTGCACTATAAAGCTGGGCATCACACTCTCTGGCCACACAAACATGTAAGCTATTTAATATATTTCAGTGGTCCCACTAGGTATACTCAAAGAGAACTCCTTACTGTCCTCATAAGATCTTCCCTCTGGCTTGGCTTTGATTACCAGAATCAGCAAACAATGTAGCAGTGTGATCAGTGCTGTAGGTAAGGAAAAGGATGTAAGATAAGGCACGGACCCTGACAGGATTTACAGTGAACTGACTAGGGTAATATGCTGTAATATTAGTACATACATATTACAGGTTTGTGACTACAACAGGAGTTTTAATTGTGATAGGAAATTATGACTCAGCAGGAAACAGAGAGAAGAAAGAAATACTGGATGAAAAAGAGGAAGAAAGGTATAGGAATGGAAATGAAAAAAAAAATACCAAGACAGTAGAGGAAAAGGAGCCCAGAATTTGTGGTTAGGTGATAGGAGTTTACGTTCTAGTTCTCTCTTTATTGGTGAGAACAGGCTATGGTTATGCTGAGATAGCAAACAACTCCCAAGTCTCAGTGGTTTAAAACAGAAGATTTTCCCCTCATTTCATATTGCAATTTTAATAATATCATTTGGATAAACAGGAATAATACTCCCTGCATTGCTGGATTATTGTAAATTAAATTACAACAATGTATATGAAAGTACGTAGTGCAATATAAGTATGCAATGTTCACTAATTGCCAGTGTGTTTCACTCATCCTAGTTGATTTAGACAATTAGGATGATTTAAGCAGACACCGCCTTGATCAGATGCTGTTTGTCATGCTAGAAGAAAAAGAGAATTCAGGAAGATTTTACAATTGGGATCAAATGTTCAGCCCAGATGCATTTCATGTCACTTCTTACAATTCATTAGCCAGAAGTAGACACATAGTCACATCAACCACAAAGGGACCAAGACATAAAATCGTGCCTTACTACTATGTGATCGGAATGCAGAGAGAACAGGAAATACACAGCACACAGATCAAATTACTACAAAAATTACTCACTGTGGAATGGGCATTAATATATATAGACTCTGCATTAAATCCTAAATCCTGCTTCCTAACATTATAAGGGTGTTGTATTAAACAATTACTAAACATTTTTGAAGCCCAATTTTCTCATTTATCAAATGGTAATAAAACCACTTAAGACATGAAAATCTTCATATAATTAAACCAATGTATAGAATAAAGCTAACAGAGTACCTGGTATATAGTCAATGCCCTGTGAGACTAAGTTCTGTATGGGCTGCTCTGAGTATTCAAATTCTGGAGATGGCTTAAAATTTGGGAGACTATAGGGAATTTTCTCACAAATGCACATGGCAGCCAATAGTTACTACTATGCTCAACACCCAGATTCCTAGCAACAGACCAGCAGTTAGGGTGGTGACTATTGCTTCCTAGTGAGACTTCATTGGGAGATTGGCCTAAACCAGAGCTACAGCAACCTTCAGAAGAAGGCATTCAATCTGGCCAAGAAAATGGAGGTGGGAACACTGTGGTTGTGCTTATGGAAGGGCAGGAGGAACAATCTGAACGAACATGAGATGTTTCTCGTTGAAGTTAGTGTCACGTTGCTTTACTACCATCATCATCTTTATGCTTTTCTGGTCCTTCTTCCCCATCTGTGGTCTACCTATGCTTTTATCTACCTCTTACTAATCTCATTGATTCTATCCATTCCCCTCTCTTCTCCTTGGGAAACTAACTTTTCCTCTCTGATTTTAATAATATCATTTGGATAAACAGGAATAATATTCCCTGCATCCCAGGATTATTGTAGAATTAAATTACAACCATTAACGTATATGAAAGTATACAGTGCAATATAAGTATGCAATGGTTATTTTAAAATAATAATGAAGGAAGAGCCACTATTTGGATTTGCATTTTGTAAGTGTATTTTACAATTTTACAGTGCTAATGAATTCCTACTCTTAAGTTCAATACATACTTGTTGGGTAAATACATTGGATGAAACACAGGATCAGCTCCCTTAGATACATACTATGGACTATAATTAAGATTCTATAATTAGCATGATGGATTAATGTTACTCATTTTTATCTTGAGACAAATATATTTGTAATCGCATTTGTGTGTATATAGAGTTGTAAATGATATAACTATGTACATATATGTTTATAATTATATCTACACTATTTCTATCTAACATGACAAATAATTCTCACATTTCAGTTTTTGCTCCCAAAAGGGGATTCATTATACAGTTAACACACAAATATTTGATAAAAATGAATTCTGTATATACATTTGTCCAGATTCAAAGTACAGACACCTCTCTGGGGAAAATGTGGAGATTGGCTAATCAGAACTCAGTATCTATCATATCTATTATCTTATAGTTTTGTAGTTGATAATATTTAATACTAGTGACACCTATCCAAAGGTTTACAAATGTTACTATTCTTTGTAATTTAAATAAAACTATGTAGGTTAAAAAATAACAAATAAGAGGAAATCAATTTATGTAATGCTATCAAAATAATGTATTTAAAAATTTATTAAGTATAGCTCTATTGATTTTACTCTGGTAAAATGGTAGAAAAAGAAATTATTTCTGACTTACTAATTATAATAATATGATATAATTATATATGTATGTCATCTTGATTTAAGCTTTATTCTAGCCAACAGATGGAATCATTCATTCTACATATATTTGTTTCTTGTTTACCATGTGCCACATACTGTTCTAGGTGCTGTGTTATAGCAAGATGAATAGTAGCTTATATCATAATGGAAAGAAACATTCAATAAACTAATAAGTAATTAAAATAGATATCTTGCAAATAGTGATGTATTCTATGAGTGGAAATAAGAAATAGAGACACAGACGTAGAGAACAAATGTATGGATACCAAGGGGGGAAGGGGAGGTGGGATGAACTAGGAGTTAGGGATTGACATATATACACTATTGATACTATGTATAAAATAGATAACTGATGAGAACCTACTGTATAGCACAGGGAACTCTACTCAATGTACTGTGATGACCTAATGGGAAGTAAATCCAAAAAAGAGGAGATATGTGTGTATGTATAGCTGATTCACTTTGTTGTAGTGTAGAAACTAACACAACATTATAAAGTAACTATACTCCAATAAAAATTTAAAAATAAACAAATAAATAAATATGAGAGAAGAGTACAGAAGAAAATGTTTTACAAAACTATTTAGAATATCAGTAAGAAGACTAAAAAATGTCCTTCTTATTTAAGACCCACCCAAAAAAATGGACATAAAAAGTTTAGAACCTCTGGGACTAATTAATAAAAGCTTATTTCCCAGCAAAAAAAAAAAAGAAAAGAAAAAAAGGAAAAAAAGAAATCAAACAGGGGATCTAGGGAATGTCTATGTTTGTCCCATTTTCAATTATGGTTTGAGAAAGCCTAACAAAGTAGCATGTGAACCTAACTGGAATGAAAGCAGTGGAAAAAGGATGACCAGGTATCCGTGGGATTCAAACAGTGACTGATATTTAAACAAAAATAAATAGTACAATGAGATTAGTCTTCAAGGTCTTGGGGAAGGAAAAGTAGATCCCAGTGGCTGGGTCAGGGGTTGATAGTGTGTGGAAAGTATCTGGTGGGACTTTGCAGGAACTTGCACAGCTCAGGGTGCTTCTTTATTCCTGTCAAATACACATGTTTACACACACACACACAAAGTCACAGAATGCCTCTTATAGCTTCATGTCACCTCTGTCTCACATCATTTGAAAGTTAGGTATTACATAGCATTCTCTGCTCTCTGCTTCTACATACTAGCAATCATGTATTATTTCTAATTATTTCGGGCTAAAGACACAGAGATGGAAAAGATTGGGAGGTGACTTTGATCATTTTGGGTGGGTATTAGTCTTTCTAAAACAGGTTTAACTTATTGTGTTGTTTCATTTCCTTAAAGGTTTCTTAAATCACACAGCAGTGCAGGATAAGAAATTTATCTTCAACGTCCAAATTTAATTCAAAATTATTTATAAATAATACATAAAAATCTGTGGTTTATATTTAGCAGGGGAACAGTCAAAACTCCTAGTTATGCATTCTACCTGTCATTTTTCTGCCATCGATTCAATTAAACAGTATCTACTATATTCATGGCACCAGGAATGAAAAGACTAGAAAGGCACAGTTTCTGACCTAAAGACACATAACATAGGGCAGACACAAAGCATGGAATAAAATATTCACTGGGTCTGTAACAGTATGAGTCAAACGTTGAATTAATAATGTGTTTTGAGAGCATTCATAAAGGAGTTATTATTTCTAAGTTTGGGGCAGTGATAAAACTTATTGTTAGTCCATGAAGTAGGGGAAACAAATGATATTTGAAAGATAGTGGAACGAGGCCAATTCTCCAATTGTATTTATCCAGAGTGAACACTTTAATAATTTATTTACTTTTACGTGAGACTAAATTTCTACAATGATTTTTGACATTGAAGTATATTTTATATTTTACTTATTTTCTCTTTTATTCCTATCAAATCTATCCTGCATGTTATATCCTAGCCTATTGATATATTTAATAAATATATGCATTCAGAAAAATCCTTTAACATTCTAAGAATTTTTATTTCTCATCTATAGAATGAAAATAGATACGTCTTCATCAGTTTGTTCTGAAGATTAAATAAAATAATAAATTTAACAGCTTAGCCTAGTGTCTGGCACATAAAAATCCCAGTAAAGTTTAGCAATTTTATCAAAATACAATAATGTGATGAAAGAATTTCAGCAAAAATAAATGCTACTAGCATGTATTGAATGTAACAGAGGAAATCAATATAGTTATGTTTATTTCAAGTGTTTTTTAAAAGACAAGTAGCATAAGAAATTTTAAAATACATATATTCTTTTCAAAATCAGCATTTTTGTCTTTTCTCAGTTCTCTAGGAAAACAAAAATGTATTGTAAACTTATTTGATTGAATAAAATGTTGCTTTAGTATCTTATTTGCAGTATCATGATCTGTTATTAAAATAAAAGCACTAGCTTAATTTACTGTAAGTATATAATCTATAGAATTTATAGAATTCCTAAATGTCAACTTATTTTTTTCTTGAAAATATTTAACATAAAGTATTTTCTCAACATTAGACAACACAAAATTATGATTTTTGATGAACTTAATGTCTAATGATTTTTATAAAAACAAAAACTTTGCCAAACTATATATCTCTAGATGGTACAGACATCCTTTTCTGTTTATCTTTATGAGAAAATCAAGAACATAACAGTATTGCTTTATTTTGAAAAGTTCTAAACTTAAAATTAATATCAAAATAATAGAAAGCATCTGGGTGATTAGGTCTTAACATATTTACTGATCTTTATAAATCCTTTACTATTACTTCACGTGAACTTTTAATGACATATTTTTAAAATAGCCCATCTCTATAATTTGTTAAAAAGTATTTAATTCCCAAAGTTGTAAGCTTCCAAAAGTACTACCACTTCATGTTTTAAAATGTGATTTTTATGTAAATTATATTCTGAAAGCATATTCTGAAATAAGTGCTCCTAAGTGAGTAGTAAACCAGACAACCAATAGTTTAGTTCATAACGTCTAGACACTAGCAGCAAGTCCAGATGGGTACTGTACCTTGTGTCGCAATCTTATTAGAGGCTGATAAGATTTAAGGCCATATCCTGCTTCTTTGGTTGGCCTTCCTTCTGACTCCAGAAAAATGAATCCAAGAATCAAAACAGCTGACCAGCACTTAAACATCCTTATTGCTTTTCACCTGTGAAAATTAACATTACAAATAATCAGAAAATACATTCTATATTGAATAAATGTATCAAGAAATATTCAATAGCAAATAGAAATCTTAATAGATCTAATCAAAACCTGGCAGCAGTCGCCAACTGAATCCATAATAGATAAGCATCTATGAATAAAGATTATTATCTTCTTGATCATAACAAATATTGTTTGTTTTACTCATACAGCTTTACACAACATTGAATAAGTAGAAATTTAGGGGCCAATAAAAATGTATTGAGGAACAATTAATAAACACCTGTTGAAAGAAAAATTTTTTAAAAGAGATAAAACATTAAACAATGATAAATTTTCTAAGTATCCATACAGAATACAATTATCAACATATTTTTAAATCTCAAACTCCTCTTTGAGTATATTTGATGAATAATGCTTAATAAAACTATAGCTATTATAATTTACTGGTAAATATTGGTGTGAGGTTGATAAGATAGTCTTCTATGGTAAGTACTTAATAAACTGAGATACAACAGAAATTATACAGATAGGCTATATCGAGTTATGAAAGCATTTTACCAGTAGCACCTAAGAGGATGTTTCCTAGAAAATTGCTTTTTAAGTGCTTTAAACTAAAAGTCCTATGGCTCTTTCCACAGCTCTATATTCTTGGCTATAGCAGAGTAATTGTAAAATTGCATAAATTTATCATCATATAAACTCTCTAAGCCCTCTTCCAAACAAACTAATCTATGCTTTGACCTCAACTATATTCCACTTTACCACTTTCACATCTTTGTCACTATTGTGACCATAGGAGGAGATTTTTCTCCTCCTGTCCAATCCAATCTGGTTATCTGGCTTGAGAAACTTAGCCAACTGATTAACCCTGCTATTTAGTGTATTTAAACTCTGTCTCTAAAGGATTTTCTTCCATCTTTAAATGTGTTCAAATCATCCATGGTTTAAGATAATTTCTCTTCACTCCTTCTGAATTTTTGGAAGGAACTGTATATCTCATTCTATCCATTTTCTGACCAATCATGATTCTATCCTCATCATTCTATCAAAATAACATTTCTTTGTTTCAAAAAATGGTCACTTTACTTGATGTCTATGACATCTATCTCTTCTGTGTCTATAGAGTTTGTAAAAACGTCTTCTCAGTCCTTTTGCAAGTCATCCTACTCCTTTATTTTGTCATTAAATATTACGTTATCCCATTAGCCATGTATCCTACTCCATTCACTCAACCAGACATTCAACATAGTCTATGGTTTTAATTATATGTAGTGCTTCTCATTCAGTCTCCAGATTGGTATGATTAGCCTGCTTAACAGCTCTGCTTTCATGTTTCAAAAGTAACTCCTCATAGTATACACATCCCTACATAAAGCCATGCTTTTGCAGACTTTCATTCATCCCTTTACTCAAGCCAGAAACAAAGGAGACATTTTTTGACATCTTAGTCTCCCTTACTCTCCATATTAAACCCATCTATAAGTTCTATTAGTTCTACCTTCATATATATATATACATATATATATATATATATATATATATATATATATATATATATATATATATATCTCAAACATCAGTCCCTTTCCAAATCTACAGCCACAACCCTAGTTCAAGCTGTAGGTACCACTTCTCCCTTCAAATGCTCCAATCCCATCCTTCCTCGCCTTCCACACTTATGCACCTTCAATCCCTTCTCCACTCAACAGCCTGATCAATCATGTTGAATCTAAACATCATGATGTTATTGCCTTTGCTAGTAACTTTGGGATATATACATTTATCCTTAAGATAAAAAACAAAGCCACTGGTTCTTACAAGTTCCTACACCATCGAGGCTCTGCATGTCTTACTCTTCTTTAAATAACTGTTCTCCAGCCTGACTAATTTCATGCAGTTATTTGAACTTGTTTTGTCCATTCCTACTATAAGGCTTTTGTGTACTATTTTCTCCAATTGAAATACAATTATTTTCCCATTTATCACCCAAAGACCATCACACATCAAAAATGTCCCCTAGAATCCTTCCCCATAATACAAAGCCTGAGTTACATTTCTTAGTTACTCTGCTCATAGATCAGTATTCTTTCATTTCAGAGCATCTCTTTGTAATTATACAACATTAATATGATTACTTAAAAATGTACTCACAAGACTATATATCTGTCTCCTTCAAACTTCGTGGTTGCTGGAATCTGTTTTGTTTTGTTTTGTTTCCCCATCATTATATCATCTGGACCTACCAAATTGCCTGTCACCTACTGGACATACAGTGAACGAATGCATAAATGAATGTCATCTTTCATGCAAGGGAAACAAGAAAGGGCATGTTTTCCTGCATTCTGACAATTCTGAATGCAATTCCCATTTCCACTACTGTTACAAAACATCTGAAAACTAACCTGAGAAAACTAAATATTTTCATTTGCAATCCTTCCTTCTGCTGTCATTCTGACGTATAGTCTAATCCTTCTCCCCAAGGTAAATATTTGTTTATAAGACAACTGGATGGAATATTTCAAATTCAAGATAGAAACCGAGAATAAAGCAAACAGTTCAGGTGAAGGGGTATTTTTTCAGAGCTCTGAATACTATGTTCCTTCTGTTGTGAAGCAGGAGAAGGAGGAAAGAGGCATGGCAACAATCCTGTAGCATTATGATTCTGGGTGAAGGTGAGGTCATAAATTTCCTAAAAGTGCTCACTTAAGTGTTTGTCTTTCTCTACCCTCCTTCATTTCCCCTCCTAACCTCCCTCTAATTCTCTTTTTGTGTGTGTGTGTGTGTGTGTGTGTATACAAACACACAAAAAAAATACATATATATATATATATATATATATATATATATATATATATATATCCCACATGGAAAAGAGTTCATCTAATATAAAATATAGAACAAATGAACAGTTAATTAGGTGAATAAATATCTCATAAATTTTGGGTGAGTGAACTTCTACACATTGATAATTAGATCAACAATCTGCTGAAATATATTTTCTGCCAAAAGGCAACAGGACAGGAATATCTACTTTAAGAAATTTCATTAGTTGAGAAAAATAAGTCAGTGTGTAAATCTTTGGTGTAGTATTGATATATGCAACCTATTTATAATATTTTAATCTATTTTTCTGATGCTTTTAACTGTGATTCATTTTTTCTTCAGTGGTAGTCATGATTTTCAAGTCTAAAATTTCTTTAAAATACCAAGTTATACAAAAATAAGAATGTTTTATCTTATCAAAAGCTGTCATACATCTGGAGTGATTTACTTGGTATTACAGATAAAGTAAAAAAGATTTAATATTAAAAGTCAGATAACATTTTTTAGGAGATCTCTGATTTCTATTGCAGATAGACATTTGAGCTCAGCAGTGGAGAGTTAGACAAAGGACAAAGACTAGTTTCTGTGTTTATCTTCTATGAATGGTACCTCATAAGATTTTCTCCATTGAAATATCACTAAGAAAAATACTTGAATTCAATTATATAGTTATCAAATGGCAACCTAAACATAAAGATGGCTCTTCTCAAAGGATACTCAGAAAATAATTATTAGCTTCTTATTTCTCTTCGTCTATAGAATCCAAAGGCATTATTATTGCATTTTTAAAAGTTCACTTGTCCACAGAAGCTGTTCTGGAAAATTTAAATCAGCAATAATTGATCCCCTGATATACTGACTCATGAGCTCACTTTCTCGGTATAGTAACCTCTGACAACCTGTTAGGTTTTCATAATTAATTGGCAGTTTGTTGACAGCTCAGTAAGAACACTGAAAAGCATGTGACAAAAACAAACCAGGTGGAGCAGATGGTGTGATAATGATCCTATGACATCTCCTTCTAACCTCAACATTTATATGGAAGCATCAGAAAACAACCTATTAACTTAGAGAAAACAAAATGCATGTTACCTAAAAGGTATCTGCCTAATATCATAGGTAACAAAGTTGGACTTAAAAATGGTAAGGGGGAAAGTTTGTTTCGGGAGGAGCTTCAAGATGGCAGAAGAGTAAGACGTGGAGATCACCTTCCTCCCCACAGATACATCAGAAATTCATCTACACGTGGAACAACTCCTACAGAACACATACTGAATGCTGGCAGAAGACCTCAGACCTCCCAAAAGGCAAGAAACTCCCCACGTACCTGAGAAGGGCAAAAGGAAAAAGAAAACAGAGACAAAAGAATAGGGATGGGACCCGCACCAGTGGGAAGGAGCTGTGAAGGAGGAAAGGTTTCCACACACTAGAAGCCCCTTCACTGGTGGAGACGGGGGGTGGGGGGGGAAGCTTCGGAGCTGGGGAGGAGAGCACAGCAACAGGGGTGCGGAGGGCAAAGCGGAGAGATTCCCGCACAGAGGATTGGTGCCGACCAGCACTCACCAGCCCGAGAAGCTTGTCTGCTCACGCGCCGGGGCGGGCGGGGCTGGAAGCTGAGGCTCGGGCTTCGGTCGGAGCGCAGGGAGAGGACTGGGGTTGGCGGCGTGAACACGGCCTGAAGGGGGCTAGTGCGCCACGGCTGGCTGGGAGGGAGTCCGGGAAAATGTCTGGAGCTGCCGAACAGGCAAGAGACATTTTCTTGCCTCTTTGTTTCCTGGTGCGTGAGGAGAGGGGATTCAGAGTGCTGCTTAAAGGAGCTCCAGAGACGGGCGCGAGCCGCTGCTAAAAGCGCGGACCCCAGAGACGGGCGAGGGACGTTAAGGCTGCTGCTGCCGCCACCAAGAAGCCTGTGTGCGAACACAGGTCACTAACCACAGGTCACTAACCACACCTCTCCTCCCGGGAGCATGTGCAGCCCGCCACTGCCACGGCCCAGTGACCCAAGGACAAATTTCCCGGGAGAACGCACGGCGTACCTCAGGCTGCGCTGCTGCAACGTCACGCCGCCTTTGACGCCGCAGGTTCGCCCCACCTCCGTGCCCCTCCCTCCCCCCCGCCTGAGTGAGCCGCAGCCCGCGAAGCAGCTGCTCCTTTAACCCCGTCCTGTCTGAACGAAGAACAGACACCCTCCGTCGACCTACCCACAGAGGCGGGACCAAATCCAAAGCTGAACCCCGGGAGCCTTTCAAACAAAGAAGAGAAACGGAAATCTCTCCCAGAAGCCTCAGGAGCAGCGGATTAAATCTCCACAATCAACGTGATGTACCCTGCATCTGTGGAATACCTGAATAAACAACGAATCATCCCAAATTGAGGAGGTGGACTTTGGGAGCAAAGACACATATTTTTTGTCCCCTTGTTCTCTTTTTGTGAGTGTGTATGTATATGCTTCTGTGTGTAATTTTGTCTGTATAGCTTTGCTTTCACCATTTGTCCTAAGGTTCTATCTGTCCGGTTTTTTTTAATTACTTTAAAAAATGTTTTTAATAATTATTTTTTTATTTTAATAACTATTTTATTTTATTTTATTTTATTTTATTTTATTTTATCTTCTTTCTTTCTTTCTTTCTTTCTTTCTTTCTTTCCTCCCTTTTATTCTGAGCCGTGTGGATGAAAGGCTCTTGGTGCTGCAGCCAGGAGTCAGTGCTGTGCCACTGAGTTGGGAGAGCCAAGTTCAGGACACTGGTCCACAAGAGACCTCCCAGCTCCATGTAATATCAAATGGTGAAAATCTCCCAGAGATCTCCACCTCAATGCCAAGACCCAGCTCCACTCAACGACCAGCAAGCTACAGTGCTGCACACCCTATGCCAAACAACGAGCAAGACAGGCACACAACCCCATCCATTAGCACAGAGGCTGCCTAAAATCATAATAAGGCCACCGACACCCCAAAACACAGCACCAGAAGTGGACATGCCCACCAGAAAGACAAGATCCAGCCTCATCCACCAGAACACAGGCACTAGTTCCCTCCACCAGGAAGCCTACATAACCCACCAACCTTAGTCTCTGGGGACAGACACCAAAAACAACGGAAACTACGAACCTGCAGCCTGTGAAAAGGAGACCCCAAACACAGTTAAGCAAAATGAGAAGACAGAGAAACATACAGCAGATGAATGAGCAAGGCAAAAACCCACCAGACCTAACAAATGAAGAGGAAATAGGCAGTCTACCTGAAAAAGAATTCAGAATAATAAGAGTAAAATGATCCAAAATCTTGGAAATAGAATGGAGAAAATAGAAGAAACGTTTAACAAGGACCTGGAAGAACTACAGAACAAACAAACAGAGATGAACAACACAATAAATGAAATTAAAAATTCTCTAAAAGGGATCAATAGCAGAATAACTGAGGCAGAAGAACGGATAAGTGACCTGGAAGATGAAATGGTGGAAATAACTACTGCAGAGCAGAATAAAGAAAAGAGAATGAAAAGAATTGAGGACAGTCTCAGAGACCTCTGGGACAACATCAAACACACCAACATTCGAATTGTAGGGGTCTCAGAAGAAGAAGAGAAAAGCAAGGGACTGAGAAAATATTTGAAGAGATTATAGTTGAAAATTTCCCTAATATGGGAAAGGAAATAATTTATCAAGTCCAGGAAGCACAAAAAGTCCCATACAGGATAAATCCAAGGAGAGACACACCAAGACATATATTAATAAAACTATCAAAAATTAAATACAAAGAAAACATATTAAAAGCCGCAAGGGAAAAACAACAAGTAACACATAAGGGAATCCCCATAAGGTTAACAGCTGATCTTTCAGCAGAAACTGTGCAAACCAGAGGGGAGTGGCAGGACATATTTAAAGTGATGAAAGAGAAAAACCTACAACCAACATTACTCTACCCAGCAAGGATCTCATTCAGATTTGATGGAGAAATTAAAAGCTTTACAGACAAGCAAAAGCTAAGAGAGTTCAGCACCACCAAACCAGCTTTACAACAAATGCTAAAGGAACTTCTCTAGGCAGGAAACACAAAAAAAGGAAAAGACCTACATAATAAACCCAAAACAATTAAGAAAATGGTAATAGGAACATACATACTGATAATTACCTTAAATGTAAATGGATTAAATGCTCCAACCAAAAGACATAGACTGGCTGAATGGATACAAAAACAAGACCCACATATATGCTGTCTACAAGAAACCCACTTCAGACCTAGGGACACATACAGACTGAAAGTGAGGGGATGGAAAAAGATATTCCATGCAAATGGAAATCAAAAGAAAGCTGGAGTAGCAATTCTCATATCAGACAAAATAGACTTTAAAACAAAGACTACTACAAGAGACAAAGAAGGACACTACATAATGATCAAAGGATAAATCCAAGAAGAAGATATAACAATTGTAAATATTTATGCATCCAACATAGGAGCACCTCAATCCATAAGGCAAATACTAACAGCCATAAAAGGGGAAATCGACAGTAACACAATCATAGTAGGGGATTTTAACACCCCACTTTCACCAATGGACAGATCATCCAAAATGAAACTAAATAAGGAAACACAAGCTTTAAATGATACATTAAACAAGATGGACTTAATTGATATCTATAGGACATTCCATCCAAAAACAACAGAATACACATTCTTCTCAAGTGCTCGTGGAACATTCTCCAGGATAGATCATATCTTGGGTCACATATCAAGCCTTGGTAAATTTAAGAAAATTGAAATCGTATCAAGTATCTCTTCCAACCACAATGCTGTGAGACTAGATATCAATTGCAGGAAAAAATCTGTAAGAAATACAAACACATGGAGGCTAAACAACACACTACTTTATAACCAAAAGATCACTGAAGTAATCAAAGAGGAAATCAAAGAATACCTAGAAACAAATGACAATGAAAACACAATGACCTATGGGATACAGCAAAAGCAGTCCTAAGAGGGAAGTTTATAGCTGTACAAGCCTACCTTAGGAAACAAGAAACATCTCAAATAAACAACCTAACTTTACACCTAAAGCAGTTAGAGAAACAAGAACAAAAAAAAAAACCCCAAAGTTAGAAGAAGGAAAGAAATCATAAAGATCAGATCAGAAGTAAATGAAAAAGAAATGAAGAAAACGATAGCAAAGATCAATAAAACTAAAAGCTGGTTCTTTGAGAAGATAAACAAAATTTATAAACCATTAGTCAGACTTATCAAGAAAAAAAGGGAGAAGACTCAAATCAATTGAATTAGAAATGAAAAACAAGTAACAACTGACATTGCCAAAATACAAAGGATCATGAGAGATTACTACAAGCAACTCTATGCCAATAAAATGGACCACCTGGAAGAAATGGACAAATTCTTAGAAATGCACAACCTTCTGAGACTGAACCAGGAAGAAATAGAAAATATGAACAGACCAATCACAAGCTCTGAAATTGAAACTGTGATTTAAAATCTTCCAACAAACAAAAGCCCAGGACCAGATGGCTTCACAGGCGAATTCTATCAAAGATTAAGAGAAGAGCTAACACCTATCTTTCTCAAACTCTTCCAAAATAGAGCAGAGGGAGGAACACTCCCAAACTCATTCTACGAGGCCACCATCACTCTGATACAAAAACCAGACAAAGATGTCACAAAGAAAGAAAACTACAGGCCAATATTACTAATGAACATGATGCAAAAATCCTCAACAAAATACTAGCAAACAGAATCCAACAGCACATTAAAGGAATCATACATTATGATCAAGTGGGGTTTATCCCAGGAATGCAAGGATTCTTCAATATACACAAATCAAACAGCATGATACACCATATTAACAAGTTAAAGGAGAAAAACCATTTGATCATCTCAATAGATGCAGAGAAAGCTTTCAACAAAATTCAACCCCCATTTATGATAAAAACCCTCCAGAAAGTAGACATAGAGGGAACTTTCCTCAACATAATAAAGGTCATATATGACAAACCCACAGCCATGTGCGTGGGTTTATCCCTGGGTTTTCTATTCTGTTCCATTGATCTATATTTCTGTTTTTGTGCCAGTAACATACTGCCTTGATTACCGTAGCTTTGCAGTATAGTCTGAAGTCAGGGAGCCTGCTTCCTCCAGTTTTGTTTTTCTTTCTCAAGATTGCTTTGGCTATTCGGGGTCTTTTGTGTTTCCATTCAAATTGTGTACTTGAGTAAGATATTCAAGTACAACATACAACAGATAACAGAACTGAAAAATATAGTAGGGACCTAGTGTAACCATTTCTTTTTATTTGTGATGAATATGTGAACCAGTTAGAATAAGATTTGCCTATGAGGAAAGTAGAAGTGGGCGGGAATACAGCTGTCCTGATTCCAGGTACACAGATATTATTTTTTCTAATACTAAAACACACCCGGTAGAATCCTTTCACTATGGAAGAAAAGGACACACAGGTATCAATGAGGTTTTGTTTAGAAACGGCATCTCTGTGAACCCCAGCATCCTTTTATTTGCTACTTGCTAGAGTTTCCAGAATCCAGCTGGCAGGCCACCAGAGTCACCATCTCTAGAGAATCGTGTTGTTTGAATAGAATGTTTGGAAAACCTTTCTCTTGTTCCTTTGTTCTGCACAATAATCTTCACTGCACAATAATGTAGTTGTGGTTAAAGTTATACATAGATGGTTACAGCTGTCCTCATATAACTGCAATTACACAGTAGTTTCATATACACAATATATACCATATATATATATATATATATATATATACACACACACACACATATATATACATATGGTGTGGTTTATGTAGTTATATAACTATGTGGATGTCCATAGGTATACATAGGTGGCTATATATAATACATGATACATAGATTTGTAAAGAATGAACTTTGTATCTAGCTGACTTAACCCAGGAAATGTTGTAAATTGTATAATATTACAGTAGGCTGGACTTCCAACTGTATATACCAGCACCTCAAATTTAGGCAGAAAAAAAAAATACAACCTTCAGTGACTCATTTTCAGTCTCTCAAAAGAAGTCCCTGGACTTTATAATACATATATGATTCAGTAGTCAAAAAGTGTATTATGCGTAGCCTGAAGTTAAATTAATTCCCTATGTCCATTTTTATGATGACCTCGGTAGACAATACTTAAAAAAATAAATGTATTCACTTCTTTGTGTTCAGCTTATTAAATCATGGATCGTCAGTTTCTTCTTCACAATGAATAATCTCAGTTACTTAGAGAAAATTTGATCATAATATTCTGCATTAAATATCTTAGTATGTGCACATAATGGACCACCAGTATCACCTTGCTGAGAGCTGTGGTCCATGACATGGTGAAACATAACAGGTCACAATCCTGTTCTAACACGGCCAAGGTGATGCGACCCAGCTCATCTGCTCTTAGCTTTACTCTATGCCCACCCGTCTTATGTGTGACTAGTTCAAAAATAAGAAGCCACTATAATATCATTCCTCTATTTTACATATAATTTATTACACGTTAAATTTCTGAATTTTAGTTCATTTTCCCAGAAGTCTGACATCAGACAGGCACTTTTTCTTCTGGTGGATGATAAACTGAAGGTATTTATTTCTACAAACCTTACAAAAGTCCTTTCAATACTGAGCAGCAGCACGCTATAGTGGAAATAACAGGAGGCTAAAAGTCGAAAGAGATGGATTCTATTTGTGGCTGTGTTTATAAACATTTTTTTAACACTGCTTTAGAGTTCTCAACCCAGGGTGTCTCCCCACTAGTCCACTGAAACTGCCTCCAGAAGTGAGGTCTTTATTGACACTTTCACTTCCATCACACAATATTGTCATGATTTCATTTCATATTTCTAGCCATCCTTCTGCAGTCTCTTTCCCCACTTTTCTTTATTCCCCTGATCTACTCACCTGATTCATAAAAGACAAATTTAATCAGAATAATAAAGTTCACTTTCCCTTTGCCTTTTTATTTTTATTTTCAATAATATATCCAAAATATTAAGGAACAACATCTGTATGTCATGGACATAAAAACTGAAAGTTATAAAAAATACTTTCATTCTTTTCAAAGCAAGTACCAGCTGGAAGGGATCATGCAAATTAAAACTAGCCAACCACAATGATCTTGGTTTTTCTCTTTTTTTCTCTGAAACACAATGGATGTAACTTATTGCACATTGCAAAATATTACCTAAAGATTAACAATTGCCTATATGTTTTGTGTGAAAGACCTATCCTCCTACTTTGTATCTAAGCATAATAAGTTTGACTGATATGATATGAAAAAATGATGCTTCAAAAGTTTAAAAATAATAATATGTTATATGACCTTGAAGATATTGCCCTGGTTCAAGAGAAGAGAACATCATTATAGGCTCTGTCTTCTGAATTCATTGCCTTCTACCTTGATAGGCACTTAAAATGTAAATTAAGGAAGAATACAGCTCATAGGATTGACTATGCCTAAAACCCCAAAGGTACTATGTTACAGATTTTATTTGCTATTAAAAGAAATCATTGCAATTTTGTCAATGTCAGACATTTTAAATTCAACCTATTCCATACCAAGCTTTCTAGCAGCCTATGTTCCTTAAATCTGGGACTACACTTAGTACACAAGGAAAAAATCTGTCAGTTTAGCAATGAAGTGCTGCACAGGGAACAACTTAAATTCCTCTGTATTTAAAGCTAAAATGCCATGGGGAAAACTTGCCCATTCATTCAGGTCCAGCTGAGTCTCAGAGGTATCCTAGTTCATATTCAGGGAGGTATGGGGAGAGTCCAAGGATAGAGCCCCGAAATCAGTTGTAGAATTCAATGGGACCCAGGATATTTGCCAGGATGACCTCATGCCTCCCCAGAAGGAGAGATCTGAGCATTTTCTCAGAATCAAAACATCCATGTTTTCATGAGAGATATGAAAAGCAGAGAGCCAACTGGGCATATAGACCAACTTCAGCTGAGTCAACTGAAGATGAGCACATTCCTGGCGATCTGAACCCAAGCAGACAAGGGGAGTGGAAACTTTCCAAGAAACTCTTAACAGGAATTAACAAGAACTGTAGTAGCTAGTTATGTGGTCAGTGGTGACCAGTGATCAAAACAAAAGTAATTAGCAAAAACACAGCGAAAGTCAAGTTGGGTTTCAGCAAGTGACATAAGAGAGCTTGCACTTTATTTTATACCAGTATTTTTCAAAATTCAGAAATAAACATCTGTAAAAGCTTGGATTTTTTTACATATGTACACATTATTTTTTAATATTCTTTTCACTATGTTTTATCACATTTTTATTACGTTGTTAACCATATTGACTATGGTTCCCTGTGCTATACAGTAGGACCTTGTTGTTTATCCAACCTATATGTAATAGTTTGCATCTGCTGACCCCAAACTCCCAATCCATCTCTTTCCTACCGCCCTCCCCTTTGGCAACCACGAGTCTGTTCTCTATGTCTGTGAGTAGCTTGAATTTTTTTTAAAACACACTTTATCAGTTTGGGAAAGAAAGAAGCCTGAAAAAAGATGAAAAACAAAATCAGTAATTTAATGTTTTATAATATAATAATAAAAAGTACTTTTTGGATATTTCATCCAGGCACAAGTATACCATGTGCTTTCACATTTTTGATAACAATCTATAAACACAAAATCCACTAATTTAGGTAGACCAGATATGTGAGTCCAGTCAATATATCCATAACAATTTACTAGATTATACAATCTAGAAGAAAATGCTTCTAGGAGAAAATAAAGGCAAGGCACAGGTACCAGTGTGCCCCCTACAGTGGAAGGACAGACTTCTAAGCACTGGACCACCAGGGAAGTCCCTATTGGATTTATAATTCTATCTTGGTTAAATGTTGGGATTCCCTGTACATGTGGTTATGTTTTTTAATTCGCTATTTGCTTCCATTAATTTATCTATACCTAGGCAGTTATCACAGATTGTAATTACTAGAGTTTGATAATAATTCTTGATATTCAGTAGGGAAAACCCTTGATCTTTTTCTCTTCCATATCCATTTTAGAATGAGCACATAAAGTCCTTTATCAGAGCTTGCTGTGGTGCATATTTAAATTGCATTTCTTTTTAATCCTTTAGTGCAATTTACTTTGGGTGTTTAATATATAAGCAGCATATGAAATATTTAAGCCATTATGAAAATCTCTTTTATAGGTTAATATAACTTTTTACATTTATTAAGATTGCAGATATATTTTAACATATTTCTGCATTAGTTTTATTTTTTCTCATGTGTACTGTTTTTTTTTAACCATTTACTACCTTTGATTCTTTTGTTTCCTTTCTTACATTCTATTGGATTGATGTATTTTCAATACATTATCTCTGCACTTTCTTCTTGGTGAATTTTTCAGTAATATTTTACAATTCATCATTTATTTCTTTTTGTGTATAATCTAATGTGTAATCTGTCCACTTAATTTTTTTTAATTGAAGTATAGTTGATTTCCAATTTTATGTTAGTTTCTGGTGTACAACAAAGTGATTCAGTTATACATAAATATATGCATATATATATATTCTTTTTCATATTCTTTTCCATTATGGTTTATTACAGGATATAGTTCCATGTGCTATACAATAGGACCTTGTAGTTTATCCATTTAACTTTTATTTAAATGTCTATAGGTATAAATTGTTTAGTCTTTAAAAAATATCCAATTATTTTAATTTAATTTTTTCTGACTTCATTTCATAAAGTCTTCTTATTTTTGGACATTATACCTTCTTTTACTTATTTGATGATCCTAAATATATTAATTAATTTTTTTTTCAATTTCTTCTGGAACATATCTTCAATTATGTATTTGCTTATTTATTTGTAGCATCAGTGGCTCTGTGGGGGGGGTGGTGTTTAAGGCAGGATGGGTGTTTGTCTGTGTTTCACCTTACCTCCCTGGTCTTATATTGGCAGCTTTGGACTTCTGCCACGTTACTCTGCTGAAAGCATTGCAGAGTCAAGCTTGAGGCTAATTTTCCTGATCACAAGAATTTTTTTTTTTTAAGTAACCATCTCTCTCTACATAATACTTTATTTAAGTTGCAGCAATGACCAGCCTTTTTTCTCCATCTCAGATCAGTACTATTCCAGTCCCTGGATTCAGTTTGGTTCTGGCACCTCCCATGAATTTTACAGAAAGTTCTGTATCCCATTAACCCCAAGGAACTAATTCTCCAGACAGCCTTACCTGCTTCTCTGTGTATCCTTGGCTCTTGCCACCAACTCCTCCTGCTTTCCTGCAAGGTCATGCTTCTTACATTTCCCCTTTTATGTTTTATCTATTATTATTATATGTTTTATGCTTAGGAATATCCTCAAAGGATAAATAGGGAAATAAGTTTTGTTTTGCTTTGCTTTGGGATTGTACTGTCAGGGCTGTGCTCACACTATAGCCCGTCCAAGTTATTGGACCAAATATTAACTATTTATCAGATAGATAAAAAATAAATAAACTTGTGTTAAGAATTCAAAAAAAAGTGGACCTCATGGAAATGCCATTTGCTGGTCATTTAGTGAGTATATAATTGCTTTTTGAGTTTAATTAGATAAATTAATAGAATTTTCATGAACTTTATGATAAAAGTTAAGTGGACAACGTTTTTGCATTTATAAGCTCCTTAAAGTACAAATGTGGATACAAAATGCTAAAATATATACTATTAAGATATAACTTGGCCTTCATTGTAAAAATCTGGAGAAAAGTAGAAAATGTCAACCTGAACATGGGGTCTTTTATTAATATTACTCAAAAGTAGACATATTATTATTCAGTTTATAAACTAATTTTCTCTTAGGTGGAGAAAATTGATAATATTTGAAAGTCATTAATTTATTGGATCTACAACCATGGAAATATTTCAAATGATGTACTGAGAATATCTTTTTACATTAAAAAAATATACATCCATCTTTTCATAGTGATTTTCAGAAACTACAGAGCAAGTAATTAATATGTTAAATTTAATTTAATGCCAACATAAATTCAATGAAACATGAATTTTATAAAATTTGGTAAAACAAAAATTTTATATTTGAAAGACCTCTTAGAATTTATGTAGTCCAAAGTCATTTCTCCACAGATGAGGAACAAAAATCAGTATAATGAGCTGAAATCTGATGGTACTTAGCTAAGAGCTTCTAGCAATACATCTAGAATATTTCTAGACATATATGTAGGAATATGTCTAAACACAAAATTTCCTAATACCTAGAGTTCTTTCTAAGTTTTTATTGGAGTTTTTAATTGAATTCATCCATATGATTATCCTAATATTATAAAATATGTAGGAAAAAGATGTCTAGAGTAAGGTAACAGGATAAAACTACCGGTATTTTCTTGGTCCTGTTCTAACAATGTGTTTGGTTATTTAGCATGCATACTTCTGTAACAGTGTTTGTAAATGACAACTTTTCTCATTGTGAAAATGACTTTATGTACAAGAGATCTGTCACATTGTGGCAATGTGTTATCCCCAGATTAAATTTAACTTTGATACTGCATTGCTTGACACTTTATTTTTATGTTTAATTAATTGATTTGTTTTATGAAAATCCACATCTTATATGAAGTAGAATGCTTTGAATATTGTAGTGTAAATTATTATCTTTTGTATTTTAAGTTTTAAGAAAATTTCTTTCAGGGAACACAGCTGGAATTTAATATTTCCAAATAAAATCTGAAAGTTTTCATATTCTTTACAAAAATAACAAGTGAAAGAATAACCACTTTGATGGTAAAGTTGATGTTATATAGTGAATTCTTAATTAAAACCTAATAATCAAAAGTCACTTAATAATCAAAAATATCAAGATAACATTATTTTCATTCTTCCCCTGAGAAGAACAAAATGCTCTATAATTGTGAAAACTTTCAAAATTGGCACTGAGCTGTATCATGGAAGTATTATATTAATAAAGAAGGTGTATCTCAGCTCCATGTTGAAAACAAAATAAAATGAAAACAGAACAAAAACCCTGTTATATTTGACTCAAATATCAATTTAATGCAAAGTAAATAATCCATTTTTATATGAAAAGCTTAGGCAAATGCTAAATTTAAATAAATAATAAAACACATTTTTCCAAATATTATACCTATAGAGATAGTACTCAGAAATACATCTGCTATGAAGGGAAGAGAGGAAGAACCTATTCTAACAAAACCACCAAATTCTTTTAGATTTACTCATCACAGGATTTAAAATGTGTCATTTTTTAAGAGGCAACATGGTAGCACTATAAATATATTTTACAAAGACAATACAGTGAGATTACCAATATGAAGCAATAGAATTCTAAGGACCTAGAGGCATAAAATCCACAAAGGTATCGAACATTTTTCATTTTCTGAAATCACCCTGCCATTTTAAGCAACAAACTGAAGGTCTTGTAAAAATGACTTTATTCTGCTATCCCTGAACACTTGACAAAGAGTTTAGGGAAAATCGTCTGTGTCTGGTCTTTGAAAAACTCTCACTTTGTTTTCTGTTTTCACTGCCTATATGTGTTCACTCTTAGGAAGGAGGAGTATTCCGAGATTCATGAGTTCAGAGCTACCTGTATAAAATGTTCCATGTCAACTATAAATTCCCCCCTCATCAAGTGCACAATAAATAGGTTCATGGATTTGAAAATTATAGTCTTTTAAAATGAGCTCAATCAAGCCTGAACACTGTAAGCACTTCCTATGCAACTGATTAAGAAAGGGTATGAATAAAATATCTAAGACCTATGTAAAAAGAAGCTTATTATCCTTACAATCATACCTTTTCAAATGACTGATAACTACGTTAAATAAGAAAAAGTTCCAAGTGAGTGTGATTTTTTTTCTTCCTAGGTTTTTGTACTTATACAAGCTACATTAGTGCAAAGAGAACTATAGATAAAGCTCTTCTAGATATGTCAAGGCCTACAGAGTCAAAACAATATAATAACAACAGCAAAAAATAACAAAATATTAGTTCACCTTATCAACATTTCCATAATGTAGATGTTGTATGAAGTATTAAATATGGTCAATGATTATGACTTGAACATATTTCTATGCTTATTTACATGATGTATCCGCTTAGGCATATATATTATTCCTTGTGAATATGTAAATGTCAATCCTAATGGTGGTACCTTTAAGCCACATTGCTCATTAGATATATGAATAATATTAAATGGAAAAGAAAATTACTTTGAAACCTCTATTATTTTAGAGACCCACATAGTCTAGCCCAAAGACTTATAGGCCATGTACACATATCATTTGATTTAGAATACAACTTGCATTATACTCATTGCAAATGTGGTGATCCAGTGGGTTTACATATCTTTGTCTACTGAGTTAATCAAAATGCAATCCCATTAGAAGACTTAAGAATATACTTAAACTAGCAGGACCACATTACTCCACAGTCACCCCTTAAATTAAATAGAATTAGAATTCAGATATCATTTGGGTGATTTGAGTGATCATAGGCCATGATTTCTCATTGGAAAGATTTTATATTATTCATTATTTGTGGGTTAATAAAGCTCTATTAACATTTTATACTAAACAAACAAATCCACTACACTATCTGTTAGCATTCACACAGTGAAAAAAAATATGGATTGTGGTTATAACAAGGTCACAACTGTTTAATATCAAAAACAACTAAATTTTACAATGTGGGGACCCTTTGGCCACTTAGGGACAAGTTCATTGATCTCTCAAAGTGGCCACCTGTTGGTCTCATTTCAAATGGAAGTCATGTTCCAAATGATGCACTCTGATCTCTGGAAGACATGGCTAAGCCATTCAACTCTCTTTACAGAGATTATAGTAATCAAATGTCACAATGATATAAAATTATTCCGTGGAACTGGAGAGTTTCTTCTATGGCAGTGGCTTCTCACTGAGAGAAGATTCCCTGGGCTGGATGGACACGAGCTGCATCAGAATGAAAGTCAAAGCTTCCACACAAGGAGAGGGCCTAGTGGTAACCCTGCTCTGTGCCCTTATTGCCCCACTGACTTTTCCTTCTTCTCTGCCTTTGCTTTCTCTGCACTGAGACCAGCAGACCTGACACTGTTCCCATGGTTATCAGATTTTAGTGGGCAAGAGAACGTTGAATAGAGAGCGTTGGTTAAAACTTCCTAGGCCCAACCAAAGAGATTCCGATTTCAGAGTTTTTGGATGAGATCCAAGAATCTGCACATTAAGCAGGCATCCTAGGTGACTCTGAGACAGGAGATGGACGGGCCCCAGGCTGAGCAGCTGGAGTCTGTCCCCTTGTGGACAGATACTCCAAGATGAAGACAATAGCAGGAAGATAATAGGAGGAGCTGAGTCCTGCCCAGATAAAAGGCAAAAAGTCCACACGTTTCTCATTCTCATGGTCGAGGAGATCTTCCTGACTACACATGCGCAGAAAGGCTCCCTGGAGGTAAAAAGGGAGGGGCGCCACCCCATAGTAGGTGATGTCAACCTACTCACGGGCCTCTTCCCGAGAATCCATCTTGACTAAGAGATGTGCCCGTACACAGGAGAGGACGCTGAGTTAAATCAAATACGGACTCAGAACCAGGCAAAGCAGGATGATTGGCCAGAGGAAACCCAGAAGAACTGCCCCATATAAGTGAATTGAACTACAGTGAGGGCACGACTCTCTCTCTGAGCCTGCCCGTGGGAGTCTATTCACACATTCTCTTTTTCCTCCTAAGAAACACTTTACTTGTTTCACTACTTTCCATCTCTCTGTGGAAATTCATTTCTACAAAGCTGGCGCTGGGGCCTTATCACTGGTCACTGGCCCTGGGGTACAGTGGTTAGAATTCGGCGCTCTCACTGCCCTGGCCTGACTTCAATCTCTGGCCAGGAACAGAAATCCTGCTTCAAGCCGCTGCAGGCCGAGGCCACCCGAGATCACCTCCAGTACGGGGACGGTAAGCCCCATACTTGGGAAACACTGCTCTACACTACATACTATACTCACCTAAGAAACAGATTCACCTCAAAGCACATGAATTCAACTTGCATGCCAAGGTCTAGCAAAATATTTGCAGGCAATTATTTGCTTTTTTGAGGAAACTGAGTGTGGGATTTCAGTTGCTGAATGCTGGTTTTGTTCTTTCTAATAGAGGCAGAACTGCATCTATGTAAGTACCCCCATTTACAAGATTGGGGCCAGAAAATATATGATGCTCCATCAGAGGCAATATATTGCACACTTTAGAATTTTTAAAATTTAATCTTTCCACCCTGAAATGAACTTGTTAGTGGCATTAAAAATACCTACCCTGCAAGTTGTTCCTCAGAGTCTGACAATAAGGCATCTTTGTGTGAGATATGAAATCAAGTTCAGAAGTGTGAAAAAATTGCAATCAAGAAAATTGCAGGCATTTATATTTCTCTTGAGGATTTTGCTATCTGCTCTCTCTAGGAGGAACTAATTCCATCTTATCTTCTAGGGTAGGAACTTGTTTGATCCCCAGAGATTGTCAACCTGTGAACTCTTGTTTGCTATTAAGTTATAGCAACTAATTATTTTAAAATCTGACTTTTGCATAATTACTAGAAATAGATCAAAACTGTTTTAGTATGTAGCGAAGAAGTTGTAGTAATATAATTCTAATAGTCGTTCAGAAGCATAGAGAGTTGAGGTTAATCTAAGTATTTTCATATGCATTTGAGCTTTTAACAATATTTGTGGTTCTCAAAAACCCTGCAAGAAAGGAAGGAATGAAAGTCTGGTCTGCAGTACACAATTAAGCAACTGAGGCAGAGCAGGTAAGTACCTTTCCAAAGGTCATACAGAGAGTAAGTTAGAAGATCGCCCTGAATCTAGCTCTACGGTTCCAACTCTGGTTTCTTCAGCACGCAAAGCACAAGAGGGAGACTACACTGCTGTTCACTGATGAAACGTTTTGTCTTCAAGTCCCTGTGCCTTTTTTTTCCTTCTTATTCTTCCTTCTTCTCACCCTCATCTTTTCCTTTTTTGGCCATCCATGTAACATCTTATTTTAATATAAATACTGACCACATTCAGATACTTTAAAATGAAGCCCTTCTCTCAGGTCAGATCAGTGTTTCAGCTGGTGCCGGGTATATGGTAGACTTAACAAATATTTGAAAAGTGAAGACGTCAAGATCTATCAGAAGTAGTTCTCTTGAAATTATGAATCTTCCTAAATTTGTGGTAATTAGTGCCATAATGAGATGCTTCATTTCTTGTGTTTCAGCCTTTAAGAAACATTAAGTAAGCAGCTCTAAAATACAAAGGACAGGGATCGTGATGTGCATGTACCCGCTTCTTGTCAGTCAGGACTCATTTTTACCTAGTGCCACCGCTGCCATCCCAGGTTATCTGAGGCTCTCTGACTTTTGCCTCTCTCTAAATGAACTGGACTCATGGTGCTTGCATTGGAAGCACACCTAATACTAAAAGCCAGAGAACTTATGATCTGGACCCAACTTTGTCTCATGTTGGGTAAATCACTAAATATATATGTGTATTTTTTTGTCAATCATGGGGGCTTGAATGAATGATCTTCATGGTTTCTTAAACCTCAGAATTCTGATTTCAAATCCATAGCTTCCATTATTCTCCCTCTTTCTGCATACAGTTTATTTTATCTGACATTTACCTCTAGGCCATTGCATTGTAAAATGTTGATAAATAAGAATAATTTTAAGCACAGTGGTATCTCAGGCCATGGAGGCTTCATGGAAGTGTGCTGAGGGAGAATAATTTTAGTCAGGTGACCTAGAAGTGTGTTCAGTAATGCAAAATAATCAATTTTAAAGTATGTGATTACACTGCCCCTGAAGTTTCCCATCTTGCAAGGTATATTTTAATCCGTAATTGGTTGATGGGCTTCAGGCTAGCAATTACACACTCTTTTCTGTTAAATGTCATGGGAGACCACCTGAGAATATTTCAGAAATGTTTTAATTTGTTTGGAAAGGTATCTGAGAGGAAAAAAAAAAAAGGATTTAGAAGCTCATTGGTTTCCAAGGTGTATTTTTTAACAATGCAATAATGTTGGAAGAAACTAACAATTTAACCCCTTCTGATTTTGCTGCTAGAGACTGTGATCTCACATGCTGGAGGGAAGGCAGAACAACAAAGTTATTAGCTTACAAAGGCCTCGGGGGTGTTGTTTTAATAGAATGGAATCATGGCTGTGGATCGCATTTTCCCATACATGTTCACAGCTCAATCTGGTGGAATGGCTGTGTTTACCACCACTGATACTTATAATCAGTGTTAACATAGGGAATTTAGACAGCCAGCCAGGCAGTCCTTTTCTTCTCTTGTTAACTGGGCTTGTTATTACTGTTTCCTCAATTTCCTAGAGGATTCATGTGCATAATCATGTCAGCTGCTAAACTGGTGGGAATTGAAGCCATTCTACATTTTGAAAGCATTAGCACGTGCCGACTTAGTAGCTACATAAATTAATGCTCTGCTTTCCACTTTTTAAAAACTTCTAGCAGCTCAAGCAGCTCTAGATTTTGGTGGATGTGTGTTGTCAGCATAGAAAAAGTTGAGTTTGGGCAATTATCTGCATAATTATATCATTTTGGAGCCAATCAAAATAATGCAGTCTTCAAAATAGAGGTACTCAGGTTTTGCTATTGTTAGTATTTGTTTGAATCATTTTATTAAACTCTTTGTGTTTTTCATATTATTCAGATAAACGTTATGCCTCCATTTCATTCATATTTAAAATGTAATTAATAATAATTAATTAGAACAGAGTAGCTCATTTTTTTCTTTTTTAATAATATATTTTTTGTTATAAAAAAGGATGTATCTCATTGTAGGCATTTATAAAATACATATGAGAAAAATACAATAAAAATTACTTGTAACTCCAGAGTCAATGATGGTTAATACATTGGTGCATTTCAGTATTTTCCTTATGAATATAATCTAAAATAAATGTTACAGCATAGTTCAACCCATTTCAATATGGCTTTTCCCCCCACTACTCCAGAAAAGTTATCTCACTGAGCCTTTTGTATCTTCGTTGTTGTTAAATTTAGTAAAAACCTCTAAATACATTTTTATCTGCCTTGGCTTTCCCTAAATAATTGAGTATCATTATATATTTCAGTCTCTCTGAGATCAGGAGTGGTACCTTTCTTATTTATCTTTGCAGTACTAGCACAGTAACTGGCACATGGTATGGCTCCTTTGATATTTTGTTGAATAAATAAATGATGATGTCCTTCACCTTCAAACAATCTCTTCATTTTATAGTATGGCAATAAACTTTGTCTACTTTCCACTATTTGTGTGAAAGAGTGCTCAAAATCCCTTTTATTTTTCTCTTGTTCCTTGCTACATTCAATGCTAGTGACTTTCTTCTCTACATCTTCATCTTTCACAATCTACCTGACTCTCCACACACTCTTGTTATTTCAATTGTCATCTGGATGGCTATCTTTCCTAAACCAAAATCCATTATAGATCTTCTCTTTCCAGATTCATAAATGTGACTGTCTACTGTCGTTTTCCACTTTGACACACACATCTCAGAAACATCTTAAGCCAAAAAGAAAAAGAAAAAAAAAAAACCCTCACCTCCCCCAAAATAACTTCATCTCTCTGTGAGGTCTTTTGGAATGATCTGACAAAAATGGGCTTGACTGTGGGGAATGATGAGACCCCAGTTGTAGGTGAAAAAAGAGAGGAATTGAAGACAATCTGGAGGAATAAGTGCCCATGATGGTTACTTTTGAGATAAATGCATCAGCAAACTAAACTGTTTATTAAGAGTGTGTCAATTTAGGTTTTACATTTCAAGATTTGGGGCAGTGTGGACACAAAGGTTCCTGTGAAATGGATTGGGATTCAGAGACTTGGTTAGGGTATTAACCAAGAAACCTAGACAGAACTCCATAGCTGTAGACTGGATTAATAAGCCAAACTAGTTAGAAAAAAGCTATAACTCTGTTCCGGAAAGTCCAACCTGTGAATATAGCCACTTATACACCAAAAGAAAGTCTTATTGCAAAATTATGTTTTTCTTAACTAAAACTATATTTTCCAAAATGCATCCTGCAGAACACTAGTGATTTACTAGCTGGATTTATACAGAAAGGGAACGGACTTAGATAGTCAAATTAATTTAGGAAAGCTGGGATAAAAAATAATTTTATGAAAGAATTGTCAGAGACTTCAGTATGATAATATGTATTGGAAACTCCAAGAGGAAGCTGTAGTGTGCAGGGTTTCCTAAATATATTTAACAGCCATAGTTCATTATCTGAGTCTATTTCTATATTGCAAATAAATTTGTTTGTATCATTTATTTTTAGAATCCTCATATAAACAATATCATATGATATTTGTATTTGTCTGACTTACTTCACTCAGTATGATAATCTCCAGGCCCATCCATGTTGCTACAAATGGCATTATTTTTTTCTTTTTTATGGCTGAGTAATTTTCCATTGTATATATGTACCACATCTTCTTTATCCATTCACCTGTTGATGGACATTTAGGTTGCTTCCATGTCTTGGTTATTGTAAACAGCACTAAACAGATTCACAGACTTAGAGAATGAACTTATGGTTACCGGGGGGGAAGGGTGTGGGAGGGATAGTTAGGGAGTTTGGGATTGACACGTATATACTGCTATATTTTAAATGGATAACCAACAAGGATCTACTGTATAGCACAGGGAACTCTGCTCAATATTCTGCAATCACCTAAATGGGAAAAGAATTTTAAAAACAATAGATACATGCATATGTATAACTGAATCACTCTGTTGTACACCTGAAACTAACACATTGTAAATCAACTATACTCCAATAAAAAACAAAAATTAAAAAATATATATATATATTTAAGAGCAATTCCTATTGTTTAAAAGAAGAATATACCAAGGAATAAAGAGACTTGTGAATAAGCTTTGAAATATACTACTAAAAATAGTTGCAGGAACCCAGTTGCATATCCACGGTACTAAGTAAAACAAGATTTTTAAAAATGCAGTGTACTGGGCTTCCCTGGTGGTGCAGTGGTTGAGAATCTGCCTGCCAATGCAGGGGACATGGGTTCGAGCCCTGGTCTGGGAAGATCCCACATGCCATGGAGCAACTAAGCCCGTGTGCCACAGCTACTGAGCCTGCGCGTCTGGAGCCTGTGCTCCGCAACAAGAGAGGCCGCGACAGTGAGAGGCCCACGCACTGCGATGAAGAGTGGCCCCTGCTCGCCATAACTAGAGAAAGCCCTCACACAGAAACGAAGACCCAACACAGCCAAAAATAAATAAATAAATTTATTTTTTTTAAAAATGCAGTATACTAAACAATGAAAAAAAAAAAGTGTGTAAAGTATATTCTAACTTTTTCTCAGCTATTTTTCTATGTTGGCAATAAATCAATAGTTATCATCATAGTTCTCCCAGCAAAAATAAATAAAAGCTGATGGTTATTTTCTACATAATGAAAAATTATAATATGTGCTCCAAATTTCGACATGTGTATTTAATTGTTCACAAATACCGAATCTCTATCAAGCATCCTCTGGGTCACAGTCTACCAAAGTCCATTAAAGTAAAGTCTGAAGACTATATATATATATATATATATATATATATATATACACACACACACAGAGAGTAGATATACAAATAAATAAATAAAGTATAAACCTCTCTCTTAAGTGTGCTAAGAGATTGTAGTTCAACAACCAGCTCTAATCCAAATATGAAACAGTTTTTTTCAGAAAGCAGTGAGATGGAAAGAACACTTCAGAATTACAGAAATGTCCGTTAAGTAATTAACTGAAGTAATTTGATTAGTATTTATTGTAACTTATCCAATTTACAGATTAAAGGACAGGGATACTAATACAGAATTCATAGTATATGCAGATATAATTCCCTTAATTACATTTAAAATAATGTACGATTATAAACTCTTAGCAAACAAAAAATAGGGACCTACTAAACCTAAAAAAAGGACATTTATTTTAAAAAATTAAAAGAAAAAATATTAAGACCAACATACTTATTAAAATAATCCTTAATAAGACCAGAAATTTTAAAAAAGTTTGCTATTTTCAATTCTATTAGGATTGTACTGGAGTCCTAGTCAGTGTAGTTGAAAAAATTAAAAAATAAAATCTATGATTGGAAAGGTGAGCAAAACTCTTTGTTTTTAATGACATGATTGTCTATATAGAAAGTTCCACGTACAGTTTTGTTATTAGAATAAATAAGGGTGACTCAACCAAAAGAAGAGGTTGACATATGACACACAACCATAATTCTTTAGGCCAAAACGTTTGGTTAGAAAATGTATTTTTTTTAATTAACATTTAAAATGTCAATAAAAATATATTAAAGCCCTTTTTAGGATAAATTATGTTGCTGAAAACATTAAACAATTTAAAATAAATGGTGACCTTGACTGTACTTTGGAGAGAATTCTCTATCATAAATATATCAGTGTTCCCCAAACTAAGCAATCAAATCAGTGCAATTCCAATCCAAATCCCAACGGGGTTTTTTTTATAGAACCTGATAAGTTGATTTTAAATTGCATATGGAAGAAAAAAGAACCAAGATGTATGAGAGATCCCAGAGGAAGAACTAGGTGGGGAAATTGGCGAATGAAGAAAATGTTTGCTGTGATAGAATCTAGCAAATCATCTAACAGTTCAAGCAAACTGAGACTAAAAGTTGAGTAATGTTATGCAGTAAAAGCAGAACATCACTGACATCACCATAGATCTCAGGGACTGGTGAGACCCGTGCAGGTGAGGATGTATTTGAAGAGAGGAATTTGGGAGAGTGCATAGAGATTACTTTTTGAGGAATTTTGAACCATACAAAGGAGAGAAATAGAGTGATAGCTGAAGGATAATTGCAGTCAAAAGAATTGTGCTTGTTTCTTGGGTTTTAAGATGGGAAAACAAGAGCATTTTTTTCTGCTGATGAAAATAAACCAGGAAAGCAGAACCAATTGATGGAAGAGGGGAGAAAACCCTTGGACCAATGCCCTTGAGTAGCTAAGAGAAGATATGATAGAGTAGTTGATATATTCCAAAGTTTTTGTTTGTTTCTTTGTTTATTTTTAAGTAGAAAATGACAGAACAAGCATGCTCTGTCATATGCATGTATACCTGCAGGAACTTTATTGTGATTTTTGTCAATTATAAGCAAAATGATTTTAGACAATTTATTTACACTTGAATTCAGCTTTCACCTGTGCATTCCTTCTTGTGAGGCTGTTGAATGAATTAAGCATGATAATATATGTATAACACCTAACAATTTATTTTCAAATAAAACAGTTAGGCTCTCAAATAATGACAAGTATTAGTTTTCCGATTTTTAAATGATAACATCAATTCCTTCATCCTTGAAATATTTCTGATTGTTATCATCATTCAAAGTCTCAAATGTAATGTCTATAGTTGTTTAGTTGTATCTTAAAATAGAATATATTCTGCTAAGAAAGATCACCACTGGTATCCAATGATAGATAACATTAGAAATATTATCTCAAACAACAGCTACACTTCTTTTAATACACAACAATCTGCAATTTATACTTAGTTGGGTCATTTTGTTTCTAGTGTAGGTATTAAACTCTAATGTCCGAAAAATTACTTTAAAAAGTTGTTAACTATAGCTTGATCTGTATTAAGACATTTGTATATACTTGCTAAATTTAGGTTAAATCAAATTTAATTTATTTTTTTACTTTAAAATTGTAATTATAAATTCACATTATCACTTACAAGTGTCCTTAGAATTTAAATCTGAGAGCGGATGATCATCTCTCAAGATCAGAATTTGTACCAAAGACATTTTTGCCTGTGTTTAGTGGTCAGCATAATAGTTAATGCTCCTAACTAATTGGATATATAAGTGGCATCATTATTAATTTAAGTGTCTAAAGCATATTATTTTCTTCCCATTTTTCTCTTTTTAGTGCAAGCGCTCCTTGGCCTCCACAATTATTATAAGTTGCACATTATTGAGTATCTGGATCATCACACACATTTTAAAATTCCAACAGCTAAAGTGACATTATAACTGAATTTTAACACACACACACTCACACACACACACACACACACACAAGGAGACACATGTTTTTACAGTTTCTAAGCAGAATTTTCAAAAGCTTTTTGTTTTCTTTCAAGATTACACAACTGGAGTGTGAACATTACTGTTCTCAAGATATTGCATATTTTAGAGTCAAAATGATTTACTGAGAAAATTCAAGACATTGATATTCCCATGGTGGTGCCCCAATTACAGAGCTTCCATAATTATGTCTGAAACAAAACCTGCCAGCAGAGTTGAAAGCTTTAGTGATAGTATTTGAATGCAATGAAGAGCAGTGAAGAGCCTTCATCGGCCTCAGTGGGGAAAAACTTGTCTAGTGACTGGTGTGTGGGAGATAAACAAAACGTATTCTAATGTGATCCAAAGTTAATGAATTTTCAAGCATGCACAGAAAGAACAAAATTCAAATGCACACATCAGTGATTTATAGAGCTATAACTTAATTATTTGGGAAGAATTTCCATTTGTGTTATATATTCTATTATCAATGTAACTCAATTGGATTGCCTTCTTATATTTGCATTTTAATGCACTAAGAGGATTTAATTTGAACTTTTCTCCCACAAGGCTATTCCAAATGGAAATTTATTTCTAGGTTGCTATTTGATCTGTATTTCATTCATTATAATCAAACATGTCAGAGTATGCTATGTTGCATACAATCACTCAGAGTATGTGATTAGTATGGAATCAAGCTCAACTTAAATTTTTAAGTAACTTTGTCAGCTCTGGAGAATGACACCAAATCCAAAGTTGTGTTTCTTCGTGATGAGTTTGTAAATATAAAGGACATCATGGTCATTTTGAAAATTTATATTATCATTATACAAATATAATGATCAGTGAGAAAAGAGTGAATTTATATTACATCAAGGAGGCAGTACAGAAAAGCAAAAAGAATTAAGAAATATCCAATATACACACATTATTGTGATCTGGTATGTTAAATGGACATTTTTAAAAACCTATTTTTTGTTTTGGAATTTCCTTATACAATGCTTATAAAGGTGTCCATTTTAGAATGTGAAGCTTGTTCTAAACAGTAGATATTCACATAAAATTATTGTTATAGGTTGTAAATTAAGAAGTGAGAACCCTCAAAAATGAAACAAACAGGGCCTCCCTGGTGGCGCAGTGGTTGAGAGTCCGCCTGCCGATGCAGGGGATGAGGGTTCGTGCCCCGGTCTGGGAGGATCCCATATGCCGCGGAGCGGCTGGGCCCGTGAGCCATGGCCGCTGGGCCTGCGCGTCCGGAGCCTGTGCTCCGCAACGGGAGAGGCCACAACAGTGAGAGGCCCGCATACCGCAAAAAGAAAAAAAAAAAAAAAATGAAACAAACATAAGTTTCTATATAATACAATAGCATTTTAAATAAACATGTATCCAATACCATTATGCACACACACACACACACTAATGCAAATTCCTACAAGCATGCAGATTTACGTGTAGAGAGAATTATAAACTTATAAAATATAAAATTTATTTTTTTTTACAAATAACGGAAGAGAAATCTTATAATAATCTCAACTTCTTTAATGGAATTTAAGATGTAAAAATAAAAACAAATATTTAGAAACATATAGGGCAAAATGCCTATGCAATATTACAAGTAGGTATGATAAAAATAAAACTTTCTTTTCAAAATATCTATAAAAATAAAGTTTATAAATGTTTTATGCAGTTTAGAGTCAAGATTGTCTCGGTTACATAACAAACAATTCGAAAATCTCAGGAACCTATTATTTTATTATTACTTTTTTTTTGCAGTACGTGGGCCTCTCACTATTGTGGCCTCTCCCATTGCGGAGCACAGGCTCCGGACGAGCAGGCTCAGTGGCCATGGCTCACGGGCCCAGCCGCTCCGCGGCATGTCGGATCTTCCCAGACCGGGGCACGAACCCGCGTCCCCTGCATCGGCAGGCGGACACTCAACCACTGCGCCACCAGGGAAGCCCAGGAACCTATTTTTTTATTGCATGTTTTTGCCTGTGCTATGCACTCACTCACGGTTGGCAGGAAAAAAGTATTTTCCTGGAGTCACTAAAAAAAAGGAACTGATGGAGAGTCCCCAGTGTTATGACATTGTTATCTCATCAGGATGTGCCATAGAGGGGAACGAAACAGAAAGAATGGGGCACCTGCTCTTCAATGCTTCCAGAGAGGAGTGACCCTGGTGTATCTACTCTCAAATCACATGACCAGAGCTCACTTTAAGGGGATAAGACCGTGTAATCTCTGTGTGCTCAGAAGGTGAAGAGAATAAAGAATTGGTGAGAAATAATAATTTCTACCACACTACAGGACCTTTCATATTGTAAAGCTTACACTATCCTGAATGTGTATTATGATTCTCCAAAGCTGTATTGAAGTTCCTTAAACTTTCTGAACAAGCGACTTATTTTTTTGTGGGATATTTTTGCACTAAATTTCTATGAACTTACCTTTAAATAATAGTTTATGCTGTATTTCAACTCTGTGACAGATAAACAGACAAAAAGGTTTTCATAATTGCACTTTAGCAATTAAAATCTTGAAGTTCTTTTATTACTAAAATATATCTAATCATAATAATTTCTTACTCATATAGCTTGATAGGGAAGGAAATAATAATGAATTTCTGGAAACCAGACCTTAACCCATTAAACACCCAATATTATTTTCTTTCTAACTCTTGGATGAGGATGTCTACATACTTAATAACACCCATATATCTTTACCTGTATGTATCTATGTATCAATCGATTTATGTATTAATCTATCATCTATCTCTCTAGAAAAAGAATACTTCTTCTTTAATTGAAATACCTGTGAAGCTTTGGGGTGAATCTATTTTAATGAAGGGTCAAATATAGAATTTCCTTTCTAGAATAAATTCCTTAATAATGACTTTGTGTCATAATTTCTGCACTCCTTATACAAGGGAGTATTAAAATATGTTCAAATCTATGATTTTCTGTATAGCAAAAAAATATTGATTATCCAAAAGTAAATCACTTATTAATAAATAAGTTATCTATAGATTAACTAGGTTTCTTATCACATTTGCTTTGTTTCCAGCTCATTTTTAAACATTTTTATAGCTTTTTTTAAGTTTAGATTCACAGAAAAGTTTCAAAGATAGTATATATACTGTGCTAGATCATAACTATATACCTAACACCTAGTATCCCCACTGTAAACATCTTATTACTATGATACGTTACCAACACCAATATATTATTATTAACTAAAATCTGTACTATATTTTGATAGTTTTAGTTTTACCGAATGTCCCTTTTCTTTCCCAAGATCTCTTTAAAGACATAACATTACATTTGGTGATACTGTTTCTGTATGGTCCTCTTAACTATGATCTTGCTAGTCTTCTAATCTTTTTTTTCCCAAAATTTTGTGAATATTTTTATCTGGGAATCAGTTTCTAAACTTATCTATTTCTTTTTAGGTCACTCTCCCTAGCTTAACACAGAAATGTTGCTTTTCAAATAATGCCAATCAAGTCCAAATTCAAGAAGCATTTCACAAGAAACTGTTTTCACAACAGGCAAAAACTGGATTTTAAATCTACAACAATTATTTGATGCTTGGCATTTCCAAGTGTGTCTTATAAAAAAGCTGTAAGATGTCTTTGTTGTACAGAATTATACATTCGCTTTATTATCATGAGAAAATATTGGGTGTGTCAATATTTTCATTCAGGTTTTTCTGTAAGATCTTATGGAAAAACCTGATCGAAATTCCTGGCCAACCCAATACAAAATAGAGTGATAAATCCAAATTGGATTCACATTTCTGTACACCATTTAAGTTAAAATTCTACTGGAGATCAATTCACTATTCTTTCTCTGAAGAAGCTTTCTAGAAGCATTTTTTAAAATTGTTTGTGTGTCATTTATTTAGTTTGCCTATTTGCTTAGGTAAATGACAGGCATAAATGACTGATCCACCTTCATTACCTAAATCACAGTCTGAGTTACCTAGAATCTGGCAGGTTGTTGGTTAACATTTAGTGAAGTTTGATATCTAAAACCAATAAATAAATACTTAAACAGTGAAGCTGTCCGAACCTTCACATATTAGATGAGTTTGTGAACAAATTATACTATTCCCTACTGGGTGATCAGTTCTTCCCTTTGATACCCACAACTAGTTTATCATTAAAAAAATCTTCAAGCGTAATCCAAATTAATGTGAGATCAAAGACACTACTGATATTTTTTAGTGTGTTAATTATTGTGTCACCCTAAATTCTGTTCTGCCTTGAATTTGGTATTTTACTGCATTTTCAACCGTTATATCTAGTATATACATGATTCTAACAGGACTTCAACTTTTAATATGTCAACATAATACTCTATCGAAAATGTAGTTATCTACATATTAATAATCATAAAAATTCCAACTGATATGAGAGTTTTAGAGGCTATATATATATCAGATGGTATAAAAATAAAATATTACGTATTTCAAGTTAAACATGATTAGAGTATTCACTGTCAATAATAAATTATCATATGTGTAGTTCACTCCCAAAAAGATAATTGTGTTCATCTTAAACATGTAAAAAGTATTATACAATGTAGCTCAAAAAATGATATAAACTTCTTGAAGTCCATGTGATTTATTACCATACTTTTATTTTCTGAGTCAGGCATTATTAAATTGCATTACAAAAAGAATGATCCCACAAACTATTTTATAAATGAATACACCTTATATAATTTGAAATGAATTTTAAGTGCTATAATGCTTACAAAGGGGTAAACTCTTGAGAAGTAACATATTTAGTACTCAGCCTGAAAATACACATAAAAATGGAAAACAATCAAACAAAGCAATGTTTGACATTACTTTTTCCAAGTTTGTAAGGAAAAATATTGCAAAGTCCAAATCAAATCCTTTTGTTTGTATCCTTCACCATTTATATGATCATAGCTATGAGGCTTATAAATGGAGTTCTAGTATTCAAAACTTATTACAATAACAATCCCCCCAAATTAAGTAGCTGAATATTTCTGAATGGATATAAGGACTATACACAAAAATATGGAAGTGCAGAGTGACAAAATGAGGCCCATACATAGTTGAGTCCAATTACAATTAAAATAAAATGGCTTAATCTTATTTTTCTTATTATTGAATCTGATGAAAATAAAGATTCCATCACTGAAAACTCAATGTGGATTCAGTCAAAAAGTCTATATATTTATATCTATATTAATATATATATGCATATATTTAATTTTATTGGAAAAATAAGATGATTTTAAAAGTATTTTTGTTCCTGGTGAAAATGATACCTTGTGATTTTACTTAATTTGTAAGTCAGTTTCAATATTATGTTCAGTTTGTCATTTGTTTTTTTGTTTGTTTTTTGGCCACACCTTGCAACATGCATGTGGAACTTCCTTGACCAAGGATCGAACCTGTGCCCCCTGGCATGGAGTCTTATCCACTGGAACACTAGGGAAGTCCTTTTATCTGTTTTTAAGATACAATATTTAGAGTGTGCCAGAAATAGAAAATTGGATATTCCACCATTTACTGATACGACTTGAATGAAAAACAGAGATAAAATTGTATTAACAAAACTAGTTTTATTTTCCCTGTAATTTAGGGAAAGTTTTAATTCATAGTGCTTTTCCCTTTTGTAAAATTGAGAAATTTAGAAGTTTTCAATTAAAAAATAATGGATAATCAGGATTGCATTGGAATAAAATATCTTTGTTAAGAATTTTAGACATGCAAGAGATGAGTTGTTCTGTAGAAATACTTACTTACTTGAGAAATCCAAGTGCTCACTAGAAAAAATGCTGAACCTGGTGCAGTTTTATTGAAAACTTTAGACATTGAAAAAAATCAGCTTGCCTGGAAAATATGAACTAAAACTTCAGTGTTCTTCATATACAGATATTGGGCCTTTAACTTCCCAAGAAGCCTTGGGCTCAGCCTCAGTTCTACCTTAAAAGCTCTTTACAGCTTTAGTAAAATAATTTATATGGTGTCTAAAATTGTGCTTGAAACCCAATACTTGCTCAATAAATTATTATTATTATGTCATACAATCCAATTTTCACTGTAAAATCAAGTTTCTCTTAGATTAACAGTCAAAGAACATACAGGAAGATTTACAGCAAAAGAATTATTTCTAAGAGGTATATTAAAACACCATATTCACTAATAAGCAATTGTAAATAAAAGCTCACACTTAAGGAGGTAGATGAAAGAAATGAACAGAAGTAAGACAACAATAAATATATCTTGAATTTTAAAAGATCTAGAAAATTCAATTTTCATTATTAGTTTAAGAAAATCACAACACACAACACTATGGTCAAATATCTCAAACATTACTAGCATAAATGCATTGATGTAATCATTTTAGAAAATAATATGACATAGGTATCTCTAATCTTAAAAATGACAAGTGATTTTACTAAGTAATTTAACCTCTGGGAAATTTTATAACAATAAAAGCTTTGGATGGATTTCAAATATACATTTCAAGAGTATGTAGATTGCTTAATGTTCATATGAAAACTGCATGACATTTAGGTCTTTAATCCATTTTGAGTTTATTTTTGTGTATGTTGTTAGGAAGTGTTCTAATTTCATTCTTTTACATGTAGTTGTCCAGTTTTCCCAGCACCACTTACTGAAGAGGCTGTCTTTTCTCCACTGTATATTCTTGCCTACTTTGTCATAGAGTAGGTGACCATAGGTGCATGGGTTTATCTCTGGGCTTTCTATCCTGTTCCATTGAACTATATTTCTGTTTTTGTGCCATACCCTACTGTTTGGATTACTGTAACTTTGTAGTATAGTCTGAAGTCAGGGAGCCTGATTCCTCCAACTCCATTTTTCTTTCTGAAGATTGCTTGGCTATTTGGGGTCTTTTGTGCTTCCATACAAATTGTAAAATTTTTTGTCCTAATTCTGTGAAAAATGCCATTGGTAATTTGATATGGATTAAAGACCTAAATGTAAGGCTGGATACTATAAAACTCTTAGAGGAAAACATAGGCAGAACACACTTTGGCATAAATCGCAGCAAGATCTTTTTTGATCCATCTCCTAGGGTAATGAAAATAAAAACAAAAATAAACAAATGGGATCTAATTAAACTTAAAATCTTTTGAACAGCAAAGGAAACCATAAACAAAACAAAAAGATAACACTCAAAATGAAAGAAAATATTTGCAAATGAAGTAAGACAAAAGAGTAATCTCCAAAGTATACAAACAGTGCATGCAGTTCAATATCAAAAAAAAACAAACCCAATCAAAAAATGGGTGGAAGATCTAAATAGACATTTCTCCAAAGAATACATACAGATGTCCAAAAAGCACATGAAAAGATGTTCAACATCACTAATTATTAGAGAAATGCAAATCAAAACAACACTGAGACATCACCTCACACCAGTCAGAATTGCCATCATCAAAAAATCTACATACAATAAATGCTGGAGAGGGTGTGGAGAGAAGAGATCCCTTCTACACTGTTGGTGGGAATGTAAATTGCTGCAGCCACTATGGAGAACAGTATGGAGTTTCCTTATAAAATTAAAAATAAAACTATCATATGACCCAGCAATCCCACTCCTGGGCAGATACCCGAGAAAAAACATAATTCAAAAAGACACATGAACCACAACGTTCATTGCAGCACTATTTACAATAGCCAGGACATGGAAGCAATCTAATTGTCCATCAACAGAAGAATGGATAAAGAAGATCTGGTACACATATACAATGGAATATGACTCAGCCATAAAAAAGAACAAAATAATTTAATTTATGGCAACATTGATGGACCTAGATATTTTCATACTGAGTGAAGTAAGACAGACACAGGAAGACACATATCATATGATATTGCTTGTATATGAAATCTTAAAAAAAGGGGGGGTACAAATGAAATTATTTACAAAACAGAAGTAGTCACAGATATAGAAAACAAACTTATGGTTACCAGGGATTAAGGGGTGGGGGGAGCGATAAATTGGGAGATTGAGATTGACATATACACACTACTATATGTAAAATAGATAACTAATAAGAACCTGCTATATAGCACAAGGAACTCTACTTGATACTCTGTAATGGCTTATATGGGAAAAGAATCTTAAAAAAAATAAAAGTGGATATATGTATATGTATAACTGATTCACTTTGCTATACACCTGAAACTAACACAACAACTGTAATCCAATAAAAATTTTAAAGAAGAATAAAAAATAAGTAAAGCATGACAAAGAATAGTAAATAGTAAATTTACAAATAGTAAATAGTAAATAAGTATAAATTTTACTAAAATGAAAGTTTATTACTTCATATATGCTACTACTAAATTTAAATGTCCTATAGAAAAAAGCAATTAATTATTAAAACGTCATCAGGCAAGGAAAGAATCTATTAATTTAGTATTAAATCAGGACTAATAATACTATCACTGTGAAACCATGTTAAGAAATTATTAGTAATAATATTTATTTCCTTTACAAGAATGCTGTTATGTCATAGCTCATTCTTACATCTTGGTTAGGTTTTCAATTGAAATATTCAGATATATTTAATACTCTCTGATCCATAGAAAAATATAAAATTTTAATTTCGAAAAAATTTAATTAAAAAATTTTATATTTGCAGCAGAACTTTGAAAAATCATGTAAGGAAGTCCCACTCAAAAATAACCCCAAATAGGTGCTACTTCCAAATTTATAAACTTTATAAATATGAGACATGGCTCTTGGTATGAAGTTGCTAATTAAAAACAGTCTGTTTAAGGTTTTCTGGGGACTGATGTCCCTTAGCTTTGTGCCAGTTTTTAAACATTTGGGAGGATGATGTTACAAGTGCTGGGTTAGAACAAAATTCCAGTGTATTTAGGCAGACCGGTACAATTTTAGGATATGGCCTGCCATATTCTTAGGACTATCACAGATTTAATTTAAGACTACTGATGTTTCATAAAAGTCCCTTGAAAATTAGGCTTCTAGTGTTCATGTTCTCTTTCCTGGGTCAAGAACCCTGTACGAAGATCTAAAACCTGATGCAGTAAAAGCCTGGAGATTAGATCAGGGTCCTCATTGTTTTCCAATACTTTACAAATCAAACCCATTTACCTTCTGTACTAAATAGCACAAAGAAATTTAAAGAGAAATAGTGCAGCTTTGTTAATTATTTAAATAATTGTGAATTTCCCAACTTCAAAAAATTACTTTGCACTTAAGAAATCTTTATTTCCCATACGTGAAGAAGATGGTTTTTGAGGAAAAGCATATGACATTAGGAAACTAGTATCAAAATATCCTCACTGCCTTCTTGAGCTCCTTCTCCTGATTTTCAGACAGTTGTTAACCTAACTGAAATGTTCAACAAAACATACATAATTAACAAGACGTCCAGCTGAGTGCTAGCATCCAGAACCATTTTCACACACATTTCTACTCCAGACATTACCAGTGAAGCTGTACATTTTGTGCACAGACAGGGAAACAAACTCTGAACGCTCTTTCCCTTCCTCAGGCCTCAGGAAACTTGGGAAATAAGACACTTGCCAAAAGAAAATAAACAGTTGTAGAAGATAATTATTTGAATTCTTTGTTATCATGAATTGTAAACACGTAGACTTAAAATGCAAAGAATTTTCTAGAAATGTTTCTCTTCACTTTTTTTTTCTAGCTCAATTAATTATGGCTTCATGAGAAAGCTCACCAAAGGAAATAAGTCAGGCAAAGCACTGGCACAATTTGTGCAAGTTCTTTCAAGCCTTACTTTTTTGTAAACATATTATTTTCTGAGCCTCTGCCAAAGATTTGAGATATTGTGCACCTAATTGTTACGTTTATTTTGTTAAATTGTGTCTGCATTTTTATTACATTTATTTTATTTTGCTTTTTCCTTACATGGCTCCATGCTGTCACACTTTTTGGTAAAAAGAACATAATTACATAATACACACAATGGTTTCTCAAGCCTGTGCAAAAACCCAAAAGACATTCTAAGCATTTCTCTTTCCCTAATAATGCCATAGTGTCTGGGATAATGTATCATTTGATAGAAGTACTAGCCCACTGGATCACTGATTCAAAGGAACACAATTTTAGAGCACTTAAGTTTTCTATGAAAAAATATGAAGTTCTGAACAAATAAACTGTACAATGCACAAAGAGTACAAACTAATTTTTAGATTCACTTTAAGTCCCAGGATTTAGATGCAAAACACTCTGTATAGTGTGTTTAAAAGTGGAAAGAAAAATTGATCTAAATAACAGTTTAAATATATTGTAGAACCAAACAAAGAAGGAAGCTCATTTTCATTAATGAGAAAATCACAAATAAAAAGAAGAAATTTTTTTTTACGGTGACAACCTTTGAGTTTTTGCCTATGATTTGATATTAAGAATGAGAGAGAGAAACCCTCCTACACTGTTGGTGGGAATGTAAATGGTGCAGCCACTATCAAGAACCACATGGTGTTTCTTTAAAAAACTAATAGAGTTACCATATGATCCCACAATCCCACACTTGGGCCTATATACAGAAAAAGATTATAATTTGAAGATACATGCATCCCAATGCTCATTGCAGCACTATTTACAAATAGCCAGGACATGGTAGCAACGTAAATGTCCATTGATAGATGAATGGAAAGAAGATGTGGTACATATATACAATGGAATATTACTCAGCCATAAAAAAAGAATGAAATCATTCTATGTGCAGCAACATGGATGGACCTAGAGATTGTCATACTAAGTGAAGTAAGCCAGACGAGGAAGACAAATATCATATGATATTGCTTATATATGGAATCTAAAAAAAAAAAATACAAAAGAACTTATTTACAAAACAGAAATAGACCCACAGACATAGAAAACACAAAGGTGAAAGGAGGAGGAGGGATAACCTAGGAGTTAGGGATTAACATATGCATATTACTATATATAAATTAGATAAACAACAGGTCCTACTGTATAGTACAGGGAACTTTATTCAATACTTTGTATTGAAATTATAAGGAAAAGAATCTGAGAAAGAATATATATATATTCAGATATATATATATATATATATATATATATATATATATATATATGAATCACTTTGCTGTATACCTGAAGTTAACACAACATTGTAAATCAACTATACTTCAATTTAAAAAAAAAGAAAAAAGAATAAGAGAGATATTCCAAAGAAGACATTTAAAGGATCAAAATGTACACAAATAAATGAGATGCTTAACATCATTAATCATCAGGAAGATGCAAATCAAAGGTACAAAGAGATCACCTCACACCTTCTAGGATGGTTAGTATCAAAAAGACAACAAATAACGAGTTCTGGGGAGGATGTGGAGAAAAGGTTAATCCTTGTGCACTGTTGAAAGAAATGGAAACTGGTGCAACCACTTTGTAAAACAGTATGGAGGCTCCTTAAAAAATTTAAAATAAAACTGCCATGTAATCCATCACTCCTACTTCAGGGTATTTATCCAAAAGAATTGAAAAAGATATGTGCACACCCAAGCTCATTGCAGTCTTATTCACAATAGCCTTGAGTGATGTTAACTTATCAGAAACTACCTAATGACTATCTTAGAACAGCAGAGTTGGCTCCTATGCTGACCCCTATCTTAGGCAGCACTCTTAGCCCTTAGTAATCTTTTCCCTGTTGTCCTTTTTATCATAACATTGGTCAATGCCAGATATTATCCTTTGTCTTTACTGGTTTGCTTGTCATCTATCTTACCACAGAAAGGGTAGAGCAAGAACTTTGTCTCTCATTCCTGCTCAACCCCCAGAAACTGAAAGGGCATCTGAACCATAGTAGGTACATAATCAATATTATTGAATTAATAGTTTATTTTATAATAAATATGATCTTAATGTTTTAAGAAAATTATTGTTTATTAAAATTAAAAATTGAATTTACATACTAATTTCCTTTAGCTTTTGTCAAAATAAAATTACCTTAATTATATACAAACTATAAAATGTATAAGTCCAATGAAATTTTTCTGTTTAATTAATGTTTGTAAAAGTAATTGTGTGATTGTTTACCAATCTTCAGACCAAATAAGCAAGAACAAAATTATTGGTACCATATGTGTGACATTCTTTTAAATTGTGAAATTTTTCTTTCAAAGTATATATAAAATAAATTTCTTGCATTTTTCCTAAATAGCAAATGGAAACATTTTCACCTTTTATGTAAGGTCTATATCATCTGTAAAGCATAATATTAAGTATAAATTCCTGAGTTTTCATGGAAACATCCCATGTTGCATGAAATAAGATAATAATAAAAAACGCTTTGTGTGGTTTTTCAATTAGCCAGAGATCAAAGACAAAAACATGAAAACAGAGCAGAATACCTAAATCTAAAATCTAGAAATATTAACCAATTCATGAGCATAAATCTGTTACAGTCTCAGGTGTGCAAAACACAGTACCAATTTATTATAATCTTACATGTATAAAAACACTACATAATAGAAGCAAATGTAAAAAGAATTAACTTAAATGAAGATTAACTAATAATGTGTGTTTGAGATAATTGTAAACCACTAAGTTTTATACACATGGTAGGAACTCCTAAGCTTCTCTTTTAAAAATAGATTAAGATTAATTGGATAGAACAGCCTAAGACAGATTTAAAATCCCCAAACAATGCCAAACTGTCCACTGCATATAATACGGGTCATACCTACCAGGGAGGAGAAAGAAGGACTCAGAGGCGTCACAATAATGAGGAAAGACTAAAGTTCAATAGAACTTGAACTAAGCACAGTAGACAGAATTCTAGCATGAATCCCAATGACCCACATTCTTGAATAAAAACCTCATCTTATGTGTAAGCAGAACCTTTAACATGCTTTTGACCAACAGAATATGGCAAAGGTGATGTGATATTGCTCTTTTGGTTATGTTCTATGGCAAAGAGGATAGATCTTAAGAAGCAGTTAAGGTTTCAAATCCGTTCATTTTATGTATGTCAAAAAGGAGATTTTTCTCTCTTGACCTGATCCAATGAGGTTTCTTTTAAAGAAAAGCAATTCTAGAGGTCAGACCAAAGAAGTCAGTGAGATGCTTTCTAGCCTCGAAGAAGCAACCTCCCATGAGTTCTGAGCTGCAAAGGAATAAATCCTACCAACAGCCTGGAGGAGGAATCTGAGCCTCAAATAAGAGCCCAGCCCTGGATGAAACCTAGATGTGAGATCCTGAGCAAAGGATCCAGCTAGCCTGTACCCAGACTTGTGACCCATGAAAACTGTGAGATAATAACAGTTTAAGCCAATAAGATTATGGTAATTTTTATGCAAAAATCTAAAACAAATACATACCAAAAAATTGACATCTTGGTGATATCCAGGGTGACAGTGACATGTCATTTGTTGCAACAAAAACTACAGAGACTGAAAAGTACACATGAGCACAATATGCTCTTATACTGTGAGAAAACTTGGCTGGAAACAGGAGTGGGTTATAGGCTGGGATTATTGAAAATACAGCAGTCCAGAAAAGACATCGTGCTTATATACTGGGAAGGAATCATACTTTATATTTGGACTTTTCTCTGTTTTACAAATGTGCATTGCACATATGAGAAAACTGAAAATCAGATTGATTGCTTGCAGAGTGTAGAGCCAATTAGAAGGATCTTAAAAACAAGCAGAGAATTTCAACTTAATACAGGAAAAATTAGAGATCTACTGATGATTTCAGAACACAGTGACATTTGAAAGCTTACTTTAATCAAGAGGAATCTAGGAGAGGTAAGAATTCTGTATCCACAGAGCATAATGATTATGATCATGCAGCTGTTTCAGACAGAGCTTGGCTTGGTCTGAGTCCCAGCTCTGTGGGCAACATAACTCTTGAAGCTTTGGTCTCTCAGTGTCTACCTCATAGGGTGCTGTGCATATGAAATGAAATAATGTTTATAAATACTTAACACCTTTCATGGCATGTTATGAATCATCAAAAAATTTACTTACCATTATAATCATTAATTATTATAACTGCAGGAAGAACCAAGAATTAGAAAGATCAATGTAGAAAATGTCAAAATAATTCTGGTTGACATGGGACAGTCTGGGTTACCTTATCAAGGTAAAAGTGATAAGAGGAGAGAATAGAAAATAGAGAATTAGGTAAAGTTACAAGACAAAAGGAAGAATGTCAAAACTTGGAGACTCACTGCATATAATAGGATAGGATAGAATAGAATTGAATTTAATTGAATATGAATGATGTAAGTTTAAAATGTGTATGAATTTTCAGGCCTAGGTAAATGGAAAAAAAAATATGTCATTAACTGACAGGCAGAAAAAATAGGATGGGGGACCATGTTAGGAATGAGATGATGAGTTCATGGAGTTTGTCCTGTCACCATGAAAGCAGAGTTAAAAACTCTGGCAGACTTTTGTAAATATTTACATATATGGAGTTCAAATGTGGGCCAGAGCTATGTATTTGGAAGATATTTGTGAAGAGAGAATAATTGTAGCTTTTGGGGTGAATAGCCTTCCTGTAGGGCTCCCGAGAGAATGAGGAACAGTGAATAGTATACAGAATGGTGTAGAAATTTCAAGATTAAAAACTTTTATGCCAGGCTTCATTTCAGAAGTAAAACACTGGGTATTGCTAATCAGCATGTAAAATATTTAATAAAATCCCTATAAATCTTTCCACTTTTAAGTTAAACTTTTTCCACAAATCAAACTTTTCTATCTCCTTTGGGATCCACTTAATAAGGACAACCCAAACTCAGATAACGAGGATTCACTAGGGGATCTGATGCAACTGTGTGGTCCTCCTGGGAGGGCCACCAGCACTTCCCACTTCTACTCAGTCATCCTAAAAGCCATGTGAAAGCAAAGAGCATCAGTTACTGGCCAGCACTTCCCTTTATATACCTCAAATAGAAGAAACAATAGAATGAAGTACTGAATGTTTCCTGAGTGTTCAAGAGCCCACTTTAGACTACCTCTCTTTGTGTTGTGCTTCAAAACTACTAATTTTATTTTGATTATTTTATTTCATCTCATAGACTATTTGAAATATTAGCAGCTAACTAGTCTGAAAGTTTAAATGTGAGTAGCAGTTTATAACACAAGTGGTGATTGCTTGAAGTAGGTGATTGAACTTCAGTTCAAGATGTATTTGGATTTGAATTTTGTATCCAGGAGGACATTTTAGAGAATGAAACAAACAAACAAGCAAACAAACAAACAAAAAACTTGAGCTCTTAGGGAAGAGCTCTATTATATTGTTTCTTATTCTATTTGAGATATAAAGGGAAATATTGTGTTGCTAGTATTATAGTCTATGAGATTGAATAATGTAACACCTCTAACATTAAATACAGAGGAAAAACTCCCTAAGACCTTTGGTACTGTACATTCTAAAGTTTGTATACTAGAGAATATATGACATAAAATCATTTCAACATAACTTAATAATTAAGGGAAAGACTTGGGGCAAGAAGGGAAAATGGCATTCCCATTAAATAAAGAAAGTATCACCAAAAAAAAAAAATCCTAGCTTTAAATAAGACACACCCACTTGGATATTTGACCTAAACAGATGTGCTAAAACTGGAGAGTAGATGCAAGATGGATGAGCTAAGCTCGATTGCCTAATCCACCTATTCCTAGATGTGGGACCATGGGCTGGAGAGGTAGAAAGCTTTCACCTGTTTGCTTTCTCATATCTAAAATGAAGATAACAGAAACTTCTACTTGATTATGTAAACGAAAAATGTCTTAATATGGATAAAGTGATAATATGAATAAAATGTATATGTACACAAATTAATACTTTAAAATAGCATTTTTTCCTATATTCTCTCTCTTCCTGTGTAGGCGAATCTAGCTTCACAGACCATATGCTCAGATGTCAATAGGTAATCTATCATGAGACAGAAAAAGTGTTTACTACTAGTAGCTCACTGGCCCTCTTTCTTTGGAAAGATGAATGAGACCACTTCCTTACTCCTAAATGAGGTAGTCCAGAGTCTGGTTGACATCAGGGCCACAGCAACACTTGTGTCTTTGAGAAAAAGGTGCACATAACCACAAAGGGCATGGGAGAAAAGATGCACATAACCACAAAGAAAAAGGTGCACAAAACCACAGAGGGCATGGGGGTATTTTTCATTTCATATGTGTAAGAACCTTACTTTGAAGGCTTTAGAAACTAGAAAAAATAAGACCTTGGTGGTCATTAAAACACTATCTAATATGTTTGGTGGAAGTGGAAGGGAAGATTATTTTCATTTAATCATCATCTTTGGGGAACATAGTTCAGACTTGTATGTTTTATTCGCTACTGTATGTATGTTTTAATTGGTACATTGGTACTTCTTGTGCGGGGAAGATATATCACTAAAGTAAGTTTCTCTTAACTGTCAATTATAATGAATATATTTAAATAAAACTCAATGAAAAAAGGATTTTCAAATCTTCTGCATTGTGCTTTAGGGTTGTTAGCCGTGCTATGAACCAGTTATGAGTTGGAATAATAGTCTCTGCATTGACAGGCAACTGAATTCACTAAGCAACTACTTTGCTTTAGAGATTTATATAATTTGATACCAAAACCACATTAAATTAATATTAATAATTTGGTTTTAAAGCAAGAACGTTCAGAGTTGAGCTGCTCTTCTTCCCACATTTCACCACATCTATGTATGAAAACATTGATATACAAACAGCAAAAACATTTTAGGTGTAGGGTTATCCAGGCTCTGTTCCTTAGAAGTTCATGTTTATTACCTGAAGATGTATAAGAAGTAAACCTCATGTGCCTCTTTTAGAGATAATAACTTTCAAATTATTTATCATTACTCACACTTTTTGCTGAATCAGTGTAGCGCTGTAGTCATTTTATTATTCACACATTCATTCTGTTTCTTATTCCTGCCAATTTTTTGTTTCCAATTTTTCCTTCCCTTGCCAATCAACATGAGAGCTTCTGAATGACATTTTCATGTCAAGAAAAAACAAAAGCAAAAACAAAAGCTTGTGTGTGCAGAGCATACTAGCCTAAATAAAAACTAACAATAATTAGAAGACACTTTTGCCACTACAAATTATATACTGTATTATACATTAATATGTAAATTATTTTTATATTAAGTAGCATTTCTTGAACTTGCATGTTTCAGATGATTCCCATCCCATTGCATGTTTATGGTAGAGTAGAATTTACCAAAAAAAAAAAATATATATATATATATATATATTTATTTATTTAGATAGGTAGATAGCATATATATATATACATATTTATGTATAGTACATTCATATATATACATTCACACACTCAGAATAAGCATTATACTATTGTTTAATTCTTATTCTTTTAGAAAATCCATATTAAGACTCATTAGAATTCTGAATGTATCAAAAGCCTATCTCATCTCTTAATATATCTCATAACATAAAATATTAACTTCTTCAATACCAAGGTGATTAAGGAACAAAGGGACCAGTTGTTTTCTTGTGTGGTGACCAATTTAATGAGGAAATTGGGATTTTCCACAAGGGAATCTACAGCTCACCTTAAGTAGACTAAGCCCAAAGGACATTGGAGGTGTTGGAGCAGAAGGTGATTAAGTTTGTTCTGAAGAAAATAATTGGTCACATGGCTGTTACAATGATGTTAATAACAAGAAGTATTTTTCTAGCTTATTAGTTCACAAACATCTTCTGAACTTCTTATAAAGTATATTATATATTCTATTAAGTATACTTTATAAAGTATATCATATAAAATATATTATATAGTAAGTAATAAAAATACTAGAGATTGTATGTCAATTTAGGGCAAATATAAAGGATTCATAGGAACATATTATTCAAAGTCCTTTGGTTTCATGGATAAATGAGTATTAAACACGAGAACCGGCCATCATTCAAAGAAAATTCTCAACAAACTATTAGATATAATTTAAAATTTAATTTAAAATAAGTCAGTTAGAGTAAACTTTTCAACATATTTCACATTTTATCATTACTTTCTTGATTTCTCTACTGTACATGTTAATTAATTTTTTAAAAGATAGCAATATATAGTCTTGATAACATAAAATCCAAATTGTTCATCTTTATCTTAAATTCCTCCAGTCATACATAGTCATTAATATTATTTTTAAGGGAAAAAAGACATATATCAAGAAATATCATCTTTTAAATTATTATCTAGATCAATGTGCTTTAAGAATTTGAGAAACAAGAAAGAAAACAATTTGAACATATGTGACATTAAATTATTTCAATAATTTGTCTATATACTTTCTAAAAGTTCATTATCTTGAAATAAAAAGTACTTTATACAATTTCAGTGCCTATGAAATGAAATGAATTAATGGCTGAGCAGGCTATCTGCTGCTATGGTATTGATTAGTCCCTTGAATTTCACATGGACAAGTTATAACTTCAAAATATGGTCATTTCTTTGTGGACCTAGAATTAATGAAATACCACCACTTGTGAATATCTTTACTAGAAGTCTTCAAAGTTGGCAGTTTTATTTGTTTACAGTTAGAATTCAATTCTGATCAAATAGTATCTCCTATGTGCTAATTTTGGGCTTATTATGGTCACCTAATTTTACCTTACTTCAGAACTAATATATAAAAGCTTAACATGTAAAAAAAAAATCAGGGGAAAATGCTTTTAGTATTTTAAGTTTGCAATCTCATTGAACTTTCCTTACTGGTTTCATTACTACCAATAACACATTTTAATTTTAGTGTTTCACCATTTCATTGTGACAACTCTAAACTTCACTAAAAGAATTCTGGATACTGGTAGTTCAAGCTTTACTGTTTCTACCCAAACAAAGACATACATCTAGGAAAACTTTATGGAAAAAAAAAGTCAATGGGATACTCATTTGGGTGAATATGGTGTTTATATATGTTACTACTTTTAGAGTAAGTTATAAAATTAAAATATATGTTTATGTTTCCATATAATAAATAAAACTAAAATTTTAAAGCCATAAATCTGTTTAAAATTCCACAGTCTGAATATTTATACCAATATGATTAAAGAGAACGTTTCAAAATATACAGAAGAAAGGAATGATTCTCCTCTATACAATTAAAAGAGGCTGGTATAAGCCTCATGGCCCAGTGTTCCATAGACTGTAGTTTGCTTTTCTACCTGCTTAGTTCTTAAAAATTTGTATCACTGTTTAAGGTAAGATAGCATGACTTACAGGAATCCTGCAAAGAACACCTGCTTAGGGTAAAACATGAGAACAGATAAAGAGGCTTACATTTGATCTCTAGTGTTTGCAATAATATCCATTTCTTTTAACAATCACTCTCATGTAGGATTGTGCTGTTAATAAAATGCAAAATCTTTACCCAGAGGAATTATTTTAAACAATAAATTCTAAACCTAAGTTCATCTTTGTATGTATAATGCAACTATAGTAGAAATTTTTATGATAATTAAAAATATACAAATATTTAAACTTAGTGTACTTTTTAGTTGCTGAAAAACATAGCCCTAGTCAGTTGAATGGTATTTATTGTCTGAAATAGCTCATATTTTACCCATTCCTATTAATAAAGGACATCTAGTTGCAACCTGAACTCTCTTCCTGGAATGTAAAGAACCTCCTCCCCATGTTTCCCCGGCCGTCGTTTATACTTAATCTGATGTCACTAAATGACATAAATGAAAGAACATAATATCCTTTATCAGACAAACTATCATGCCTATCTAAAAAAGTCATGAATAGTAATAGAAATACATAAAGCACCAGCTAACTTCTATCATTTAATAATTCTTCATTATGAGAAGTACTGTTCAGTGGTTTTCTGCACTGAATTCTCTATACATACACACTCAAAACACACTGCCAATTGACAAAAGGAACGTAGCTTCAAAAGAAAATCTCCCAAGTAGAGAAAAGCTCTCTGTTAAGCATACAAGAGGTTAAATTTTGCTGAAATAAGGAGACATTTTCCCAACCCATGCTTCCCAGTTCCATGCAATTACCAACAGCAGTAGCAACTATAATACAAGCTAATACTGTATTATTAAATCAGAGCTTCCTATTTACATCCACCTCTGACCTGAGGGGGGCAGGGAGGGGACGACATTCACTAGTCAAGCAGAACAAACAGCTCCCAACTTGGAAATACACATGACCTTGGGGTGCAGAATTCTGAGAGACCGAGTTTCACAAGTTTTATTTGGATCTACTGTATAACACATCTAAATGAACCCAGCATGGTATAAATGCTCCTATCCCTACCACCTCCCCTCCAGAATAATGTGAAGAGAGCTCTGCACTTTGCGGTCTAAGCTTTAGATACCATAGGCAATATTGATTAATCAGAGATTAGTCCATTCACATATTTTTAAGGTTACATTTATTTTAAACAACTTGTTGGTTGATTATTTAATGCAATTTACTAACATATTTGAGGACTTGCAGTGAATGGTTCCTGTTCCTTGAGCCATGCAAGAAGTGTTGCTCTACAAAATTTATATTTATAAAGCAAAATGTAACATGATGACATTAACTTCACACACATAAAAAAAAGCAGAGCCCTCAACTTCCCCTCTAGAATTCAGTGCCTAATCAGCAATCATTATTCTTGTAATAGTAATGACAACAGTAATTAGTAAAATAATTGTTGCAATCATTGCCAACTGTCCCGTTTCAAATTATAAAAATAATCATAACTTGGTCTTAAATTTTTGTATGACAGTCTGCATTGCTCCCCCATTTGTAAAAATGTTATAATAATGTTCTTTTTCTTACCTTATTTCAACAGTTACAAAGTCTCCCAGAAAGATTCTTAAACGGCGTGTATATGTAAATCACAATAATAATAATAATTAAAAAAAAAAGCTAAAAAGATGGTCTTAGCCTGGAAACGATGGAAATAGTTTGGTCTGAAACTATAGAAATCCCCGAAGTCACGCCTGAAGGGGCGTCCAGGTGGCGAACGCAGGACTCTCTCCCACGTCCGATACCACACTCCTTTGTCAAGTTGATAGGGTCCAGCTGGTGAAGAGGGTCCCGCAGGGCACAGAGGGTGCGAGAGGGCGTCGCCCGGACGAGCGGGACAGCGGCCCGGGTTCAGCACCGTCAGCGCCGTGGACAGCACCCGCTCTTCTCGCCTCCAGTTTGTCTCAGTCACTGAACCAGGCTGATTCTCGCGCCTCCTCCCCGAGCGAGGGCTGCTGCCACTCAACCCGGGAGCGCCCCGCCCCACCGTGTGACGTAACGATTTTGCATCTCAGCTCCCCGGGAGTTGCGGGGCCGCCCCCTGGACTGGGCTTCTGCTGCGGTCAGCTGAGGCAGTGGAGGCGACGGAATCCAGGCTGAAGATCGGCGTGGGCATCACTGGACTTCACGATCCATCACAACCAGCCCTGAAGAAACCGAATGCTTTCGGCGCTGCTTGAGCTTTGCCTTCGCTGGGACCGCCGCTCCTGTGCACTCCGGAGACCTCAGCTAGCAGCTCCGGAAGGAGACGGGGCGGAGGGGACAGTGGAGCAGAGGACAGGCTAGGGGCCGGTGGAGAAGGACGGGGGATCAGGGGACCGAAGGAATCCGTGCAACCGGTCAGAAAAAAAAAAAAAAGTCCTTTTGATCTTCCTGGCCAAACTTCCCTCTTTCTCCCTGCCATTTGTTTACTGGAAAGGATGTGTTCGGTGTTCCGTTTTCTTTCTTCGGTTCAGGAAACTGCTAGAGGGAGTCACTGCAGCAGAAACTTGTTCTGGAGGGGGGAAAAATGCTTTGAGCACTTGGAGAAAATGTGAAAGCTTGCAATACTTATCATTCGTAAACAATGCTGTCTTAATTTTTCTTATATGAGTTCTGTGTAGCATATATCAGACTTCATATGTGTTCCTATAAAATCTGTGGAACCCTCTCTCTCATTGACATGATTTAAATACATTGTCAAGTTAAATGGATTTGGAGATTCCAGGGTTAAAAACATCACTTAATAATGAAAAAAGTGAGAATTCTAAAATTCAATTTCCACTGCCAAAATCCTGAAGGTTATGCAATGTTTATTATGTCTAATATATCAATTGTTCTATGGAAGATGGGGTAGGCTGGAAGCATTTCATAGCCTTTAGCAATTCTCAGTGTATGTGATGCTTCTTGTCCCAGTGAGGCTCTAAGGCCCTTGACAGAAAGAGAACCCGGGGTGGGGGGTGGTGGAGGGGACCACGCCAGATTTCTGACTGCTTAACCTTGTAAACAAACACTTTTTGTGAACTGAAATGATCAATCATCCCAAAGGGTCATTATTCACATACTATCCCATGTCCCACCTACAGCCATCAGGACTTACTTTTACAAAGAAATGAGCAAATAAAATTAAGCCTAAGTTTTCTTAAGTTGGATAAAACATTTTTCATAAAAAGATGTTTATTCAAGAAATTTCATAACATTCAACACATCATTTTTCATCCAAATGCATACATCTATGTGTCATCATATTCCTGAAGCCTAAAATAATTTTGTGTTGGACTCACTCCTGAGTGTTTTCAGGGACTCTGGTGGAATGAATTCACTTGTTTATTTTCCTATCAGGAAAAATAAATAATAAATTTGATTTTCTGCAATGTTTAAGAAATTATTTCAAGAAGCTTATTTACTGTGTGGGCATATATACTCAAATACCCTCTTAATAGCTATTTAAACAGCAGCAAAATTGAGCGAAAAGAATATATTATTTTTGCTTCTGAGGGACCTTTCTTTTTTCTACTCTGTATCCAATTTATTCCCAAATTTGTCAGTTTCTTTCCCAAATATTCAAGTTCCTGGGAATATCCTTCCAACACATCTAGACCATAATGTTTGTATTCCAGGTAATCTGCAATGTTTTATTTTCCTGTGACGACTACTGATTTTATGTAAATATATAAACACCAAGCGTCATGCCTTCTTGCACTGCTCCCTACACACACACTCACGTATACACACACATATTCTGAAAGCCCCTCAATTCTCAAAGTGATTTTAATAATGGCTTCTGACACTATAGTAGGGCATGAAAGATGACATTTGGGAGCAGAGGGTCATTCTACAATTGTAATTACAATGGAACCATTTGAATAGCTTGTTTTTTTGTTTTTTGTTTTTTGCTTTTTGTGGTATGTGGGCCTCTCACTGTTGCGGCCTCTCCTGTTGCGGAGCACAGGCTCCAGACGCGCAGGCTCAGCGGCCATGGCTCACGGGCCCAGCCGCTCCCATGTGGGATCTTCCCGGACTGGGGCTCAAATCCGTGTCCCCTGCATCAGCAGGCGGACTCTCAACCACTGTGCCACCAGGGAAGCCCGAATAGCTTGTTTTAAGGCTGATCAAAGCACATGTGTTTTACTTCTTTGGAAATGTCACATGACATATTTTGGTCTGCTTCATGCCAACCAGCCAAAATGTCAGAGAAGACTTAAAAGTTCACTGTGGAGATATATAGAGTACATTATAAAAAACTCTTATATAATTCCACCAAAGCCTGTGTCATGTGTTGTTTAATAGACACTATTTTTCAGTTCATTTCAGTGATGATATTGCTTTTGGCTATGAATTCAATTAAAAACCTGAGGGGATGAAACTGGAAAACAAACCTATGTTTCAAATGTGGAAACAAAAAACAGACCATTTTTCTCATTGTCTCTAAAAGAGAGAGAAAGAAACAAGAAAAGAAACAGAAAAAAAATAGAACTATTTTGGTATGCATGCACAGAGATGTATGCATGCAGAAAAGTAATGGGAGGACTGTACTCTTCTAGAGGATTCTAGCTTTTGTTCTGTTCCAATTGGCTGTGTGACCAAGAGCGAGTTATTCTTTCATCATACTCATCACTGGTAAAATCTGGGTATTGTACTAAGTTATCTTTAAAGTCCTCTACATAGCCACCATTATGGGATTCTATATTAGAATTCAAAAACTTCAGAAATTTTAATATTGGAATTCAATATCTTAAGAACTTTCCCCATAGGTGGGAAAAATTGACAACTGTTGCTAAGACTATGAAAATAATACCTTAGGGTAATTAGTTTGGGGGGTGTGGAAAGGGGATGAGTGACTACGACCAAGGATGAGGCTAAGAGGTCAGAAAATAAATTTTCCCTATCCAAGATGAAACTAAGAGAGGACTGAATGGGTTTGTTAAAGTAGTCACTTATTTTTATATAAGCAATATTATAATATACTCATATAGTCACATATAATTCCTGTTTAGGATATTCAAGGCAGTTGTAGAACAACAATAAGATGCAAGGCATGCAGAAAGTGATTACATGGATTTTCAGTTGTAAATTGTCACTGGAAAGATGACTAAAATATCAAGTAAATACGCTCAAGGAAAATGTCTTAAGGGCTCAATGGCCAACATCTACTAAAGGATTTTAATTTAAGTAATTTACATGAGCATATTAAAATGTGATACACAGAAATCATGAAGCTCATTGTGTTGTTGTCTTGTGAGTGTGTATTTATACTTGTATGACAGATTTACCTTTTAATCATACTGCTTTTCAGTTCTCTATTTTTGGACTCCTGTAGTGTCATCAAATTTTACAAGCTCCTTTTCAAATTATAATTATTCTAATGTATTTGTAGTACATTAGAATTATAAGTACTCTAACGATAATAACAGTGTGTGTTGTTAATTTTTCTTTTTGAATCAATTATGTGAAGGTTTGCTGAGAATTAAGAACATGCTTTTTTGAAAAGCAAAGATTCACTACTTTGCGGTAGGTAATTATCCCTCTTAATTTCGGGGAATGATAAAAAACCAGGCATAGTGACCAAACCTTCTTTAACTAAAGAGATCAGCAAGCTTACAACATAAGCACATAGAAACCTCCAATTTTCTGCAATGTGGAATTCTATATGATTGTGCTTTCTCCTGATACACGTTCTAAAGAGTCGATGCTGCCTTCAACAATTAGTTCTCAGGAAAATAAAGAATTTCTGAAATGTACCCTTACTTTTTGGCCTTGAAATTCAATTCCACATGCCAAATATACAGAGTTTTGTAATATTGTTTGACTATTTGACACCTAAAAATATATTTTCCTTTCCTTACCTCCTCTTTTGTTTTTCTTATTTTTGTTATTTCCTTTCCTCCCCCTTCCTAACTCTTGCTCCCTTAGGGCCTTAAATGCAATTTGTGTATGGGGTGTGGGACGAGGTGTGCACTGAAGAGGATTTTCAAATGTGTTTCTTTAAAATGTAGACGTAAGACTTGGGATACATATAAGAATCAAAACCTCAATACCAATACATAAAGCTACAGACTGAAGACCACTTGAGTTACACATACATATTTTCTACCTAAGCGTTACTTCTGATCAACTACATAGTTTTCATGAGGTTTTATTAGTTTACTTTTTAAAACTCTCATTATGTATTGAAAATTGAGATTATGTTAACTTTTTGGTCTCCATTCTCTACCATAGTGCAGGCATTGTGTTGATTTTGGATAAGAGATTTTTACATTTATCATGAGTAATATGGAAGATAGTTCCTTTCTTACTAGTGTTAACTGTAACACACAAGGAGATACACTAAGAAAGACTATTTTTACAAATTTTAATCTGAACTCACCAACAAAATGGTATATCTCATAAATGATTATAGACCTTTTTCAGAAATATTATGCTAAAGCTTGTATATAGCTCCTTATCCCTCAAACTCTCAGATCGATGCCCTTGTGAAATCTTTAATTCCCACTGTGTAAATGGGCTTTACAAATTCAACAAGAACCTGGGCCATTGTATAACATGAGTAAAAGTTACACGTTTAAGAAATTGGTTGACCTCAATCTATATTGAGGTAATATTAAATAGAAAAACGATAGAACGTTTCAAGAAAGGCTGTGAAGCTAAAAAGCTAAAACCTAGAGCATTTAACAGAGTGATCTATTTGGGGCTTAAAGGAATAAATTTGTTCACTGTGGTCAATAACCTAAGGTTCACTATTGCCAATAATTAACATCAATAATATGGGGTCAAATTCAGATTCTGAATTTGAATCCAAAATTAAATACTGATGGACATTAAAAGGATCACTGTGGCCTACAAGGAAAGGTATGTGCCAGAGGTGCTGAGTGTGGAAAAACCTGTAAACCTAATATTTCCCTCTTGATAGACATGGTTACTTGACTTTATAAGTTTTATATTTTAAACTGAAGGGGAAAATGCAACTACCTCTTTATATAAGCACATCAAGGGGAATGAACATTGACAAACAGATCTGCCAGACTCTGGTTTGTGTTATTTACTCTAGTGTTCAAGCTTTCCTGTACTTTTATCTTCCTAATTTAATGGCTCCTTTATAGACGTGCTTCCTCTGACTTCCAAGGGGTATAACCATGAATTTCTCCCATAGCTGTATTTTTCTTTTCTGTTTTGGTGTGGTAAAACAGAACTTTGTATATCTTAGTCTGGGAAAACAATGGGAATAAAACAATGGGAATAAAATTTCAATAAGAACTATCATCCACCAATATGTCCATGCACAGAATTCTAAGGCTCACAGGAATGGTGTCAAAACGTGTTGCTTTCTAAAGGAGAGTGTAAAACGAAATGATGGATTAAGAAAATATTTTTATAATAATGGTAATTGAATAAGTTAAAGATTATTTTTATATGGCCCACACATCTATACAATTTCAGATAAATTCCTTAGGAGGATGACACATAAGGATATAAGCCTAGAAGAAAATCATTTAGTCCTTGGCTTAGTAAAAAAAATTTAGGAGTAATTGAGTAATTTTTTATAAACTAAAGGTAGAGAGAAAACAACATAGTTCTATTTTCCCAGTTTTATATAACAAATGTATCTGTGTAACATTTTTTTTCTATAAGTAAACTTTAATGTTAAAAAACCTAGAAGGAGAGATCTATAATTAAAATAACTTCCACTAGTAGACCTTGAAGAACACTACTCTAATAACTATTATAGAAAATAATAGAAATTGTAGTAAAATCAGAAAAATCCAAATATGTGAGATAATACAAGCAAATGCTTTAGAACTCACCCTAATCTTCTTCTATGATTAAGTTAAGCTTAGAGTTATATTTACTCACTATACTGTTGGCCACATTGATTTAAATTAGAAGCAATCAATTTTAATGGATCATACGTATCGCTATCTTCACTGTAGTTTTAAAAATCAATCCTGGAAACGTTTCCTTTTCTTCGATCATTTTAATAATCAAAGTTTAAGGAGGTGATTTGAAATTTGGGAATCCGAAGAGCCTTTGAAATCTAAAAATATTGTGCCATTTCACGAGTGTAATTGAACTATGAAAATAAAGTATAAGAGCTTACTGATGCTCAAACAGATGATTTTAATTTTTAGAGTTCTTGTGTTTAGGAGATCTCTTAGGGCATCTACTGGCCAATGTTAGTATTGCATATGAGAATTTGAGTACAGCAGTCTGAACCCTAGAGTTCTTTGTATCAAAACAATTATTTGAATGCATGTTGATAAAGAGATTTATGACAGAAATGTTTAATGTTTATTGCTGGATTTAAAGTATTAAACAAATAGATGAAAACAAATATGGTATGGGAGTTGATCTTATAAAACTTTTATAATACTATATTTACATTTCAACATTTTCCAAATTTATGTTGTCTCTTAGAATCTATGTCACTGTTTGAATTAGCTGCCATCAGTATTTTATTTAAACTTGTGATTTTTTTACGAGTATCAAAATAACTGTCTTTTCAAATTTCAAAAGAGGCACACACAGTAACATTTTTTACATTATAGTCTTTGAGAGCCGAATGTAAAAGGATGTTGAAAATATGACTGTAAGTCTCAAGTTCAGAAAGATTGTAAAGTGTAAGGAAATATACTGCTAGAAGTGGAAATAGTCTATGTATCTGGACAGATAGAAAGTTCATTTTGTCAAACATCACAGCTAGTTGCTAGACATTAGGCCCAGCAATGAGAATGGATGGGAAAGTCTAGCATCTGTGTGTATATAATATATAATACAACTATATTACGTAGTAAATAATCAGTAAATTAATAACTCTATAACTAAAATTATGATATAATTAAGATAGAAAAATATTACAAGGATATATAAAATATCACAAGTAAAAATTAGTAAAATGTCACAGGTACAAAGTAATAAGTTGAACGAGAAGTAAAGAAGCATTTGGTGAAATGAGCAATTACTACTGATTTTTCTTGCTCTTTTTAGCCTTCACCGTGTATAAGATCGCTCCAGAGCATATGGACCAGAGCATCTGTCCCAGTTTGTTCCCAAGAATGGTGTTAGTGCTGTCTTAGAGGAGCTGCGCTAGGGACCAAAAGAGACATATATGTTCCTTTTCTTGCAGACTCCTTCTGTTAATGTGTATTGCTTTTTGAACTTCAAAAAGCAAAAGCTGCCAATAAAGAAACTTGAAAACAATTCTGTGTAACAAATTAGGATTTCACACTATACTTGTTTTGTATTTACTACTGCTACTCACCACACCCTTCCTCCTGTGACTGTGTTTCAGTCTCAATTCATGGTCTCCGATGGTTGAGTGGAGCCACTTCTGTACAAAGAACTATGAATAGAAGTGACACATGTCACTTCTGGGCTGAGAACTTAGCAATATCCTGCAGCACCCTTTTCTATCAAAGAAATGGGCAACATTTGAGACAGTGGCTGCTCCAGTTACCCTAGACTCCTGGGGGACATGAGGATCTGAGTGGTCTTTACTGACTATGATGGTCAAGTTTATGTGTCACCCTGACCGGGCTAAGGAATGCTCAGACAGCTGGTCAAACATTATATCTGGGTGTGTCTGTGAGGGTGTTTCGGGGGAGGTTAAGAGTTGAATTGAACTGGTAGACTGAGTAAAGAAGATGGCCCTCACCAGCATGAATGGGCATCATCCAAACCACAGAAGGCCTGAATAGAACAAATAGGCAGAGGAAGGGCAAATTCAACCCTGAGCTGGGTCATCTATTTTCTCTTGGCCTCAGACACCCACACTCCAGCTTCTTGGGCTTTTGAACTCAAAACAGGACTTACACCATTTCCTCCCCCACCTCCGACCCCCCATTTCTCAGGTCTCTGGACTTGGACTGAATTACGCCAGGAGCTTTTCTCCTTAACCAGCTGGCAGATGGTAGATCTTGGAATTTCTTGGTCTCTCATTGTGTAAGCCAATTCCTATAACAAATATCTCCCTGTCTATTTCTCTCTCTCTCTCTCTCTCTCTCTCTCCCTCTCTCTCTCGTATGTGCCTAAATCCTATTGGTGCTGTTTCTTGGGAAAACCTGTTAAATCATGGTGGACATGGAGTACTAGCAAGAAATAAACCTTGGTTGTTTTAGGTCACTGAGATTTGAAGATTATTCATCTGTTATCACAGCATAAATAACTTAAACCAGTTGATAAATATCAGCAACTGAGTTGATTTTGAAATAATTGTATCTGCATCAATCTCTCACAACACCTGTTACACACAACTGATGTCTCTGGCTTCCTACACGAAAGATATCATCGATCCCCTCAGATATAGGCTTGTTTTTTCTCTTGGTTTTGCATTTATCTGGAATTAAACAGAATGAATCTCATCCTCTTAATATCCATCCTAAAATAAGCTTAGGTTAGGCTGGCAAAATAAGATTCTTCTGTAGTGACCTGAGCCAAGATAACTTGTCTATCATTCGGACCTGCATACATTACTTTAGAGCTATGTGTTGGGCTTCTATTCTAGACTTTTTGTAATGGCTCACTATCTTTCAGTTAAGGATTTCATTTCCTCTTACCCACATGTACCCAGAGTAAGAACCAAGCCACTTCTTTTCCAAGTGTTCCTTCAACACATGAAAATCAGGTTCCTATTCTGAAACAGATATGCTGGAGGTTATGAGATACAAAGATAAATAATATATAATGCCGTAAACAAAACCCAACTAAACCATTACAATACAATGTAATAAGTACTAGAATAGGGTAATGTGCCTAGAATCATCCCAGTGCAGTATGAACCTTATGTCTGTTTCTACTAGGAACGAAATTTCTGCCTTTAGGACTCATTCAGAATCACTGACTGGTACTTTCCAAGGACACTGCTCCTTGATATAAAATATCTGATCTCCACATTTCCAAGTATTGTCAGCCTGTATTCTCTATTTGCTAACTCCACTCACTTAGGTGAGCAACAGCTAGTTAAATGCGTATTATCCTATACTATCTACCTAAAACTGATGACAAATTACTTGCTTCTTTGTGTATTGTGCTTTGCCCAAACTGCTGAATTTCAGAATTGGCCTCCTTGCTTTTCTAAAGTAGTAGTCTGGTTTTGTCAAGCCCTCTGCTTCCTTCCCCAACTCATGCTAGGCCTAAACTGTTATGATGAAAGTAACTACTTAAAAAATTTCCAAGGAATGTCACAATTGGCCACTGGAATTTCAAAAGAATTATACAAACTCCATGGAATTTAACTTCAGCAAGGTATGAATAATATCCCATGTGACAACTTCCTTCAAAAAATCAAGACTTGTATTGAAGACAAAGTAGAAGAAGAAATAAAACACCACCACCATCACCAATAACAAAAAAACCTTTAAGGAGTTACTTTTGTCTAGTAAATTAAATGAAAACTCCTGGTTTTGCCTTAATTCCTCTCTAACCTCCCACACAATTAAAATTGGACAGCACAGGTCTCACTGAACTTTTTGGTTTATTTATCACTGCTACACACCTTATTCCAACCTACCATCATCTATGGCCTATGAACATCTATATTAGGTATCACCTATCATCTATGATTATCTGGTTGTCTAACTGATCTCTTTACTTACTCTCTTAACTCAAAGTGCATTTCCCAACATCAGCTATAGCTATTTTTAAAAATATATATGTCACATTACGTCCCTTCTTTGCTTAAAACTTTGTATTCCATTTTGTATTTAAAAATACCTAAATCCCTTACTGTTGTCCACAAGCCCTCCTATCACTGGGCACACACATCTTCCAGGTCAGAAACTACTCCTTCCCTTATCTTCACCGAGTTTCAATCACTGTAGCATTCTTGTTCTCTTTCAACATATGAAGCTCATACCCATTTTAATGCCTTTACACTTGATGCCTCTTCTTCCCAAATTCTGTTCCCCAGATTTCCTTATGGGTGAGTCTTTAACATTCATCCCTATGGAATTACCTTTTTCTGCTTAGCAACCCTCTACACTACCAACTCTTAACCTTTATACATCTACTTTTTTCATGGAATATATTAATATTTGAAGATATATTATTTATTCATTCATTCGTCAACATTATGTCTTCTCAAACTCGAATGGTAGCTCATTGACTATAAGACCCAACTTGTTCATACTTGTATTCTGTGAACTCAGATAACTGCCTTTAGTGTAAGTGTTCAATACATTTACTGAACAAATGCATTCATGTATTTAGCAATGCATTCATTTGCTGTACCTTTTAACATTTTCAAAATCTACCCATCCGTTAAGAGCAGATTGAATGTTACTCCTTTCATAAACTTTATCTGATTTGCAAACTTGTGACACGTCTTTTCTTTGAACCAGTGTAGAAATCTATCATGAAGCTCATTCTGACTCTATTCAAAGTTTTTTTTTTTTAATTCCTCTGTCTGATCACTAGATAATTATCACCTCAAAGAAAACGACTAGGCTATACAATTTCGATATCCAGAATGTAATGTGAATTTCTGATTCACAGTATACACAATCTAGAAACATATATATTTACTTATTTATGTATTTGTTGTCTATCCCTAAAGGAGAGTTCGACCTTTTTTTGCTCACTGCTATATCCTCATCTCCTTGACAGGAACTGGCAAGTAAGAGAAGCCCAATGAAGAATAGCTGCTGAAAGAATGAAAAAGTCTGAACATTTTCTCACTAAATTTGACATATCCTAAAATATTCTTTTACCTTGACAGTCAAAGTATTAGCATCACCATCATCTGGTAAATTTATTACAAGCCTGCTATATTCTGTTATAATCACTTAAATTGCTTACATGATCAAGCAGTGTTTTAAGATTAGTAGGATTTTAACTATGCTTAATTATTTATCCAACAAATGGTTAATTTAAAATTTTATGAATGGTTAAGGAATAAAAATGATATATCATCTTCTAGGAATAGTGTGGATAGAAAATGTGTGATCTGAGAGTAAGCAGTATACCCCTTGATTCATAAGTTTCAACTTCCTGACATGAACTTAGATGTCTTACCTTACTCCGTAAAGTATTTTACTGATTCTCAGTCTATACTTATCCTCGGTAAGTGTAGGAGAGAGGGATGCAAACCAAGATAACTTAAGAATACATACTTCAAACTTTGATTAGAGTTTAGAAATTTTAAACCAAATTTACACTGACAAAATAATACTTGTTATTCTTACATGGATACATATTCAGTTCCCCTTTGCCACTGTTTTATTCATGACAGAAACACAACTTATAAGATTTCAAAAAATTAAGAAAATATAGACCCAAGTTTCCAGGCTGATATACAAAATATGGCTATTACATAGAAGCTGTTTATATGCCCATTTTAAACAACGAAACAGCAGTGTTTGTGTTGAGTAATCTATCAAATACGTAATCACTAGCAACTATTGGTGAGTTTACTATATTTGTTGATCGGTTTTACTGAGGAGCAACAAAGAAACTGCCAAAGTAGTTTTTATCAATGCGATCTTCCCTCCTGTCAGTTAAAAAATTATAATATCTTGCTTTATGAAGAAAAACAATCAACAGACGCTAATTGATATAGTTAAGGAATCTTTCGTCTATTAACAGGAGAAAACTGGTGGCAAATAGAATAAATATTTCTGTACTATGGGATTTAAATATTATGTACAGAATAAGCTAATGTAATTATCATAGACACAGAAATTTAGAACACATACACTATAGTTATACGTGAAAACAATTATACTTAAGTTATCTTCAATGGTGCATATCAATTATGAATAACAATACAATATTACTAAATTTTGTATAAAACTGTAGCCGAAAAGCTTAATAATATTATTTATTTTACAGAATACTGCTTAAATTACTGAAAATAGTTCTATGAGGACATTTTACACTGAATAAATAAAAGTATTGTTAGCCAGTGAAATATAAGAAAGAAATGAAAAGTTACAAACAAAGAAATAACACATTTTAAAATGAGTCTTAAAGATTAACATGTTCTATTCGCTGTGTTTACTATTGAGCATAAAATATGAAGAAAAACTAGTAAAGAAAATTTATGAAAAAACATTAAAGTAATCAGATACATTTGACTGAAGCAACAACTCAGTGCACACATAATGCAATGTTTTATTTGGTTATTTATTTATTTTTACTCCAAATCTGGACCTATTACTGGCACAGCATTTTATATACTTACTCCAGGCAAGTGACAATTTCACTCAGTTGTACAATATATGTCTCAGAATAATATTGGTTGACTTCATAGAGCTGTTTCCTCAGTTTCAGGTCATAGACAACCTGCCTTATTACCTATCTTTGTGTACAATTAATAGTTCCAGTCCCTTTGTTTCATTATCATTTTAACATCTAATCAATCCTAATTAAACCGGAGCTGAGGATTCTCAACACTCTCCACCTCATCTATTACAGAAGTTCCTATTTTTTTCCTACAAATGTCATTACATTTGTCCCAACCTTAATATTTTCATGAGATATGACAAAAATGGATGACTGGATACTAATTCAACTTTAACCAAGCTTCAAGTCCATTTGCAAATATGAAAGAGAAAATCTTACTTAACTTGCTTCTGAGTTACAGTTGTATCTGCCTGAAACACACACATGAATTAGATTGACCTGTATTGTCATATAAATGAAGCTAAAATAAGCAAATTTTAGAGGAAGAGTTTTGTATGAAATGTGAAGGTGAAGTTTTATTATTTGATATGTTTATAATTTTAATAATTACAGAAATATATTTTGAGCATCTCTTTGGGTCAGGTGATATAATAGGCAAGGAGGATGTGGTAGTGATAGAAGAGAAAATACACACCACAGTAACAGAATAAAGGACAAAAACCATAGGGTTATCCCAATTTATGTAGAAAAAGCATTTGACAATATTAAATATGCTTTCATGATAAAAACTCACAAAAAACTAGAAATAGTAGGAAACTGCATCAATATAATAAAGACCATACACAAAAGTCATAGGTAACATCATACTTAATGGTTAAAGACTGAAAGTTTTTCTCTAAGATCAAGAATAAGGCAAGGATGTCCATTCTTGACACTTATACTGAAGGTATTACTGGAAGTCCTAGCCAGAGAAATTAGTCAAGAAAAAAAATAAATAAAACACCCAAATTGGAAAGGAAGAAGCAAACTTACCTCTCTTCACAGATGATGTGATTTTATATGTAGAAAGACCTAAATTTCAAAAAAAGTAAAATCCTATTAGAACAAATTCAACAAATTTGCAGGATACAAAGTCAACATACAAAAATAAGTTTGTTTCTATAAACAATGAATAATCTGAAAATAAATTATAAAATCAATCTCATTTACAATAACACCAAAAACAATAAAATACTTTGGAATGAACTTAACCAGAGAGGCAAAAGACTTGTCCACTGAAAACTACAAAACACTGATGAAAGAAATTAAGATAGATACAAGAAAGAAAAAAATCCTATGCTTATGAATTAGAAGACTTAATTTTGTTAAAAATATCCATATTACCCCAAAGATCTACAGAGTCAATGTAATCCCTATCATTTACTCTTATACTTTAACTATGGATAATTTAAACTGGAATCAAGAAAATGATTATTTTGGATAGGTGTATATATAATTTGTTGAGGTATATACTGTTGTCCTTATAACTTTGGGATAGGCACACACATAATACTATTTTCAACAGCCTAGTGTTTATAAGATTAAAATGTAAATTTTTATTAAAATTAAGTTATATCATCACTTTTTTTAAAGAATTTACAATTTGGCTCTTGAATTATCTTGTAATTAAGTATGGCATTTGATGTCTCCTTCATCAAACAATTACAAACATGTTAATTTATATTTTGATTAGCAAGAAAAAAAAATACACCACTAAAGGAATATCTCTGGCATGTGTCAGAAGGATATTCTGCTACTTATTCTATAATCAATTCATTATTTCATTAATAGATTTATTGAAGTCTCCAATGAAATATGTTTGATGTAATTTCAGTTATATTATCACTATGCTGTGAATCTGGTTTATATTCAGACATCATTCTCCACAGGTTAAAATCAAGTTAGTAAGAATCTGTTTCCTGTATTTCAATTTATCAAGTTAAATTTGGCCTTTTTTCATCTTTCCTTGTTTCCTTAGATAATTGATACAGCAGAATAAAACTGCTTATAGTATCTTATTTTTCTCTTTTTAATTTTTATCTCAATATGTCCTTATTGGTGGAGCATTAATTCACAATGATCTTACAGTTCTATATCTTTGTAGATAAAAGGTAAATGTATTTTGTTTATTATTTCTATTATATTTTATGTTTATGATTAGTAAACTGTACAGTAATATTTTAATTTTGTAAGATTTACTTACCATTATTCATCTCATGATGGATATTCTCCCTCAAATATTCATACAAAATTATAAATAGGTGTATTTCATATGTATTATTTATAAACTGTACCAAACATTAGAACCCACTCAAAAATGTAATTTGCTTCACTAGAGTAACATATAATCTACCATAAATTCCTTGCAAAATCTCTGATACTGCATATGTAGACAATTTTTTCTATTACTCTTTCAGAGATTGAAGTTTTAATATACTGGAATGCTCTTACCAATGTACATTTGAGCCATTTGAACACTATATCCAGTCTGTTTTAAATGCTATTTATTTGTTTAGAACCTTCTCTTTTTTATTTTCTTTTTGCAGTACGTGGGCCTCTCACTGCTGTGGCCTCTCCCGTTGCGGAGCACAGGCTCCGGACGCGCAGGCTCAGCTGCCATGGCTCACGGGCCCAGCCGCTCTGCGGAATGTGGGATCTTCCCGGACCGGGGCACGAACTCCTGTCACCTGCATCGGCAGGTGGACTCTCAACCACTGCGCCACCAGGGAAGCCCACTTTACATGTTTTGGATACAGGTTCCCTGATAGAAATGCCATCCTTCCCATTCTCCACAGCATAACTCAGTTATTAATCCTGGACAAATGTTCTTCACTCTTTTAGGTGGAATGATTTGCTTGTGTCTGTGTTTCTTTGGAAATATTTATAATCATTTACTAAAACAATTAAAAATATTTACATGGTCATGTATTTCACTGTTGAACTGTAATTTTCTCTAGGAAATATTTCATTCCTAGTGAAGCCACTGGGTGGCTTTTTGGGGGGCTCTGAGGTGCGCCAGTTCTCTATGTCTCAGTGCAGAAAGAATTCAGTGAGAGACAATGATAGACAAGAAGTGACTTACTAGCACAGGACTCTGTGAGGCTTACAAGTGGGCAGGTGAGAAGTTGCCATACCAAGAACTTAGTGGGCGACAGTTTTATAATCAAAGGAAAAGTGGGGAGGGGGATAAGACCTTCTTCTCCCTCATCCTTGAGAAGACGTCAAGCTTCCATCATCACCTCCTCCTCCATGTCAGGCAGGGGAGTTTTCTTGTCCCTACATGGTCAAACCAGGACTGTCATGGTGCTATGGAAAAATTATTTCAGGTCTCAGTACAATGAGGCTCTTTCAGTTAGAAGTGTCATCTTCCCATAATTATTGTTTTCTATGTGTACAGAGCAAATGTCCTAGAGGTCATTAACTTACTGAGCTCACTGAGCAGGATGTGGGTTTCATGCTGCCTTGTTTTATTGTTTTGGGGCGTGTCTCATGCTACTGTTGTATGGTTTTGTTGCTAAGCAAGCCTGCTTGGCTTTGTGGTTAAGGAAACCACTTTCTTGAGTGATCATTAACTTACAGGGGTCTCCCATATTTTTCCTTTACTTACAATCCCCTGGTGAGATTAACTACTTAATTACCTAATTTGCCCCTTTACTCTGTCCCAGTCACTAGCACTTAGCTAAGTATCTGGCACAAAATACTATCCAATAAAGTTTATTAAATCAATTAATGAGTGGCATTCTCCATGTATTTCATATGCATTGTGTAGGCTGATCATATATATAGGTACTTAGCACTTTGAAATAAATACTCATGTATAATTTAAGAACATATTCTAGAAGATTAAAGGTAATTGTATAAATAGTATAATATCCTATAATTTAACATTTGTTAAGTATTATTTAAATTTTAACATTAAATTTAATCTTTAGATCATTAACTATATCCATCTCATTAACATTAATGAATTTTTTAAAGTCTTGAATATTTTTCTCAGTTTTAACTTGAAATGGCATATGTTTGCATAAATAATATTGAACTTCTTATTGGAATTGTCTAGGGAAGCAAAAAGCTTTCTAATCTAAATAAGATACATTAACACCTAACTATAAACAGAGGTTAAGAAAAGCCACAGAAAGATAATTGCACTTTGTTACTAATTTAACCGTCTTTCCTGCTCTAATTAAGGAGGAAATAAATGATCCCATGAGAGAATGACTCATAGCATTAATAGTGCAAATGCCTAATTTAAATTATTTAGATATATGCTTTATTCCATACCATATTAAAGGATCGTCACAAGTTTAGACATTCTCTAAATATGCTTAGGAAAATCACACACAAAAGGTAAATATGGTGTACTGTTGATATTAAGGGGGAAAAAAGAAAACGAGATGAGTAAATTATATGAAAAATTTAAGCTATCTCCTGTTCCTAATCTAACTAACGATGAGAAAAAGAATGAAACAAATAGAACAGGAACACAATTTGTCAAATGTTTCATCAACAAGAATAGAAAGTGATACAAGGACATTCTTGAGATAATCAACCAAATGTCAGCTATGGGAGGACCATGGCAAGTCTCGCTGCTGCATTGTGCAATTGATTTTCAGGACTCTGCAGGGAATTGCTCTGCACAAGGGGAATACAAATTAGATCTCTCCACAGTTCAGACATGTACAAGCCCATGTGTCGTGTGAATTTGAAAATATCTTTGAGCTTTTATTTCATTCTTTGCTATACAGTGTAGCAAAGCAGGGAAACATTCCCAGCACCTGGAGCAGGTAAATAAAATGATAACTGTGGGTGAGGCTTAGAGAGGAAATTAGAATGATGAGAGAGACACTGGTAAACAGTGCATAATGGGGATAAGAATCACCAGGATTCCAGGAAAATAAACAGTAACTGGAAGAAAATGCGGAACTCTAATGTGACTTTATTGTTTACAGACCCAGTTGTTTTCCCTCTAGCCTAAAAGTTAGATGTGTGAGGGAGAGACCAATAAAAAAAATAATCGGCACTCTCCTGAACAGCTGTTCCTTTCACTCGTGTACACCATAGAGAAAAGTATTAGAGAAAGTATGCCCTGAGGTGATTCTCTTGGTGCATTAAAGACAGTAGGGTCCTATTGATCGCTCTAACAAAACCTATAATTGAAAGCAATTAGGACTGTTGGAAAAGGTGTGGTGATCCAGAGAGGGAGCCAGAGTTCATGAATGCCACCACATCCTGCACATTCCTGGGATATTTTGTTTTCTCAGTGTTGTTAATAATATTAGAGAAATTGAGGAAAGCTTGTTGTTAAAATTTTAAATGGTTTTGACTCATATGTGCACATTTCCTCTATGTACGATTTAGGATAGTAGCAGAAGATTTGAACACTAATTCCATGATTAACTGGCTGTGGATCCACCTAACTTTATGGAACTCAATGTCTTCATTGATAAAACAAAGATGCTAAACTCCTGCCTCATACCTGCATTAGCTTAGGTGAAGTGACATTTGTAAAGGACAGTAACCTGCCTGGCTTATTGCTATCATTCAAAAAATATTAGAGCCCTTTATGGCTTCACCTAAACCCTAAGGCTGTACAGCACCATCCTGTAGATGACGGAGCCTTCCAACGTTCAGAAGCTGTTTAAAATGTATGTGCTACACTTTGTTAAATTCAAAGATCATTACATAATCCAGTAGATTAAAAAGGAAAAGAAAACCCTATTAATTTAAGAAAGAAGAATATCGAAAGTACAGACAAGAAACATTGAGACTAGTAGTAAAGCCACCAGGTCTGGAAGAAGAAAGTTTCACAGTTGTGTTAGTACAACTGATGATAATTAATGTTGTGACTGTTATTATTATCTTAGTAATAATGATTTTAATTTAGAGGAGGTATTTGTATTTATTAATGACAAGGGAAGATAAGCAACACTTCTGAACCAAGGATAAGAAAGGGATATTTCTCTGTATGTATTTCAAGATGCAGGCATGATGGGACCCAATGGTTAGCTATGCATTGATTCTGAAGAGGTAGGTCACTTATTCAGAACTCATTTATTTTTTAATATTTTATTAATTTACAAAAGTAGTATAACATTAACCAAAACTTATTGTAAAATATTAAGAATTATATATGTTGCACATTTTCAATTGTTTTGATTTTTAATGGCTCCATAATTATTATGGAGTGCTATTATTGGAAATCCGGGTTACTATCTATTTTAATTATAAAAGTTTACATATTATGTATAAAATAATATAGTACTTTGATAGTATTAACTATATCAGGTGGAGACTACCCAATCTTCATCATTATATTTTCCTAAACTGTATTTTATTAATATATGGCTGTTTGTGCTTTCTATCCTGTTCTCTAGACAAAGCTCACAAAGTCTTCCTGTTTTTTGATGCATTTTTATAAAAACCTGAATTTAGTTGTGTTCATTATAATTTTCCTTATTTTACGTGCTTATTTCTGATTTTATCTTTGTCACATCGTATTTTCCATTGGGTTGTTTTTCTATTCCATTTGCAGTATTATAGTTGTCCACTATGTTTATTTAAAGTTTCTTTTTGAAGATCATTTGTAACTGAAATTCCTTATGAATTCTCACTTGTCTAAGTCTCATATGTGGCCATATCACATTATCATTTATATTATTTTCTAAGTTTTCCATTTTTGTGCTTTTAATTTCTTCTTTGATTTACATGTTATATAAAATAATATTTTGTTTTAATTTTTTTACTAATTCTATTTTTTGACACAAAGGTTCAGAATTTAAAATTTTGATTTCTCAACACTTTTTTTTTTACAATTTATTTTTAGAGATAAATCATGAAATTGTAAATGTGTTCTACTTTAACTTTTGTTATATATTGTGTATATTGAATTTACCCTATTCATTTCAATTTTCAGTTTATTCAATTTTACCTATGAAATTTGGTTAAAGAATAATTTCCTTTCCATAAAATTTGAATTTTAAATAGCTTTAAATATTTTATTCTGTGATTATTTATAAGTTTATGGGTATCCCTTATATTCTGCAAGCTTTTTGATGTTAGGGACGATGTTAATTTCTTTTTTTTTTTTTTTTTTTTTTTGCTGTACACAGGCCTCTCACTGTTGTGGCCTCTCCCGCTGTGGAGCACAGGCTCCAGACGCACAGGTTCAGCGGCCATGGCTCACGGGTCCAGACGCTCCGTGGCATGTGGGATCTTCCCGGACTGGGGTACGAACTCGTGTCCCCCGCATCGGCAGGTGGACTCTCAACCACTGCGCCACCAGGGAAGCCCAATGTTAATTTCTTATTCTAAACATAAATTCTCATTAATGTATGCTGAATAACTAAATGAATATGAATTTTAAGCTTTAAATTACAGGAATACATTTGTTTTAAACTTTTTAAAATTAAAAGAAAATAAGAGAAATTTTAGAAAATAATGTCAATATAAACACTACATAACAGCTTATAAAACACATATATCAAGTAAGAAATTCCCAGAGGCACTTTGTTATTTTTGTTTAAAGAGGAAGCACTAAGTAAATAAATGGGTCAACCCCAAAACATGGAAATGGAATGAAAACTAAAAATTAAAAAAGAAGGAACATATGATAAATAGAATTGTTTACCTTTTTATTTTCCTTTTCTATAAATTTGACTAAATGATATCTTTACTTTTAGTCTGTCTATATATTCACCTTTAGGTGGCTCTTAAATGAGATATTAAGATGTATATTTGTTTTATATCTTTATTAAATCTAAAGTTTTGTCTACCCCAAATCTCATAGTTCCAAAGCTGTACAGTCCTTTAGAGGAAATATTGGAAATTTTAAGTGAGACCCTTCATGTGCAGTAAGTGATTCACTTATACCTCCTCAATAATGAGCATGGAAATATAATAGCCAGTTTATATTAGAACCTAGAGTAGCAGGCTGTCCTTCTCCCTTTAGCCCAACTGTACCCTTATGTGAATTTCAACTTTCTCCTTAAATAAGGTGAAGGGGATTGGGACATGCAGCACTCTTCCTCAGCTCCCTTTATCTCACGTAATATTATGATGCCATGTCGCATTCACCACAGTGCCATGAATCTTGAGTTTTCTTTGTAAGAAATTATGGATTGTTTGTGTCTGTGTGTGTGTGTATGTGTGTGCATTTGTGAATATGAAACGTATTTCATTTGTGTCAGTTTTAAGTATAGTTTTTTTCTAACATTTTATTCATTGCATATATATTGCTCATATTTATCTCACAGTGGTGTTTATAGAACTATTTTATTAACATTACAGTAACTGTAGGTTCTATAGTAGTGTTATCTTTCTAAATACTAGTATCATTTATGTACTAGTTTAAGTATATCTTCTCTATCCATTTCTTGACTTGTTTCTATAGATATATCAACTTTAGTTTCAAAAACCACCTTTTGATTTAGCAATTCTCTGTAGTGTGTTTCTTCTATTAATTTCTTCTATTGATTCTATTATTTTATTCTTTCCACACTTTTACTTTAATTTGCTATTTATTTTTCTAAATTCTAAGGAGAATACTTGGTTCATTGATTTTCTGTCTTGTTTTCTATTATACACTTTAAAGAGATTATCATTGCATTAAGATTATCTAGCTGCATCAGTAGAGGTTTGACATGAAATATTTTTAACACTGTTTCAAAGTGTTATTTAATACCCATTGTGACTTGTTCTTTGACCCATAAATTATATAGGAGTGTATTGCTTAATTTCCAAGCACTGAATATTTTCTAGGTTTTTTGTTTTTGCTTGTTTCTGGTTTCTAGTTTACTTCTACTGCAAAGACACACTCTGTATGCATTGTATCCTTTGAAATTGGTTGAGAAAATAAACTTTAGAAAACAAAATTCAATGGAAACAGTAAGCTTGAATCTTGACTTCTCAACAGAAGAAAACAAAGTATAGCACTTTTAAAATGCTGAAAGAAAATAAGCTCTTATCCCAGAACTCTAGTTCCAGTGCAAAGATCCTTCAGAAAAATGAAAACTGAAAAAAAAAATTGTAAATGATAAGCCCACACCAAAGTAAATTCTAGAGAGAGTACTACAGATAAAAGAATCAGTACCTTTCAGAGTGCCTGATTCATTGAAAGTTGCATGTTTTCCAAATGTTTTTGCTGTACCTATGTCTGGCATTTGTTTAATGGGTAATAAGGCCCTACATGTCTTAATTTTATGCTTTATTCTTTTGCAAACTATTGGAAACAGATTGACGAGATGGTGGCTTAACAATCAGCTTGCCTCTGAATGATATTGCTGCGTAGAGCCTCCATGATGCCATTGTTTAATAGCTTTGGCAATCATATTCCTTTCCCCTAAACTTAATATTTTCATAAGATAATAAAAAGTTTTATGTAAGGAATATAATCGCTGGGTTCATGTTTCTTTTTGCAATTATCAGTGACTTCATGTTTTCTCTTTTTTTAATGTAGAATGTTTCAGTGGTTCATACTTAATACACTCTTCTCTGCATTATTTTATGCTTTCTTTCTTTTTCAAAAAATATGTTAAATGTTTCAGTGGTACCTGTTTAATACTCTTTTCTCTGACATTTTTAATGGTCTCTTTCTTTTCTTTTGCAGATCCCAAGTGAATGGATCACAAGGAGGATGATGTTGAAGACTTGTTCATATTGTTCACTTAATGATCGAGTGAAGAAACTCTAGATTTAATAGTTACATAGTGGATGCATCAATCCTGGGCTATAACTGGAAAATGATGAGACCAAGACACTAAAGAAAGACTATTTCCTTTGTGTTTATATGCCTGAGACTTTTGTCTGTTTCACAGGTAAAGGCAATTTGTCCTGCAAAATTTTTTGATTGTTTTGAACATAAGAAATAAACTAACCCCGTTTCCTACTTCTTGTTGCTTATATCAGTTAGACTTTGTTCCAAGAATCAAAACCATTCTAGGTATTTTAAACAGGAAAACCTTTAATCCACAAATTTTACAAAATAATTGGAAAGGCCAAATGAGTGAGCATCAGGCCATTGCTGAACCTGCTGGTCTAGGGATAAAAAAGCCAGGATGAGAAGGCTGTCTTGAATCTGCAATTGCCTTAAGTATCCAGGAAGATATTGACTGAAGTAAGGAGACACGCGTGTCCTCATAGACTTTTCTTGCTAGATAAAAGAGCAAAACACCACTAAGTTGGCCTTGGCTTCCTTTCTGCCTTATAAATCTTTTAAGTTCATAAACTTAGTAAAGCCTAATTTTTATCTAGGACTTGCAGAAGAGATTCTGGGAAATGTAGTTTTCAGATCTAGACCAAGGCACACAGGAGGAGCAAATGGATATTGAGAATTAAGCAAACATATCTAACATGATCAAAACGTCTCACTTTTAATGACTACTTTCCTTTTTAAAGTGTTGTTAGGTTTCTTTTTTTTTTTTCTTTTTCTCCATTTTGGAGGATAACAGCTTACTTGAGGGTGAGGATTTCTCTATTTTGTTAATCACCAGTAAGGTCACTGACCAAAATCTTGCCTTGGATACGCACTGGAATTTGGTCTAAATGTCTGGTACATTTTTATTATATCCTGGTTGCAATATATAATTTTTTTTCTGAAAATCCAATGAGTGTTTTTATGAACAATAAAGAAAGGGTTTATGTGATTTACTGTCTTACTTTACTCGTTTCCTTATAACCCATAACCCATCTTGCTGGTTTTCAGGCAATTAGTTGGATGACTTCATGGATTTGATAGCTAAGGACATAGAAAGACAGAGTACATCATTTAGAGGACAGGTTGAGCCATTGTGCTTGATAATGATGTGAAACACTCCTAAGAACGTCCACTGTTAACTGGGCTCTATGACTTTTCCAGATAGTTAGAAAATGTTTCTCCATCTCAGCCTTTCAAGGATTCATTTTGATCTAGGTAGGAAGCTTTATGAAATAAAGGTTATAGCTTTTGGGATTACTGGGCCCCACTAAGGAAAAGTGGCATAGGGTCAGGCTAAAATTTCCCATGGTATAACTTCACCTGAGCCTTTCATCACAGTTCTATACTTTATCCACCTCCATGAATTCTGAGAAGGGGACTGGGATAAGGGGCTAGCTTTCAATTGACTTTCCTAATTTATAAATTGCTCGTGATCATACATTGTTTAATAATATTGCATTAGCATATTTCCCACATGAGCAGTTTTATAATAATATTACAAAAGAAATAAAAGAAGAAATAATATTCTTCCCCCAACTTATAATGTGCCAGAATATGCCAGGAATATTATTTGGAACACTTCGTTTTACTTGATGTATTCCTCTTACATATTCCTTATCACGTTAGGTTCCTTCTTTGGCTTTCTATCCTACACTAATGATAAATGACAGGAGAAGGTAGTAATGGAAATCTGGCCATGACTGTGAATGCACGCATCAACCTGGACAAAAGTAATGTGAAGTGACTGAATTAGGGTTGTAATGAGGATGCTATAATTTAATACTATTTCCTAGCCTTGTTAAAAGATACAGATTTTGTACCATACTTAGCTTATTATAATTTTTGTCATAAAATGATTCACTGAATAGTAGTGTCTAAAACATACCCTGTTTTTGAATTATACATATATTGCATGCTGTCCCATCTTCAAGTTTAAAATAAAATACCTGGTTGATGTGCAAATAATTCTATATAATTTAAGTAATTGAGAATAGATTTCCTGGGCACAAAATTCCAACTTATATATTTGCTTTAAGAAATCTTCACGCTTTTAAAAAATTAAATTTGATTGAAATGACTTGAAGTGTAGTTTTCCACCTACTTTTCGAAATCTATTTTAAAATACATGCAGCAAGATACCTGTAATTTCTCAGAAGTTGAATATAGTCTGTATTATTATATTTTTTTGTATTTTGCCATTTTTATGTTTAACAGAGGATGTCTTGTGATTTTTGATATTTGGAAAGATGAGAGAGAAGACTTTCTGGAACAAATATCTCAAATTATAGGCAAAGTTTTACAGATGATTAACCTTCCCCCTATTTAGGCTACTAGTTGCTATGGTGATGAAAGGCGCTAAATCCTTTAAAGTTTGTAAATTAGAACAATAGTATGAGGTTGTTTTCTAATTTATATAAAAATCATTAAAAAGATATACTTTAAAGTAAAGCTAAGGAAATTAAATAACTTCTTCTACCTACGGAGGAAGAGGTCCCAATATAAAAATATATATTAGACAACCAATAATTGGGTGCTAGTAAAGTGTCATATTAAAACATATTATGAATTATTAATAAAGCAGAAGATACAAGAATGAATAAATGTATGTTTGTCCAACCACCTTTCTACCCAATGTAGTCTTCAAATGAGTGGGAATAAATAGCGGAAAAGCAAACGAAGCAGTAGTTTATAAGCTGAGGCTCCAGAGCCAAACCTTAATTACCAAAATATAAAAATATCTGAGTCATGAGTATGGTTCAGTAGGTTCTCTTTCTTGAACTCATAATTGCCACAATGAAGAATAAATCAATTCAAGCAATATAATTTAACATTTCAGTGGCATGAAAAAGTATATTCACCAATAGTCAGCAAGAAAATAAAAGAAAAAAATCAAGCAACAAAAATAATATCTGTCCTTGGTGCCTACCACAGAATGGGCTGATACTGTGTGCTCTAGACCAGTGCTCAGATCATTAGCATAAGTCCTTTGTCTTGATGCTAAAGAGTAAGTATAAAACATTTATTCACAGAGAAATCACCCTAAATGAGTAGCAGTGATCCTTTATAATTTTCATCATAAAAAAGCAGGAGAGTTAATGGAACCAGTCTCATAAACAATGACAGTCTAGCCTTGCTAAAACTTTTCATACTCAGACAATAGAATGTCCTTCAAAATTATGATCCATTCATAATAACCCCTCTTTTTTGTGGATAGAGGAATGATATGGCAAGAGACACATAAGATCTCTTTTCCTTAAGCTCAATTATCTAGCACTCACTTTCTGTTAGCTAAACAGACAGATATACTAAGTCCTGTAAATGTGTTGAGAAAAACAGACAGATTTCTAATTGTACAAGAAGGCATATTGCAGTGAATGCTGTAGCAGAAATGGAATGTTAACAATGCTGATATTTCCATTCCAATTCAGAATTGTTGTGTTCCTTGTGCTGTGGATGCATACTAATATTTCAAGAGTTGTGTCAGCTGAAGGTAATAACAACAACCTTAAGATCAAAATTGTATTTTCAGTTGATGATACACTTCCAGCAGTTTAACACCTAGAGAGTTTTATTTGGACAGCACTCAGTTGTCAGAAATCTGAAGTATTTTGTTTTCTCCTTGTCAAAATCTGATTGCCCACTCCAGAATTCATCTCCGAAGCCCATATATTTAGTAACCTTGACCAATTTTAAGCTTGTTGCATATATCACTCACTGAGGGTGGAATCAAAAAGATGAATGGTAGGTAAGAACCCACTGAAGCTGATAGGAATCATTTATCTTACGAGCATGATCGCATAATCACATCCTGATAGGACATATCAGATTCTAGAAGATGACTTTAAGGACAAAGTTCAGGAAGACTGATACTTTCTAAACTCAAGGACCCTCTTAAACTTGTAAAAGTTTTCTCCAAATAGTTGATGTTCCTTCTTTGGAAATATATAAACAATCCTTTGTGCCCAATGACATCTGGGTATGGAGTATTTCACAGAAGTTAACTCTGTAATATGCGGTAATGAAGATTATATGCCATAATGTTCTTCCAAGGTAAGCAATGTGGTGTATAGGGACTCTACATATATCCATGTTTACAGTAGTATTTTCTGCCAAAATTCTATACTATTTTTTCTTTTTACTTTTTGTTTCTTTGTCTATAGAGCATTATAATTCATGTTACAAAATGTGCATTATGTTAAGTACATAAAATAATCATATCAGTAAAAGGTTATATTTAATTTACCAAGGTATTTCCAATATAAATTACTTTTGTAACATTCTTACAGTCAAATTATTTGGTCCCAGTCATTTAAATGTGCAGAAGCATGTGACTATCCCACTTAAAATAGCAAATTTTGTTTTTATGAACTGAAGAGCAAATAAATAGAGAAATAGGTAAACATTTAGAAGTGGTGTATAATTAAGTCAAGAGAAGTGAATATTTAAAAGCTTTAAACACTAGAACTGTTTTACACAGTCTCTCATAAATTAGCAAGCTTTGTGGGTAAGTGTTCATAAATGCAGTGTTGTTTTTTTTTTACTTTGGATAAATTTGTTGTTCAATGCCTCTTTGGTTCTTTATTGGTATCAGTTATTTTGAACAGATGTAAATTATATAACATGGCAAAATAGACTCTGATTTTTAAAATATTCTCATTTAAATTTGTATCTTTTGTTGAGAAAAGAATTCGTAGTATGTAATCAGAAAGATTTTTGTTTTCTTTTTTCCTCTCCTAACCTAACTTCCAAATGCATAATGTGGAGCAAGTTCTTCTTCTTCCCTTAGTTGAAGACTCTGCCCTTCTCTGGTCACTCCTGATTAGTACAAAGTGGTTTATGATCACTCTAAGACATAGATATGGATCTGATTCAGTCTTTAGAGTTCAGTCACACTTACTATTCAAGGTTACAATCTTATATGACTGTAGCTACTCCTGCTCGTGTAACTGGAGCTTGTCTCAGGCAAGAAAATTTTAGAAGACTTCTTTGGTCCATCTAGTTTCCTTACTGAATCACTTTCCCCCTTCCTCCCTCATTTGGCTTCTCAAAGTCCATGAAACTTCTGGGATAGAGAATGGGAGAGGAAAGATAAGGGGAAGTTTAGTAATTAAAAGTACTAAAATAATCAGGAAAACATCTTTTTATGCCAACAAAAGAGGTGAAAGGAATGGAAATGTATTTTGTTAAAGAAAAAAAATAATTTTGTCCTAAACTGATAAAAGGAGAGAGAGAGAGAGAAACATGACAAAATCTGAATGTCAAAAAGGAAGTTATAGAATGTTTATGGAAAAGAAACCCTGAAAAAATAGTCTTATTAATGGTCAGGACTGGCTAAGATTACCATAAGTTTAATTAAGTAAATGAATTTTGATATTAAAAGTGAGCTGATGTAAAACTAGAATTTGATTTTCTCTATTAGAAAACAAAGTTTTCTTGGATGATTGATCTGTTTTTCATAACAGGTTATAAAACTTCTTTAACTTTTAATTAATCTGTTGCAACTTTCTGTATTTGCATTTGAAACCTTTTATTGTCTCTTTGGTTAAGTGAACAAATATTCCTTCATAGTGACCTATAATCCTATTTGACCAAATGTTTTAAGACCTTTTGATATCTTTCCCCAAATCAGATTTTAAATAAAGTTTTTTTCACCTCTCGCTAACTTTGGGATGCTTCAGAGGGTCCCGCAAAATTTTCAAAGAGAGATATTAAACTAATTAGGCTTACTTAGTATGTTACATGGAAAGCATTATCAAGTGAGTGATGAAAAACCTTCTGAGGTTATACATTATGGGTAAATGTTATTAATATAAATGTTCTTGAAATTATATGAGGTCTCAAAAGTTGTATATGTCTGGGTATAGTGTTATAATTTTAGCTACTGTCTTAAAATATTGTGTGTTGCAGATATAACCAAATTTATTTGTCAGTTGCATTGTAGTCAGATTTTTAACCATGGCATTTTAAGTCTTTTGTCATTTATAGACAGTTATTGTTTTACTCTAACTCTTTTACAAAAATGAAAATCTTCAAGAATATTCATAAAAGGGGCTTTTTGACAAATAAATATTTCTGATAACTTTTAGATCATATCACTAAGTTGGGTAAGAAATTACAGTACTCTAATGGAAAATCTGATGGCTTCATAAACTGCTAACAAAAGAGCAAGATCAACAGGAATTAGTTACACAGAACTGAATAAACTGATGAATATGGTTATAATTTTTATGTTTTTTGTTAATCTTTATTTTCCAGTTATGAAAAACCTTTCCCTTAGTCTAACAATGACTTTTATAAACAAAGAAAATTTTCTTTTTTTCTGACCCTTTTTGGCTATTCGGGGTCTTTTGTGTTTCTATACAAATTGTAAAATTTTTGGTCTAATTCTGTGAAGAATGCCATTGGTAGTTTGATAGGGACTGCATTGAAACTGTAGATTGCTTTTGGTAGTATAGTCATTTTCACAATGTTGATTCTTTCAATCCAAGAACATGGTATATTTCTTCATCTGTTTATGCCATCTTTGATTTCTTTTATCAGTCTTTTATAGTTTTCTGAGCACAAGTCTTTCACCTCCTTAGGTAGGTTTATTCATAGGTATTTTATTCTTTTTGTTGTGATGGTAAATGCGATTGTTTCTTTAATTTCTCTTTCTAATCTTTTGTTATTAGTGTATAAGAATGCCAGATTTCTGTGCATTAATTTTGTATCCTGTAACCATACCAAATTCATTGATTACTTCTAGTAGTTTTCTGGTGGCATCTTTAGGATATTCTCTATATAGTATCATGTCATCTGCAGACAGTGACAGTTTTATCTCTTCTTTTCCAATTAGTATTCCTTTTATTTCTTTATTTTCTCTGATTGCTGTGGCTAGGACTTCCAAAACTATGCTGAATAAGAGTGGTGAGAGTGGACACCCTTGTCTTGTTCCTGACCTTACTGGAAATGCTTTCACTTTTTCACCATTGAGTATGATGTTGGCTGTGTGTTTGTCATATATGATCTTTATTATGTTGAGGTAGGTTCCCTCTATGCCCATTTTCTGGAGAGTTTTTATCAAAAATGGTGTTGAATTTTGTCAAAAGCTTTTTCTGCATCTATTGAGAAGATCATATGGATTTTATTCCTTGATTTGTTAATATTGATTGATTTGCGTATATTGAAGAATCCTTGCGTCCCTGGGATAAATCCCACTAGACCATGGTGTATCATCCTTTTAATACATTGTTGGATTCTGTTTGCTAGTATTTTGTTCAGGATTATGCATCTAAGTTCATCAGTGATATTGGTCTGCAATTTTCTTTTTTTGTGATATCTTTTTGTGGTTTCGGTGTCAGGGTGATGGTGCCTTCTTAGAATGAATTTGGGAGTGTTCTTCCCTCTGCAATTATCTGGAAGAGTTTGAGAAGGATTGATGTTAGCTCTTCTCTAAATGTTTGATAGAATTCACCTGTGAAGCCATCTGGTCTTGAACTTTTGTTTCTTGGAAGATTTTTAATTACAGTTTCAATTTCATTACTTGTGATAGGTCTATTTATATTTTCTAATTCTTCCTGCTTCAGTATTGGGCAATTGTACCTTTCCAAGCATTTGTTCATTTCTTCATGGTTGTCCGTTTTATTGGCATATAGTTGTTTGTAGTAGTCTCTTATAATCCTTTGTATTTCTGCAGTGTCAGTTGTGATTTCTCCTTTTTCATTTCTAATTTTATTGATTTTTGTCCTCTCCCTTATTTTCTTGATGAGTCTGGCTAAGGGTTTATCAATATTGTTTATCTTCTCAAAGAACCAGCTCTTAGTTTTATTGATCTTTGCTACTGTCTTCTTCGTTTCTATTTCATTTATTTCTGCTCTGACATTTATGATTTCTTTCCTTCTACTGACTTTGGGCTTTCTTTGTTCTTCTTTCTGTAGTTGCTTTAGGTGTAGAGTTAGACGGTTTGAGATTTTTCTTATTTCTTGAGGTGAGATTGAACTGCTATAAACTTCCCTCTTACAACTGCTTTTGCTGTGTCCCATAGGTTTTGGGTAGTCATTTTTTCATTTTCAATTGTTTCTATGTATTTTTAAATTTTTTCTTTGATTTCTTCAGTGATCTCTTGGTTATTTAGCAGTGCAATGTTTAACATCCATGTATTTGTGGGTTTTTTTTTTTTTACTGTTTTCTTCCTGTAATTGATTTTCAATTTCATAGCATTGTGGTCAGAAAAGATGCTTGATATGATTTCAGTTTTCTTAAAATTTCCAAGGTCTGACTTGTGAACCAAGATATAATCTATTCTGGAGAATGTTGCATGTGCACTTGAGAAGAAAGTGTATTTTGCAACTTTCGGGTGGAAAGTTCTATAAATATCAATTAAATCTACTTGTCTATTGCATCATTTAAAGAATGTGTTTCCTTTTCATTTTGTGTTTGGATGCTCTGTCCATTGGTTTAAGTGGGGTGTTAAAGTCCCCTACTATTATTGCTTTACTGTCAATTTCCCCTTTCATGGTTGTTAGTACTTGCCTTATGTACTGAGGTGTTCCTATGTTGGGTGGATAAATATTTATAATTGTTATATCTTCTTCTTGGATTGATCCCTTTATCATTATGTAGTGTCCTTCCTTATCTCTTGTACCAGTCTTTATTTTAATGTCTATTTTGTCTGAAATGAGTATTGTTACTCCAGCTTTCTTTTGCTTTCCATTTGCATGGAATATCTTTTTCCATGCCTTCACTTTCAGTCTGTATTGTCCCTAGGTCTGAAGTGGGTCTCTTGTAGACAGCATATATATGGGTCTTGTGTTTGTATCCATTTAGCAGGTCTGCATCTTTTGGTTGCGGCATTCAACCATTTACATTCAAGGTCATTATCGATATGTATGCTCCTATTACCATTTTCTTAATTGTTTCAGGTTTGTTTATGTGGGTGTTCCCTCTTCTATTTTTCCCTCTTAGAGAAGATTCTTTAGCATTCGTTGTAAAGCCCTCTTGGTGGTGCTGAATTCTCTTAGCTCTTGTGTCTGAAAGCTTTTGATTTCTCCATCGAATCTGAATGAGATCCTTGCTAGGTAGAGTAATCTTGGTTGTAGGTTTTTCTCTTTCATCACTTTAAGTATATCCTGCCACTCCCTTCTGGCCATTCCTTTGTATGTTATATTTTGTTTTTCCCTTGCTGCTTTTAATATTTTTTCTTTGAATTTAATTTTTGTTAGTTTCATTAATATGTGTCTTGGTATGTGTCTGCTAGGGTTTAACCTGTATGGGACTCTCTGTGATTCCTGGACTTGGGTGACTATTTCCTTTCCCATGTTAGGGAAGTTTTCCACTATTTTCTCAGACCCTTTCTTCTTCTCTTCTTCTTCTGGGGCCCCTTTAATTCAAATGTTGGTGCATTTAGTGTTGTCCCAGAGGTCTCTGAGATTGTCTTCAATTCTTTTTTCTTTATTTGGCTCCTTGGCAGTTATTTTACCATTTTGTATTCCAGCTCACTTATTCGTTCTTCTGCCTCAGTTACTCTGTTTTTCATTCCTTCTAGTTTATTTTTCATTTCAGTTATTGTGTTGTTCTTCTTTGTTTGGTTTTTCTTTAGTTCTTCTATGTCTTTGTTAAACATTTCTTGTATTTTCTCAATCTGTGCCTCCATTCTATTTCCACGATTCTGGATCATCTGTACTATCATTACTCTGAATCCTTTTTCAGGTAGATTGCCTATTTCCTCTTAATTTGTTTGTTCTTGTAGCTTTTTACTTTGCTCCTTCATCTGTGACATATTATTTTGCCATTCCATTATTATTATTTTTTTTTGATGAGTGAGATTGTTCCTGTCTTACTGGTTGTTTGGCCTGAGGCTTTCAACACTGGAATTTGTAGGCTGTTGGGTAAAGCTGGATCTTTTTGCCAAGATGAGAATCTCCGGGAGACCTCACTTTGATAAATATTCCCTGGGGTTTGAGGTTTTCTGTCAGTACAGTGTTTCAGACTCAGAGGTCCTACCACAGGAGCTTCAGCCTGACCCATGGTTCATGAGCCAATATCCCACAAGTTGCACGAGGTGGCAAAAAAAGAAAAAACAGAAAAATAACAAAGAGTAAAAAATAAAATTAGACTAGGAAACTAACAGATATGTTAGAAATAAAGTAAAAATAAAAAAGTAGATGAAACAATAACTGGAAGGTAAAACAGAACCACAAGAGTAAAAAAGAGAAGAAAAAAAACCTGGAAAAGGCCTTGGCTGTGGAAGGTGTGGCCTATTTTTAGGACCCACAGGGCTGGAAAAGGCCCTGGGGGTGTGTGGGGAGTGGGGGTTAGGCTCAATGGAACAGACGGAGCCCAGGCTTGCCTCTGGTCTCAGAGGGTTGGGGACCCCACTGGGGAGCCCAGCAGGCTTCCTGAGCCCAAGTGTGTGGGGCATATGCCCTTTGCTCCTCTCCCACTCCGCCCATGCTGGGGGTCCCCTCCTGCCTGCCTTTCCTGTTCTCCCCTGGCCTCCCTCCTATGCCCCGAGGACCAACCAAGTCTGGATGGGGCCTCTGGGGGTGTAGGATCCGGTCCCAGATCCAGGCAGACTTCTGACAATTGGGCAGGGGAAATGTTCATCACCCTCCTCCCATCCGAGCCTCAGAAGGTCCCTCCAGGTGGGAACCCCTGTCCCCTCTCAGCCACCCTTCAGGGGTGCCTGTCCTTTCCAGCTTCCACTTCTCCTTCCCCCTCAGTCCCCCCACGTCCTACTAGTTCACTTAGGGGTTCCTCCCATCTCCTTGGACATCAAGTTCCCCCACTAGCATCCAGCAGGCACCCTAGCTGTGGGGAATCAAGAACTCTGTGTCTTCCCATGTGGCCATCTTGACTCCGCCCCCAATCTCATTTTAAAACCAAATGATTCAGAAGTTTAATTCCTTAGGCAATGTTAATTCCCCTTTGCCATGTAACCTAAAATATTCACATATGTGGGGATTAGGATATAGGTGTCTTTGGCGGTGTGGGGGGCAACTATTCTGCCTAGAAGAATATCCCAGCTTCTTCACCCCTGTGATGGTACACCTCTAAGATCTGATCTTCACTGTTTTCATATGTTACAAGTGGGACTGAGCCCCACTTGATCTTATTCATATGCTCAGTGTTGTCAAGTCAGTGTTTAAAATCTTCTTTTTCCTGTTATTGAGATGAAGAGCTTGCCTAAGACAATTAGTAGCATAAGTGTCCTTGGAATAGACTCTTACAACGGAATTCTACAACTAGAGTACTCACTGGTCCTATGATTAGCTAGAAATCCATTGCCTGTTGAAACCAGGGTGATAATTATCCCTAATATACATAAGCATCACAAATTATTAATATTTTTACTTGAGAATGGGAGTAAAAGGCAGAAAGGATGGACTGTTTCGTGCAGTAGATTGAGAACTAGAAGGTGAAGGGAGGAATGGTAATGATAAGGATTGAGAGGTTGTCTGACAGTTGTTAATGGCCATAAAAACTTTGAAAAAATAACAGTCTGAGGTTAGCAAACACTTGATCCAAGGCACAGTGTGAAAGTTAAAAGGCTGTCATTGCACTGTTTAAAGGGACACTCATCTCCTACTGGCAAATTCAAACTGTGATGGAAATCAGGCCCAAGGTTTGGTAGCAAAAGCAGTGGAATTATAAAGCAAGCTACAGTTCAATCACTGGCTCCCATGCTAAAATATTATGAAAAGAGGGGAACTCAGAGACCTGGGATTGGTATTTTGGGGTAAGTGCTAGAGAAATCTGAACCCAAATCTTCTAAATGTTCTGGGTTGGCAGAAATGGCTCCTTTCCTTTTTGCTAGAGGAATGCAGTCTCTCATTACCTGACCATAAAAAGCTCTCAGCTGAGAAAGATGTTTTGCATGGTTATGCTTAACCTCTTCCAGATCTTCCACGGTCTCCCTTCATTGTTTCTATATCAACAGCAAGAGTCATACCTCAGCATCATAGAGCCTAAAGGACTGTCCCTGCTGTGAAAAGAAAAAGTATTCACCAAGGAGCTGAGAAATGTTAGCATACACTGGCAGCAATTGCAAGATAATGCCTGAGTGTGCATCTTGATGGGGCTGGAACAGTGAAGGAAGGATAAATGAATGGAAGGGAAAGTTTGTCAATATGGGGGAATTCTCTCAGGACTCAAAATTTAACATATTGGCAAGGATGCCTGAAATTATATGTATGTAGAACAGCTATGGTTTATAGTAAATGAATTAGACCTGTCATAACTCTCTCAACAAAGTACAGATTTTCAGTTCAAATGGCTCTGAAATGTGGGCATATTGGAATGAATGTTATCTAAGACCTGAGAACCTGGTGACTGAAAATGATCCCCAGGATGATCCAGAAAGCACTCCTTCACACACAGAGAGATAAGAAATGTACTAGTGAGGGAGGCATTGGCATATCTGAGAAAGTTAGTGGTGGCTGTCCTTTGTGAGCAAGGAATGATGGTAAGATATTCAGCTTTGATTTGTCTACCTAATGTCAATGGAGAGGTCAGGATTCTTGAATAGCAGACATAGGGTGTCTTCATATAACCATTAGGTGCACGATGACTGGCAATCCGTACGCACTTTAACCATAGGCATCACTGACGGTGGCAAGAGACCAGGTGGTTTCTGCCTAGAAGCAAAATAGGTGGGCAGTCAATTAATTTGTTGCTTGACATAAGTAACCAGAAAATATCAAGAGTGAATGATTGTTAAACAAAAGAAGGCTGATGTTAAATGTCACAGTGAACAGTCACAGTACATTGAAAGTTTTCCAGACTTGAGATATTTCTCAGCCTAGAGTACATTGATTAAACTGGAGGCCAGGTACTCTTGAGGAAGTACAAAATGTCACAGCAAGTATGTACAATCATTATTTTTCTCTCAAAGGGACTTGAGCCCATTTATGAGAGTAGATATCTATTGGGAAAGGAAAATATACAGAATTTCATGGACTGCTTGATGCAGGATATTAGTTGACATTAATGTCATGGGGATCAAAATAACACAATGCTCTTTCCCTATAAAGCCCAGGTGACAGAATCAATGCCGAAACTCATCTCATCATAGGTCCAATGGTCTACTGAATAATTCTAAAACTATTTCTCCACACTTGATTTTATCATAAGAATAAATAGACAGCAATGGAATCCTCACATGGGTTCTCTGACCTGTGAAGTCATTCACATTATAATTTAAAAAAAGACCAAGTGAACATTTCTGAAACTGTACCTCTTCCTCCACCCCAGACTGGGACAAAATAATAAACCAGAAACAATATCATATTCCATTTGAAATGGCAAAGATCAGAGCCATGTTCAAAGAATTAAAGGATGTAAAAGTGCTAGCCACCATCACATCACTATTTAATTTATAGCTTTGATATATACAGAAACAAGAAGAATCATAGGCAGGTAACATGAACCTAAATTTAACCAAGTGATAATTCCAGTCTTAGCTGCTGTCCAAAGTTAGTATACTTTTTTTTTTATTAATAAAAATGATTAACTCAGACTCTGGAATTTTCTGCTAATCTAATAACAGGGTTCTTTTTGATTTCCATGAGAAAGGATAATCAGAAAGAACATTTGCCTGAGAGGCACAGCAATGTATATTCACACTATTTGCCCAGGTTAAGGTCACTTTTCTGCTCTGCCACATTATCAAGTTGGGTAGTTGCAACATAGCCTTTACTGCCCAAAGTATACTATTTGGACCTTTTCAAAGAAAGCTTTTGCCCTTGTCTAGTGTATGCTAGAACATCCCTTCTAATGTAATGAAAAATTATTTCATCTTGCACATCCTACCACTGAAAAGACCATGAAGCTCTCTAAGCCCCTTTGCCTTTTGAAGGTAATATATAAACCATTTAGTCATACTACTACAACCCACTTATCAGGTGAATCATAAAGTTTCAAATTTTAAATGGGCCTAAGCAAGAGAGTGTTCTGTATGACATTCAGACTGATGTTCAAATGACTGCAATTTAGTTCATAGGACCCAGCCGATGCCAGAACATAAAAGGAATAAAGGATAGGATAATGTGTGGACTCTCTAGCAAGTATAAATAAAAGTCATCAAAATTTTAAAATTTTCATGAAGAAAAAATGCATGTACAAAATGAAGAAACAAATACAAAACTTGTGAAAACTTGCAACTTATAACAAAGGACTGATTTCCACAACTAGTTAAAAAATAAGAAAAAAAATAATAAAGATTAACAATCCAAAGAAATTTGACAAAGGATGTGAAGTTAGTTCACAAACCAAGAAATTAAAATGAAAATTCAATGTTATTTATAATAAGAAAAAACGTAGATTAGTATTTTTTGTCCTTTAGTTTATAATGTATTTAAAATTTTTTTAAATTTTATATTGGAGTATAGTTGATTTACAATATTGTGTTGACTTCAGGCATATAGCAGAATGATTCAGTCATACAGATACATGTATCTATTCTTTTAAAAATTCTTTTCCCATTTAGGTTATTACAGAATATTGAGCAGAGTTCTCTGTGCTATATAGTAGGTCCTTGTTGGTTATCTATTTTAAATATAGCAGTGTGTACATGCCAACCCCAAACCCCTAATCTATCCCTCCCCCCTCTCATCCCCCTTGGTAACCTTAAGTTCGTTCTCTAAGTCTGTGAGTCTGTTTCTGTTTTGTAAATAAGTTCATTTGTATCATTATTTTTAGATTCCACATATAAGTGATATCATATGATACTTGCCTTTCTCTGTCTGACTTCACTTAGTTTGATAATCACTTAGTTTGATAATCACCTGGTCCATCCATGTTGTTGCAAATGGATTATTTCATTGGTTTTAATGGCTGAGTAATGTCCCACTGTATATCCGTACCACATCCTCTTTCTCCATTCACCTGTTGATGGATGTTTAGGTTGCCTCCATGTCTTGGCTATTGTAAACAGTGCTGTAATGAATATTGGGGTGCATGTATCCTTTCGAACCATGTTTTTCTCCAGAGATATGCCCAGGAGTGGGATTGCTGAATCATATGATAGCTCTATTTTTAGTTTCTTAAGGACCCTCCATATTGTTCTCCATAGTGGCTGTATCAATTTACATTCCCACCAAGAGTGTAAGAGGGTTCCCTTTTCTCCACATCCTCGCCAGAATTTATTGTTTGTAGACTCTTTGATGATGACCATTCTCACTGCTATGAGGTGACATCTCATTGTAGTTTGATTTGCATTTCTCTAATAATAAGCCACATAGATTAGTTTTTAATCCCTCAAGTGATCAAAGTTTCCAAAGGTGGATAACACACTATGTCAGAAGATCTGGGGGTGGGGGGGGTTCAATATTTTCATACACTGTTGGTAGAAAAGTAAATTAGTATGATCACTGTGGGGACAATTTTGTATTTGTGAGTGTGTGTGTACATACACATATATACTTATATTTGCAACCGTACAAAAAACCAAACAAAACATATACATGGTTATTTATTGCATCATTATATATAGTGGCAAAAGATTAGATCAAGTCAACCAGATTTTTCTGGAGGATTAGTTATATAAATCATAAAGTCATTAAACAAAAGAGGCAGTCCTTTTAATATGGAGGAATTTCCAAGATACATTTTTTGGTGAAATAATTAAGTAGAAAAGGGTGAGGAATATGCTACTACTTGTGTAGTAAATAAAGGAATTTTAAACATATTGCCTTGTGTATGCATAGAATATTTCTGGAAGCACACAGGCACTCTTAACAATTTTCACCTTTGCAGTGGTAAATTGACTCTGTTCATCTTCAGAGTCAGGAATAGAAAAATATTTACTTTGTACCCTGATACCATTTTTTACCCTTTAAATTTTTATCCCTGGGTATATACTACTTTATAAGTATGGAACATTTAAACATAAATTAATAGAAAATACAACAAATCTGACTTAGACAAAATGGCATAGTTAAATAACAGTAAGTTACCAGTAGTCTTCTCCCTGTTTCTACTGGACTACCACTCACACGTAACATCAGAACCCATGAGATGCTGTCCTACATTGAGATGGAGACATGTTCAGGTGCTATACAGTGGTAACAACAATTTGTGGCAGAATGTCAAAAAGATACACAACTAAATTTGTCTTTTAAAGAAAGAATATAACTCTGTCTCAAAAGTCTCAGCAAACATCTCAATTTCTCATGGTCTTTGCTTAGAAAGCATGCCTGTTTGGATCTCTCTACACTGAGTGGTTAGGACCCATTACTGCCCTCCAGGGTAACAGCAGGATGGGAAAAAGCACGCAGATCAAACAGGTGGTTTCCCAAGGGCAATTCTGGAAACTCTTTAACCAAAATTAGTTTAGGATATTAGCAATTTATTGTTAACGCATTTATATAGGATGTATAGTTTTGAGAAATAATGGTATTTATAAAGAAATGTTTGAAAAAGATTCAGTAAACATCTACATTGTAATTTAACCAGGCCAACAGAGAGCTTAGATTTTGCCATTTATGATTGCCCTTTGGAAATGGTTTTATGGAACGAGTCTCATTAACATTTTTTTGAGGGAAGTTAGAAGAAAAATTTTGATGTTTACTAAACTCCTGCTTTTAAAGGCATTGCTAATTACACTGGTGTAATTTTTACAGGGAACTTTGGGATAAAATTAATTTTTCACCATAAGATGAGCAATTGGTTTGCTTCTATTTTTTTGTTATTGTGCAATATCAATCTACTTAATTCCTCATTTCATTTTCATTTCCAAAGCTTTCAGCCAGATCTATGGCCCATTGTTTGTTTATACTGGACTTATACATTTTTGTGGTCCTAATTGATTCCCCGTTATAAATCCCTACTCCTCTTTTTATGATCACCTTATGTTCCCTACATTTTTCTCATATTTTATGATAAACTTTATAGGGGAAAGCAGGATGGAAGAACACAGTTAAAAGTATAGGCTGTTTGAAATCCAAGATATTTTGTTGAATTTGGGCTCAGTTTAGGCTATATTTTGATACATATATCATTCTGGGACACATCATCTTCCGTCATAACTCAGAGGCTGACTAATTACTCCTGGTCTCTGTGACTAACTCAAGATAATGGCATGCCAATTTAGTAAGAACATATGTTTTCTCATGAATCTAAGTATTCTAAAAGCCCTGCAGTGTGTTCTTTCCCTAAGAATTTTTACAAAAGACACAAGCTAAAAATAATGAAAAAGCCAAGGCCTTCAAATTTATTTCCAAACTAACATTATTTGTTTCTCACAGATTTGGCATTATATGAAATTTATAAAAATGTGCTTTCAGGACGGAGTTCGCCATCAAAAGAGAGGAACTTACCAAGGGGATGGAAAGAAACTTGAAAGTAGAGAACACACGCGGGAGGGGTACATGAGAAGAAGGAAAAATTTTTTTAAATAGAAGACTAATATTTTAAAAAACCACAAATAAGTAATAAATATATATGTATATAACCCTTCCACACAATGGAAATTTCAATGTTTCAGTAGGTATCATAAAATCAGGTTTGTAAAATTGTCCCATTGAAGTCTCCTGTTTCCATATTGATTTTCTGTCTAGACGATATATCCATTGATTTAAATATATATATATATATATATATATATATATATTAGGATTTAAAAGAGAAAAAATTCAAACAAAAAAGGTATGTCCAGGAAAACAGAGAGTCTGTATTTATATTTTCCCCAATCCATCACTCTTGTTTATATTCTCAAGTGCCACAGCACTCTTTCACTTTAATTATTTTTGTTACTCTTCTTCACAGCATCTTTTCTTCTTTATATTAAACAGAATTGTATTGAGGTATAATAAACATACTATAAAATTTAGTTACGTGTCTACATAATTCTAGAAAATTTTCAGAGTTGTGCTATCATCAAAACAGTTCAGTTTGACATTTTCTTCATTTCAAAGGGATTATTTTCTGCTCATTTGCAGACAATCCTTCTCACCTCCTTCACCAGGAAACCACTCATCTACTTTCTACCTCTGTAGGCAGATCTTTCATATAAATGGAACCATGAATTATATGATATTTTAAATCTGGTTTCTCCCTATTAGCATAGTATTTTGAAATTTATCCATGCTTTATTATATATGTCTGTAGCACATTTATTTTTGTGCCTGAATGGTGTTTCATTGTACTACATTGTGTTGGTTTTCTATGGCTGTCAGAGACATTCTCTCACAGTTCTGGAGGCAAGAAACCTAAATCAAGGTGTTGGTAGAGCCACCCTCTCTCTGAAGATTCTAGGGAAGAATTTTGCCTCATCCTAACTTCTGGTGATTGCTAGAAATCCCTGGTGTTCCAGGGTTTGTAAAGACATCACTCCAATCTCTGTCCCCATCATCACATGAGGTTCTTCTTTTTGTCTATGTTTTTCCTCTATTTTCTTTTAGTATAAAAATACCAATCATTGGATTAGGATCCAACTTAATTCAACATGAACTTGTTTAACTAATTACATCTGCAAATACTTCCAAATAAGGTCATATTCCAAGGTTCCAAATGGACATGGATATATGGGACACAATATACAGCCAGTATACATATTTTATCATTCATCAGTTGATGGAAATGTAGATATTTCCAGCTTTTGTTTATTATGAGTAACACTGCTATGAATATTTGCATGCATTTGGTTATGTAAACATAGTTTTCATTTCCCTTATGTAGATATCTAGGTGTGGAATTGTTGTGTAGGATGAGAAATTTAAATTTTACATTAAAATTTTAAGGTATGGAAAGAGCATTTAACTATAAAATATATCATACTGGCAATATGCTAAGCCCCTATGTGTATTATCTCATTTAATTCCTATGGAAACCACATGCAATAGACTGTTGATTGATAAGAGGCATCAGCCAAGTTCTCTCATCATAGTCCAGCAAAAGAAGAGGCTGAACCACAGGGAGGGAAACTAAGGCAAAAAGGTCAGGCAACTTTCATAGGTCTGAGCAAGTTGAGGTAGAGAGTTATATATAAAGCATCAGTGAGAAGGAGGAAGCAAAGTCAGCTCTGACTCAAGCTAAGTGAATGTTTCATATTCTCTTTAAAAAGACCCAGAGCCCAGAAGTTTATGCTTGCTTCATTTTCAAATAACCTCACATTAATGATTTCCTGCTGATTATGATAGGCTTGAGAAGTACCAGGAGGTTCTTATCATATTTGTCTAAGCTTCCTGGAGACCAGCAGAAAAATTAATGGAAAATTTTTAAAAAGCTAGATTGACTGTACAGTCTGGTGCCACAGGATATAGTCAGGTACCTGATTCATAATACCCTTTGTTTGAACACTTTATGCATGTGCTCCTACTATAAAAAATAATCAATTTTATGTTATATGATGGCCTTTTATGCTGAAGTTCTAAGATTTCCATTTTCTTGCATAACCTACCTACGATTTCAGCATCATGATTTCTATCTGCATACAATATCTTCATGTTGAAAAGTAGAGAACAAAAGCAAATAAGAACTTTTCATACATTTAATATCAAAATTCACTGTTGTTTAGGTTTCTCTTATATTAATAAAGTATTTTATTTATTTTATTCTCAAGTTCACCACGCTAAATAGATTGATTAAAGTTACAATTTGAATGTCAAGAGATAGATTTCCCACCTTTTATTAATGGAACAGAGACATGCAGCAAAAAAAAAAAAAAAAACCTAGAAAAACATTTAAAAATTGCAATAATGTCCAGTAGTAGCCTCTTTTTCAAGTTGTCATAGCTTCCCTACAGTCACAAGGGTAACCTTGATTAATCTGATGGAAAAAGTTAAATAATACTTGACTTTAAAATTCTAATTTCATGTTAACTAGTGTTTAAAACATCATGTCTGGCTTAACTTTTTTACTCCAATACCTAAAACCTATAAATCTTTTCTTTTCTGTGTTACATTCCTGGCCAGAAAAACCTAGGTGTCCCTCTGATGACAGCATGACCTATACCTGATCGCCGAGCTCCAATACCCTCAGCCTTATCTCTGCTTCTTATTACCAAAAGGCCTGTGTCCCAAGACCCCAGTGCTTTTTCACTTGGCACACGTATTTGACTCAGCATCATTTCTCCTCTCATATTGTGAACTGGTTTTATATTGTAAAATCCCTTTTTCATTCTCTGTACTTATGGATGACTTTTACATGAACCCGCTTTAAATCATTCCACAGAATTCTCCCTCTATTCATATATATTCTTTAAGCCAATATACTACTTGTTAACTGCTAGGACAAGTAATGCTAAAATGTAACTCAACATAGGGAATTTCTTACAGATCAATCAATGCTCAATCATGAACAAATATAGGGATTGCCATATGATCTTTACCTTTTGGAAGATTATGTGTAAAAGAACTTCACAAATTGAAATAATCCATTTATTCATTGGTTGTAAAAATAAATAGAACAGTAATGATATGTTCCACCAGGCAGAAAATCTACTGAATGAAGCCTACGGTTTTGGGTTCCACTTCAACACATTCTGGAAAATTACATTACAGACCTGTCAAATACAAATTCCAACCAAAATGTCATGTCTGTACAATACAAAAGCAACAATCTGAAGGACAAAGTGAATCTTGCCTTACCCTAGAAGCCCCAAGGCCATGCTTCCTGTGATTTAACTGTAGTTTTTCAGGGATGAATCCGCTTTCTTAGTAATTTTAACCTTCTCTGACACAAGGAAGAAATAAATACTCGTACCATGTCATTGATAACTCAGTAGAAAACATAGAGTTGGCAGATTTTACTATTTTCTATAATGGCAATTAAAACTAAATCAAGAGTTCCTTCTCAGCAAAGAAGTAAACTATCTAGAATAACTGATTTCTAAAAGTTGGCTTGAAGGAAGAATGTGTACAAGATTTTTTTGTTGTTTTGTTTTTTTGTTTTGTTTTTTTTGAAAACCACACTGCTCTTTTATTCAATGGAACATTCCCCTTTAATACAGTGTTGAATCATACACCAAAAATTTTAAAAAGCCCAGAGAAATTTCTGCAGATAAACCAGTGAAGAGAACGCACACTATACATTATTGTCAACACAATCACTCCATGAAGAGGAAGGAGGAAAAAAAGGAAGCAGAACGGAAAACAAAGGGCTCAAACCCCTAGACACTGCAAAACACTGACATTTGGGACTAAAATAAATTTGAAAAGGAAGCCTTCCAGGAAAGAGAAGAACAAATGGAATCTGAGGCAGCTCAGGTGCTCAGGGGCGTGGAAAGGGTGCTGCTGGCTGGCAGACAAGCCCAGGCAGCGTAGGTGGCCCCGAATGCTGGCAGGGACGCCAGGATGGATATGGACCCTGGACCTGGGGGTCAACCTGCTAGTCTACAAAGGTGGCAGAGACAAAACCCCACGTTTAAAATTAGGAAAAAAAAATCTCAGGGCGACTATGGCACCTTGAAAATCTTAGAACCAAAGGAACCCCCCACTAGCCTGACACTGATGGCCAAAAGCCTTTGCCTAAGAGCCATTTGTTCCTCTCTCCTTAGAAAGAGAAGAACGAGGAATGAAAAAGGGAAAGGAATCTAATTGCAGCAGAAGACCGGGGAGAGCATCTCCTTGGACAGAGTCTGAAGAAAGGAAAAGATAAGGAAATAACAAAGGAAAAAAATAATAATAAAAAAATTTCACAATATGGAGCCAGTGTGTTCCGATTCCGTCCATAAAAATAACTCAGGCTGCTTTGCCGAACCATCCTGTCCACCAGGGGCGCTGCTGAGGCTGTCTGCCTGGAAGGGTCACCAATGGGTGCTGAAAGTCCTCACTCTCATGTCTCGGGCCATTGCCGCCACGGGGAGGGATCCTGGCGGCCCGGTTTGGGGAGAGGCAAAGGGATTTGGGTGAGGAGAGAAAGAAGACAAAGAAGACACTCGATGCTACGGGGCGCCAGGAGAGCCCAAGCAGGCGCTCCTACTACCACCTGCCCATTCCTAAGCAAGGCCTCGGTCGCTTGGCCCAGCCCAGTGCGTGCACACACACACGTGTGCACCCAATCACATGCGTGTGTCCCAATGTCTGGTTCCATATGGTGAGGTTCGGCATGTGTTTAAACGAGACCAGTTCTCTCTATATATAATATATATTTTCTTAAAAACCGAGTCTAGTTCTGTGGTGGAGGCGGTGGGGGAGCTGGAGGCATCCTGAAGGGTGGCATGCCCGCCACCCCCATGCCCATCATGGTGACAAAGTTAGAAGGGTCCATGGGAGGCGGAGGAGGAGGGGGCTGGGCATACATCATGCCGGCGGAACCAGGCAGCGGAGGCGGCGGAGGGGGAGGGGCCCTGGGCGGCAGAGGCGGCTGGACCCCTGGGGGCAGGGGCACCATAGTGGGTTGTCTTGCATCTGAGGGGCTCCTGGAGAAGCTGTGGCAGCCACCTGCTGCTGTTGCCATGGCGGGATGGACCCTGTGCCAGTGCTCGTGGTGGTAGTCGTCGTAGTTTGCTGCCATGGCAAAGGGGAACCGGAAGCCATACTGCTGCTGGGCGGAGGGGGTGGCGGAGGCTGCTGTTGCTGCTGCTGCCATAGAGGAAGAGGACCAGAGGGAGGGGGTGGAGGCTGCCCACTGGGAGGCGGCAGCGGCATCATGCCCATAGGTGACGGCGGCATCATACCTTTTCCTTGATGCAGGCGATAGACCCCAGAGCCCACAGGTGTATTTCCCAGGTACCACTGGAGGAGGGCCATGGCGCCCAGGTGGGTGGGGGCCCTGGTTCATCGGTGGTGGCGGCGGCTGCATCCAAGGAGGAGGGGGTCCATTCGTGTTGTGCTGCATGGGATGTCCACCGTGCCCGCCCGTCAGGCTGGGTAATGGGTGTGGGAAGCTGTGCGGGCCACCTCCGGGCCCACCAGGGCCACCTCCGTGCATGCCATGGTAGGGCTGACTCTCTGACAGGCCAGAATTCATCCAGGGTGGGTGGCTCTGGGTAGTGGACATGAGAGACGGTGGAGGTGGATTGCTGGTGGGAGCAGCGGGCTGAGGCGCACTGGCCAGGGGTGTGGTGGCAGGCCCAGAGGTGGAGCCCACAGATGCGGGCACAGGTGCCTCCCCCAGTTCGGCCATGAGGGATAAGTATTCTTTATCCATCTGCGCTTTATCCTGAGCTGACTGGGGGTCACCAGGCCTTTGGCATTTGCAATCGGAAGCAATGTGGCCAGCCCCTCCACACTTGGTACACACTGTGGTATTGGTAATGCTGCGGGTCTCCGAGCTCTGCCAGGGTCTTAAGATCCTGTTATCGTCTTCCCGAAGGGTCCCATTCAAACGAGCCAACTCTCGAAGCTGCATCTTCCGTGGATCGTTCTGGTCCTCAGGAGTCTCGATACCCTGCTTCAGAGTGTTTCTTATCTGTTCTACTGCTTTCTTCACATTCTCCATGGTATTGGCAGTAACCAGGGCATGAAGCGGCTCATCTTCTCCTGGCAGCATCTGGCCATCTTTGCGCCCGACTTTCCCTTCTTTCACAGAGCCTTTCCCCTGGATCATGATCTTGGCATTACACTCCTTCTCTATGTTCTTCAAGGTGTTCCCTCTGGGCCCAATCAGCAGCCCCACAAAGTTGATTTCTGGATACTCATCTTGTGGAATCATTACTTTATCGCTCACACGTGTTGCTGGAGGTTTGTAATCTGCAGGTGGCTTGAAATCAGGGTTGAGGGCAACCATTTCCGTGATGAGGTTATGCCGCTCCTCTTCAAGCTTTTTGCGGGTGCGGAACTCGCGAGTGTTAATCCGCTTCCCCTCGCTATTGTAGATGGGCTCAGGGGAAGGGGACCTGTCCTCAGGGTTAGGGGGGATGCCCAAGTCTCCTGTGCACAGTTTACGAGTCAGGTCTTCTATCTGCAGTTGCACTATATAAGCTCTTTCTTGTTCCCGAGTAAGTCCAGGGGGGATAACTGTAGGCATTCCTGGAATCACCGTCTTCTGTTCCACTGTGTCTTGGTTCCAGCGGCTCCTCTTCCGCTTCTTACTGGGAAAGTCCAGCGGCGTGACGTTAGCTCCAGTCGCCATGGCGCCCCCCCAGGGACCGGCACCAACGGCTCCTCTTCGGTGGCGGCGGCGGTTTCTCCTTCGCGAATCTTCTGGGGGAGGGGACCTAACTGTACTGCCACTGAGCACGCAGAGCCCGTCCTCTCACGGCGGCGGCGCGAGACGCACAAAGAGGGAGGAGAGAGGGCGCCGCGGGGACGGGGCGGGGACGACGGGGCCGGAGCCTGGATTGGGCCGGGCCGAGGTAAGGGGTCGAAATAGGCGGCCTCCGATTGGCGGAGCCTTAGCCCTTCTCAATGCGCGCTGGGATTGGCCGGACTGTTAGACCAGGCGAGGAAATGGTGGCTGAGCCTGGAGGGCTGGGAGGTGTCGCAGCGTGCACTTCATTTGTTCGTGTACAAGTTTTTTATTCCACTTTTAAGCATGCCAACCTAATCGTCCCCTTGCCAGACAGCTGCTTCAATCATCTAGGAAGCTTCACAGTAAGCCATGTTTTGCTCTGCATTTTCATCCATTGATGGCACAGGCCACCTAGTGTTCCTTACTTCCCCCAAGTTCATTATTCCTGTTGGTACAGAACTCATTCCGCTTTTATTGGGCTCCATCATGGATAATCTTTAGGTGCTGACTGTGATGCTTATTTGAGTTAGACTCCTGTCTGCTCCTTCCTGCATAAGCTCTCTTTGCATAAGATTGGTTTAAATCCCCTAAAACTCACTCAAACTTTCTATACCCAATCTCCTGATTTCTTATTACTTATAAACCCAGATTCATAAGATAATAAAAATAAAATATCTTTGCAGCACTTTAAGGGCAGAGATTTTTGTACACTTTATTCTCTGCTTTATCCCCAGTGTGTAGAAAAGTGCCTGGCACATGGATACTTGTCTATAAATATTTGTTTAATAAATGTATTAATCCATTTTCTAGATTTAGTTACTGCCTCCACATAAATACATTCCTGCCAAACATGATATGTGCAAAATTTACCCCATAATGTCCAATTCTTTCCTCAGCTATACTTGGCTTGGTTCATAGTAGCCCAACATCATTTGTTATGGACATAGTAGGATAAAATTGTTTTCTAAGTGTAAAATACTAGCTTAAAAATAATGAAAGACACTAAAGTTCCAAAACTTTGACCGTAAAACTTAAAATTGAAGAAAATAAAATAAATCACAGAAGAGGAATTCTTGGTGAAGATTCAGGGTATACTTTTAGTAAGAGGTATGAATGTATCTTCTTATAAATTAGCATTTTATCAGAGGGTTTACATTGAGAGGTTAATTTGGAAACAAAAATAGTTCACTTTAGTATTACAGGAACTAAAATCAATGTGAAGTTCTTTTACCTAAAAATTGAATTGCAACTTATCTGGGGATTTAGATATCCATCCTTTCTGTATCCCGATGACATGGATGATCATGTGTTTTATAAAAGGAAGGGATGTTTTTCAGAGATGAATATAAAAAGGAGGTCTGTGATAATTAACCTTTATAGTCAAGACCATGCACACTTGCAGTGCCTTGGAAGTTTTCATGGATAAACACTGGTTTGGCTTAAGTAATATTTTCCTAGCTCAACTTAATGGGATTCTCATTTTATGTGTCAAAGGAGATTTTATTTCTCTCTTCAGTGCTGATGACTTTACCTCTTTTGTAATTATTCTGTATCTGAGAAAGGAAACAGAGCCAAACAAACTAACAAAATGCTTATCAGGGCAGTTTATACTGACTCCCCCTTTCTCCTTCAGAAACCTCGAGATTGGTCTACTTACTCTTATTTGGTCAGTGTCTCCGAAGCTTGAATACGGTTTGAAGTTATGGTTACTTATGTCTCACTTTTCATTTATCTCTTTTTTTTCTTACCTACAATAAGCATCATTTTTAAAAATTGTGTGTTGATAAAAACAAGTACTGTCAACAATTATTTATATTAATGTTTATGTGAGTTTCATCCCTGTACTAACTCATTTAGTTTTCATCAGATCAATGTATACTTTCTATCTTACAGAAGAAAACATTAGAATAAGAAAGTGACTTTTTTTTTCCAAATCACTCATGTAGTAAGAAAAGCTGGACTTGAATCCACTCAGGCTTTGAACTCTTCTGTCCTTCTGTATACAAGAGTTAGCACAGTGCCCAGTGTGAAAGAAGAGATTAAATCCATGGTTGAGTAAATGATTAAATAGATGTGTGGTTGAGTAAGTATTTCTGAAGTTGGTACTTTTTTTCAATAAAACATGGTGCATGTCTTTGTATTGCACATACTTGCAGAGATTCATTAGATATGTAAGTGATCAATTTTGTTAGTGTATATTAGAACAGAAAGAGTAAGTAAGTAGAAACTCTGAAAAACAATTTTAACTCAAAAGACTTTGTCATTTTACCACCATTAATCTGTTTACCATATTGACTGATACTTAATGCTGACATTACTATGTTATTCACTAGTATGCTAAGGACCAACTTTATCGGATGAAATATATGCTTGCTATGATTTTATTTGATTTGATTTATTTATGTTAGTTTTACTTATAATAGCACCAAATAATTTAAAGAAGTACAGGCATACACTGGAAACGTTGCAAGTTTGGTTCCAGATCACTGCAATAAAATAAAGCCAACAATAAAGTGAGTCACACAAATTTCTTGGGTTCCCAGTGCATATAAAAGTTATGTTTACACTACTATAGGACAAGTGTAGTCTACAGTCTAACTGCAGTAGTGTTGTGTCTAAAAAAGCAATGTAGATATCTTAACTTAAAAATACTTTGCTAACAATGCTAACCATCATCTGAGCTCTCAGTGAGTCATAATCTTTTTGCTGGTGGAGCCTGTTGCCTTGATGTTGATGGCTGCTGGCTGATCAGGGTGGTGGTTGCTGAAGGTTGGGATGGTTGTGGTATTTCTTAAAATAAGACAGCTTGCCCCTCTCCTTGGTTATGGCATCCTGGTACTACTAGTACTTGGACAGCAGGTCGTTCAGGCTGCTCTCAGCCTGGGTGACCTTTATCTCATCCAGTCCTCGCCTGAGCACCAGTGCAGGAAGGCCTTGTTCTGGACATGATTGTGAACTGCTCAGAGATATGCCTGAACAGCTCCTGGGTGGCCGGGCTGTTACCAATGAAGGTGGTGGACTTTCTTAGCCCCTGGGGTGGCATGTCATAGACAGCTGCTTTCACATAGTTGGGGATCTACTTGACAAAATAGCTGCTGTTCTTTCTTTTTATTTTATTTTTTTATTGACGTATAGTTGGTTTACAATGTTTCAGGTGTATAGAAAAGTGAATCACACACACATATATATATATATAAACATATATATATACATATTTATGTACATATTCTTTTTCAGATTCTTTTCCACTATAGGTTATTACAAGATATTAGATATAGTCCCCTGTGCTATACAGTAGGTCCTTGTTGTTTATCTGCTTTATATATAGTACTGAGAATATTCTAATCCCAAATTCCTAATTTATCCCTCACCTTTCTTTCCCCTTTGTAAACATAAGTTTGTTTTCTATGTCTGTGGGCCTATTTCTGTTTTGTAAATAATAGCTCCTGTTCTTGTTTTGGAGTTAGGCATGTGCTCATCCACCTCCTGCCTGGACAAGCAGCCTTCGAACTTGGCAGCCACAGTCAGGTAGGACCATAGCAGGGGTCGTAGGAGGCCATGATGTTCTTGGAGTGGAACGTCTGCTGGGTAAGCTCTGGCACCTTGAAGACCCGGTACTGCTGGCTCCCCTGCTGGACAGTGGGGTGAAGATGGGCATGAAGAAAGGCAGGCAAGGGAAGAGCACCCTGTTCACATCCAGCTCACAGAGATCAGCATTGAGCTGGCCCGAGGAGCACGGGTGGTGTGGTCAGCTTGAGGGTTCCATAGAAGATGAGCCTTGTTATCAATGCAATAGGTCTCATCTGCGTTTTCTAAGAGCTGGTGGAATGAGAGGGTAAGTTGTAGGGCTCCACCACTTGTGGGACACCTTGTGAGAGGGCTGATCACAGATGACCGTAACAAATATGATAACAGAAAAGGTTGAAATATTGTGAGAATTACCAAAATCTGACACAGAGACAATGAGCCAATGCTGTTGGAAAAATGGTCAATGCCAAAAACTTTCAATTTGTAAAAACAAAGACCAAAAACCAAAATACAACAGTGTCTGTGAAGCACAATAAAGAGGTATGTAGCATGTATTATATAAGCCAATGGAAGGAGTGAAAAGTGAAAGAATATTATTTATTTGAAATTCTGTAAGTTTTATAAATGATAATGAATTCAAATTAATTTGCCACTGTCTTTAGAATTATTCTTAGCTCAGAGAACCCAGCTGAATATTGTAGATGATGTCCTGTGGGTGTACTATTTAAATGAACGATGACAAATGTTAGTCATTAATAAGATTATACCTATGGGAAAATTGGCTCTACATAATAGATTACTGAATGAATGTACTTTTTATGTTTTAAATTTAAAAACAATGTTAATGATATATAGTATAATTTTGTTAATGATCTTCTGCTAGAGTCGGCGCTTTACCTTAACCAGCCAAATATTGATCCCAATGAACATGAAGCAATAATGTCTAATAACATACATAAATTAGATTATGAGAGGCAAGGTTTAAGATAAAACAGAGTACTGGAAATAGGGAACCCATTTAGGAGACTTTACTGTTACAGAATAAGAACTACTGTTGTGCTTTAAAAATTTAGTAGAATCAGATATATGATGTAAGGACGTGAGATCATATTAGATGATCTCTTGGGGACAGCTGTGAGTCTGTAAGCACAGGAAAGCAAACAACAACTATTCTACTGTGGTATATAAAATAGTGTCCAACCAAAAATGTCTTTTTTCTTTGAGAAAAGTCATAAAAAAATCTGGAAAGACTGCGTAGGAGAATGGAATCAGCCTTAAGTAGGAAAACTAGAAAGCAAGGCGTTTGTGCATAAATGTATAAGTCAGACACTATTGTCAAATGTCTATCTGTTCTGCTCCTGGCAAAGCAATAGGTAAAGAATTAAGACCAGCTGTTAATCCATTAAGGTAAAATTCCATGTACGATCAAATCAGACTGTGCTTTGTTTATTCATATTTGGCATATTACTCTGTTGTTTTATCTGTTGTTTAAGGTAATGAAGTAAGGATATTCTTATCAACAGATCCTGTTACTCCTTATTCCTACAACTGCTATTCCTATATTTCCCAGAATTCTCTTTATCCTAGTAGGAAATCATGTTACTAGTTAACGGTAGTCTAATCTTTATATTAAATGTTCCTTTTTCAAACTACTCTGTGAGTTCTGTTACTGAATGGACTCAGATCGTTACAAAAATGTACATTCTTTGTTACCAATGAAATCAATACACGAGGCCAGTCTCAGAATTTTAGCATGATGGATTTCACCTCACTATAAGTTGTTGAGCTGTTATTCCACAAAAAGTTCTTTCAAATACTAAAACAGCATTAACTACAAAAAGAGTTCTTTATATTGCATTGTTACATTAAAAACATCTTCCTAAATTAGATTTACATGTAAATAATATGATAGTATATTTATTATGCAATTTTCACTTATATGAACTTCATTGAGATATGAATTGCATATGGTAAACTGCATACATTTAACACTAACATACACAGATCCCTTTCAGTGATTTCAACCAAAACTTAAATTTTCAATCAACCCTGAAGCATGTATTTATTCACCACCAAATGATTTTACTGAAAGTAATTTATCTTTTAGTTCATAAATATAATATATACTCAAATATTTATGAATGAAATAATATGATGTTTAGGATTTAGTTTAAAACAATACAGGAGAGGGGGAGAGTTGAAGGGTTTAAAGGAGACACAGTAGGTCATGAAAAGTTAATTGCTGAAGATAGAACACTTAGGTACCTTACACTAGTTTATATTATTCATCTATATTTAAATTTCCATAGCAAAATATGTAGATAATTCAGACACACATAAATGTCTGTTATATCATGTTATATACTCATCGGATATAAAGAACAAGGAAAAAAGAATTAAAACGAAAGAATGAAGTAACATAAAAATTAATACATTATCTGGACCTTGAAAAAAGTAAGAATTTGATCTGTTTGCATAAGTCATAAAGGATAAAAAGATGAACCGATGCATATCATGTGGATAAAGGCAATACGGTAATAATGTAAAAATGAAGCTTGAGGGTCAGTATTAACTTATTCGTGTAAAACAGCTTTTCTATTTATTTATTTATTCATTCATTCATTCAATTTACTTAAAATAAAACAAAAAAGTTCACCTATTTCTCCCATCCCTCCCACCCCCTTCCTCTGGCAATCACCGATTTGTTTTCTGTATCAATGAGCTTGGTTATTTATTTATTTATTTAGATTTCACATAGAAGACAGATCATACAGTATTTATCTTTCTCTGTATGACTTATTTTACTTAGCGTAATGCCTTCTAGGTCCATCCATGTTGTCATAAAAGGCAAGATTTCATTCTTTTTTATGGCTGAATAACATTCCATTACATATACATGGCAGTTTCCTTATTCATTCACTCATGGATAGACAGTTAATTATAGCCACATCTTGGCTACTGTAAATAATGCTACATTGAATGTGGGGGCACCTACATTTTTTTGAGTTAGTGCTTTTGTTACCTTTGGATAAATACCCAGAAGTGGAATTGCTGGTTCATGTTAGTTCTATTTTTAATTTTTTGAGGAAACTCCATACTATTTTCCATAGTGGCTGCACCAATTTACATTCTCACTGACAGTGCACAAGAGTTTCCTTTTCTCCATATCCTTGCCAACATTTGTTATTTCGTATCTTTGTTAATACCCATTCTGACAGGTGTGAGGTGGTATCTCATGGTGGTTTTGATTTGCATTTCCCTGATGATCAGTGATGTTGTGTAACTTTTCATGTTCCTCTTGGCCGTCTGCATGTCCTCTTTGGAAAAACATCTATTCAGATCTGCCAATTTTTAAATAAAATGGCTTGGTTTGGGGTTTTTTTTTGCTTTTGAATTGTATGAGTTCTTTATATATTTTGGATATTAGCCCCTTATTACATATATCATTTTCTCCCACTTAGTTGGCTATCTTTTCATTTTGATGATGGTTTCCTTAACTGTGCATAAGCTTTTTAGTTTAATGTGGTCCTACTTATTTGTGTTTGCTTTTGTTGATTTTTCTTTTGGTCTCAGAATCAAGAAAGCATATCCAAGACCAATGTCAACAAGTCTACTACCTATGTTTTCTTCTAGAATTTACATAGTTTCAGGTCTTACATCCAATTTATTGATCCATTTTGAGTTAATTTTTCTTTATGGTGTAAGATAGCAGTCCAGTTTCATTCTTTTGTATGTAGCTGTCCAATTTTCCCACCACCATTTATTAAAGAGACTTCATTTCCCCATTGTATATTCTTGGCTCCTTTATCATAAATTAATTGACATATATATATATATATATATATATATATATATATGGGTTTATTTCTGGGCTTTCTATTCTATTCCATTGATTTATGTGTCTGTTTTTATGTCAATAAAGTGTTGTTTTAATTACTATAGCTTTGTAAGATAGTCTGAAATCAGAGAATGTAATGCCTCTACCTTTGTTCTTTCTCAAGATTGCTTTGGCTACTCAGGGTCATTTTTTGTTCCATACAAATTTTAGGATTGTTTGTTTACTTCTGTGAAAAATGCCATTGGAATTTGATAGGGATTGCATTGAATGTTAAATGTACATTAAATGTACTATGGGCATTTAATAATATTGATTCTTCTAATCCATGAGCAATATCTTTCCATTTATTTGGGTCTTCTTCAATTTATTTCTTTAATATCTTGTAGTTTTAAATATGCTGGTCTTTCAGCTCCTGAATTTCTAGGTGCAATTGTAAATGAGATTGTTTTCTTTTTGATGCAATTGTAAATTAGATTGTTTTCTTTCTGATAGTTCATTATTAGTGTATAAAAATACAACTCACTTTTGCATATTACTTTTGTTTCCTTCAATTTTACTGAGTTTGATTATTAGTTTTAACAGTTGTGATGGAGTCTTTAGTGTTTTCTATATATGGTATCATGTCATCTGCAAATAGTGACAGTTTTACTTCTTCCTTTCCACTTTGAATGCCTTTTATTTTTTGTGCCTGATTGCTCTGGATAGGACTTTCAATACTTCATTGAATAATAGTGGTGAGAGTGAGTTTTCTTGTCTTGTTCCTAATTCTAAAGGGAAAGCTTTCAAGTTTTCTGTTAGCTGTTGGCTTGTCTTACATGGCCTTTTTATGTTGAGCACTTTCCCTCTCTACCCACTTTATTGAGAATATTTATCTCAAAATACTGAATTTTTTAAAATTTTTTTCTGCCTTTATTTAGATGATCATATGATTATTTTCTTTCCTTTTGTTAATGTGATGTATCACACTGATTGATTTGCAGACTTTGCTTCCCTGGAGTAAATCCCACTTGATCATGGTGTATGATCTTCTTAATGTATAGTTGGATTTGATTTGTTAATATTTTGCTGAGGATTTTTGCTTCTATGTTCATCAGGGATATTTGCCTGTAATTTTCTTTTCTTGTGACATTCTTGTCTGGCTAGTATCATTTTTAATGATTAAAAACTGAATATATTCCCTCTACTATTGGAAACAGGACAAAGTTGGCCACTCTCTCCACTCTTATTCAACATAGTTTTGGAGGTCTAGAAATTGAAATGAGGCAAGAAAAATAAATTTTAACAATACAGATTGGAAGAGAAGAAATGCAACTATATATGTAGATATAAAGATCTGTGTCGAGCATAACAATGATCTTACCAGACATACATACATAAATAAATAAATAAATAAATAAATAAATAAATAAATAGGAGGCCTAGAAAAATTGTTAGTTCAATTGGTTGCAGGATACATGATCAACACACAATCAATCACGTTTCTTTATACTAACAATGAACACACAGAAACTAAAATTAAGGACATAATAAACAATTGCACCACAAAAATGAAACGCTTAGTCATACATTTAACAGCACATATACAAAATCTGTATACTGATGATTACAAAAGGCTGAGGAAAGAAATCAAAGATCTAGGTTAATGGGGAGGCACACAGTATTCATGGATTAGAAGACTGAACATAGTAAAGATGTCAAATTGGTCTATAGGTTTAATGTAATACCTACCAATAGCCTAACAAAGACTGTTATACACATAGACAAGCTTACCCTAGAATAGCTATAATGATCTTCATCTTGACAAAAAGAGTGGGAGAACTCACTGTACATAATATTAAGGCTTACAGTAAAAAAGCCTGTGTGGTACTGTTAGAGGGATAGAAACATATATCAATGGAACATAATATATTATTTGGAAATACACCCAAACAAATATGCTCAAATGACTTTTGACAAAAAAGAAAACTACAAAAGCAATTCAATAGAAGAAGAATAGTGTTTTCAAAAAAAAAAAAAAGGCTCTAGAGCAATTGGACACCCAAAGTGTAAAAAAAACAGAAAACAACTCAGTATAAATCTTACACCTTATACAAAAATTAACCCAAAAGAGGTCTGGGACTTAAATGGAAAATACTAAAGTATAAAACTTTTAGGAAAAAAAACAAAAAAAAAACACAAGAGAAAAATCTTTGAGGTATAGGCCTATGCAAAACATTCTTACACTTGATACCAAAAGTGTGATCCATAAAAGAAAAATAATGAACTGAATTGAATTAAAATGGTCATTTGTCTAAATGTAATCATGTAAAACTTACTGTGGTCGCCTTAAAAGATAAAAAACATAGACAAAACAAAACAAAAAACTGCAAACCACATTGCTGGAGAACGTGGCCTTTGCTGCTGTCACAGTCACACAGGAGACCCTTCAGCTGCCCCCGAGTCACCACACCTGCCAGCTTCGTTGGCAAGTGGACCCTGTCAAGGCCAGAGCAAACGCATCATCACTCATCTTAACCCAAACCCTGTCAGGTCCCTGAGGGCAAAGAGCAGTTGTCTGTTAGCAGTAGAGTGTTTTCTGTAAACATTGCTTTTCTAAAAAGCTGAGGCTAGTGTCTTCAAGAGCCACATTGGGGATTCCACAGATTAGCTGCAGAATATGTGATTTACATACCTCACTGCCTGCAGAATAACATGGTTTGTGAAAATTGATGTGAAAAGGATAAAAAGAGTAGCTTTAACTGGGAGAAAATGTGTGCAAACCACGTACTCAACAAAGCACTATTACCTAGACTATATTAAAAACTATCAAAACTCAACAGTTATGAAAAAAATCCAGTTAAAAACTGAGCAATAAAACATGAACAATATTTCACTGAAAATGATATACGAATGACAAATGAGCACATGAAAAGATTTTCAACACCAGTATCCATCAGGTAAATGCAAACAAAAACCACAGTGAGATATTATACACCAAACAGAAAGGTTAAAAAAGTAATGCAAACCCCCAAATATCAGAAAGATTATGGAGAAAATAGATGACACATACATTACTATTGGGAAGGTAAAGTTGTATGGCCACCGTGGGAAACGGTCTGGAAGTTTCTTATAAAATTAAAGCTGCAATTCCCATACAACCCAGAAATTTTACTCTTGAGCATTCATCCCAGAGACATGAAACATATGTTCACACAAAGCTTGTACACCAAAGCTCATGGCAGCTTTATTTATAATAGCAAAACTGGAAAGAGTTCAGATGTTTTTCAATAGGTGAATAAGCTGGTGTTTAAGTAAACGGTTATGGATATATAGTAAAGAATACTACTCTAAAATAATAAAAAAAAAAACGAAAGGAATCGACACACACAACACCTTGGATGAATCTTGAGACAGGGTGTGGGAGAGCAACACAAAAGATTACATAATGTGAAATTCTACTTATATAATATTGTTGCAATGACACAGTCTGAGAAATGTTGAACAGAGTAGTGGATTTCAGCAGGTAGGGACAGAGAGAGGGTGTTAGGGTAGATGTGATTAGAAAAGAGCTACTTGAGAGATCCTTTTGGTGATGGAACGGTTCAGTGTCTTGACGGTGGATATATGGACCTAAATATATGATAGAATTGCACAGGACTTACACAAACATATACACACACATACACAAACACAAGAGAGTACAGGTAAAAGGGGGAAGCTTGAATAAGTCAGTAGAATGTATCAATGTCAATATATTGTCTGTGATACTATATTATAGTTTTGCAAATTTCATTGGTGAAAACTGTATATGCAGGATCTCTTTGTATAACTTACAATCGCCTGTTAATCTACAATTGTTTCTAAAAATTTCAATTAAATATATACAATCATTCCTTAATATATATAAAACATTTAATGAAATGCTGGTACTTTGTCCAGAAATCAACATCTATTCATTAGAGCCCAGAAATTATGAATTTCTTTACAAAGTTACCCAAGAAAACCTCCCTTTATTAAACAAGGAGTGCATATTATCTTAATGAATGTACATATACACACACTCACTTTGAGCACTCAATTTAGGGAAATTCTTCTCCCATTAAAATTCCACAACTACACAAATCTTGACCATTATAGACTACAGAAAAGTAAACAAATGGGTGGTCTTTGCTACCATCTATTTAATAATAGTAAAATGTCCTAAAAAAACAAGCAGTTATCTTTATTAAACAAGCTTCTTGTCTATGCAGTAGTTTAGAAAAACTCCTTTAAAAGAAAGGACTTATTCTGGGTTGTAAGATAAAGAAAGAGACTTCTAGTTTTTTATCTAAGTTATACAGTCCTACAAGTTTTCCCATGTATTTGAATACTTCCCAAGCCTCCAGTTGCTTCTGTGAGTTACCTAATAGCTATTAATAAATCCTTGCTGGGCTTTATGTAGGGACTATGTGCTGGCCTTGTTGCTCTAACTGCATTTGAGAGTGTAAAGAAGGAAAATGAGAACTTCAGAGTGCAATGGTCAGAAAGAAAGAATGCCTGTAAAATTTCTAATTAATTTTTTTTTCTCATACAAGCTCAGGGCCGATGCATGGGCTGAAAGTTTGTGTCCCCCCCAAATTCATATGTGGAAGCCCTAATCCTCAATACAATGGTAGTTGGAGGTGGGGCTTTTGGGAGGTGGGGCTCTCAAAATAAGATTAATATCCTTGGAAGAAGCAGAAGAAACAGGAAAACTCTCCTTCTCTCTCTCTCTCCCCAGTACATTCACCAAGAAAGGCCATGTGAGAAGGTAAGAAGAAGACGGCCACGTGCAGACCAGGTAGAGGGCCCTCAATAGACACCAAGTTGGCTGGCACCTTGATCTTGGACTTCTCAACCTCCAGAACTGTGAGAAATAAATATTTGTTGTTTAATCCATCTAGTCTATGGTATTTGTTATAGTAACCTGAAGAGAATAAGCCAATATAATCCATATAGCCAAATTTCAAATAGGCCAGTCCTACAATATGCTGAATTTAAAAATTCTGGCCCAAGAATAATGAAGGGAATTTCCTGATTAGTAAATTAGGACACAATGAGTATTGTTCAGATCAGCTTCTCATAAATTTTCTTTCTTGAGTGGTACTACTTTCACATTTTGCTTCTCAAGTCAAGGTTTGGGAGAATCTCGTTGGAGGTCTGATAATGATGGGAACCCACAGTTGGTGACTTATTTATTTGGCACCTTCCAAATGTCCCAGACAGCAAAAGGATCACAGGTATTTTCCACTCTATATGGAGAATGTATATGTTATATTGTAGTCTGAAAGTATTAGACCAGGCTGTATTTGTGGGGAAAGTAGCTAATAAAAGAAACCTGGATTCTCAAACGGTCTGGTATTCACTTATTTGGTTGACTAGCACTTGGACTTGATGTCGGCCTATGGTAAAATCTAATTTGGATGTTAATATTTAATTTTCATTATGTAATGGGAATAATCAAAGGAGCTAGAAACATTAGAGAAGCTGTCATCCGACTCCTCTTCCATCATCTACGATCTCTCTACTGATAGTCCTCATAGGATACCTCTCTGAAAACTGTATTGGTGAGGAGAATAGCAATATGAGAAAACTTACTTTTAGTAGTTGTTATATGTAGTCTGAGGATATGGAGGGGTGATTATGCCACTGAATAGGGTTTCCTGATTTCAATGAAAATGATAAGATTCTCAGGTGGCAGAGATCAAATAATTACAATTATACACAAGAGGCAATGCAAAAGACAAAAAAGGTGATAAAAATCGTCTAATCATAGGAACTTTTAAGAGAGTGTTGGTGGCATCTCTGGAAAAACTACTTCTAGATGTATAAATCGAGAAAACTATAAGTCTGGGGATTTGAAGCCTGACTAAAGCCACTACAACAGATAGTTAGAGCCTTTCTTTGTTTTTCAGATGTGAACTACAAACACTGAATGCCCTTGGAGGGAAGTGGAGTCTGCATACTGGCCAGGAAGGACCCTGCTCTCAGATCTCATATACACATGATGGTATACTAATAAGTGTATTTAGAGTCTGAGTCTGCCTCTTGGTCAGAACTGTGGGACCCCATCCAAAGAATGTTTAACTTTCAACTTCTAAGCATGCAGTTGGAATAGGTATTTGAAGACAATATAGAATCCATTCATTGGTTCCATTATCCTGATAATATCACCGTTTAGCCTACCTATTTGGACTCTGAAAAAGACAGATGGGTCTTAAAAGTAAAAGGGAATGGTTATAAAATTAATAAGGTTTCAAATTGAAAATTTTGTCAATTATTCTCTCTTTATTGGAGTAGAGAGCATATGCCTTAACACCTGATATACAGTCATCTATTGGAAATCACTCAGCAACAAACAAAAGAAAAGCCTACTTTGTCCTGGAAAGAATAGCAATGTACATTCTCTATCCTGCCTCAAGGATATGCCAATTCTCTATATGTGTCCCACAATTCAGTTGAAGTAGATAGTGATTCTCATCCATCTACAGGACTTCCCACTGTCTCACTCATAAAGTATATACCTCAGCATAGCTGGGACACACAGTAACATCCTTGATCATAAGGTAGAGGTGTGGGGAGAAGGATGATCTTCACACAGGGTCCAAAGGATCACATTAGTTCCATGCATTCCCAGGGTGCCTATTCCCACCTCACAGCTATAATTCCCTCGATTCCCTTCTAGGGTCTTGTCGAGAAATTATTACCTGTGTTGACTGAGGATGAATAAAACTGATGACAATTATTAATTATTAATAATAATTATTATTATTATTAATTTTAAAACAAGTAGATCTGCATAATATATTGTCAGCAGCCAGAAAGGAAGAATTCCAGACCTGTTCAGTGGTGGCTTGAAGGGGAGTGGAGAAGATACATTATTATAGGGAATTTAGTTGCATTTCATTGTCTAATTTGTTTGAGAAGGTGACAACCTAAGGAATTTTTAGACACTAAGCTCCACTCCTATTGGAGACTTTCCTAAATATATTGATTTTGTCATCTTATCTTCAAGAAGTATAGATGGAAATAATATTAAATATGGTCAATTTATGTATTGAGTTGATACTATAAAGTGGATTATAGGCAATGCTATACTGAAAATGTAGATTTGGTTACACTTTTTATTATTACAGCAGGTTTTAACCTTTGGTATTTACTGAAAAAATCAAACTATGTTTAATTTTAGCAATTTTATTTAGCATATATGTGAAAAGAATGCCATTTTAAAATTGTTCTTCACCTGTTATAAAAGAAAGAGAAACATATTAAATATTATTTAAATCTTAAATATTTTTAATATTTGATGTTACTTGCAGTGTGAAGTACAAGTATAAAATAAATAAAGCCAGATAATGAGAGTTGACAAAGGCATAACTTTACCTGATTATAATACTGTAGGTTTAAAAGAATATGAGAGAACAATTGTTTTTAAGAAGGTGATCCAATATAGGAAAAGAAATACACCAATTCATTACTCTGCTTTAATACCATTCACTCTTGTTCAATACTGGCAACAATTTTTAGAATTTTATACCAAAAAACACTCTTTCAATTCTCAGTGTGAAAAAGAGAATTATTTGTCCTTATTAAACTTGGGTTGTTAAGACAGAATTATTCACAGAACATTATTGTAATGCACCTCAGGGGCATCTCTGACACACAAGCAAAGGATAAACTGATTCTGCTTGCTTCCGGCTTCTTTGTTATGTTCCCATAGAGGCACATAAAAAGCTTTCAAATCACTTGCTTTTCAGAACTTATTCAGCCTATTTTATTTTTTTATTTTTATTATTCAACCTATTTATTTTTCATAAATCACATGTAAGAGGCCTGATACTTTTAAATTCATGAAGGAAAATCCTTTCATGGGTGTTCTTAGAGCCCGGAAGGAATCTATTAGTGCCCTAAGTGAATATTTGTTTTATTCCTTTCACATAACTCTGCTCTCACACTAATGATGAAGGTAGGACTAAACACAGGTTTCAATTCCAAAAGCCTCATATTCAAGTTCTACATTTGGTCAAAGCATAACTTCAGTTTAAACAAACAATAATGGAAATCCCTGAGAGAAGGAGGTAGGGCATGATTTTTCAGTGAGCAAGCTTTGGAGATAGAATTCCTTCCTGCTGCCCATCTGTGCTCACTGCCAACTAGCTTCATAGCTCAGGGAAGGCATTTATCCTTTCCATCTTAATCTCCTCTTCTGTAAACTAGGAGAACAATAGTCCCACATCAAGTGGTTGTTTTAAGTATTGAATGAGATGATGTATAGTCACAACCTGAGTCAGAGGTCAATACGTATTAGAAATCTCGTTTTCCATTACATTTTGTAGAATGAGATACAAAGGAAAAAAAAACTATATTTTAAAGAAATATCAATAGTAAAAAACAGTAAATTTTTCAGCATGCTACCTAAGAATCCTGATATTGATATAATAAATTGCCACTTCCTTACTAAGATTTTCTGAAAAAGGTAACATTTAAAGTTCTTTTTACTGTTTATAAGCATTCATGGTTAAAAATACACTGAATTATTCATGATACTTGAAATTGTTGATACTTTGTTAAAATTTGAATACATCGTAGTTTTACAATAATAAGTACAGCTTTTGTTAATTATTAATTTACCTTTGTAAAATGACAAAGTTTTGGCCTAATTGTGCAAATAAATCGAAACAAGAAAAACTAAATTATAGATAATACATAATGTCATGTTCCTCAAGACCACAATTACCAAAATATCACTACATTTATAAAGACAGACTCCATTGTCATTTGTTTTCTGTGTTTGTTTCCAGGTCATCTGGAATGTACGTGCCAAACCTTGAAGTGAAAGAGGTGTATAGCAGCCATGAACGCAGTTACACCTCCAGACAGATAGAAAGAGTTTAATGGATTGATAATATCATGAACTGCTATTCTACTTTACCTCTGCCTAATTCTGGACTCACTTTACATTAAGGAAAAAAAGGAATATTTAAAAGTTTAAATTCCTATTATGGAGTTTTCTGGTATAAGCAATTTATATCTTATTTTCTTTTCCTCTTTCTTCCAAATGCCTATTTCTACACCTCTCTTTCATAGGGATCAATCTAGTGTGTCCAGCGTATGTCCTTAACATGCAAATGCTATTACAAGATATTACTTATTATTTCATGAATGTGTTATTTTAATTTATACAATGGCATTAAGCTTTAAGACCTATTTACTGTTTTTCTCATTCATCTACAGATTTTGGGGATCTACCCATGGTGCTATACGTATTTTAGTCTCTTTCTTCTTACTGCATCTAGCTGTCCATAGTAGTTTCCCATTTCCTATCTATACATACTCAGAGATAGACGCCCTGCCATGACAAAGAAAGTTCCCATAAGTACCTTGTCATTGTCTTCTCAGGCCCTTTGAGAAATTTTTCCCCCTTTGGGAATGCATTGCTCTGGAGTAGGATCAAAGTTTAGTTTGCCTAAGTGCTGTCAGGGATTTCCTTTCTTCATAACCTCATCACCAGTAGATTATATCCATTTTTCTAAATTTTTTCAGTCTGATATTTTAATTCTCCTTTTTTCTGGTTACTTAAGAAATTTGCACAGCCATTGGGCTACAACACTTACAAATTTGCTGTTCACTTCTTTGTCAATTTTGCTGTTGAAATATTTTCTTTTTATTGTTCTGTAATTAGAACAATTATTAGCTATTAATAATTTATATTATTAATCTTTTTTTAGTTTTAGAATTCAGAAGATATTTAGAAATACCTTTCACTTATTGTTTATCTGATTTTGGTTGCAGAGACTGTCAGTGAAGGTAATTTGTGTGTGTGTGTGTGTGTGTTGTCGTCTGTTTTTCTATTTTTTGTGCTTTTTATATCTCATTCAAGAAGTTTTTCTCACCCCTTGGCAACAAAAATGTTCTCAGTTGTGTTCTATTATCTTTATACTTTTTCTTTTCTTGTACCGTTAGTGTATTAATACATTTTGATTGCATCATTATTTGTAATAAAGTAGTGATATAGCTGTGCTCTTCTTTATAGAGTTGTTAGTTTTCTCAACACTGACAGCTAAATAAACCATACATTCCCCAGTTCTCATTTATATATATATATATATATATATATATATATATATATATATATTTCTGTGCCTTCTATTTAGTTCTCTGAGTCAAACTCCTTGTTCTTGTGCCAGTTTAGTACAATGGTTTCTTAATACATAGCAATATTTGTCAGTGATGGTACTCTTAGAGTCTTTATTAAAGTTGACTTAGACATCTCTACAACTGAACATTTTCATTTCCATTTTAGAATAAGATTGTTAAATGTCTCAGAATGCTCATCTGGAAATTTCACATTGATTGTATTTATAATATGTCTTACTTTGGAGGAAATTGACATTTAAGGCATATAAATGTAGCTATTCATTCTTGTATTTAAATCTACTTTTTACTTAATTTTATTTACATTTTATTACTATGTTATAGTTACAATTTACTCTATAAAATGTTAGTTCTTTATGTTGGTTCCTAGGTATTTTAAATTTTGGTTATTATGAGTAATATTTGTTTAATATAATATTTATGGGTTTGTTGCTGCTGCTACAGAGAAGTGCTATTGATGTCCATAAGCTGATCTTTATCCAGCCACCTTGATGAACTTTCTCATCTGTTGATTCTCTTGAGCTGTCTGTTTATATTATTATATCACATTTTAAAAATATCTTCTCTTCAAATCCCCATGCTTCTTATGCATTTTCTTTATGGTGTTACCCATCCCTTCCAGTAATGTTAAATGTTAGAAGTGATAGAAAGTATCACTGATAATGTACTGAGTTTCATTTATTAATAGGAATAGCCTATAATCTATTGAGTGCATTATTTGCTGTTTCTGTCAGTGACATACCTTTTACAAAAGTGGATGAGATACCATATACTCCTAATATTCATAAATTACATGATCTTTTTTTTTCTTTATACTTAACTGGCTAATAAAATCAGTGGAGCAGTTTTTCTATTTCTCATTTTTCCTATAATTAGTTCAGCTCCTTTTACAAGATAATGATTATCTGTTCATTACAAATATTAAAGATTTTACCTCTAATGTCATGTATAATGAATAATATAGCCCCTAAATATTAAAGAAATGATAAAATATTAAACTACGCTTGTTACTTCTCTTAGAAGTTGATATGATGTAGACATTAAGTAAACCAAAATACATAAAATTTGAATAATCCAAGTATAAAACTCTAATAACTATATATAAAGCTACATGCATCTAAACAGAAAATGCACATTTATATTAAACCCTGATGGAAATTTTTAAATGTTTACAATGAAATAATGTACAAAAATGTATTTTTCTCAAAGAATGAAGAGCATACAAAATGTGCTCTCCATTCACAATGCAATAAAATAGAAATTAATAATTTTTAAAAATATGACAAAATAAACGTCATTTTTTTCATTTTAAATAAAATATAACTTACTGAATATTTGATTAAAACTGGAAATTATAAAAGAAATTTTAAAAACTCAGAGTTGAATGCCAATGAAAACATTAGAGGCCAAAATTTTCAAGGTACAGGAAAGACAGAAATTTATAGCTTAGATATTTGAGAAAGAAAAATGAGAGAAATAAAACTACTGAGCTAACAACCATTTCAAGAAGTTTGAAAAGAATAGAGAAAACCGAAAAAGGATTAAAAATAAGAATAAAAATACTATAGAAAACAAAGAATATATAAGTAAAACTTAGAGAACCAACAGCAGGTTTTTGGAAAAGATCTACAAGTAGGTAAGACTTCTAGTGGTGCCAACCAAGAAGAAAGAAGGGGAAAATATGTGAATTAAAGTGTTAAATACGTACTAACACAGTAAAAGTTTAAAATAATAATTACAGAATAGTATGTATATCTATGTGCTAATTAATTTCATAACATAAACAAACGGAGGAATTTTTATTTAATACACTAGAATTGGGCAAAGAAGAATTAAGAAATTTGACTATACAGATGTATAATGAAGAATCTGAAATGAAATAAAAGATCCTTCTCTTTACTTTCTTTAAACAAATATGGCAAACGTGACCCATGGTAGGCAGAATAAATGCTTCCCAAAGATGTCCAAGACCTTGTCCCTGGAACCTGTGTATATGTTACTTTAGCCATCAGAAAGGAATTAAGTTGCTCATCAGCTGACCTGCAAAGGAGAGAACCCTTGATTATCCAGGTGGAACAAATGAAATCAAATGAGCCCAGGAAAGCAGAAGGGGAGGCAGAAGAGTCGATCAAAGACGTGACAATGGAAGAAGAGGCAGAGAGATTCTGAGTGTACAGGAACTTGGTCCACCATTGCTGCTCTGAAACTGAAGAAAGGAGGTCACGAGCCAATGACTGCAGGCAACCTCTGGATCTGACAACGATCCAGGAAACAGAGACAACAGTCCTACCACAGCAAGACATGGAAACCTGCCAACAATCTAAATGAGTAGGGGCATGAACCCCCCAGAGCAATCCCCAAAGGGAAGGAGCACTGCCAACTCTTGGAGTTAGCCTCAGTGTCAGACTTCTGAACTGTAGAATTAGAAGATAATTAATCTGTTTGTAATAATATTTTACAGCAGCCATAACAAGCTAATATATAATCTGAACTTATTTCAGCCTTTATTTCCTGCTTCTCCTCAAAACTCCTGTCCTCCAACTATATTAATTTACTTTCAGTTTCACAGTCACTTCATAAATAATGAATTTTAAGCTTGGACACTTTTTAGGCAAACTTTTCTCTAGAATTCTCTTCCCAAGAAGTCCTACTTAATTAGCAAACAGAATAAACGTTCTTCTTTGTAAAGACTTCTCTGGCTCCTTTCTCTTCAACTTTACTGCATTTCTTCTCTACTCTTTGGTAAAAATAGTAAGACTCTGAGTTTGATAGGACAAGGACTTGTACCTTGTTTAACTCTAAATTTCTGGCTCAGAATCTCACAAATAGGAAGAAGTAACAAATAGTTGTTTTATAAATGAATAGCCCATTGGCAGGAAAGCCCTTGACTTCATAAATCTAGAGAGCCAATCAGCGTACAAAACAGGAACTAAATTTCAGGGTACACAGAGTTTGAGAGAAACATAGAAATAAAGCTTTGGAAACATAACTACCCAACATGGAAAAAAAGTCAGAAAGGATAATGCTGTGATGTGCATTTCCCCCTTGGAAATTGTCTTTCTGTTGATGCAGGCTTCAGTCAATTCACTTTGACTAATAGCCTGCTACATCAACAGTGACATATCACTAAACTCTGGTGCACACTTTGGATGAGAGGAAACATCTTTGAAATTATTTTCAGGATTGCCTGACTGCCGACATGTCCTCATCTTTTAAATATTTTATTTTTGGTGTCAGCACAAATGTTATCTATCTCTAAATGAAAATTCTCAAAGGTGAACACCAGGTCTATATTTGATTTACTTCTCAGTACTTTTTTTTTTATAACATGTAGCAGAATACTCTGCACCTTGTATGCATTCAAATGATATAAATCTTTTATTTTTAATTTCATTTTCTAAAATGTAAACATGATTTCACTCCTCACTGGATTCTTCCTTACTAGCCAAGGGAGTCAAGCTGCCTCTCTCTGTGCCTGTCCTGGGCACACAAACCAAAAATCATTGTTCAATACTCAATACACTCCAGATGGCTTTCCAGTCCTGAAACCAGGCTTCTGATCTAGCTTATCTCTTGCTTACACTTGATTCTGGGCTGCTGAGATATTCAAATGACTGAATGCCACACAAGTACACCTGGATATGTATCATGTACTCTATTTTTAATAATTTCATGCCATTTGTTGAAAATAATATCCTATTTGGCATAGGGAAGAATCAATATTAAGTTGAAAATTATCTTAATTTCTTCCTCCAAGTAATTTTTCTCAGATCATTCATAAAGATTTTTTTAAATAGCTGTTTACATGAGTTGGATAAATCACTGAAGAATGGACAAATTAAAAAATCTATTTTTAATGTTAAATGTGGGAAAATGAATTGAAAACAAAGTACTACTGATTTCAAATGAAACTGCCCATCTGAAGCAATGTATTACATTAAAGAAAAAACATCATATTTCAGAACTTTCCAAAATAAGACCAGATACAAACTCAGAGTTCAGTACAACATTGATTAATATTTGACTTTTTCCAAGGTGTTTCACAATCTTGAATCAAAAAAAATACACTAATTTACATAAAATGCAAATATTTATTTTGCCTCTTTATGTCAGTATCATGAAAAAGCAATATTATAAAAATCATTAAAAGCATTTTAAATTAGTTGCTATTATTTATCTTTTGGAAGTGGGAAAACTGAGGCTTACAGAGGTTAATTATTTTAAAATAACGTACTTTATCTCAGAGTCAGAATTCAAATTCTTATCTATTTACCCCAAAACCAAATAACATAGCTACTATCCTGTATTTCCCTTTTCTCAAATTGATAAAAATAAATGTGACTGTCTTTTATTTAACAGATGTAAGTTTCAGAGAATAGTAAATCTTTTACACATAACATATTCTTCATTCTTTACAGCAATCTTGTACATGATTGTTCCCTACAGAAAGTACTGAATACAGTACCTGCTGCAATTAGCATTCAGTGGTAGCTTCTCAAGTTACTAGTATTATTGTTATTAATGTTATCATCTCTATTTTAGATATTTGATAACATTGAACTCTAGAGCCAAGTAATTTCCCCCAAGTTCATAACAGATGGTACGTGGCTGAGTAAAAATTTGAAAGCAGATTTGTTTCTTGCTCTATTTAGTAGTATCTTCTAAACCAAATCTGCCAGCTGCTATGCATGCAAATCCAAATAGTAGCATCCTGAAACATTCTTGTTTCTCAGATCTTCAGCATCCTGGTAACAACATAGGAAATCACCCTAATGATGTGTTTGCTGTTTGCCTCTTAATGAAATCTTTTGACATGGTTTAAAACAAGTTCCTCCCTTATCTAATTAGATTTCACAATTAACCGAATAACCCCAATAGCTTTGTTTCTGGGCATATGATTTACTTTTATATATTCACTATGTCACCAGAAATATGTAAGATTCAAATAATAATATCAATTTTCATCTGTACAAAATACTGAGTGGCTTTCAAAATATGCTGCTATTTGCATATAAATTCTCATTGAATATTTATAGCAACCATCTGAAAAATCCTGTGAAATAGGACAAAAAATTTTTATAGCATTTGTCGATTAAATAAAATAAGCTTACAGAAAGAAGATGGTCAATATGCAAAATTACGTAGCTAGGAAGAGGCAGAGCAGATACTGGTATCAGATTTTTCACATGTGATTCCCCTGGTGTTTTCATCTCATCATGTCCCCCTGATCTTCTCACTATTCCTACTTCACTCCTGTCCCTTAACCTGTAGCATCTAGATTCAAAAAATTCACTGAAGTTGCTCATAAACAGATGATGGAGTTCTACAGATATTTAACACTGTCTTCTTCTTAAATAGTTTTCTTTTAATTTCTCTTTTAATAAGGGAACACATTTACAATAGCCAAGACCTGGAAGCAACCTAAATGTCCATTGATAGATAAGTGGATAAAGAAGATGTGGGACATATATATATATATATATATATATATATATATATATATATATATATATATATATACACACACACACAATGGAATATTACTCAGCCATAAAAATAATGAAATACTGCCTCTTGCAGCAACATGGATGGACCTAGAGATTATCATACTAAGTGAAGTAAATAAAAAACAAATATCATATGATATCACTTATATGTGGAATCTAATAAAAAATGATACAAATGAACTTATTTACAAAACAGACTCACAGACATAGAAAAGAAACTTATGGCTACCAAAGGGGAAAGGGGGAGTGATAAATCAGGAGTTTAAGATTAACATATACACACTACTATGTGTAAGATAGATAACCAACAAGGACCTACTGTATAGCACAGGGAACTATACTCAATATTTTGTAATAATATATAAGGGAAAAGAATCTAATATATATATTTATAAATATACATATATTATTTATATATATATATATATATATATATATATAAAACTGAATCACTTTGCTGTACACCTGAAACTAACACATTATAAATCAGCTATACTTCAATAAAAAATTTTTAAAAATAAAAAAGAAACACGAACACATTAAATATTGCAGAATGAATAAAAATATTCGAATAGCTCTTTTTTGTTGTTAGTCATTTATTTCACAGTCATTGCAAAATAAAAATTTAGTAAAACATTTAAATTTTGATGAGAAAGATCACTTCTATGAAGTAATATTAGCAACTGTGGAAACTGCTGGTATAGTTTCCTTTTGATGTATATCCTTTTCCCCCTGTAATGTTAAATATGGGAACACAGTATTTTGTTCATTTCATAGTGGTATTAAAAGTAAAATTGCTAAAGAAAATGATATCCAGTTTTCATTACTAACTTGTGTTCCTTTAGACCTCTTACTTCACCACCATTGAATCTATTAGTCTTAATTTCAGAACTATTGACATTTTTCGCTTTGCATTTTAGTAGATTGAAACTCTTACCTTCAAATGAAGAGCATAAGACTTAAACTAAGTATAATGCCATTTGTCTTTTATATTGAAACTCATATTAACCACATCTGTATGGAATGGGAAAGAAATATTGTGTATGTCAATTTGTTACTGCTTTACTAATTCCCATCTATTTAAAATGTCAAAAGTAGAGGAAGCAGTTAATCTAAAGCACAAGGTTAAGGTCAAGAACCTAAGGAACTATGGCGTGACATTATTTAGAAAAATGTTTTATTTTATAAATCTATAAAAGTTTCTGCCATGATTTTAAAACATTTACTCTAAAATTTATAATGCTTTAATTTCCTTAATACTTGGGTGATAACTTTTTTTAAAAAATCAAAATCTTTTTCTAACAATAAAAAAGCATTTTAGTTTCCTTTTGCCCAGCCTCTAAAATCAGTTATCCAAGAATGTATGTGAGTCCACGTAGATTGACTACCTGTTCTTTACCATGTGTAGTATCTGTCCTATTCCATGCTATGGCTTCGAGTCTGAGCACACATTTGATTCTTGAACTTCTAACTATCTGTGATTCAAGACTGAGAATTAAACTGTCACTGGGCTCTGATTTGGTTGTACCATTTTTTATTTTGTTATTGTTATGGTAAAACAACTAATAATGCCTTGTGGCCTTTTTGCATCTTTGAGGCAACATATAATTTATTTAGGCACACTCCCATAGTCCATTTTTGAGTAACCTGAGAAGCAGACGGTTTTGAGGGGTTCCAAAAACAAGAGAGTCTCTGCTTTAGTTCTAGATTGTCATGAAAGCTGCTTGGCCCCTTGGACTATATGACTCAGTAGATTCAATGCTGCCTGAAATTTCTATGACAGACAGAAATGCCATGGAGCCTTTGGAAAGACACTGCAGGTGAATCACAGCACAGCACAGACCCTTAAGGTTTTGGAACAAAGTGACCCATCTTCTTCAGTTAACTTTTCTCCTTTTGAGAAGGCTTAATACTAGATCTTAGTCGAGACTAAATACTTGGTCAGGTGAGAACAAGCTACAAGGCAACCGGAGTTGCCCATCATGAAAAAGTGGTACCTTACCCAACAAACCATAAATTTGGGTATACACAGCAGATACCCTTATTTAATGAAGACCGACTGTATGAGAACAGCATCAAGTATGACCTGAATAGAAAGGTAAGTCCTATGACCAAGTGACATGGATGTGATTCAACAGGTAAGAAATGCATCCCCCAAATTCACATATTTGGTTGTGATATTGGCAGCAATCATTTTGGTATGTTGTCGTAGTTTACCACATTTTAGAATTAAATGACCAAGTTCACATGACATCTCAACACAAATCTAGTAAGCAGTATAGTTGGAATTTGAAATAAGTTTGCCTTACTGAAAAGCCTCTATTATTAATGATTATACCAAAACTACCTCTGTGTTAATACAAGCTAAGGTTTAGAACTGAGATCATTGTTATGACACTCTCACAATTTATATCCCATTTTTTGGCTTCAAGATTATTTTGATATTTATATTTAGTTGTAAAATTTATATTTAATTGTAAAAGTATTAATTGGATTATATTGGCTATAAGCAATCATTTTTTGTACTGTCACCCCTGCCCTATTCTTAAAGTGTAAATTTTAATCCATCTCTCAGCCAGCTTATATATGTATGTATGTATGTATGTATGTATGTATGCTTATATATAATTTATTTTCCTGCTTTAAAAATATAAAAGCATGTATGATAAAATTTCTGAATCATTAATTATCTGAATAAGTATTTACATTCATTAGAAACTGAATTTTTAACCCCAAATTCTCTGGCTCGAATTTCTCTACCTTAAAAGTTTATAATAATATTTGATCAATTATAGAAAGACCTCTAATTTTGTTATTATGTGTTTGTTTAGTGTTTGGGGTTTTTTGAGGCTCAGTGATTGCAGAATTTGTTCATTATTATTGTAATTTTAAAACTTTTCTTTATAGGACAGTTCTTGATTGTTTAATTTTCTATTTATTTTTGCTGTAATGTGGTGACACTTTTTTATACATCTCAGTTTTTTAGCACTATCAGTATACATTTTCCTTTTACAATTTTATTGTCCATGCAATTCTTCCTTTTGTAATCCTGTTATCTTTTTGCCTCAGTACATCATCTTCAGCTTTCATTTTTCTTATGACTTTCTGTTTTTTTAAATAAAATTAATTTTTTTTTGGTTTTGATTGTAAATGATTTCCAGAGTTATGACTTTCAACTGACACAGTACCACTGTGTTTTCAGGATGACATGCTGACCCTACTTCTGCCGTATTTTTTCTGTAAACCACATGCTTGGAAATAATCTGCCCAGAATCAGCATTTCAACAGAAAGGAAATGTGGGAAATCACACATTTTTGGTCTCCTAACCTATCTGCTTGAGTGATGTTTTAATTCACTTCTTAGATCTACAGTTTGATGCATACAATTCTCATTAACGAGTCATCACTTATCAAGCATGATCTAGTTTCCCTGAGATGAGATCTTTGCATCTTCACAGTATCTGCATGTCTGTCAGGGAGAATGATAGATTTTTGGTGGAACAAATAACCCCAGAATTGTATGAATCCTGCTGCATTTTCTTTTTATAGCTTGCTCACAGCACTTTGCTCAGGTGGAGGGGATGTGGTAGATTAAATACATAGAGTGTGCCCTTGGCAGTGCCCTTACTCCTCTTTGTGGCATGACTGTTTTGATCTTAAAAAAATTCTTAATAAAGAACAGAGGTAATTATTGTATTTACCTCAGAATCAAAACCTATGAATTAAGACATTTTGTACATTTTCTGGTTGCAACACCTAAGTCTAGAGACAGGGTGAATAGCATGCAGGTAGCGGAGTGGACAAGAAATAGCTTTATGTTCTTTCAGTTGTACAGGTTTTCATACATTTTATCAAAATGGAATCTATCATTCCATCATTATAGCATTAAATCATCTCATAGAGATTTATGGTCATTGAAATTACTCTTAGATCCTGACAATAGAACACAGGCTAATATAATTGTCAGTCCCAGTCATGTCATTTGAAATTTCAGCAGCATTTGTAACAGGAGATTGAAAACTTACTCTTGAAACCCCCCTTTTTTTAAAGTTAGATTCTGGAATACCTCTTTCTCAATTTTCACACCTCATTTATCATTCCTTTTCAGTCTATTTTTCTCTGTCACCTCATTTTCATTATGTCTTAATTCTGGATGTCACCAGGGTTTGTCTTCATAGCATTTCTCTTCTCTCTGTAACTCAACTCTTAATGTGATCTTATCTTGCCTCGTGGGTCTAATATTACTATGCAACCCATAAAGCAGAATGAAATTTTATACATATATTCTAGTTTTATTTTATACCCTGTACTCTTCATTTACATATTTTTAAAAGTTCTACACAACTCTACATCTAAGTGTCATCTAAGAATGGCTAGTAAGATTTCCAAAGCCTAAGTTTTGTTATAAACTTTCAGTTTGGATAAAGGGCAACTACATATTTTGGCTTAGATTAAGACTCTTAAGGTCATCCTTTTCCTTTTTCAGAACTCACACCCCCATTCAATATACCAGTAAATACTCATAGTACTACCTTCAAGATGTATCCAGCATCTACCATTTCCCATCATCTTAAACATTACTACCCTGTGCCAAGCTGCCTTTCACATAAATCACTGTAATAACCTCGTGTGTGTTTGTGTGTGTGTGTGTGTGTGTGTGTGTGTCCCTTATCTCCAGGGAATTAATTATCCACCTGGCAGCATAAGTTTTGTTTTCTTTTAATGTAAGCCACAATATATCAATTCTCTGATAAAACTCACCAATTACTTTCCATCTCTGTGTATTATAATATATACGTGTGGCTTATAATAGTTTCCTGGTACCAACATTTCATCACTTCCAGTCAAGGGTGGAAATCTCACTTCCATTTAAGTCCTTTTACTTGCTACAGTTTTAAATGCTGTCTTGAGGATCACATGGCCTTTTATTTTAATTTCAGTAATCAAATATAACTTATAAATCATATATCTACATGCTCATATATAAACTTAGGAGTATTTTATATAAGTACTCATATAAAAGCTCAAGAAGGAGTCTACTGTATGCAATACAACTCAAAGAACTCCTTTAACTAGTTTTTAAGGGTAGGGCTGCTATTCACAAATTCTCTTAATTTTTCTTTGTAAGAAAATGCTTTTTCTTTCACTCCTGAAAGATAATTTCACCAAATATAGAACTCATGGTTGACAATTATTTTATTTCAGCACATAAAAAATATCATCACTTTCTTCTGGCCTCCTTGGATTCAGATGAGAAATCAGATTTCAGTTGAAATGGCTTTCTCCTACAAATAATATATTATTTATCTCTGACTGCTTTCAAGGTTTTATTTTTGTCATTAGTTTTCAAAAGTGTAATTATGACATGTTCTAGTATGGTTTTCTTTGAGTTTATCTTGTTTGTTGAATAAATGAAGAAGATGTAACAGCTAGGGGACTACAGATTTATATAATGTAGGAGCACAATTGGTTTGATAGGAATAAGGTAATGAAAATGGTAATGGAGAGGTCAAAAAGGATGTCTGAGGCAATTTAATATAAAATTTTAATAAATTCCACATGAGATAGAGTAAATTGCTATAGATCAAGAGGTATTTTTAAATTACTGGCTAAAGGAGAAATTTGAAAAAGAAAGGCTAAACAAAAGAAAGAAGTGGCATGGACAGATTTTCTATTGTATAATAAAGAGTTTGGTTGGTCTTTGTTTCCTGGGAGGGAGCCTCTAAACTTGGGGGATTTCTCTAGTGATAGAAGTGTCTTTGTTATTCATGGTCTGTTCTATTAATTTATGTTAATGAGGTGACTCTGGATGGACACTTAGATAGTTTATTCTAATAAAATGACTCAGGATGGGGACTGGCCAAGCCAGCAAGATCACATGATTATAAGGTTGGGACTTTGAGCCACTTGATATCAGCACAACATCCAGAGAATAAAAGGGAATATAGACGGAGTTCAGTGACACAGCCAAAGATTTGATCAGTCATGTCTACATAATGCAACCCCAATAAAATCTCTAGAAGAGACACCTGGTGCATCTCCTCTTTTGGTTGATTATGATTTGTGTCCTTGTTGTTACAGTGAAACTGCATTTGTAAGTATAGTGCTGTCAGCAAATTCTGAGAGTCATCCTAGTGAATTATTGAACCCAAGAGGTAGCAGGAACTCCCAAATTTGTAGCCAGCTGGCCAGGACTGTGGGTGTCTGGGAATCCCCAACCTTCCAGCTGTTGTCTGAAGTGAAGGCAGTCTTGTGGAGGAAGCTTGTGTTCTTAACTTGTGAAGTTCAGGCTAAGTCCAGGTAGAGACCTAAGTCATCGTGACTTAGTTGTTGATGATATTTTTGTCAATGCTATTAGGATAAATGATGAGGTCAGATTTTTCCATATTCCTCTCTGCAGGTCAAGAAACATCTCATAGGAATGAATATTTTTTAGTTTATTTTGCATTATAACATGTACTTTTTAATTTTCTATTTTTAAGGAAATTGGCCTTAAAATGTTGATAGTGAGTGCAACAATCAATGAATAAATTGTATCTGTAACAATCCTTATGATGTATTTCATAATTTATAGTACATGCTATTTTTGTTTTTTTCAATTAAGGTAAAGTTTTCGATGGTGGTAAAAGAACACAATAGCTATCTTAATTTGATTTTGAAGATCTGTTTTCATGAAATAAACTGGATTATAAGATACACAAGCTTTTGATCTTTAATTAATTAATTAATCTATTTAGTTTTGTGTGGTATGTTCCACACTGCCTTACCTTATTTCTCTTTTTTTTCTTAATCAATATTGTCTTTTGGGGAGAATAACATATTTCAATTCAGTACTCATCACAATAATTTGGAATAGGACTCTGTAAAAGGTTATTCTTTATGCAAATTAATTGTAATTGTGTAGGAGGTTGCCAGCACTCACCAGTTGATTTAAAGCAGAATTTGAAGATGTATTATGACCTGCTACACCTAAGAGCTTTTTGTATTAAGGTCATGATCGGAGCTGGAATGCTGAGGTTTGTTATCACAGCATAATCCCTAATGGATTCATGCTCGAGAGCGATAGAAAAAAAAGTACAAGATAAAGTCAAATGAAACAAAACAAATACAGGAAGGAATGTCTGCCTAAAACTATGTAAGCACGTTACTTGTCATAAGTTCTTCTTCTGAATGTCTCTAAATCTAAGAGAATGTATTATCGAAGGAAAGGTGCCTTCTCCTGCACTTTGCCAGCAGTAGAGCAAAACAGCTTTAGACCCGCTGCTGCCTCGGGCCATTTCTAGGGGTGCACAGAAGGGACAACAGCTGTAGCGGCAACAGAGACACCACGATACTCAGCACGGTAGCAGCAGAATCAGTCAAAATCTGCTCCTCCTAAGGCAGCATCAGTACTGCCTAACAGCACAGTGAAGATGTTGATCAGGATAAAAGTGCTCAGGATGGCTCCAGCTCTGTCAGTAAGAACACTGCAGTGCCTGCTGAAGAACGGTTGAACTGCCGGGAAGAACTGCACCCAGCAGGATAGATGTGCATGGAAAAGGCAAATAAGACACCTCTTGGGGCCCCCAAAAACTCCTTGGGCATCAATGATAAAGAAATATTTGTGGGGAAATACGAAGGATCCTAAGGACCTCCATGACAAGGTGCATGTAATTGCCCATGGATCTCAAGTGAATATTGTTAATGAAAACCACAGGCAGTTGATACCTGGCAAAATTAAGCTCTTGTGTAGGTAACACTTTTTAAACTGTATTTTTGCTACTAGATAGTAAACTTGTAATTGCAAAAGAATGGATGGTTTATTACACAAAATATATTTAAGGAGTTCAATAATTTTCTGAGGAGCTGTTATTGCTGACACAAATTCTGAAATACATTTTAAAGCATAACTGGGAATATTTTAAGTTATATTATGGAGATGAAGCAAAAACTTTGCCATTACTTTAAAATTTCAGCTTTGCCCAGGGAAAATGATGAATAATTTATCTGGACTAAATCCAACAATTTTCTATGATGTACATAAAACACTCTTAAGAAAATACGTTCTCCTTCAGGGAGAAGACACTTTTCCTTTCTTTTTCATGAAACACGAATGCTTTTGAGACACGATTCTGAAAAATATTGCCAAGAGCTTGTCTTTGATAAACAGAGTCCTCATGTTGTAAATGAGCTGTGCACCAAGAGTTCTTGTTCATTCAATTCTCTTCGCTTGTTTGAGCTTAGATGTGCCCGCTCCTGTAGAATTAATGTTATGAAGAAGACACATGATTTCGGTGCAGAACAATACCTCTGCCCAATTTTACAATTCCTGAGAGGAGTCAACTATTATTTGGTTGTAACAGAACAATGGAACGATTAAAGGGGGAAAATGAGAATAAGGACCATCGTATTCCCTTCCCTTGTTAACTCCACGGACCACCATATTGATTACTTGGACTCCATCATATTTCTTCATTCACCAGCTTTAATATCATTATTAAAACTTTTCATGCCCTCCCAACCAAGGTCCACTTGGCACTCTGAATACAGTGGTAAATCCAGCCTTGACCACATGGAATTGACAGTCGAATGAGAGAGATAAACACATAATCATCCAAAAATAAAATAAGTGAGGATCTAATTAGGGCAGGTGCATGATGCTATGGGAACACTTGGAGACCTCTTAGAAGGCATGAATGTATGTCTGACAGTTGAGTCTGTAGGATGACTAGGAAATAATTACAGGTGGAGCGTGGAGGAAAGCTTTACAAGTAGAGGGACTGCCAGAACAAAGTCTGTGCAGAACCCCGGGAACTGGAAGCACTAAGGACTAAGCACTGTGCAAAGCCCTAGAATGATTTGAACGTGAATCAATGAGGTAGGAGGGAAGAAAGATGGACAGGATTGCATTTATATTTCAAAAATAGCATCTGGCTACTAATGAGTGGATGCAGATAAGACTTGGGACAGGAACAATGGTTATTTAAGTGTCCACTGCAAGAGATGATGGTAGCTTGGATTAGGATGAAATGAGCAAGATGAAGAGATGTGAGTGAATTCTGGAGGTTTTAGGAGATATATGATTTAGTCTTGGGATGGATCCAACGCAGGTAATAGGAAGTAAAGTTGTGAAAAATCGCTATTAGATGTAAACCCTCCAGACCAGAATTTCACAATTGCACAGGAACACCAATGCATATATAGGAGAGAACAGAGAGAGCTCTCTTGAAGTATTTTGGCTCACATATGGCATGGACTTCATCAAAATGACACCACTTGCCAAAGAGTAAAACAGAAATATTCTGAAAGTGTGAAACCAGAGTGACAACCAATTAGTCACAAATCACAGCGTGCAGAATAACACAGTCAAAATCTGGGACAATGAAAGGGCACAGCTGAAATATCTCGAGATCCCCTACATCACAGGGTGATTGGGGTCAAGAACGTAGAAAAAGACTGCTAAACTAATCTGTTATCAAGCATGCTTAGTGTCCCCAGCTGTGACTCAGACATAATTAACTTGGAGGCATGCAGCACTCAGATTCTGTACCCTGGTGGACAATCTTTAAGTGTTACTTAACTCTATTATGCTTCTGAATTTTTTAAATAGTGACCTCAATTTGCCTGTGATGTTTTTGGTGCTTCTTTTAGTTTAAAAAAATAAATTTAATTATCACTGGAAACGTTTGCAATTAAATATAGAGATGGTTAAGTAACTCAGATAAATAATACTAATCTTACTCAATATGTTTACTTACTTACTTACTCAAAACAATCTGTGCATGTTAAAATGTGCACCATGTTTGTTAAAAATTTACACAAAAATATAACAAATGTTATAGATTACCATAATACATTCTAATTGCATTATAATGCAATTTATAATGCAATTTAATTATGTTATAGTTCATGTTGCTCTTTTAATTTTAATCAAGAATAAGAGAATTTATATAGCTTTTAATACAGTGTTGTGCAAGAAAATTTAAAATTCACTATTATTTTTTAAATTTTACTTTCAAGAATGATATTTCTGACTATGATTGTTAAGCTTTTAAGCATGCCCCAGGGGTCAGAGTGAGTCCTCAAGGAGGGAGATAGAGAACTCTGAGTTGGGAGTCAGTATATGCAGGAACCCACTGAAGCTTCAGTTGAATCCAGAATAGAATGTGGTGATACAAGCCAGGCTCCAATAGCATCAATACAGCCTATGTATTACATAAGTCAGATCCATTCCTGTTCCACTTGAAGTTCAATCTGTCTTCTCTGGAGGAGGCCAAAATGACAAGCTGATAGTCATAACTTTAGGATCTGTGCAAATTCTACCATATAAACTGGTGGAGTCATTTCATTCTTGGGATCAGGACATATAATCCAACAAAGTTGTGGCTGAAAGCATACATTTCTTTAAGTGGTGCTTGGGAATAATGGTGAGGAGAGCCCATCCTACTTTCACTCTGGTTTCTGGACCCATATTCCAGATTGTTGAGATATAGCATCTTATGATGGCTGTATATTCAATGTATACACCACATCTGGAAATACACCCCAGCCCCTTACAGGATGTGAATCCAGAGTTGGTGCCTTCTTTATATATGTTTAAAAGGTCACTGCAGTATTCTCTCTGACCTGTAATTTCTGGGTAATATGGTATAAAATAGGGCAAACAGATCCATGCTGTGTGCTTAGCATTGGTCCCTGCTAATGACGTGTCAGACATTCAGTAGCTGGGTTAAAACTGGTCACAACGATCTGCTCCCCTGGTCTCCACTACCAGATCCAGCCACAAGTCTATCACCCCAGAATTTCTTGTATATGATCTTCTTCTCTTTCACCTTCCAAGACGGCAGTCATCCTTCCATGTCGTTTGTCACTGTCCAGAATTCTATACATACATTTGCTTTAACAACTTTTCCTTCCACTGGATGCCCAAGTGTGTGGCTCAAGATTCTAGGGAATGGAAGGATTTCAATTCACTATTGCCTTGAGGGCCACCTCGAATTTGGATTGTAATATAGTAGAAGTTCAGCGTTTTTGGTAGAACCACTTTATCTAGCTGATCCATTCTTGATCCAGGCCCAAGATAATTCTTCTACACCAGCAACTCATAGGGGATCTGTCCCTCATCCCCCGTGACACCATAGGGATGAGGTTGAGGAGAGGTGTCAGTGCAGCAAAGAGATATGACACAGACACACACAATTATTTGTATTACTTATTTATACCCTCTACATTTGGTTAGACTCCATCAGTACCTGATTTAGGAGTTGGAATGTCTGACATCTCAAGTTCACAAGGGTCAACTCTGATCCCATAGTCATGCACTGTTCCATTATCAGGTGTACATCATCTACTGGGACCTAGAGGCATGTCAAAAGCTGCTAGGGGCTTCCCTGGTGGCGCAGTGGTTGAGAGTCCACTTGCCGATGCAGGGGACACGGGTTCGTGCCCCGGTCTGGGAAGATCCCACATGCCACGGAGTGGCTGGGCCCATGAGCCATGGCCGCTGAGCCTGCGTGTCCAGAGCCTGTGCTCCACAACAGGAGAGGCCACAACAGTGAGAGGCCCACGTTCTGCAAAAAAAAAAAAAAAAAAAAAAAAAATGCTGCTAGTTTCTGCTATGTAAATTACAACCTTTCTCCAAAACATAGGAGTCTTCACTGTTATTCCCCTATTATTGTTTCCAGAAACTCCACATAACATGCTCATTTACCTTCCGCACCTTTGGGTCTATCAGATAAAAAGACTGAGCTGAAAAACAGCTTTTACCAGAGTCTAGACCTACTGCAGAGCCCTAGCTTGCTCTGGCTCCACTAAAAGTTGGCAGCCTTTGAATTATCTAAAAATAGATTGAATAAGTATTCCAAAAAGAGCTATGCTCTGCTTCAAAATCAAAAAATGCCTACAGAGTGCTGTTCCCTTTACTAGCGTTAGGAGAGGTAAAATGTAATAATTTGTCCTTCCGTTGAAGGAATGTCCTTGCATCTCCAGACAATAGAGCCCTTACAAACTCACCCATGTTACAGGTCCCTGGATCATCACAGGATTTATTTTCTACTCTGTCGCACGTGAATCTTAGCAGGGAAGTGAAAGTACTTGTTTATTTCTAGTCACTGGTTCCCCTTAATGTCATTCATCAATAGAGAATCTGCTCTAGGGAACATCAAGATGACCAAATTTTCTTTGACTTTATTCATTTTTTAAAAATTATTTTTTGGGGCTTCCCTGGTGGTGCAGTGGTTGGGAGTCTGCCTGCCGATGCAGGGGACACGGGTTTGTGCCCCGGTCCGGGAAGATCCCACATGCCGCGGAGTGGTTGGGCCCGTGAGACATGGACGCTGAGCCTGCGCATCTGGAGCCTGTGCTCCGCAATGGGAGAGGCCACAACAGTGAGAGACCCGCATACAGCAAAAAAAAAAAAAAAAAATTATTTTTTGGCTGAGTCAGGTCTTAGTTGCGGCATGCGGGATCTTCTTTACGGCATGTGGGATATTTCGTTGCAGCGTGCAGGCTCTTCGTTGTAGTCCATGGGCTTCTCTCTAGTTGTGGAGTTCAGGTTTTCTCTCTCTAGTTGAGGCATGCAAACTCAGTAGTTGTGGCACATGGGCTTAGTTGCCCCGCAGCATGTAGGATCACAGTTCCCTGACTAGGGATCAAACTCGCATCCCCTGTGTTGAAAGGCGGATTCTTTATCACTGGACCACCAGGGAAGTCCCTGACTCTATTTAAAACTGTGTAAGAAGGTTATCATAGCTCTGGGGCAAGGCACTGAGTGTGTCCTGGTTTGGGTCATCTTTCCTTATGGAGACTGAAAACAGCAGGTCACCAGATCCTTAGCTATATACTATTTCCAGAACTGATTAAATCTTTTCTAATAAATATATCCTACCTCTCACAGCAGCTACGTTTGCTACTACCACTTTATTATGTTTAAGTGGTCCACTGTCTTCTGTATTTTTACAGTGGCCATATTGGTGAATTAAATAAAATGCGATGAGAATTTGTAACACTGCACGCATTAAGACACTAGTCTTTGCCATTCCACGTGGGACATGACACTGATGCTGATAATCTTCTCTATGTAGAGGGGGATGTTTCAGAGACTTCTGTCTGGCTTTTCCTACCATAATGGCTCTCATTCCCTGGACTAAGACACCATTGCAATAGTTCTGCCATCACACCAATTATACATTTAGGGACTATAGAAATAACCACAAGTTTGGTCTGCAGGGCTGTAAGACACCCAGGGGGTGGACTTGTGACAGCATGTCATGGATCACCTAGCTTGCTTTTATCTCTACACCAAGTGGGGAGGGGCCCTGATGGTGTTTTGTGTCAGCTGAACCCCACAGCTTTCAAAAGATCTTGGTTTCTTTTATCCATAAGTATAGTAAATTTAACAAAAAATTAATTGCTTTTAGGGAAGAGTTGGGCTGATATTTATTTTAAATGTTTGTTATGACATTGAAGGGCTCTTCCTCAAGGGAACCTGGCTCCTTTTTAATCAACGAGCTTTAAGTCTGAAAACCAGTTAGATCTGGAAACTGAGAGACTAGGAGTTTCCATTATAGCAGCTGGTATCAGTATTTTGTTCACCTACTCTTGTTTTTTTTGTGCTATAAATTAAGTAATATCTTCATGGGTTGCCAGTGTACTCTGTCCTAGGAACATCATGGTCTATTAAGCACGATCTCAGATCCCTGCAGGTAAGTAAACCCATCTTACATCTGAGGATTTAATGCCACCACTTATTCTCTGCTTTTCCAGGATAGCATTCTACCCTATTTTCCTTCCCATGCCTCCTTCCTCAACACACACAAATCTTCAGAAGAAAGTCAAGTGGCCAATATAATTGTCCTCTGGCCATGGAATATAATCTCACCTGAGAATAATACTCTTGATATTTTTCATAGCCAATCACTCAACACCTACAGATTTCAGTGGAGGGGTGGTCCTCAACTGCAGTTTCTGGGCAAAATGTGGTCTAGGTATATGCTGAAAGGAATATGATATTGGAATTTTCTAAAACTTTTTCAGTATATTGTTTGGAAATTGGAAGAGATGCCAAGTGATGTCTTAAAGGGTATTGAACGTTTTACATTTTAAAAGAGGATTGCAATTTGTATTGTGTTCCTACGAGTTCAGAAATTAAACGTTAGGATGTCATTGTTTTTCTACCAGTACACTTAATTATGAATTAAGTATTTCGTGGTCTCTATGTCACATCAGTAGGAAGTATATAATTAATTATTCCATAATTAAATCGAAATATTGTATCTGTGACAGCTTCAAGGTGCTCTACAGAAGGAAATAAGAACCTGAATAGATAGTCTGCTGCCTAATAAAGAGATCCCAATTGTTATATTTGAATTGCACATCACATAGGTTTGAAAATGGGTCCCAGTGGCAAATGTTTTAAACCCTAGGAAGATGTATGATTCACAGTGTAGTCCACTCATTATATGACTAAGACTGAGAATCACTGGAAAGTAAGGATACTTCACCAGCTGTCACAAATATCACCTCAGCAGAAGAAATTATTAGATATATGCCATTATACTGGAAGTAGAGAAAAACAAGCAGAAAAAAGGAGTTGGTTCAATGGAAAGTAATAATTTTGTACATACTAAGATGCAGCCACAGTGATGGTAGAGTTTTTGAGATGAAAATACCCTAGTTGGTAAACTGGAGACTATGAAGCAGAAGATATTTTCTCTAATAGGAGTTTGTGATAAATATGGTCAAAGAAAAACCAACAGACAAACAAATATCCCAGTGGCCTATAACAACAAAAGTTTATTGCTCACTTACATTTCATGCCTATTCCCAGGTAAAAGGCATTGTGAGCATGGAAGGGATTCACATTCTCAAGTTATCCTTTCACTGGACCCAGCTCTCTATCTGAAGCACTTCACTCAGTAGAGCATGGAGAAAGAGAAAATGTGCCGTGCAAACCACAGATGTTAAAACATCTTCCTGGATTTGATATTCACATTTTGTTGGCTAAAGGCAATAACATATCAAAGTCTGGTTTTAGTAAGGGAAGGGAAAATAAGCACCACCTCCAGAGTAAGGAAGTAGGTATTTATAAACAGTAATAAAATTTACCGCAGTGGACATTGGAACATATTTCATTATTGCCGCTAGAGTGAGGGTCATAGGCTCCCTTAGATATGAAGTTTGTGTCAGTTGCTGTGGCCAATTACTGCAAATATCAGTTGGAAAAATCATGTTTAGAAATGTTTTTCTTACAAGTCAAAGGTAGAAAGTTGCGGATATCAATAAATTAACAGTATCGAATGTCTCTCAGCTCAGGATTTTTTGCATCCTGAGGAGAACTGATAAACATTATAAATTTGGATCCGATTTTATTCTAAAATAACCAACAGGTGAAGCAACAGTGGTCCCCAGGATGAACCCCACCATAAACCAAGATGCTATTTCTCATCTGTAACTTTAGATAAAAACACATATGCTACACACTATTTACAATAGCCAAGACATGGCAACAACCTAAATATCCACCAACACATGAATGGATAAAGAAGATATGGTATATATATATATACAATGGAATTCTACTCAGCTGTAAAAAAGAACAAAATAATGCCGTTTGCAGCAACATGGATGGACCTAGTGATTATCATACATATATGAAGTAAGTCAGACAGAGAAAGACAAATACCATATGATATCTCATATGTGGAGTCTAAAATATGAACTTATCTACATAAGTGAACTTATTTACAAAAGAGAAATAGACTCACAGAAATAGAGAACAAAGTTGTGGTGGAGGGGGTAGGGGAGGGATGGATTGGGAGTTTGGGATTAGCAGATGCAAACTATGATAAACAACAAGGTCCTACTGTATAGCACAGGGAACTATGTTCAATACCTTGTGAAAAACCATAATGGAAAATAAAATGAAAAAAAAAAATATATATATATATATATATATATATTTGTACAACTGAATCACTTTGTGTACAGTAAAAATTAACACATTATAAATCAACCATATTTCAATAAAATATTATTTTTTTAATATGTTACTGGAGCAAAAGTGAAGGAATGAAAAAGTAAATGCAGAAACAAAAAAAGTGATACTAGGTAATCTATTTAAAATAAAATATTATTGAAGATAAACATAAAAGGGATTATGAAAATGATAGTTTATAAACAGATAATCCCTACTGCCAACTCTAATGGACTTGAAAGTCTGATCTGAAAAAAATGTCAGAGGGTCATCTAATTCGTTATTTGTTTTATACCTTCCCATATTAGAGCATGGTTCTTAGGACAACCAAGAATTGCTGACCATCTAAGCAAGTGCTAACTAGATCTGACATCATATCCATCAATAACTTGGGAAGGGAAGTTGTTTCTTCTTAAAGAAACATCAAGAAGTTTGAGCTATTGTGAAGCAGGCCCCCAGGGATGCCATGTCCTTCTACCTTAGGCCAAGAATGGGAAAAAGGGTGGTTGAGATATGATATGACACTTCCTCTGTGGAGCTGACTCCAAACCACCTGTGATTAGTACTGAAGACAGAAAATTACAAATTCTTGGACATCTGAGGTTGGCAGTTTATCATACAAACTTCCAACTTGGGAATAACTGATTAAATGACAACTATAGTGAGTTTGATGTGACTGCCAAGTACACTGATTATTTTGAAGTAAACAGAGAAACAGGGTTCTACCACACAGCTCAGATGAAAACAATTCCCTTGTGAATATGAATGTTTTTGTTCATCAAGCCTCCAGTGTATGATTTGTTTGGGTTTCTGTTGAAAGATCTAAATCAGGTGAAGACTCTGTAACCTTTAACCAATTTAGTCTTCAATGACACCTTCAGAGTCATTGTCACATTGTCATGTGACCCTCTTATAGTCACAAGGGTAGGAAAATTGGGGGTTCTTTATAGGCTTAGTGTTTCTGCACCTTATTGCACCCAGAGAGTCCTTGCACAATGTAGAGTCCAGCTCTCTCACAAATTAAGAGTTGGATTTTCAACCACAGAAATATGTAGGTTGTGCTCTGGATAATAAATAAGTTTTCTAAAACAGAAATGTGTTCTTTGGGAAATAGTTATTATATGAAAATGTGAACTACCCTTTTGTCCTTACCTTCATCCCTCAGTCTAAAGAGGGATGGTCACAGTCAAGGACTTCATCAGGGACATGGCAGTGTTAGTTACAAAGGTCATTCTTCCAATGGCATGAAAAAGAACTCTACCCCCACCCCAATTTTAGTATTTACCTTAAATCCTCAAGGAAATAGATAGCTTTAGATTGAAACAAATTTAAATGTTATATCAAAATGTCTTTATGTGAATCTTATGTAACATACACTATCTTTCAACATAGTTTTTCAATATATGTTCTTCTATACTAGTTATTCATACAAATTTCCAAATCCTGAGTTAAGCACAATATTATAGCAAAATCAAACACCATATCCAATTTTTTTTTTCTGAAGAGGAGGTTGGTGGGGAGGAAGTGATATATTAGGAGCAATCATTCAAGAACTGTTTATGGGGAACAAAATATGTTCCAGATACAGTTCTTGGTAGTTGATATCATTCCTGAAACAAACACCCCTTCCCTCGTGGAGCTAGAAGAATATTTATGCCAGTGTTTGTTGTTCTGTAAGCAAATATGGACTATATTTATTCAATCACATACCTATATATATGCAAATATATTCAAGATACAACTATCAGTGGACTGTGTCAACAAAGTAATACAACTTAGGCAGCAAAAAGAGAAAAAAATTTTTTATTTTGATGAAAGAATATTGAAACTAAATGAAAGTCCCTTTTCACATTATAATTAAGAGTTGCAAGATAGATTGCTATTCACAGAAAGTTAGAAAATATTACTTTAGGGTATACAATTCTAATTTTTATTTAATCATTCTTATCCTCTTCATTTATTTGAAGTAAGGAGTATCCTGCTGTTTTACATTTTCTGTGTATCTATAAAATGTTGGCAAAGGAATGGAGTTCAAAAACAAAATTTCTTTTAAATTCAAAATAGTGATTAGACCAGAAATAATAATAGAAAGCTACTACTAGTATTACTACTACTAAAACAGTATATCAGCCAGAAATGCCTTATGCTAGAGCACAGTGTTTCCCTTCTTCCCTGAAGGGGATGATGAGCATACCACCTTTTAGAGATAGAAGATATGGAGAGAGGGAACTCCACTGAGATAATTCTCATTACTTTCACCACTGCCTGTGTACCATCAATGGTTATGTGACTTAAATACACCCAGGATATCAGACATATCCATGATACATTTCAAATCAACTTCTTCAAGGATGTAAAATGAAAATATTATGTCCATTCTCCTCACAAAATTTTAAGTGAAATATGCTTATGCGGATTTAATTTCTTACCCCACCACATTTTGTTGTTGTAAGAGTGTGTGGAGGAAGAGGAAGGTGAGTGCATACAGAAAACAAGTCAGGGTAATTTGAGCCAAGATACAGGAACCTAACTCTATACTAGATTATGGAAGCGCCCCTGCCAGGAGCTAGGGAGCACTTGAAACAACAGTTTCAAGCTACTGAATATGTGATTTTGGAGCAAGGGGATTGACTAGGAATTCTAATACATTGAAGTGCAGAACAATATTGCTATAGGCCATGAAAAGCGTTCTAGAAAGACGGGGGTCACAGAAAAAATGAATATTATGGCAAAATAAGCAATACATATTTTTTATATGATGTGATTTGATAGAACAAAATAAAAATTAGAATTGGAAAACTCTGAAATGGGGTCATTTAAATAAAAGGAAAACATCATTTTGGAAATGAAGACTAAACTAGAAATAAACAGGCATGAATAAGCATACAGATAAGTATGTAGCTCAGAAGAAAAAACTTAAAAAGTTATAATAAGAAGATTCCTTAAAGAAGAAGAAAAGAAGATCAAATCAATGGAGACAAATGCTAAAGTCTATAACTCAAAGAAGTCCCCACCCTCAAAAAAATAAATAAATAAAAGATTTAAAAGTACGTTTGGAAAAGCTTTTACCTGATATTTTTGACCCAGAAAAACCAACAAGATGAATTATAGTATAATTATCAGATTTTAAAAAAGAGAAAGAGGTGGGCTTCTCTGGTGGTGCAGTGGTTGAGAGTCCAACACAGGGGACGCGGGTTCGTGCCCCGGTCCGGGAAGTTCCCACATGCCGCAGAGCAGCTGGGCCCATGAGCCATGGCCACTGAACCTGCACATCCGGAGCCTGTGCTCCGCAACGGGAGGGGCCACAACAGTGAGAGACCCACGTACTGAAAAAAAAAAAAAAAAAAGAGGGAGAGAGAGAAAAATAAGAGGAAGCAAGGAAGAAGGAGGAAGAGGAGGAAACAGGGAGGAAGGGAAGGGGGCACAGGGAGGAAGATGAGGAGATAGAGAGATGTCTTTTTTTTTTTTTTTTTGCGGTATGCGGGCCTCTCACTGCTGTGGCCTCTCCCATTGCGGAGCACAGGCTCCAGACACGCAGGCTCAGCAGCCATGGCTCACGGGCCCAGCTGCTCCGCAGCATATGGGATCCTCCCGGACCAGGGCACGAACCCGTATCCCCTGCATCGCCAGGCGGACTCTCAACCACTGCGCCACCAGGGAGGCCCGAGAGATGTCTTTTAAATACCCAAGTAAAAAGATCAAATCACTCTTATGAGATGAAAAACAAAACAAAAGAAAAATAACCAGATTGGAATTGTTATCAGAATTTTAGATAGCAATGTGTTTTGCCAAAATAAATATATTTGGGATTGCAAGAAATGAAAATGTGAACCAAGGATTTTATGAAACTAAACTGCTTTTCAAGCGTATAAGCTATGGACAGTTTGGAAGAGGAATCTAGTAGAGTTTAGATCTCAGAGAAACAAAATGACTAGTCAGGCACTGACATAAAGACTCATTGTGAGCAGTAGATAAAGATTTGCATTTAGTACAAAAACTAAGCAAGGGTTTTAAAACAGAGTCACTATGTGTATAGCCCATATGCTCTGATAATGTAGATATAAAACATTTAAAAATGGAGTGAAATGACAAAAAATACATAATTTTTTTAATCATAGTGGTTGTAGTAGTATTGGTATTGTTAAATGAGCATACCGCACATGAAATGTAGAATTAAACCAGTGAATAATTATGTGAAATTCTATCATCTTCTCTATCCTTGGAAGCTAGACTCTTCATTGTGAATAGAGAGATACAGATGTATCTGGAGCAGAACATAAAAGTCTAGAATATCGTTTCAGAGCTCAAGGCAGGGAAACCATCAAAGTCTAACGTTGTATCAAAGATACCTAAAGTCAAGAGGCATGTTGAAAGTTTGGGAACAGATAGCATATCACTTTATTTCACAGATCTTCAGCTTGAGTTTAAGTAATCAAGAAGTAAAATGGAAGAATCAACGTAGGGCAGCCAACCTATAGTAACGGTCACAGTTGGTCAGCAAAGATACAAAATGCAAACATGAATGAAGAGTCACATGTTATAAAAGAGTTTTCTTGTTTTGTAATACAATTTAAACAACCTAGCCGATTTCCAATCCATATCCATATCTTCTTCTTGTAGGACCAAGAGTGATAAAAAAAAATTTAGTCATCAATATAGCAGAAACACCAGACCATCAGTACCAAGTGTAATACCAAGGGTGTCACATGGGCAGACTGGCTCAGAATCCACCTTGTAGATGTTTAGGAACACACCAAGCTAAAACTCATGCTCAGAAAGGACAGTTTGAGAAGGTAACTCATTAGTATCCAGTAAATATCTCATAATACAATTTTGTGGACACCTATCATGCTCTAGACACTATGGTAAGCATTTGAAATATATTACCTCTAATCCACCAATCACATAACAGAAATAGTCTCTCTCTCTTTTTTTCCACCATAAAATACTTTTCCACTCTAAGAATACCAAAGTACTTTTCTTTGAATAAAACCTTTTTTTATTTATTAAGACCTCATTAAGATTATCCAACTCATTTCCTGATATTTTTATTAAAATAACGTGTTGATCTTTCTTCAGAGTATTAAAATAACAATATATTGTCACCATGTTGTATTAAATAGATTTTAATGTGGTAAATAATACCATATAGCTATTAGTTCCATTTTGAATCAGTTAGGAATCTAAATTGCAAACTACATAAAACCATCTCTCTCTGATCACAGAAGAAATGTTTCTGAAAATGGATTTTAGTTCCCATAACTGCCAGAGTAACTAGAAAATTAAGTTTGAGGCTACACAGACAGGAAGATCACATCCAAATTTGCACTGTGAGTAGTCACCTGAGAACATAATTGCCAAGGTGGTAAGATGACAAATACTGTAACAGGTACGGCCAATTCTATATTTCTGGACACCGATGCTGCCACCAATGCCCAGGAAGCTACTTTCCGAGAGAGTGCCTCAGGTCATGTGTGTGACACTAGATTCCCACTTTAATGCTGGGGAATTCAATTAATATAATTAATTAAATTTAATTAATTCTGGCGTTTCCTTGGCACAGCTTGGCTCATGTGCCTGCATCTTTGCTGTGAGGGACGGAGGGAAAGTGAATCCCTCATTTTCCACTTCTCTAGCAGCTGACACACTCTGCCTTCTGCACAACTCACATGGCAGGGAAGACTCAAAATGTCAAAGAATGTTCAGATGCTTTCTCACCAAAAGGTGACAGATCACCACCACGTCCACATTTCCTACATTTTCAACGACATTGGTCTTCCTGATGCTGCTACATTTTTTTGTTTAATCACTTTACTGTGGATAGCTGTAACTAAACTGTTCTAAAAGTAATTTGTAAACTAATTCCTTGTTATTTCCATATATGTGTAGGAAGATAACTTTTTCACTAGATGAAGAAAATACAACTTCCTTTGTTTTAATTAGTAGAATACTTTCTCTCAGTTCAATTCTTTATGCTATGGGACCAAATATTTAACTGCAAAGGAATGCTAATTTCACAATATACCAGGAGCAGCAGAGAGCTGAGGGCTATTTCCCCTCAAAATTTCCAGGAGCTTAAATCTATGCATGCCGAAGGGTGCCCTTTTCTTTTCATATCTCACAAAGCAATTTCAAGCAGAAGCCACCACTGTGCTAATTAGATTATTTTGTATTTATAAGGAGTGGCAGGGGATGAGCTGTAGTTGCTTTAGATATGATGCACATCTTCAACTTAATTAAAGAAATAAAATGACTTCATATTTATGAAGCACCTTTGATCTAGAGAGATCAAAATAGTTTAAGGCTTTCATCTCCAGAACTTCTACAGAACTCTTTAAGTTAAGCAGGAGTAATTATGACTTTATTTATTTTACTGTTGAAGAGTATAAAATATAGAAAAGATAAGTATGAAAGTTTGACTTATCACAAATATCAATTCAGAGGTAGAGGAGGAGACAGAGGCAAGGTCCCCTCACTGTCACTGACCCTTTTCTAATCAAAATTTAATTTTGGAGAATGATTTTCCTCACTTTCACTAATAAAATAAAATCCAGAGACATGTCTTGAACTCATACAAGCTAACTGTTAGTAGCGTAATACCCATGCATTGCTGATATACAATTCTTGACTGAGTATAATTTAATGAACAGAAAAATATTAAGGTGAAAACCATTTCCTAGTATTACAGCAGATTTAAATCATGAAAAATATAGTAGCTGAGACTTGAAATCACCTTTTTTTCCAAATATAAGACCTAAAACCAGGTGTGTTTGTCCATTTCCTTCAGGCATTCCAACTTCACGGTGGTTGGCACTGAGGAAACAAACTCAAATGCCCCAGAGGAGTGGGAGGTTAAGTGATGCTTGAAACACCAACTAACAGAGCAGCCACAAACTGTGGCATGACAACCTGGGTTCTGTTTTCTTCTTTTTGTTTTTTAGTGTTAGGCAAATACACGGAGAAATAAAATATTTTCATGCATTCAAATGATATCATTTTTTAATCTCCAGGTTTGAATCCATCTTCATAAAGGCAGAGAGCTGCCTCCAAATGGTTAGATGGTTATTGGAGATGATCCCTGTGTTCACTTCTCTCCTCTGCGTTTCAGAAAGAACAGGTATTTTTCCTTTGTGTAATAAAAATAATATTTATATTTTCCCTTATACATAAAATGATTTCTAAAATTACTTAAAAGTTTTTCCACACAGGTATAAGGGAATACGTGTCCTCTAATCATTTTCTCATAGTTTCAATTGTGATGTATAATTTTAAGCAACTGACTAGCTTGCTTTACTCATTGACTTATTGTCCTTATTTGGATGAAAATTCTTCTCATGGAGCGTTTTTGACTGATGTGTATGGATATGACATAGAAATGATTACAGGCTAATTTAGATTCAAAGAGAAATATTAATTCTAGTACTTTTCAACTTTTCATAGAGGCATTTTTCATTTCATCCAACATTAGCTCCTTTTCCAGGCCATGACTCAGGTGCCATCTAATAGGAAAATAGCCAGCAGGTAGATGGAAAGAGGGAGAAGGGGTGGGGGGAAGTATGGGCAAATCATAAAATGGATAATTAACCCTTGGGTTAATCAAAAGTTGACAGCTGTGAATAAATGAGGGAAACTTCTTAAAATCAGAGACACTAAACAATTCAAGAATTCAATAAATAATTTAGGTTCCTTTTTTTGCATGATATTTCAAGAATAACTATTCAAGCACACTGCAGGCAGTGTTTGATGTTAGTAAAATATTCATATCTATTCAATTGTGACTTAATAATTGCACAGACTTTAATATTGTATTTAAGAAAGAAGCAATTCAACTTCTACACTTAAAAGACTCTAATTCTCCTACAGAGGCAGCATGTATTTCTGATTTTCCCAATTTGAAGGGAGTTTTTCCATTTATTTAAATTGTAATATTGGCATTCTGCCCCTCTAGAAAGTCAAGTGAAAATTCAGAAAGAAATGGAATTTACTCTGATCAGAATTGCACAGAAGTAGAAAATGAAAAAAAAAATAAAGAACGAATAAAAATGTGTCATGGTGTTCGTATATTTGAAATACTAACAGTAACCATTGTGTATTCTATTATATATATTTTGGATGCATAACACAGTGGTTTATAAAATTTTTTCAATGTGGGAAATTATTTTTACTTATTTCTTTACATCACTTAAGTTGAGGAAGTTAAGGTATAGTAACTTCTGACCTTCTTATATTTCCCTTCCACACTAACGTGAAGGAAAATCTGGAAGCAAGCATCCATGCCTTATTAGTTTGTTACAGAGAGGTCATATTATGCTCACAGATCACCCTGCTTCTCATGTGGGACTCAGGAGCATGCAAGAGAACAGCTGATACCATGATAAGAAGTGTATAATAATTTTTAATGTTATTTTATATTATTTTTATTGTATTCTTTCACATTTCTCAACTTCTCTTACATATTTAATGTATGCCTGGGCAGCACAGAATAGAGGGCCTTGCTGTCAGTAGTAATTCTCAGTAGTAGTTAAATGAAATATAAGAAATGTTATGAGACATGCTTATCAAAATGTTTTTTAAATCATTATTCTTCCACTATTGATGAATAGATCAAGGACTACTGTTATGAGTTGAGATGCTGGGTTCTTGATTTCACTGGCAGTTTCAAAATCCTAACAGGCATGGGGGGAAGCTGAGAAAGGAAGAACTCTCCTAATTTCTTCTTTGTGACCCTGGGTGGCAATAGCTGCCCAAGGTCCACACACCCCAACATGGGGCATCAGCAGCCATGGAGAAATGACAGGTTGATGTGGGTTAGGTAGAGCATCCATGCTGCCAGTGGTGTTGAGGCAGAAGTGACCAGAAAAAAGACATGGTAGTACCTGCTTTGACTTCAGCAGCCACTGGATGCTCAGGTGGGACACATGATAACTGCACATAGTTAACTAGAAAGACAGCAGAACAGAATGGACACTAATCACAGGAGATTCCTTTGTCCCCATGTGGCCAAGCATCAAGTGGTCTCGTGTAATAAGAATTAAAAGAGAGATTCTTCAAGTCTGAGCATTTAGACAAGTTACAGAGTGGAAGAGAATTTACCTGCGAAGCTTAACCTCTGTTCTCTTCAGTCCTGACTCTAACCCTCTCTGCTCCCCAGAATAAGTAACACTGCAGAGCAGCATATCACAGTGAATAAGTAATAGGCTCTGGAGTTTCCAGCTGAACACAGAAGATTAACCATGTGTATTTCTCTTTTCCTATCCACAAAATGACAATATAGAATTTAAGATATGAAACTACAAGTTCAAATAAAATAGAAGAGGCGATTTAAGTGGGTAGGAGATATTAACTATTTTTTGGGGATGGAAAGGAGACAGGCTGGTAAAATGATAAGCACAGCAGAAAAAAGAGGTAAACTGGAGTTTTAAAGAAAATACTAAATGAGAGTCATGAGTTACAAAAAGACAGGCATTGTAGGAGTTTGGGCTAAAGTGCTCCACCTACAGGCATGAGACTAGTAGTTTATTCTCTACAGAAATTGAACAGTATATTCTCCCCTTTCAGGCACATCAGAAATGGCAGATGGAAGGAGTTATGGAGTGGAAAATAGGAGATTAATTAAATTTTTCACACCCAACACTGGGAACCCCAGGTTTCTCCCTTCCAACTCACAGAATGTTTCTAGCCAAGTATAGGCTCCTGGGAGAAAATGGAAAATTATTCTTGAAAAGTGCCTTAAAAGCCCTCTGGATATTTGCAGTTAAAAATAGCTTTAAAAAGTAGCTGTGTAACTGAGCAATTTTTTACATCAAAATCCATCCATTCATCATCCCCAGCAATGCAGTTTCCACTGAGCTTTTTTTATTCTTAAATTGGAATTTAAGTATCACCAGACATTTGTGGAATGCTTCCCATAGTATAGACACTAATTTAAATAAAAAATGTAAATGGTAAAAAAGGTACAATTCAGTAAACAGGAGCTAAACACAAGTAAAAATTTTAACAATTAAATTTCCTGGAAAAAATATGTCACCTATAAAATAATGGGAAGCTGTAAAGAAGAGCAATCTGAGATCAGAAAACAACTATTAGAAATGAACAATATCATACCTAAAATGAAGAAAGCAATAAAATGATCAGAGGAGAAGATTAAGAAAAGTTCCTAAGTGTACAATCAAAATAAAAAGAAATGAAAAACAGCCTAGAAAATCAAATTTAAAAAAGAGCATCAGGGCTTCCCTGGTGGCGCAGTGGTTGAGAGTCCACCTGCCGATGCAGGGGACACGGGTTCGTGCCCTGGTCCGGGAAGATCCCACATGCCGCGGAGCAGCTGGGCCTGTGAGCGACGGCTGCTAAGCCTGCGCGTCTGGAGCCCATGCTCCGCAACGGGAGAGGCCACAACAGTGATAGGCCCGTGTACCTCAAAAATAATGATAATAATATTTTTTTATAAAAAAGAGCATCAGTCTAAGAATACCGCTGATGGAATAACAGAGGTTCTAGAAAGTGTTGGCAGAGAGAATAAAAGGAGAACTTTATCAGGGAAATACAAAAGAAGGGGCTTCAGCCAAGTTTACTCAGGAAAGGAGAAGCCATTCTTGATATTCCAAGTAGGAAGTTTTTGAATACAAAAAGTGAGAGACGCATACACCCTTGTAATGGCTGAAAATACAAAAGTATAGGAAACTGTGACTAGGAGGTGATACCTGGGAGCTCTCCAGGCACCCGATTCAAGTCTCAGAATCATCATGGGCACCAACCACTTCTGCTATCCACTGCCTCAAATACTGAGGCTGGAGATTTTCAAAAAATATCTGGCATCTGAGAGGCTCAAAGGAAGACAGTGCTCACAGACTCAACTGCAAAGTCAATGATTCTCAGAAGCTTTGCCTGGCAGCTACTGTAAATCAAGAATCTTGGGGAAGGTGGATCACTGCTATTGATTTTAGTGCTTGCAATCCTGCATCAAACGTTTGTCATTTGCCCAATGTGTGCATACAGCAGTCCTTGGAGTACCTCTTGTTGACAAATTCTCACAATTGTTTGGGAAGGGGATTTTGATAATTCTCTTTTCCCATGCAGAGGATACAGGAGGTGCTTATGATGATATTGCTTTGACTACAAAGAACCAAGCACAAAACTATCCGGAGCAGAGGAGCATCCTTTTCCAAACTGAAAGTGGCTGAGTATTTCCCCAGCACACAGGCGAGATAGAAGATACAACAAGCTTCCAAAGAGGAAGAAAGAAACCCCCAAAAATAAACAAGAGAGAGAATCTGAATGATAGTATAATTCTCAGAAGCAGCAATAGGCAAGTGAGGAAAGCATTTAAAATTCTGGCAAAAGGGCTTCCCTGGTGGCGCAGTGGTTGAGTGTACGCCTGCCGATGCAGGGGACACGGGTTCGTGCCCCGGTCCGAGGAGATCCCACGTGCCATGGAGCGGCTGGGCCCGTGAGCCATGGCCGCTGAGCCTGCGCGTCCGGAGCCTGTGCTTAGCAACGGAAGAGGCCACAACAGCGAGAGGCCCACATACCGCAAAAAAAAAAAAAAAAAAAAAAAAAAAAAGTGTATGGTGATGAAGAACATGATTAAGTTTGTTTTAATAAGCTAAAGAATCATTAAAAATCATCCACGGATCTATGATGAAATAATAAGAAAGATTAGAATATAAATTTTACTCTCAAAACCATAATAAAGAGTTAATTGATTCTTTTTCAAGAATATTTTATGATAAGCTAGATTTTCTCAATTTTATTCTAAGGTCTGAAATATAGATCAGAGTGTTTAGCAGCCCATGGTGATGCTGTTTTTTCCTTGCTTTTGATGTCCTGATGTTTGTTTATGTGGTGCTATGAGAAGCTGTAGGCAAAAAATAATATGAATTTAAATTGTTTTAAACTTTATTGATCTCTGAGTGAATTGCTTTATATCAAATTATATGTCTTATTTTCAAAAATCTTTTTGTCTTCCCTGTAAAATATTAGTCTGATTTTCTCTTTCCTGGAATCTATTTTGAATTTAATTTGAATGCAAATCAGTTGGTTTTCTAAGTTTTAATGCAAATTTAAGTCCTGGGTCTCAACCGCCCTCCTTCTCAGTCTTCCTTTATCTATCTTCCTTGGTCTGAATCCTCCTGTGTTGGATTCCTAACTATTCATGTTGACACCTGACCCTGCTCCTTCCACCTTCTACTTTTCCAAATATTTTCTAAATATCTGCACAAGGGCTCCCCACAGCATCCAAACTCATCATAAACTAAATCAGACTTCTTGTGTGGAATGTAAAACAAGGGGTGTCTGCCAAATCCATTTCACTGCCTATTTTTGCATGAGCTAAACCTGTTTTTTTCATTTTCACATGGTTGAGAAAAGGATTAAAAGAAAAAAAATAGTGTTTCATGGTGCTTTCGAGAAAATTATATACAATTCATATGTTAGTGTCTGTACATAAAAGGTTTATTGGAAAATATATAGTCTGATGTGTTTAATTATTGCCTTTGGCTGATCTAGTGCTACTAAGATAAAGACTTTATATCCAGCAAAGCCTAAATATGTGCTATCTAGTCTTTTACAGAAGATATTTGGTCACCCCTGATGTAGAATACAAGGTACATAAGGGCAAGGATTTCTCTGCCTTATTCATCACTGTATTCCCCATACAGTAGACAGAGGACAACAGAGTACAATCGACAGAGGACATTATACTTGTGTGCTCTCAAGAATACTGATTCAAAGAAAAAAATAGGTACAAAGAATATTATTTTCTGTCTAATTTCTCTACATTATTAATTTAACAATCTAATCTACTATTCTCCTACCTATTATTAAATCTATTTTTTAAACTTCAATTCTTGCACAGGTGTTGTTAGTTTTATTTCTACATTCTGTGTCACAGTTTTCCCTTCAACTGTCCATTTCCACCACCCTTGTTTTAGCCAGGCCAGCATTGCAACACATCTCTAATGGCCTCACCAAACACCACTGCATACATTTGCTACCACCGTCAAGCCACCCTTCATAATGTTGTTCTCTAATATTCTGTTGCTAACTACTACACAATTTACTGCACTCAAAAAGCATAAGATGGAAGAGAAAAGGAATAAGTAGCAATTGCGGGAAGGAAGGAGGTGGAGATAGAGATCTGCTATTCCTGTATCCCTTACTGAGTACTGGTCATTTTCTCTGGCTCTCACAAAGATGCTACATGAGACAGGTAGAAAAGAAAACTGTTGATAAGAAAAATTGTCATTTGCTAAATATTGCATACCATATAAACAAACATGTTCACAATTCATACTCACTCCAAAGCCTTTATTTATTTTTACTTTAAAAACAGACAGAACCTAATGAGAAGACACCACTTATATTTGAAATACGCTAATTATTGGAAGAATCACAGACAGTGAGGGGCAGGGCAATTACTTCCAGGTTTCACAGAGTCAGCAGCAAAAATTCAGGGGGACAATGAAACATGACCTCTAGGAGGGATGGAATGGAATGTGCTTTGCATACTCTGACGACATTCAAATCAAAGGTCACAGACACTGCCAGCAAAGGGCATCATTGTATATTCAAGGACAAGAGAGAGAAAGAAAAACATGTTTACACAGCCATAGGAAAGCCTGTGAGAAATATACAACATAACATATTATCGCAGATAAACAAGAATGCCCAATTAACAGAAAGAGCAAATGGAAACTTTTCAATAATCATAACAATTCACCTCTGGTGTTTTTCTGTGTTCCATCTAATCACATGCTGTTCAAGTTTCAATAAATATGATTAGAGGCTATTAAATTACAGTTTATTTGCTCATTTGGCCAACTTTCCTAATATCCTTATACACCTTTTAATATCCATAAAATGCTGGTGTTTAAATAACTGTTTTATAAGACAGCCTCAAGTACTTCCTTCAGTAATTTTATGGGTTTTGAAATACTGATGTTAATAACTGTTTTGTATGGTAAAGAAAACAATTGTTATGTATATAGTAAACCTAGAATTCTGTGTGTTTGTGAAAGAAATTGGATTGTGATATATATGGGTGTGTATATATTTACTAAACATATATTTTATTTTATCAGCTATATGCAAAATAGTATGGTAAAATCTGTAGATGTAACCATTCTATCAAATTGCTTCATAATTTTTCTTGTCAAATAAATGGCATAATGCTATGAATGAGCAGCATTATAAGTTAATTTGGTCTAGACTGCAATTTGGTAGGCTGTAGTTTTACATAAGAAAATTTAATAAATGCCTGAAACAAAATTATTTTATTGCTATAACATGAGCAACTTTCTTTCTCCTATTTTTATTTGTTTCCCAAAGCTAAGAAGTAATAGGTAGGAGTACAAATACACAAATTTTCCCCTCAATATCTTGGAGGGTAAGCATTTGGCTAACATATAAGATGTTTCATCTAGTCTTTTGCAATTAGAGTAGAATCACTTGCCTCAGTTCAAGTCTAGCCTGATTCTGTGAGGTTGGAAAGTGATCAATTATGTCTTTGTGAAATGGTATTTGAAATAAACTCTGAAATTGATATACTAACTATTTCTGCACATAGAGGAACAAGTGATTTTAAAGTCAGTTCTATGTGCACATTATATGACTTGACTAGGAAAGATATAGAAAGTAAGATATCAACAATTATCAAATATTAACAAACAAAATTATGTATAACATTTTGATTAATGTGCAATAGTAATGTCTTTTATATACTGTGTGATCTCACTTATATGTAAAATCTGAAAAAGTTGAACTCATTAAATCAGAGAGTAAGTAGAATGGTGGTCACCAGGGGTTGGAGGGGGTGGGAGAAATGGGGAGATGTTGGTCAAATGTACAAGCTTTCAGTTTTAAGATGACTAAGATCTGGGGATGTAATGTCCAAGGTTGTAATCAGAGTTAATACTGTACTCTAAATGTGAAATTTGCTAAGGGAGTAGATCTTAACTGTTCTCATCAGACACACATCAGACATAAATCACTATGTGAGGTGATGGATGTGTTAATTAACTTGATTATGGTAATCATTTTACAAGATATATGTATATTAAATAATCACATTGTATATCTTAAAAATCACATTGTACAGCTTAGATATACAAAATTTTGTCAATTATACCTTAATAAAGTTGGGACAAAATAAAAATAAAACGGAGTAATACCCTCCCAAAAATAATTTTTTTCAACTATGTTTTAAGAATCATTTAGGGAATACTACTCAGGCATAAAAAAGAATGAAATTATACCACTTGCAGCAACATGGATGCAAGCAGAGATTATCATACTAAGTGAAGTAAGTCAGAAAGAGAAAGACAAATATCATATGATATCACTAAAATATGACACAATTGAACTTTTATGAAACAGACTCACAGACATAGAGAATAGACTTGTGGTTGCCAAGGGGGGTGGCGGGTGGGAGAGGGCTGGACTGGGAGTTTGGGGTTAGCAGATACAAACTATTGTATAGAGAATGGTTAAACATTAAGGTCTTACTGTATAGCACAGGGAACTATATTCAGTAGCCTGTGATAAAACATAATGGAAAAAATATATAAAAAGAACAATGTGTATGTATGTATAACTGAATCAATTTCCTGGACAGCAGAGATTAACATAACATTGTAAATCAACTATATTTCAATAAAAAATTTAAAAATAAAAATCATTTAGCATAATAACTGAAAAGCATATCAAAAATCATAAGTGTAGGGCTTCCCTGGTGGAGCAGTGGTTGAGAGTCCGCCTGCCGAGGCAGGGGACACGGGTTCGTGCCCCGGTACAGGAAGATCCCACATGCCGCAGAGCAGCTAGGCCCGTGAGCCGTGGCCACTGAGCCTGCGCGTCCGGAGCCTGTGCTCCACAATGGGAGAGGCCACAGCAGTGAGAGGCCCGCGTACCGCAAAAAAAAAGAAAAAAAAAGAAAAAAAATCATAAATGTACTAATGAATTATCTTTACTACTCCCATCTAAATTTTTCCCCTAACCTCTTAACCCATAAGTGATAAGCATTTTCACATCACGCTATAAATGATGTTTGTCAAATTTTCACCTCTCAGAAGTAAATGTTTTCAAATAAAAAATTTCTTGACGTGTTTCATTAAGACTGTTTATTAAATATTCTACTTTTTGTGTCTGTGCTAGACATTTGCAGTCTAGTTTAAGAGGCAAATGTATAATTAAAAACATACAAATACAGTGTTCTAGGTATTACAATAAATCCAGTGTTGTGAAAGCACAATGACACACACCAGAGTCAATTAAACGTTGTTGTTTGTTGTGTGTGTTTTTTCAATTTTCTAAACTATCCTGAAAAATATAATGCTGTTTCAAGCTAGACAGTTCAGGTCAGCATTCTCACCTGGAAGGCTACCTGAGCAGGAGGTGTGTGTAAGGATAACTGATAAGATTTTTATTCTACATACAACTGACTTGTTCACAAATCCTAATCCTTTTCACCCTCACACACTCCAGGGGTGTGAAGTTTGCCTAAATTGTCTTATGTGTTTTTAAATAAGATGGCCCTTGGCTGAGCACAATTACCTTGTACTAGAAATAAAGAATGAAATGTCTTGGACTTGAAGGATAGAAAATTATTTGCTGTTGATGCTCTAAGGCATAAAGCTAATAGTATCCATTCATTTTTCCTTTCATTTAATATACCATGTGCTCAAAACTCTGCCTTAGCCTCACGTTGTGCTGTTTTACATTGCAATTACCTAGAAGGGAAAATCTCATTATTTGTCCACATCTTTTTTTTTTTTTTTTTTTTTTTTTTGCCGTACTCGGGCCTCTCACTGCTGTGGCCTCTCCTGTTACGAAGCACAGGCTCTGGACGCGCAGGCCCAATGGCCATGGTTCACAGGCCCAGCCGCTCCGTGGCATGTGGGATCCTCCTGGACTGGGGCACAAACCTGTGTCCCCTGCATTGGCAGGCAGACTCTCAACTACTGCGCCACCAGGGAAGCCCTGTAGATTTTTTGATGATGGCCATTCTTACTGGCATGTGGTGATACCTCATTGTAGTTTTGATTTTCATTTCTCTAATAATTAACAATGTTGAGCATCTTTTCATGTGGCTTTTGGCCATCTGTGTGTCTTCTTTGGAGGAATGTCTGTTTAGATCTTCTGCCTATTTTTTGTTTGGGTTGTTTGTTTTTTTTGATATTGATCTGTATGAGCTGTTTATATATTTTGGAGATTAATTGCTTATTTGTTGCATCATTTGTGAATATTTTCTCCCATTCTGTTGGTTGTCTTTTTGTTTTGTTTATTGTTTCCTTTGTTGTTCAAAAGCCTTTAAATTTAATTAGGTCCCCTTTGTTTATTTTTGTTTTTATTTCCATTATTCTAAGAGATGGATCCAAAAAAGTATTGCCATGATTTATGTCAAAGACTGTTACGTCTATGTTTTCCTCTAGGAGTTTTATATTACCCAGTCTTACACTTAGGTCTTTCATCCGTTTTGAGTTTATTTTTGTATATGGTATTAGAGAATGTTCTAATTTCATTCTTTAACATGTAGCTGTCCAATTTTGCTAACACCACTTATTGAAGAGACTCTCTTTTCTCTATTGTATATTCTTCCCTCCTTTGCCATAGATTAATTAACTATTAGTTTGTGGGCTTATTTCTGGGCTTTCTATTCTGATCCATTCATCTATATGTCTGTTTTTGTGCTAGTACCATAATGTTTTGCTTACTGTAGCTTTGTAATATAGTCTGAAGTCAGGGAACCTGATTCCTCCAGCTCCATTTTTCTTTCTCAAGATTGCTTTGACTATTCGAGATCTTTTGTTTCCATGCAAATTAAAAAAAATTTTTTGATCTAGTTCTATAAAGAATGACATGGCCAATTTGATAGGGATTGCATTGAATCTGTAGGTTTCCTTGGGTAGTCTGGTCTTTTTAACAATATTGATTCTTCCAATCCAAGAACACAGTACGTCTTTTCATCTGTTTGTGTTCAATTTCTTTCATCAGTGTCTTATATTTTTTGGACTACAAGTCTTTGGCCTCCTTAAGTAGATTTATTCCTAGGTATTTTATTATTTTGGATGTGATGGTAAATGGAGTTGTTTCCTTAATTTCTCTTGCTGATATTTTGTTATTAGTGTATAGAAATGCAAGAGATTTCTGTGTATTAATTTTGTATCCTGCAACTTTTCCAAATTCATTGATGAGCTCTAGTAGTTTTCTGTTAGCATCTTTAGGATTTTCTTTGTATAGTATCATGTCATTTGCAAACAGTGACAAAATACTAGCAAACCAAATCCAAAAGTACTTTAAGAGGATAATACACCATGATCAAGTGGGATTTATCCCAGGGATGCAAAGGTTTTTCAAAATCTGCAAATCAATCAGTATGATACACCACATTAACAAACTGAAGAATAAAAACGAAATGATCATCTTTATGGATGCAGAAAAAAGATTTTGATAACATTCAACATCCATTTATGATAAAACCTCTCCAGAAAGTGAGATAGAGGGAATATATCTCAACATAATAGATGTCATATATGACAAACCCATAGCTAACATCATACTTAATGGTGAAAAACTGAAAGCATTTCCTCTGAGATCAGGAACAAGACAAGGATGCCCACTCTTGCCACTTTTCTTCAACATAGTTTTGGAAGTCCTAGCCATGGCTATCAGAGAAGAAAAAGAAATAAAAGGAATCCAAATTGGAAAAGAAGTAGTAAAACTGTCACTGTTCATCATCATTCCTTTTAAGAACATGCAGTCATTCCTATTAAATGTTAGAGTATAAAGATAACTTCCTCTACAAAGAGCTTACAAATCATTATTTAATATATTCAGTACAAATCAGTTTCACAATATAATTTGTTAAATAAAAAAAAGAATATTTAGGGGATAAATTTTAATGAGTGAAAGAGACATGTTTGATACTGAAAGAATAAAACATACAAAGATTAATTAATAAAAACATATCCAACAGGATTTGAACAAAGCTAAATAGATTGTTAAGTGTTTAACAAAAAACGAAAATTAAATTATTTTATTCTTGTGAGAGAATCCTTGTGAATAAAGGGGAAGACTTTGCATATTAGGCTAAACAATGATACATATAAAAGCTATTGAACTCAAGCTATTTCCCATTTGGCCCTTTGATCTATTTGAAGGAAAATATAGCCATCACCTTTGCCACATGCTCTTAAATACCATGGCATAGCAAAAGGAAACACTCTAAGAGTCCTCCAACTACCCATGGCTACTGTCATCAGTCACTGACTTGGCTTGCAGCTACTAACCATGCCTACGAAGTAGAATGAAGTACATAATGAAATATTGTTTACTTACAGTATGAATCAAGTACATATAAATTGTGATGGGCTGAGAATAAGATAACTTTGGTTTTAGTATACTGCATGGTAGGTAATAGGACAAGTTTAAAATTCAATGGTTTTAGTATACTGCATGGTAGGTGATAGGACAAGTTTAAAATTCAATGGTTTTATTATACTGCATGGTAGGTAATAGGACAAGTTTAAAATTCAAAAGACCTGGCTTTGAATCTAGATTCTACCCCTTAGTAGTTTTGTGAGCTTATACCATGTTCCTTAAGAAGCTTTCAAAAACTTGTGTTTCTTTAACTATAAATTGGGGATAAAAATACCTTACAGTGTGGTGGCAAAAACAAAATACGATGAAGTGATGGGTTAAGCATAGGCCTGGCATACATTAAATGATGGCTAAGTGCTAGCCATGTGATAGATGGGGCTCATCTTCCTGTGAGCTGTAACTCTGAGTACTTAACAATACATCCATTATTACCCTCTACACATGGTAGAAAACCTGGAACACGGGTTTTAAGTTTTGCTCCAAATCTACACGGACATGGTCCTACTAATGTTAACAAGTAGTAGATAAAGAAGCATATCTGCTAAATTTTCCAATGACTGTCATCTTCATATTAGACGTGAAATCCTACAACACCTTCCTTCTTCTCAACAGCCCTGTGAGGAAGGAGCATGGTATTGTACCCATTTACCAATGAGGAAATGGAAGCAGGATGTTAAGTGGTTTGCTGAATCTCACACACTGAAAAATGGTTGAGTTAAGACATGAAATCAATTCCTGTGACTATACAGCGTTTGCTCTTTCATGAATATCAGGTTATCTTCCATGCATGAAAATACTGTTTTAGTTACTATCTTTTACTGTAAGAAAATTATCTGGATCTTATTTTACAAGATTTCCTAGAAATGTCTCAGGAGTTAAAAAATATATCTCCAAAGGCCTTTTAGTTTCCTTGTTCCCCATTTCTGCCTGGATGGCAAAATGTTTTCTAAATGAGCCAATTGTCTGCAGTAGCTAAATAGGGCAGCAGCCATTCCAATATAGACAGAGCAATGCACACTCTGTCTCCATCCTACAAGAGCAAACTTGCATGGGCTATGAAGTGGTAAATGTTGCAGTAAAATGAAAAAGAAAGTGATGACAAAAAAAAGTGTCAAAATTTCTCAGCAAAACATTATTTTCAGAAGAACAGTTTCAGGGGTATAGGAATATTTTATCAACTAAGTTGAATATGTTTCATCTAAGTGAAATATTTAGATTCTAATATTAAGAAGCTATTATGTCAATCATATCCAAAAGGGTACCATATGAATGAATAGTGGGAAAAGTTGTAAGTGTAAAAAGAAATGACAAGAGAAGTATATAGTCAAGGAACATTTGTGAAACAAATGTAATTGAAATTATCATAAGTAAAATAATACACTTTTAATTTGATTCAATGAAAAGACAACTACAATTAAACCTTAGTATTGTGTTTGGTAGAGATATTATCTAAACAAGAGAGGAAAAATATATACTTATGTAAAAGTGCAAATCATTAATAATTTAAAATACCAGTGTGCTATTGAAGCTATTTGGAAGAGTTTTAATGGAATTCAAAATGACAGTTCTTATTGATATAACTCAAATTGTCCAATTAGCTCCAACACTTTTGCCAACTCAAGGGTCCAAGTTACTATTGTCTTTGGCAGGGATAACATAACAGCCTTCTAATTAGTCTCCAGTCATTCAGCTTTCTCCTCCTGCAATCTATACTGCAGTCATCTTTTCAAAATGCAAATACAATCACATCAATTCTTCCTAAAACCTTGCATTGGTTTCCAATTTCTCTTTGGGAAAGAGACAAAAATAAATCCTCAATGTGGTCTATCAGGCTCTGCTGCCTACCTGCTTCTATTTCCCTATTCTCATACCAAACACAACCTATCTATGCACCAGCTAGACATGACTTCTTCAGATATGTAAAATCTCATGTTCCCTCCCATCCCAGGATTTTTTGTGTAATTGTTGCCCTTTGTTTGGTATACTGTTACTGTTATACTTGGTCATGTAACAGTATATATTTATACATACTTTAAAATTCTCCATTTTCAGATCTCACTAGAAACATAATCTCACGGATGCTTTTGTTATTCTTCCAGGTTAATCCTTTCCCCCTTGTTGTTGCTGTTGTCACATGCTCTTATTGATTTATGTCCCTCTGTTGAGTATGTATGTATCTCAGTTTCTAACTATACATTCATTTGTATTCATTTGATTAATGTCTGTCTCCTGTCCCCATATTAAATTTAAATATTCCTAAGATCTTAAAATCTATGACTGTTTATTTTTTGTTCACCATTATACCTTCATCTCTAGTCATAGTTCTGAACACATCATGGGCATTCAGTAGATATTTATATAACAACTGACAGAAAGCTTTAACAAAAAAATGATATAAAATATATACAAAGATAATTCTTATGTCCCTTCCTCCTTCTGGTTATACAGGTGCAATGAGCGCTCTCCCTTCTGGACTTCCTGACTCCATTTTAAACAAGGTTTTCATATATATATATATATATATATATATATATATATATATATATATACACACACACACACACACACACACACACACACATATATGTGCATACACACACACACACACACTCAAACAGGCCTGACCCATTTATCCTGGGAAAGCTGTCTCCTTCAGCTGTTCTCTACTTCAGTTCCTGGTCAATGTTATTTAGAGGTCTTCAGCACTTGTGTAGGACTGATGTGAAGTGGAAACTTCTTTAGCTGTGAGAGGTGTACCTATGACTGGAGACTGAAATTGGGCGGCCATCTGGGTCTCTTCCAAAGATATTTAAGGGCAGTCTTTGTTCTTGCTCATTACAAATCAGAAGTGTGGGAGAAAATTGGAGACATTTGGTTTTGGAGATTTGTACTCAGATATTTGATAAAACTAGAAGAGTTTAGGATCAAATCCAGCTTATAGGTGTAAAACAAAACCTTAAAGACAATTAACAGTTCAAGAATCTATATCTATAAAGATGAAAACATAATTTCTCTCTCCATAATTATCCCCCTTTTTATCAAAGATAATCATATTAAAACTAATTTGTTTAAATTAAATTTGACCTGATTGTTTGTATAAATGCAACAAGGATAGTGATTGACCATTTAAGCACTTTTTTACATTACTTTTCTGGAACATTGTAAACAAGGTACTAGGTTGATTTTTCCAAGCAGTTCCTAAAATTTTCTCATCATATGAGTCTATGTATATCTCTGTTAAATATGATGTTCCAGTTAAAGCTTTGGTAATGTAGCCAGTACTTCCAATTGTATTCTGTTATAAGGAGAACAGATTTTCATTGAACTCATGCAAATAACTATTTTATCATAAAAAGAATACTTAAGAGTTTCTGAATTCTGGGCAGATCAGGTAGGGAGAAAAATATTTGTTTACAGAAGTGTAATTTATCAAATTGCTGCACATAATAAATGCTTAAAAGAAAAGATTTCCTTAAATTTGGAAAAGTAAAACATGTGCATAAGAAGGCATAAAATTATAATCACCCTTATTAGTTCTTTGAGTCTCCTGTAGTTAATTCTTTTTGATATTGAGTTTGTGTTGGTAGCTTTTTGTTTCATTAAAGTTTTAGACATTTTTACCCAGTTCAGAGTTATGATCTTAAAGTTATCAGAAACCTGTATTCTGGAGTATTTGTCAAGGTATTTTCTATGAATCTCCTTAAAGCTAAAATTTTGTAGGAACATTTTGCAAAGCATCAGAATAAAACAATAACTGAGTAACAAAAGACAAAAATACTAATGGTTAAATATCAAAGTTCACTATAGTGCAATTAACAAGGAAATTTGGTTATTTATGTGATATACAATATTTTAAGATAACACCTGGGATTATGAATGATAATATTTTATCAGGACATGCCAGATTTATAGGAATGTCATATAATTTCTGAAACATTTATAACATATACCTGTACAGATGCCAACATAAACAAGGCTTAGTATTAATTACTTGACAATGCTTCCATGTAATTTAACATATCCAATAAGCATATTTAGTGTAACATCTCTCTTTTTATATGGAGAGAGAACAAATCTTTTGAGATGTTACAGGGAACTTCTGGAAAACCCCCAAATTATTTTGAGGTCAAAAGTCTTCATTTAGAATTTTATTTTGTCTTTTTATGGTGGGGAAGTTTATCAAAAATATCAAAAGGTTTCAAAATACTTGGTCAGATAGGATGATAGGTCACTGTAAAGCAATACTTAGTTATCTAGATAGCCAAAGTAACAAAGACTTCACAGGCAAATGTAAAATATAGAAGGTTACATAGTTCTGAGCAAAACTTAGCTCATTTAATGTCTAAAGGACTAGTTTTTTTTTAAGTAATCAAAGACTGTGTAGACAATTAAAAGCACAGTTGATAAAACATAAAATCTTTGCTTTCAAGCAGATTACTTTAAAAATGTAAGGAAAAACTTTTCATATTCTCATATTGAGAGCAGACCAATAGTTTAAACAAACTTTGTCTTTTTAGCTGATGATAGAAAATTAAGTTCCAGTTTTACATAAGTATACTATTGATATTAAAGCTTAATTTTAAAAGCTTATAAAAAATTTATTCAATCTTACCCAGCTTGATCACACATAAGTCTTTCCAAAGATTCCTTTTCCACAAACCTTCTACAACTTTCTATATCCATTTAGGTTTTGTCCTCTATCTTTTTCTTTTCTTATTCTGGAACAAGAATTTTATTTTAAGACAAAATTATTTTCTTTTTTTTCCTCCCTTACCAAAAATGCATGTCCATTCTTCATACCTGAAAATACATGATGTACTTTGCATATACACCCTTTTTTTTTTATTCTTACTATTTCTAGTAGTTATGGGGGGGAAGCACAGCTATTTATAAATCAGGTTTGTATTTTTTAAATTTGTCTTTTTTTCTCTGTCAATTTCAAAGTTATTAGTTTAAATTTTAGTTTCTCAATTTCAAAAGCTTACAAACTTATCTAGAAAAGCAATGATTCAAGGCAGTTGTTCCAGAATAATTACAGATTTACTCTTAGAGAGTAGCATAATTGCCTATGCATTACATTAAATGCATATAAACTCCTACAAAATGTAGTTAAAATATCATACACTTCTTGGAAATTACAGTATGAGATTCAATCATGTCTGTAGGCTTGTCCTGACATGGCTCTGCTAGACTGGGAATGATAGAAAAAGAAGAGTTAGTAGGATACCCACATTACTGCTAAGAAGTTTGTTATAATTTGAGTAAGCAGTCTAAAGATTTGAAAGACGGGACAACAATTTCTAAACTGATAGCATAGCTATAAATATCTGGAAGCCACCACCAGAATTTCCAGCCTTGCAAGTAGTTGTAAGAAATGGGAAACTTTCTTTTATTTAAATAAAGATTGCTGCTTGGCTGCAAATCTGAGAAGACAAGGCAACAAAATATAAGCCTGTTAGAGAGTGAGTACAGTCTGGCCTTGGGGAGTTATCACTATGCATACCAGACAAAAAGGGTGGTTGTTCTTTCTTTCTTTTGGCTGCATTGGGTCTTTGTTGCTGCACGTGGGCTTTCTCTAGTAGTGGTGAGTGGGAGCCATTCTTCGTTGTGGTGCATGGGCTTCTCATTGGGGTGGCTTCTCTTGTTGCAGAGCACAGGCTCTAGGTGCATGGGCTTCAGTAGTTGTAGCATGCAGGCTCAGTAGTTGCGGCTCACAGGCTCTAGGGCGCAGGCTCAGTAGTCGTAGCTCACGGGCTTAGTTGCTCTGCGGCATGTGGGACCTTCCCGGGCCAGGGCTCAAACCCGTGTTCCCTTCATTGGCAGGTAGATTCTTAACTCCTGCACCACCAGGGAAGTCCCAGGGTGGTTGTTCTTTATCAGACTTTCAGCTGGCTGAACAAACCCTTTTGTTGCTCAATTCACTGTGATACAAGAGCAGTGGCTTTCAAACATGTTGTATCATTCCTCAGTAAGAACTATAGTGTATATATATATCCCTACATAATTATAAATATAAAACCATATAAATAACTGAAATTAAAGTTTATTAAATTGGCATGTTTTCCTATTTTTTGTATATGCTGTAAATATATTCTATTTTGTACTTTATGAAATTACACTTTTATTTATATATGGATAATAAGTAAATCTATCTATAATTGACAAATAAAATTGAAAATACATAATATCCATTTATCTATATAGACATATATAGATTATATGCACATTCACTATTTAAATAAATGTTTATCATAATTCACCGAAAGTCTGTGACTGCAGTTTGAAAAACAAGAAGTTACAGTAAATCCTCCCACAGTAGGAGAAATCTTTCATGGGAATCTCACTGCTTCTTATCTTCTAAAGGGGTGCTTGCTAGTTTGGTTGCATTCTCTCAGCATCAATGCATAAAGTTTGTGTAGGGTTAATTTACACTTATTACACAAGTGTTTTTTCTTTTTGATTCATCTTATATTCTCAGATCTTTTTCCAACCTTTTCAACTATTTGTAATCTTTGCTTTCCAGTCAAAACAAGGAAACAGGAAATTGTGACCTATATATAATATATTAGCATCCTGCAGTAGATTAGCAAACTTACAAACACATTTCAAATTTTTAGAAGTATATTCTTCTTCATAATATTTTTCATTGTGCCTTAAAACATGTTTATTAATAGACCAAAATATCCTTATCTCTGAAAAAATTAAAAAGCCCAAACTAAGCAAACTATGTTTAGAAATAAATGTATCAGTTTACCATTGTATCTGGAAATGACTTAGATATTCAATGAATATTCATTATTTAGATTAACTTATGAACTTCTATTTATATTTATTTAAAACCCTTGTTTTTAACAATTATGTTTTGATTATACAGTAAATAACCATCATCTTAAGTTATTTTTCTTTTTGAAAAAATTTGAAGACATGCCAACTTTTATTAAACCAACAAACTTAAACTAGGTTTCATTTATCAAAGATTATCACAGATAATGTGAACTTGAAACACATTTGGGTTACTTTCTGTATTTCGGACAGTATACTTGATTTACATAACTTTTAAGCCAATTAAATAGAGCTCTTTACAAATTAATTTTGGAAATACCATCCAGAGGTAGAAAAATTTTATATAATTATAACATACACTTATAGACATACATAATATACAGGCAGACACAGAGATGTTTGTGGGTTTTGTTTTTTAAAATTTTAGCCATGTCTCATGTAGAAAACTCAAAATAGTTGGATCCAACTTGTGTTTTTGGCAGATGGAGTAAGTTAATGTTACTTGCTCGGATGGCAAAAGCTTTTTTACTGAAGATGTTTTATTTGCATGCTGAAAATCATTTCAATTTTTAGAAGCTTATGCATATCAATCAAAGAATGCATTCCATTCTCTCTGAGAATTTTGAGATCCTCTTTTTAAGGGCACCCCTTAATGTGGACTTATCTAAACAAAGTTTCTCCAGACTGGCCATTATAATTCTAAATTATCTAAAAGTTCACTCATTTTGCCAGAAAGGCACAACTTCACTTTCCAAGAACTAGGTGAAATCTATCTTGTGTTTGAATTCCCTAAAACATCTTAATTATTAGGGGCTCTGTTTTCTAAAACACTAGGAATCATGTTATTCCGTCTTTTGAACAGAATGGATGCAGGAATCTTCGTAAAAGCAGACTGAAGCACAAAGACAGCAGAGCTTGAATACACAAAGAGAGCAGTAAGTCAACCTCAAAAATAAAATAGCCAGTTATTTTACCAGCAAAATGGGTTTATTCAGAAATAGTAGAGAATTGCAATTCAGGACAGGCAAACTATAGTGAATCATAGGCAAATTCAAAGAGACAAAAGGAAGGTCAGCTCTTATTAGATTTTAGGAGGAAATTGGAGAGGGTTGTTTGGAATAAATTTTTATTGGGGAAAAACTCTTATTGGCTGCAAGCAGTGCTTAGTTCTTAGTGCTTAGTGCTTTGCTTGGGCAGGGAGAAATTTTCCTTCTTTTTCTTAAAATCAGGAGATGAAATCGCTGTGTGAAAAATGTCTTCCCTTTAGAAGAAAAGTAACATTTTTATCATCGGGGATAGGAAGTTGAAACCGAGAGAACTTTATACAAAGAAATCTACACAAAGATACCATCTTAAAATAATTCTTATCTTAAGTCTTCTTGCCGGCTATGCAGGTGCCTGAGAGCTCTCCGTTCAGAGCTTCCTGTCTCCATTTTACATGAGGTTTTCCTTTCTTTATTTTCACAGTGTATATGTGTGAGTCTATTTCTGGATACTCTCTTTTGTCCTGTTGAAATATTTTTTAACCGTGGGCCAATGCAACTCTATCTTGATTACTGTAACTTTATAATAATTCTTGAATTATAGTAATGAATATCCTAACATTGTTTTACTAATTCAAGGTTATTTTCTTGAAGTATTTTTATACCCCTAGACATTTTAGATTCAGCATGTTAGAAATTTTAATTAGGATTGTATCAAATCTGTAGATCAATTTAAGGAAGACTGGAATCTTAGCAATACTGAGTTTTCCACTATGTGAATGAACAAGCTTTATATCTTTCTGTCCTCTCTTACACAGTTGGTGGGTCAGGAAATCATTAAGTCACTGTAGGGAAAAAACAATTGATGGCATCTAATGAGTTAAAAATATCCATACGCTGTAGATAGTTTCCTGAGGATATACCTAAATCAAACATGTAGTATTTTCCCCCAAAGTTATATCTTAGAAATTTTTGTCATATTAGCCTAAATACTTACAAAGGTGAACAGCTTAATTTATATCAATGATAAAATATATATTTAACTTGTGATATATTCTTAAAATAGAGTATTATACAACAATAAAAACAAATAAAGCATGGCTCCATCTAAGAGAATAGTTGAATCTCTCAAATACACTATTGAGTGAAAGATTAACTATAAAAGGATAAATATTTACACAGTTATATAACGTTAAGTTAAAATAAGCAAAAAAAAAAAGTGATCTTTGGTTTTCAAAGTCAAAATAATGTTACCTGTTGGGAGGATCGAAGGTATAGTCATCTTGAGGAGACATGGATGTTTCTGCTATGAATGATATTTTATTATGGTGGCTTGGTAGTTGTTAAAAAATGGGTTAATTTTGTCATAATCCATTGCTACCTCCACTTAGAATGTGTAAATCTTTATTTTTGGTCTACACTAATATAAATATTTGTTTTAAGAAAAAAATATGTATTTAAAAATCTGTCTGTTATGGACACCTGTGCAGGTCTCCTGGAGAAGAGTGTTTCGGGCTCCAGTCACACCTGGCTCTGCTCACCACTCTCCTTGACCCCATGTCTGCACCTCTTACACCCTTGTTTTCCTCAATACATAAAAGATTTGAAACTTGGAAAAATACACAGGCTTTTGATAGTTGGATTTTTTTTTCCTTTGTGGAAATGGGACTGGATATCATCTAAATGAAGAGTTCTTAGAAGATGATATAGTCTGATAGATTATTCACAAGAAAGGGATCATTTAAGTTTTTAGATCTTTGCTGTTTTCCATCTCCTCTTTATGTTTCTTTTTAAAAACTCATGTGTATTTCATACATTTGTTTTTTCCTTTCCCTATGCATATCATTTTCTCAGTCTCAAACATATTTCTCTCTCTGCTTTCGACTTTCCCCTCTTTGCAGATTATCTTTCTTTGTAGTTACTATACTATTCTTTCTCTCTTTCAAATACTGTACAAAGATTCTATATCTTCCTAAATCATCATTCTTATTTTAATACTGACATTAACACATCTAATTTAGTTCCTCTACTTCTCTTATCCTCCTTTGTCATTCTCAAAATTCATTTTCCCTTTATTGGGTTTTAATTTATTTGGTAATTAATCTTCCATTATGCATAATTTACTTCTAACAATTCTAATTTCCTTATGCTTGGTAAGGTCTGCTACATAGAAAGGAAGGTCTTTTCTTAAAACTCCAATTGCTTATGAAATTCTCTTGTCACACACACACACACACACACACACACACACATACACACAAGCTGCAAGCCATGCTGGTAATATGGTCATTTTCACATCACTTAAAGGAAATATCCCTAATATTCCATCCTGAGTTATTAGAACTTATGAATCTACTGGTTATCACTATCTTTCTCCTGTATTTCAAAATATTAAATTTTCATACCCTGAAATATATCATCCTAACAATGTTAGGTTATTTTTATAGGTTTACTAATATGTATACTTGCTTTTTGTTTTACTTGTTACTGACTGTTGATTCGTGAAGTTTGTGGTGTTTACTTTCATGCCTTAATAGAAATCCTTCATTATGTACTAAATGTCAGTTGTTATACACACACACACATACACACGTAATGTACAATGGGAATTGTTCTCTTTTTTTATTATTATTGTCTCTCATGTTCAGATTGTTGTATTTTATACCCACAGCTTAATCATTATTTTTATATTGTTTATTAACTGTCACCTACCTTTTTGAATTTGTATGACATTCAGGCAATAATTCACTTTGATGTATTTGTTATATGTCAATTCTGATTTTTGCTTATGACTCTGATATTGTTATTGTTCTCTGCAAGTTTATGACTTCAATAATGCATCTCTGGTTACTCTCTCTTTCATTCCTGCTTGATGTATTTTCAGCTCTCATTTCACACATTCCCTACCTTGAAGTCTCACTGTTGTTGTATTACTTCTCTTTATTGCCACTTGCTTCTTCTCCCGAATTTCAGAACAGAAATAAAACAGCTTCCAGATGATTTTCTGCTTGCTTCTTTTGCCTTTTTAAAACTCAGTATTTCTAGCAATGAACTTTTGTCTTGTTTCTTGTTATTTTTCTCCTCCCCCTGATTTCTCTCCTGCTGATTAGGTTTCTTTTATCGTTCACCTACAATTATTCTGAAATATATTCTTTTTTTTTACACATCTATCTTAATATATTATTTCCATATTTTCAGTGTTATCTAAATATATTACCTGCATTATTATTTCATAGAAAGTGGCAGAAGGATTCTAATCTTTCCCCTATAAACTAAAACTGCTCAGCCTTTAATAAATTATTTGACCTCTTAGTCGTGCTCTTTTAAAAAGTGTGATAATCACATCACTTGCATAAGTGGGTGACAGGATGTGAGGATTAAATATTTTAACATGTGTTAAGGGCTTAGCACACTATCTAACATTGTTCAGAACTTTAAAAATACTAGTTCTGTTTGTTGGTAATATTTTAACTCATTTTATTTTTAAATAAAGACTTAGACAAGAGATTAGAGATCTTAACATTCTTGAAAGGCAGAATGGGTATAAAATTATCCACATAATTTTACTTCTTTAATTCATTTTTTAATAGTTTAGTTATTATTGAAATAACTCATACATGTGATACTTAAAAAGGCAAATGTTCAAAAGAGTGGTTGATGAAAAGTAAAAATAAGCCTTAATTTCCATCCCGGTTCCCTTCATGAGAACAGTAACTCTTAGCAGTTTATTTTGTATCACACCATATATATTCCATGTGTACACAAATATTTATATCCAATTCTCTGTCTCATGTAATGAATTATATATGTAATAATACATATTATATCTTTTATGATACATGCACACGTATATATATACATATTATATGTGTGTGTTATATATGTTAATATGTTTACCAACTCTTCTTCCGAATATAGGTGCAATATTTCCAAATAATCCTATAGACATTCCTTGCTAACGTACCATTAGAAGGTGGATCAGGGCTCAGAATATAGTCTTAGAGTCTATTAACACTTTCATATGCACATTTTTGAGAAGTAAGTTTAATTTTAACCAGAATTAGTAATCAGTAAATAATAAATATGCTAAGACAAGAAAATATGGTATCCTGCACCAATTAACACAGGCAAAATATCTTCTATTTTCACAGGAAATACTATTGTACAAAAGTGTAATAAAAGAACACACATAAGCGCACACTGCTAAACACCACATAAAATACTTAAAAGTAACAGATTTCAGAAAATGATATTAGTTCAATCCTACTTTCACCAGTGTTTATAAATATACATGAAAACTGCTCATAAAATCACTCTTTGTAGTAGTAAATCTGGCAATAATTTGAATCTTTGGAAATAGAAAAGTACATAAAGCATAACATATTTGTATTATAGGTACAATAGAACCACTATAAGGATGAAAGAGGTGTTACATACTGAAAAAGAAAGCGCTGTTTTGTAAAAGAGGATAGAGACATAGATGTAAGTATCTACATAAGTAATGTACACATATATACATACATATATATCATTGCATGGATAGAAAATTTTTTCAAAGGTGACACCTTCACACTATTAACATTTGCCATCTAAATACAATGGACAGTCATTTGAATACATGGGATGTGGGCTTGGGAGTGTGGGATGTCATCAATTTTAATTTATGTACTACTTATGATTTTTACAAGTATTATAAAGTATTATATTATGAGTATTATAAAGGATTATCACTATTATAACTTCAGTAAGAAACATGATCTTTTGAGTTTTCTCTCATACAATGTAATATCCTCTTCTCCTGTTGTTATGCATAATTTTTTACAAATGATGCATCATTAGGTTTATACCTCTTGTGTACAATGACATTGTCACCTTCCTTCTCACTGTTGGAACATACTTCATCCCTTATCATGATCAAGCACACAATTTGACCTGATAATTATGTCATATTTCATCATGAAAATGGAAACTGTCAGAAACATTTCAATCTTCTCAAGACTAAGCCTATGACCTTACCAATGTCTGCTTCTGTTTTTATACTTTCCTCTTTACTAAGAAGTGCAAGAGGCATGTCTTATTTTTCAGTATCAGTCCCTTCATGTGTGAACTGAATTCTCTCAGTTTATCAAGAGTTTACACCTTCATTATCCTTTCTTGATCTTTGATCAAATATCTTACCTTCTTAAAGACAACTTATTTTAGCATAAACTGTCTGAAAATTTTGTACTCCTTGAAAAATAAGAAAGAGAAGTATCCTCTGATGGCTAGTAATATTACTAGAAAGTGTCTTCTTTTTTACTCTTTAGAACCAACTTTCCCATATAGATACTGTGCCTTTTCAATGTAAGACGGATTTTCTTCATGGGAAAATTTTAGCTGTCTCTAAACAGTAGCCAGGAAGGAATGTAGCTGTCTTTCTAGCCTTCTCATTCTATCTTACACAAACTCTTTCTCTTTCTACTCTCCCAGTGTCTTTGTATGAATGTTATGCCCATTCTCTCTCCTAGGCATGTTTGAATGAATTTGATTTTTCTAGACCAGCTATTCACAAGAGTTTCCTGTTGAGGTGAGATTGGGCCCGATGAGCCTTCATGTGAAGCTTTTCATGACAAGAGTTGTCCCTCTGTTGTTACACTGACATATTTGAAAGGCTATACCTCTTATGCTTCTAAGAATTACCAGGTTTAAGAAGTGTTCTTTTGCCAGCTCTGAGCTCCTTCAGTTCCTGAAAAAGACAGTACCAAGAGGCTAATCCCCTGCCTTCCAAAGTAATACATTTCCTTTTAGAAGGTGTATTTATTTGATGGTATTTTTGTTGTTGTTGTTGTTGTTTCTCTTCTCCTATGGGCTTCCCTAAGCACTTTTTACTTTGCTGCTCAGCTTCTACAGTTTTCATATACTGTTTGGTCTTAGCCCTAATCATAGCAATTTCCATTCAGATGGTTTCTTCTTTGAGAAAACTGATTCAAAAATCTGGCTTCGTTAGACCCTTCTGTACTGGCCATCCTTTTTTGCTATTTTTTTGCAACTTGTTGTGGGGCCCACTACATACCCTGATTATCTGAATTGCTTTGGGGAATACTTACATATAAACTACAATTTGAGATTTCCTCAGACTCCTAGTTTTCCTAAGAAATAATTAATATTTTCTTCATTGTATTGCATCGTTTCCAGGAAAAGAAAGGTGATTCAGAACTAATTGCCCACTATGTTTCCAACGGTAATGCATTAGTATAAATTTGAACACAATCCTGCGTGAGGACAGGCAAGTTCTTATAAATCTTTGAAAAAAAAAAACAAAAAACTTCTTTTTTCCACCTGGAGAAAGAGCTAAGGCTGACAAGTTTCTGAGGTTTTGCTTTGTGTTTTAAATGGTGGATTGTTTCTATACTTTCTTTACACTCAGTGTCCTAGTTTTTTCAGGGATTTTAGTTCTAACCTCTCTCTTTCAATAACTCAAGGGAATGAACCCTGTCTCTACTGTTCATTAAAATCAAAATTACCTAGATATACAGGCTAGCCTCTAGGACAACTAAACTGTTCACAACAGCAAATCACTCTGAGTTTCAATGTCGTCTTTATTTTTGACCGCTAATGATGAATGATGTCTCTACTTTTCTGCAAAGTTGGATATTCCATTTTAAAATTATTTTTATTGAGGAATAATTGACATGTAAAATTATATTAGTTTCAGGTATACAACATAATGATTCAGTGCATGTGTAAATTTTGAAATGATCACCATGGATGTTCATTTTTCAAACGTTAATTTTTTTTTTGGCTGTGTGTGCCCGTGGCATGTGGGATCTTAGTTCCTGGACCAGGGATCTAACCTGTGCCCCCTGCAGTGGAAGCGTGGAGTCTTAACCACTGGACCGCCAGGGAATTCCTTTTAAATGTTATTTTGGGGGCTTTTCTAAGTTTTTGTAGCTATTAGTTTTTAATATTGAATTCTCCATATTATTAAAAAGAAAAAATTCTCCAAATCCTTTCAATCTGGATTCAGTCCCAATCACTGGAAAAGTGACATTATACTTTTCACAATCATTTATGATCTTCATTTTATCACATCAAATACTTAAAATCCCTCCCATCTTCTTAATTGTAGCTTTCTTTTATTGTGGCTTTTGTGGGAAAAACAAATAAGCACACTAAAGTCCTATGCTTTTCCTAATACACTTGGTCAATTCTCACTTTCATTTGGAAAAATCTATCTAGACTTTTTAGGGCTAATAGGTAACCCCTGTACACTGTCTCTGGAAGTAATCACTTCATTCTCTTAGATTTAAATAAACATAAACACTTATTTTAATGTGTTTCCTATATTTTCTAAATTGGGTAGAAATAATATATTTTTGTATAGTAAGGTAATGGCATTTTTATAGTAAATTTTTATATTTAATAAATATCTTTCTTATACTACATGAAACTTTGAGCCTTTAGTATAAGAATCTATAAAATATATTGTTTCTAATTTTAAGTCTTCATATTTTATTATGTGTTTCCTATTGTCTGAAAACAACAAATAAATAATCCAATACAGCAGTCTACTTACCTTAGGTCTCAGAAAATGTGTGAGCAATTCTACTGCCTCAGTGTTTTTCTCTATTCCACTTGGGTCTATACTGCAAGTATGCATACTTCTCCCTTTAGTTATTCTGTGTTTCATTTATGCATAAGAGTATACTTATTCTTCATCTTTAACACAATCTTAGATGCTTTCAAAAAAAGAAAGTATTTAACAGGGAAAACCAGTATTAGCTTCCTATGCTTGTGTTATACTGCTTATTAAGTGTCAGAATATTTGAAATATAAATATACCTGAATATATAAAACTATAAATATATTTGAAATATGAATTAATTTTATAAAGGTAACACATTCTACAAGTTTTTTAAAGGTTATGAGTGGGTGCCATGAAATAAAACCCAGTAATTTACTGACATGTAAGTGAATCATAGTTAATATAATACAATATAAGCTTACTTAGCTTAGCTGATTGCTATAATATGTCTCCCTGACACTTCACAAAATTCAGCAGTAATGTAAATATTTAAATACAAGAAACTCAAAAGTGTCATGTTTTCAAGATCTAGAAATCACCCACACATGACATCATTGTCAGGGCCCTTAAATCACAGTTTCTCATATGAGAAAGAAGTCCATAAACATACTTGTAGGGGTTATCTAAGCTCCAAAACAGTCAAGTTGAAAAGGGAGTTGTTAAAGAACAATTTTATTTTAATAACAACAGCAAAAGCCCAGAAGTCAGGCAGAATATGACTAATTCCTAGGACAACAAGCCGCTATGTCTCTCACCCTTTCTGCATCCACCATGCTTTACTTTCTATGTAGATTTAGGCAGGTGTGTGGAACGTGAATCACAGGAAACCCAGACAAAGATATATCATATTACTTTTTTATAACTGAACTTGATTTCTGATTATGAGTCTACGTTCTTCAAGGGTGCAAGAAAAATGAAAAGTCAACTTAGCTGCCTCTGGGATTTTGCCACCATTATGGTGTCTTTTCTAATTTCAGCTCTTAAGCAGTAGTGATGGGAGTAGGTTACTAACCTACATTTTAATTTTTATGGGTTTACCTTTCTGGTCCAATTGTTCTGTAGTGCTGCCAACCTATACTTCAGACACAGAATCTTCAACGCTGTAATTTTGCATATGGCTCTGTAGACCTGGGTATGACACTAGGGTCATGCTGCCTCTCAGGAGTGGTGCTGGCGTGTCTGTGACAAGTAGCCTATATTTTTTCTTTCCATCCACCCGTGCTTCTCTTTCTCTCAGCTTGAGGAAATCTATTACTCTTATGGGGAAAGTGCTTTTTTCCAAAACAACAATTCTTATTCTTGTGGATGCCCAACCTCCTATGAGGTTGAACAGCAGAAAAGACATCTGTCTCACTACTGCTCCCTCTGTTCAATGCATCACAAACTTGCCAAAAGCTAATAACTAAGTACAGAGTCGACATTGCTATTGGGTTGGCCAAAAGATTCGTTCTTTTCTTTTTTTTCCCCAGAAGATGGTTCTAGTAGCACTTAGTTGTCTTTACCTTCATTCAAAACAATTTTGTTAAATAATATGTGACTGCTGTCATATCAAGAGTGCATTTTAAAAAAGACATCAAAATTGGTGAATTTTTGTGTAGCCATTTTAATATTGAAGGTCGAAGATAAAAAGCAACATTTTCAGCATATTATGCTTTATTATTTCAAGAAAGGTGAAGATGCAACTGAAACACAAAAACAGATTTGTGAGGTGTATGGAGAAGGTTCTGTCACTGATCTAATGTGTCAAAAGTGGTTTGTGAAGTTTCGTGCTGGAAATTTCTTTCTGGACGATACTCCATGGGCGGATAGACAAGTTGAAGTTGAAAGCGATCAAATTGAGACATTAGTTGAGAACAATCAACATTATACCACATAGGAAATAGCTGACATACTCAAAATATCCAAATCAAGCATTGAAAATCATTTGCACCAGCTTCGTTATGTTAATCGCTTTGATGTTCAGGTTCCACAAGATGTAAGCAAAAAAAAAAAAAAAAATCTTCTTAACCGTAATTCTACATATGATTATCTAATTAAACATAGTGAAAACGTTCTGTTTTTAAAACAATTTTTGACAGCAATGAAAAGTGGATACTGCACAATAATGTGGAATGGAAGAGATCGTGGGGCAAGTGATGAACCATCACCAACCACACCAAAGGCTGGTCTTCATCCAAAGAAGGTGATGTTGTGTATATGGTGGGATTAGAAGGGAGGCCTCTATTGTGAGCTCCTTCTGGAAAACCAAACAATTAATTCCAACAAGTACTGCTCCTAATTACACCAATTGAAAGCAGCATGACACGAAAAGCATCTAGAATTAGTCAACAGAAAACGCATAATCTTCTAACAGGATAACACAAGACTGCATGTTTATTTGATGACCAGGCAAAAAACTGTTACAGCTTGGCTGGGAAGGTCTGATTCATTCTCTGTATTCACTAGACTTTGCAACTTTGGATTTCCATTTATTTAGGTCGTTACAAAATTCTCTTAATGTAAAAAAGTTCAGTTCCCTAGAAGACTGAAAAAGGCACCTGGAACAGTTCTTTGCTCAAAAAGATAAAAAGTTTTGGGGAGATGGAATTATGAAGTTGCCTGGAAAATGGCAGAAGGTAGTGGAACAAAAGGGTGAATACATTGTTCAATTAAGTTCTTAACAAAAGTGAAATGTTTCTTTTACTTTTACTTAAAAATTGAAGGCAGTTTTTGGCCAACCCAATATGTTTTATATATTCTACAGTAGTGTGGGTTTGGACTGCACAGTTTTCTTTTTGTTTTCAAGAGGGAAAATTTCACATCCAGATTTGTAGATTCTCTTGGAAAATAAGAAGCTCTCAAAATTCTGGACCTCCTTTCTGCTTCAATATTATTCACAAAAAATTGGAGTTAAATACAGATAGTATAGACCCGGTTGCCATAGTTCCCACATCTGTTTTTCAACTCAACTTTCAAACAATTGCACTTAATTACATTATATAGCTGGTTCCTATAGTGATTTTAATCATTACACTAGGAAAGATATACATGTGTGTGCATGTATATTAGCCTCACATATATTAAAAGAAAAATAAACAATATTAATTTGGCAGTGCTGAATATATTCAAATGTGTTATTGGAAAAAATCTGGCCCTTTTATATCATTTTGGATTAAGGATTAATGATGGAAGACGGTTATTTAGAGACACTGGTCTGCTATCTTCTCAGTCTGCTGGCTTTCTGAATAAAGTCCTAGTCCTTGCCTCAACACCTCATCTCTGATTTATTGGCCTGTCATGCAGTGAGAATAGCGAGCTTGGACTCAGTAACATATCTACTGAACTTAAGCTATATTGTTTGAATGTACCAGCACTTATTTCTCTAGTCTTCTATGGATGGACCTTTAAGTTGTTTACAGTGGTCTGCTATTACAAAAATTTTACAATGGATATCTTTGGATATATGCATCCATGTGGCTGACAGGGTCTTGGCTCTCTGGTCAGGTGTCAGGCCTGAGCATCTGACCTGGGAGACCCAAGTTCAAGACATTGGACCACCAGAGACCTCCTGGGCCCACATAATATCAATGGTGAGAGCTCCCTCAGAGATCTCCATCACAATGCTAAGACCCAGCTCCATTTGACAACCAGCAAGCTCCAGTGCTGGACACCCTATGCCAAAAACTATCAAGACAGGAACACAACACCACCCATTAGCAGAGAGGCTGCCTAAAATCATAATAAATTCACAGACACCCCAAAACACACCATTGGAAGTGGTCCACCAACCAGAAAGAAAAAATGCAACCTCATCAACCAGAACATAGGCACCAGTCCATCCACCACGAAGCCTACACAAGCCACTGAACAAAACTCACCCACTGGGGGCAGACACCAAAAAAAAATGGGAACTATGGGCCTGCAGTCTGTGAAAAGCAGACCCCAAACACAGTAAGTTAAGCAAAATGAGAAGACAGAGAAATACACAACAGATGAAGGACCAAGGAAAAAACTTATCAGACCAAACAAATGAAGAGGAAATAGGCAGTATATCTGAAAAAGAATTCAGTAATGATAGTAAAGATGATCCAAAAATCTTGGAAATAGAATGGAGGAAATACAAGTAACGTTTAACAAGGACATAGAAGAACCAAAGAGCAAACAAACAAAGATGAAAAACACAATAAATGAAATTAAAAATTCTCTACAAGGAATCAATAGTAGAATAACTGAGGCAGAAGAAAGGATAAGTGACTTGGAAGTGCAAATAGTGGAAATAACTACCACAGAGCAGAATAAAGAAAAAAAATGTAAAGAATTGAGGACAGATTTAAAGACCTCTGGGACAACATTAAATGCACAAACATTCGAATTATAGGGGTCCCAGAAGAAGAAGAGATAAAGAAAGGGGCTGAGAAAATATTTGAAGAGATTATAGTTGTAAACTTCCTTATTATGGGAAAGGAAATAATCAATCAAGTCCAGGAAGCGCAGAGAGTCCCATACAGCATAAATCCAAGGAGAAACACTCCAAGACACATATTAATCAAACTATCAAAAATTAAATGCAAAGACAAAATATTAAAAGCAGCAAAGGAAAAGCAACAAATAATATACAAGGGAATCCCCATAAGGTTAACAGCTGATCTTTCAGCAGAAACTCTGCAGGCGAGAAGGGAGGGACAGAACATATTTAAAATGATGAAAGGGAAAGACCTACAACTAAGATTACTCTACCCAGCAAGGACCTAATTCAGATTTGATGGACAAATTAAGGCATTTAAAAACAAGCAAAAGTAAAGATAAGTCATCAACACCACCAAACCAGCTTTACAACAAATGCTAAAGGAACTTCTCTAGGTAGGAAACACAAGAGGAGGAAAAAACCTGCAATAAGAAACCCAAAACAATTAAGAAAATGGGAATAGGAACATACATATTGATAATTATCTTAAATGTAAATGGATTAAATGCTCCAACCAAAAGACATAGACTGGCTGAATGGATACAATAACAAGACCCATATATATGCTGTCTACAAGAGACCCACTTCAGATCTAGAGACACATACAGACTGAAAGTGAGGGGTTGGAAAAAGATATTCCATACAAATAGAAATCAAAATAAAGCTGGAGTAGCAATTCTCATATCAGACAAGATAAATTTTAAAATAAAGACTATTAAAAGAGACAAAGAAGGACACTAAATAATGATCAAGGGATCAATCCAAGAAGAAGATATAACAATTGAAAATATTTATGCACCCAACATAGGAGCACCTCAATACATAAGTCAAATGATAACATCCTTAAAAGGGGAAATCAACAGTAACACAAGAGTGGTACAGACTTTAACACTGAAATTTCACTGGACAGAGCAACCACAATGAAAATAAATAAGGAAACACAAGCTTTAAATGATACATTGAACAAGATGGGCTTAATTGATATTTACAGGACATTCCATCCAAAAAAAACAGAATATACTTTCTTCTCAAGTGCTCATGGAACATTTTCCAGGATAGATGACATCTTGGGTCACAAATCAAGCCTTGGTAAATTTAATAAAATTGAAATTGTATCAGGTTTCTTTTCTGACCACAACGCTATGAGACTAGATATCAATTACAGGAAAAGAACTGGAAAAAATACAAACACATGGAGGCTAAAAATACTCTACTAAATAACCAAGAGATCACTGAGGAAATCAAAAATTACCTAGAAACAAATTACAGTGAAAACACAATGACCCAAAACCTACAGGAAACAGCAAAAGCAGTTCTAAGAGGGAAGTTTATAACAATATAATCCTCCTCAAGGAACAAGAAAATCTCAAATAAACAACCTAAACTTACACTTAAAGCAATTAGAGAAAGAAGAAAAAAAAACCCAGTTACCAGAAGGAAAGAAATCATAAAGATCAGATCAGAAATAAATGAGAAAGAATGAAGGAAATTGTAGGAAATATCAATAAAACTAAAAGCTGGTACTTTGAGAAGATACACAAAATTGATAAACCATTAGCTGGATTCAACAGGAAAAAAAGGGAGAAGACTCAAATTAGAAATTAGAATTAGAAATGAAAAAGAAGTAACAACTGACACTACAGAAGTGCAAAGGGCCATGAGAGATAGCTACAAGCAACTAATGCCAATAAAATGGACAACCTGGAAGAAATGGAAAAATTCTTAGAAAAGCACAACCTTTCAAGACAGAACCAGGAAGAAATAGGAAATATAAAAGGACCAGTCACAAGTACTGAAATTGAAATTGTGATTAAAAATCTTCCAACAACAAAAGCCCAGGACCATATGGCTTCACAGGCGAATTCTATCAAACATTTAGAGAAGAGCTAACCCCTGTCATTCTCAAGCTCTTGCAAAATATAACAAAGGGAAGAACACTCCCAAACACATTCTATGAGGCCACCATCACCCTGAAAGCAGACAAAGATTTTACAAAAAAACAAAACTACAGGTCAATATCACTGATGAACATAGATGCAAAAATCCTCAACAAAATACTAGCAAACAGAATCCAACAGCACATTTAAAGAATCATACACCATGATCAAGTGGGGTTAATTCCAGGAATGCAAGGATTCTTTGATGTATACAAATCAATGTGATACACCATATTAACAAACTGAAGGATAAAAACCATATGATAATCTCAATAGATGCAGAAAAATCTTTTGACAAAATTCAACAACATTTATGATAAAAACCCTCCAGAAAGTAAGCATAGAGAGAACTTACCTCAACATAATAAAGGCCATATATGACAAACCCAGAGCCAACTTCATTCTCAATGGTGAAAAACTGAAATCATTTCCACTAAGATCAGGAACAGGACAAGACTGCCCACTCTCACCACTATTATTCAACATAGTTTTGGAAGTTTCAGCCACAGCAGAGATGAAAAAGAAATAAAAGTAATCCAAATTGGAAAAGAAGAAATAAAACTGTTACTGTTTTCAGATGACATGATACTATACATAGAGAACCCTAAAGCTGCTACCAGAAAACTACTAGAGCTAATCAATGAATTTGGTAAAGTAGTAGGATACAAAATTAATGCACAGAAATCTCTTGCATTCTTATATAGTAATTATGAAAAATCTGAAAGAGAAATTAAGGAAACATTCCCATTTACCATTTCAAGAAAAAGAATAAAATACCTAAGAATAAACCTACCTAAGGAAACAAAAGCCCTGTATGCAGAAAACTATAAGACACTGATGGAAGTAATTAAAGATGATACAAACAGATGGAGAGAGATAATATGTTCTTGGACTGGAAGAATCAACACTGTGAAAGTGACTATACTACCCAAAGCTATCTACAGATTTAATGCAGTCCTTATCAAACTACCAATGACATTTTTCACAGAACTAGAACAAAAATTTTCACAATTTGTATGGAAACACAAAAGACCTCTAATAGCCAAAGCAATATTGAGAAAGCAAAACTAAGCTGGAGGAATCAGGCTCCCTGATTTCAGACTATACTACAAAGCTACAGTAATCAAGAGAGTACAGTACTGGCACAAAAACAGAAATATAGATCAATGGAACACAATAGAAAGCCCAGAGATAAACCCACACACATATGGTCACCTTATCTTTGATAAAGGAGGCAGGAGTATACAATGGAGAAAAGACAGCCTCTGCAATAAGTGGTGCTGGGAAAACTGGACAGCTACACATAAAAGGATGAAATTGTAACACTCCCTAACACCATACACAAAAAGAAAATCAAGGGGCTTCCCTGGTGGCACAGTGGTTGAGAGTCCACCTGCCGATGCAGGGGACGTGGGTTTGTGCCCTGGTCTGGGAGGATCCCACATGCCACGGAGTGGCTAGGCCCATGAGCCATAGCCGCTGAGCCTACATGTCCGGAGCCTGTGCTCTGCAACGGGAGAGGCCACAACAGTGAGAGGCCCGTTTACCACAAAAAGAAACTCAAAATGGATTAAAGACCTAAATGTAAGGACAGACACTGCAAATCTCTTAGAGGAAAACATAGGCAGAACACTCTTTGACATAAACAACAGCAAGATCCTTTTTGACCCACCTCCTAGAAAAATGGAAATAAAAACAAAAATAAACAAATGAGACCTAATGAAACTTAAAAGCTTTTGCACAGAAAAGGAAACCATATCAAGATGAAAAGACAACCCTCAGAATGGGAGAAAATATTTGCAAACGAATCAAGAGACAAAGGGTTAATCTCCAAAATACACCAGCAGATCATGAAGCTCAATACCAAAAAAACAAACAACCCAATCTAAAAAAGGGCAGAAGACCTAAATAGACATTTCTCCAAAGAAGATACACAGATTGCCAACAAACACATGAAAGCATGTTCAACATCACTAATCATTAGAGAAATGCAAATTGAAACTACAATGAGATCACCTTACACCGGTCAGAATGGGCATCATAAAAAAAATCTACAAACAATAAATGATGGAGAGGGTGTGGAGAAAAGGGAATCCTCTTGCACTGTTGGTGGGAATGTAAAGTGATAGAGCCACTATGGAGGTTCCTTAAAAAACTAGAAATAGAACTACCATATGACCCAGCATTCCCATTACTGGGTATATACCCTGAAAAAAACATAATTCAAAAAAAGTCATGCACCAAAATGTTCATTGCAGTTCTATTTACAATAGCCAGGACATGGAGGCAACCTAAGTGTCCATCGACAGACAAATGGATACAGAAGATGTGGCAAATATATACAATGGAATATTACTCAGCCATAAAAAGAAATGAAATTGAGTTATTTGTAGTGAGGTGTATGGACTTATAGTCTGTCATACAAAGTGAAGTAAGTCAGAAAGAAAAAAACAAATACCGTATGCTTACACATATATATGGAATCTAAAAAAAAAAAAAAAAAAAAAGGTCATGAAAAACCTAAGGGCAAGACGGGAATAAAGACGCAGACCTACTAGAGAATGGATTTGAGGATATGGGGCGGGTGAAGGGTAAGTTGGGACAAAGTGAGAGAGTGGCATGGACATATGCACACTGCCTAACATAAAATAGATAGCTAGTGGAAAGCAGCTACATAGCACAGGGAGATCAGCTCTGTGCTTTGTGACCACCTAGAGGGGTGGGTTAGAGAGGGTGGGAAGGAGACGCAAGAGGGAGAGGATATGGGGATATATGTATACGTATAGCTGATTCACTTTGTTATACAGCATCAATTAACACAACAATGTAAAGCAATTATACTCCAATAATGATGTTTAAAAATAAAAGAATTAACTGTGGCTACTAAGGAGCTGCACAAGTAGGACAGTCAGTCTGAAATGCCAACCTGATCCACAAACTGGAAACACTGTTTGCTGTTCTTCTGCCGAACAATATGGGCAGTTTCACATGCATACTCTCTCACAGTGCAGCCAATGTTAACGTACAGAGAAGTAGGAACGTGCCCTACAACTCATTAGCGTCAGCTAAGTGGGCTTCAGGAAGAAAACTAAAATGCAGGGTAACACAGTAGAGATGCTGCACTTACAAACTATTCTGAAATGCCGTATTGAAGTCAGTGTAACAAGTGCTTAGTTACCATGAAGATTTTTTAAAAATAATTAACAATAAAATGCAATTCTTAAGAATATAAGAACAAAACATCTAGCATGTATTTAGAATTTAGACCCATGTATCTCCTGCTTAATTCTCATTGTCTATTTTTTTTTCTTATTCTAGGTGCTTATTCTCCTCAAAATTCTAGAAAAGTCATTTCCAAAGTGTGTGTTGGTATACATCATTGTGTAATGAAATAAATGTGGGGTAATGAAATCAATAGGGTAGAGTATAATAGAAACAATTACAACACATCACATGGTCTCTTAGAAACAACTGTGTACTTTGCAAAAATGGGTCATGATATGAAACGTATTTCTTACTATATATTTTTAAAAGTTTGTAAAGAATAAAAGCAGTAAATGTAAGATTCTATTTTAGAAATCTATGTGCATAAGACAAATACCTTAAGAAGAGAGTGATCATTGCTGTCTGAGGTTTTTTTCTCCTACCCTAAATAAAAATGACAATAGGCCTTCTACTTCAAGACACACATCACTTTTGTCTTTTTTATTTTTCTTTCTTTTATAGAATATCTCACTCAAAAATTAATTTAATTCTAAAATGACTAAATATGACTATATAAATACTGCAGTCTTCCTTAAAAAATTAAAATATCTTAAATGACTTTTAAAAAATTGATTTTAAGCACATGCCTCATTATAGAATTATCAGAGAATATAATAAATCAAAATATAAATAAGAATTTCTCTTTTTAAATTTCTGATTTATCTTTTCTGTAAATTTAGAATCTAAATCCTTTTTTAATGGGAATTTTGTCCCCTGCACTTACCTCTCTCCCATCACAATCCTCACCATCAAATCTATTTCCAGAAATGTAAACAGATTTACAGCAACTAATATAAAGCTAGGCACTTAGTGGACACTCCATAAATATTTGTTGATGATTATAACTTTGTCTTGACCAGATTGCTCAGATAATTGCTTTATATCTCATGTGGCAATTTAGTTACACTGTGTGGAATTTGGCATGTCAATTAGAAACACCCTTCCCAAATTTGCATATAGGCAGATGATGCTTTCATCAAATTAATTTAGGTCCTTTTAAAAAAGACCCTGATAGTATTTTGAGATCCAAAATAAACCCAGTACTAAGTATAAAAATATTGAAATACATCATAGCTAATGTTAACTATGCCATAAACCCTTATTATGTTACATCTGCATCTGGAGTATTCTAAGTTTGAGAATATTAAATCAATAAATTCATGATTCCATCTGTCAAAAGTCTCTAAAGCCTAAAAATGCTGCCAACTATGTTATTAAAAATAGACTTCCAAAGGCTGCCTATATTAACAAGGAGATAACTGAGCAGACAATGTAAAGTCACTCAGGATTCACTTTTCCTTCAGTGAATTTTGTTCTTTCTTTAAACATAGATACCATATATTCTTAACTTTAAAATTCTCTCTGCATCTTCTGGGAATTTGTGTAACAAATAATATAACCTGCAGTATTATAGTTTCTTTTTCTCCCAGACACATGCAATTACAATCTTTTTTCATTTTTTTGAAAACCAAAGAGGGTGCCTGAATAAATAAGTGTAACTGCACTTTTAAAAATAAAAAAAAATGACAGAAACATAATAAAACATACATTAAACACATAGGAATTTACCTAGACTCTCAATTGTCAAACTTCCAAATATGGGATAATTTTATAATCCTTTTTTAATGTGGGATTCTTCTATGGAGCCCATTAATTAAAATCTCATTTTTAAGAATCCTCCAGGTGTCCCAATTACCTCTCTCAGAAAATTATAATTAATTTCATGATTTTACTTTCCATCTCTATTGGTATTTTGTTGATAAATGAAGAACTGGAGGGAACATTACCTCTGTGAAATACTTTTCCCAACAAAACAGACCTTCTTTAGAGGCCAAATTAATTCTGTTATCAAAACAGCCCAGCCACCACAAGGCAGGAATATCTGTATATTGAAACAGATTCTGGGAGGGCCATTTCGGAAGTCTGGTGACACTGAATCATTCCTCATTCTATCCTGAGTTCAAAGGAGGGCAGACCAGATCTGCATCACCCACTGGAGTGCCCTCAGAGCCAGAGGATGCTCTGCTTCTGAATGAACTTACTTTGACCGCAGTACTGCATACACTGTAGCCAACAAAATATCCTCTGGCTCATGGGCTTCCACAGCCAACACAGAACTTCCTGTAGTCAGTGTTGATACATTGCTTGGGTAAAATTTTCCTGATCTTCATAAATATTTCATTCTGTTTTGCCTATGTCAAAAATCTAAAAATGTTTATCTTGAAACTGAGAAAAATATTTTCTTCATCTGAGGTTTTCTCAATTCAAAAGTACTCTATTATTTATCTTTTTAATTCATTCTCCTTTAAAAATTAAAACTACTTATTTTTATAGAGTTGTAATCATTTTAGTTCTATTTAAAGCAGTTAAAAACAAAATCACGTTGGACACATTGCAATCTTATTTCTTTAGATGTCATTGCAAACATCAGATTATTTTGATCTCTTTCTGTGTGTGTATATGTTGTAAATTTCTTGTTACTTTTCCCCATTAAAACTTCAAAATCTCTTTTGTTTGCTATGCATTTTATTTTAGATGTTGACTTACTTTGTTGCCTTATCTTTCTGGTTTTCAATTTTTGTTCAACATGGGGGTAAAATCTAAGAATGGCATAATTCTGTTTCTTTCATAATGTACTACAATAGGGACTAATTACATCTCTACCGCCCCTCAAAAACAATAGAGTGAATGGAAATAAAGTGAAGTGATGCACTCAGAATTTACGTTGACCCTCTTTGAAGCATGTCTTCACTCATCAAATATTATATAGCACAGTTGAACGTGGTGAGTTCTAGGTACTAACAAGTTAAGAATACAGATTACTCCAAAAATATATGAACGTGCTTCAACAATACAATGAAATGACTTAAGCCAAATTTGACTCCTCAAATCAACAGAATCAGGAGACCTAGGTTCTGCCCCTGGATGTATGTTTCTGGACCTCAGTCTCCACTTGAAATTGAAAGGGTTGACTTCTGAATAGATTCTGAAGTTCCTATGTTTTGCATAAATTAATGCTTCCTATTTCTGTTATCAATATTGTCAAGCTAACATTCTCTTTAATCTTGAGCTATATAAAAATGATCAAACACGTCAAAATAATTGCTAAACTGAGAATTACAATAAATGCTTATAATGCACATGTTTTTATATTATGTATTTCTTATAATAAAACACTTTTACGATTATTTGCAGTAAAGTGCTCTGTCACCAAAGCTGTCAATCTCTCTCATACTTGTCTTTCAAATTCAGCCTATTCTTTCCATCCACCTGTCACTACTTAGGTCTAGGTCCTCATCATTTCTCCCTTGGACGATTATAATAATAGCTCTAATTCTCTCAACTGACACCCCATTTCTCCTTCACTCTAGTTTACTCTCTCTATAGCTGTCATTTATCTTTCTAAAGGCAAAATAGTTCATGCCACCCAGCTGCTGAAGTACTTTATTATATACAATATAAAATCCAAATCTCATACCTTGGCACAATCTATCCTCAACAAATTTTCCTGTTCTCGTCTTATACCAACTCCTTTCAGACTCCTACTGCAGTGATCTTTCTTGAATTTTCTGCACATTAGAGCCTTTGTTACAAACCATTGCCTCATGGGTGTCTGGCTTATGGTAAATACTCAGTAACTATTTCTTGACTAAGTGAGTGAATGAATGAATTTACATGCTGTTGCTTTCACTTGGTGTATACAATTTTTCATATATTTTTCCAGTCAAAGTCATATTTTAAGTTCAGTTTAAATATCACTTCTGCATTCTCCCCCAATTTACTCACTCAAGAAGTTGTTCCATTTTCTATTTTTCCACAGAATTGCAGTGTTATCATCAATAGTACTAATATATATTCTCAGTTATCTGTTTATACTTAAATTAGAAATTTCTATGAAAATTATGGTATCTTATTACAAATTACATATATATATATATATATATATATATATATATATATATATATATTCAGTACTTAGTATCTCCCAGGGTCATAGTAAAAACTCAGTAAATGTTAGATCAATGAAATACATATAAATACTCTAAGAAATAAAAAATATATCTGTATTAAATTATAACTGACAGAGCAGTTTCTCATTATCTATGAGAAATCATAATGAATGATTATTTCAAAAGCAGGCATTAAAATATTTAATTTAAGCATATGATTCTATAAGGATTAGTCTACTATAAAGGACAAAATAGGGTGAGTGCGATATGAGAAAAAATAAATCCATGTAAATGTCTGTCAAGGACTCATGAAAATAGTCATTGAAATGGTAGAAAAATGATTATTCTGATAACTGTAGTAACAAAGATTTCTTGAATTAAAAGTTTAGGATATTTGAAGATATTTAAAATATATTGGTGAAAATCACATTATATTTTATAGTAAGTTTAAATTATACAGAATCATGACACTGAAGTATTTTAATTAATAATACTTATTATAAAGTAAAATATATATCTGTTTTTGGTAAACAAGATTTAAAATTAAAGTTATAGGGCTTCCCTACAGCGCAGTGGTTGAGAGTCCGCCTGCCGATGCAGGGGACGCGGGTTCGTGCCCCGGTCCGGGAAGATCCCACATGCAGTGGAGCAGCTGGGCCGGTGAGCCATGGCCACTGAGCCTGTGTGTCCGGAGCCTGTGCTCCACAATGGGAGAGGCCACAACAGTGACAGGCCCGTGTACCGCAAAAAAAAAAAAAAAAAAAAAAAAAAAAATTAAAGTTGTAGCCACATCTAGCATGAAAATTTATGAAAATGGAGGTATATAAAATTATTTGAATTCAGGGATTTTGATGGTATCTTGTGGTTTAATAAAGGGTTTAACAACAAATTCTCAATCTCACTACCTATGACCATTTTAAAAAAATTGTAATATGTCTCAAGAGGTGACAAGTGCCTTTAAAACATTGGCTTAAACTACCCTTCAATCAGAAATATATATATATATATATATATCTTTTTTTAAGTAACAGGTTTCACCAAAATGGAACAAAAAATTTCACTAAACCTTTGTTTCTATGTCAGCATCAATAATCACTTTGCTTATTCTACTTGTGATCACAAAATTTCATTATTTTTAAAAATCAATTTTTTATTGAAGTATAATTGACTTGCAATATTATATTAGTTTCATCTGTACAGCATATTGATTCCATATTTTTATACATTGCCAGGATAAGTCTAGTTACCGTCTGTCACCATGCAAAGTTATCACAATATTATTGATTATATTCCATATTATGTATAGTACATCTCTGTGACATTTATTTTATAACTGGAAGTTTGTAACTCTTAATCCCCTTTGCCTATTTTGCCCAACTCCTTATCCCCTCCCCTCTGACAAAAACCAGTTCTTTTCTCTGTATCTATGACTATGTTTTTGTTTTGTTATGTTTGTTCATTTGTTTTGATTTTTAGATTCCACATATAAGTGAAAAAATATGGCATTTGTCTTTCTCTGACCTATTTCACTTAGCATAATACACTCAGTTTAGCTATGTTGTCACAAATGGCAAGATTCCATTATTTTTGGTGGCTAATATTCCATTATACACACACACACACACACACACACACATTTATCTCACATTATCATATTTTCTTCATCCATGGACACAGGTTGCTTCCATATCTTGACTATTGAGAACAATGTTGCAATAAACATTGGGATGCATGTATCTTTTTGAATCAGTGTTTTTCTTTTCTTTGAGTAAAGTTCCATTTTTAATTTTTTGAGGAATCTCCATACTGTTTTCCATAGTAAACATATACCACCAACAGTGCACAAGAGTTCCCTTTTCTCTACATCCTTGCCAACACTTCTTATTTCTTGTCTTTTTGATAATATTCATTTTGACAAGTTTGAGGTATCTCACTGTGCTTCTGATTTGCATTGCCCTGATGATAAGTGATTATGAGAATCATTTTTATATGCCTCTTGCCATCTGTATGCCTTCTTTTAAAAAAATGTCTATTTAGGTTCTCTGTCCATTTTTTTTATCAGAGTGTTTGTTTTATTATGGTTGAGTTGTGTGAATTCTTTATATATTTTGGATATTAACCCCTGTTGGACATATCATCCACACATATCCTCTCTCACTCAGTAGACAGCTTTTCATATTCTTGATAGTTTCTTCTGCTGTGCAAAAGCTGTTTAGTTTGATGTAGTCTCATTTCTTTATTTTATTTTTTGTTTGCCTTTCCTGAGGAGACAGATTCAAAAATATATTGCTAAGACTAATGTCAAAGATTGTACTGCCTATGTTTTCTTCTATGAGTTTTATGTTTTCAGACCTTACATTTAAGTCTTTAATCCATTTTAAGTTTATTTTTGTACATGGTATAAGAAAGTGGTCTAGTTGCATTATTTTGCTTGTAGCTGTCCAGTTGTTGACACCATTTATTGAAGAGACTATTTTCCACATTGTATATTCTCACCTTATATATCATAGATTAATTTACCATATAAGTATTGAAAAAACAATAACTGAAATTTTAAAAAATACAGTAGTGGGAATCAGCAAATTTGATGATACAGAAGAACAAATCAGCAATCTGGGAGTCAGAATAGTGGAAATCACCCAATCAGAACAGCAGATATAAAAAAAGAATTTTTAAATATGAGGATAGTTTAAGGGACCTCTGAGACAATGTCAAGCTTATTAACACTCACATTATAGGGGCCCCAGAAGGAGAAGAAAAACCAACAAATTCTAACCATTCTGAAAATACTCTGATATGATTTATGAATTAGTTTCATGTCAAATATTAATATTTATTTGACTTTAAAGCCTACATATATATATATATATATATATATATATATATATGAATAAGTCTAAAACTATCAGTACTGTTTTCTTTATGATTTGAGGTTTATGTAAGTTTTTTTTAGCATGCATTGTAGACAAATTCATTAAGTATCAAAAACCAAAGAGTAAAATTATGGTTAATAATATTTTGCTCAATAAATGAAATAAATATTTGTTGAAGGCTATGTTATATGCTATAAGGTTGACCTTATATTTGCTTCCAGTATAGCAGGTGCATAATATAAGAAATGCAATGAGGAAAGATCTAATCAAATTTTAACAGGAATTCAAATGAGGAGGAGATTATACACAATTGGAGAGAGAGAGAGAGGTTCAGAATTAGGAGGGGAGGAAAATCCTATGGAGATAAATAAGATTTCTTACAACAGACAAGGAGAAAGAGATTATGCTAAATGTGCATAACAGAATTTAAAAGAGCATGGGATACAAATGCCTTTTTTAAGTGCCTAAACTAACGTGGTTGACTTAGGTAGTGGCCAAAGAAATGAATATGAAAATATTAGTAAGACTAATGTTTCCAGTAAGGTTGGATACGTGAAAATAGTGCATCTAGTTACCTAATAAAAGATACATCAAAAAGAACAGATCTCTAGTTTTTTTCATTGTTCGTAGAACAGTGAATAAGAGGTCTGTCTGTAGTGGTTTGGTTTGACAGTGAAGTTCTTACATTTGGAATTTCTATGAATGCCTAGGTTTCTGACATTATGTGGTCTCTGAATAATTCGTGTCCAGGAACCATTAGGTTGGATGGCATCATGTCAGTTTTTACCCCTCATTTCTACCCTCCTCATTTCCTTTTAAAAACCAGTATTGGAGGTATCGTTAAGGGTGTTCATTCTACTTTTAGGAGAGAAGAGAGATCTACTTGGTAAAGAAATGAAGGGAGTGAAAGTAACAAAGTTGGAGGAATGGTCACATCATTTTAGTTCCTTTCCCATGCTTGTTTTTGAAACACCGGATGCAAGGGGGAAATGTGAGAAAGAAAGTGATACACAGCAATAATTTTAAAAGCATCAGTAATCCGCCATATGCCATCGTACCCCTCCACCCTTATTTTAAAAAGATAAGGAAGAACTCTCTAAAAGACACAACTGTTGAACTAAGGATGAGCAGCTTTGAAAATAGTGAGTTTTCTGTTCCTGAAAGTGTGTAAATAGAGGCCCAATAACCACGTGGTCAGGATGATATCGGAGGAATTCAGTCTGGCTCCGTGCTCATGATCTGGCCATTTGCAGAGGATCCCATGCTCAGAAGGGCCCTGGGATTAGTTTAATATTCTGCAGTCAGTGTCTTGAAATTCTTAATTTTTTGGACCAGAAACCCCACATTTGCACGTAACACTGAATTCTACAAGTTATATAGACACTGCTAGGTATCAGACCAATAATATGAATAACATACCCTTAAACACCCTTCTGACACTGAATTCCTTTGATTCAGTGGGCTTACTTTGGGAATTCAGAATGAGAAACAATCTTTGAAAAATAATCTTGAATGAAATCTTATGTGGATATGAGGATTAGTCGCAAGAAATATGAAAAAAAAAGTAAATCAACCTGTGTTTATCCAGTCAATTATGATGACATAAATAGAAGAATATGACTTGAGCAAAATGGGATAGTCTTAAATTCTTTCATTGAAATTAAAGAAACAAAATAGGACAGTTGTGGAGGAAAATGGGCAGATTCTAATTATTTCTGTGATATCTGTACAAATTGAAACAGCCAAATAAGCAATTAATGATGCTACTAGTAATGGCAATGCAGGACATTATGGACTAGGTAAAGCAAGCAATTACTTTTGCAGATGCCTGAGGTGAAATAATCTATTAGCTGTGTACATAATCCTCTTGAAACTGTTAATTGTAGTAGATATTGTATTTTTTTATCTTATCAAAATTGGATTATTTTTCATCCTACAGCTACATTAAATCCTTCAAAAGTCTCATTAATATATAATAACTTTTTTTCAACCCTCAGTAAAAGTTAGTTTTCACATATTTTCATCACATATCTTCAGAGCAGGGTCTAAGCTAAAGACATCTCGGAAAACACTGACATTAGTATTGTCTGATCCTCCTCTTTAGGTGCCTCAAACATTCTCCACAGTGGGTGTGAGACGTTTATTTCCCTCGACTCTTGTAAAATCCTCATTTGTACGTAATACAGTGAAATCTGGAAAGCCCATATGGCTCAATGCAATTTTCTCATAGAAAACTCCTGCTGGTAACACTTTCTCTTCAGTCCCTGGGTGAGAGGCAAAGCTCCTTTATCATCAGAGGTGGAGAAAAATGAAAAGGAAGGGAGCAAAGCCATTTAAGAACTAAGGAGGACTTTAGACAAACACCTCAACTTTTAGTTGCAAATTTAACCTTTTAGTTTAAATAAAGTTGCAGGTAACATTTGTAACTCAAATAAAAATAATTTAACATTTACATGTGTGTGAGATATTAATCATCTTACTAAAATATGAAGATTAGAAAAGTTGGCTTTAAGGAAATTGAAATAGAGCCAACAGGAGATATATATAGATAGACATAGATATAGATAGATATGTATATAATTTTGTATATTTATATATATTTTATTATATATTTAACGCCTATTTTGTTGTATGTTATATATTATAGTATATGCATTTATCTATGTCATGTAAAAAATATTACTTTTTATGTTTTATTTTCTTCTATTTCTTGCTACTAAGAGAGAGAGAGAGAGAGAGAAAGAGAGATTTTAAGGAATTGAGTCATATAATAATACAGGCTTGGCAAATCCAAAATTTTTACCATAGGCCAGCAGGCTAGAGACCAAGGGAAACATTGCAGAGTTCAAAGACAGCCTGCTGGCAGAATTCCTTCTTTCTGTGGAGAGGTCACTGTTTGTTTTGTTAAAGTTTTCAACATATAGGGTGAGGACTAACCTAATATAAGGACTGCTTTACTCAAAGTCCATCAACTTAAATGTTAATGCCATCCAAAAAATGCCTTCACAGAAACATCCACCGTAATGTTTGACCAACTGTCTGGGCACCATTGCCCAAGCAAATTAACAAATAAAATTAACCATCGTGCTTCCTTTGAAGAGTTTGTGGTTACTGGCACACATTTTTTAATGAAGTAAATATTCAAAATAAGTCACAAGTATGAATGACAATGTACATATACTGCAGCAGTAGCTATATTTCTGTATAATCTATCATAATAGAGAACTGTATGTAGAAAAAACCCATTAACTTCTCAATTCAAAAAACGTTTATATTAAAAAAAGTCACAGATTTTTAAATCTCTTTCCTTATTTTTTCTCTGAAGGAAAATCTTTTTTCAGATCCTTTGTCATGGCACTTAGATTCTTTATTTTTGAAATAAGTTGGTTCACCCTATGTAAAAATTAAGAAAAACCAATTAAACAAACATCTAAGTACAGCAGAACAGGAACAAATGACACCACATTTCATAGGGCACAGACTCATAAAAATAACAATAAATAATATTCAATTGTATGTATAGTTGAAAATAGAATACAATGTAAATTGAATCTCCAGTTGATGAATACTGAATAAAATACTATCAAATCTAATGGCAAGAAATATTTGTCATGCTAGATTGTCTAGGGAAAACCCCAAGGATTATGACTACATTATGAGGATCCACTGGCTTATAGGCTGAGACCTGATTCTTAGCTCTCAAAGGATAAATGAATGCAGAGCATCTCAAGAAATTTAAATCTTATAAAGGACACAGCAATACTGTTCCCAAACATCTCTACTTTACTTCTAAAGATACAGAAAAGAGTGAGTTAAACTTTGCTTCAAATATCAATTTTTGAGATATAAATGTGTGTGTGTGTGTGTGTGTGTGTGTGTGTATATATATATATATATATATATATATATATATACTCTTTGTGTAGGGGAATTACTTGATCATAATGAAAAAATTAAAATTCAGAGAATTGTATTATGGGAGTGAGGTGTAGGTGATTTGAGTAACAATTTTTAAAGCCCATGCTAAGTGTATCTAAAAATATTAAAGTCTGTAATTTGAAGGTTTTGTGTCTCTGGGAATGTAGTTAGGTCTACAGGCAGGGATTAAAATAAAAATGTTTTCTTATTAGAAAAGAGTCTCTGAATAAATAATACAACAGTAGCTTTACTAACTATAAGGAAATATTTCTAGATGCATCTCTATTTAAATTTCATGCAGCATAAACCATGTCCAATCATTCCCCTCTTTCGTCTGAGAAGATGTGTTCCAGGTCAGGATGTTAACTCACATAAGTGAATTAGTTCTAGATTTATGCTGAGGCTTGGATTTGCCCAAAGCATATCATATAAAAAGCAAAACTTGAAGCATGGAGAATTACACAAGAAAATGTTCAAATGTTCAGAGTCTACGATGTATGTTATTGGAATGTGCTATTTGAGTGCTATTTTACTGTATTTAACTAGCTGTGAGCTGATGCTTTACTTCACCACTCTGGGATACTGTTTCCACTTCCTTATGAAATTAAGGCTTTGATATAAATCATCTTTAACCTACAAAGCTCTTTAATCTATAAAACTAAGAACACAAAACTATGAAAGCCAAGAGCTTCTAAATGCATTTTGATTCTAGAAAAGAAGTGTGTCATGAAATTAAAACCATTCATGCTTACCCTGGAGATTTATCCCCCAATAGATTTATGTTAGAATAAAAGATTTATAAATACATGTACACCATTGTACTTGTACCAAAAGTACTATAATGTTATTTCAGTTGTGAGACAGAGAAAGGATAATGAAACAATTTGTTATTCTTTATAGCTTTTTTGTATTAAAACCAAAATTATCAAAAATAGTCTGCATATAGATTAGACATTTGATATGAAACTGCAAAGTACAATTGAAGAGACAAATTCCATTATGTGACAGATACTTCTTTAGACATCAAGCGCAGCATTTCTGTTTACAGGAAGCAAGCCCTGAAGTTCCTCAATCAAAAGTAATATAGTAAATCAAAAGTGCCTGGTTTATTTTGAAGTGTCTTTGCTTGGATTTGAACAACCGTCTTGCTACTTTTTTATGAAGAGAGAATTGAGGGGTTTTTTCTCTCCTTTTTAAACGGGAGAACTTTAACTTTAGAGTGTTCTCCTTTGGAAATGACATACTCGTGTATTCTGTATATTCCATGCATGTGTCATGCTGGAATCGGTTTAGTTTCTGTTATTGTTGTCTATGACGTGGGCCCTGAAGGGTGAGAAATAAGACAGAGAGTAGAAGACAATTTATTGTGAAACTGGTGCTGAGCAGTTCAGTGACATGGAAGACATCATGAGTGAGAATCACTGAGTTATTGATCTATAATGTATTACTGTCATACCTTCATGCCACTTACACTCAAATCAAAAGGTGAAGATGGTGATATTGCTCTAAATTAGAAAACATATTAAAAGAAAGAAATGTTAAATTGGGTTTTCAAAGTATTGGAGAACTGTGTGTACATAGTCTAACATTAGAAAAAAGAAAAAACTCCAAAGAAATCTTAGATACTATTGCATGAATTATTATGTTTTCAGCTATTTTTCTAATTTATTAAACAATAGATAGGCAAAAATATGTCTACATATTATTTACAAACCAAGGAAATTGATACTTTTATTCATTAATTTATTCATAATTTACATAAATATAATTCATAGATTTTAACTATAATGCTTGATGAATTTTAACAAATGAATGTACCCATGTAACTCACATCCAAATTAATAAAAAGACATAATCGTTATCACCACAAGGTCTCTTATATCCGTTTCTAATTAATGATCCTCCTCACCCAGGAAACCGGAGTTCTAACTTCTACTGTAGCTCAGTGTAACCTTTTATTGAACTTAATATAAATATAAATCTGGACACTGTGGTAGATGCATCATTAGATGGTTTCTGTTATCTTCTCCAAGGAAGTACCGAGTTTTATCCTAGCAAATAACTGAATTGTAATCGATAACCTTGAACTTGTGGACTTTGTTTTGATGAGCTTAGTTCATTTGTGTCATTAATCCCAGGATGAACTCCTTACTTTTTGACTCTCCAGGCATGACCCTTTTGGGTGTTTTGAGACAGGCTGGGACCTGGGACCTGGGATGCTTTGCTGCAGTGCTTGAACCTGGACAAAGGTCTCCTCAAGGAATAAAATACAAAGAAACTATAATGGACTAAAAATAACTGCATGCATGCAGATTTGGGGTAAATTATGGACAAGATACAAGGAGACCAAAAATCCAACTGCCACTTCCGAAGAGCCGAGAGAAAAAACAGGGTGTCGGGAGCAAAAACAGGGCACTGTGCATGCACCCTGTATGCAACACCACCAAAGGGGTGGGCAAACCATCTAAGCTGCCCCTCTGGTCCAACCTTGGGACCTGCCCGCACCCTCACTCTATATAAGGAACCAGCTCGCGCCACCTTGGGGAGTGAACTAGGGAAACTGTTACTTGTTTTTGCTCCCCTCTTTTGCAGCAGGAGCCCCAATAAAGCCTTGCCTGAATTTCTTGTCAGGCCTCTGATCAATTTCTATTGATTACCGAGGTCCAAGAATCCTGGTCAGTAACATTTGAGGGCAGAGCCCAACTTCTGTACCAATGCCCTCAAAGTGAGTAGGATTCAAATTGTAAGAGTCTCCTTTCATTGTGCAGCAGCTGAAAGATGGACTCTTCCCATTAAGCACTCCATCTGTGGTTCCCCCCGGACTCCTTGATGTCTTGCTTACATACATAGCCCACTGCTCAACTCTGATTTGAAAAGAGGTTATACAAGCTGTTGGGTTACTGTTCCGTTTCTCCCTCCTTTTTAGATCTCCCTCAATTTCCATGTACAATGTCAGCCCCAAAGGTCTCCTCTGACAGCATCTCCAGTGAGGCCGAGGCTTTCTGCTTGAGTTCTATTCACTGTGGACACCTGCATAATTCCCGCAATGTGGATCCTTTCCACAGAGGGTAAATTCACCCGTTTCTGAATGCTTTTGTTCACCCGCCAGTGTCTTCAAATAGTTCTTGTTAAAATTTTGGCAGTAGTTTGTAACTATTTTTATAAAAACTATAGGGATTTATCCTAAATCCCTAACAGTATCTATTCCTCTATAGACATACATGTGCTATGGTCTTAATGTTTCTTTCCCCCCACCCCAAATTAATATGTTGAAAACCTAATGCCCAGGATGATGGTATGGGGATGTGGTGGGCCTTTGAGTGATGCTTAGACCATGAGGGTGGGTTCCTCATGAGTGGAATTAATGACTTAGAAAAGTGGCCCCAGAGAGATTGCTCACTCCATTCACCAGTTGAAGACACAGTGACAAGTCATCAGCTATAAACCAGGAAGAGAACCCTCACCAGAATGCAACCTTGTTCGTGTCTTGATCTTGACTTCCTAGCCTCCAGAACTCTGAGCAATAAATTTCTGCTATTTATAAGCCCAAAAAACAAACCAAAAAAACCCCAAAAACTATTCTGCTCTATCAGAGCCAAGCTCCCGTTCTAAAATAACTTGAAATTTTATTGAATAGAAGTACTGTGTTCACACTTGTTATACCAAAGACCTTATCACATGGATTACTTGATTAAATAAATAATAATATATATAAACATGTAACTTTAAAATGTAAAATGTTTCCGAAAGAAAAACAGATTTGTGAGAGAAAATACAAGAAGCAAATAATTTGGATTGGATTTCATAAGTACCTCTTGGGACATCTGTAGGATAAAGATTTGTCAGATAATAGGAGGTGGAGAGAGGTTTTCAAAGATAGAGGAGAGCATCTGTGCAAGAGAAAAGAGCTTATTTCACATAGGAAACTGAAAGTAGGCCAGAGCGACTTAGCTATGGGACGCAAAAGAGAAATAGCAGAAACTAGGCAGGGACGTACCACTTAGGATTTTGTACAAATGCTTGTAAAATACACTTGTATGCCAAATACAATGGGAGGCTGTCAACAGTTTTTCATCAAGGTAGTGACATGATTTTGACTACAGTATGGAGTCATATACTTTAGCTAAAATATGGAAGATGATTGGATTATGTCAATTCCAATTGATAAATGAAAGACTGTGGGAACCAGGTAGGAATAGTAAAGGAGAAATTAGAAGAATCAAGATGTGTTTTATGGGAGAACAATGGAAAATTTGAAAACATTGTCTTTAATTTTTAAAACATTATTTCATTATTTAAAATCGGTAGTAGCTCATAACAGATTTGAAAAAAAAACCTTTTTCAGCAATTATTACATTTTTCTGACATTCATAAATCTATTTTAATTTATTAAATAACATATGACATAACATACATTATTGCTTAAAAATGTACAGTTATAAAAACAATCTTCGAGATCATCTAGTCCAATTCCCACAACTTAAAAAAAAAACACATCTAGCTCATTACTTTTTAGGGACCTATTTAAATCTGGAAAATCATAGAGGCTGAAAATTATGACTTCTAATAAAATGAAATCTGCCTCTTAATTTTTACTTAAAGTTACTTAATGATTAAGATGAGTAATGCTCACTTTACACTAATGAACCTTCTTAAATCTCAGATCTTTGGCATATGGTTTAAAATGTTTGGTATTTTTTGTTGCTGTTGTTAATATGACAACCTAGAATGATATTCTCAATTTCTAGGCATTAGGTCACTTCTCCTGTCCTTGCCTAGTTTTCTCCACTTTTGATCTTTCTGATAAAAGTTTATACAAATCAATCAGTGTTTGACTCATATACTTCTTACATACTTAAATTTTAGACTATTTACAAGTCATCTACTAGTATTTATGTCCTAGCTCTGAAACAGTTTAATGGACAATAGTAAAATCATTAGACTACTTTGTGTTTCTTGTCAGTGTCTGTTATACTTAAACACCAACATTTTTTGGTGTCCTCTCTCATTTTCTTCTTTTCTTATTTCAATCTTAATCCAAATGTTTTCCAGCAGTCTTCTTTCCTTAAGTTCATGTATATATACTCTGGACATAACATATCATGCCAGTACTTAGTTTATCTGCCATGTTTAGGCATTTCTAATTACAATTTGTTCTTCGGTGGTACATCCTGCACTACGCCATACTCTGCCAGTATTTTTGTGTTAGGATATACTTAACTCTCTATTGTTGCATGTTAAGGCCATTTCATACCTGCCTTCTTAAATATAAATGAAGGAAAGGTAGTTCCTTAAAAAGTTAAGGTTATTGTTTCTGCTAATAATTTATTCAAAATCTTTTCCTATTCTGAACAAATTAAAACTCCTTTATAAATTAGTTCAATGTTTCTTCACTAGCTTTAATGTCATCACACACATGTAGATGTATGTACATGTAATATGTAATACAGATTCATATGTAAAATTTAAAATCAACATTTGGTGACTGTTTTTCGTATGTAATTCTACCCACTCTGGTCATAATAACCATGAATAATTCACTAGGACATTATAAATAAAACCTATCAGGGTCCTTTAATTCCAACCTTTATATAACAACAAATTGAGACTTTTCTTTGAAGCTCTAAGAAATGAGAACCATGTAGATATTAGTGCAGATCTTTCTATACATATATACAAAAATATAAATGATGCATAGAGTCTGGATACAAACTTTTAGGCTCTTTTCACTGAGGAATTGCTGTTCAGATGTGATCTGGATTTTTCTTTTGTTTTCACTGTAAAGCTATGAGAGATTCATTTTCATCCTCTCTACCATTACATTACCACATTCTACCCCCATTTGACTGCAATTTCCAGTAAACTAGAGGCCTTGCTTCTCTCTACATTTGACTGGATCCCCAATGCCAATCCAATGTCAAATATACAATTCTTAAAACTAAATATTTTCGGGCTTCCCTGGTGGCGCAGTGGTTGCGAGTCCGCCTGCCGATGCAGGGGACATGGGTTCGTGCCCCGCTCCGGGAGGATCCCACGTGCCTCAGAGCGGCTGGGCCCGTGAGCCATGGCTGCTGGGCCTGCGCATCCGGAGCCTGTGCTCTACAGAGGGGGAGGCCACAACAGTGAGAGGCCCGCATACCGCAAAAAACAAAACAAAACAAAACAAAAACTAAATATTTTCAATAATATTGGTAAACAAATGAATGAAATATTCTTTATGAGGCCTCTTATTCCATCCTTGTACCAAGAACTTTACTTCTATTTGCACCCAAGTGCTTAGACTGCATTAGTAAATTCATAATGTTCATTTCATACATCAAGTTTTTATTGCCTGACTATTAATGAGGCAATGTCTAAATGCTCAATAACCTCTTTTTTGTAACCCTTTTATAGCACTCTTCATTTTCCAACTTTGTAATAAAGTTAGTTTATATACACTCTTGGGGTTTCCAGTAGATTGGCTTAAAAAAAGGCAGGCACCTGTGTTAGTTATTATGGTAGGACCATACCTTTTTTGTATCCTCTTTGATATTTAGCATAACTATGTGACTTGGCTTGGACAATAAAAGGTGTGCAGCAGTGAATGGTCTGATTTCCGAATAAAAGTTTTAACAGCCAGTGCACTTGTCAATGTGTCCCATACTCTAGTGACAGTGAATGTTGAAACTTGTACTGAGATGTAGCCCACAATTCTTAACGGGTTTTCTTTGAAAATATTTGTTTCCTTTTTGTTAAAAAATGTTCCCCTCTATCTGAAAAGAAAGGACAAAGATTTAGCATAGTAGAATATGGCGTATATACAGTAAAAAAAAATTATCAGAATGGGAATTTAGAAATGGAATTTGGGCTTTTTAATAGTGTTTATTTTGGGGGGTCCTAAGACTAGAGTGTTACTAATTCTGAACTAACTACTATGCTTTGGGGTCTACACAATACAAAAAGAGCTTTACTGACAGTGTTATTAGCCTTCTAAAAATCCATTCTTCCTTTTTCTTTATTATAAGAAGCTTGATATTTACAGAGCAGAAACATGTCCAGTTAAAATATTTGGTTTTTCAAGGTCTTAGAAAACTAGCTACTTAACATTTTAGGAAAATAATTTGTTATTAATTTACTGAAAACCTTCTATTCTAAACTAAATAACACTCATTTATAAGTTCCTTAAGTGTTTCCTCACATGGTTTTTCTGTGTAGCATGTGGCCATGACATGCAGTCCGGTGCTGGGCTTCGGATGAGCTATTTAAGAGAGGGCACTTTGCTGACTTCTCCATGTACTCTGTTCTTCCTCATTTGCCTTCCTCCTGGCTACCTGCCTGGGGGACAGATGGAGTGACCAGAAGGGGAGCAGCCAGATTACAACTGTGAGGGGAAACAATCAAATGCTAAAAATGACAGAGAAAGGTGGATACACCATTTCTAAACTATTTTCCCTTGTAGTTACTATTTCTCTATGAAAATATCTCCTCATGTAAGTAAATGAATCAAGTTGTTGTATATCTGTTACAGTGCAGCCAAACGCAATGAACAACTTGCTAACTATTCTCTGCATATCTTGGGAGATGATAATCATAGGTTTAAACTGATCAAATTAATAATATATCTTAAAATTCTTGGGATTAAAAATAAACAATATCCTGTACTCTTCACCCCTCCATCTCCCCACTCCTCTTTTCATTTTTCACTGCTTGCGGCAATGAAAGTTTAATCTACAGTTTGTTCTACACTGAAGTAGATAGCTACAGTGTAGAACAAAGTTCTAGATTCCATAACAAACACAAACTATATTTAATACATACACACTGCTATATTTAAAGTGGATAACCAACAAGGACCTACTGTATAGCACAGGGAACTCTGCTCAATACTATGTAACAATCTAAATGGGAATAGAAATTGAAAAAGAATGGATACATATATATGTATACCTGAATCACTTTACCATACACCTGAAACTATCACAACATTGTTATTCAACTATACTCCAATATAAAATAAAAAGTTTAAAAATACATATTAAAGAATTTAAAGATATGTTATACAAAGTCTTTTGGTAGAAAACATAGTTGATGGTCATTATGCCATAGAATGAAAACTGGATTGTGATAGTGGGTATTCTGTTTGGTTACTGTATATTCTTAGGCAAGTTGTTTAAACTTTTTAAACTTCTGCACCCTCATCTATAAAATGGTAATAAAAATACTTATTTTATAGAGTTATTATAATGATTAGTGATCATAATTTCACAATGAATGCTCAATAAGTAGTGTATGTTAATTTTTTTGTATGTTTTCAGGCATGAGTATTGTTAAAGACACAATATTTGCTAGAGATCCCAGCTTTGTCCAGGGCATGGAGGATTAATTTGATTTTTTTTAAAGTGATTTTTTAAAAATTTATTTATTTATTTTTGGCTGCGCTGGGTTTTCGTTGCTGTGCGCGGACTTTCTCTAGTTGAGGTCAGCAGGGACTACTCTTCATTGCGGTGCACGGGCTTCTCATTGCGGTGGCTTCTCTTGTTGCAGAGCACAGGCTCTAGGCACACGGGTTTTGGTATTTGTGGCACGTGGGCTCAGTAGTTGTGGCTCGCGGGCTCTAGAGCACAGGCTCAGTAGTTGTGGTGCATGGATTTAGTTGCCCCACGGCATGTGGGATCTTCCCAGGCCAGGGATTGAACCCATATCTCCTGCATTGGCAGGCAGACTCCTAACCACTGCACCACCAGGGACGTCCCTATTAATTTGATTTTTGCACAATTAATCCCTTTAACAAGTTGATAATTCTTCAGGGAGGGAGATTATTATTTTTTTCTACAAAGAATTTTAAAATCTATCTTTATTGAGTGTGCTACTATGAAAAGGAAGTAAGCAAAACGTGGGGTATATTTTACCTAACTCTAGAGCAATGCACAGAAGGGAGATCATCATGGAGAAAGATAGAGGCTGTAGAGAGAGGATCACTTGCTTGAAACAGAAGTAAGCTTCATGTTTCCTATGATGATTGCCATTTTGCATCCATGCTTGACAGCTTCTAGAGTCTGCAAGGTCTGGAAAATGAACACTACATTTCTCATAAGCTCTTTATAGGTAGGCTTCTTGATGTGTATTAGGAACTGCTGTTTGTATGCCCTTACTTGAGATGTAAAATGTGGAAATAAAACAGAAGTCCTCCTTCATTTATTTTCGGATACTTTTTGTTTGCAATACTGTATGGATATGGGAATTTTCTACAGTATCACTAAAGTCCAATCTCTGGCTCCACAGGTGTTTAGAGGCTATTGTGTTGACAGCTGCAGTAATTCCATCTTTCATATTGGTAAATCACAAATTCAGTGAATGTTTAAACTCAAAAGTTTCTGTGATGCTTTCTGATACCTTCTTAGTTGTGTCTCAGGTAGAAGCTCCTCCACTGGTCAGTTTTAAAAGTTCTGGGAGTCCTTCCAAGGAGGACCTGGAAGGGAGACTAAAACTCTCCCTGGCATATATGGCATTTTCAGAAGATGACGTGGTTCTCAAGTGAGTTACTGGTATTTTACATCAGCAAAATACTCGATTTTACAGGTTACAAACAAAAAAAATCTGTTTCTCTTTATGCATTTTATTATTTTAAAATAAAATAGGTACATATTGCTGTAATAAAATTGTCTTTAATCACTTAACAAGCCTAAACTTGACTAAAGCAGTGAATACCTGGAAACATAATAAATGAAAAAAGCTAGTATTTTTATAACATAAAACAGTATCATTTATAGCTTGTCAATCTCATATTGTCAACAAGCAAAAATAGAAAGCCCGGTAGAGAATTAAGTTATTTTCGTACCTGCTAATGATGGATGCTAGTTTTGTTAAGACTGTCAGAATTTACTAACCAAAATTATGACATATAGTCCAAAGAATGTAGTAAACTCTTTATCATGTTAATTAATTGTTCTCTTTTGAAGATCTATTGTGTTGACTAATTGAACAATAATTCAAGTAGAGTGTCCCAGAAAAATAAAAAACACTTGGGTTCCCTCTTTGGAGTCTGGCTGGTGGCTCTGAGCATTGTCAATGGCCCCGACTCACTCCGACTTTGTATCCTCATTTAGAGGCCTCGTCTTCTGCACATGGCTTCCTTCCCTGTGGTCTGGAAACAACCTGGAGTTGTGTTCTGTTTGGCAGTTGTCGGGCCAGGGCCTTTTGAACAGTACTGTCCCAATGAAGTACTAGATATTATTTATGTAAGAATGAGCTTTTTTTTTTTTAACAATAGTATCCTTTCAGAAATTTCTAACTATTTTGTAACTGCATGACTTAACCTGGTGATAAAAGCAGTTATTAACAGTCTACCTTTTCCAAAGCTTAAAAAAAAACAAATAAAAATTTTTAAAACTCTCCCTAACAAGTTGCAATGAATTTGTGAGCACCAAATTTCAGGAGTTAAATATGTTTTCTGTTTAAAGTTATCTAGAGGGGTTTGGTTTTCTCTATTGAACCCCAAGGGAGATGACCTGAAACCAAGAAAGCACTTTTAAATTCAATTCTTTTTTTCTTAAAAATTAAGGACTTTCTTCTTCTCCTTTCCACACTTGGTCTATTTAGTACCACTATCTGACCACTATCCATTAAAGTTTTGTTTCAAAACATTGTTAAAGTGGTTCTCTACGGAATGGACACTTTAAAAATTTTGTATCTCTGCTCCTACACTCCTTACCCTAATGTGCTCACTTTATCTGGAACAACTGTTTTTCTCTAATAAACAAGTATATTTTGATTCTAAAGAGATGCTTCTCTAGCAAATAAAAGTTGTCATGGATTGACTAAAGGTAAATCAGAAATCCAGAAGGGCTCTTACTATAGATATTGTCCTCTGTGATAAGAAGACTATTTTGTCAGTGAATCATAAACACAGTTTTCTCTGACATTTTATTTCCCAAAGTTTTAATAATATCCCAATCAAGAAATTTTTAAAAATTAACATATTTATATGTATACAGGCATTTCACTTTTGTTTGGTTGTGCCAGGTGTAGATAGGAAGGAAAGAAGGAAGGAAGGAAGAAAGGAAGGGAAACATATGGAGTAGAAATATAGAAAAAGTGTATTTGCAATTACAGAAGTAGAAATATTGCACTTGGCATAAGAATAAAATAATAAGTATGAACAGAATATATATAAATACATAACCCACCCCCAAGATGCATCTCTCTGTTCCTACTGGTATTCTTACCACCATGGTGTAGCCCTTTCCCAAATTACACCAGGATAGGTCCATGTGACCAGGAGACTAATTGAATTAATAGGTCACTTTGAGGTCAGGTTATAAGGACTATAGGGAATTCTCTTGTGGGCTCCCTGTTTGCTTGTGCTCTCATTTCTCTCTCTTCCTTTCCTCACTCACTCTGAGGAGGCCAGCATCCCCATGATGTGAGCAGCGCTATGGAGAGGCCCACACAGCAAGGAATCGAAGCCCCTTGCACTCAGCTTCTGAACGAGTGTGAAGTAGATTGTCTGGAACCTTCATGAGACTGTGGCCACACAGACAACTTGAGTGCAACTCCTGAGAGACACTGAGTCGGAAGCACCCACTAAGGCATATTGGGAGTCCTGACCCTCAGAGAGTGTGTGAAATAACACACATTTGTCCCTAAGTTTTCAGGTGTTTTGTTACACAACAGATATCTAATACAACATATAAATATGAAAATAGATGTATGTTTATGTATATGCATGTGTGTATATATACAAATATATATATGCATATATATTTACCTTTAACTTTGATAAATGTTGCTGATTAAAGTTAAATACAACTATTTAAAATCAACATTGATTTCAGCTCAGCATTGCAACAGATGGTCAAATGCCTTAAAGTAACTTAAAATATAAATACCTACTGCCATCTATTGGTGATTTTAATAACTTCCATGCTTATTTAGTGATGTTTATTTTTTTAGGGTGAGCTATATTTGAAATATACACAAATATATTCAAGCTCTTGAATATGAGCTGTTTTATCCAGCAAAATATTTTATTATTCATATTATCTAGTTAGATAAAAACTTATCTTAAGGAAAATATACATTCATTATAATGTCAAAACTTCTTAAAAAGTATTTTCGCTATGCATATTTATATTTTAAGTTAAAAGTCTCCTTAGATAAAGTATTTAATTTGATTTTTATTTAATTTTATGATAACCCTTTTACACATCATTAATAAAAACAAACTTATTTTCAACATAACTTTAGTGTAAAGTGCATTGCATTTTCCCCTAAATCTTATTAAAGTTTGATAAGTTGACAATGACTATGAGTAATGAAGAGATTGTTCATTAACTAAATTGCATTATTCTAAACAACTGTTAATTAACAGCTTTTTTTTCTATTGGGTAAATTAAAATATAATTTATGGCTTGTGGTATTTATAAATTACTAATAAGAACCCTTAAACATGAAAATGTAGAGTTCACATTAACAGCTGGAAAAATATTAGACAGCTCTTTCACAAAACTTTCTGAAGATAAGGAATGGAGAAGCATCAGGACTCCCATTACATTCCCTGCCTCAACTGTCTTAAGTAATAGAAAGCAATGGTCAACCTTCGCTCAACCTCTCATGCAGAACTCTTCTCTTCCAGAACAACTGCTCTGGTGACACCTAATAAATGTTTAGATTTCATAGTATCAAATTACTCTCAGTTGCTGGGGTTTTTTCCCATACATTATCTTCTATATTTCTTTTATTCTGTACATTGCTTATCACATTTTGAGTAGTTGCTAAGTGTTTAATAATGATGATAATGAGTATCTCAGAAAGAACAAAGCAAGATATAATTGTATAACAGCAAGATGATGGATGGATGGATAGATAGATAGATAGATAATAGAGAGATAGATAGATAGATGATAGATAGATAGATAGATAGATATTCCACTTGCAAAGATTAGGATAAAGACTCTAAAAGCTATACTAAGTCCAACTCAGGCAACTCAAATTTATTCTTTTGTTAGGCTGGCTTCTCCCACCTATAAATCTTTCTGTCCCAGTGGGCTAGTCATTAGAGATAATTGGTTAGTGTGTTATTTCCACGCTGAGTGGAATAGCTATGTTACTGAGAGCATTTTTTTATAGGCCGTATATTGACACTTGGATAATTTAAGAAAAAAAATGAATCTCATAAAACACCTGGTATTCATTATCTATGTATATCATCCTGTTCAATATTTTGATCACTTACCCCCTTCTGTGTAGATGACAGAAAAAATCTCTTTCATAAGAGAGAATTTATATCTGTATGAGCTGCACATACAGTGCAATGCAGCACATTTATTTGCCAACTGTTCCCTTTTAGTGCAGAAGATGAGGTAGAGCTACTGAAGTATGTAAGAAAGTGTTGATTGTGAAGAAATTTATGAGAATCCAATCGACATTATCTCATTTTTGACTTACTTTTTTGCCAACTAATGGGAATTGTGGCTGAATCTGTCAGAAAGAAATTAACAAAGACTAGAGGAAAATTCATAATGTACAATTAATGAGCAATTTTCTTTGATGGCTCATTTATAAATGTTGGATACTATAGGAAATTATCCACAAAGGACAGTCCATTCTCCTGTTTATAATTAATTTTGACTTTGTTAACAAATATTTTCTTGCAACTATACTGACCTTATAAACTTGTGTTTGAAAACCAGGAAGAAATATTTTAACAACGGTTTATTTTGCACTTCTCAGGTGCCAAATGGCACAAATATAGTCATTTTTGACATGATACTGGTTTTCTAAAATTTCTTATGTTAAAATGAAATGTGAAGGTAATTAACTATAATAGATATTTTATTACAAATTATACAAAGGAATGCAAAATTTTATAAAGAGAAATCAATAGAAATTATGTCTATATATTGTATCAGTTATCATATTTAGTGACTCAAATTAGCCAACTACTTTGGTACCAGTAGTACATATTGGTAAATGTTTACATCTAGTCTTTTAGTTTATTCTAATTGTTAATTGTTACTGTATACTGTCAACTAATGTGTATTTAGAAGAAAAATAGTAGAAATTGATGTTGATTATGGAAACAACAGCTCCAATTTAATCTGTATTAATTACTAATAGGTCAGACTGTGCCAGAGACAAACGTCTACACAGTGAATGCCTTAGTAGACTGAACACATCGACCAATAATTGCTTAATATATTTCTCCAGAAAATGGAAGCTGGTCTTAGCTTAGTCTATGGAAATAGACTAAACTACAAAGATGGAGTTAAGAGAATCTTTGGTAGCATGGAAGACTTCCTGTGATCATAAAATGAGAGCAAAAGCAAAAAAAAGCTAAATGAGATGGAGGAAAAAAGAGGACAACTACAAAGTCATCACATTTAGAAAGTGGAAATGGAAGAGAGATGTTTCCAAAATATATTGATATATATCTTACTTTGTGAATCCTATGGGGTAAAGACTTGTTAGGTGACTGAAAGGACTAGAGAATGCCCGTGGAACCAGTTTATGGACTGAGTTCTTCGGAGGTGGACTGATTTCTTGACACTCACTTGCTCATTCAATTCTTCATTCATTCAGTCATGAGTATGAATTTAGCACTTTCCATATTCTAGACACAGTTCTAGGTACTGAGTATTCCACAATGAACAAAACAGATATCTGCCCCCTCTTGAGTTTGAAGTTTGGTCCGGTATTGCTATATGCTGGAAGAGTTTCACTTGTCAGGTGTGATTCATTGTTTACCTTACAAAGGTAATGAGGGAGAATTCCCCCCATGGGAGTGGGCTTAGATGCAGTATCATTACAACAATCCACTCCTGACTGATACTTGAAGATTGGCCTCCAAACTCGGTTCGTTAAATTAGTTACAATATTCCTTTTTACTTTGAGATACCTGATAGCACAACACCTTAGTAGTCTGCTTGTCAATTTAGTTTGGGGACATCTTCTAGTATTAGGTATCCTTCAGGCAGACTGCTCCCCGGATAAATAAGTCTGACATTTTCCCTTAATGAATGTCTCTGTGTTACTGTTGTTCATCCTCATTTTTCTCCTGGAAATGGCCTTGATCTCAGAACAGATGAACAATGATACCCAATAGAGGATCAGAAGAATGGCAGTCTTCAATGATCTCATAAAGCTGACGTGACGGTCCACGTTACATAGCAACCCCACCCTCAAAGTGGAAGAATCTTCACCTTGAGGAAATGGGGAGAGAAATCTAGTGTAAAATTTTGGAATTACCTGGGGGTATAGATTCCCCAGTTACAGGATCACTCTCCTATGTTTCTAATTCCCTTGACCTAATGACATGATACATACTACTGCAAGTCTAAATATATAACTTCCAGAATCATCTGGGTAAAATGACTCTTGCCTCTATTTCCTAGTCCTAAATTTAGTAATACTGATAATATTGAACTTGACTACAAAACAGTGATAGTTAAGAAATATATCCAACATTTTGCTTTCTGCCTGCCTCCACCACAACCATTTTGTGTTCTGGGAAATGGCTTACTGCAAAGAACCAACCGTCTTTCCCCATATGATGTAGGTAAGACTCACTCTTCACTCTCTCTCAGGACTTTCATAAGACCAACTTTGATACCCTTGTTTGTCTATGATAAGTCCAAACACAGACATTTTTCCCTTCTGCCTGAACCTGCTGTCAAGGTCAGACACAGGTTGTCAAACTCCCTGTACTTTGATGAATGATTAACTGAGATTAGAACTTTTTCCCTTGAAACTAATTGGACACAGAGATGAACATTTCCTGTAAAGCTAACTGGCCAGGACTTCCTCTTTTTGAAAAGCAATTCCAACTCTAAACCACAACACCTGTAACGTCTCTGCTCACCCCATAAAGCCTAAGCTGAAGTCACCTGCTGAGACACCATGATCTCAGATCTAGGGCACCCTCCCTTTGCAATAGCCTGAATGACATCAATGCCTTTACCTGTTTGATTTTTGTCTCTGACATGTATTTGGACCAAGCTCTATTAGCCTGTATAAGCTGTGGATGTTACTTAAGATAATTGTTAGTGCTAAATGTACTGTACACCAATAACCTTATTTCTCCATGTGCAACTCCAAGAATGATAAGGTATACCTGATCCAGTAAGGTGATCTCTATCTTGCATCTAGGCAGTGCTGTATGTTTATGGCTAGACCTGAGGACTGCAGAAGGGCAAATATACTTCCTTTATTTAAACATTATCACCCAAAACTGTGTTCCTTTTAGAATATAGCTAATCTCCCTATTGGTTATCTTAATGGTGCTGATTTCCTTCTACAGCCCTCATATAAACATTTCTTTAAAAAAAAAACACTCTTGTTTATGTCTGAATTTCAGTTCAAATCATGGGTACCATTGGTGTTTGTCAATGTAGTAGTTGAACCCCATCCTTGGGGAGTATTTAGTGGAAAAGCTGACAATAGAGAACTGTCTCCTCATTTCTGCAAATTGCATGAGCAATCTGTTTATTTGGCCTTCAGCAACCTAAGGCTAAATGCAGAAATGATTCAAGTAACAGGGATACAAAATTGTGTAATTTTTCCTAATAGCACTGAGGTTGTTGACCTGGAACCAGAATTTCTCTGCCTTCTGCTGTATTATCATCAAGGCAAGAAGAAGTAAGCAACACACTCTAACATAGTTACACTCAGTTGTCCTCAAGTTTCCAGAAAGCACCCTCCTCTTCTGGGTTAATGTGTTCGAGGCTGTGAGAGACAATAGGAAAGATTTGAGGTGCTCCATGCCTACGAAGAACTAACAGTTCCTCATCCCACATACTGCCTCCACAACTAAGTCTACGTTATCATTAAGAATCTGCTTCTTATAACCACAATTCCTAAAAAGGTGGTTTTGAAAGTGCAATGATAAAATGTAAGTATATTCTATACAGGAATAGTGCCTGGCATATAGTACCTTCCAAACAAATGTTTAGTTCTATACATACTACTACTACTACACACACACACACACACACACACACACAAGCACACACACACAGTCTCTCTGGTCCCTGACTTTACTTTTATTTATTTATTTATCTTTTTTTTAATTTAATTTAATTTATTTTTATACCTGACTTTACTTTTAAAATCAAAATAATGTCTCTGCTGTCATTAGCTTTACTTTATCTATGCTTTTAAACATTCCATGTAGCATCTGTCTGTTTTCCTCCACTTTAACAATCTCAAAAAGGTCATTTGATATTAATAAATTATATCCATAGGGCAAAGGGAAAGACATTTACTTTGACTTATTAGCTCATGTTTATCCAAGTCACAGTCAGATGCAGTCCTTTCTACAAGTCATTGACATTTCTAGATAAATGAGATAACACATTTCCATGAATACAGGAAAAGTCAATTCACCAGAGGCTAGAGTGAGGGATTATGGGGAAATTCATTTCCCTTGCCTGTTGTCCTTCATTAACAAAAATGAGGAACTGAGATCATTAAAGAGCTGGTTGAGAATTAAAGAGGAAAATAACAGTTGCCATTAAAGCAACTCTTGAGGAATAATAATAGGATAAATAATGTAATACTCTATAGGCCTATTTCTTCTGATTCCCATTAAAGCACAAATCTTAGCACTGAGAGTTCAAGCAAGATATCTGGCAGGACAACTACTGATTGATATTCTAGCTAACATGTCTTTTGAATTCAGACATATTTGCCTTATATTTTAAAGAACATGCTGAGAAAACATGGTACTATATACACTGTTTCTCAGGGAGACACTCAAGAGAAAGGGCTTACCAGAATACTTTACAATACTACCATTCAGTCTTATCTTGTAATGTCAACACATAGGGAGAAAGGACTCGTGAATAAAATATGCTTTGTTTCTTCAAACCACAAGAGAATAACCTGCCTTGTGTCACTTGGTTGAGACCTCCTCCAGTAAATTGCAAATCCCTCATTGTTTGTAATAGTCTTCCTAAATCTACAAAAAAGGATAAAAGAATTTTAAAATTCAGTATTGTTTTAAACCATAAAGCCTAGTGAATTCTTCCTAGTAGCTCAGATCACAATAATAAGATTTGAGTGACAGGTTTTAGAAAACTCTATAAATTAAATTAATGGACATATTCTAGCATACTTTTTTTTTTTTTTTTTTGCGGTACGTGGGCCTCTCACCGCTGTGGCCTCTCCCGTTGAGGAGCACAGGCTCCGGACGCACAGGCTCAGTGGCCATGTCTCACGCGCCTAGCCGTTCCGCGGCATGTGGGATCTTCCTGGACCGGGGCACGAACCCGTGTCCCCTGCATCGGCAGGCGGACTCTCAACCACTGCGCCGCCAGGGAAGCCCTCTAGCATACTTTTAATTCATGATGATTAATGACAAGACTTTATAAGATTAACATTAATCAGTAAATAATAGTCATATTCTGCACATCTTGTGTGTTTTCTGGCGTTCATGTTTAAGTATGACATAACATGAGGTTTTGCTATTCAAATTCCCTAGCATTAATAAATGTATCTACAGATTTTGGAAATAAAGGTAATCCTTGCAAAAGAAACAAATAAGCAGCACATAACAGATTTAATTAGGTATTTTGGTAAGTTACTCTAAGAATGCCTGTAAATGTGTTATTGAGTAGTTTAACAAAGGCTTTAATTAGAACAGATGAAGAAACTATAAAATATTAATTGAAGTCAGAATAGAGTTGTTTTGAATAAGATTTATTTAATGAAAAGATGTTGCAAAAAAAGAGTATGCTGTCTTCATATAATATACGAAAAGAAGAACTTGTAAGTACATACACTTAAAATTTTTCTATCATGTCCAGGAAACAGAAAGGGAAATACGTAGTTCAGGAACCAGTAGCTGAGTACTTGAAATGCCCTCGGAAGACTCTGAAAACCTGGGCAGAATTCATATCTCTTCAACTACCACGTCCGTTTTGCTGACTCCTGTCCTCTGAAGTCAACTTTTTACCAAAACTTGGAATTTCCAAGTAATAGGATGATAGAATCCTATTACTTGGATTAGGACCAAATTAGGATGGTCTTTAATTTGATTTCTTCAAAGAACATTTGCTGAACATCTAACCTACTATACGCCAGACAGTGATAAAACAAAAATTAATCAGAATCAGAATTAATCTTTGTAATTTTAGGGTTTTTAAAAATTAAAATATATATAATTAGAATTGGAGTATATATGTATACAAACATATATGCATACATACATGTATGCTCTTCTTATATGTATGTATATATGGTACGTGTGTGTGTATTAGTCTTAAGCAGCTGATGATATAACAGGAGTTTCCCAAAGAAGAGTATTTGCCCAGAGATTTTCTGCCTTCCACAGGGGCAGATTAACCAGCATGCTAACTTTTTTTTTCTTAATTCTTTGAAATTTTTTTGAAATTCCAACTATAAGAACACATAATGTAATTTTAAAAATCAGAACTGAATTTTTGAATAACAGATGGAGATAATGAGAATAGAGAAGTTCCTCTCGGTATAAAAATATCATTCAAATATTGGTTGTTACATGATCCCTTAACCGTCTGGGTTTTATACACTGACTCCTGGGACAGAAAGTGTGTCTTCTCAGGCTGGCAGTGCACAAGCTAAGGAAGTGTCTACTCTCTTACTCATTAAATAAGGAAAATATCAGCAGTGCCGTTGAGCTCAATTAATCATTACAAAGACAAACATGATATAAATCATTTGAAGTAACTGCTAAGGCAAACTTCAAAAGTATAAATGCCAGGGCTTCCCTGGTGGCGCAGTGGTTGAGAGTCCGCCTGCCGATGCAGGGGACACGGGTTTGTGCCCCGGTCCGGGAAGAAGATCCCACGTGCCGCGGAGCCGCTAGGCCCGTTAGCCATGGCCGCTGAGCCTGCACGTCCAGAGCCTGTGCTCCGCAATGGGAGAGGCCACAACAGTGAGAGGCCCGTGTACCGCAAAAAAAAAAAAAAAAAAGTGTTTTCCATAGGAGAGAGTAGAAAAGAGCGAGGAAAACCAAAGACAAGTAGAGTTAAATCTTCTCTTTCTTTGAGGTGAATTTATTTTTTTATTTTATTTATTTAAAAATTTTTCATTTTATATTGTAGTATAGCTGATTTACAATGTTGTGTAAGTTTCAGGTGTACAGCAAAGTGATTCAGTTATACAAATATATATCTATTCATTTTCAGATTATTTTCCCATGTAGGTTATTTCAGAATATTGAGTAGAGTTCCCTGTGTTATATAGTAGGTCCTTGTAGATTATCTATTTTATACACAGCAGTGTGTATATGTAAAGCCCAACGTCCTAATTTATCCCTCCCCCCACCTTTCTTCTTTGTAACCATAAGTTTGTACTCAGAGTATTTATAGGTCAGTTTCCCTGCTGGCTACTTTTAATGCTGTCATACAGTGTATGATGAGGATTTATTCTCTTTCTCTTTAGCATTAGGTAAAATCCTCAGAGGTAGCAAAACCTTAACTTTTTGAGGTGTGATAATGACTGGGTGATTACTTTTTTTTTTCAAGTACTCATCAAAGGAAGTTTAAGTGGAAAACAACATGTTCTAAAGTGTGACATCAGCTGGGCAGCCTACTTCACACCACGGCCACCTCACGAACTGTGTGTGTCCTGATTGCTTACTGGGTCCTTGAGGGAACCACATTCTGGGCTGTCCACCATTCTCGCCACTGCTGGATGGGCCACAAGTTTCTTAGAAGGTTTGAGTTTTGTAACTTAGGGCATCTTATGAGATATAGGGGCCTGGACACTGAGTGTGTCATGATACAAAATTACCCCATACATCTACTATTTTGTTATGTTTTGCCTGTATGATACCTATGCCTTAGAAATAAGTAAATAAATATTTCCTAAGATCTATTTCTTCCAGTAAGTTTTTTCTTAATTCCACAATTAGACCCACTGTAGTGGTGGTATTATACCACACAGATGGAGGGTAATGGTGGATTGAGAAAATGCAGAATGATACTATTCTACATAATATTTTCTTCATTTTATTAGTCTCAATACTTCAATGAATAGAAACTTACCCTCATTAGCTGCTTGATTATCCAGGCTTAAAGCTTATTTAGGAAAGACAGGCTAAAGACTGATTTCCTCAATTTTCAAAAACGACTTATTTTCATAGCATAATCCAGTAGTGACAAATCAGTGTTTGGTTTAAGTATAGTTATAAACTCATTAAAATATTTGCTATGTTTAAGTTCATTGCAACTGTTATCATTATTGATATAAAAATTGTCCCAACTACTTTTAGTGGAAGGTTTCAAGTTGATTCCTGAGTCCTTTGAAACACCAATAGCCTTTTTATTGAGGTATAATTGATAAATAAAAATTGTATATTATAAATTATACTTCTTCTCTTGATTTAATCACCACAATCAAAATAATAAATATATCCATGACTCATATAATTACTATTACTATTATCTTTTTTTATGTGTGACGGGAATACTTAAGATCCATTACTTAGTAAATTTCAAATATACAATACAGTATTGTTAACTATAGTCACATTGTTATAAATTGAATCTCCAGAATTTGTTCATAACTAAAATTTTGTACCCCTTGACCAACATCTCCCCATTTTCCATTCTCCCCAGGTCCTGAATAATGTTCTGGTGTGTGTGTGTGTGTGTGTGTATACATATATATATAATATTTTCTTTATCCTTTTTTTTGTCAATGGACATTTATGTTGTTTTCATATCTTGACTATTGTCAATAGTGCTGCAATTAAAATGAGAGTACAGATATCCCTTCAAAATACTCATTTTATTTCATCTGAATATGTATCCAAAAGTGGAATTGCTGGATCATATGGCAGTTCTATTTTTTTTTTTTTGAGGAATATCCATAGTGTTTTCAATAATGGCTGTTCCAGTTTACATACTTACCAACAGTGTACAATGGATCCATTTTCTCCACATCCTAGTCAACATTTACTTCTTGTATTTTCAATAATAATCATTCTAACAGATATGAGGTGATATTTCATTGTAGTTTTGACTTGTATTTCCCTGATGATCAGTAAATTTAGACGTCTTTGTATATAGTGGACGTCTAGTGTATATAGTGGATCTGTACTAATTTTTCTTTGAATGTTTGGTAGAATTCATTTATGATGGCATTTGTTCCTGGGCTTCTCTTTGCTTGGAGGCCTTTGATTACTGACTAGGTCACATAGTTTTAATAGCTTCTTTTCTGTCTGGTGTGACAAGATGTTGCAGATTCTTCTTATACATTTTCTAGACCATACTTGGAGTCAGCCATTCCCTAAATTATATTTGGAGACCGCAGCCTTAGCAAAAGGGATATTCATTGAAACTTAATTGGCCTTTTCAGATGATACAGCTAGTAGAACACTTTAAGACAAAATATGCCATGTGTTCACACTTACAATTAAACTCAGGACTCAGGGGTGTAACATCATTTTCTGTTATAATCTGAATCTCCCTTCTCCCATTCCTTAACATGATTCAAAGAAAAACCAAGGATGAGAGGCATATAATATCACACAATTACTGATTTGCTTTATTGTGTATTACATATACCACAAAGTGAGAATAAAAATATTAACATTACAACTCAACAGTATTAGTGATAAGCATTTTCTCTGCACATCTTTTTTTCTTATTATATATATGTATATATATATATGTGAATATATATATATATATATATATATATATATATATGTCTCAACTTTTACTTTTTTACTTAAAATATGTAACTGGAGTTCTGTATCTGGTAAGAGCAAAGCAAGTAAGTTCTTACTGGACTGACTCTCCCACAAGTAAAAACTATAAAAGTTCACAAAATGAAGAAAAATACCTGAAAGAAATAAAAAGTGAATAAATGAAGGCATAATATGGAGGAAAAAATGACAAATGGTAGACAGAAATGAGAAGTTTGATTTTCTTAATGTTTTGGCTTTTAGTCTTGAGGATGGGTTGCAGATAGCCAGATTATTTCTTATGTTAAGGACAGAGGTCATATTTAAAGGTAACCACAGCAATTGAACAATAGGAGGGTACTTCTACAAGGGAGTGAGCTAAAATGAATGTCCCAAATTCTGCTTATAAATTATGTCAAAATTTCCCTCTGAAAAACAAAACAAAACACTGCTGTCTTTGTGCCATCCCCAAAATGTCAGCTATATTCACAATGTTCAGAATACAAACCAGCATTTCTTGACAAATAAAGATATAGAAAAATACAACATATTCTGAAAAGAAAAGATAATCAAGGGAGAACACATCTGAGATGATGCAGATTAAGCAGCTATTATAGCACTTCTTAATGAGATAAAGGAAAAATTGCTAAAAATAAATGAAAATATAGGAAATCAGCAGAGAAACATAAACTATAACAGAAACCAAATGGAAATTATAATATTGAAGAAAAATATATTTTAAGAATAATGAGATTACTTAACAGCCTAAATGTGATAACAGAGATAAATCAATAAGCTTGGAGAGATATATCAATAGATACTATAATATGAAGAACAGTGAAAAATGCTTTAAAAGAAATGAACAAAACTTAGGGACCTGTGGGATTATTTTAGGAGGTCTAATATATGTGTGCTTAGAATCCAAGAGGAAAAGACAAACATTGTTCAGAAAAAATATTTGAAGAAATAATGGCTGATAATTTTCCAAATTTGTTGACAGGTATAAATATACTGATTTGAAAAGCTGTGTGAACACCAAGAAAGATTAATGTGAAGAAAACAATGCCTAGACACATTAGTGTCAAACAGTTGAAATCAACATATAAATTCTTATAACAAACCACAGAGAAGGCATACTTTGCATACAGTCAAGAACTATTCAAATGATCACTGACTGTCCTGTCAGGAGTTATAAAAGGCAGTGGAGCAACTCCTTTAAATATTGAAAACAAATAAAAAGCCAAGTGAGACTTCTAAAATGAACAAAAATATCCTTCAAAGTTGAAGGCAAAATATATTCTCAGATAATAAAATCTAAGATAATTTAGTGACAGAAATCCTAAAGAAAGTTATGACAGTTATACCTCTAGCTAGATTGTTATGGTTTTATTGTCACACAGTTATTGTTTTATGAAAAAGTTATTTCTCTTTTATTATTTCAAGACATTTTTCCTGGGTAAAATATTCTATGACTGGTGGAATTCTTAGCAACCTCTCAGCAATATCAGTGCTACAGTATGCAAGGGACTTTGTGTACTACATCTAACATCAATGGTGCACTCCTCAGTGCCACCCAGTCAGCGAGTGTTAACTTAATACTCTCACCTTAGAGTCTGCATTCCTGATCCACACTTGGTAATAAAACAACGTTGGATTTCTTAGAAGCAGTACATTTATTTTGTGAGTGCTCTCAGAAGAGCAGTGAGGCAAATAGAGTAAAGCCGGGGAGAAAAGCTAGGCAAAACTGGGATCTCAGTTGCAGCCTTTCTTTCCACTTCAAGATTTTAGAGGACAAAATGCACCACTGATTTAGTCTCATCTTGAGGCAAGGGAGCTGGCTTACTACCTCCATGCCAGTTATTCACTGACTGAGGTCAAAGAGGTTTCTAAGGCTTATATTGGTGAATTAAAACTTCACAAGCATATCTGTAGTTGTGATTATTATTCTAGTTTGTCACTAGTTGAGACTTTCATTGACAATTTGTATTTTCCTTGGCTCTGAGAATTTGACAGAATTGTAACTTTGATTATTTTTCCCACTCAATTCTCTCTGTTGCTCTTTTTAAGGACATTTGGTAGAAAATCATTAAACTTTCCTGATTAGTCTTTTTTTTTTTTTTTTTTTTTTTTGCAGTACGTGGGTATCTCACTGTTGTGGCCTCTCCCATTGCGGAGCACAGGCTCCGGACGCACAGGCTCAGTGGCCATGGCCCACGGGCCCAACCGCTCCGCGGCATGTGGGATCTTCCCGGACCGGGGCACGAACCCGTGTCCCCTGCATCGGCAGGCGGACTCTCAACCACTGTGCCACCAGGGAAGCCCTAGCCTTCCATTTTTTGATAAGTTCTCTTTATTGTTCTTTTGTTTATGTTTTGTAGACCCCCCTGTAACGTCATACACATCCTTTCCACTGAAATTCTCATCATCTACGTTTTTAAAAATTGTCTCAATTTCTTCCTTGCTCTCTAGCTGCTATTTTCTTGATCATTTTGGGCTGAGTTATCATTCAAATCTTTCTGATAAAAATGCATAACTTAATTTCCTCTTCTACTGTCTTTATTCATTAAGCAGATATTTATTTAGTGACCACGATTATCCAGATACTCTTCTAGGACCTCAGGATATGTTAATACAATTTGGCATGGTCCCTCTCCTCATGAAAGTTAATAGTCTAAATTCCTGAATGATATTTGCTACTTCCAGTTTCAATTTCTCAACTTGTTCATCTTTGTCCTCTTCTTCTATTCTGTTTGCTTTATTCAGGTTTCAACTTGTTACCCAACCAAACTTGAGTGCATTTCCCAGATACACAGCAAAGCCAATCTAGTGACACCAGCTTGTGGTGAAGGGAAGTACAGCATTCATGGCAAGTCCAAGCAAGGAGAACAGGCAGCTCATGCTCAGCTCATGTTATTTGTGTATATGTGCATTATATATAATATATGTGTTTACATATTTGTGTTCATGTGTATATTTTAGCACAAAAAATTATCTGTCTCATTATTTTATTTGTTCTAAAAAGTATTTCTTAGGATTGGGACATAATATTTAATTTTTTAAAAGTTCTGCTTTTCGGGCTTCCCTGGTGGCACAGTGGTTGAGGGTCTGCCTGCCGATGCAGGGGACGCGGGTTCATGCCCCGGTCTGGGAGGATCCCACATGCCATGGAGCGGCTGGGCCCGTGCGTCCGGAGCCTGTGCTCCGCGGCGGGAGAGGCAACAGCGGTGAGAGGCCCACGTACCGCAAAAAAAAAAAAAAAAAGTTCTGCTTTGCTAAATTCCCCTAGAGTAACCTAAAAAAAAGGGGGGGGGGGGACATGAACCTGTTTCTATTATTTCTTTCTACAACCACACAGTGGCAGTAAAGGATAAGAGTAAATGCATAGAGCCACTGAAGAATATAAAGGAAAAATTGAAACCTCTAAGCACTATAAATAACAAGTTACATAACAACAAGTTATATAACAAATATAAATAACTTCACAATTAAGAGCAGTCTTATGGTATAAAAGCAATTTATATTATATGGTTTTACAAAATATTAACTATTGAAATTCAAAGTTTTTTTTTTTAATGAAGCATAGTTGACTCACAATATATATTAGCTTATGGTCATTCTTTTTTTTTCTTTTTTTGTGGTGCGCGGGCCTCTTACTGTTGTGGCCTCTCCCGTTGCCGAGCACAGGCTCCAGACGCACAGGCTCAGTGGCCATGGCTCATGGGCCCAGCCGCTCCACGGCATGTGGAATCCTCCCAGACCAGGGCATGAACCCATGTCCCCTGCATCGGCAGGTTAACTCTCAATCACTGCACCACCAGGGAAGCCCCACAATGTATATTAGTTGCAGGTGTACAGCATAGTGATTCTGTTATTTTATTATTATTATTATTTTCTGATTGTATTCCATTATAGGTTATTATAAGTTATTGAATATAATTCCCTGTTCTATACTGTAAATCCTTGTATCTATTTTATGTATAGTAGTTTGCATCTGTTCATTCCATACTCCTAATTTGTCCCTCCCCTTCCTTCTCTTTTGTAATCCTAAGTTTGTTTTCTATGCCTGTGAGTCTGTGTCTGTCTTGTATATACATTCATTTGCATTATTTTTTATATTCCACATATAAGAGATATCACAGAGTATTTGTCTTTGTCTGACTTACTTCACTAAATTTAATATTCTGTAGGTCCACCTGTGTTGCTGCAAAGGTCAATATTTCATTCATTTTTAATGGCAGAGTAATATTCCATTGCACACATACATATCACATCTTCTTAAGCCAATCATCTGTTGATGGGCACGTGGGTTGCTTCCATGTCTTCGTTACTGTAAAATTTCTTGGTATCTTTAATTCTAATGGGTCAACAGCATAGCTATCTGTGGTTTCCATGTTGGCCCTACAACTCACTTTATCCATACATTTGGACCTGTACTATAAAAGTGGTTCCCAGATTCTTAGCCATCCATTACATTATTTTCAACTCTTCTCTACATACAGATGTATTTTCCCCACTTCTTATTATTATAGTCATAAACATAAAGACTTTCGATATATATAGAGAGATATCTCTATACAGGTGTACATATATAATATATTTATATATATATTATATAAATTTCCTCTTCTTATTTGTGATGCCTTTAAATATAACTTTTAAAATGCATTTTATTTCTTTCCATATGGTGTATTCATTAGATGCCAAACTCTGGGGCTTCCACTCAGAATTCAGGAACTTCTGGCCCCTGACAACTGTTGAAATTACAGCTGCCCTACACTATAAAGTTTGTGGTAGGATAATAGCGCTGATGTCTGACCACTGAAAAATTCAAATCTGAAAAAGTCCACCCTTCAACTACTGGGAAAAATGGTCTCTATTTTCTTCCTTTAAATGTATGTACAATATATTTAATTGGTAGTAAAAGAATGAATATACAAACAGACAAAGTGTAAACCATATATACAGATAGAACTCTAAAGCACAACTTTCAGAAATCTGCCCAGGAACCGAACTCTTTATTTACAGTAAACAGCTCAGAAAGTCTTTCATCTATAAGTCAGATTTTCAGGAAGTCAGACTGCTATCTCTACTGACAATCAGGAAGCTAAATGATAACTTTTGTGACAATTAGGCTAAATGGCCATGACCTGCTTAATAACTGAAAGCTTTTCTCATATTTCCCCATTCCCAATCTTGGACTAAGAAAGAAAATCAATCATGCACCTCTAACCAATCACACAGGATGCTCTGCTTCTGGTTAGCCTTCCTCTGGCTTCCCTGTGCCAACAGCCTCCAATCAGGACACATCTGAACCTTCCCTTTTCTCTACTTTCTACAAAGCTAGAGTAATCAAAGCTGTTTGGTACCAGCACAAAAACAGACCCATAGATCAATGGAACAGGATAGAGAGCCCAGAAATAAACCCATATTTACATGTTCAGCTAATTTATGATAGAGGAGACAAGAATTTACAGTGTGGAAAAGACAGTCACATCAATGACTAGTGCTGGGGAAACTGAAAGGCTAAATGCAAAAGGGTGTAATGGACAACTTTCTTACACTGTATACAAAATAAACTCAAAGAGATTAAAGGCTTAAATATAAGACCTGAAACCATAAAATTCCTAGAAGAAAACATAGGCAGTACACTCTTTAATATTGATCTTACCTTTTTTTTTTTTTTTTGATCTCTCTCCTCAAGCAAGAGAAACGAAAGCAAAAATAAACAAATGGGACCACGTCAAACTAAAAAGCTCTTGAACAGTGAAGAAAACCATTGACAAAACAAAAAGACAACCTACTAAATGGGCGAAATATTTGTAAATCATATTACTGGTAAGGAGTTAATATCCAGAATATATAAATAACTCACAAAACTCAATATCAAAAAAAAATTCTGATTTAAGACGAAAAGACAACACTCAGAATGGGAGAAAATATTTGCAAATGAAGCAACTGGATTAATCTCTGAAATATACAAGCAGCTCATGCAGCTCAATATCCGAAAAACAAACAACCCAATCCAAATATAGGCAGAAGACCTAAACACATTTCTCCAAAGAACATATACAGATTGCCAACAAACACATGAAAAGATGCTCAACATCACTAATCATTAGAGAAATACAAATCAAAACCATAATGAGGTCTCACCTCACACTGGTCAGAATAGCCATCATAAAAAATCTACAAGCAATAAATGCTGGAGAAAGGGTGAGGAGAAAAGGGAACCCTCTTGCACTGTTGGTGGGAATGTGAATTGATACAGCCACTATGGAGAACACTATGGAGGATCCTTAAAAACCTAAAAATAGAACTACCATATGATCCAGCAATCCCACTACTGGACATATACCCTGAGACAACCATAACTCAAAAAGGGTCATGCACCACAATGTTCATTGCAGCACTATTTACAATAGACAGGACATGGAAGCAACCTAAATGTCCATCGACAGATGAATGGATAAAGAAGATGTGGCACATATATAGAGTGGAATACTACTCAGTCATAAAAAGTAAAGAAATTGACTTATTTGTAGTGAAATAAGTTAGAAAGAGAAGAACAAATACTGTATGCTAACACATATATATGGAATCTGAAAAAAAAAGGGTTCTGAAGAACCTAGGGGCAGGACAGGGATAAAGATGCAGACATATAGAACGGACTTGAGGACATGCAGAGGGGGAAGGGTAAGCTGGGACGAAGTGAGAGAGTGGAATGGACATATATACACTACCAAATGTAAAATAGATAACTAGTGGGAGGAAACAGCATAGCACAGGGAGATCAGTTCGATGCTTTGTGTCCACCTAGAGGGGTGGGATAGGGAGGGTGGGAGGGAGACGCAAGAGGGAGAATATATGGGGATATATGTATATGTATAGCTGATTCACTTTATGATACAGCAGAATCAGACACACCATTGTAAAGCAATTATACTCCATTAAAGATGTTTAAAAAACTAAATAAATAAATTTTAAAAACGTAGCAGAGGAATTGAATAGACATTTTACCAAGCAAGACATACAGATGGCCAATAGACTTATGGAAAGATGCTCAATATCACTAATCTTCCAGGAAATACAAGTCAAAACCATAGTGAGATATTCCCTCAAACCTTGTGGAATAACGATTGTCAAAAAGATAAGAAATAACGGGGCCTCCCTGGTGGCGCAGTGGTTGGGAGTCCGCCTGCCGATGCGGGGGATACGGGTTCGTGCCCCGGTCTGGGAGGATCCCATATGCCGCGGAGCGGCTGGGCCCGTGAGCCATGGCCGCTGGGCCTGCGCGTCCGGAGCCTGTGCTCCGCAACGGGAGAGGCCACAACAGTGAGAGGCCCGCATACAGCAAAAAAAAAAAAAAAAAAAAAAAAAAAGAAATAACGAGTATTGGTGAGGATGTGGAGAAAACAGAACACTTCTGCATTGTCAGTGTAAATGTAAATTTGTGCAGCCACTAAGGAAACCATATGAAGATTCCTCAAAAAATCAAAAATAAGGGGTGGGATGAATTGCGTGATTTGGGTTGACATATATACACTAATATGTATAAAATAGATAACTATTAAGAACCTGCTGTATAGCACAGGGACCTCTACCTCACTTCACTGTACAGTAGAAACTAACACGACATTGTAAAACAACTCTACCCCAATAAAAAAAAATTAAAATAGAAATACCATACGATTCAGCAATTCCACTCCTGGATATTTATCCAAAGAACACAAAAGCACTAATTTGAAAGGATTTATGCACCTCTATGTTCATTGCAGCATTATTTGAAATAGCCAAGATATGAAAGCAACCTAAATGTCCATTGATAGAGGAATAGATAAAGAAAATAAAAATAAAAAGATAATATGGAAATGTTAGAGGAAAAATAAAGGATAATAGTTAATTTATATGTAGGTATAAATGCAAACAGCCATGAAGTCCTAGTCAGTAATTATAATTTTATTTTTCATAATCCATTATATGCTCTCTTTTTCTTCAGTCTGATCTCCTGCTGGCTGTGGTTCTATAACTGGGGTGGGGGGAACTAAACTTTAAATCTTGAATGTATTAGTGACTTTGCCTACATATTATAACTTTCATTAAATTTACCACTAGCAATGGAAGTACTAGGAGGCAATCTAGATGATTCCCTGGGCTTCAGACATATTTTATTCCATTTATTTTAATATGTAATAGCAGTACTAATTTCTCCTGATAATCAAGACCGGTTATCTCAGCCAATATTGTAATCCCTTCTGAGCCTGCGGGCAGTAGTCTCTATGCCCATCTCGATGCCCACTTTGAGACACTGCTATTGTATTCTCTTGTATGTATGTTTTTCTTTGCACTCTAAACAAGCAATGTCCACAGTAGTAGGATTAATGAGCAATTATTTTGTAGGTGGATCATCAAGGGTAATAGTGAGAAAAGGCATTTCTAATCCTAATCCTTGATTTCCAGACCACTGAGGCTGGCTTATTAATGAATGTTACATGCCAACGGATATACAACCTGGTCAGCTAGAACACTTTACTATGTTTGAAGCTGGGCACTGTACAAAGAAATGAACAGAAATTTATCTCCCCTCCAGGTGTGTACACGATAAATGTTGATCACAATTTTCAAGACCCTGATGTAGGATAATCATAAACATGCATTGTCAGAAATTGTTTAATGATTACTGAAACCTGTTTAACTCTATGTTATGATCCCAGACTGCTCTATATATCCTGAGAAAACCTGTCTTAGACGTCTGGAAAGGAAACATTTCTTCTCAGTCTGGGAAACTACTTAAAACTTAATTATTACTAATTCTACATATCCTTCAGAATAAAAACAATTATTAACTAATTCTGTAATGCATGCATTTAATTATTTAATTTTATTGCAATGCATGTATTCAATTTTTTTAAATGTTAAGGCACAAGGAAATTGGAACTGCAGAAATGTTTAAGGTTCAATTTAAGACATATAAAGGTGAAAAAACAGAAGCGAAGAAGGGAAAAATAAGTAATATTTTACTATATTTCTAAACTGTATTTCAAAATCTACTGTAAATGTCTTCTATGAACTAGCACCCTACTGTTACATTGTGACCTATTTCAGCCTCAGAGATATTAAGTAATTAGGCAAGATCAACAGCATATAATTAGAAGTGACAGGGTAATCAAATCAACACTGGATTATTTTCTGTTTTCTGGATGATGGGAGGTTTTCCATGTATGTGTGTTTTTCAATAGCAAAATATTAAAACTATTTTCAATGTGTCATGAAAAAAATTTAAAACATACTATATTTCACTAATTATGATGGAATCATAGAGATGCATCTAGAATAAACTCAGTCTCATTCCATAGCACTCAGTTGTACAGACTGCATCTTTGGACATAGGATTAGCTGGGCCAGAGTCAACTGAAATCTCCAGGGATTTTTCACTGGGTTAAGTGTTGCTCTCACAAAAGTGCCTTCACTAAATTGCCAAGACCACTTTCACTTCACTTACTTGTTCTTTACAACCTTACTTTAGGTAGTGACCTAAATTTACCTGGTTCGGCTTTTGAAAACCATGTGATGTGCTTGCAAAATCAACATAAAAAAGAGTCTCTAAGATCTAGGTTTTCAACAAGGTGTAGGAATATAAGATAAAGATGATGGTGATGATGATGACAACTCATGATAAAGTCACCACTTTCAGTTTAATGCAACACCCATCAAAGAAAAGTTAGTGCCTTACCCAAATTTATTAATTTACTCATTAAGTAAAAAAAAAAAAAAAAAAACTTATTATGGGCCAATAACTGGGACAAATATTAAAATAAATTAATGGAACAAAATTATTTTGTTACTTTTTTTTCCGACTTTTTGTTTCTCAGTGAATGTTTTAAAGTATACTGTTTATTTATGTTTTAACTCACTCTTCATTTGTTTATGAAAAGTAATGCTTTAAGAGCCATTCTTGAAAGTTCTGGCAATAATCAAGTAGTTTAGTTCACAAAACTACTTGTGTGTTATGTAAAATAACATTAATTACTAAATCATATTTTATAAATAGAATATTATTTAATTACCTCCTAAGGAGATAAGAACTACATCGCAGGTGATTAAACTATGCTTTTTTTAAATTTGGGGGATATATAAACACATTGCATGCAATAATATATACCCCATGTTGGAAAATTAATTTTTGTACAAAAAAATAGGTACCAAAAAGATAAGAGATAAAGAAAATGATAGAAATAATGATATATGTTCATATGGACATGGTCCAGAAGAAACTGTTTTATACAACTATTGAATAGATAAAAACAGGATTAGGATTAGAAATGCCTTTTCTCACTGTTACCCTTGATGATCCACCTACAAACTATTGAATAGATAAAAACAGGATTAGGATTAGAAATGCCTTTTCTCACTATTACCCTTGGTGATTCACCTACAAACTATTGAATAGACTGTAATCCAAATACACATTGCTCAGTTATATAATTATTATAGCACAAGAATTATTTGCATATCAATTCTTGGGGAATTATAATATTTTTTTCATAAGAACAATACCATAAATAATCATCAGTTTCACTGGATAGTCCATGAAATCTTTTGAAGTATCAAACTAACAAAGTAAAGTTTATACAGTACATTGCCAGCAGAACGGTTTGAAAAAATGCCATTGCTTACAGTACTGAAGTTTGATGAGCAGTGTTATAAACATTTCTAGGAGCACGAAATTAAATTTACATAGACACACTTAACATCAGTGGTATGATTTAGAATCCGAACATAAGCTAAAGTCGTTGTTTCAGGAAGTAAGTAATATAATAGTCAAAAGTCTAAATGAGAATATAGCAGATATCTCAGCACTTGGGCCGGGCTGGCTATGAATTAGGTAGGCTAATTAATAATTAGCTAGTTCTGAGGTCTTAGCTACAAGGAAAAAAAAAAAAAAACTCCAAATCTAACCCAAAAGGACAATGCCAAACCAGTAAGTGCCAACCAAAACACTGACTTGTAAGTTAAGATTCTTACTAAACTTAACACACCTCCTTAGGCTGATGTCCTCTGAATTAAAATTAAAATAGTGCATAAATCTAATACATCATCTTGGTCACATCCAGTTTTTGATGATTAAGAATAAAGCTGCTATAAATATCCATGTGCAGTTGGGAGTGGGTAAGTTTTCAAATTAGTTGGGAAAATACCTAGAAGCACATATGTTGGATCATAGGGTACGACTATCTTTAACATTATAAAAATTGCCGGGGCTTCCCTGGTGGCGCAGTGGTTGAGAATCCGCCTGCCGATGCAGGGGACGCGGGTTCGTGCCCCGGTCTGGGAAGATCCCACATGCGGCTGGGCCCGTGAGCCATGGCCGTTGAGCCTGCGCGTCCGGAGCCTGTGCTCCGCAACGGGAGAGGCCACAACAGTGAGAGGCCCGCGTACCGCAAAAAAAAAAAAAAAAAAAAAAAAAAAAAGATTAGCCCCAGCTCGCCGCAACTAGAGAAAACCCGCGCGCAACAACGAAGAACCAACACAGCCAAAAATAAATAAATAAATAAGTTTAAAAAAAAATAAAATAAAATAAAATAAAATAAAAATTGCCAACATTGCAAACAGGCGAGTTTTATGATTTGGGTATTGTTAGTTTTGTATTTAGTCATTCCAATAGGTATGTAGTGCTATCTCATTACTGTTTTAATTTTCAACTCCCTGATAAACAATGTTGAACATATTTATATGTGCTTATTTGTCATCTGTATATATTCTTTGGTGAAGTCTATTAAGACTTCTTGCGCATTTTTCTTTACATTGCATTGTTTGCTTTCTTATTGTTAAGTTTTGAGTTCTTTATATATTTTAGAAGCAAGAGCTTTATCAGATATGTGTTTTGTAAATATGTTTTCCCAATCTGTGGTTTGTCTTCATTATCTTAATAGTTTATTTCACAGAGCAGGGGTTTTTTTAGTAGTTCCAATTTATCAATTTTTTTTTTAATGGATCTTGTTTTTGGTGTGGATCTAAAAAATTCATTGCCAAACCTAAGGTTATATAGATTTTCTTCTATGTTTTTTTCCAGCAGTTTTATCATTTTGCATTTACATTTAATTTGATAATCCATTTTGAGTTAAATTTTGTGAAAGGTGTAAGATTTTCTTGTTTGTTTTGCATATGTGTCTGATTGCTCCAGAATTATTTGTTGAAAATTCCATTCTTCCTCCACTGATTTCTTTACTCCTTCATCAAAGATCATTTGACTATATGACTGTAGGGGTTTTTTTTATGGCCTGTCTATCTGTTCCATTGATCTGTCTGTTCTTTCACCAACACCACATTGTCTTGATTACTGTAGCTTTACAGTAAGTCTTGATATCAGGTATTATAAGTCCTCCAACTTTGTTCTGCACAATTGTGTTGGTTCTTCTAAGTCTTTTGTCTTTCCATGTAAACTTTAGAAACAGCTTGTCAATATCTACAAAGTAGGTTCCTTGGATTTTTATTGGGATTGTGTTTAATTTATAGATAAATTGGGACAAACTGACATCTTAATATTGAATCTTCCAATTTATGACCATGGAATATCACTCATCTTTTTTAGATATTCTTTACTTATTTTATTACCTTTTTATTGTTTTCCACTTACATTTCCTGTATGTATTTTTTTAGATTTATGACTAAGTGTTTCATATTTTTGTGCTGTTATTAGTTGCATATATTGTAAGACTTCAAATTCCATTATTTATTACTAGTAAATAGGAAAGTAATTAACTTCTGCATATTAATCTTATATCTTGTAACTTTGATATACTCACTTATTAGTTCACAATATAGATGTTGAAGGTAGAGATTACATGATTTGCCACTGGGTTTGTTGTTATAAGAGAAAGAAGTGTCACAGCTTTGGATCTGGGTAAATGCACTCAGTGATTAGCATAATGTAATAGAGAGCCAGAGGGGGGGCTTAGGGAGTTTGATTTGGGAAATTCAATATTGAATTACCCATCACTCATCAAGTGGAGATGCCAGGTAGCCAGCTGAATACACAAATCTGGAGTTCATGGAAGAAATCTGGCTTGGGGCACACATTTGGTATTAATTATCATGTGTATATATTCTTAGACTATGGGATTGAATGAAAAAACTTAGGTAATAAAGGTAGTTAAAAAAAGAATATGTTCATGGACTGAGGCCTGAAACATGTCAAAATTCAAAGGTCTGGAAGATGAGAAGAATTCAGCTGGGAGGTGAAAATGGGTTTCCAAATACGTAAATGCAGAACCAAAAGAGGGTATGACCTTTAGATATAAGTGAAGACATTATTTCAATAAAAAGGGCAACCAACTACATCTAGTGCAGCCGATAACTCATTCATACAGGCTCTGAGAAATGACCACTGAATTGGCAACATGGATGTCATCAGTTGTCCTAAGAGCTATTTCACTGGAGCAATAGGGAAATAAATTGCCTGTTTGAAGAGGGCCCAAGAAAAAACAAAAATATACAAAATGAGTACAGTTTGCATTAACAACTCTTCAAGAAAGTTTTGCTATAAAGGGAAGTAGACAGGTGGGGTAGATTGATTATTTCTAAAGAAGGAAGATAATTTAGTTTGTATATGTTGATGGAAATAACCTAGTAATTTAATCATGCAAGAGAAAGAGGAGACATTTACAGAGGAACATCTTTGAAAATTAAGACGTGGTTGGATCAAATGCATGATTATAGGTGACTGGCAATAAGGGTAGCACCAACACAAATTCACATAACAGCAGTGAAGTCAGAGCAGACAGAGGGGCCGTGCAGTAAGCTGATGTTGGTTATGGTCTATGTGAATACATTAAACAAAGGATCTTGCACACATAGTCGTAATGTCATTTCCCACAGACACATAAAAGGAAATCTAAATTATATTTTATGTTGACAGTTGAATTATACAACAACACCTCTGCTTGCATGTGTGAGTTTAAAACTACAATGTGTTACTTAACACTTAGAAATAAGCCATCAATAAAGATATTCACTATTAATTAGGTCATAGTTCAATATGTAAGAAATCTATACAAGTTTATGACAAAATTAGCTCTAAATGAATATATACATATATATTTGTATACACACATGCAGAGAAAAGAAACCGACCTTGGTTAGTAAAATTATGAAAAAATATCCGCCCTCACAATAGTCAAAGAAATGCAAGTAAAGAAAATGTGAAAAGTGAATCAACAAACAAAATTTAACTCACAAGTTCAGGCATTATTAAGATGTGCATTCAAAACCACTGGACTTTTTTAAGAATTTAATTTAGAAATAAATATGAAAAGTGTTATGTACAATTTTAAGTAAAGTAATAGAATACAAACATAGCACAAGGCGTTATGACAAGTTTGTTAACAGCTGAGGTGGAATCTCATCCGATTATAAACAAGGATTATTTAAAGATGGTAGGATGAGTGACTATTTTGTTCCATTTTTTGCCTATTTTGTTCCATTTTTTGAATTTTTCAGATTTTATAAAATTAGCACTTTTAATGATCAGAAAGTAATTAATAAAAGATTCAAAATTTAGTCATTATATTGATAATACAATATTATGAATTGCAATCTGAATCTCTAATGATAGGGGAATGGTGCCTTATGGTTTGAACAGTTCATGTTTGGTGATATGTCATAAGAATTATTTAAAAATAGGGAAATAGTCAAAGTATAATTCTAGGAAATAAAAAGATCATCTCTGGTATATTACTATGTTCACATCCATGTCAGTTAGTACTGAAGAGAGAGAGACAGAGACAAAGAGACATAGCAGAAGAGTGTCTTAATGAAGACAGGAGCCTTATCTGGTGTATTGTGCAGGCTCAATGCCTGGGCCTAGGTTAGTGTCTGGCACAAAGTAGACACCAGTATCTATTTGTGAAAAGAATGTATGCATGCAAAGATTAATATATTTAGACTCAAGGAAATATACTAAAATACTATACACATTAATGTTGACTTTGGGTAGTGGAATAATAGGTGACAGATGATTTTTGGGAAAATGTTTTACATTTTTATATATATTACCTAACATTTCTATAATAATTATGCAGTATATATCTTATTTCTTATCCTGATCTAAACTACCACAAAGAAAACATCAAATACATGTCAATGTGATTTTAGGCAGATGAAGAAAAGATAAATTGAAAATAACATTTTTATTCTCACCAAAAAATATTTTACTTTTTTGGAAAACAGTGAAACAGCTATTCTGATTAAAATAAAATAAATAATATCCTTCATTCAGTAGCAACTTCTTATACAATATCACTGTGAAAATCACTGCTGATGGTTAATTATTGTCATAGTTGAAATTAGTATTCCAGCTACCGACTCTTTAAGGAGACCTTAGTGCCAGAGAAAAGAAGCAGCAGATGTTCAGATGGCTGCAATTTGGTCCTCAGCAAAGGTTATAATCAGGTTCATAATATAAGCCTCGATGAGGAAGGAGCGTACTCCAGAAGAAAAGTACATTGGGAAAAAACTCATAAAGATGAGCTCAAAATTAGTCTTTATCACTTAGTAATTATGAGTTTGATTCATCCTTAACTGTTGTAAGCCCCAATTGCTTCAATTATATAATAGAGATCATAATAACTGTCTTACTTACTCATTTCAAGTATAGTTTAGAATATTTGTCAGATTTCGAAGAACTTCTTGTGTCTTTTATTTTTTTTTTTTTTTGGCTGGGAATCAGTCACTTACTTTCCCTCCCCTACCCATCAAATCACATACCATCAAAATCACTGCATTTCAAAGAAAAAAATAAGATCAACTATGGTGGAACAAGTAGCCAATATCACAGACATAACTATTAGAAAAATATTTTGAGATGTGTGTTTGCTTTACTTAAAATACAGATTTTTAAAAGTATACTATAGCACCAAATAAAATATGGCCTTTTTCATATTTTTCACTTAATTTTACTTTAACGTTGGTGTGGCTAAAAATAGTGTAAGATTATAGATCTTGACATTTACACATGGCCAGAATAAGAGCCTCCTGTAGGCTGTAGATTCTGCAGTTTCTGAGTCAACCATGCCTTCATCCAATAGTCTCTCTGGATATTAAGCAAAGTACCCACATTTCTTAAAGAAACTTCTAAAATATTTTTACAGGTCTCTTCTCCCCTAAGTGCTCCTTCCTGCTGATGCTCCATCACACCATCATCCCAGGAGCATCTGAATTTTCTTGAGACTATATGCATCCCTCTTCACTTCCTCTTCCCTTGGTCCTTTAGACCTCTATCTTTGTAATCAGTAAACCCCTTATATCCTCAGCTTTTTCAACTTACCTTCCACCTCAAGGTTCCCTAAGTGACCATGGTTTTGCTAGTTTTGAAGTGACAAGTGTTATACTTACATATTTTCTAATGTTCCTGGCAAGAGAGAGAATAAACAATTGATAGGATAGCACACTGGTGTCCTCAATGAGTAGTCTGGCTTCAGTTAGAGTGAAGAGGCAGAGAGAATCCAGACCCTTCCACCATGTGAGTTACAGCAAGGAGTCTACAACAGGAAGAGGGCCATCACCCTACCACGCTGTCATCCTGATCTTGAACTTCCAGGCACCAGGACTATGAGAAATACATTCATGTCATTTATAAGCCACCGGGTATGTGATGTTTTGTTATAGTAGCTGCAAAGAACTGAGATATGGTGTGAAATAGTCATTTTAGGGGATAGGAAAATGAATTTACAAGGAAAGTAAGGTAGATTAGTCTCTCTTTGTTGAACATCCACTTTTAATTTTTGCTCATAAGTTTTAAGTGAGTATAGTGAGTGTTGTGGTATGCTTCTGTCAATGCTCAGCTGCTTTAACTGAATTATAATGCAGATAGTTGGGTTTGGCAAAGTTTAGTTTTGCCAGATGTGAGTGACAGAGGAGGAGAGGAACAAGGGAAGTAAGAATATTTGTGATGGAACTGTTATAGTGCTGGGCCATGGAATCTTGTTTGGGTGAAAGATATGAAGTCATATAGGAGATAAAAGATGACTAAAATAGTGAAAAAATGGTATGTTCACTGAATTGGGTGTCTTAATGAGGTCAAAGACTTTTGGAGTGGGATCACAAGTGTAAGTAGAACAGCAAGTGATGATGAATTGTGGTAGTTGGGATCAAGGTATAAGGTCACGTCAGGGTCTAGGATATGAACGTGTAAGTGCACAGCTGTAGCAGCTTCTCTGTTGTGGTCGTAGGGAATGGAGACGGCAGAGAGGCAGTGCTGGATCATCACAGAAATGACTTCAAGATAGGCCTTATAGCTGTTACTCTTTTCCTCTAAAATTAACTCTAACTGATCACTGCAAGGAGAATGAGGTGTTCAGCAAACAAACCAGAACACGACCACACTCTCAGCTTACAACTAGTCCTTGTCTCTCATTGTTCTTAGATAAAGAGCACAATTCTCAATATTTCTGTATTGACCAGTCTTCACCTACCTTGCCAGCCTCATCTTCACCAAGTGCCCCTTCCTGGCTTTGTTCTGGGTTCGAGCTATGCTGTGCTCTTAGGATTCTCAATCTAAGAATCAGCTCCCTTGCTTCCTTCAGAGGTCAGCTCAGTTAACCTTTCCTTGGAAAAACCTTCCCTGACCTTCTGAACTATCATAATACCAATCTCCCTGCCTTGAGAGTCCAGAAAAGCAAATTAAATAATGAAGATGATGTTCCACATTTCAAAAAAATTAAAATGTCACAATGTCCCATTTTAGTGAGGATATGGGAAAATATGTGTTCTTACATATTGCTGATGAAAATATATATAAGCCCCAATTCTGGTTGGATATACCATTAAGTGAAAAAAGCACATAAGATACAGGAGCACCATGAAGCAAATTCTGTAATAGTGTTAATATCAATACTAATGAAAGTGTAATTCTGGTATATGTTACCGGAAAAAAAAAAGATAGGTAGATAAAAACCACTGTTTCAATGGTGTGTTTTAGTGGTAGCATAATGCATACTCAGGAACTATGCACTTTAAGTATTATGCTATATTAAGGCAATTCACATCATTGTTAGACTGATTGAAAAATTCACAAAAATGCTTAGAGTAAATATTTTTGTGGATGAGTTTTGGGTAGAGAAACTTCAAATTAGTTTCTGGAAAATGAATTATTTGCGTTGAGTAGAATTAGACCACAGACACTCACTAAAAGCCTAGACCTATTTTCTGGAAATTTCCGTCAACTGAAACTAATTCAGCCACTTACTCCAATGCTATGTTTAGTTGTTCCCTGTCACCATTCAGTTGTTTTCCTCTGGCATATCATGTGTGCTCACCCTCTCAGAGCTGGGCTGTTCCAGGAAATTGCCTGTCAGACTTCTGAACATCTACTGTTCTGGGGGCAATCTGGCTTTTTCCTGTATTAGTGAAGTCAGCAAAGAGATTTTTGCCTTAAAGAGAAAAAATATTTTAACTAAAATATCAAAGTTTTTTTTTCTAGAATAAATAAGGGTCATATTAAAGCTTGAAACATAAAAAATTAGAAAACTAGAATGAATACACATTTTGCATCTTAATATTCACCCAGAAAAATAATTAATAAAAGTATAATACTTTTTAAATGGGAAAAAATCTAAAATCAGGAAAAACAAACACACAAAAAAATCAGACCTGACTTTTTTCATTCTAGTCTGGATCCTGAGAACAAGTTTGTTTGTTTGTTTGTTTTCTAGACTTGGGTGTGGAGACTAAAGAGGAAGAATCATAATGTATTACAGAAAAAGCTTGCGCTTTGTCTTTTATCACCTTGGGCTTTGTCTTTTATCACCTTGGTGTCAGATACCTACGAACTGTATGTTCCCAGGTAGATCACTACCTGCCTCTAATTCTTTGTTTCCCCTGCATGGAAAGTGGAGATAATGTAAACACTTGTTCTCTATGCTTGCAGGGTAAAATGGGTACAGTGTGTTGACGTATGTGGGAATTCTTTCCAGACTTCCATGTGACTGCACATCATGTTATCATTGTTCTGCCAGTGGGTGAGGTCCTCCACGTCTCCACAAAAACTGATGCCACAAAGATGTATGAACACTATTCTTGTGGAAGAGGAAAAGGAGAGAACGCGGCACGCTTCACCAGAGGACATTTCATCAGAATTGTCTGATGGCAATTCTGATTGTAAGGGACTATTTCTCCCAGGCGCTATGAATGAGGAAAAAGAAGCTTGCGCACAAGTCCCCACCTCTGAGAACTACTCCATCTGGTTAGGCCAACACAGAAGAAGAGCGAGATTAAAAGTGTTTGCAAAAGAGAGGACAGGTAAAATCTATAATATTGATCTCTTGTGGGAAGTATCATATTTTTAGTTTGCATAAAGTGCAATGTTTTCATTACAACTCTCCATTTTAGAGTATGAATAAATAAGTGGTAAACAAGTGTGAAAATTCAATGATTCCAGACAAAGTATTCAAAATACACAAATGACGAGAATTTATCCTGAAGCTCATCAAAACAGAATCTACCAGTCATCATCTTTATTTTTAGGTATTAGCCATAAAATAGCCATGGCTATTTGCTTTATGCAGTAAAGGAATCTTACAAGTATTATCTATCCTTGAGGTTGAAACTTAGCAAGACACTGATTAAAGACTTAGGGATAATTCAAAGGACAACATTCTTTGGATTGGTTCGGAAGCATTTAAATTTAATTCTCTGGGATGCCTGTCATTATTTATTAGAGATAGAGAAACAGAAAATACTAAGTAGAACAAAAATAATTAAAGACAACAGAGAAGGGAAATAATAAGCAGTGTATACCTGTCTTGTAAGAAAAGGCCAAATTCAAATCATCCTCTTGATTTCCATAGCACTCTTTTCCTATCCTGTTCCCCATAGGGATAAAATGAATACTGAGTTCCATTACAAGTGGGTTATAAACGAGCTCAATATAGATGTGGTAAAATGCATATTAACCCCAAAGCATATAATTGCCTTCCACATCATGCAGTGATAATAGCAATAGGAAGGGAAATTTTCAAAACTTCTTTCATTTTATGCTAACGCAATGCAAGTAACTATGACAACATTTCCTGACAGTCATAATTTAAATAGTACATTCTGAAAAAAATTCCAGATTGACTCCATAAAGGAAATGGACTCGTCAATGTCTACATAAATCTAATTTAAAGAAATGCTTCATACGACAATGGAAAGGTTTTATCCAAATTATAATAAAATACATTTTAGTTTTGTGTTCAACCTTGGCAATGATTTATTTACTTTCAAATGTATTTATTCATCATGATTCTTAGGTAACAATCAAAGGATGTCTATCATTTTTCTACTCACTAGAACGTATGCAATGATGGTATGCCTCTAGGACATAAAATTTTAGTATATTAAAAATAAAAGCTGTGACCAAATTCACAAGTTTGTTTGTTTGTTTGTTTGTTTGTTTTCTGTATGTGGGCCTCTCACTGTTGTGGCCTCTCCCGTTGCGGAGCACAGGCTCCGGACGCGCAGGCCCAGCGGCCATGGCTCACGGGCCCAGCCGCTCCACAGCATGTGGGATCCTCCCGGACCGGGGCACGAACCCGCATCCCCTGCATCAGTAGGCGGACTCTCAACCACTGCGCCACCAGGGAAGCCCTCACAACAGTTTTGAAATGAGAATTCTAAGTAACTCAAATAGCCAGTTACTGCTGACACAGCAGTGTCCTAATTCCCTATGTCCACAAAAACAGGCACTATGGAGTTATGCATTTACACAGAAGATATTTTCACAAATTCATATATATATATATATATATATATATATATTATTTTTTAGACACAAAAGTAAATATTTAGAATGAGAGAAAGAAATCACAAGAAATTAAATATTTTTAAAAACTGATAAGTGCCATAAATATCACAAAATCTAGAAACATTATATAATAGTTTATTTGCCTGACACACTTCACATTATATTTTTTCCATTTCATTTTTGAGCTATGTAAGAATATGTTTATAAAATGTAAGTTATAACATTTTCTATAGAGAGAATAGATAATTCAGTATTTCTTTTAGCATGGTTGATCCAAATTTCTTTTCTAAGCAACTTTTAAAATATAGAAGACTTTTAGATTTACAGAAGTTGTGAAGGTAGTACAGAGTTCCTGTGTACCCCTCACTCATTTTCTGCTATTGTGTATTTGTTACAACAAATGAATCAATTTTGAAGCATCTTTTTTTTTATTTTTATTGGAGTATAGTTGATTTACAATGTTGTGTTAGTTTCACGTGTACAGCAAGGTGAATCAGTTATACATATACGTGTATTCACTCTTTTAAAAATTCTTTATCTGTGTGTATATTTTATATTTTGGCTCCAAATTCACATAGGTTCTCTCATCCTATTGGGCTGGACTCAGGCATAAGCTCATTTTGACTGTTTCAAATAAAGAGATTATGTTTGAGTCAGACACTTTTGGTCTCCTTTCTTGTTCTTATTTGTCCTTACAAGCCAGAGGCAAATTCTTAGGCTGAATCTCATCACAATAAAATAGGAAGAGCACAAATGAGAGATAATTTTCCTAAGCACATTTAATTTTAATGCTTTCTTTCAGAACTACAATGGCTACTGCTGACACCACCCTATCATCAATGAGTCTGTCTAGTATGTCTTTGTATAATATGTCAGCGTTCTGTTTTTTGGAAGAGAGAAGTGGCAAGCGACATCCTTGAATTTCTCTTGACAGTTATATTTCACTAAAAATATGGATGACTGCACCTTGTGGACTAATATTTAAAATAATGTTTTATTTTAAATCCTTATGTATATTACAAGCATCTTTAATCAGAGACTAGGTGTATAAAAAAGTAAATATGAGAAATGTGACAACAGATCATTCCAAAGAATAGTATGAGTGTTAATCAAATGAAGGAATGAAGGGATAGATTATCTTCTGCTGAGTCCAGCTAAGTTCTTCAGACTCTCTCAAGCCTATACTATATGGCTAATCAAGAGTGAAGGAAAAAGACATTCTGAAATGTCTACCTCCTTATTTCATACATATTGGCCCACGCTTCCTGATAGCAACTAAAGAAACTTAAACCCTGTCGTCATATGCAACTATTTTCAGAGCTTAGTAAAAATGGCCTTGAATGGAACAACTACTCTGACTAGTTGAGGAAAGTTGATTCATTTCATTTCACTTCATTTCAATGGTGTTCACTTCACTTGCTTTAATCAATCCCGCCATTTAGGCACAGTTGAGAGCAGCTATCAAAAACACTGTCATTTCTTTCAAGGTTTCACAAAATTTAAAAACAACACAAACTTTCATAGTATACTGTATAAATAAAACATTAAAAATTTTAAATATGTGTATTTCACATAAAGTAACTTATGCTACTATCATAGTACTATGTTCAAGGGCCCATTAGGCAATTACATTATAAGCCTGTATCAGTAGAATCATTTTTATTGTTTTCTATAGTATGTGACACATTTTTTATATTACAGTGAGATCTAAATGTATTATTATTCTTTAAAACTGTTTTTTACAATATTACACATTTTCAAAGAAACCCTCAAGAGAATTCATAGAACACTGATTTTTCATGGAAGTTGATTGGTGCTTTAGCACCAAAAGCAAAATTATTTATCATATTCTATAAAATGTGTTGCCTCCATCATGTATTTAATTTGGTTTAAAAAAATCCAACTGATCCATGCTACATATTCCTTTGTGTTAAATATAATTTCTTAGAACCTAAGTGTTTTAGTGGTACATTTATTATCTTATTCAAATGCAAGAAGTCCTAAAATTTTCTGAGAATAGCACAACCAAAATTTGACACATTGTGCAAATTTGTACTAGAAGTATAATTACAAGTATTCTATTTTTGTCAGTGCTTTGACACTGCTGGTGGTTATCTTGCCATGTACTGCATACTTAATAAAAGTTTTTCTTGTTTTGGTTTTTGGTTTCTAGGTTAGGCTATTGTAACTACAAAATTTAAATAAGAGCATTAATAAAGTTTTCAGTTAGATATCCATGTTATTACAAGAAATAGACCATTTGATGATGATGATCCAACTGCCACTCAGTTTGTCTAATATGACTTCAACTCAAGTGTATGCAATCTGGATGAGTAACACTTGCCCAATATTCAAATTGAACAGTAAAAGAAACTATTAGAAAAAAGGTTAAATTTCAGTTTAGGTGGTCATTTATGGTGCCGGTAAAATAATCACCACTCTATAGTTTTTCCAAATGGTTACCATCTGCTCTAAAATTAAGAGCCTCTGGTAAAATATAGAGACCAGCTAAGAAAGTATCTGTAATATCTGAGCATACAGTCCTTATTCTTAAATAAGTGCCAAATGCCACGGAACAGAGGCTCCATCATAGACTTATTTCAAAAAGACAGGGAGGCAAATTTCAAACCTCTCTTGACATTCATAATCCCTGGACTCGAACCTGTGTTTGACAGCCCCAAAGTATAAATCTGTCTGTGGGTTTATCTGATCTACCCAGAGTCATTTTTAAATACAACATGGGGGAAGTGGTTTCTGAGACTTTACAATCAATGGCCTCTGGATATCAACCAGGGCCTACCATAACCCAACCAATCCACATAGTGACTTTGAGAAAAATAGTAAAAGTGTCCCATAAAAGTAAGCCAGTGGGCCCAGAGCAGGGCTGGTAGGGCCAAGACTGGATTTCAGGGGCCCTCACTTGGCCCCTTCTGGTCATTTTAGGCAATTTGGGGTTTTGTAGAGGCCAACACCTAGAATAAAACCCTCAGCTATTGGGAAAAACGGGGACTTTATTTTATTTCAGTTTTGTTGAGATACAATTGACATACAACACCATATAAATTTAAGGTGTACAACATAATGACTTATGTAAATTGCAAAATGATCACCACAGTAAGTTTTGTTAGCATCCGTCATCTCACATAGATTTAAAAAAAGGAAAAATGTGTTCCTTTCCTTGTGGTGAGAGCTCTTAGGGTTTACTCTCTTAGCCACTTTCAGATGTGCCATAGAGCGATATTACTAGGGTCAGCATGGAATAGTTTACATTCCCAGTACTTACTATCTTCCAACTGGAAGTTCGTACCTTTTCACAAAAGGGGGGCTTTTTAGTCTCCTTGAGAAGACCTTGAATAATACTATTAGTCTGTAGATATATGTATAGATATATACATATAAAGGTGTGGTCATGGACAATTCGAAGTAATCTCTGCATTTTACGATGCTGTAAATGTAGTAAGGCAATGGGCATAGACGCTTGCCCTAAAGGATAGGACAGGGTATACAGCTGTGTGGGGGAAAGGATGTACCAGGTGAGGGTACATGGGATGGAAATGGGAATATTGAGGGCTATTGAGAAAAAACCTGGATAAGCTTCTGAATTTGCTCCCTTCAGGAAGGTGCTGAAATCTTATTGAGAGAAATTAGCAACAAATAAAACAAAACAAAAACAAAAATGAAATCAAAACTGGGATTTCTATGTGAAGCATAGCTGACAAAGTAAATGCAGAAGCAAGTCAGTTTCCATCATAGATCTCAACCAGGGACAGCCTGGAGGGGAAAGGGCCGCAGCTCCCCCTGTGGTGGACAGACCTGACAGCAGCCCCCGCATGCGGACCCTTTGGGAGGGCTTGGTTGCCGCAGCACTGGGATTTGTAAGGAGAAGAGTACCATCACCCCCTTCACTTGAAGCCCAGGAGGCCATGTGGGGATGTAGTGGAAAATGGACCATACTCAAAGCTCCAGGTCTTTGAACTAAAAGCTTTGGTGCAAGTTGCATGGCTATAGCTCTTGGGCAAGAATAAAAATAAACTACTTTTTGCCCTTTACTACTTTATAATCAATATAGGATTACATTATAATCCTATAATGTTGGGAAATGATAGTCTGAAAAATAACATTTACACTCTAGTTCCTGCTGGTATTTATTTGCAATACATGATACAGCTTTATGACAATTACGACAATCTAAAAGTCATAGATTACCTCTAACTGTCCATGACCATACATTTACATGTATGTGTGTGTATATATAAATACTAATGGTATTATTCAGCTCTGCTGAAGTTTGGGAGAGTGATGTATACAACTATTAGAATTCATGGACCTTCTTTAAAAAGAGGCAGGTTTGAAATACATGAACATGCACATTTTTAGTAAAGTATATAAACTTTATCTCTCTTATCCTTATTCACAATTTCAAAGTTTTTGTACATCCTCAATGAGTTAATCATGTTTAAGGCTTTTAATTGCCAGAAGAATTTGTGTTTGTTTTGGGCCTGCTAACTTCTTTTTCAGCACAAATTTTTTTTACCCAGGCACAAGTCCTACTCATAACTACAAATGATTTCTTTGAGATAGAACTGCTTCCAAAAAAATATAGTAATTTCCACTTTAATAGGCACGGTAGAGATTGTAGCCCTTAATCTCTAAATTGTCATCTGGAAAGTCTTTCGATTATCTCAACTTTTTGAGGAATTTTAAACTGGAAAAAAATATTTTATTTCTTTCATTAAAGCTGAAATTCCAGTAGTTAGGTAGTTATGGTTCAGATAAATGTGACATCTTCCAAGGTATTCACCAAATCACCTAGCTTCAGGCCTGTGACATGTGTACCTCTGTGGGTGCATTGAGAGTCACTGGTGGAAGTTGAAAGGACTTTGTCTCCAGATACCTCTCTGGTACACCCAGCAGGATAGCTACCCATGTACACCAGAGGGCTGGAAAAAGACAGAAGCCAGAGGCAGTGCCAAAAAAAGACATCTTTTAGATTCTAAGAACTCAGAATTCTTCTGTGTTCGGGTCTATTTTAATTTGTTCAATCACTTTTATACTTGGTCTGTCCCATTATCCAAGTAATCTGAAATCTTGTTGGGTTTTTTCTTGTTTGTTTGTTTTTGGCATTCTGTTCCCAAATGCCTGTACTGAAAGTCATAACTAAATCTCCTTCATCCCCCGGGGGAGGAGGAGGGAAGCTATCCATCAAGTATCAGGATCCATTGGCATCCCAGAAGTGTACCTCCTTGGATGAGAATTCTGCAGCAAGTATGGATCCCTTGGTAAACCACAAAAATGCCTCCAGAACCCCCTTCCTGAAAATGAGATTACTTGTCAACAAAGTGTGAAATAAAATTCATATTTTATAGCAAGACAAAAAAAATTTAAGCATAAAATTTTATCTGCCCTGTGGCCTCCTCTCTCCCCTCACTATGCATTGTGTATCTGCATTATGCATTGACCAAACCTTCCCCATCGACAGAAATACCTGTTCAACCATAAAGAGCAAAATTCTAGCACCTACAAGACAGTTCTTTAAAGGTAACATCTCTTCTTGATAAGGGACCACATGGCACTTAGATCTAGATTGTGTAAACTGTCAATTATACATCATTTAATGTACAGCCCACTGTCTCAAAAAACGTATATAACTGTGCCTTGAATTCTAACCGGTAGAACAGTTCTCAGAGCTTTCTGAGATGCTGTTCCTGGGTCATGATCCCCAAATTTGCCTTGAATAAAATTTTCTATTTCTATTTTAGATCAACTGATTAATTTTTCATCAACAAAAGGAAAACTCTTCTCAGGTTGTAGCATGCCTTCATGCCCGATATGATTGGAGGGTTGTTCCCTGTTTAGTTCTAACAGAAGCCTCTACCGATGTTTTGGTTAATTAGCCCAGGATACTGTGGCTACTCATGCAGCTGCAACTGAGATTCTGCATTCAAGCTGGTCCCTTCCTGCTTCTACAAGTGAATCTAGATCAGACTGATGCAAGCTTGTGGCAAGCATGGCTCTAGTTCTACTGCTGCTGCCAATCACTGGTCGGAAAGGTCTGACTTGGTTTTAAATACACTTTGTGTAAATATGCTTCAAATGTTGGTCTCTGTTTGCCTTAATCTGTAAGATGACTATCTTCTGACTAATATCTGGCTTCTTTTTACTTTAATTCTAGCCTTATGATTTCTTCCCTTTGTACAGTCAAATTGTTGACTGATCTTGACTGGGATCCTGATAGAATGCTTTTATCTATATGACCTGTGCGAGTCTGTGTGTTTCCCAAACCCAAAAGCTTTTCCTTCATTCACAAGTGAATTGTGACCCACATTCTAAGCCCCTCATGATCAGCTCTAGGAATAACTAGAGCATTTCAGTGTTTTCTATCACCTGCTCATCAATTACAATTATCTTATCCTAGGACACTTGGCTTGAACTTCAAGCAAATGCTTGCCATTATCACAAATGTTTACTTTCTTGTAGTCTTCAGACTACCAGAACTGATAAGGTTTACATGATTACATTTATCTGAATTAAAATTTTTCTCTCCATGACCTCATAAATATTATTTTCCATGTTAGGCAAAAGACAAGAATGATCTTAATATTAATTATTTTAGTTTGTACCAATTATACATTTCTTAGCAGTGTTTTGTAATTGTTACACTCTTAAAATTGTTTATGCCATAAATTTATTATTAAAATTTCCACTAAAGGAAACAAAATGTTACATGTTTAAAATTTTGTCTATCATTCCTTTTCTCCAACTGAAAAATATGTTTTATAACATGTATTTTATAATATATATAATGTAAAATGATATATTATTTATAAGAAATAAAGATATCAAATTATGATAGAGAAAATTATGTTTTGTTTAAGGAAACTACTTAATTTTCTGTTCTTCCCTTGGTCCTCTAAAATCCTCAAGTGTGGTCCACTGCAGCTCTTGCTGTCTTAACCCAGAATTGTCCTCTCCAAATGTTTGCTGAGGTCATTCCTTAACATACTTTAGACCTCTGCACAAACAGCACTTTTCAATGAGGTATTCCCCAACTATTACTATGAGTTTATTTTAAATCTCAGCTTTATTTCTCAATTCTCCTCTTCCTTTTTTCCCCGGTTTTGTCCTACCTGACAGCAATATATGTTTTATTTATTTATTAATCTGTCATTAAAAATGTAGCCCATTGAAATATATCCAGTAGGGTATAAAAATATAAATCCTTTCCCTTAAGAGCAGAATATCACTGGAGATATTTACTTACCCCTCAACAAAACAGCCTGTGAGGAAATTATTTCTAACTACCCTTGTGGATGGAGATGATCATGTGATCAAGTACTGACCAGTGGAATGTAAGGGGCAGATGGAACTCTCATTAAATCTCTTTAAAACAGGATGGGATCAATTTTGCCCTTTATTTTCCATTTCATCTTGCCTAGAGTGAGTATTTAATGCTGGAAATGGAACAACTAACTTTTACCCATTAGGTGATAAGTATGAGGACAAAGCCACATGTTAAGAATGGCTGGGCAGAAGGATTGGACCTAAATCACTGATGACATTGGCACTACTCTTCCTTTATCCAGACTCCCTTGTTATGTGAGGATAAGTGTCCCTTGAGACAGCAGAAACAAGAAGAAAAACAAACCATAACCAAGGCAAATAACCAAGGCAATCGTGAGGGAAAAATACAGAGCTGGAGGAATCAGGCTCTCTGACTTCAAACTATGCTACAAAGCTACAGTAATCAAGACAATATGGTACTGACACAAAAACAGAAATATAGATCAATGGAACAGGATAGAAAGCCCAGAGATAAACCCACACAACTATGATCAACTAATCTATGAAAAAGGATGCAAGGATATACAATGGAGAAAAGACAGTCTCTTCAATAAGTGGTGCTGGGAAAACTAGACAGCTACATGTAAAAGAATGAAATTAGAACACTCCCTAACACCATACACAAAAATAAACTCAAAATGGATTAAAGAACTAAGTGTAAGATGGGGCACTATAAAACTCTTAGAGGAAAACATAGGAAGTACACTCTTCGACATAAGTCACAGCAAGATCTTTTTTGACCCACCTCCTAGAGTAATGAAAATAGAAACAAAAATAAACAAATGGGATCTAATGAAACAAAAGCTTTTGCACAGCAAAGGAAACTATAAATAAGACAAAAAGACAACTCCCAGAATGGGAGAAAATTTTTGCACACAAATTAACAGACAAAGGATTAATCTCCAAAATATATAAACAGCTCATGCAGCTCAATATTAAAAAATGAACAACCCAATCAAAAAATGGGAAGAAGACCTAAATAGACATTTCTTCAAAGAAGACATACATATGGCCAAGAGGCACATGAAAAGCTGATAAACATCACTAATTATTAGAGAAATGTGAATCAAAACTACAATGAGGTATCACCTCACAAAGGTTAGAATGGGCATCATCAGAAAATCTACAAACAACAAATGATGGAGATAGTCTGGAGAAAATGGAACACTCTTGCACTGTTGGTGGGAATGTAAATTGATACAGCCACTATGGAGAACAGTATGGAGGTTCCTTAAAAAACTAAAAATAGAATTACCATATGACCCAGCAATCCCATTACTGGGCATATACCCAGAGAAAACCATAATTTAAAAAGACACATGCACCCCAATGTTCATTGAAGCAGTATGTACAATAGCCAGGTCATGGAAGCCACCTAAATGCCCATCGACAGATGAATGGATAAAGATGTGATATACATATACAATGGAATATTACTTAGCCATAAAAAGGAACGAGGGCTTCCCTGGTGGCTCAGTGGTTGAGACTCTGCCTGCCAATGCAGGGGGCACAGTCGTGCCCCGATCCGGGAAGATCCCACATGCCGTGGAGCGGCTGGGTCCGTGAGCCATGGCTGCTGAGCCTGTGCGTCTGGAGCCTGTGCTCCACAATAGGAGAGACCACAACAGTGAGAAGCCCGCGTACCACACAAAAACAAGAACAAAAAAAAAACAAAGGAACGAAATTGGGTCATTTGTAGAGATGTGGATGGACCTAGAGACTGTCATACAGAGTGAAGTAAGTCAGAAAGAGAAAAACAAATATCGTATATTTACGCATATATGTGGAATCTAGAAAAATTGTACAGATGAACTGGTTTGCAAGGTAGAAATAGAGACACAGATGTAGAGAATTTGGAGATTGGGATTGACATATATACACTAATATGTATAAAATAGGTAACTAAGAACCTACTGTATTAAAAAAAATGAGTCTCTCACCTGATTAAGTCACTGTTATTTGTGTTGTCTATTACAGGCAGTCAGACACACATCCTGACTAATGAAAACCTAAAAACTCCTCACAAAGTTATTCTTCTTGAATTCCAAATGATCTTCTGCCTGAGAGTTGCACTCTAGAATTATAATTTATACAAATTTACATATAAAATATATCTCACAATAGTATGAGTTTTATTTTATGATCAATTTTTTTAATGGATTGTGGTAAAGCTGCATAATTTGCTGAAAAGAGCAAGACCTGAAGATTAAGATTTGGACATTTTATCCAAAATTTGCTAGTGAGCAGTCTGGGACTGCAAGATGATTATATAAAATCTCTAGGTCTCAGTCTCCTGATCTGTCAAATTACAAGACTGAACATGAATCCCTCTGAAGACTCTTCTACTTCTAATACTACATGTCTGTTTCTGGGCTGTTTGACACCTTGTGCTGTGGATGATTATTGTAAAGTTCTGCATTAAGAGAAATGCTGTAGTCAAATTAGCCTAGAGTAAATTAGCCCAACTTTAAATTAGATAATTATGGCTACCCTTCTCCCCCACAAAACACAGTGTGAAGGCTGTATGTCAGATATCTGTTTTATTCACCAAGTTAGGGAGCTGTTGTAACACTTCCTAATGACACCTGCTGTCTTCTCAGTGATTTTCTAAACTAGAGCTGGAGATTAGATTGTACTTGTTACATCTATTTCTAGTGCATGGTCAGATTGACCTGGTGCAACATCTTTGTTGGTGAGAGTGAAAAGTTAATGAGACAGTATTGGCAGATTGAAGAAAAACTGAGAAAATCTAACTGGAAACATTTTATAAAGCAAATACTCTGAATCACTCCGGACTCTGCATTTCCATATACCATTCTAGAACATTCATGCCATCCCTTATGAAGTGGCAGTTTTCCTGCTGGAAAATGAACTCCAAAGAGCAAGTATGTCTATCTCTTTGCACACTGCTCCATCCCAAGGACACTGTGTAGCATAGATTAGACATCCAAGAAATAGTTTTTGAATTGAGCTTAATAGAAATGGTTTAGTTCTTAGTATTGCCTCTTTGGAAGAAAATTGGCTGTATTTATGGCAGATAATTTCCAAATTTAAAAACCAACAACCCATTTGTATTGCTAAGCAGAAAGTGTCTTCCCATGAGACATAAAATACATGTTTTGAGAATATATTAAATATGTTTTTCTGATTTTTGTTCAAGTTACGGTGACTGGGAGTGAAGTCAATGTCATAACAAATTTTTTTTTTTTTTTTTTGCGGTATGCGGGCCTCTCACTGTTGTGGCCTCCCCCGTTGCGGAGCACAGGTTCCGGATGCGCAGGCCCAGCGGCCATGGCTCACGGGCCCAGCCGCTCCGCGGCATATGGGATCCTCCCAGACCGGGGCACGAACCCGTATCCCCTGCATCGGCAGGCGGACTCTCAACCACTGCGCCACCAGGGAGGCCCATAACAAATTTTAAAATACATAAATATTAAATGCGTAAATTGTACTCTCTTCATTTGCTAAGTATACACATACTAACATAAAGGATTTGGCTCAAATACATGGGCATGAATGGGAGAGTATGAGGAAGAGCTAGATCAGGTTTCCCAGTGTCTGTCAGAACAAGGGTATCATTGCTATCAGGGTGCTGGTTGCTGATTCTAATCAGGAAGGCAGTAAACATAATGAGTGTATATTGCTGATAATGAGGGTATATTGCTGAGATGCGATACAGCTTAGCCAATTCTGTGAGCAAAAAGAGCATAGAAGTAAGACGCTCACTGGAAGGCTTTCTTTCAAGTTAAGCTTTGATTACAATAAACATCATATAGTGAAATAACGCTGTCCTATATTGAAATTTAGTAAAATAAACATAAAAGGAAGCTACTATAGGCTGCATTTTCCCATTATTCCAGGGGGCATCAACTACTATTGAAGTATGGTTTGATATATTATTAATTCTAGAGGATCTAGACTTGTTACTTTCTCTATAATGGAAAGAGATTAAATTTGCTGACCTTGTGTACTTGAAAATCTTTATCTGTAGGAATTCTAGCAGATGTTTCGTGATAAAATGCCCCAAACCTGTTTTTTTAATCCCATGTTTGAAATTAAAAATAGTAACATACTCACAAATGTATGATACTTATAACAATTTTTACACTTTAAATCTACCGATAAGAGGAAAGGATGGAAACTCATCCTGTTTGAAGGGTTAGTTTGAGGGTTTGGGGGGTGGAAAATTGAGACTGGGCAGCAAGAGAAATGTGGATTTCTAAACTCTTTGGGGGAATTTCTGCCATATCAGCACTATTGCTTGTCTGTGGTGGATATGCCCCTACTTACTTTGGTCCCATCTATCCCTGTAACTTCCTCTCCCACCTTCTCTCCCTCCAGCCACCCTGGCTTTCCTGATGCTCTTGGACATCACACTTTCACTTTATGGTGTTTTCATCTTTGTTCTCCGGCGAGAATGGTATTCAGCCATTTATCCTCATAATTTACTCCCCCGTGTAATTCTAGTCTATCCTTAAATATCACCATATTAGTAAAGGTTTCACCTACAACCATATGTCAAGTAGCATTGTCTCTCACTTTGGATCCCCTGGTTTGACTTTGCTATTCTTATCAATGCCACATATTATGTATTACCTTACTTCTGACTGTTTTTGCCTCTAGAATATAAGCTGCATGAGGGTTACATTCGTTTTCTTCACTGCATATCCACAACACCTAGAAGAATGCCTGGCATGTAGTGGCTGCTCCTGAAATGCCTGTTGGATAAATAAATGTGTTGCTTCAATGTCAGCCTACACAAAACATGCTGCATTTCTGAGATAAACCAGCCACTTTTTCAGCCTTAATAGCCATGGTGTTAGGTGACTAAGATCTTTCCAAATAAATATTTCTGTTTAGATCGTTTTCTGCCATTTCAGTGTTTCCTTCGTTCACCTCTCTACTCAGTTTTGGAATTCAAGTCCAGTATAATGAAGAACTCAGGTTCAAAGTTTTGTCCTATAAGACATGCTGGAGCTTACCTAAGTTAATTGAGGTTTTAGGCTGCCATAAAAAGAGTATAATGCCTTTTTTTTTCTAAATTTATATCAACTGTACTTTCAAAACTATGTCTCACTGTCAGCTTCTGCTGGTAAACTCCCTCGTCTGCAGATCTTAACAACCTACTGCAGGCTTTCCACTCAAATGTTACACCTCCTGTGTTTTCCAAGTATCAAACAGGACATTTCCCTGGAATGCTAGGTGTCTGTGGACAGGGATCAGGGAAGATAGTTTTATGGATCTGTGCTGAATTTTGACACTCTATTACCTTCTCTCTAGCCTTCCATACAAGCTTGTGTGAGCATTTTTTTGTTTGTTTTTCCTTTGATAGCTATGGTATCAGAAATAACAGTTGACATTGATCTTAAAGTGCTTTACGGATCTGTGTATCAAAGGATGAAGAAAAGAAAATTTTGAATAATGCAAACATGAATGATATTCCTAATTCCTCTACTTACTAGATGAGAGAATTTTAAGAAAACCACTTAGTGTACCCAAAATGGTTTTCTTCATCTGGTAAATTCTAGTCACACTATTTAATAGGAATTTTGCAATAATTATATGAAATGATGTATGTAAAGTGCCTGGAACATAGTTGATGTCCAGTGAGTGTTGCCTATTAATAGCATATTAATCTAACCAGTAAGGTTATTAAGTGTTGTGAAGATGAGGAGAAAAGAAGAGGAAACTCAAAAACAAGAGTGATAGTAAATGAAAGAGGCAAAAAAGAAAAACATAGCAAAATAAGAGGAAGGCAAATTCACATACACAGATGAAAGCCATGAGCAGGAGAATGGGGTCAGGAAGCCACTGAATTATCTGTATGATAAAGTACATTAAAACCCTTACATTTTCCAACTCAAGAACTCAAGAATTCTATGTGATAGTAGCTGCCTTTTGAGGCAATTAAAGCATATGGGGACACTGCTCTTAGCCACAAAATTAAATTCACAAAGTCAGTTTTGGAAATCATTGAACACGTGATCATGAATCAATTGTTTTTATGGATTAGTATGAATTATGATGAATTATTTTTATAATTGTTATTATGAATCAATCTATACTTATTAAAGTAGAGATGGTATAAATAATCATTTCATTGGGATAAATATTACTCCCTTGAAGTATCCGTAACATTTTCGAAGGAGGAAACTGTTATCCTCTAAAAGTCTTAGGAATTATGTAAACAGTTTACCTAAGCAAACTTTAAAAAAATATATTAACAAACACAATGCTTTTATAAAAGCAAACAACAACAAAACACACAATAGTGTATTAATTCACTTGAACTTTGCGTTAATCTTCTTGAAACTCTTCACTGACCCCTGGTTAATTTTCTTACTTCATTTATTTCTATAGCCCCTCATTACAAATTAAATTCTATTTGCACTGAACTTCTTTCTGTTCCCCTAATGGACCATTCTCATTTTCTTCAGTATATGGGAATGCTCAGGGATCATGTGTTAAACACATTCTTCAGGAAGCTTTCCTTGACCTCGGTAACGTGGATTATTTGCCTTCCTTAACCACTCTCACAGAACCAACATTCAGGACTTCCTTAACCCCAAATTTAGGAAATTGTAATTGCTTATTTAGTACATACACTCTTTTCACCCTCAAAGACAACAAACCCTAAAAGGCCAAGGACCAATTAGAACACCTGTATCTGGCTCAATAAATATAATATAATATATATATATATATATATATATATATAAACTTGTGTAGAAAAGGGAAACAGACAGATATGTTTATAGAATAACAAATTCTAATATATACACACATTTGTCTACAAATTTGGAAAAGTGTTTTTGGTAATGTAATAAAAAATATTTTGTCACTTCAGCTTGCCTTTTCATCAAGCTCAATGAAGTTTTTCTTAGGAGGTTTGTGGGTAGAGCATACAACTGACATTTCTAGTACAGCTATATCATCATACAAGCATAATCTTTCTTCTTTTCACAAGTACCCTTTGTGAGTTGATCGGGGAGGGCACAGTCCTTGCTTACATAACAACAGCGATGAAACTTGAAACCAGGATAAATACAAACTGAATACAGCAATAAAGTACAGAATTAATTCATACATTTTAAGGAAATGTAACACATGATAGGGTAGTACTCAGAGGGATATAACATTAAGTAACGTTATTTTGACCAAAATATTTACTGAGAGTATCTCTGTGCAAGGCCCTCTGCTAGAGTTGAGCAGAACAACTAAATCTTCAAACAGAACACAAATCCGTGTGCAGACATATGTGCATGCACACATTTATGCTGCCACACAGGATGAAATATATGTCTTAAGAAGCATGTAATTGTCCTTATGAGTGCAGAGAATGGGATGATTAATTCCTGCTGGAAAGATCAGAATAGATGCATCCTCATTAGATGTGTGGCTTTAGTGATGCTAGGACAATAAGTGAATAGTCTGTGAAAAGTGCAGCTAAAATACAAATTGTGATAATGGGAAAACCGGGAAGGTTGAAGATATCAACATATTTGGGAAATCTGAAAGGTGTAGGGGTCATGCAGAAATATGAAAAATAAGCCATAAATACAAGTTTGATCTGATACAGGGACAGTTCTGAATAACAGGGTAAGGATTTTGGATGCAGTGTGACATTTTGAACAGAGAAGGGATGTGATAAGAGATTTTTTAATGAGAGTTTTTCTTTGGAAAAATTTTGTTTTTAAGGCAGAAAAAAGAATTAGAAAGTAACAACAAGATGTTTAAACAAGTGCTTCTGATAAATACCCATGACTTGTAAAAACGGTGGGAAAAGGGTTAAAATCTCAAGTAGAACAATATCAGATGCAAACACATCATTATATCAACCACATTAGAGATGGATCACGTACCATGTAAATGGAAAAACAGGGTTTATTCTAATCTTAGTCATCTCACTCATCTGTAGCTTTCCTCTCTGACTCCTACCAACAACTCTCAATTTATTTACTTGTTCAACTCCCATTTAGATGTAAAGCAGTTACTGAATTGTTAACCCATACCACCATGAGAAACAAATTTTCCAATTTGAGGTCAGTGTTTATGTATAGTTCCTTTAGGCTTTAGCCTGACAGGTTCCAGTCAAAACACCATTTTCCAAAGTTATGAGTACTTTTTAATGACTACTAATAAAGCTAGAATTAATATTTGTCTTCAGGTTTTGGTATAAACATAAGTTTTCAAAGAAAATGAGGCATTTACAAAAATGGCAAATGCTTAACCAGGAGGGCTGAGAGATCTAGGAACATGGTACTTTATTAGTTTGAATTAGATTTTGGTTGCAAGAGAGAAAAATCCTTAAATAATTCTGTAAGCCACACACAAATTGATTTTTCTTTCATGTCAAATTCTGGAGATGGTGGTCCCAGGGTTGGTGTGCTCTCAGAATCAGGCCTCTTTTTTCTTATTGATCAGGTCTCTTTGGTTAAGTGACCACAGATGCCCCCAAAGCTGCTTCAGTTCCAGACTTCACATGATCATTGTAGCTAGCAAGAAGAAGGAAAGAAAATAAGAATTTTCCTATTTAGGAAAATTCCCAGAATTTGCACATATCACTTTCATGGACATCTCAGGGGCCACAACCTAGTCACATGGACACATCCAGCTCCGAAGTCACCTGGGAATATTAGTTGTACTCTTGTCATCCATATGTCTGCTTAAAATTTGGCAAGTTTATCACTACTAAAGAGGAAAGAATGATTTTTTTCTCTTTTTCTGGTAGCTACAACATAAACAGGATAGCTGAAGCTTGTATCAATAAATTTGTCCATAAAGGGAATTTAGGAAGAGAAGCTCCCACAATGGTTTCTATGAGACACAAGGATGGAACTATAAGACACAAGGTATCAGTCCATGATTGAGCACTTCCAGGGCACTTCTCAAGACAGAAATTACCTTCTGTCTCTTGTATGCTATTGTTATTTTATGCTTTCTGTCAAAGACAAACCTAGTCTTAAGTAATAGAGAGAAAAGTCAGAGGTTTCTTTCACAATACCATCATTCAAATTACTACCACAGTAGAGAGACTTTTTTTTTTTCTTTGCGGTACGTGGCCCTCTCACTGTTGTGGACTCTCCTGTTGAGGAGCACAGGCTCCGGACGCTCAGGCTCAGTGGCCATGGCTCACGGGCCTAGGTGCTCCGCGGCATGTGGGATCTTCCCGGACCAGGGCACGAACCCGTGTCCCCTGCCTCGGCAGGCAGACTCTCAACCACTGCGCCACCAGGGAAGCCTGAGAGACTTGTTTGCAAAGCTTCCAAAAATAAAATTAGGACTATCTGGTGAATATACAAATAAACAGATATCATATCATAGATTGCTTACTGGATTTCTACCATGTACCAGACACTGTGCTAGATAATCAGGGGTAGAGTTTGAGCTGATATTAACATGGCTCTGCCTTCCTGAAATTTTCTGTTGACTTAAGGGTAAATATTTTAATAAGGCAATTTTACCCAAAAAAGTTTATGTATAATTTTGGAAAATTATATGAAAGAAAGGGAGAGAAAGAACTTTCAGGCCAATTTGCCCATATGTGAAACCGGCTACTTTCATCACTATTTATTGCTGGTTTTTAGGCACAAACTGGATGACAGCTTAGGAATGTGGTAGAGAAAATTTGTGTGTGGAAAACAGACCTCCGGAAGTTGAAGGTCCCACACAAATCATGCATAGGTCCTATGATATGAAATCTTATAGAAATGATGCTATAAATCCTAAGGCTTTTTAAAGGTTATATTCTAAATGCTGTTTCAGATGATATGTATTGCATTAAATGTGTTTGTGTTCTGGTTGATGAATACTTTGATATATTTCATGGTATTAAAAGGATCATATTTAATTCCAAATGCATCCTTCAGCCTCCTCAGGAGTTAGGATGCCTTTTATCTTCCTCCCTGAGGTTTGACTCAGGGGTGGCATGCATTAACTGTTTGACGGTTATATGTTGCTGAGTAACTCATTTGGTCTCAAGCTGATGATCCTCAATTAAACCTCTAAGAAACCAGATAGTTCCAAAAAAGACATTAGTTCCTGATTCATAATGTAAATGATTTGGAGAATTTAAAGTATAACAATTTCATAAGGTAATTGTCTTAGTAATCCTGTAAGGTTTCTCATTCTATTGAAAATAGCACAGATCGTCACAAGCAGCTAATTTTTAAAAAAGCATTCTGCTGCAACGGTAGAATAGAGATATATACTGATGTGTTCTTATTAATTCTGAAGTTAGTGTGTTTGCTCTCCTTAGGCAATCTAATTATTTCACATTGTAAAGCTATTTGAAATTTAGGTTGGCAGTTAAAAGTAGCTTAAAATTAATCTCTAGTTTTATCTTCAGAAGCAATGTTTATCATTAAATGTCTTCCTGTAGCATTTCAGCACTTTCTCCAAGTAGTATTTTCTCTCTCTTCACTAACTACCAAATCCAAAAAAAGAAAAAAAAATGTGACAATGTGATTAGTTGACTTATAAAATAAGTTCTAATGCTTAAAAACAAATTAAGTGGAAAAATTATATTAGAAGCTTAAGAGCACCTGACAGTATACATATTTCTGAAAGCAAAACACAGTCCAAGTTAAAAATATCCCAAATTTGAGGATTCATGATGGCAGTGTAGTAAGATCCTAATCTCATCCCCTCTCATGGATGCAACAAATCTACAATGACATATGGAATAATTCCCTCAGAAAGGGACCGAAAACTGAATGAATAAAGCCTCCACAACAAAGGGGACTAGTACAGCATTAATACTTGTAAGAGAGGCAGAGAGACAGTCTTGTCAAGGAAAAAGCCACACTCCATTCAGTGATCCACACTTGAGAAGGATCACGAAGATTTGGATCTTTTTCCTAAGGAGCAAAGGATGTAGCCTCCACATGAAGCACCCCAACCCCTAGATCCTGCACAGGAGAGACAAGCCTCTAAAAACACCTGGCTTCGGAAACCAACTGGGAATACATCTAGGAAAGCTATAGAACTGAAGGGAATGAAAAATCTGCTCACAAAGGGCCTACATGCCGAGTATCTTGACTCAAAACTAGCACAAAAACACCAAATTAAAAGATGCACATATATGGAATCTAAATAAATGGTACTGATGAACCTAGTGGCAAGGCAGGAATAAAGACGCAGATGTAGAGAATGGACCTGAGGACACAGTGGGGAAGGGGAAGCTGGAATGAAGTGAGAGAGTGGCATGGACATATATACACTACCAAATGTAAAATAGATAGCTAGTGGGAAGCAGCCACACAGCACAGGGAGATCAGCTCCGTGCTTTGTGACCAGCTAGAGGGGTGGGATAGGGAGGGTGGGAGGGAGGGAGATGCAAGAGGGAAGAGATATGAGAACATACGTATATGTATACCTGATTCACCTTGTTATAAAGCAGAAACTAACACACCATTGTAAAGCAATTATACTCCAATAAATATGTTAAAAAAAGACATATGGATAGCCAACAGGCACATGAAAAGATGTTCAACATCATTAATTATTAGGAAAATGCAAATCAAAAGCATGATGAAATATCACTTCATATGTGATAGAATAGCTATTATTAAAAAGACAATAAATAACAAATATTGGAGAGGATGTGGAGAAAAGGGTACCCTCATAAAGTTGCCACTATACTGGTGCAGCCACTATGGAAAACAGTATGGAGATTGCTCAGAAAATTAAGAATAGAACTATCATATGACTTAGTTATTCTATTTCTAGATATTTATCTGAAGAACATGAAAACATTAATTTGAAGACATAGGCACCCCTATATTCATTGCAACATTGTTTATAACTGCCAAGATATGGAAGAAACCTACCTGTACATTGATGGATGAATGAATAAAGAAGATGAGGTATATATACAAAATGAAATACTACTCAGCCATAAAAATGACTGAAATCCTTTCATTTAGGACATAGATGTATCTTGAAGGTATTATGCTATATGAAATAAGTCACATGGAAAAAGACAAATACTGTCCGATTTCACTCATATGTCAAATCTAAAAGAAAACAAAAGAAAACAAAGCATAGATACAGATATCAGATTAGTGTTTATCAGAGGAGGAGAGGGCTGGGGGGGCGAGCAAAATGGGTGAAGAGAGTCAACTGTATGACAATGGATGATAACTAGACTTGTGGGGTGATCAGTTTATAGTGCACACAGTTGTCAAATTATAATGTTGTACACCTGAAACTTTAATAATAATAATAAAATAATATTTCCACAGAAATCATCAAGGTGTTGTTTTCAACTAAATCTCCTAAAATAGGAATGTGTGAGTGAACATCTCAGACGTAGCATTAATGGACAGAAACTAAAGATAAGGGAAACTCAGTGAAGCAGATAGGTGACTAATCTCACACAGTGTTTTCCAAGGATCCCTAGCTATCCGGGATAGTAGTATGTAATACACATAGCAACAAAATACTTTGTGATCACAACACTTTGGGAAGTGCTAGGTGACAGAGTATAAAATCTTTTTGTAACAAAAACCTTAGTGTTCTTTGTTTTTGCTGAGTGATTCATGTGACAAATTTTGAATGAATCAACCAAAATGAAGCAAGTTTTACTTCATTTTATGAATTTGGGGCCTGAATTTATGGGTTTAAGTTTCTCCAATGATGGAATTGCACACAATATTACACAAATAGGAAGTTATTGTGGAAAAAGCTGTGTAATAAACTAGACATGAGTTCAAATCTTTTACTGCCATTTACTAGTTACATGACCTTGAGCTGTTTAAACTTTATGAATTTTAGTAATCTCATTGGTAAGAAATTTTTTTTTACTCTACCTACATTTATCTAAAGAGTTATAAACATAAAAAATAAGGTAAGTAATAGCTATGATGAACTTTTTAATCTATAATTTATCAAAAAAAATCTTAGTCACTGAATACATTATGTAACTTAAAAAGATGTCATATCTGATTCTGATAAGCTTTCCAAGTGCATTAAAAGATTATAGAATTATAGAGTCCTGGGTTTACAACTCCATTCTAAATGAATCAAAAGTTATGACTTATTTTTGTGTAAAATACAATTAAACCTATGTTGAATCAGTAAGTAACAAAAGAAAAACAATTATTTAGGCAAGTTTCTGAGTTAGAAAAAAAGGTTCAGATGGGGTGATCTTGGTACAGAATGATTCATATATGAAACTATAAAGCACAAGATTTTAAAAATGATTTTTAATGTTTACTTTAGAGAGAAAAAATGAGAGGTCCCCGATCAATAAAGAGAAAATCTAAAGGGAAGAAGGGCAGCCATTTAGAGACATTGAGAAGAAAAAGCATAATGGATTTGAGCCATTTGGGGAAAAAATGAACATAGCTTTTAAAAACCAAAAAGGACTCGGGAAATTGAGAGCTTCAAAGTGATTTTTCTGTGTGTGAAATGACTATAACTGCTCACTGAGACATTATTCCAGTAATGGGATCAACTGCAGATTCCCACATATGGTTCTCGACAAGAATCACCTTTGTTAATACTATATTCATAGTTGCACTGAATTTTGAACTTTAAACGTAGCATGGATACATCACTTAAGAGTTGCTTTAGGACACTTATTCAATTTACTACAGAACCGGTCCGTAGAGAAGATTAATTTATAATGAATTTGAACTTTAACAAATAAAATACCTACCTCTGAAGGAAGATAATGATTCTAAAGAAAAATTTCCCCTGTGCCAGTTACCTACTGATTAATTCAAGATTTCAAGACACAGATTGAATGTTCTTTCTCTGTAAAACATTTTTTTTAATTTCCACAATGGAAATATTTAATTTTCTCATGTTTTAACATAAATTTTTAAACATCTTTATTGGAGTATAATTGCTTTAGAACAGTGAGTTACTTTCTGCTTTATAAAAAAGTGAATCAGCTATACATATACATATATCCCCATATCTCCTCCCTCTGGTGCCTCCCTTCCATCCTCCCTATCCCACCCCTCTAGGTGGTCACAAAGCACCGAGCTGATCTCCCTGTGCTATGCGCTGCATCCCACTAGCTACTTATTTTACATTTGGTAGTATATATAAGTCCATGCCACTCTCTCACTTCGTCTCAGCATACACTTCCCCCTCCCTTGTCCTCAATTCATTCTCTACACCTGCTTCTTTATTCCTGTCCTGCCCCTAGGTTCTTCAGAACCACTTTTTTTTTGATTCCATATATATGTGTTAGCATACGGTATTTGTTTTTCTCGTTCTGACTTACTTCACTCTGTCTGACAGACTCGACCACCTCACTACAAATAACTCAATTTCATTTCTTTTTATGGTTGAGTAATATTCCATTGTACATATGTGCCACATCTTCTTTATCCTTTCATCTGTCAGTGGACACTTAGGTTGCTTCCATGTCCTGGCTATTTTAAATAGCACTGCAATGAACAGTGTGGTACATGACACTTTTTGAATAATGGTTTTCTCTGGGTATATGCCCAGTAGTAGGATTGCTGAGTCCTATGGTAGTTTTATTTTTAGTTTTTTAAGGAACCTCCATACTGTTCTCCATAGAGGCTGTATCAATTTATATTCCCAACAACACTACAAGAGGGTTCCCTTTTCTCCACACCCTACTCAGCATTTATTGTTTGTAAATTTTTTGATGATGGCCATTCTGACAAGAGTGAGGTGATATTTCATTGTAGTTTTGATGTGCATTTCTCTAATGATTAGTGATGTTGAGCATTCTTTCATGTGTTTGTTGGCAATCTGTATATCTTCTTTTGAGAAATGTCTATTTAGGTCTTCTGCCCATTGTTGGATTAGGTTGTTTGTTTTTTTGATACTGAGCTGCATGAGCTGCCTGTAAATTTTGGAGGTTAGTCCTTTGTCAGTTGCTTCGTTTGCAAAGATTTTCTCCCATTCTGAAAGTTGTCCTTTTATGTATAAACCTTTTCATAAATTAATTGGTTTCTTCTTTTCATAGGAGGACATGTTCAACTATTGAATCTCCTTATACTCTATATGTTCTACATTTGGTAACACTCAAAAGAGACACAAGAAATAGATCTTTCTTTGGGCCAAATTAAAAAATCTAGATAATTAAGAAACTGTTTCCTACATAATTTGAAAAGTGTGTTTTGGCACCTTTCAATAAACTGTCAGGCAAATTATACCATTACTGAAATATTGAGAAAAACTTACCTGAGCCACCTAAGCATATTTTTCCAGAATTTTAGAAGTGGATATATTTATCATTGAAGAACTTGCACATTTAAAAAAATTTCAGTGGTTACATTCTTCCATGTTCATTGTGTTAGAAAAATGTAAATTTAATATATTAAATTATTCATGCAGGTATGTGTATCAGTCAGGGTACATATGTATATGTATATATACATGTTACATTTGTATATATATTATCTCCTCTTATTGTTGCAAATTGAAATCAAAGAGGAATTATGAATTAGAATTTTTTTCTAGATAAGTAGAACATAGGACAATTTAATGGTCTGAAAAGGACAAGAAGATTAAAATTCTTAGGTAAACAAAGTTAGAGAAGTAGAGGATAAATAAAAATTTTTTCTATCAGTAGCTCCAGAAAAGTAAACACAGAGAACAGAGGTGACAAAATAATAAAAGAATTAACAAGGGGAAACTTTCCCCATGGTAAGGGAATATAAATCTATGAATAGCCAAATTATGTATAAAATGTAGTAGTTATTTCCCAGACATTCCAAAAAAAAAAACACCAGGGACTTCGCTCGTGGTCCAGTGGTTAAGAGTCTGCACTTCCACTGCCAGGGGTGTGGGTTTGATCCCTGTTCGGGGATCTAAGATCCCACAAGCCACACGACCAAACAAAACAAAACAAAGCAAAACAAAAAACACTTTAAAGTTAAGAATGGAAGTATTTGGACCAGCCTGTGAAGATATTATTCAGAAAAAAAAAAAAGTTCAAAGTTTTTATTGTAGAACACCATTAAGAGTTTTGATGGATCTTCACTATTATCAGGAAGGAGGTAAAGAGAAGAATAAACTAGAAAATAAAGTTTTTTTAAACTTCTAAGTGTACTCTAATACTATTTCTTAAGTTATCTTTCATTTTGTTATTATGCAGTTGTATATCCATTTATTCAACAAATAAATGAAGTGGCTTCTAGAAAAATATAACATAAAATAAAAAATATTTGAAAATAAGGAAAGAGCAGATGAAGTCAGTAGGAATATCTTTTAACAGTGAAACCTGTACTTGAATGTTTTATTGATAAATATGGGCAGAAAATTCCTAAGTTTTCAAGGCAAAGTAAACACACAAATAGAATCACAAAATTCTAGGATAGAAGTTGTACAGTGACAAAAACTTGAACAGATTACATGAAATTAGAAAGTGCTCAAAGATAAAAATCTTTAAAAAAATGTCATTTTTCCCCTACAAACAAGAGGCAAAAATATATCCTTAGGTCATTTACTTTCACTGTAGTCTATAAAAATAATGTCTATAAATTTCACTTTAAAAATTGATCTCATGGCAGTAACAAGAGGCAATAAAAATATATTTCTACTAGTGGATGAAAAGAAGAGAAGCACACCAAAGGAAAAATGCTCATGTAGGCTGTTTATACATGGGAACTTCCATATTCTTTTTAAGGGACCTCCATATTCTTCTTCATAGTAGCTGTATCAATTTATATTCCCATGAACACTGCCAGAGGGTTCCCTTTTCTCCACACCCTCTCCAGCATTTATTGTTTGTAGAGTTTTTATGATGGCCATTCTGACTGGTGTGAGGTGATACCTCATTGTGGTTTTGATTTGCAACAAATTAAAGAACAAAAACCATATGATCATCTCAATAGATGCAGAAAAACTTTTGAAAAAATGCAACACCCATTTATGATAAAAAAAAAACTCTCCAGAAAGTGGGCATAGAGGTAACTTACCTCAACATAATAAAAGTCATATATGACAGACCCACAGCAAACATCATTCTCAATGGTGAAAAACTGAAAGCATTTCCTTTAAGATCAGGAGCAAGACAAGGATGTCAACTCCCACTTCTATTATTCAAGATAGTATTGGAAGTCCTAGACACAGCAATCAGAGAAGAAAAAGAAATAAAAGTGATACAAATTGAAAAAGAAGTAAAACTGTCACTGACTGCAGATGACATGATACTATACATAGAAAATCCTAAAGATGCCACCAGAAAACTACTAGAACTAATCAATGAATCTGGTAGGTTTGCAGGATATAATATTAATGCACAGAAATCTCTTGCATTACTATACACTAACAATGAAAGATCAGAAAGCGAAATTAAGGAAACAATCCCATTTACCATATCAACAAAAAAATAAAATACTTAGGATTAAAACTACCTAAGGAGGCAAAAGACCTGTACTAAGAAAACTATAAAACACTGATGAAAGAAATCAAAGATGACATAAACAGATGGAGAGATATACTATGCTCCTAGATTGGAAGAATCAATATTGTGAAAATGAGTATACTACTCAAAGCAATCTACAGGTTCAATGCAATCCCTATCAAATTACCAATGGCATTTTTCACATAACTAGAACAAGAAATTTTACAATTTGTATGGAAACACAAAAGACCCCAAATAGCCAAAGCAATCTTGAGAAAGAAAAATGGAGCTGGAGGAATCAGGCTCACTGACTTCAGACTATGCTACAAAGCTACAGTAATCAAAACATTATGGTACTGGCATAGAAACAGAAATATAGATCAATGGAACAGGATAGAAAGCCGGAGATAAACCCAAGTACATATGGTCACCTTATCTTTGACAAAGGTGGCAAGAATATACAATGGGAGAAAAGACAGCCTCTTCAATAAATGATTCTGGGAAAACTGGACAGCTACATGTAAAAGAATGATATTAGAACACACCCTAACACCATACGCAAAAAATAAACTCAGAATGGATTAATGACATAAATGTAAGGCCAGACACTGTAAAACTCTTAGAGGAAAACATAGGCAAAACACTCTATGACATAATTCACAGAAAGATCCTTTTTGACCCACCTCCTAGAGAAATGGAAATAAAAGCAAAAATAGAAAAATGGGACCTAATGAAACTTAAAAACTTTTGCACAGCAAAGGAAACCATAAACAAGATGAAAAGACAACCCTCAGAATGGGAGAAAATATTTGCAAACAAAGCAACTGACAAAGGATTAATCTCCAACTTCTGAAATAATTGTGATAGATAGATGATAGATAGATAGATAGATAGATAGATAGATAGATAGATAGATAGATGATAGGTAGATAGATAGGTAGTTTTCATCAAGCAAAATTTATTTGTGGTATCCTTTCAAAAACATCATTATGAGTATAAAAGAATATTGTTTCACCTAATGCAAAACCATTTCTAAATAATTTCCTGCTCAATAAAGATGTTTTTCTTGCAAAATTTAATGCACGTCATTTTGGCCAAAGCAACAGTGGAAGCTGATTACATGTCGGCTACATTAGACAGTGTGTCCTGCTTTATAATTGCTACGCTGGTCTGAAAATCCTGGAGTAAGATTACATGACAGCTGTTTCCCTGTTTGTCCATAAAATTGAGATGTTTGTTTCATAAAGCAATCCCTGTGACCGAGATTGTTTTTAATATGCAACTAATATCTTTATTGAAATAAGGGAAAATACAAAATGGTTAACTCTCATTGTTTATACATTTGTTTGGTAATAACTCTGTGTGTATAGCTTGCATATGTACTTGTGTTTGTAGAAACATTCTTATATAGTATGTATAAATTTGTGCATAAAGGTATATATATATTTCTGATATGACAATAAAAAGATAGAAAGATAGAAAGAGGCCATAGGGAAAAATGATAGAATAGGGAATATAATCCACTATATATATCCATTATATGGACACTTTATTTGCTTTCTATAACATTCAGAAAGTATATTTCTCTAAAATGCAAAATTGTAACATATACATTTTAAATCAATTATACCATTAATCTAGACATTTAATTTTCAGTCTATAGAAGAAATTCAGTAAAATATTTTAAAAGAAGTATTTGGCAGCATTTTCCCACGTGATGAAGTCCTGTCTCTCTCTTTCCGTTCCTACCTTACCTTTTTATATTATCATGCATCATATTGTGTTATTTTAAAATTTTTATATAATTCAGACTTTTTTATATTTGTCAGCTGATGAAGTATTTGTTTCTTTTACTAAATGAAGTGTTTCAAGGATAAGATCATCTCTTTCTCCATCCTCGCATTTCCAGCACCTGAAATTTGTATATACTTGTCTTAAATCAAGAAAGAGTCCTGGTTGAAGATGCCCTCATGCATATAGATGGTATTTAATTGGATAAGATCATCAAGACATGAAAAAATTAATTGGTGAGATTAATTGGAAGCAGCAAAGAAAACTGAACGAAATCTTCCAGCACATTCATAAAGATAACATCCAAAAGTGCATGTTGGATCAAAAGAAGAGTTTTGTATTGCTTACGTTTTTCACGTGAGAGAAAAAGAAGAAAGAGAGGTCAGAACTGAGTTTTTCCTTAGTATGTGTCTCAGCATATAAGCAACTCACATATAACAAAGAAATCCTGGGAAACTGTTTGCATGGTTTATCACTGAATGCTCATGACAAAAAAGTAGAACGTTTTGTTTTGATTACTGATTATTTTGAGATCAGTGGGATAGACAGGAAAAGAAATATTGGGATCAATATTGATGTATGGCCTATGATGTATGTAACAGGATGGCATTTTGACAACACGTGCATGCCAATGTCTGTCTGTCTTACTCACCAGAAACATCTTGTAATCATACATTTCCTGATCTTGTTTTTGTATTGGAGAAAACAATGGCAAAATACAAAAGCTATCACATCGCTCCCAATTGTTATACGTAGAAATCTTTGTATGGTCTACAAAAATACTTCTCAATCGTTTTCATCATTTTTACTTTAACATTTAAACACACACCAATGAATCCACCATAGTTTTACATAATTTTCATGCTATGAATTATAAATCCATCTTTTACTTTCTCCTAAAGAATGTGTATAGAATGAAAGTGCTTGAAAGTGACATAATTGTTAGTTTAATCTAAGTTTACTTCACATAATAAAAATAATAAACCAAATTGTATATCATATGGCATAAACTGCAAGTTAGGAGACTGCAAACTGTAGCCACCATGCTAGAGCCAGTTCAATAAATATATTCTGAGAATTTTATAGCAAAACACAACAGACCCAGAATTTTAAGTGTAAAGAGAGTTTGACAACACATTTTTGTCTATTAAAATGTTATAAACCTAAGATGATATACAATGACTTTTCAAACTAAAATGTTTTTTATAGTCTATTAATATTTTTTGTACAACAACTTTTAACAGACATCAAATAATCCCACATTGCTCAGTGAATATGAAAGAGAAGAGGACCAAAGATGAAAAAACTAGAACCTAACAGATGAAATAGATTGTAGCTGTTCACTGCTAAATAGCTTTAGACAAATTATTGAATTGTAAAATTACAAACAATACTGGTGATTATTTGTGCTGACAGAAAATTCATCCTGAAAAACAAAAGCAACAAGAATATGTTTTTCAAATCCTAAAGGCCATCTCAGAATATTGTTCTGTTTTGTTAATTCCTTGAGGAAGGAAAATGAATTTTTAAATATTTGAGCATAAACTGGTGAAGGCTAAATATGGAGACACTGAGAAATAAGATAGTTGTATAAGTACATAATACAGTTGTTACCATCGTCACTCACAAATGATAATGCAGATTAAAATCATGTCACACACAGCATTGAACCAAACTACGGTGCATGATAGGCTAAGTTTCTTATGAGTGGTCTGCTATATAATTAATAGCTACTTTGGATTAGTCAGTCCTTATCAATACCACCAAATTAAAAACAAAAAATAGCTGCAAAACCCAAAACAGAAATAGATTTTTATTAATTGTAGCATTTATAAGCAGTTTAATATTTATTTTGTTTTTTCCCCTCTATCATAACAATTTACTTGATATAAAATTTACTTGATATAAGGGTCATAAGACCCTTAAAGCTAAATTTAGGCTCCTCAAACCTGTACAAAATTTAATTTGATATCAATTTAAGGATTTGAGGAATAAGCAAATAACCATATTACAGTTGAATTTTTTTAAACATCTTTTTTTTTTTTTTTTTTTTTTTTGCAGTACGCGGGCCTCTCACTGTTGTGGCCTCTCCCGTTGCAGAGCACGGGCTCCGGATGTGCAGGCTCAGCGGCCATGGCTCACAGGCCTAGCCGCTCCGCGGCATGTGGGATCTTCCCGGACCAGGGAACGAACCCGTGTCCCCCGCATCGGCAGACAGACTCTCAACCACTGCGCCACCAGGTAAGCTCTAAGATTTTTTTTTTAAGCATTCTTTTCTTTAAAAAAAAATTTTTTTAAGTAAAGCACACTGATATGTTTTCATGCTTTGGAGAGGAAAACTTTGGAGGCTGCCTTTAGGGCAAGGACACAGCTCTCCAGATGGGGTACCCCTCCTGTCCACCACACTTTTCCTTCTTAACTTTATGACACTGCTCTTGCCCTGATTGTTTTCCTATTCAGTCAGATTTTTGTTTCATATTTTTAACTCTTTATTGTCCATTGCCCATTTTTATATACCTATGTTGTGTGTTTGGAATTGGGATTTCTTTATTTTGGAAGTGCTGGTATCTATGTCATGACTTTCTCAGCCAGCTCTCCCTCAGAAGTGTCACCTATTATATATTAATATACATAATTTATTATATGTATAATATAATAATACAATATAATATAATATATACAATATATATTATGTTAAATAATATATAGTATATAAGATATTATAATATAATATTACATTATAATATTAATATATTATTAATTATATTATTATATTATAATATGTTATTGTACATATAATTATATATGACATTGCATAACACAATATATATTCTTATATTAATATATTACATTATATTATAATTAATATATTATATTATTATAATATAACATAATATATTCTGTGTTATAATATATAATATATATTTATATTATAAATATATTATATATTAATATATTAAATATATATTTTCCTTAAACTAATAAAATTGTAAAAAATATAAATAAATGTGTGTGTATATATACCTATATATACACACACACATATATATATAAAACTGTTGAAGAAATTATCTAATCATGTTATATAAAAAGTTTAAGATAGTTAGAACTGTAAGTATTGCCTAGTAGCTCTATCCCGGCTCTTGGGAAAGTTATTTACCATCTCTAGATTTTGTTTTCCTTAGCTGCAAAATGTGTGTGATTTAATATTTTTAAGACTATAAACATGGTTGATGTAAGCTGTCACAAGGTAGATACTTAATTTTTTTTTTTCATTTTCCAGCATGAGTAAATTTAAATTTCTATGAAAAGCTGAGAAAATATAGGTACTGTGCAAAAGTAAGTTATTAACTAACACATTATAGTCTTTTACCTTTTCATTCCTACTGCTATTACTCTTGTTTAGACACCATTCTTTTCCCCCTGGGCTATTATAATAGACTTCAAATTCCAATGTTCACAATGGCCTTCCAATATCATGTTTCTGCCATCTGTAATTAAACTCCCAAAGACTACTATTAAGGAATGTTATCTTGAAACATAACTCTAAATAACATACTTCTCAGTGAATTTTCTGAGCTTGCAGGATGTCACAATCTTTTGTCTGTATTCAAGGTCTTCATATCCTGACCACAACTAATTTTTCCATCTTCATTTACAGATATTTTCTATCATGCACTTAAGATTCACTCTAACATCTCTGCTTCTTTCATTGCATTTTCTATGTTTGAAATACCCTTAGTTCCCTACAAAAAGAAAGCTTACCTATTTTTCCAGGTTTACTTAAAATACTAAGTCTACTGAAAAGTCTTCCCTAAGAACATCCTCAAACACAGCGATAATATGCTTCATTCCATACTCTCATGAGCAGCGGAAACTTTCCTTTTTGCATTAAAGCTATGTTTTTTACATGTATAAGCATTCTGTCTAGTTCCCACAAATTTTCCATCCAAATCTAAGACTGTTGGCTTCTTAGAACAACAATATTTTTTCTTTATTTTTGTTGCATTCAATGTATTGTTTGCCACGTGTGCTTTTTTGATGGTAGATCAAACACTCTGCCATTGAGAGTGTATTTTGTTCTCAAATTCCTTGTCTAAATGTATAATGGAAACACCTTTGCATTAAGTTTACTTTGTATAATAATCTGCTCTGGTATATTTAGGTTTTATTCACTGTTTTTGCTATAATTTATATAATCTATATCATAATGCTCTTAATCCTATAGTGGCAGTAGGAGACTTTTACCCCCAGCCATAGACTTAATTTTGTATGCCTCAAGAAAATCAAATCAGAATGTCAGCATATATGTACAGAAGGTAATATATGTATAGTCAGACAAATACATACATACATATGAAATTTTATGTGAGATGGTTTACAATGAGATGTAATTTTTATCACCTTATAATAAGGTAAATATCTATCTTTGTATATATGGACAAATAGATATTCTGTTTAAAATATGGTTACTCTTATCTAACATAAAATAACAGGGCCAGAGTAACTCTGAAAAGAGTAAATATTACAATCAACCCAGAGAGATGTTAATTAGCCTTTTGTTTGTTTGTTTTTTGCCTGTCCCGTGAGGCATGAGAGATCTTAGTTCCCTGACCAGGGATCAAACATGCACCCACTGCAGTGGAAGCACAGTGTCTTAACCACTGGACCACCAGGGAAGTCCCTGATGCTAATTATCCTTCTAAGGAACATGATTGCATGTAACTCTTGGTGACCTCTGAATAAGATTCCTTCTAAGTGAAACTCTCCTCTGTATGCTATTTTTCTAAAAAGTAAAACGCCATGGTTGAGCTTTCCCCAAAATTCATATTTAAATTATACTTATGATTCTCAGATGGTATAGAAAACCTGCTGATCTTAACATAATTTTTCCTTACCCAGTAGAATGTATAACAAATAAAAAATATCTTTTAGGACTATAGAAAAAAATGCTTCTTTATGTTGGAGATGATCTGACAATTTTGTACAACTCTTCTAAATTCAGAATCTTTCACCCTACACTGAAGAATTTTCCTTAAGAATTTCTTGGCAGTGTACCAATCAGACAACTAAACGTGATTTTAAAAACATGACTTAGAGATTTTGTTACACAAAAGATTTATTACATAATCTTTGACTTTGGTAATAGAAGGCAGGTCACTTAGGCAGTAGCAATAAATTTATCCAATTCACTCCCTTTATTTTATTTTTATGCTTGAATTTACACCTTTGAATTCAGGATTCGCCTTATCTTGTTTATTAAGTTGAGGCAAGTATCCAAGTCCTTTTAAAACTAGGTCAGCAGAAAACTTCTGCTTCTAGCTAAGGCAGAGTAGAGTGTAAGCAAATAATCCTTCCATGAAATGATCTAGAAATCTAGAAAAATTGCAAATTTATTTATTTACTAATTTGAGGGTTTAATTTTTTTTTAATTTAAAGGCAGCAGAATGTTGCTGAAGTAATAAAGAAAGCCCTACATTCCATAGAGGAGGAGTGAGGAGAGGTGAGCAGATGTAGGACAGCTACTCCTTTTAGGATATTTCTGCTTCTGTGTGTATGGAAAGAGGCTTGGGTGGTTGGCATAGGGCTTGAGAAGAGGACTGCAGTTGAGAGTCAGAGAAACCAGCAAGTGTTTTGAATTGTTGTGTAACTGAAGACATGAACTTTGGAGACAGGAGTGAGCAAGGTTCTGATAGAAAGGAGGGTCAGAGAACTGAGCATAAATGCAGACAATTTTTCAATCAGGATGTTTTGAAAATTATAAATGATGTAGGTAAGAGGTGAAGAAAGTGAGCCAAAACTTTCTGAGAAGTAAAACAGAGTTTTCCCTTGTCTCACTTTATAGACAAAGATTATAAAGTTCAGAACCCACTGGGCACCAACCTCAATGAAAAACTCAGGCTCTCAGCTGGAATCACTGCAGGGACATGCTGAGAAGTGGGGATAAAAAACAAATAGACATATTATTAGTGCAACTCTAACCCATCTCATACTCAACAAGTTCATAATTAGATTCAGTTCATCAGTTACTTGCTCTATATTCCTAGCAGAGGAAGGTGTAAACATTTAATGGAAAATGGCATAATTTAGAACATCTACTATTCAAACCACATCAGATATTTAATAAAATTACTAGGGTTGTCAAAAGATAAAACCAAATGACCAAAACACAAGAGAAAATTCAGTCAATAGAAGTAAACTACTACATAATCTAAATATATAATCTACATAATAGGCACAGGTGAGCAAACACTGTCATCTGGACCCGTTGAGACTGTACTCCTGCTTTCTCACCCTGAAGCCTGGTTTCTCCCACTGCCAGCCATTTTCTCAGCCCAGCAGTTATTGATATGCTGGGATAGGAGGGCATTCACAGACCACTGGGGAAATGAGGAAAAGTACAGCATGAAAATACCAACTGAAAAGGCACTCACTGGAAGTCAAAACAATCCACTAGTGGTAGCAATAAAAAAGAAAGTTGGTGAAATCTTGGATGGGGAGGGACAGGGAACATACACTGAGAGGAGCTCTTTGCTTTCTCTCAATTAATGGAAGGTAATTCAATGGAACCAGGAGCAAACTAGATTGATCATATATCTATTGCTGGGCAAAGCTTGGGTTGCCCACAGTTTAGTTTCTCAGAAATTTCCTGAGAAATTTTACATAAAGGTCTGTTGTTGAAATGAAGAAAGATGCTGGGAATGGGCTTTCTCATCCTCCTCTGTTGTCAGGTTGGTTTCACTACCCAGGGGCCCACCGTGCCTCTCCCCATTGCTGGGTTTCAATGCGCTTTTCATTCTCTTGGCTGCTTGAGCAAACAGCCATCACTGTTTCCATTGTGAGCTCTTCTCTGTCTGGATCCAAGCCCAAGTTCAGAGAACATGCGCTTGCGACCAACATTTGGCAGCCTGGGTCCCCACTTGGAGTGACTCTCTACCTTTGCCTTTTTCCCATTAAGACAGTTCCTGAATCTGGAGACTGAAGAGCAGGACTGAACATGCTTAGATCTAAAAGCTCGTTCCTCATCCTGCTAGCTCACTGAGATGAGGGACAAAGAATTCACAAAATTCACACCAAAATCCAGAGCAGTCTCTTCATTGGAGACAATCTTTCCCTTAGCCTGATATTTTCTAGTAAAAAAATTTAGTTAGGGTAAATTCTTGACCTATGTCTTTATTCCATGTTAACTTCTTAAAGGAAAGAGTGAATTTTGTGGCTGGTAAATGGGGTAGGAAGGATTCTAAGGCGGCCCCAAAGATTCCCATCCCCCAGTGTTAATACTCTCCACAATATCCCATTTTTGTAGGAAGAACCTATAGATATGGTAGAATGCACTCTCATGATGATGTTGCATTCAATGGCAAAGGTGAAGGCATTTTGCAGATACAAGTAAAATCTTTCATCAGTTTGACATTGAATTAGCCAAAAGGAAAGTTATTCGGGGTAGGCCTGACCTTACCAGGTGAATCCTTAAAAGACTGTTTAGGCTCTTGTTGAGATCAGCAAGATGATCTACCTGGTCTTGAATAAGCAAGCTCCCATGTGTTCAACAGCAGCAAGAAAATGAACTCTGTCCACAGTCACATGAACTGGGGAGAGGACCTTGAGCCTCAGCGCAGGCCAACATGACACTGTGAGGTGTGGCTCCTTGCACCCAGGGCCCACAAGAGACATGCCTGGACTTCTGACCTACCTGTGAGGTAATACATGAGTGTTGGTTTAAGCTGATAAGTCTGTGGTGATGTTTGTGCAGTGACAAAAAGTTAATATAGTAAGTTTGGAATAAGTTAGTGATAAAATATTGTAATAGTTTATTATCTGGGAGCTGCCTGACCACAAGCTGCATGGGATGATTCTTTTATGGAAATCCTGTAATTTTTCTAGTTGTGGCCCTAACTAGGTTGGTTAATAAACCCAAATCGGGGATAAGTAGTAGCAAGTTCTCTTCACACATATAAAATCATGCTCTTCACTCAACTTTATTAATAAGAAAGGTAAAATTTGGGTATTAATCAATCTAAATCCTGATTCTTTCTCCCATTTGGTTCTGAATTAGTTTGGGGAAAAGAAATACACTTTCTTTGTTAGATGTTTACAAACCCTGAAATCTACAATATTTTCACTTGTCATACAATAATAATGCATTACCAACATTGCACATCATTACTGCTAACCAAGGCAACTGAAAGAGAAATGCAGCAACCAGAAAAATAAAGTGCATCATGGGGAAAATGACATTTCTCTAAAAAATCTAAAGCAATTTCAATGCTATCATCTAAACAACCACCCCTGAGCTTCATTATTTTCTTCCTGATGTTAAATGGGTTGAAAATATAACTTTTCTTTTTTAGATGCACAATTACAAAGATGGTCACAGTAGAAGCAAATCTTTATGAACACCGTGTCCTTGAATGATGTCAGAGTTGTTGTTGGAAATGAATTTGCATAACTGCCAGCCTTGAGTTTCCTAAACGTCTTTGGCAGAAATAGTGTCCCAATTGTTTTCTCCAGAACCAAGATGACAACGTTCTTAAATAAAATTGTCATTAAATTTCCTTTTGAATTCTGACTGCATGATTGAATAAATATTATCTGCTGAAACTCGCTGTGAAGATAAGTATTTCATGACAGATAATATATTTCATATGCAAATGTTTTGGCCTCTCTCTATATTGGAAGCATGGAAAAAATACACTTGCTATCTATTTAATTTAGAATGTAATATCAAATCAGATGCATAGGTTCCTGAAATCAAATAGCTATTTTATTGTACCATTTTATTAAAATGACACATTTTGCACTGAGGACAATTCAGTGATAATATGCTGATTTCCGTATGTATGAAGTATTACCAGAAAGAAATACATCTTCTTAAATATAAATTATTCAAGTAAAATGTGAAGTTTTTACAATATGTATCTATGAACTTTTTACATATATATGTATGTGTGTATATATATATATATATATATATATATATATATGTTTCCAAATTTCATCTGAATTTCTCCGCACAATTAAATTATCATATATTTTGCCATAAATATCCTTGGATTACTTGTACCATTAAAGAAATATATATTGCTTCTTCTATTCATGAAACATCTCTGTTTAGATTATTTTGAATTAACCCTCACCTGATTTACTGTGTATATAGTTTGCTTAATATCATAATTTATTCCTCAAATTTAAAAAAAAGTCATTTGTTTAAAGATTCATAGGACTTATTTTTCCAGAGACTAGAAGTTTTAGGTCTAATAACCATTTTAAATTAAAAGTATGCTGGATGAGAAATACATTCATATTTGTAATTTAAAAATATGTGAATTATTTCTCATTCCTTGAAAGCTGTTCCATATTTACTAATTCAAAAATACCATACATTCATGTTTTCTTAATATCAATTGCCCTCTTTCCTAGACAGAGAGGCATTGGGTTTTGATGTTATTTGTACAAGTAATGAATAGTCTTTGTAAAAATTCCCACTCTTCTTTATGTGTGTAATTTTGTTATTATCCCATTTTATGGTCGGCCTACTTTGACTCTTCCCCAAATTCCCCTTTTGTGTGAGTTGCTAGCCCCCTTCCTAATTAGTGCTGTGATTGTTGCTTTCTTAAAAGTGCACCAATATATCTTCTCTTGTAAAATACAATTGCTTTTTATATTTCTGGAACTAAAAACAGATGATTCTAAAAACACAGCAACACAGAAAAAAATATTTGAATTATTAGAAACACTAAATCTCTGAAAGAAAGAATAAGTAGGAAAATAAAAGGCCAAGGATCCAGAGGTGGGGAAAGACTCAGAATTAAGAGACAGAAAGTGGAAGGAGGGGGTGAAAAAATGAGGTGTTTGATGCAAGAGGACAGAATAATAACCTTGTGTCCTGTGATAGAAAATAAAGGTGAAAAAGGACCATAAAGCTTCGTGAATGTTGAGAAGTATGAAAAAGAAGACATGAAAGTTACAGTGAACAAAATGACCCCATTGTATTTGGAAAGAAAAAAGCATTTTCTGCAAACTTGTAGACAAGAAAATTAAATCACATGGAGACTGAACAAATATTTAATCTATTATCTCAAATTTAGTCTCAATTATGTTTATTCCTATGGAAAATAAACTAATGTTTTAATACTTATTTTTCTGTTCTGTAAAAAACCAAAAGGATAAGTTTTGTGATTTTCTAATAAATTACATACTTATTTCTATATCACTCTATTATCAGATAGTCACAATATTCTGTATTAATATCTTAAACACAGAAAATGAAAACTATTTTTAATCTAGAGTGCAATATCAACCTGAAACTTTTGCCCAGGTTCCACAGCTGTTAAACTACTAAGAATTCTGTTCATACACACAAACAAATAAACCTGTCCAGAATAATTCCAAGGAACAGATACTTGGCATATAGGATAGGTCCCTGAAAAGAAACTGTGGTAAACATGGCTTTCAGGAAATTGCAAAGCCCTCTATTTTTTCCTCTTCTTATTATATCCAAAACAGATATTTACCATATCTGCATCAAAAGATATAAGAAAATACTGTTATATATAAACGTTATATGTATTTCTTTTTTTTTTTTTTAGTAAATTTATTTATTTTTTTTTTATTTAATTTTGGCTGTGTTGGGTCTGTTGCTGCACGTGGGCTTTCTCTAGTTGCGGCGGGCGGGAGCTACTCTTCGTTGTGGTGCGCGGTTTTCTCATTGCGGTAGCTTCTCTTGTTGCAGAGCACGATCTCTAGGCATGCAGGCTCAGTAGTTGTGGCACGTGAGCTCAGTAGTTGTGGCTCATGGGCTCTAGAGTGCAAGCTCGGTAGTTGTGGTGCACGGGGCTTAGGTGCTCCGTGGCATGTGGGATCTTCCCGGACCAGGGCTCGAACGCGTGTCCCTTGCATTGGCAGGCGGATGCTTAACCACTGCGCCTCCAAGGAAGTCCCAGCATTATATATATTTCTAAAGTATGCTCTGTATGCTGTGTGAGGTAATGCTAAGGAACAACATTAGCTAAAATATTATGTATAACATAAAAGCCAAGACAGTGGCCGGAGAATGCTTCATCCATCTAAGCAGAGCCTAGAGAACATAGAAGATAGTTGAGAACACCCAAAACTCACTGGTGAGTGAGACTCCTCCCTTGGGGGGACCCAACAGCTGGAATTAATGATTAGGTGTCAGTTTTTCAGATCATACATCGGACTTATTCCAGTTTGAGAAAAATACCTCGAGCAAACCAAAGCAAAGTGAATAACTTCACATCCAGCTTCTACCTAGAATCCTGCAGGGGGGTCCACTCTCTGACCATTTCTCCAGAGAAGTTAATTCTCAGACTGCCCCTGCATCAAGAGCAAAGTGCTCTTGCTCTCAGGTCCCAGCATTTGGTAAGAGAGCATTTCCCTCCCTTCTCTCAATATCCATTTTATTTCCAGCTGTAACAACATAGAGGTATGTAGGAGAGGGACAGAGATAGTTGAAACATTCCTTTAAGAACACTGCCTCTTTCTTTTGTCTTAGTATCTATATAGAGTAGTCTTTGAAATAGAGCCATTTGTCACATAATTAGGGTTGTTGAAATCAAAGCAAAACACAGAAATAACAAATAAAATGGACACTACTATTTTCACACTCAGACTCCTAGAGAACATATATTACATTATAGAGCACACATATTCAGTCATTTCCTTATGGAGCACTACCAAATCTTTGCATATTGAAAACCCCACTTCATGACCTATTTCCTTTCACAGCACACAAATTAACTGTTGAATTAATCATCACAGATGTTTTGGAAAAAATATCACTGAAGACAACAGCTAGCTTTTTTTAAAGCCCTATCCTCTGCTCCAAATTAAACATGAAAGTGATACGTGCTCACAATAAAAGTTTATCCCAGCCTACTTCAAAGGACAAACAAAACAAGATTTAAAAAGGAAAACATTTCACTCCCTTTTGTTCGCAGATCTAGGTGAAAGTTCTCCAAACAGCTTGGGACTTAATGATGACAGAGACCAGCAGAGAAGATCCATCATCTCTTTCTTCTGATTATGAATAGTACAACAAGCCTTAAGTGGACTGATGCTGTAATAAGGAAAAACCATCTCTAGCCACCCTCCTTTGCTGGCTGGTGTCTTTAAGAGTGGCATGACATTTCACCAGAATATGTTTTACTCAGTCGCACTTCTAAATAAAAGAAATTATATGCATGCTGTCATTTTAACATATTAGGAAGTATTAAATTAATTAAATGAGGAGGCTATTAGGTTGAGGTGGGTACCAAAGTGAAAAAAAAAAAACACTTCAAGTTTAGAAAATTGAAACCTAAGGACAACCAATCACAGCCAACTAGACTATAATTTGTCACCAATCAGTAATTTCCTTACTTTTCTTCAGTCTTTTCTCTATAGAAGTCTCTCCCACCAGACCCTGTCAGTGGAATGCTCCTAACCACTTCCCATTGACGCTACCTGATTGAAATGAATTTTTGCTCAAATAAACTCAAAATTTTTAATATGATTATTAAATAAGGTAAATAAGGTGATATAAGCCCTTGCTTCTGGTATTCTGATAAATACTGCTATCACAAATACTACTAATATTACAACCCTTTTTAGGAAGACAAAAAAGCTAGTGATACTTCTTTGCCAGAAATTTGAAATAAAAATTTTAGAAATAAAGAAGGCTAAGTTGGGCTTCCCTGGTGGTGCAGTGGTTGAGAGTCCGCCTGCCGATGCAGGGGACACGGGTTCGTGCCCCAGTCCGGGAGGATCCCACGTGCCGCGGAGCGACTGGGCCCGTGCACCATGGCTGCAGAGCCTGCGCGTCCGGAGCCTGTGCTCTGCGGTGGGAGAGGTCACAACGGTGAGAGGCCCGCATACCACACACACACAAAAAAAAGAAGACTAAGTAATTCTACCAAATGAGGTTGCAGTATATATCACTAAATATTAACTAAAGTTTTAAGAGTATGTATCAAAAAAAGGATTCATTCATATTTGAGTGCTTTAGAAGAAACAGAAGAATCTTCAGCTTGAGGAGAAAGGGATGGCATGGGTGGAAAAGGAGGAGAGAGGAAAGGAAGGGAAGGGAAGGAAGAGGAGGGAATGATGGACAGAGAAGTTTTGAGAGTAGAAACCTATCAAAGGAACCAAACTATTCCCTGTGATTTGATTATTGATTTTTCATAGCAAAAATTGTAATTCTGTTCTAATTTTTTTTATAGAATTCCTGCAGCATTAACACTAACTGGGAAAAATTCAGAGACAAAAGCAATAGGCTTCACAGAGCATTCTACAGCAGTGCACAGGGATATGGGCAACAGGGCTGGATATCAGACTCTAGGCATAAAACCCTTGGCTATTGGGCTTTTAAGGTGCACAAGTAAGGAAACACTAGCTTTTTCCCTGGTGAAATTGAGTACAGAGCACAAGCAATATGATATGGGGGAAAAAAAACTGTGCTTTAGCCAATCATCCCATCTCAGGCTTTACATCTGTTGGGAAAACAGTCTCTCCCTTAGGCTTATCACAAGCCAGTGTCTGGGGCTCACAGCTGCAGCTCAGTGGCCTGGTAAAACATGTCTGTGTTCATAGTGGAAGAATCACTGAGCTCCATCCAGGTGGGTTGGGGCTTGGATCCAAACGTTGCTGTTGACTTGGTCTGACTTTCTGAAGCACAGGGCTCTGGCTAGTTTCTCTGGAGGTTTTCAGAAAGTCAGGTCTCTTATGGGAGGTCAGCCAGAAGGGAAACGATCTTACATAACTTTCTCTCTCACTACTTTGTTAGTTTTAGAGGAAGCAGCTGCTATCTCATGTTTCTCATTCTGCTTCAATCTGCCATTCACACTATTCTTTCAAAGGTAACGGTAAGACACCTCCAGATTGGCAAACACATGGTCATCTTTAACTCATTAATAACTTTAATGTTCTGATGTTTATGAAATAGTTCACCCCTGTGCCTTTTTAAAATAAATGTAAACTTTAAAAAAAATTCTGACTAAGAATGTATGCCTCTGGTATTCTGTTTCCTCCCTCAAATAGGGACACTGAGGTTTACATTATAAATATTCTACAAATAATCAGATCTTAAATTTAAAAAAATCAAATTATCTGCCATCTGTTTCAGAAATCATTTTATAATTATTGATTTATTTTCTTTTCCGTAATTACATGATTTTTTTCCAAATTTTTAATTTGTACATTGATTTTTCATTCTGACAAATTTTATTTTTTATCTTTAAAAAATTTATGGTATAAGTTACAAGTGTAAAGTTCAGTGATTCACAATTTTTAAAGGTTATAGTCCATTTATAGTTTTTATACAATATTGGCTATATTCTGTGCACTGTACAATATATCCTTGTAGCTTTTTTCCCTTGTAGCTTATTTTATACCTAATAGTAATCCCCACCCCTATATTTAAACGAAAAAAAATATTTTTATAGACAATAGTTAAACATCAATGTATTTTATGATTTATCTGATTCTGTTAAAAATTGTACATCATACTTCTTTTAGTCTACAACCTGACTTTCAAACAGTTATTATGAGTGGCGTATGCTGTGAGTCCTTAATGTCTGAAGTGACTCACTTGTATCATCAGTTTTGATAAGTGTTTTTATCCTGAGAATACAGGACTAGGTTGACAGTAATGGAGGCTTAGAAGGTTGAAAATAGTATTCCACAGTCTTCTGGCATTTATTGTTAATGATGAACATTTTGCTGTCAAGCTTTCTGCTTTTCCTTTGCAGAAAATCCTCTCTCTCTCCCTGTCTCTCTGAAAACTTAAAAATTTTCACTTTCTCGTTGATGCTAAAATTTTACCATAACCTATTTTTAAAATTTTTTTAATTGGAGTACAGTTGATTTATAATGTCATTGTTAGTTTCAGGTGTACAGCAAAGTGAATCAGTTATACATATACATATATCCACTCCTTATTTAGATTCTTTTCCCATATAGGTCATTACAGAGTATTGAGCAGAGTTCCCTGTGCTATACAGTACCTTCTTATTAGGTATCTATTTTATATATAGTAGTGTGTATATGTCAATCCCAAGCATATATTTATTTTATTTATCCTTGTCTGCATGTAATCTAACAATTTTATTTTATTCAATTCTGGAAGAGCCTTAGCCATTTGTTTTTTAAAATATTTTTATGTCAATTCTTCTGAATTTGATATAGCTCAGTCAATAGATAGACATTCATATATATCTTATATTTGTGTATGTATATCTTATAGAGATCTATCTATCTATTATCGATCATCTTTCTGTTTACCTATTTAGTTATCATCTATTTGTCTACCTAATAATCAATTTGTTCATCTCTCTTTTTCTAGGAAAACTATTCATTAAATCTGAGATCTGTGCTTCATAGCACTCAATGCCCCCCACCCCCCAATTTCTTCCTTGTCTCCTCTTTCCTCTTCTCTGAAATTAAACTATATTTTGAACTTTGACTATGCAGTGTTGATTTTGTTTTCCATAGCAATGATACTGCTTTTACTGTAATATCTACAGTTGGATATTCTGGGGTTTTTTTCTTAGTTCTTTCTGTGACATTTTCAGAGGGTTTCTGTTTTTGTTGTTGTTGTTGCTATTGTTTATAAATATTTATATCTTGTTTAGAAGTATTTTATTAAAGATGAAAAGTAGTTGATTAACATTTTTGCTTATTACTTAGGGAAATTACTTCTTAAAATATGCTCATTTTAAATTATTTTTGCATGCTATATTTACATGCTTCTGTTATTGCAAAATGTTTCATAAGTAGCTTTCATTTTTTAATCTGTTAGGTAATTAGAAATCAAGATAACTCTAAACTGGTCTTTGATTTTCACCAAAATAATGTGAGTGAAGTTTACTTGGTTTTTCTCCATGTTTATTTGGGCAACATTAGGCCCCTGTAATATAATCTTGATGATCAGAAAATAAAATTTATATTCATCTCAGTAACTGATGGAAATAAGAAGCTAGTATTCCTGTTGTAGGTCCTAGCCTGTGCGCAGTATTTGTGTTTGGACACCTGAGTGCAGCCATGTACCATTTACAACTGCAGCAAGATTTGAGAGCAGGCTTTCTATCCATACCGGGGTTCCATTTTGATTTCGAATCGCTCCCCTGATTGGGAAATAACTGGCCACAGTAGTGCAAAGGTTTATAATATTGAGCTGCATGTTTGGTTTTGTTTTCAGTTTAGTGAGACTGCATGTATCTTCTTTTGTAAAATCAGTGCGGAAGTGTCTTCAGGAGTATCCACCATTTCTATGGCTGCATCATTTGACTGACTCTGTACTGCAGTTCTACTCATGTCTGATGTCACTAGTACTTTTCCTACAGCCTTGTAAGTTAGGCTGCAGATTACTATCAATTGTGTATAAAGGGAGCTTCCAATGCATTGGACCCAATATCATTTAGATTTTACCCACAATTCCAGACACATTCCTTACAATTGGGTGAGGTACAGATGATTTGTCAGAATTCCTTCTTCTTAAATATCAAAATACTCTACCTTTCTCTCTGGGAGGCAGTTGTATCTTGAATTATGATGTTCTATTTCATTTTGCTCTGAATTTTACATACATGGCACAAATTGCCTGCAATTTCTACCAAATGATTGGCATTACACCCTAATTTTAATACTGAGTTTTTCCTCAAGGTAAGTGTAAGTAGCACTTCAAGGCTTCCCCATTCTCTGACGGTGAGTGAGATTGAAGTTTTGTTAATATCCAGAACTATCTCTATCCTTTTACTAAAGTAAATGACTTTCTGTGCCCAAAATTTCCTCTCTCCACATTCTTTTGAGGTTACTTAAGGAGGCGCACAATTGTTTGTTTATCCCACTTTGCCCTTACTCAATACCTATAGACTACTAGCGGGGTAGAACTAATTTTCTGTTCTATTGTCTGTATAATATTCACCTTAAGTTGTTTAATATTTTCATTTTTACTCAGGACTCTATTTAAGCAATAAGTTATTTGGCAACAAGTTACTTACTATTCCAAACATGCATTGCTCATTGATGCTGTATATTCACTTACCCTTTCTCAAATATAAATAAAACATTTGTATTTTAAAACTGTACAAACTGTATTTATTGCTCTTATTTAATCTTTAGAGAGTGCAATTCCTACTCTATTTTTATATATTCTGAGTCCTTTAAGTCAAGTTTCACAATTAAAGAATTGGTCCCTGATAATATCTTTCTGTCTATCTGTCTGTCTCTGTCTCTCTGTCTGTCTCTGTCTCTCTCTCTCTCACACACACACCCACTCATGAAGTATGTTGTTAACTTTAGTTGCCTCAATCACTAAAATTCCCAGAGCTATGCTACCACCATAACTTTTACTGTTGCTGCCCACAGCATTCCAGATCTGGAAACCCATCTTGTAGTGGGGTTTTTGCTAGGTATAAGTGTCCTCAGTTTAACTTCACGGTAAAGATCTGCTGATCCCAAAGGCACAGGTGTTTCCACCAAGTGAGTTCCCTTCTTCTGTGTGATGTATGATCATGTGAGCCTCACGATGGGGAAGACTGCCTGAGCCCAAGTGTTACAGCTTTCTGATGGTGGTATGTTTTCAACCCACACACAATCTGTCATTTTCTGCAAACCCTATGGAAGCCCTGAGTTTCTGGGTTGGGTTGGATTCTGAGGTCCCTGTAGTTTGAGTGAGATAAAAATATGCTGGATCAGATTCATTTCATCTTTATGATAATTTCCTTCTCCAAATATCTTTATCAATTCCCATAAAAATCCTTAGTAAAGACCATCTTGTGAAGGTAGGGACTATATATATGGATTTTGTTATCTCAAGAAATTAACATAGTTCGAGGAATATTATATATCTGTTTATGCATTTGCTCTCTCAAGCTTATTCCCCAAAACCTTAACAGCAAGGATCACGTCTTTTATAGTAAGCACTGTATTACCTGTTCTCAGTGCAGTGCCTGGGAAGTGGGAGATACTCAGTAATGATGGCTGAATAAATATTTGTCTGATTGGTGGATGCATAGTCAGACTTCAGGTTGCCAGCCCTCCTACCCTCCACTTCCTTATTAATTCAGATAGATATATTGGAAATAGAGCAATGGGTGAGAAGACAAAAGTATGCCTTTAAAAAATCTTGAAGCTAGACCCCAGGTTCAGGAAAATACTGTAAAATGTGTCCCTTTTGGTCATTTCAGCCAGTTCGAGAAAGGCATCAAGGGAGAAATCTGGAGAAGATTTTAAGCCTGTTATTATATTACTGTCTTCTCAGGGAACTCTCATTTTCTATCCTTGAATCTAGCTTTATCTACTTTGGTTTCTATGATATATATATATATCATATATACATATATCATATATATATACGATATATATATATATTATATATTATATTATATATATATATATATATATTCTAGGCTTTCTTCTTATAATTTCAGACTTTTTTCTTCTCAAGATTGTGTGATAGTTTTTTTTTCCATGGCACCATCCTCAGACTTCCTTACTTCTTCTTGTACATAATCTCTCAATAATCACCTGCTGAGCACATCACTGGATATCCCTCAGGTACCTAAACCTATCTCAAACCAAATGCATTGCATGTTTCCCAAATATTTTTCCTGGTTTCTATTTCAGTAAATAACACTTCAAACTTTTCCCTAACCAAGGAACCTTTCTATTTACCAATTATTCAACCTATTTTTTAGACATAGGGATAAAAGACCCATTTATTTAATATCTACTATATTCCAGGGACTGTGATAGACTCTAAAAATACAGAATCAAATAAAACCTAGTTCCTGAACTTAGTTAGAGAGAAAAGTAAGTAAACAACTAAGATACAGTTGACGAATGCTATGATACATCTATGCATACAGAAATATAGGACCATATATGTGCCATCTAAATCTGATTAGACATTCAAAAAAGACTTTAAATTTTTTTAATATCTTTATTGTAGTATAATTGCTTTATAATGTTGTGTTACTTTCTGCTTTATAACAAAGTGAGACAGCTATACATATACATATATCCCTATATCTCCTCCTTCTTGCCTCTCCCTCCCACCCTCCCTATCCCACCCCTCTAGGTCATCACAAAGCATGGAGCTGATCTCCCTGTGCTATGCAACAGCTTCCCACTAGCCATCCACTTTACATTTGGTAGTGTATATGTGTCAATGCTACTTTCTCACACCCTCCCAGCTTCTCCTTCCCCCTCTGTGCCCTCAAGTCTTTTCTCTATGTCTTCATCTTTATTCCTGCCCTGCCACTAGGTTCATCATTACCATTTTTTTAGATTCCATATATGTGCATACAGTATTTGTTTTTCTCCTTCTGACTTACTTCACTCTGTATGACAGACTCGAGGTCCATCCACCTCATTACAAAAAAATTCAATTTCATTTCTTTTTATGGCTGAGTAATATTCCATTGTATATATGTGCCACATCTTCTTTATCCATTCATCCCTCAGTGGACATTTAGGTTGCTTCCATGTCCTGGCTATTGTAAATAGTGCTGCAATGAACATTGTGGTACATGTATCCAAAAAATCCTTTTAAATGAGAAGAGTTTTTGAAGGAAATGTAGAAGTTTTCTGCATGAGAAAATGTAAGTGCTCTATCTAGTCAAAGAGAAAGTAATGTGTTAAGACATATAAATATGAGCTATAAGAAGTGGAGAGGAGTAAACAATGGAAGGTCTATGGGTGTAAGGATGATGGCACAAGGAGAATAAGGCTAGAAAGATAGATGGAACTGTTCAACAAAGACTTTATAGACACACTGCCGGAAAAGTGTGTGTGTAAGTGTGTGTGTGTGTGTACGTGTGTGTGTTTCAGAATTAGCAGATTATTGGTGAAAAGGACAGTTTTCTGAAATAATAGCAGTAAAAATAAAAGTTCAGTGGTTTCAAGAATGAATTGAAGGTAAGAACGTGGAGGAATTGAAATTGAACCTACACTGATTTTTCTGGAAGCTTGATTTTCAATGAAGAACGTATAGAACAGAATGTAGAGGACATTTATAGTGAGCACTGTGGAGTAAAGACTAGAAGGATTTGAAGGCTTTATACGCTGAAGGGAGAGATAGTAGTGATGCAGGAGAGGCAGAAGGCCCACGACAGGACAGCTGACTTATAAGCCAGGCACCCTGTGGAGGCGGGAGGGGCTGGGATCTTGAACACTACGGTACCAGCCAGACAGGAGGGGGCGTGAGCCGCCGTGCATTTTCCTTATCCGCTGGCCTCAGAAATACCGAGCAGGTTATTCTCAGACTTCTTTAGTTAGCAATGTATACCCTCCTTCACCGAACAGTTTAAAGATACCAACTCCACTCTCTAGGTTGTATTATGAATTATCAAGGACATCACTTGCTCAAAGCTTTCCATTGTGCCCCACACTCACCACCAATCCGTAAGGATTTTTTTCTTTCTTTATTATTTTTTTATTAACGTAGAGTTGCTTTACAATGTTGTGTTAGTTTCTGCTGTACAGCAAAGTGAATCAGCCATACGTATATACATATATCCCCTCTCTTTTAGATTTCGTTCCCATTTAGGTCACCACAGAGCACTGAGTAGAGTTCCCTGTGCTATACAGTAGGTTCACATTAGTTATCTGTTTTTTACGTAGTCGTGTATATATGTCAATCCGCATCTCCCAGTTCATCCCAACTCTCCCCTCCTCCTTTGGTGTCCATACGTCTGTTCTCTACATCTGTGTCTCTATTTCTGCTTTGCAAATAATTTCATCTGTGCCATTTTTCTAGATTCCACATATATACAATAATATATGATATTTGTTTTTCTCTTTTTGACTTACTTCACTCTGTATGACAGTCTCTAGGTCCATCCACATCTCTGTAAATGGCACAATTTTGTGCCTTTTTATGACTATATTCCATTGTATATATGTACCACATCTTCTTTATCCGTTCATCTCTCAGTGGATATTTAGGTTGTTTCCATGTCCTGGCTATTGTAAATAGTGCTGCAATGAACATTGTGGTACATGTATTTTTTGAATTATGGGTTTCTCCTGGTATATGTCCAGTAGTGTGATTGCTGCATCATATGGTAGTTCTATTTTTACATTTTTAAGGAACCTCCATACTGTTCTTCATACTGGCTGTACCAATTTACATTCCCACCAACAGTGTAGGAGTTCCCTTCTCTCAACATTCTCTCCAGCATTTATTGTTTGTAGATTTTTTGGTTATGGCCATTCTGACAGGTGTGAGGCAATACCACTTTTTCTTACTTATAAACATTAAGGACAGTAAGTTATATTTGATTTTCAAAGCAGTTGCCTAAAAAGAATTAGGATTCTCTTTCTACACCAGATGGCTGTCTTTGTACTATCTAAAGTCTTGTGCTTTCACTGGAGTGTTAAAAACACTCTGAACTGTAAAATATTTTTTTCCAAAAACTATAAACTCTTCAGGAGTCAAAAGAGGACAATAAATGTCTTACAAAAGATAAAAACTCCTTTACAAAAATAATCAGGGAACTCGAAATAAGTTGTAAAACTACTAAAATTCAAATTGAGTTTCACATTTCACTTTTGTCTGCACATTTTATCTGAGATGATTTATAATAGTAGCTGACAAGACAATTAAATAGATATCAGATACACTAAATGTGTTATGAAGACTGATGTCTTACAGTAACTAACAATGACTTTTATTATTCAATATTATTCATCTCAAATAATTTATAAATTCTAGTCAATCCCATCAAATTCATCTCTGTTCTACTGGAAAGCAAGCTCATCATTGATCTCTCCTTTGAAGGCTTAGACAATTTATATGGCAAATTTAGTGTAATTAAACCAGTTAAAAATTGTTTAGCATGCATTTAAAAAATATTATTCAAAAGAACAGTGCTTAATTGGAGAAACACAGTAAAATAGATGTTTTATAATCTATCTTTCTAAATAATATCTATTTTGTCAATTGCCATTTATAAATACAGTGATTTGGATGAGTTTAAAGAAAGATACCAAACATATTTTCACGTGCCTGTTGGTCATTTGTATGTCTTCTTTGGGAAAATGTCTATTTAGCTCCTCTGCCCATTTTTTTATCAGGTTTTTTTTATTGTTGTTAAGTTGTATGTGTTCTTTATATTTTTTTGGATACTAACCCCTATCAGATATATTCTTTATAAATATCCTCTCTCATTGAGTAGGCTGCCTTTTCATCTTGTTGATAATTTCTTTCACTCTGTGGAAGCTTTTTAGTTTGATGTAGTCTTATTTGTTTATTTTTGCTTTTGTTTCCCTTGCCTGAAGAGATATATCCAGAAAGATATCACAAAGACTGATGTCAAATATTTTCATAGAGTATAATGTCTATGTTTTTCTTCTGGGAGTTTTATGGTTTGGGGGCTTATATTCAAGTCTTTACTCCATTTTGAGTTGGTTTTTTATGTATGGTGTGAGATTAGAAATTCAACAGATTTTTATATGTTGATATTATACCCATCAATTTTACTGTATTCATTTATTAATTTGAATAGATTTTTGGTGGAATCTTTAGGGATTTCTATATATAAAATCATGTCATCTGAAAATAGTGATAGTTTTACTTCTTCCTTTCAAATTTGGATGACTTTATTTCTTTTTCTTGCCTAATTGCTCTGGCTAGGACTTCCAATACTGTGTTGAATAAAAGTGGTAAGAGTGGGAATCCTTGTCTTGTTCCTGATTCTAGAGGGACAGCTTTCAGTTTTTCACCATTAAACATGATGTTAGCTGTGATTTGTCATATGGGGTCTTTGTTACATTGAGGTATGTTTCTTCTATACCCATTTTATTGAGAATTTTTATTATAAATAAGTGTGAAATCTTGTGAAATGCTTTTTCAGCATCTCTTGAGATGATCGTGTGGCTTTTATCCTTCATTTTGTTAATGTGGTGTATCACCTTGATTGATTTGTAGATGTTGAACCACTCTTGCCTCCTTGGGATAAATCCCACTTGATCCTGGTGTATGATCCTTTTAATGTACTGTTTTATTTGGTTTGCTAATATTTTGATGAGGATTTTCACATCTATGTGCATCAGAGATATTGGTCTGTGATTTCTATTTTCGTTTTGTCCTTGTCTGGTTTTATATCAGGGTAAGGTTGGCCTTGTAAAATGACTTAGGGAGTATTCCTTCCTCTTCAAATTTTTGAAAGTTTGAGAAGGATAGGTATTAAATCTTACAATGTAGAATTCACTGGTGAAGCTATCTGCTCCTGGATTTTTGTTTTGGGGAGGTTTTTGATTATTGTTTCAATCTTTTACTAATGTTTGGTCTATTTCAAATTTTCTATTTCTTCATGATTCAGTCTTGGAAGGTTGTATGATTCTAAGAATTTGTCTGTTTTTTCTAGGTTGTCCAATTTGTTGGTGTATAGCTGTTCATAACATTGTCTTATAATCCTTTAAATTTCCATGGTACCTGTTGTTACCTTTCCTCTTTTTTTCTGATTTAATTTATTAGAATCCTCCCTCTTTTTTTAATGAGTCTAGCTAAAAGTTTGTTAATTATGTTTATCTTTTCAAAGAACCAACTCTTAGTTTTATTGGTCTTTTCTATTGTCCTTTTAGTCTGTATTTTATTAACTTCTGCTGTGATATTTATTTTTTCCTTTCATCTAATAACTTTGGGTTTTACATGTTCTTCTTTTTCTAGTCCTTTTAGGTGTGAGGTTAGTTTATTTGAGATTCTTAATTTTTCTTGAGGTAGACCTGTACTGCTATAAATCTCCCACTTAGTACCACTTTTGCTGCATTCTATAGACTTTGCATGTTGTATTTTCATTTGCATTTGTCTTCAGGTAATTTGTGATTTCCCCTTGGACTTCTTTGTTGACCTAATAGTTATTCAGTAGATGTTGCTCAGTGTCCTCATATCTGTGATTTCTTTCAAACTTCTTTTTGTAGCTGGTTTCTAGGTTTATACTATTGTGATTGGAAAAGATGCTTATATGATGTCAATCTTCTTAAATTTATTGAGACTTGTTTTTTGTAATTTATTAAGGAAATGAAAATCAAAACCACAATGACATCATCTCAAACCTGTGAGATTGGTTCTTATCAAAAAGGCAAGAAATAACAAGAGTTGGTGAGAATGTGGAGAAAAAGAAACCTTCATTGACTTAGCTTTTCCACTTCTGGGTATTTATCCAAATATTATGAAAAAATTTTTTTGGAAAAAATATGTGCACCCCTATGTTCACCATGGCATTATTTAAGATAGCCAAGATATGGAAACAACTTAAGTGCTCATCAGTGGATGAATGGAAAAAAGATGTGGTATATCTATATAATAGAGTACTACTTCACCATAGAAAAAAGATGAAATCCTGCCATTTGTGATGACATGCATGGACATAGAGGGGCTTATGCTAAATGAAATAAATCAGACAAAGACAAATACAGCATGATTTCACTCATTTGTGGAATATAAAAAACAAACAAGCAAAAACAAAATAAATAAACAAAACAAAACCAAACAAAAACAAGCACAGGGAACAGAGTAGCAGTTACCTGAAGAAAAGGGGTGTTCATCGGGGAGGCGGGTGAAATGCATAGAGGGGATCAACTGTAGGGTTATAGATGGAGACTAAATTTTTGGTGTATAACATTGTATACATGAGATTATATAATGTTATAAACCAATGTCACTTCAACAAAAAATAAATTTAAATAAAGATACTGAAGGTATCAAAGTCAAAAGGATTAATTGCTAGTTTGACCAATCATTGACCCTTGGCTGTCGGTATTTAGAGAGAAGCCAGGCAAATTATTTTTTAAATTTCACTTTTATCATCAGAGACAAATTGAATTGAAACTCTATTAATTCTATTTTGCATTAACTATTTCATAGTAATAAAAATTCTTAACAATTTTGACTCACTATACGTTTTTCCCCCAGTTATAACTTAAAGAAGGTGCTTCTTCCCAATCCTATAGAGTTACCTGTTTAAAACCAAAATTCCAGAAGAACTGAAAGCAAAATAGAGTTAAAGAAATGGCGATACATGAAAATTCTAAACAATATGTTATAGAGACTCCAGTCTATGAGACCAGGTTTATGTGTACAACATTTTTGTTAAACTCTTTGGATGGAGTTTAAAGCAGAAATTCTTTTGAACTCAACCTTGTGTAATCAGAACTACAATCAATGACAATATAAGGGACTTCTTACCATTTAATTTTTATTACTTATTTTTGCTTTGATTTGTTTACTAACACTTCAGCCATCATTCAACATCAAGGGAATGGGATGGATAAAAGAATTTTATAAAGGTAGATATTGTGTGTTGATAATGCATATTCACACACATAATTGTAAAAGTTACCTTCTCACAGTATAAAATGTGTTAATATAATCTAAATGTTTGAAGCCTTGATCTATTGCCACTTAAAAAAAAATTGCTTTTAAGCAAGTACTCTTCACTTTCTCTTGCATGCACAGGTCTCTTGGATTACCAGGCCAAGGCAATGAGTAGGAATTTCATAAGAGCAACTTCAAAGGAAGTGTCATATTTGTAAAGTAAATTTTTTGACAACGTTTTAATCTCAGAATTATTTGTCATAAGAAGACATATCCTGGGCTATTTTTCAAGCATTTGGCCAGAGTACTTTATGAAACTTTCAATCTGATTTTTTTCCAAGGGAGGAAAACAGAAGATTCCTATTAATTTTATGCTATGACTTCTCCTAGAAAATAGCTTCCAATTTCCTACATTTCTATCTATAGAAAAAATCGTATATAATTAATATGAGTCTTTATTAAGTTAGAATTTGTTGGTGTATTAGCCACTGAATCAACATAAAAATAAGTTCTTCAGAAAGCTACATCAATTACACAGACATCTAAATAGCCCTTGAGAGATTATCATGCTATTCAATAAATGCCATTCTGTGATAAATTTACCACTTTATATTTCTCTTTTAAAGTCCAAAACATTTTTTGGTATAAATTTCATACAGAAATCATTTGACCAAATGTGTCGATTGATCATTTATATTTATAGACTCTCCCCTCCTTTTCATTTCTGGAGTATTCATAATGCAGTAAACGTTTTAGAGATTATTGAAAGTAATAGAAAGACCAAATATAGTGTGGACAGATAAAGAGGAACTAAAAATAAAGACATAGTATTAGCTGAGTCTATAAAAAATCTGAGGAAAACCTTGATTGTCTGATACTCAGATAATCCAAAATAACACATTTTATAAGACAATAATCAATTTTCATAAATTTGTGTTTTTAATATTGAATGCAGCATTGCTTATTTATGTATTAATTACATTTCTTTCCTCCCACAATGAGCTATTCCTGTATTCTTCTTTCAGGATTCCTCTGCAACCTCATACCTTGCATCTTGCCTCTAGATACATTAATTAGGAGTCACCTTGAGTTCTGCACTTGGACACACTGTGGACAGCTCTTCATTTGTGTGCCTGTAATTAACTTTGCTTACAAAGTATCATCACCATCACCAAGTCAGCTGGATAAACTTTTGACTCTCCTAATCCATGATTCCTTCACTTACCTCTGGCTTCACCTAATAAAATAGTTAATTCCCTGCCCTCTAACAACTAAGTGTTTTTCTATGACCATATTATATGTAACCCATTGTCTTGCCTTTATTTGTTACACATTTATTTTCCTTACCAAAATAGATAAGTAACTGTGTTTTATTCAGTTGGTGTCTGTACTAACCAGTTTATTGTCTGCATAAATGTTGCTGAGCTAAAATAAAATATGTCAGACGGAAATAATCTAGTTTAATTAATAGTGACTAGAAAAGAGTCTTTAAATTCCCAAGAGATAAGTAGTGCTGTACCAGCTCTCTTAAAGCATGTCTTTCTGCCTATGTGTCCTCTGTTCCTTCCAACCCCACAAGGCTTCAGGGGAGGGAGAGGAAAGCATATGACAGAGGGCCTTGCTCCCTACCCTTTTTCTCTTAGTCATGGATCATCTTAATAATTTTCTCTCTAGAATGTGTGATCTCTCATAAATCTTCATCATCTAAGAGTTTGAAGTACTCCCTACTTTGTCAATCAGATCACTTGTGAAAGTTACAAAAACGACTCACTTGTGAATTCACCTAGGATATCATTAGGCCACACTTGACTTGCAGTTGTTGTAAAGCTCAGTCTGCAGTCCATTTGCCATTTTAGACAAAAGGAAATTACAATCTTCTGACTTCCTTTGAAAATGTTGTTTTGATCTTCATCATAGTAAATTCCAAATTTATGTAACCAGTGCCTTTTTTTTTTAATAAAGACTATCCTGACCAAATCTTGTCACCCATGCTATGCAGTCCAGACCCCGGGTGCAGAAACTGTTTTTAAACCAACAGGCTAGTTGTGTTTTATCAACAGTATGCCACAAAGGCTGCAACAAAACCAGATTGGACAGGCTAGATCCAAGATGGTGGGCAACGTACACTAAGGGTCACCATTTTCCTTGCCGTGTTGATCTCTGTGTTTGTTTCAAAAGCACCTGGTGTTTGGCAGAGATGCTTTGCAGCTGTACTTTGAGAGATACACAGTGGTCATCCACCCCGACAAACTCTGGCTTAACCACAGGAATGCACCTGCACAGATGAGACCAGAGTTGCCTTTGTTTCATTGCCACAGTGAGATCTCCACCCCAAGGGGGGATTTGTACTCTGTTAAGTGCAATTAGTGCCATGTCAGGGGAGCCTGAGGGACTGTGCATGTGCCGGCTGTTCCTGGAAATCTCCACCCTTTTCCCCAGTTTCTGATGATGCATCTGCCTCTTACCCCTTAAAGCACCCAACTTTCCTCCCTTAAGGGAGAAGATGTTTTTAGAGCATGAGCTCCCCTTCTCTATTCTCTGGCCATTGAATAAAAGTCTGTCTTGTTTGCACTAAACTCAGTTTCATTACTGGCAGTATGAATCCAAGTGGGAAAGAGCTTCCTGACCTACCAGGGGGGCTTTGGTTCAGCCAGGACATCAAGAGGGTGGCCTCACATCTAATTTGGTAACACTTTTACAAACTTTTGAAAACTGTTTGGAAGTGATATTGGAAATTTATGTATTTTATTTTAATTCCTCTTTGCCTTTTATTTTTAGAGTATGGATGATTTCATTTATCAATTAGATAATTTCCTGTTTTATAGTTGGGAACAATTGCCAGTGTTTCATAATCCCATTAAATTTCAGGAACAATCATCATGCTTTATTTATGATTTTAGCTATCATTCATTTTTTTTAAGCAAGGCCTTATTGGGTCTCATGCTGTAGAACAAGAGAGTGAAAGCAGTGGAATACTACTCAGCCATAAAAAGGAATGAAATAATGTCATTTGCAGCAACATGGATGGACCCAGAGATTATCATACTCAGTGAAGTAAGTCAGACAGAGAAATATCAATATCATATGATATCACTTATATGTTGAATCTATGATACAAATGAATTAATTTACAAAACAAATAGACACACAGACTTCAAAAACAAACTTATGGTTACCTAAGGGGGATGGCAGGGGGAGGGATAAATTAGGAATTCAGATTAACAGATACACACTACTATATATAAAATAGATAAACAACAAGGACTTACCGTATAGCACAGGGAACTATATTCAAATCTTCTAGTAACCTATAATGGAAAAGAATCCGAAAAAAAATATGTATACATATGCATAACTGACTCACTTTGTTGTATACCTGAAACAGTGTAAATCAATTATACTTCAATACGAAAAATAAACCTGAAAAAAATATAATTCACTATGTTCATACAGAGTCATTAATCAATATTGGACCCCAAAAATGGAATATAACAAGTAACTGGGTGTGATTCACATAATTCAGTGGTGTGATTCATTTAAATATAATTTCTTCATTCTAATACAGTCACAGGGACACAACCCCCTCTCATATTTATTCACACCATTCCTTCCATCTGACATCTTTGACTGATGTCTTAACTAAACTTGATGAGAGCAAATTGAGAATGATGATGATGGTCATCAGGACACAAAGAAAGAAGAGAAGGATGAAGAGCAGCCTCACAGAACACTTTGCCTTTTATAAAGTCGTTTCAAAGGCAGCTTGCACTTTACTCTCACAGCAGCTCAAGAGGTGGTATCATTCTTCTCACTTCCCAGCTCACACAACATAATTTCAGAAAGTTTGTGATGCTTTTCTGAGTATGAAGTATTAGATGCAGAATCTGAATAGAAGTATGAGCTTTTTTCTCCAAACTCCATGGTTCTTGTTACTTCAGAGTTAAACAATAAATGACTGTTTCATGCCATTTTGAATGCACTTACTTGTAGCCCTCATGACACTTCACCACTAAGTATTTCAGCATCTGCTAAGAATGAAGGTGTTCTCCTACATAGCAAAATTACATGCATCTCTTCAGGGAATTTAACAATAATATAATACAAATACCTAACACAGAGTTCAAATTAAAATTTCTCTAATTGCTCAAGGAATATTCTTTATTGCCTTATCTTCTAAAATCTAGGATCCAACAAGAAGCACACATTGCTTAATGTTGTTATATTTCTTTAGTCTCCATTAATTCAGCACAGGTATTCAATTATGTTTGATTTTCATTACATTGTCATTTTTTTAAGAGTACAGTCCAGCAGCTCTATTGTATAATCCTTAATCTAAGCTTTCTTTATTTTATCTGATGTTAAATACAAATTTTAATTAGTAACAAGAGAGTAAAGTTGAATCTCAGACATTCCCTTTTCCACCCAAGAAAATGAAAAAAGAAAAACTGTTTTTGTGTATGGCAGGGGCTGGAAGGATAGTAAAAAAGTTCAGTCTCATACAATAAGTATCACAAATGGCAGCCACAGAAATGAGTCCAGAGAGTAAGGTCTGCTCCTACTCTACACCAACTCTGAAAAAAGGAAGAAAAGTCACAATATCCTGTGAATTTTTGATAGTATCTTCAATTTGTAGGAAAAAAAAAGACTGTGGATTATTTAAACAGCCTAGGGGAAAAAAACGTAATTCTAAAAACAGCTGAGCAAGACTATTTTTTAGATGTTTGAACATCAGAAGAAATAAAACAAAATCAGACTATTGTGGGAAAACATAAAGTAAGGGATTGCTGCTCTTCATCTCTATGTAATTTTATTTTATCCTTAAAATCAGGTGTATTATTTTAGGAAAAATGAAAAAAATCAGAAAATATTCTGGAGAATTTTGGAAGACACAAAGAGATTATTATCCATAACTGATATCAACATTTTCTTATACATTCTTCACTTTCATTCTCTTTACTTTCCATTCTCTCTGGAAACGTTTTGTCAGCAGGACCTCCATCCACAATTTCCCTGAAATGCAAGTATCCAAATCATTTCTCTAATTGAATCACTTCACTTTCTACAAATATCGTAAGTTGAGTTGAACTATTCTTGTTGCTGAATGACTTTAATTTTCCTTTTGGATCTGTCCTGTTCTTTGCTCCCAATATTGAATCCTGAATTTCTACTAAATGAGGGACGTGGGGGTCTGGCCACCATGGTAGCTTGGGGTGTGGTGATAACAGACAGTAAGAAGAAGCTAAAACCACCAGCTTCATCACCTCCAGGCCCCCACTACCCTCCAGCCACTAGGAACCGCTTTTGCTCAGTCTGTATCGCAGAACACGCAGAATTGCTCTTGCAGAGATAATTTGGAGATGGCAGTCTCTAAACCCTTTCATGTTCACGACTTTGCTACTTGAAACAAGCACTAACGATAAACTATCACACACACTGGAACAGAAGCAGCTCAGAGGGCTCTAACCACACAGCAGAAAGGCAGAGAGGTCAGAAGAGATTTTCTGCAGGTGACTCTCTTGAAGCTGAAACTTAAAGGATGTGCAGCAGTTAGTTAGGAATACAGGCAAGAAAACTCATTCCAGAGAAAGGAATCAGAGGTCAACAGGGTGCTTGGCTGGTATGTAGTGAGACAGGAAGGAAGTGGGCAGGGCACAACCATTAAAAGAATGACACAACTGTTAAGAAGAAGAGGATACCACAAAAACTGGTTAGAACCAACTGGGCCCAAGATGGCAGAAGATTTGACTTCCATTTGACCTTGAACCTCATTATGTGCTCATTGTAATACATTAGCATATGCTAAATGCACACCCACCAGCACCATGACAGTTCCAAGGCTGACCATAAAAGGTCAAAAAGTGGGTGGTGACTCAATTTCTGGAAATCCCCTCCCCTTCTCCAAGAGAGTTAGAATATTCCTTCCACTCAGCCTATGCAATTACCCAGCCCATAAAAACTAACCACTCCCTCGGCTTGGGGCAGGTCTCACTTTTTGAGACCACCCCATGCCCTGCGGCCACCTCTCGCCTTCTGAGATGGCCCACGCTCTCTCCATGGAGTGTGTATCTCCCTTAATAAATCTGCTTTCACTTTACTGTGGCTCACTCTTGAATTCTTTCCTGTGTGAAGCCAAGGACCCTCACCTGGCAGACCATCCCAGGGACTCACCCGAGACCTGGGACATGACCATCTTGCACTCCAGTTTTCCTACAACAGTAGGAGGAGAAAGAACTTGGTAGGAGTGTGTATGGGAGGGCACCAGAGACATGGGTAGCCATTGGTCCTAAAGGGACTTGTACACTAGGTTAAGGATTTAGGTTCTCTTCTGAAACCAAAGGAAATGTTTGTATCTGCTTTACGGTAAAATCAATGAACTCAGAGGCTCTCTCTAGTAAACATATTTATACCATTGTCAAGGCAGCATAATACAAATCCCATGTTAATTTACCCTTAAGTTACCTAGCATGAGATTATAGATGAGCAAATAATTTTTTTTTCTGGCTGCATGCATTTCAATGAAATAGAAAGGCATCGTATTTTTAGTTGTTATTATTTGGGGAGAAACATCCCTTTATCTTTCCAATTTTCTCCAAAATACACCAATATGTTTGTTTGCAATACATTTCCCTAGATGAATGCTGAAAATAAACACCCAAAATTGAAGAGAAACTCTGAGGAACAAGCCAAGTCTGTTCCTGGCACAACCTCTTCTCCTTTCCAGCAAATTTTCTCTCTCACAATCATGGCTACTCAATGTGATTTTTTTTTCATGCATTTTCTTATTTTGCAATTCTGAATCATGGTATCTAGTGGCCATTGAGAAATATTATACTTTCTGGGAAAAGGTTTAGTTTTGCCTTCCCTAAAGGCGGAAGGCATTCTCAGTTTAATTAATAAGTAAACAAGAGTTCCTTTGATATAAAACCAGAACATAGATGGTGGGTATTAATGTACTTAGACATGAAAAGGAACTCTTGTCTCCCTCTGATGCTCACATTTTTGATCTGGCCTTCCAAGAGCCTAAATATTCTTATGGGCTCACTTAGGTTGGAGAGCACATCTGGTGCCTTAGAGTTCTCTAGAAAAATGTGCCTAAGAATGCATTAAAATGCTAAGTCTTTATTTGTGAATTACAAGCCCAAGGCAATGAAAGTGAGGGAAAAGGAAGTGAGGCCAGGAAAGATGCAAATCAAAACGAAGTGATGTTTTACAACACTAGTTACTGCTTCACAAGCTGCTTTATTGACATACCACAGGTGACTCAGCACTTCTGTGCAGCAGTACAAGGAACTTCATTGGAAGGGCTGCAAAAAGATCCACACCTTGAAGGGGGGAAAGAAAAGGGGACTTATCCATTTTTACCCTTCTGTGTTACACTTCTCATTGGACAAGATTCACCCCATGAGTGACTCAACTCTCTTCATCTGACTAATCACTCCAGAAGCCATGTTCCACAAACTCCAGTTTGGTATTTTATGCAAGTCTGGCATTGGATTTATGATTCTACAAGGGACTGATGCATCAAAGAGAAAGAAAAATGAAGGTGGTGAAGGAATCTGTAAGGATATATGAGCTTTTTGTCAAATAGAGGTAGGGTGCTCTGAGGGGATTTAGATAGGAAGACATACACCTATATAATTTTGTACAGAAAATGCATAAGTCACACTTTATGTGGCAAGATCATATGTTAAATGTTATTTTTTTCTATGCATTTCTTTCCTGATTTTCTTACATCAATACCCCGAAGGCTGTTTTTTGACCCTGACACTCTTCAAGGCAAAAACCAGAGATTCAGAGATAAACATTGAAGGAAATTTTCATCCGAATGCCAGGAAAAAGAACCTTGGAAGTATACAGACTAATAAATGTCTTTTTTTTCTTTTATTCAGAAACTATTGTAATAGAGAAAAACATCTGACTCCATATTAGATCTGTCTCTTTTACTTTAAGCTATGTGTTCTCTTGCTTTTGCTACAAATTAATCACTAAAGAAATGTTGCCTATACCTTACAGTGTACATAATGGCCCATCTTTGGGAACCCTGACTCCCATGCCTGAGCCTTAAGCTAAAATACCTGTGTTTAAACTCACAGGAAACATCCTGAACAGGCCCACCTGTGAATGGCTGCAGGAAAGAAGAAATTAACACATCCCCTCTGGAGTCTGGCCTGAACCAGGAAATATTTGCAACAACTTATGGCCTTTTTACTTTACCTCCTCACTTCCCTCCCCCTTTTGCTCTATAAAAGAACCTAACATCCCAATATGGGCAAGATGGTTCTTTGGGACACTAGTCCACCATCTTCTTGGTCTGCTGGCTTTCCACATAAAGTGGCTATTCCTTGTCCCAACAACTCGTCTCTTGATTTACTGGACTGTTGTGTCTCGAGCAGTACAAGCTTGGACTTGGTAACACTACTAAATCAGGAACTGTGCAACCTAACAAGATAACCTACATCAGTTTCATAGATGCTGGCAGAAGATGCAAAACCACTGACAGCCCAGCAAGTAATGTCAACTTCATGTTTGCATCAGTTCCAAGTCCCACAGTGGAGAGGCAGAGCAGCCGAGGTAGATGCTTCTCATGCAGTGGGTTTGCATCACAGTTGAGGAAACCCCCAAACATATAATGGGGCTGCTAGCACATCTGACCAACCCCTGCACTATGGAAGACATTATCTTTATTATCTTGTCCATCTAACAAGAAGAGAGACACTATTTGTCTTCCAAAGCTGATAGCTGTGCTAACATATTTGAAAAAAAAAGGGAAAAAATCTACCAGTGCTTCTTGCTCAGAAGACCTGGAGAAACAAGAAAGTCATGGTGAAACACCTCTCAACAAAGGGCAGAAAGTTTAATTTGGAAGAAAAGCCCATTTGGCCTCAAATATTCTCCAGATCAGGTTTTTGTTTGTTTGTTTGTTTGTTATAATGTAAGTGTTTAATCTGCATACCTACATTTATCCCTCAGCTGTATTGAAAATTGAAGAAAGAAAGCAAAAGGGGTTATTTTCTTGCTTCCAAACTCCACCAAAAAAATTACTGTTTAAATCAGATGAAAATGTTGTCAAGTTTATATTTACAAGTAGCTGGTAAGTGTTGCGGATTTTAAAATAAGCCAACTGCTAAATCTTGTATAGATATGAAAAAAATAGCATGTATAAGAAAATAGTCACATCCTGAGCTTTGTCTTTCTAAAAATGTGGACTTCCTCAAATAAGCAGATAAATGCCAACTTTATCAAGATACAAAATACTCCCTATACATTTGTTTTAGTATCTTGGACTTTGACTATACCTTTGACTAATTTGTGGAGATAGAAGAACATTTGTGCTAGGGCAAATCCTATGTTAAAAAAAAGAAAAAAAAACTATTGGTTAAATCTTAGGTATTGACCTATTTCCTTTTACTCTAAGGCCCCGTTTTCCAGTGAGAGTCAGTGAGAAAACGTCAGATCTCTAAAATCAAATACCTTTGCTTCTAGGCCACCTAGCTCAGCATGAAAGAAAACAGTAGTTGGTCCATGGGTCTGTCCTCTTTCAGTGCAGCTGTAACTAAGTTCTCTGCATGGAACTGGAGGATCAGGCCTAGAACGTGACACCTTGGACAAAGCCATCCAGTGCCCAGGGGCTGGGGAAGCCAGTCCTGCTGTCCCTGCCACTGCCACATGAGTGCAGTAGCCATGCAGAGTCTATATCTTTACTTTTTTTTTTTTTTTTCCGGTACGCGGGCCTCTCACTGTTGTGGCCTCTCCCATTGCGGAGCACAGGCTCTGGACACACAGGCTCAGCAGCCATGGCTCATGGGCCCAGCCACTCCGCGGCATGTGGGATCTTCCTGGACCGGGGCACGAACCCGTGTCCCCTGCATCAGCAGGCTGACTCTCAACCACTCTGCCACCAGGGAAGCCCTATATCTTTACTTTTTATAGTAAAGTGTGGACACTGGCCCAGAGCAAACCTGTCATGTGGCTTCAGGTTTCCTTTGATATCTGTGACCTCATTATTGCTTGTTCTTTATCGACATACATGAATTCATCTATCAAATGCTTGCCCAGTGATTTTATTCTCTACCCCCAACCCCTCCTCAAAAACTACATGCAGGAAATATTTTATATGGGTATTTCCATGAATGTGTAAATGACTGACAAGTTTTAACATGTCAACCTTACATTGGTGCATTTGTATTTGAATAGATGGGAAATTTAAACCAAGGATCAGTCAACAAGTAGCAAAGCTTTAGAAGAGAAAAATAGGAACTGACTCTTACTGAGCTCTTCGTGTGACCTGTATTATCCTAAACGATGTATTAGCCATGATAACTCCCATCATCCTCCCAACACTTCTGTGAGGGAGGTACTGAAACCACACTCCTCCTCAGCTAGGACTCAAACCCAGCCAAACCTCACATTGTGAATTAAACCCATGATCCCTGACTTAGGAGGGGACTTGAACCCACTATCTTTTGATTGAAACCACTCACCTGGTATCAGGACTTACTGAAGCTCAGTTTCTTTGTCTTGATGCAGAAAGAATTCAGCTTGAGGCAAAGTGTTAGGCAAAGGGTGAGTTCATTAGCACAGGATGCTTATGAGAGGTACAAACAGGCAGGCAGTGGAGCGCAGCTCTGAGAACAAAGAGGGCTACATGTTTATAATCAGAGAAAAAGGGAGAGGGAGAAGACCACCTTCATCCTCATTCTTGGGTAGACGTCAAGGCTTACATCACTAGTTCCTCCTTTAACCCTATATGGTCTAACTAGGATTGTCATGGCATTATTTAAATCACATGTATATTAGCAAAAGGTGGTGACGTATACAAAAATTTGGTATTTCATCTCACGTTTTGCTATAATGTCCCCTTTCACCTAGTTTCTTTCCCCTTTCACCTATATTCCTGTCTTGGCTACATGCAGAAATGCTACTCTTCAAGCACCATTAACTCCCTGACTTCATGTAATAAGATTCAGACCCCATGTCTATTTTCCTTTACTTTAACTACATATGTAGGTTGTTGCTTTGTTACTGGATTCTTTTCTTCAGTGGTCACTAGCTTACAACAGTCTCCCAAACTCCCTTAAAATTCCCTTTCTGTTTTTAATCCCCTAGTGGGATTTCTAACTAACTATTTAATTATCTTACTCTATCCCTATCAATACTACAATAGGTATTCACATTTTCAAATATCAATAGATACGATTCACATATGAGGAAACCATGGCACAGAGAAGTTAAATAATTTGTTGAAGATTCTTTCCACAGATACTTAATGCCTGCACTAGAATTTTAATCCACTTTCCTCAGCATCTGTATACACAATCACTACAATACACTGATGCTGAGGAGGCAAGACGAAGAAAAATGAAAATAAGTTTTTCTGGCTTCTGCAGAAATCATACCATGTAAGCACTGCATTACCTGTCTACTTCTAATGCCAGCCCAACCAGCCATGTGGGAGTACATGAAGGTTTCTGTGTTCATATTAGGAAACACAGGAAGCCAGTCTTCACATCCCTTGCTTATACGGACCATCACCCAGCAGAATTGATCAGCACCGAGGTGTCAAAACACCTGCAATAAAATTTGCCTACCTTATTAACATGTACTAAAGCTAACTGGAGAATAATTGGATACAATCATGAATTATGAAAGGCATTTACAGGTTGAAAGTCATTATTTTAGTTCTCTCGACGGCAATGATCCCCTCCGAGATTCCTTCCCCTACTTTCTCAAAGAATATTCTCTCATTATTTAGCTGCACTTGGTACAGAATGGAAGTTTGTTCTAAAAATCAACAGTGAAAAATCCCCCAAAAGAATGCACAGTAGCACTGCAAACAAATAGGCTGTGCTATTTGAATCATTTGTATCGCACTTATTTTCTAAAAAGTCCCACCATTTTCTGAAATAAAATATGCACTTATTGTGTGAGCAGCTCTTAGAATGTGCCTCTATTGTGGAATTTGTAGAAAAAAATATTATTAAAATAACTTAACTGAATGTAAAGGATGTAAGCTATATTTAAAATTTTGACTTGAAGCCTCTATATATAATTTTTCACTATTCTTTAGCTAGAAGTGAAAGCACCAGAAAAGTAATTATTAGGTAAATACAGAAAAAGCTAATATTGTATAACTAGGAACCAAATCTTTAATATGTTTGTCCACAGAGATAATCAGATTATCTCTGAGAGTATTAGTTCTTCACTAAAACAACTGAGGAACTTATGTGATGATAAGTATTCATAATAACCATTCTGGCATTTCCTTCTTTCTTCTTTGTATTCTCATGAAAATAGTGCTTGCATAGATATATATAAATAGTCAAATTTTATGTGTAAGTATTAGACCAAGGGCCAGAACTCTGGCTGATAATCAGAGTCATTTTCAAGTTGTTTTAAAATACAGAATCTCAGGATCTCTTCCACTCATGCTGAATCAGAATTCCAGCATTAGGCCCAGAAAAGAACCCTCTGTAGAGGAATCTGTTGATCAGCAGAATTGGAAGTCTCTCTGTATCTAGGCTGATATACTTAAGAGTAATTGTTTAATTCAATTCATGTTTATACTTCAATTATAAGAATATACATTTAGGGCTTTCCTGGTGGCGCAGTGGTTGAGAGTCCGCCTGCCGATGCAGGGGACGCGGGTTCGTGCCACGGTCCAGGAAGATCCCACATGCCGCTGAGCGGCTGGGCCCGTGAGCCATGGCTGCTGAGCCTGCGTGTCCAGAGCCTGTGCTCCGCAATGGGAGAGGCCACAGAAGTGAGAGGCCCGCGTACCGCAAAAAAAAAAAAAAAAAAAAAAAAAGAATATACATTTACCTCTTTATTGTTATTCCCTAAAAAGACATGCAAAGTTTGCCACTGTGATGTCAAATATAAATACAAAAGGCCTTGAATGATAGGGCCCCACGTCTGCCTTACTCACTGTTAGTTATAACTGTAGCAAGGAGCACAGAGCCAAAGACCTAATAGATAATCAATAAAGGTTTGTTTAGAGAATACATTTAGTCAATGCTATTCGATACTCTGGCTTTCTATTATCTAGATACACCTTGATTCAATGTGCTGTCCTCATCAAAGGAAAAACTGGAAGGACTGAGTTAACCATCAATAAAAATATTCATTAGATTTAGTGACAAAGTTAATTACGCATCTGTAGTGTAGCTAGACAGCATCCTGTAATGCTACTTTTCAGAGCTAGCTATATATATATCATAGAAACATCCCTTGTCGTTATTTTATTAAGTTTGCAGACTTCCAATTTAGGATCTATCAGCATCATCACCATTGTTTAAAAATGTATTGATATTGCATTACCTAAAATGATCCTGTGATGATCTAGCTGTCTTACTTTCTCTGACTGTTCAATGAGTCATATTGTATTTCCTTTCAAAATCTTTCATCTCATTTTTACTAACCAAATGCTTAAATAACTGGCATTATTTATGGAAATGGAAACATGGTGAAAGTGAGTTGAAAGTTAGTATAAACCTAGCCAATTTTATAAGGTACAAATATTTAAGAGGAAATCACAACAGTATTATGTCAATAGGAAGAATTATTTCATCTTCTTACTTAATATAGTAGTGTTCTCTCTCTCTATGTATATAAATATCTGTATGTATATATGTATATAAATATCTATGTATATAAATATCTGAGTGTGTTTTATATATATCTTTATAAAAAACACACACATATATATTTACTATATATGTATATATATACACACACACACGCCTATGGGCATAATCACATTTTCAAAATAAAAATAATATTTTCTTTCTTTTAACATCCACTCTGAAAGCTCTACAAACTGTTATATCTCTTTATAAACACTGAACCTATTCTTTGACTTGAAAGAATATCTATTCTCATTTTGCTCTTTGTAACTATCAGCTGTAAATCTTAGTGCCCAATTTTCTTTCATTTATCTTAGGTCAATTTACCTTATAACAGCTGGCTTATGGAATCCCACAGAAAATTTCAAAGTTTATTGCATCTGAAATAGAATCATTTTCCAGAACTTCATAGTTACAGTTGCAGCTAACCACTTAGAGTTACATATAGATTATGGTTTAGATTTGCTTGTGAGGACTGCTCAAGAAACGGGAATCAAAAGAAATGTCAAAAGCAGATCTAAATGTATTTGGTATGTACAAATTAAGTCCTAATTTAGTCTCTAGACCATTGATTTGTTCCAGTGATAGAAGCCACATCATCATCATGTTTTGCTGTTAGCGCAAAAAGCATGCTGACATACAATTTGATTTTCTATTCTGTCAATTCTTTTTTGGCCACTATTTAACAAAATTCTCAATTAGGAATGAAAGTATAAGTTTTAGCTTGTATTTCTCCATGAAATGTATCTACCCAGTCTAGTTCAGTTTACTTTACTTCGCTTGTTCTTAAGGTGTATCAATGATTCATTTACAACTAAAAAAGTGATCTTTGCAGGTTCTACTGTGTGAAATATAAGACTGTAAGGGTCATCCATGCTGATCTAAAAAAGCTGTGAGGGTGAAATTACCAGCTTTATTGGAAATTGTTCCAAAAGATCAAAAATATGTTCAACTGAGCAACAAAGTCTCCCATTTTTGAAAGAATTAATGATTTAATAATTTGAATGAGTAATACATTTGTAGCATGGACATATCATGTATATCATTGATACAAAGTAGTGGTGTCATAGATTTTGTGTCTATTTTTACTATTTCTGACATGGCCATAGTGTCACCTGACCCACCTTAGGATGTCAGCAGTCAGAGTCAGTAATGGAATTCTCTGGAGTTTAAAGACAAAGACTGTTTTATCTCAGGAAGAGAAAATATTTTTTAGAGGATATATTAAGATGAAAATAAAATTATCGGTGAAATTACATATACTTAGTGATATATAAATCATCAAAAGCCTATTCTCACATGCATTGACCTGTACCTTCCTAAAATTTACCATATTAAACAGACTTAGTTTTATTTATCACAAATAAACTTCTACATTTAAAATCTCTATTTTGTGATCATTCCCATATTTAGGTGGGTAAAGATTGGAAATTGAGGAACTCTAATGGGAAGGCACCTGTTTTGGTGTTATGTGATGGTGAATTCCTGGAATAATGTGTGCAAACCACATATAAAAGTTGGAAGTTTTGTACTTGCTAATTGTCTAAGATCAAGCACCATGTGATTGAAAATTCCTATGTGTAAAAACTGTTGACCCTAGAGTCTTTGGGCTTCCTTTGTGGCCCCTCTTTTTGAACTGGCTTATAGGTGCCAAGGCTTGAGTCTCCTTGGAGCATCTTAGCTAAAGACTTTATCAAACTCCAGAGCAAATAAAACAATCAAAAGTGGAAATAGCTTATCTCATCTCTGTTAACCAAGTGGTGAGATACTCAAACTACTAAAATTTGACCCACAAAACCTTAGAAAGTAACATATGTATTCAGATTACAGTGATTAGACAAAATAACAGAATGCAGCCTTGGGTTCCCATCTAACCCCCATGCCCACTCTCCACTCCTCCTCACAAAAAGTCCACCCAGCTCAGTGCTTCCTGATGGCTACTTAGTAGCAAACAGCCAAAGTCCAGTTCCTCTGTCAGTCATTGTTAGAGAGCACTGACTTTGGAACTTTCTTGTCCTTTAGGTTTCCCCACAATGGACTATCTAGATATATTAATCCATGGCCCCCTTAGCACAAGATATCCGTCAAGTTTTTTTTTTCCATCCAATATACCATCATCTGTCACAAAACATTCTAAGGCATAAGTAACACATTTTCATGATTATGATTTTACTGACAACAGTGTACAAAACATCCTGTATGGTCTAGTTAGTAAATTTCAGTATAAGCAACATCATTATTTGGAAGATACTCCTCAAAATAGTTTATACCATGAATCTTTTCATAGCTTACTTGCCTATTAAATTATTTCTTTTTTATCTAAGGCTAAGTAAAACTAAAGACAAAACAGATAAGTCTTTTTCTTTAGATTTGGCATGCATGTAGGATTTAGCCACAAGATATTATATAATTAAATATATCAAACTAAGTCAACCGCTTCATATTTTATAGAAATGTTATTACAAATCTCTTGAACATGACAGCAGTCCATCCACACTTATGATCTGCATAATCCCTAAAGTTAATTACCGAGGGTGTACTTATCTTAAAAATGTAATCTTAGAAACAGCACAGTACACTTTAAAATTATGTTAGGTACAAACTAATACAAACTATGCAAACCTGACAATTAATAATGTATTATATTTTAATATCAATAAAGATTGCATTTAAAATCTAATAATTCTCTAAAGCAGTTTGAGTTAAATGATCCTTACAAAATGTAGTAATTTTCATTTCAAACGGAGCTTTTGTACCTTAAGGCTATGAGAGCCTATCTGCAATTAAACTTGATTAGAGTGAGATAAACTATATAAAATGGAGCAGTGTTAATGTTTACTTAATGCCTGCAGAGGAAAACAACCACATAATATCCCTATAGTGTAGTAAAAGCAATTGCTTGTAGATTTGTTCAACGTGATTTTTATTTAGACAGTGAGGGATTAATAAAAAAGACTTCGAAGTTTCTTATGATGACAGCTTTAGAGACAAAGGCTAACATTTGGATACATTTGACTCAGGAAAAAAAAAGACCAAAAAGATTTATTGACTAGAATTTTTTAATACATATCAAATTAGATTTTAAATCATCAGATCAAAATGCGCAACTGGATTCCTGGCCCAGAACAACCATCAAAATGAAAACACAGTTTCATTCAGCTAACATCTGTATCAAATCTAGGGACACAGAGTTTTATAATTTGCATTTTTATGGATGTAAAATTCCATACATTTGAATAACTTTAACATTTCAAAACAGATTTGACTTCCAGTTTTTAAAATAAAGTGAGATGAACTAAGAATTTATATTAAAATTAAATATATTCACCTCCATTGAAAGCGGTGGAAAAAATAGCTACCCATGAAGTAAGAAACAGCTTTTTAGAAGCTGAATGCTGCAACAGGAAAGTGTGACTAATAATTCATAATCTTCAACTGGGTCACTAAGATGCAGTGCCCAGCTAGTATCTGGAAATCCTGAGTGCATTTTTTCCAATTCTCCCCAGAGCTTCTCACAAATCTTCACCAATATAGCTATATATGATCCACACCTCTCAGCATATGACCATTTTCTTGACTTCTGTGAGAAAATATAGTCCATCAGATATGAAACCCCACACCTCTCTCTTAATATCATTCTAATTTGACTTCATCACTTTCTTTTTCCTTCTGACTTATTAATCTCTTAAGGGCCAATCACCCTACACATGCCCTCAGTTTCTTTATCTCCTGCCGGTGCAGTGGACATCCTCCAAAAATTACTTCTCTTCCCTGCATATTATCTTCACCATCTTCCTCCAGATTGGTTTCTTAAACTCAGTATGTAGGTATGTTCACATCTTAATATGAGTGTTAAATAATGAACTTTTCTTATGCCTGCATCTCCCTACATCTAGTCCCACGTGTACACTTACCTACCCTTACATTCGTCATCGTGGCTCCACTTGGACTAATTCATATAGTTTATATTCTGGGTTCAGACTTCCTCACCTCACCCTTTCATACCCCTATGTTTTGTTTTTAGTCTTTCATCTAAAATTCCTTTGCCAGAGTTATTAATGAGGCCTGATTGCCAAGTGCAAAATTTGTATAATCCTTTTTTCATGTCACCTTCCTGCATTGAAAAATCCATCTTATCCTTGAAATTCCACTTTCCTCTACCTTCAGCAATTACACTTTCTTCTGGTTTTCCAGCTACTGTTACAAAAACACTTTCCTAACATCCCCTTTCTCTGACTACCTCTTAAAGGGTAGTGTTCCCCAGGGTTCCACTCTTAACCATTTGTATTCTAATTTAATTCTGTATCTCCTCCACAAGTGATCATATTCACACCCATCACTTTAACTAAGCTTAATAACTAAAGTTGAACCCCTCACTCAACTAATTATAAGAGTGATTGCTATGTTCTCTATGGCTAAATATTAGAGATTACTAAAATACTAAAATACCATCAATTAATGTATAAGATACTTGATTATTCTGTCATTCTCAACTTCCAGGTGACTAGTAAAAACTGAGTGTAATATATACATTTGTGCATGTGTGTGCATAAAAGTTACATAAATTTAAGGGCAATCTGGTGTAGGACAAACCTGGGTTAAAATCTTAGGTCTGCCATATAGTAGTTGAGTGGCTTGGGCCTCAGCTTAAGCTTCATTCAGTTTTAATTCCTTCATTTGTAAAATGAGTCTAAATAGTAATATCTACTCTACGGTGTTGTTGTGGAGGTTATATAAGTATAATAAAGCCCTTGGTATTTAATAAATTTTCAAAAAAAAGTTAAAAAGAAAAGCTGCTAACATTTTCATCCATAATTTTATCAAGCAAATTTAGCACTTGGCATAATTACATTAGCTATGCCCTGAAATTAATAAAGTTGAATTTGATGGCACTTTGAAAATGAAAGAGAATTGGAGAAAGCCTTCACTCCACTAATCGGCTGCAGTCTTGGAGATTCCCTTGTCAAACAAAAGACCAATTCAGACCAAAAGGAGAGATTTTATTCGAAAAGACTGTTGGAATAAGGGAAAAGTGACTACAACCATAGAGAAAATGCTCCGACATAAGTCTTGTACGTTTTTCAAAGATGAGGCAGAAAAGGATTTTCTTTTATAAGGAAAAGTAGACAAGAACAGAAAACGCCATGTTTTCTGCGGGTGATAAAAGAAATTTTCACATATGGAGCTATAGGGAAGTCATTCTGGCTTATACATGAGTTAACGTGAAGTTGATGCTAACTAAAACAGCCTGTTTGTGGCCTATTAAACATACATTGTACATTTGCTTTAATTATTAAAGAAACAGGTGCATTGACCAGAAGTAAAGAATGTCCATGTTAAAAATAAGACTCCCTTCCCAGGTGCCAAGGCCATACGTACATGTGCTGGTCTGTTTTTTTGAAACCTTGAAGAAATGTATCCCTGACTTAATGTTCTTCGTTCTGATAAGATACAAAACTGTGCTGAAAACATGCTTCTCTGAAGCAGTTTCTCAGAGTCATCTAGAAACTAGGCTAGTCCTCAGTTTGGCTTAAATAAAACTCTTTTCTATTCTTATTATTGATTATTTTCATTGACGGGGAGTGGGATGGGAAGGTGGCATGACTGGGTAGTTGAGCAGGAAGTGTCTGCTTTGCTGTCAGCCAATTCTCAGGAGAGGCCTTTGAGAGTGGGGAGGGTCTTTCTCAGTCCAGTATCTCCTTGAGCTCCCAAAACTTGCTTAAACTTTAGGGTGGATCAAAGTTCAGGACCTGGGAAGAGAGAAGCCTGGCCAGTATTCAGTAATGTCAAGCGAAGAGGAATTTTGTCCAGATTGGTCAGCTATTCACTGATGAGACAAAGGAGGGGATGTGTATCCAGCCTGTCCAAGGTACACAAGAGGGCCGCCCCAAAGTCCCACCTAGGTCATACGGGGCAAGTGTGGTTCTTTGCAATAAGTCCTTTCCTGGAACACCCAGAGTTGGGGGATTTCTTAACCATCCCTGCTTTCCTGAAGTAGAGGGATTAGGTAAAGTTCAACATCTACCTAACATGTACCAAAACGTGTTATGTTTGGTAGAATTCATTCCACCCATATGGTTAGTGGCTGACGCAGGTAGGGTGGGGAATCTCGTTTCACATGGTCACTGGACACAGGGTGATAGAGATAAGGCATGCATTCTGCAAGAACTTATACAATTTTTATTTTGAAAGATTTTACCATCTAAATGTTGGGTCTTTGTTGTTGTTGTTGTTTTGGTGTGGGGGACTCTCAATTATCTGCCTCAGATACCTGTTGCTGTTGTTACCTTTTCATGTGTCCTTCTTCTGTCTTCTAATTGCTAGACTTGTCACCAGCCTCAAGTACACTGGGAAAGAAAACTGCCTCTAGACATGCTCTACTTGATGTTAAGACTTGACCATTATGAGAATAGGTTTTTCCTTGAGAACATATATTCTGCAGATCCTTACAGAGAAATAATGATGACTTTCATTAAAAGGATTCATGCATAGTTTATAAAAAATCTGTTTGGCTCTTAGGCCTTCTATCATTCCTGTTAGGGTTCTGCCATATTAACAATTATGCTATCACTTTTTTCTATTTTTCAAAATTGGTTTAACATTTTGTACCCCTCCCTCCAAAAAAGGACTAATTAATGTAACTAAGTGATACATAATAGAAATAACTATTGTGTTTTGTGAGCTCGTTGGTAATTAATCAGCATTTTTTAGAGCTGTGATCAACCACACTCCAGATGTCCAGATGTGTTACTTACATACACAAGAGCTGTGTGATTTTTCCTGGAGATCTTTGCTTTTAAGGCCTCGACACTTCCGTTCTAATCTAGACTGCCCCTCCCTTACCTGCCATGTGGCTGTCCTCCTGTGAATTCTCTTCATCCTCTTGTGTTTGGTATATGGTTTCCTCATCATTCATATCTTTCCTTTCTGAATTTAATCCTTAGTTTTGATGGAACACATCTTCTAATAGGTTCCTCTTTATCCCAACTGTTATAGGTTTATAACTATTTTTTTCCTTTAGTTAGTAGGTGGAAAGGAAAAGGACACCCATGTGATCAATCCCTATTTTTAACACTTTTTCTCTCATAAATAATATTTTGAAAGAAATATGCAAAACAGGCCTAAGTGGTAAGACTAATACTGATTACATTCATCATCAAATTAAAAGTACAGAAAATCCTACAAATTCAAAACTAATTGCATCTATTAAACATTATCTTTTCAACCTAGGAATAATATGTGCATTATCTTATGAATCTAAGAATAAAAATATTTGAGGTGCCAGTATTTGGAATAAAAAAAGGAAAGGAATCTGGGAGTTTCTATAAGGAAAAAAAATGAAATAAGCTGTTGATCAATTCCAAAGGAATGGGCATTTTAATTCCAACTATTATGAACCTGGTTTCTAATTACAACACAGGATGGCCAGAACTGTTGAGAAAGACAGGCTTTGAAAACTGAAAAATGTTATTTTATTTTCCATCCCAGTTTTAATCTTTTCATGCGTAACTTTCTTAACTAGATAAATGACAACACCTTTTTCCTTTCTTCATTTATCTTTAACAGACATGTGTACCAATACTTCCCAGATGGCTGAATAGAGATTGGAAAGAAGCATATATGACAGATGAGATCAGCATCTACACTAGTTCTTGGTTGACTTTATTGAAAGCCAAGAATAAATAAAATAGCAACAATAATAATCCTATTCATAAGCTATTCAAACTGTCATGAATAAAAGTAGTTAAAAAAGAGGCCCTGTCTGCCTTGCTCACTGTTCAGTCTCAGAATTCACTTGAGTGACCAGTGCCTAAAAGTCAGTCATAAATATTTGCAGCTGAATGAATACCCTTTTTATTAGCTTTCAAAATCATTGCTGTCATCTGAAGATTCTACATTATGTAAGCTCATTTTCTGTCCAATTCCCTTTATTGTTTCTTTATACCTCTAGAATCAGTTTTTCCCCACTAATCTTAGAATCGTGGCTTAGTCCCAACCTGGGCATTACTTCTTGATATAACTCTAACAATAAATACTGCTGCTGCTGCTATTTGTAACAGTCTTACTAAGAATTTTACAACTGCTCGTGTCGTTATTATATATTACCATGATGTTAATAAAGGATGTTGCTGCTGATGATGATAATAATGAGAATGATGATTATGAAGGTGACATAACAACATCACATTCTTCTTAAACCCAAGGTCGTTGCATCCTTCTCAGGTACTTTCATGGAGGGTTAGCTGCACCTTTGATAAACGAAAAGCCCCTCACCATCCGCTTTGCAGTCTTTCACGTAGACACGTGCAAACCATCTCAATTCATTGTTTTCTATTCAAAAGCCTTCTGTCTCATGCTTTTTCTTCAATCTCCCACTGGGACAGCCAATACATTCTTTTTTTTACATCTTTGGGTGGATTCCAACAGGAAAGAGATGGTATAGGAAAATTGGGGTCTTTTGAACAGTATATATTTACAAAGAGACTAATATCAAAAAATAAGGAGGATTAAAGGAAGCACAAAAAATAAGGAGGAAACAGAGGCCAACAGTAGCAGAGCTGCCATTGTTCCTACACGCTAAGGAGCAAGGACAGGAAAAGGAAGAATAGAGTGGGGCCTTGGAAGAACCAGGCACCTTCAACAAAGGGCCACGACCAAACTAAGGCAAACTCTCAGGACAGGAACCAGAGAAATAAGCAGAAAATAACCAGAGAAATACCTTCCCCTCACCCTTTTCCCTCCTTCTGATCTTGGCCAGGGTTTCCCTCTAGTTTAACCCAAACAGATGCCAGACTGCACAGGAGCTTGTGATGTGATCAACGGGGATTAAGATCCTGGAGGAGAGAGCAGGGTGGAAGGGTAGAGACTGACTGTGGAGTAGAAGGCTGTCTAGTGGAGTCTACACTCTCCTTTCCTCAGCATCCATTCTCCTGCTCCATCCTGCTTAAATCCTGAAAGGCAGGACAGCGTGTCCTACAGACTGAAACTGTTTCAGGGTCCTTTCCTGCTTTGGGACCCATTTAAAAGTGAAATACATGTCACCTGATAAAAAGATTGGAACACCACGTCCAAATGTCACATATGTTGCTTCTGAAACTCAAAAGGCTTCCCAGGCATGGTGTCACTTTCCTTCATGATGGGACATTACATGTGCCTTCTCATCTCTCATCTTAGAAGAGCTCATCTTGATTCCAGCAGTGGAATGGCTTAAAGAAGGACCTCGGTCTTGTCTTCTTTGAAGAAAGAATTCAGCAAAGAGACCAAGATTGTGAAATAGAGACAGCATTTATTAGAAGCAAAGTATGTGTGGCGGAGCACACGGGTGAATTTGGAGTGAGTTTGCATGCAATAGGGCAGCTTAGGTTGTTTACATGAGGGCATTTTTCCAGGTTGTCTCTGGTCTGTCATCTCACTTATGCCCATACTTGGTCTGTCAAAGGGCAGCAGGAAACCAAATGCAGCTGTGCAGCCTGGGACCTATCTATCTCCTACCTCAACCTGACAAGCACCAGGTTATGGACTCCTACAAACTTCACTGACAGATTCGGTTTCTGAATTTTTCCAGAGTTTATTTTCAACCCCAAAAGCAGAAATGTCTTACTAAGGCATAGAGCGTACCTCCTGATCACTAGATCTTAGTAACATAAAGCCATCAATGACATGATGTCATGAGCTAGTGTGATGTTTTGTGGGATATCAAGTTAATCAAGGTTCCTCTAGACTATATCATAAAAGAGACCAAAAGAACAGGCATAAACAGGACAGGGAAGGAAAGAGGAAGTATTGTCAGTGCTATGTACATGCAGACTAATTCTGATTTTGTGTACTGACTGCGATAGAAAGGAACATATTTGACATGTAAATAGCTAAATATCCAAAACCAGGGATCGTGTTGAATTGTGCTACTAAAAATAACACATCTGTAACCGTGGTTGTAAATTGCGTCATTACTTGGTTTAAATCATGACAACCTGATGAAATGCATCTGGATTTTTTGCTGACCAAACTGATACAGAAAGTGAGTACATGTTAAGAATAACCATCCCTGCATCTATAGACTTTGACAGCGTCCCTGAATTCTGTACTTATTTCAGGAATATGGTATTGTTTTCAGTACATTCTCTCTGATTGTAAAGATCTGGGGGCTTTACCTTGTAGTATAATAGCCCTTACTTTATTATTCAGATAATCAAATTTAATATTCTACTAGTTACTAAAAATATTCATTCCAGCTATACCTTCTGAGATAGTGGACATAATAACATGATTGAACTATAGTCAAACCCTCACATACTGTATCCATTCCAATATTCCCAGTTCCCTCTGTTTTCAGTTTCCTTATTCTATAATATGAAAACATATCTGGCTTGTTGATTCCATTAAGTGTAGGCCACTGTTGAGTCTGATTCTGGCATGTTTTTAGTATATTAAATTCTGAATCCTAATTTGGTTCACTGTTGTCAATAAATTTGAGCTGTCTGAGATTTACATTATTTCCTCCTTTGTCTAATATTCATACAGCCTTCAGCTACCATGTTCCTTGAGACCCTGCCAATAAAGATTTTGATTGTCTTGTGATTCTCTTAATGTACAGGTTATATGTCTCCTCCTATACTGTGTTTTATACCCCTTGGTCACTGTAGACAATGTTGGGTTCAAACTCAAGTATTGCCCTGTAGAAAAAGAAAAGAAGGTAGTTCATAGAGAATTGGTATGGGTTTGGGAAACCACTGACACAGGAGAGCTTTAATTCAGAGGTGGAATAAGATCCCTCAGATAGGAGAGTATCTTGCTACAGCATGAACATTTAATGGAAATTTGGATATTCAGGTTTCTCAACCTCAATTCTATCTGCCCAAATGTCTCCAGCCAATGTCCTAGGGCCTCATTCATTTCCCATCAGCATCATTACTGTAGTGTAAGAAAGTTGTTAGGATAGAGAGTATAATCTGTGCTGTTACTTTGAGACCCTCACAAAGCCAGGCTGATTCCCAGCTGAATCTACCCTGTGACTACTAGAGACAAGAAATTTCAAAACTGCTATGGAGACTTTTAGTCTTTGCCAGTGTTCTTAATTTAGAGTCCTAGTTTTCAATTTGTCTTTGTTTTCTTATATATGTCCTCTAGGGTGTTAAGAAGTAATCAGGTAATTTCACAATCATTGTAAGGTATTTTTGTTACCATGTGAGTTGAGGAACCCCCAAACCACCCCCTGGTTCAGTGATTTTCAAGGAGCATTACAGGACTCACATAGTCTTATGAATGCTATGATTTATCACAACTAAAGGTTACAAAGCAAAATCAGCAAAGGGAAAAGCACATTGGGTAAAGTACAGAGGAAACCAGGCACAAGCTCTTAGAAGTCCTTTCCCTGTGGAATCACAGAGGACCTGCTTAATTCCTCCAGCGAGAGTTTGTGGCAAAACATATACAATATCTCTCACAGGAGCACATTGGAGACTCAGTTCCCAGGAGTTTTACTGAGGGCTGGTCATGTAGGTACTCGCTGCAAGTACCAAAATTCCAGACTCCCAACTTTTTGTTGCAGGTGTTCAACATAAAGCACATTGTTTGGTACATCAAAACATCACACTGTATACCTTAAATACATACAGTTTTTATTTGTCAATTACTGGGGGGAAACACATTTTAGAAACAGTTTAGGCACAGAGAGACAATCTGAGTGGTTCTGGGAATTGTAAGAACCCTCCCAAATCCAAATTCCCAGATGCCAGCCAAGAGCTTGTCTTGTAAGCTGTCCTTGTGAAGGGTGAGGGTCTCGGGCCTCCTGCGGGGACAGTAACTCATTGCATGGACCCCAGTTCTCCCAAGACCTTGCTCTCTGAACACACTTTATCCCACGTCCATCTGGTGATAATTTGAAGAGTCATGATTTTTTTTCACTTGCTATGAATTACTCATGTCTTATGTTCCCCTTCAATGGGAGTTATCTATGTATTCCTTAAATCTATGACAAACAGAAGTCCAGAATCCATTTCAAAGACCTTTTTACTAAGACCACTTCCAGTGGCAGTTACTGTATCCATCAGCGGTCCAGCAGAAAACAAACAAAATAATAAAAACTGAGATATATCAAAGGGGAAGTGTTTATAAAGGGCATAATTCCAAAGTCAGAGTAGGGAGACCACACAGAATTATACAGAAACACAGGACCACCATCAGCAGAGATTCCAACCATCAAGGCACTAAGGGAGATTGGAAGGAGAGTTTTCTGAGCCCAGGAAGAGAAAGGGTTGCAACCTTAGGAGGAGCAGTAGATATGTTTCTTGGAGATGGTTATGTGATAACTCAGGACAGCTTAATATCTTGTCTAAGACAAAGATGTAGATATAGAAAGCAATTATACTCCAATAAAGATGTTAGAAAAAAAAAGAAAACTTACCAAAAATAAAGAAGAATCATTGATATTTAGACATAACTAAAGCCATGGAAATGGGTAAGATCTAAATCTGTATACTGCATGTTTTGAGTGGACAAAAGCATAAATTCTGGCATCAGATCAAAGTGCTGATAGATTTGAATCTTTATCCTAACACTCATCAACTGAATTAGCTTGAATAAGTTTATTAACTCATGTCTAGTATCCTCATTTTTAAAAGGAAGTAAGGATAGTGGACTCCTTATGGAGATATCGAGAGTATATCATTAGTTAAAATATACTAAGTGCATAGGATAGCACCTGGCAGAAAAGCATGTGCTCAATAAATGTTAGATTACTATCATCATCATCATTATTATCATCTCCTAAAAGAGTACTGAATGAAAAGAAGTTCAGGACAGAGTTATGAGAAGCTTTAAACTTTAACAATCAGGAAAGAAAAATAAAGATTGTGAAGAGAAGCCAGAAAGCATGAAGCCAGAAGAGACCTGAAAAAATGCCCACTAGACTTAATAGCATGAAGATAATTTTTTACCTCAAGGACATCTAAGCAAAATGGCGAGAGTAAAAATCCAATGATTGTGTTTGAGGTGTTGACAAGAGGTAATCAAATGGAGAGTATACGAACTTTTTCAAGAAGTTACCTGTGAAAGGCTGGAATGAAAGTGGGAGAGGCAAAAAAGTTAAATACAGATAGGAATATTCTAATAATAATGGAGATATTGAAGATGGGAAAGTGAGAGGGGGTCATGGAAAGATAATGAATAATCAGTCTCTGGAATAGAAAAATGAGGCTGTGCTCAAGTACCAGTAGGGCAACTGGGGAGGGACTATAGATTTAGCTGAAAAGAAATATAACTCCCTCCTTGTAATAGAAGAATAGAGAAAAGAAAAAGTTAATATTTAGGATAATTTATAAACTTGGTTGTTAAAAATGAGGTATTTTCTCTCTAATCATCTTTCTGCTCTCACTAAAACTAGGAGACAAAGATGACTCAAGTTTGAAGTTTGAGAATATTAGGGAGATTTTGTTATAAGAAAATACAGAAAATTGAAGTGAGAATCAGACACAGATATTTAGTTGATTATAAAGAGATAATGACTACAATTCCGAGATTAATGATCATTAATTAATGATCATAAATTTTTTGTAGCATCATTTTGTCCTAATATATAAGATTCTCCAGTTTCGCTTAGCTATTTGGGTGAACACATGGATAAGGTGGCCAATTTTATTCATCCACAGTTGTGATTTTTTGATAAGTGTTAAATAATTACAGAGGACTTAGGAAATATAGGTTTAGGCATTTATTCATGGAATCTAACTTGTATTACAAAGGAAGTGATGTAAGGAAGATTCTGATGGATAGGGAGAAATAAGAAGGGTTGGTAAGCTGGCATTCTCCATGGGCTCAGAAGATGGAGATGACAGATTTAATAAGTGAATAATCTGTAAAGAGAATGTGTTGTATTAAGACAGTGGGATTTCAAGGATAATGTTTGGAGAGGACTAATAGATTTGAGTGATATAAAGGTACTTTGTATGGTCCTGGGGCCAGAGCCCCATTAGCAGAGCAAGCCTTCCCATCAATTCAGCCTGCATGGATTTCAGCCCTTGATCACCCACTTGTTGGTGTTTTTGCATAGTTTACACGCTGCACAGCCTGCCTCCTGGAGTACGGTCAGTAGTGGTGAAGTGGGAAGATTACTGTAGTTGAGAAACACTGAGGAACTAGTGTGAGGAACTGGCCATCTATGGATTTCATAGATCAGAGTGATGACAGGACTTGAAAGTAAAAGGAAGATTTTAATGTGGGTACCAAAGTATCATGAGGAAAGATGAGTGACTAGATGCTCATCTGTAACATGGGGACCAAGTGGATTCCTCAGGTAATATGAGACTTGGTTTTCCTGAGACAAACACCAACGTGTCCTCCCCACACAGAGGTAGCTAGGCCCTTATCTGATTTTTATTCAGTGAACATTTACATAACACTGTATCTCACAAAACGTTCTAACCTCTTCAGAAATATTAACATGTTTAATCCTCATAAAAATCTGGTGAGGACATTGTCATACTTGAAACTGCACTCCTTCAGGTAGGACTCGAACCCACAATCCCTGACTTAAGAGGGAACTTGAACAGATTGTCTTTTAACTGAAGTGACTCACCTGGTATCAGGATTTACTGAAGCTCAGGATCTTTTGTCTCGGGGCAGAAAGAATTCAGCTCGAGGCAAAGTGCTGGGCAAAGAGCAGGTTTATTAGCACAGGACTCTTGTGAGAGGTACAAGCAGACAGGCAGGGGAGCACAGTCCCAACAAAGAGGGCTACATTTTTATAATCAAAGATACGTCATTAGTTTCTCTTTTAACCCTATGTGGTCTAACTGGGACTGTCATGGTGCTATTCAAATCATATGTACGTCAGTAGAAGGGTGGTAACATATACTAAAGCATGGTAATCCACCTCAGGTTTCAGTATAATGCCCCCTTTTTCTAGCTTCTTTCCCCTTTCACCTATATTCCTGTCTTGGCTATAGGCAGGAATGCAGTTTTTCTCAAGGTCTGTTATCTTATAGACCTCCCAAGGCCAAATACAGGTCTTGGAACCATTTTTCTGTGTTAGTGGCCTAAGTAAGTCTGTTTAGTTTCAAAGTGTTTTGATTGTTGCTTAGCTGCCAGATGTTCTGGGCATTTTCTGGTTGGTGTCTAGCTTACTGTGATCTCCTGAAGTTCCTCTCTATCTATCTTTCCCTAGTGGGATTTCTAGCTGTGTAACTATCTTATTCTATCCCTATCATACTCATTTAACAGATTAAGATATGTAAGCCCCTAAAGTTAGGTAAGTTGTCTAAAGTGATGTAGCTAGTAAATAGCGGAACTGAGATTCAACCCACTTGGTGAGAGAGGGAGGGAGGGAGAGAGGGAGAGAGAGAGAGACAGAGAGAGAGAGAAGCCACTCCTTAATTAGACTACAGGGATTGTGGAAGGTAGAGGAAGGTATTTGTGTTTAATATAAATAAACATTGAGTGATTAGAAAGATGATGAAGAGACAGGTCCAGATAAAGATTATGGGAGAAAAATCAGAAATAAAAGGCTGGCTTTAGAAAAGTAATCTGATTCTGGAGTAAGAGCAAAAAGGACAAATGTCTCCAAGAAAAATAAAAAATAACGCACTCTAAATTGTGTTTGAACAATCCTTTGATAGAAAGTGAAAGTTAAAAGAGACATGTTTGTGCCATGATCTGAAACAGGGTTTGGAGTTGCTGTGTTTGGTCGCGGCTTTTCCCTCCATGCCACAAGAGGCTGATACAAACAATTCCTATTCCAAGACGAGAGTGGCAGCCTTGTGGTCCAGCACGCAAGCAGGGAGTCTGGGTGCTGGACTGCAGTTGGAACTAACCACGTCATTGATCGTCCATCCATCACAGCAAAGGGCACTTTCTCGTGGCCCCATTCACCACCCTCTGCAGTAATGTATCTTTGCTAGTATGTACATTATGTTCCACGATAAGTGGGTGGTAAATTTCCATTATTTTCAACACACTGAAAATGATTAAACCACATTGCTTTCTGTTTCTCAAGTTTCTGGGTGTTTGGGAGAAGGGACTGCCAGGCAGTTGTTAAATAAGGTTCTTAAGAACCTTAATAAGAGCTAAGCCTCAAGCTGTCTCAGTGACTAATCAAATACAAGAGATTAGAGACACCACTGCAGGGACACTCTGAACCAGGCCAATACTTAGCGAAAATTTTAATTTTTCATGAAGAAGGATTCAGACTTCCCACTGCTAACCTCAGATCCAGATTGTTTCTTTTTTTTCTTTTTTTTTCTTTTTTTTTTTTAGTAAAGCAATAAATGTCACTGGGAAAAAAGAGACACCAAGGGAGAAAGCATTTATAAAAGAGCTAAAGCAAAACTTAGGACTCACAGAATAAAAGACCCTGGGAATCATCTAATCAGAAAAGTGCAGGGCAGTCATATGACATTTACTCTTTTCATAGCCATGGCAGACCTCCAAGAGTAACCCTAGTGATCTTCCTACTGATCACAAATCTAACCCTAAAAAACTAAAAAAGGAGCTTCAGATAGCACCAGAAAATTAATGTATAGAGCTGGTATACATTTTGACATGAATTTGCCCTCCTCGGTGAGGTATTATCTCTTTATCTAAGAGAAAAGGAAACTGAGAAAAGGAAAAGATGCCAAGTGACCAGTATAAGTCCAAGTTAGTGAGGGAACAAGTCAGACTAGAACTCAGATTTGGCCACTGTCAATCTTGTGCTCTGCAGACCATCCCCAGTTCATCCATGCAGTAGCTGACCTATCTTTTGTTGAGGGAAGAAGATATGTGTGTTATATAGGAGTTTACCTAATAAGAGGAACAAATGAAGTATTTCGTGCTGAGTTCCCTGTTCTGTTCATTGATTGGCAGAACCCATCGCAGGAATGTAGAGCCAGTAGACTGTTCCACAGATGAGATATGAGTCTCAGTAGCATGAGTCCAATACTCTCCTCTAAAGTGCCACCTCCAATAATTAAAGGTGGACCTTTTGCTTAGGGTAGAGCATTTTTTATCAGCTTTACTGAGTTACAGCTGATAAAATTATATTATACTTAAAGTATACAACGTGTGGATTTGATATGTGTATACATTGTGAAGCATTCCTACTACTGAGTTAACTGACACGTTTTTGACTATAGTTGATAATACTGTATTTTGTAATTGAAATTTTCTAAGACTATAACATAAATGTTCTCACCAAGAATAAAAAAGAATAAAAATGGCTAGAGCAATATTTTAAACTTCATAGACTAAGACTTACTAAGGTTTCAACAATTAGTTGAAAGCATGGTCTTTGTGAGGGCAGGAAATGTATATTTCCTGGTGAGAAAAGAGAAATAAAATGGAAAGGAAAAAATATGGCACTTTGGCATTTTGCTTCATTGTTTTGCCATGCCCAGACCCTACTGTCAGGAATCCCCTTATGCTTATTCCTAGGAGCATATGGAATGGTACCAAAATGTCTCTTAGGATTGAGACTCTCACAATTGAAGTGACATTAATTTTCTTTCAGAATAGTGTAATATCAGATTGTGACAATTTCAGTGATTTGGCATTCATTTTATTTTAGGACAGTGTACATCTTAACCCACAGCTTTCCCCATTCTTGACTGTCAGCCTTATAGAAAACGTTATTTTTTTCCCTTTCTCATTGTCACTCTGAACTGCGCTTAAAATGGACTCTAAAAACAGGATTCTGTCTTTGCCAACTCTCTATTTTCTAGCATGTAATTTGTTCCAAATAATGCAAGCGTTCCCCTGTACCTTAGGAATAACCTAGAGGTAATAAGCTATTCAAACCCTGTAACTGTATCTCCTCAGATTTTCTTCTAATTTTCTTATATTTATATTTTCTTTTTTCTATTCCACTATGTGCATTATGGTTGCAAGAAGTCTCAAATCCTTTGGGATTTAAGGGTGAGGGGGATAAATACTGCCTTCTTTCCAAAAGATTCTTGTCACCCTTAGACTATCTCTGAATCATGAATATTTAAGAATAATTGAAATGCCTGCTAATACTTAATTGACAGGTAGGAAAAGATTTTTTAATTACCTATACTCTTTTGTAAATTTTGAAATTTAAAAATATTTTTTACATATAACAAAGAGCTTAATAAATTGGACAATATTGAAAACCAGTGAGATTTAAAGTTGAATACAGAGGGTAGAAGTTGTTGATCAGTATAATCTAATGGTCCACATTCTCCTTGTGAGCTGCTCATGTCTCTAATATATTCTCACTCTCAAGGGCTAGCGATCTTGCTGATCTCAATGTATAAGCAAGACCTTTTAATTTTGTACCTAGAGTTTGGAATAAAAGGAAATGGGCCCTCCCTCCCTTGGCTACTTTAGAGCTGATAGGTCATTTATTATTGGAACTGAAATGGTATAAACAATTCTCTTTTTTCCCTTGTTAACAGCAACTTTCATTGTTAGAGAGAAGAGAGTGAGAGAAGCCTCGTTGGTTGGTTCATGAAGCCTTCACCTAGAAGTGAAGCTGCTGAACAAACCGTGAGAAGAATCATCTCTTGCTTCCATCTGCTGCTGGATAGAAACTAATCAGAGAGAGAGAGGCGGAAGACGGAGAAGGAGGGCATCCAGGGCTTTCCCGATCACAAATCTCACCTCCGCCCCAACTCTTTTTATACTTTTCTTGCAAAAGTAATAATAGAAATAAGGAGGTGGTGGGGTTTCCAAAAACAAAAATCATAACCTTCAACCATCTGGGGAAGGCAAAAATCCCATCCGCCGCAGCTCTCAGTTCGAATGTAAAGTTGTACCACACACCATCAGGATGTTCCTTAAGAGTGCTCTTAAAAGAACACATGGTGTGTGGTTGACAGGGTCTTGGTGCTCTGGCCAGGTGTCAGGCCTGAGCCTCTGAGGTGGGAGAGCCGAGTTCAGGACACTGGTCCACCAGAGACCTCCCAGCTCCATGTAATATCAAAAGGCGAAAATCTCCAAGAGATCTCCGTCTAAACGCTAAGACCCACCTCTACTCACCTAAGTGTCGATTGACAGATGAATGGATAAAGAAGATGTGACACATATATACAATGGAATAGTACTCAGCCATAAAAAGAAACGAAATTGAGTTATTTGTAGCAAGGTGGATGGACCTAGAGTCTGTCATAGAGAGTGAAGTAAGTCAGAAAAAGAAAAACAAATACCGTATGCTAACACATTTATATGGAATCTAAAAAAACAGTACTGATGAACTTAGTGGCAGGGTAGGAATAAAGACACAAATGTAGAGAACGGACTTGAGGACACAGGGAGGGGGAAGGGTAAGCTGGGACCAAGTGAGACAGTGGCATGGACATATATACACTGCCAAATGTAAAATAGATAGCTAGTGGGAAGCAAATGCATAGCACAGGTAGATCAGCTCGGTGCCTTGTGACCACTTAGAGGGGTGGAATAGGGAGGGTGGGAGGGAGACGCAAGAGGGAGAGGTTATGGGGATATACGTATTCGTATAGCCAATTCACTTTGTTATACAGCAGCAACTAACACAACAATGTAAAGCAATTATACTCCAATAAAGATGTTAAAAAAAAAAAAGGAAATGGGTCACAGAGTGTCACAGAGCATATTAACCTTTTAATGCTTTCCATTAAAATTCCTTTTCCTTTCTCTAATTGTGAAGAAAATTATCCTTGGCTTAAGTTTCCATTTTCCTTAAAAATTCTGCTCTCCTACCACCAAAATTCAATTAATTTGTTCAACAACTTTTTCGATCCTTATTCAGCAAAACTTTTCTTGGAACTACTATAGCTCTTAAATTTTGTGCAAAGTGCTATCAACTCACAGATAAACCAGCCACTGCGCCGTGTAATGTATCTCAGAGACCGGTGTAGGAAAAACTAACAGTTGAATGTAGAAAGTAGAACATTCAGGTCAGAATTTTTCTTAATGGCCAGAAATTGTAAGTAATCTCAAAAATCGCAATTGCAGAAGGAACAATTATAGCACGGCACAGTCACGTACTAGAAAACCAGGCAACAATGAAAATAAAGGAACTGCAGCTACAGCTACATGCAGCAACATGGGTGAATCTTAGAGAAAATGTTAAATGAAAAAAAGCCGCAGGAAAAAATTGCATACTATGTAATTCCCCTTTATGTGTATTTCAAAATTTGACAGAACAAAACTATAAATCTGAGGAAGGTAAACCTAAATGTTAAAAGGGCAAAGTCAGGAAACTATGACTCATAAATGTTACAGTAGTGGTAACTTTTGAGAAAAAAGGAGACTATAAAACTTAAAATGTTTATAAAGTAAGACGCGGAGCCCTTGTTCATGTGTCCAGATGTTTGTTTTATACTAGTTTATGAGGTTGTGCATATTGTTTTATTTTAGGTGTGTGTTATTTTTCAAAATAAAAATATTTTTACAACATATCCTAAAAAATGACATATGTGATTGCTTATTACATGTTTTTCATAATAGAGTCTATGTTCTGTTTCAGTGGAAATGGCTTTGTTCAGCCTTGGATACACAATGCCCAGCACTTAGCATGTGACGTTGAATAAATGAACAAGTAGACATACTGGCAGGTGATAAAAATTGTGTGCACCTCAAGATCTTTCAGTATGCATTGTTCATTATGGATAAAATTATGGAGGGTTTAAAATATTAAATATTTATTATGTTATATATTATCATGTATATTATATATTAAATATTTAGCTTTCTCGTTAACTTAATAGTTGAATTGAAGATAGTGAAGAGAGAAAAAGTGGCAACACAGCATTGAGAGATAATCCTCTATGGGTCTCTCACATTTCTTCATGTCTTGAAAGTAGAGACACTGCTACCTTTGCTCCAAACTATCTTCTAAGAGATGTTTATCTCCCTCCAGAACCAAGGGTAGATTTGCTTACAGCCCATTGTGAAAGATTTGGGTTCCCTAAGCTTGGGATTCCTCTTCTATAATGCAACCTGCTGCATGTGCAGGCAGTCCCTGGTCCTCTAACCATTGCTTTGTGGATAATGGCACTTGGGTAACCAACAGAAATGTTGATATTCTGGCTACTGCCTTTGCCATGAGTAATGAACTGTCTTTTGTCTCTAAAACAGAAGGCTTGTGTCTTCCGCAGCATCTATAGAACTGTGGCAGGCTAACTTGTAGAGAGAAAAATCAGCCCCTTCCCAGCTCCTGACACACAGATGTTACCTTAAGGAACTGCAAGGACACTAGAAAATCCCAATGGAACAGATCAACACCTATAGCTTATTTTGAAAATACATTTTTAATAGGAAATCACCTGAAGTTCTGGCAGTTTATTTTATTTTTTTATTTTTATTTTTTAACATCTTTATTGAAGTATAAAAGCTTTACAATGGTGTGTTAGTTTCTGCTTTATAACAAAGTGAATCAGCTATACAAATACATATATCTGCTTATTTCTTCCCTCTCACATCTCCCTCCCACCCTCCCTATCCCACCCCTCTAAGTGGTCACAAAGCACCGAGCTGATCTCCCTGTGCTACATGGCTGCTTCCCACTAGCTATCTATTTTACATTTGGTAGTGTATATATGTCCGTGACCACCCTCTCACTTCGTCCCAGCTTACCCTTCCCCCTCCCCGTGTCCTCAAGTCCATTCTCTACGTCTGCATCTTTATCCCTGTCCTTCCCTTAGGTTCTTGAGAACGTTGTTTTTTTTTTTTTAGATTCCATATATATATGTTAGCATACAGTATTTGTTTTTTCTTTCTGACTTACTTCACTCACATATATACAATGGAATATTACTCAGCCATAAAAAAAACCAAAATTGATTTAGCTGTAGTGAGGTGGATGGACCTAGAGTCTGTCATACAGTGTGGCAGTTTATTTTAATGAATAATTGTACTTACTATTTCTAAGGAAGTGTTTCAAGTTGTCACGTTAAAATTGAGCTTCCCTTTACCCCAAACAAACAAGAGTTTTCAATGAAATGGAATGCTAAAGTGAAAAGGAATATCAGAAGCATTTCTTCATAACGTTCTTGTTTATTTATGAAGTGTTAGATTTTTCCCTCACTTACTGGGCATATTTAACTAACTATTGAAAAAACATTCAAGAGTTTTATTCCTTAAGTGAAGTCCTGAAAAATAATATTTCTCTATGCACCAGATGCTAAAATTGTTTTCACAGCTAATGCCTCACAAAATATGGCACAGCTGAATGTGACCTACAGCATATTACACAGTAGGGTCTTTGGATATAAAATGTCAGAACAACAGGACACCAAAATGCAAACACTTTTACTTTACTTTCTGAAAAGGAAAATGACTTGAAAATGAATACAAATACTACTTAGAAACACTTAAAACTGTCAAAATAGCTTCCATGAGAATTATTGATGTTCCCATTTTCCTCAGTGCCATTAAATACTCAGTATCTAATTAGCTATTGCCAATGGGATTTTCTCTTAATTTTGTTAGATGACCCATTTGTTTCATGCCATAATACTTTCATATTAGAAAAGTCACTACAAATTATGAAACTGCTCCCTATTTGCCGAGCTCTTATGCCTTACATGTCTTATGCTACTTAATCTCTAAGCCTGCATAAGACCATTAGGTATTAATACTATGCCAGAGATATTAAGAGATTATCACATCCTTAAATCATATTTTTCGAATTACACTTTTCTGTGTTCATTGTCACTGTTGTGTAGAAAATTGTGCTTATAATCCCAAGCTCATGGAACTGCCTTCATGTGGGTCAGGAGGACTTGCTGCCCGCCATGAGCAGACATTTCTGTCAAATAGCCATGGCTCTTCATGGACGGGGTAAGAGAGAGATTACATTGTCATTACTGGGAAAGCTATCCAGAAATGCCCCCCAAGTTTGAGATGGTATCATCACCTCCACTCTTGAGGGACAGCTCAATTTTTTAAGTCTATAACATGGAGTCCTTTTAAATAAGATTTACCCTTCATTTGCAGATATATCATAAATTATTAAATGGTACCATCAGTTTCCTCTGTTTATGGCTTCATCATCATCACAATCGTTATTTATTAAAACAAATGCTGTGACAGACATTTATTTACTGTTGTCTCATTAAACAGTCACAATCAACCTTTGTGGTATTAAGATCCCCATTTTATAGGCTATAAAACTAAAGCTTAGAAAGACCAGGCGTTGCTCCTGTTGGGGAAGCTAGTAAAATAGTCTTGTTCAGGCTTCAGAGGCAACGATAGGCCTCTGACTAAACAAAGACCCTGAAAGAACTACATGCCGAGCTGCTAAACTACATGCAGGTCAGCAGAAATGGTGCTAGCAAGTCTTGGGAACCAACAGATAAAGAAGGGAATTAGTCACGAAGCTCTCTGTGCCTCAGGAATCTGGCCAGTTCCCAGGGATCAGCAAACATTCTGAAGTATCAAAGCATTTATGATAATAGCCAGAGCTGCATATTGGCACGCAAGCTGATGATTATCAGCTTGCGGCTTGGCGTTAAAAGCAGGACTCCTGGGCTTCCCTGGTGGCGCAGCGGTTGGGAGTCTGCCTGCTAATGCAGGGGACACGGGTTCGAGCCCTGGTCTGGGAAGATCCCACATGCTGCAGAGCGACTGGGCCCGTGAGCCACAACTGCTGAGCCTGCGCGTCTGGAGCCTGTGCTCCGCAACAGGAGAGGCCACGACAGTGAGAGGCCCGCGCACCGCGATGAAGAGCGGACCCCGCTTGCCACAACTGCAGGGAGCCCTCGCACAGAGGCGAAGACCCAACACAGCCAAAAATAAATAAATAAATAAATAAATAAATAAATAAATAAATAAAAAGCAGGACTCCTTTGAGCGGCACTCTGAAGTCTCACCCGTGGGGTGGATGCGGGACCTTCCCAGCTGGGGCTCCAGATTGCTGTTCCAGGGACTTCCTAGCTGCTGCTTGGACCTGGAAGTAGGTGTCGGCCCAATTCGGTGATGCATGCTCTGTTATATACTCTGTTAATATTCTTATTCCTTTCCTTTTAATGATTGTATATTGAAATTAAGTTAAATCACCTTCTATTAAAGATTTGATTGAAGCTGTTTATTTGTGTGAGAGAGTGGTTATTTTGCCAGAGAACCCAACGAACCTTAAAACCGAAAACAGGTTTTCAGCAAACCAGCTCCCAAGGCCATATGTCTGTTGAGTGGATATCAAAGCAGACTGGAATTTAGACATTTTCAACCCCAAGAACTGCTTCCATTTTAGCATATTTCATAGTGGAACCAATAGGATTAGATGTATATTGGTCTGTTTATTTATCAAATATTGATAGGGTATGTACTGCATGCCAGACTATGATTTAGGCACTGGTATTTCAGTAGGAAGCAATCCGAACAATGTCTCTGCCTTCCTGGTGTTCACACATGGGAGACAGATAACACATTTAAATAAAAGGGTAATTTCAGCTGGTGTTTAGCGCTGTACTTCAGTGATCAATTACTGCGTAATGAACCACTCCAACACTAAGGGGCTTAAAACAACAATTATTTTGTGTGTGTGTCACAGGTCTGTGTGTAGAATGGAGAGATCTGCTGGTCTTAACTGGGATCACCCAGGCTGGTCCCCTGACTCACAGTTCTGGGTCTCGGTACCAGCTGTTGTCTGGCCTTATCCAGACAATGTAGTCCTCTCATTATAATCTAGCCTGTACCCCCTGACATAAGAGACAGAGCAAGAGGGGAAAAGCAGAAAGTTGTGATGCTGGCCAGCCGCTTCTGAGGTGTTTCAACCTCCCTTGCAACTCCATTACCTTTTGTCTTTCTAAGTCCAATTAAAAATTACAATTCCGTGAAAGCTACTTGGTGGGAATTAAGGAAGGAAAGAAACCAGGAGGGACACAGTGCAGCAGCCTGAGAGGTAAAGTCACCCCACATAAAGCGCTACAGATGGGATTCAGGCAGTGGGAAACAGGGATTACAGCTCCACATGCAACAGACTCACCCACAGAGTCGGGGTCCAAGAGTGTAGCCAGAAAAAGATCCCAGCAACGACCATGCAGATTTAAGCCTGCCTGCCTGTGAGGGGCAGGATAACAGCCATGACACAGCTCCATCATTCACCCATTACACTCGGGACACTCTAGAAGCATGCATGTGGGCAAAGAATCAGGACAGAGGAACTAGACTGTGGAAGGAAGGGAACAGCACTCAATATCTTAAATCACAAAAACAAAAACAAAACCTCTTCCTTACCTAGTAAGAGACAGAGGTGCTCATTTCTCACACGTTTTTCAATACCTCTTCTTTCAGACATCCAGGATGCGTGCATACAGACTGCCATAAGTTTTATGACACAGAGAAGGACACTGAATTGTTGAGTTCCTGGCAAAGAAGAATAGGCGTGCTAAATTCTGAATAGAAAATGTCGGAAGAACAATTCTGCAAAAGAATTGTCTTGAGAATTGATTTATGCTTAAAATCTTACATGTGTTGGTGAAGTGATAAAAAATGAATTTCATCTCTGAATACAGCTTGATTCACATAGAATTCTAGATAGCTCATATATACTATTTTTTTTCTTTGGTAATTTAAAAAACCTGCTAAAGTCACTCTAATCAGAATCCCCCCAAGCCCCCAGCCAACGCAAACATATGCACTAAACAAAACAGGGAGGGGAATTTCCTTTAATTTTTGGTGAGAAACTGCAATTGGGTTTGGCAATTCCCTAGGAAACCAAGAACTCATTTTTGCATAATTTCGAATAGACAGTCCTTTTAACAAAAAGTGTGAGGGGTTTCATTAGAGACAACTGTCATTTAACCAGTAAATGTGTATATACATTTGAGAATGTTAATTAGAAGTATTATATAATATAATATATTATATATATTATATGATATATTATATCATCTATTTTAGGGACTCATTTACTTTTGGGATTCAGTTTGGTTGCAGGTAAATTTTCATTGGTAAATTTGATTATAAATTGGAAAAGTTTATTTGTAGAAGTAAACAGATATTTCTTTTTTTTTTTACAACTTTATTGGAGTATAATTGCTTCACAATGGTGTGTTAGTTTCTGCTTTATAACAAAGTGAATCAGTTATACATATACATCTGTTCCCATATCCCTTCCCTCTTGCATCTCCCTCCCTCCCACCCTCCCTATTCCACCCCTCCAGGCGGTCACAAAGCACCGAGCTGATCTCCCTGTGCTATGAGGCTACTTCCCACTAGCTATCTATTTTACGTTTGGTAGTGTATATAAGTCCATGACTCTCTCGCTTTGTCACAGCTTACCCTTCCCCCTCCCCATGTCCTCAAGTCCATTCTCAAGTAGGTCTGTGTCTTTATTCCTGTTTTACCCCTAGTTTCATCAGAACCTTTTTTTTTTTTTTTAGATTCCATATATACGTGTTAGCATATGGTATTTGTTTTTCTCTTTCTGACTTAACCTCATTCCATATGACAGACTCTAGGTCCATCCACTTCACTACAAATAACTCAATTTCATTTCTTTTTATGGCTGGGTAATACTCCATTGTATATATGTACCACATCTTCTTTATCCATTCATCCGATGATGGACACTTAGGTTGCTTCCATGTCCTGTCTATTGTAAATAGAGCTGCAATGAACATTTTGGTACATGACTCTTTTTGAATTATGGTTTTCTCAGGGTATATGCCCAGTAGTGGGATTGCTGGGTCATATGGTAGTTCTATTTTTAGTTTTTTAAGGACCCTCCATGCTATGGAGGACATTTTTTATATCCAAGAGAGTTATATGAAGTAGAGCATAAAGAGTTGGTACAGTACACAGCAAATAATAAGCATTTCATCAATAGTACCTACAGGGGTAATTTTTTTACAGTTTTATTTATCTATTTATTTATTGCTGCTGTCTTGAATTTAAATATTTTAGGGTAGACTGGCAGGCTGGAAAGTCAGGCAGGAGCTGATATTACAGTCTTCTTATTCTCCGGGAAACCTCAGTATTGCTCTAAAGGCCTCCACTGATGGGATGAGCCTCACTCTCACTATTGAGGTTCATCTCCTTTACGTGAAGTCAGTTGACTATAAATGTGAACCACAACTTCAACATACCTACATTAATGTTTGATTAAACAACTGAATACTATAGCCTACTGAAGTTAACACATGAAACTAACCATCACATAATGCTAAAGCAGCCATAGACAGTATGTAAACAAATGGATGTGTAGATGTTACTATTTTCCAGTAAAATTGATTTCGTTTGAATTTCGTATACTTTTCACATGTCACACATTATAATTCTTTCATTTCTTCCTGAAACACTTCAAAATATAAAAACCACGTTTAGCTCATGGATAAGCCATACAAAACCAGATGGTGGGCTTGATCCAGAGGCTCTAGTTGCTGACCCCCTGCTCCAGGACAATGTGTTGCATGTGTTAGCTATGTTAATGATAAATACTGTAATTTTATTTTTAATCACATTGAGCAACATTAAGAGAGGTTTTGATAATATGTCCAAACTCAGCAGTGTAATGTACAAATTAGAGTATGGTTTTGGTGTCCAAAATAGACTATACTCTTGAACCAGGATTTGTTAGCTGAGAATTTTAAAGCAATAGTCTAACCTCTTTAAGCCTCAGTAAATGTTTGTACATTTTCCCTATGAACTAAATGATATAAAAAAAGAAAAAATTAAAACGGAGTCTATAGACAGAATTAGCACCAAGCAAATGATAAGTTACTGTTATCATCAGTGCTGGCATTTTTTTGGCCTTATTATGGCCAAAACACTGATTATGTAATTATCAGTGTCAGCAATTTAATGACCCTGACAATGCAAGAGAAACACTACTGAGAAAGAAAAGTAGTGTTCCATACAGAAGACTTAATCGAGTATGTTCTTAAATTGGCACATCATTTTGTAACTGAACAAACAATATTTTCAAAGTATAAAAGAAAAGACCTTTATTAGAAGTGTCTTCATTTTTTACGTATATCCATTGAATTCTCCAAAGTCTCTTAAAATCTAAAAAAATCTTAAATACATATATTTTTTTGCCCTTCCTGACCTTTACCTGTCCTCCAGCATTTCCTTGCTTCTACACGTTTATAATCTTTAGGTAGTAATTCCCCACCCCTTGTGCTCACCCCATGCAGTGGGCCAGCTCTTTCCTTGAAAATACCTGTGAGGGGAAAATAAACTGCCTTCCACTGGCAGTTTAAAATGAAATCCCACGTGCACATATTCATAATAAATGCCTTCTCACATAACTAAGTTTTTCTACATACTTAAACAATCATTTTCTTCATCCATAAATTTGACCATTTCAGCACTCACAATTTTAGGTAAATAGTGTCCTATATGATATTTGAATGAACTATCATGGGCTTTTAACATCCATTTTTAGTGACTCTCTTATTCACTTGCATTTTTCTGTGTATGAGAGAGTCGTAATTTCCTCTTAGCCCTCTTAACCTCCTGAGACGTTGCACATTGAATTTCTCCTTCTGAAATGAATGACAGTTTGGTACTGACAGCGACACTCCATAATCTGTGTCTTCTACGATGGCCTTGAACTGCAGCAGCTGCTATAGACCTCAGCACCTTCTCTGTGCTTCTCTTCATCTTCCTTCCCATCACATTGTACCTAAGATAAGATTTACCCCAGGCTTGAAAAAAGTTAACCATGATTCATTAAACAAAGACCTGCTGCTACCAAGCCCTGAGTCAAGCTCAACTGAGTTGCCACCTACGAGGATTAACTCAGCTGTCACTCAGCAACCACAGAGTAAAGCACCTGCACTTTTCACATTTTAAAGGGTCATATCCAAAATTACTGTTTGTTTTCTCTTTCTGGGGCATCTAATACATATGCCATGCTTCTATCAACCCACAGTCTCATGGGACTGTTACCAGTCCTTGTCTTCAAGTTCTTCCGAGGTCATTTAAAGTACATTTTATGTTACGCAACAAGTGTCAGTCCACCCCAAACAAATACTCTAAAGGTGATGGCAATCATGTCAGATTTAACTGCTCCAGGGGAGAGGGGTGAATGTTTAAGCCCTCTTTTACCTACTAGTATTATTCTATTTACTCGAGTTTGGATAAATGTCATCTCCACCTATCACCTTGCTATCTTTATATTTAAGAGATTAACCAGACTTCCCCAAAGTGCATTTCATATACATCATATAGTCTATACATGCCCCCCATTTGGGGCAAATATTCACACGTTGTTCAAAAATGATGGAATATTAGGAGACAGTGATTCTTTTTTCGCAGTTGACCTTGAACAAACTGGGTTTGGACTGTGCAAGTGCATCTACATGTGGATATTTTCAATAGTAAATACTAGAGCACTACATGGCCCAAAGTATACTTGGATTAATGCTTGCATTGTTCAAGGGTCAACTGCACATATAAATTATTGGGTACTGAATAAATCAAGTGTAATTGAATAAAAATATAGTTACTTTCACTTCCATTATTTGTTGTTATTGGCAAAATAAAATGTATTTTACTGTGGACACAAATATAATATTAGCTTTTTAACTGCTTTATCATATTTCTATATGTTTTTCTAGCAATTTCCTTAGATTCTCCCCTCAGCCACTCTTTCTTAACTCCTTATGGTCTTTTCATTTTGTCTTAATTTTAACCTGGAATTTTCCACAGATTTTTTAAAAATCTAAATATTTTGCTTTTATATTTACCCTATATGTTCCTTGCAACCTACAATTTCACAGTGATTTAAAATCTTATAATGTGTATACACATTACTATATATAAAATAAATAACTAATAAGGACCTACTGTATAGCACAGGGAACTCTACTGTATACCCTGTAATGACCTATATGGGAAAAGAATCTAAAAAGGAATGGATACATGTATATGTATAACTGATTCACTTTGCTGTACACCTGGAATGAACATGACATTGCAAACGAACTGTACTTCAATAAAAATTTTTTTTTTAATCTTATAATAGGGCTTCCCTGGTGGTGCAGTGGTTGAGAGTCCGCCTGCCGATGCAGGGGACACGGGTTCGTGCCCCAGTCCAGGAAGATCCCACATGCCGCAGAGCGGCTGGGCCCGTGAGCCATGGCCACTGAGCCTGCGCATCCGGAGCCTGTGCTCCGCAACGGGAGAGGCCACAGCAGTGAGAGGCCCGCGTACCGAAAAAAAAAAAAAATCTTATAATAATGAAAACTGTGTTATAAACATTATGAAATGTGTTACACACAGAGACACATGTATTAGATTAACCAAAGAATTATTACTCTATCTAGCCTAAAAATATATTGTAATGATTCGTTTAATCTAGAAAATAAAACAAAACATTTTGGAAACAGACTTTTCCGTGATACCAAAGCAAGGATTATTTTTATCAATTTATTTGGACTCATATTATTAAATCAATGCTGATTTTTCCAAAGCAGAGTTGTCAAATCACCCTGATTTAAAGTGAGAATGACACTTAAATGCAGAACCAAAGTTGAGAAACTCCCAGAATTTGTGTGCCGCAGAGAAGCCCTCATAATTCAGTTTGGAAATATATGGTGGTGACTGTATGAAATGAATTGTCAAAAGGCAATCCGGGATTCTGGGAAAAATCCATTTAGCTCACATAATAAATGAGTTTCATTATTGCCAGATCTCCCCACCAAGTCAGAAAGCAAAGCAAAGCAAATCCATTTATTTGTATGTATGCTCCTTCTTAAAATACTAAATATTATAAACACTTTATAAACATTAATATTTCAATAGAATAAAAGACATTAACTTACATAAACAATTTTCAAATGTTTTGTATTGACTTTGCATATCCCTTGATATACTAACTAAAATGGTGATTATTAAAAGAAGAATCGCCGAGAAGTTCTACCTGCCAACATTCTTAAGAGTTAAGAAATGTTATGGATATAATTGTAGACTTCTCATTAATTCAGAATATTACCCTCTGAATATTTTTCCTAATATCAGAATATTTTTTATACTAAACAAATTCTATTCATGGGCTTTATCTCCAATCATTCTTTAAATGTAAAATATCAAGGTGATTTATTCTTGAAGAGAGGAGACGAGCCTATTACATATATTAGCTCACCGTTTTCTTTAGAGGTAGAGGACTACCTGATTAAATGGCATAAAAAATTGAAAATAATCACTGAAAGGTATTGATTGAAAATTGCAAACAATTATAGAAAACCAGTCTTTTACTTAGGTGGTTCTCCTATCCCAGGCTTTATGTTTGCATTGAATAAAAGCCCAGGCAAATTAGTGTAAAAAATAAATGTAAGCAGATTTTCTGATGATGGCCATTCTGACCGGTGTGAGGTGGTACCTCAATGTAGTTTTGATTTGCATTTCTCTAATGATTAGTGATGTTGAGCATTCTTTCATGTGTTTGTTGGCAATCTGTATATCTTCTTTGGAGAAATGTCTATTGAGGTTTTCTGCCCATTTTTGGATTGGGTTGTTTGTTTTTTTGTTATTGAACTGCTTGTAAATCTTGGAGATTAATCCTTTGTCAGTTGCTTCATTTGCAAATGTTTTCTCCCATTCTGAGGGTTGTATTTTGGTCTTGTTTATGGTTTCCTTTGCTGTGCAAAAGCTTTTAAGTTTCATTAGGTCCCATGTGTTTATTTTTGTTCTTATTTCCATTTCTCTAGGACTTGGGTCAAAAAGGATCTTGCCAGGACATGGAACCAACCTAAGTGTACATCATTGGATGAATGGATAAAGAAGATGTGGCACATATATACAATGGAATATTACTCAGCCATAGAAAGAAACGAAATTGAGATATTTATAGTGAGGTAGATGGACCTAGAGTCTGTCATACAGAGTGAAGTAAGTCAGAAAGAGAAAAACAAATACCGTATGCTAACACATATATATGGAATCTATGAAAAAAAAAAAGGTCATGAAGAACCTAGGGGTAAGACGGGAATAAAGACACAGACCTACTAGAGAATGGACTTGAGGATATGGGGAGGGGGAAGGGTAAGCTGTGACAAAGTGAGAGAGTGGCAATGACATATATACACTACCAAACGTAAAATAGATAGCTAGTCGGAAGCAGCCACATAGCACAGGGAGATCAGCTCAGTGCTTTGTGACCACCTAGAGGGGTGGGATAGGGAGGATGGGAGGGAAGGAGATGCAAGAGGGAAGAGATATGGGAACATATGTATATGTATAACTAATTCACTTTGTTATAAAGCAGAAACTAACACACCATTGTAAAGCAGTTATACTTCAATAAAGATGTTAAAAATAAATAAATAAAAATAAATGTAAGCATGTAACACATAACAGGCGCGTGCAGTGCCCCCTCCTGACCCCCTTGCTCCACCAGGTCTCAGCACAGCTGCTGTGAACTGTTCCAGGAACGTTGCCAGCCTCCCAGCTCTGTGTCTACTCCCCACAGTGAAGGCAAGCCACCCAGCCTACACAGCAGAACCCAGAGTGCAGGTGATAGGTGCCCCCAGGACAAAGCCTGCCGAGGGATACAGGACTAGCTGGGTCATTGCCTTAGCTTCCTGGTCTTTGGTGAAAAGCTCTGAAGTATGTATGGGCTCCTCAGAAGGCCCCTGAAGGAAGTAAATGCCATTTGCCACAGTGGGATCCAGCTTACAATCCTCCCTTAACAGCTCTTCCCTTCTTTGTCTCATTCTCCTCTTTAATTCCACTTCCTGGAATCACTCCCCAAATAAGCTACCTGTGTTGAAGACCATGTTTCAGGCTTTGCTTTCAGTGAAGTCTGAGGATTCAGGACGCAGAACTCACTCCCAAATTCTAGCAGGTTCTCATAGGGTTTGAAAGGGTGCCAAGAATGTAGTAATCTCTCAAAAGCATTCTCTCTTATATCCACTGGGGAAAAAAAAGCACAAGTTAAAAGTTGAGAATTATGTTTTATTCAGCAGACACGCTGAGGATTCAAGCCCAGGATACATCCTCTCAGATGCTCTGAGGGATGGCTCGGAAGAGGTCGGAGCAGCCAGGATATGTAGGGGTTTTTTGCAACAAAAACCAGGTGGTGGGAACATCAAAAGCTTACAGTTAATTAAAGAAAACCAGACGTCCCAAGTTAATGAGTTTAGCTCTTTTCTATGTATGGGAAGATGCAAGAGTCTGGACTCACTGAAATATTCCTTTGAGATGCACCTCAGCTCTCTGGGGCCTGTATCCTGCTCTTTCCCATCCTGAGTCTCCTCAGGGGGCACTGTTGGGGGCAGCTGAGTGGTTGATGACTTGATGGCCCAGCATCCCCTGTTTACTGATCTGGCGGGAAACATTCTTAGTCTACACTTATACCTCCTTTTCTTGAGGGTCTCTCTCTCTCTTCTCTGTCTTTCTTTCTCTCTCTCATTTGTTCCAAAGCTGAGCAGTTTAATTCTCTTTTTGGCTTATCTTCTGTAAGTCCATACAATCAAGGTTTCTTCGTCTAGCCCAAGCAGCTTATAAACATGTTGTTTATAAACATGTTGTCATAAACAGAGACAATTTTGTCCATGAGAAGAATTTTGGTTAACTTTTAATTTTTTAATATGTTCATAAATAAGTAGAATTCTTAGGGTAGAAATTGTTTATATTTTTCAGATATGTCTTTATTCCCTTCCTACTCTTATGTTAATTCCAGGAAATAAATGCCATATTTTTAAAATTATTTATGTGTGGTTTGATTGTAAGTTCAGTGTTAAGAGCTATTATTTATCATGTATTAAAGAAAAGGAATGTTAAGGATTAAGGATTAATATTACTCAGCCATAAAAGAGAATGAAATAATGCCATTAGCAGCAACATGGATGCACCTAGAGATTATCATACTAAATGAAGTAAGCCAGAGAAAGACAAATACCATATAATATCTTATACATGGAATCTAAAAAAATGATACAAATGAACTTATGTACAAAAGAGAAACAGACTCACAGACGTAGAAAACAAACTTATGATTACCAAAGGGAAAGGGGGAAGGGATAAATTAGGAGTTTGGGATTAAGACACACACACTACTATATATGAAATAGATAAACAACAAGGACCTACTGTATAGCACAGGGAACTCTACTCAGTATCTTGTAATAACTTATAATGAAAAAGAATCTGAAAAAGAATATAAATATAGCTGAATAACTTTGTTGTACACTTGAAATAACACAACACTGTAAATTAACTATACTTCAATTAAAGAGTTTCAACTTCAGAAACACTTTTTAAATAATAGGAGATATATTTAGTTGATATATATATGTATACGAATGTTTGTCATGTTGGAGCATAGTAAGCTGATTTATTTTTCCCTATGGCATTAAATAAAAGTTTTCCTATGTTTGTACTCTTTAGAAAAATATCACCAACAGTTCTTCATTTTTCTTCCCCTAAATACTGCATATCATTTTTGACAGCATTCTTTCTGTACAAGTCAGTAAGGTGTTAACAAATTTTTACCTTGGACATTTATTTTTACATATTTAGACTTTTGAATTTTTAACTAGGGGCCATCAATTTTAAGGAAAGATTATTTTAAATTGTTTATTAACTATCAATCATAGCCCCATCCTCCAAAGATCCAATATGGAAAGCCCTCCAGGCATTTAAGAGCCAACAGCCCTGATATGGGGTTTAATTCAGCTGCCAACCATAGGCCACACCAACAGAATGATTCAGTGTGGCATCTTCCATCTGACTACTGGCCCTGGGACCCAGAGTCTAACGTTTACTATCACCACCCGTGCAATGAGTTCTCATACTCTTCGTTTAGTACACAAAACTCCGTGATTGTCAAGGCTTTGATGCCTTCCACGCCATGCTTAGAGACCTAGACTTTGGCCAAATCACTCTCCCTGCTAAGAGGTTTCAACGAGCTCTCTAATTCCAGCTCACTGCTGCCACCTTCTGGTCCTGAATATTAATTCTGACTTCCCCCAACCCACCCATCCCATCTGGGCTTTAGCCCTTAAAATTAGTTTTGTAAAACTCAGATGGAAGCCTTTCCAGGGCTTCCCTGGTGATGCAGTGGTTAAGACTCTGCCTGCCAATGCAGGGGACACGTGTTCGAGCCCTGGTCCAGGAAGATCCCACATGCCGCGGAGCAACTAAGCCAGTGTGCCACAACTACTGAGCCTGTGCTCTACAGCCCGCGAGCCACAACTGCTGAACCCCGTGAGCCTGTAGCCTCCGGACGAAGAGTTGACCCGATCACTGAAACTAGAGAAAACCCGCACACAGCAACAAAGACCTAACGCAGCCAAAAATAAATAAAAATTAAATTAAGTAAATTATACTGACCTTAAAAAAAAAAAAAACTCGGATCAAAAAGAGATTTATTTGATTTTGCATTTAAAGCTTGAATCTTTAACAGGGCCACATGTCCCTGATTATCTTGCCATGTTGTTATATCTAAAGATTATTTTAAGCTTCACTACACTAACTGGCACAATGTAGTCATAACAACACAGCTTTCTTCCTTGTCTCATCTTGATAGGCAACTATTCCGAAGTAAATATTGCTGACTTCATTTCTAGATTATTGTACCTACTGTTCCAGTTAAATTTACATTCTGTACCAAAGACTTAAAATTGGCTGAGTAATGATGACGTGTCAGTGGGACGTTAGAACAATGCAGTTTGATGTGGACAAGCATTTCCTGAAGCAAGGGCACCAGCATGGATCTAATATTCCTTGAATGGCTCATGGGCTCAGGGCCAAGGACAGATGTGATGGGGGTGGACGGCTAGTGAAGGAGTCTAGGCTCAGTCTCGAGCATCCCACTCACTCCGTGAACGCAGCAAAGTGTTACTGATAGAACCGTGGTGGTTATTACATCAAAAGTGTGCAAAAACATGGAAGGATAAGACCAAAAAGCATCAATAATGTCAGAAGGACTCTTAAGATTTTCATTCAAGAGTCAAACAGTGAATCTAAGCTAAGGAGAATATTTTCTTCTTTGTGACACAAGTACTGATCCCTTGTAAAATGATGAAAATCCAAGAATACTGTCAGATGAACCTTAGGTTCTCTAACAGAACTGCGGACCCAGTGGTGCCCTCCCTATACCAAAAGCAGAACCTCGGTTCCATCACCGAGGGTGGAAGACAGGAAGGGACTCATTTCCTTCTCCAGTGAGAGGTCGAGGCTTGGCCCAATCCCAGCTACAAAGATCAGGATGTAGGACCGGCGACTGCTTTTCAAGGTCAAGAGCAAATTGGTTAAAGCAGGGCTTGTAGGGGTTTCCCTGGTGGTGCAGTGGTTGAGAATCTGCCTGCCAATGCAGGAGACACGGGTTCGAGCCCTGGTCTGGGAAGATCCCACATGCCGCGGAGAAACAAGCCCCGTGAGCCACAATTACTGAGCCTGCGCGTCTGGAGCCTGTGCTCCGCAGCAAGAGAGGCCACGATAGTGAGAGGCCCGTGCACCGCGATGAGGAGTGGCCCCCACTTCCCGCAACTAGAGAAAGCCCTAGCACAGAAACGAATATCCAACAAAGCCATAAATAAATCAATAAATAAATAAATAATAAAGTTTAAAAAAAAAAAAAAGCAGCGCTTGTAAACTTCAGTGCCTGGAGGGTCTAAGCTGGTAAGCTAATCAAGGAAGCAATTTATACTATGAAATTGAGCTGAAAAATGGTAGTAAAAATGGTAAATGACCTGAGGCCTCCATGTTGAAGGAACGATATAGAGTGATGGTCAGTAATTGTCACTAGTGAAAGAAATCATTACCTGAGTGAGCAACCCCAAATCTTGCCATCAAAAAATGTGGGCCTGGTATACCAGAAGTTTTTTTTTTTTGTCAACAAAAGTCATCAATTTGACTCTTTAGGTGAATTCTCCTGGAGTTAAATAAGGCAATTTTCTAAACCAGTGTGAGAATCCCAAAGAGCTGTCTGACAACTGGTAACTCTTGGAATAGAGGCTGTTGTGTACATACATCATCACCTTCCTAGGGTTGTGTTCATTTCGTGTTTGCTCTGTGGTTCCACTTGGATTCTCTTAACTTTTGAGCTCCTCTCTCTGAAGGTCTGATGCAACTGGGTTTAATTCCAGTTTAGAATGGATCACCAGCCTCAGGAAACCTGGGCAGGTGTAAAGGAGGCACTACCTGAAACCAACACAGCTCTTCAGAAAACTGGACTGGGATTTGGGCCAAAGCCTTACAGACCCCATAATTTTCCCCCAAATGCCTTCTTAACTGAGGCAAAAGTAGTCAGCTGGTAATAAGTCAATGATACCTTCCCGTCAGTCATTTTTAGTCTTTTTTTCATTTTGCATCTGCAAAATATAATATCAAAATCCTATAAGACCAACAAAAAATTATTATAGACAATTGTTTTCCATACCCTGTGTTGATAGTAATATCTACATGTGCCAGATTTATGACAGAGATTGTGATTATGACACACTCATGTCAAAACACCATGTACTGCTGGTCTCACACATCTGTGCTTCACCACGGACCATGTTAACTGTCTGTTGGGACATGTTTCTCCATGGATTTCTTGTGTTTCCACATGGCCTGTTAGTGAGGCATTGACTGTCCTTTTTTGTGGATAGACCATCATGGATAATTGTATAGTGAACAGCCTTGGAAGATAGAGACTGTATCTCCGTCTGGAACAAAGGCTGAGCATACTTCTGCCCATTGTAAGAAATGGGTGTTCCCAAGTTCAACACACTGAAGTGTTGAGCTGACATCTACTGGGCCCATTCACATCACCTCTGCGAGTCTGGAGGCCAAAGAAAACTGACCCAAATATGTTGATATTGATGCTGCTGGCTGTGTCCTAAGTGATGAAAACTGACCCAAATATGTTGATTTTTTTTTTTTTTTTTTTTTTTGCAGTATGCAGGCCTCTCTCTGTTGTGGCCTCTCCCATTGTGGAGCACAGGCTCTGGACGCGCAGGCTCAGTGGCCATGGCTCACAGGCCCAGTCACTCCGCAGCATGTGGGATCCTCCCGGACCGGGGCACGAACCCGTGTTCCCTGCATCGGCAGGCAGACTCTCAACCACTGCGCCACCGGGGAAGCCCCCAAATATGTTTATATTGATGCTGCTGGCTGTGTCCTGAGTGGTAGAGTTCCCTGTGCCTGACCTGAAGTCTTGTGTCTGCTATCAGCATCCATGATATTTTTGCTGTCCACCTTCACAGCTTCCAAGGAAGGAAGAATCTCAGACACTTCCCAGTGCTGGGCAGTGCCACGCCTGTAGCAGAATGTTGGCTTGTTACATGCAGCAGGCCCTTTCCACTTGTCTGACGTGGGATCCCGTTATTGTTCTGCAAGCTAGACCTTAGTGTCCTCTGCCCATCTGCCATACTAGAGGACTTTACTTAATGTCATTCTCTATTTTTGTTAACTCTTCATGGTAGTGGCAGATGGCAGGTACTGTGGGTCACTACAGAGGCTGAAACAGCACATACCTTTTCATTCTTCAGCAAATCTCTAGAATAATTTAGTACCCCCAAGTACACAATTAACGATAGTTCTCATTTGTTTATAATCCAGATAGCAACTAAGCTCTCCTTGCTGCTAATGACCAAGATGAGGTTATCCCAACAAACTTGCCTTTCGCTGTTTGCAGAAAATCCAAACGACGTTCTTCCAAAATTTTCTCTGAGTCTTCAAGTATCTTGTGTCCTTCTCTGACTTTGCTGTCTTATTTTCTCTCCTAAGTCTTGCAGTGGTTTCTTTATCACTGTCCTTGCATTAACTCAAATATGACACTGAGCCCCTTATCATGGTTTTCACAGAGGGTAAAATATACCATATGAGATCAATGTCCATGTATAAGATTTATTAAAGATTTGAAGAAAGTTTATGCCACATCAAAGACATAGGGTTTAGGAGATTGTCTTGCCCTTCCTGTTATGGAGTGAACATGTAATACCCACTCTCTAGGACAGTGAGTGTGGTGTCTATTCTCAATCTGTGTCACCCTTAAGTTTGCACTCTGCTTCTCTCTGGTGTGTTCTGAGCCCCAGGACCCTGAGAGCTGCCACACTAAGGTCCATGTGTCCAGTAGGAGGCAAAGCCAGAGGTCAGAGCTTAGTAGAGACAGGGAAGATTCTCTCTCTTGCTCTCTCTCTACCTCACCATTGTCTGGCTGAAGCCACATTCCTCTACCAAGGACCACAGTTCCTGTCCAGCCCTTGTAGGCAGAGGGTGCCAATGGCTTAGTGCCACTGCTACACTGTCCACTGCCTCACCACCTCTGTTGATTTCCTGCCCAAAGTTCTGAAAATAGTCCCCCACTAAGCCACCAGTAGTTAATTTTTTGAGTGTATCATCTCTTTCCTTCCAGTAATACACCTGATACATCCAAGCACTGAAAACACATTACTTCTAATCCCAGTTTTCCAGGGAAGAAGCTAAAGCTCGAGGGCATTAGTGAATAGCCCAAGCTCACTCAACCCCCAAGGGGAAGATCCAGGATATAATTATGAATGGGTTGTTTCTAAATCCTGCCCTGCTTTTTTTTTACCATGTCAGGCTCCCTCTCCAACGGTGCTCTATAATTCAGCTGATTGGTTTCACTCACAGATATGCTATAATAGCAAGCATGCTCTAAAATACTTTTCTAAACATGGTTCTACTGCTTCTGCAAACTTCTTGATGTTTACAAGTTGAATAACAATGAAAGCTCCATATGAAGTGTCTGAAGTCTTGAAGGATATACATGGTTTATACTGAATAATAAATAAAAGAATAAATAAGTAAATAAGCTGTTTAAAAAATATAGTCTAGATGGCATTCAATTATTGCTTCCCCATAAAGCATTTATTTCTCATCCTGAATGAAGCAGAATCTAAAGGCAGGATTCTACAAAGCCTTCTCAGTTACTAACCAGAATTTAGATCAAAAACCTTTTATTCATAATTATCTCTGCCCATCACTTTACTAAGAAAAAAAATGGAGAGACAAGTGTAAGATTTAAAGTAAGAAAAACAAGTACTAGAGTGTCAATACAAGATACTCTTGAGGATTATTTTAGGTTTGCTTTTATTAGAACCTGCCAAGGAAGTCTTGGACAATCCAGAGAAAAACTATAAAGGTTGATTTCAGGAGGATGAAATTAAGTTTGGTTTCATTAGTTGTTGAGGAACACAGACTAGGTCACTGTTCTCTGCATAACTAGTGAACAAATGGATGTCTTTGCTGGCAGACTGACAGATACCACAGATGTCTTATGGAAATTTAAAGCCAGTTCCTTCTGATTTTCTCAATCATATTCAGTCTATCCCTCCGTGTATTAATGTCTGTGTTTTTCTCTAACTCCTAAGCCTAATTTTACTTAAAATAATTTTCTTTTAGAAATTCAGTTGATAACTTGGCCATTTTATAAGACATTTTATTATGTCCCTTTTTATCCTTTGCACATATAGCATGAAAATATTGTTTCCTAACATATTTGGAGGATAAAGCGACTCCCTCTCTTTTGGTGGCAGTGCCAGTGAGATATACATATATACATTCCAATAGATACAAATACCTATGAAATTTCACCTGGCTAGAATGATTCAAATAGCATCCCCAGATTACACAGTCAGTTCCCTAGAGATGAGTGACTTTTAGATGTTTGTTTTCAATAAATATATTTTTTCAGATATTTTGAGAAAAATAGAATTTTATGGCTAAATAACTGGGTTTTGTTGACTTTTCTGCCACATCTGACAAGAGGTCTGTAAACCAAAATGTTCAACAATAACAATAATGAAAGCATGTTCAATAATAAACGGTCAAAAGACATGGTATATGCGGGCAACATAAAAAGGTTACTTCAAGTACCATTAAAGAACCATAAAGTATCTGTGCCAAGAGCAGCAGGACCCAAAACAAAGAAATTACTGGACTTCTTAAGCACAGTCTCAGGAACTCGAGTGAGTGATAGCCGGGTCCATCTTGAAGCCCATCTTGCCCTGCCCAGCATATGTTATTCTGACTTCAAGCAGCTAAGCCTTACAGTGGGGCTCAACAAGGTGGAGATGCATCAGGTCAATGTGACAGGAAGGAAAAGCATTCCTTTTAGAGGACAACCAGCTCTCTCTTTTCCAGGTTTGTTGCTCCTAACAGGACTAAAGGTTTCACTGTTCCTTCCAAACAAATACCCACAGACTGTTCTTAATCATTTCTCTGAGCTTCAGTCATCATCACTGCTTTCTTGTTAGAGCACAAAATGATCCTTCCCTTTTCTTTCATCCTGTGAGTGGACAGCTATCTGTGTGCCTTTGTACAGGAGAAAGTGAGCAAGAGTGCCTATAGATGTACATAGTGTAGAGATATATTTTTGTGCCAGATAGATAGATGATGGATAGATGGATAGATAGGGAGATAGAGAGATAGACGATAGATAGATATTCCCTTCAAAAAATTGAAAATATGAATAGATTTCAATATATTTTCAGAAGCTCTAGTTTATACACAAGATTTTTCCTCCAATTAATATGTATAAGCCGTTCCAAAAGCAGTCTTTATTTTTATTTTTTTGTTAGTGTCAAATTCATTTTCTACTTCTCAGCTCTCACTTCATTTCTTCCTAGTTATAAGATACATCCTGCAGTTCTTTATTTTTCTCAGGAAATTGAGAACTTTCATATATTTCAAAGTATAAAAATAATCACTGTTATAAAACTGGGAAATCAAGTAAGAGAACAAAACACAGAACATAGCTTTCCTTCAAAAAGTGACATTATGGAATAAACTGTGAAATATAATTTGTTAAATTATTTCTTTAGATCCCACTGTCACTAAAAAAAGAGGTTTACTTCATATTTTACTAGAGCAAACTGTCAGACTATGGTTACCAGTGGGGAAAGATGGAGGGGAAGGATATTTAGGGAGTTTGGGATTGACATGTACAAGCTGCTATATTTAAAATGAATAACCTAAAAGGACCTACGGTATAGCACAGGGAACTCTGCTCAATATTATGTAACAATTTAAATGGGAAAATAATTTGAAAAAGAATAGACACATGTGTATGTATAACTGATTCACTGTGCTGTACACCTGAAACTAACACAACATAGTTAATCAACTATACTCCAATGTAAAATAAAAAGTAAAAATTAAACAAAAAAATATCAGATTAGGAGATAAAAATAAAATAAAAGAGATTAGGCAAATGAGTGCTAAAAAATAAAAATGTTGGATCAAAATAAAACAAAACAAAACAAAACACTGCCAGAATATTTCTCAGGATTCCAAAACAATGTTTAAGAAAAGTCTATGGGGTACTTTACATAATCTTGGTATTCAAAAATTGCTTGTTGCATTTTATTGCAAGAATGGAAGAAATAATAAACACAAATACACATGGGATTGAAGTTATGGCTTTTCATATAGAAAATGAAAGCCCACACAGACATTTTAAACTAAATTAATTATTTGAATTCCATCTTGAACAAGAATAATATCCTTTGGGATTCACTTCAAAAGTTGAAAAGGTTTCTTAGAACTTTAGAAAGGGACCCTTGAGATCAGCTAGTCTATTGCTTCCTTAGGTACTAAAATTTTGGCTCAGTTGAAATCTTACCCAGAACCATAAACAAATAAAAATATGTCTGACTTATTTGAAGTGGGTTCTGGGGACCTGTAATACTGTCAAATGTAGTCTTCATCACCCTTTCCACAAAACCACCAATAAGGAAGTCTCTCAGAAGATTCAAAAAATAAAACAAAGATGAGCAAAACCCTCCAAATGTAAAAGCTCTGTTTGAAACCCACTGATCTAGACCACTTTCCTCATATCATGATCTCATAGAAGAAGATATTGACTTGGCAGAATATGTTTAAAACCTTAGCTAATTAATATCGAGGTCAGGGCTTCAGGCTCATTTGTTCAGTCCTTTTTATTTTTATTTAACTAACTTTACTTTCATATTTAAATGCCAATCCTCACTTAATACTCATTTTATGGATTCTCATTTGTTTAAAATATTTAGTTAAAAATATTGTCCACTGAGAATAGGCATCTTTACTTAATTTTGTTATACTATAATAAGAGCTGACTTTACATAGTAGGAAAGTTCATTAAAGAGTTAAAAGATAAAGTCAGTAGCAAAATTAATCACAATCTGAGTACCTATCTTTCATCTTTATCCTTTCACCCTCTGACCCTTGATAATAATCTCTCTGGAATAGCTCTCAACCCCTGAACAGCTCCACAATTTCTAAAGAAGACAGTCATCAAGCTGGCAATTTATTTGGAAGTGAGAACAGCCAAGAAAATGTTTTATTCAGATCTCAGTTGTATTATGGAAGGCATGGAGAGAGGAGTGATGAAGACTAGGGGATGCCAATCCTTAATGATTCCACTTTCTGATCCTCTGACCTCCTTTCATTATGCAATTTCCATCATTACTCTTCATAGCAGTTCTTGTGGTTCTATCTTAGTACTTTTTCCTCCCTTACCTTGTGGTCACATAAAGTAAGGAGTCCTTTGATGTTTTCTTCCTCCAATATCTTATTCAGATTTTTTATTTTCTTTTTGTGGAAGACTTGGTCTGAAAAACTTAGTCAACTATTTCCCAAGAAGACCAAACCAACATTTACCTCTCAATTTTTACCCCTTGATGACTGCTTATCAAGGATATCTGCTCCACACACTTATATTCTGTCAAAAGTTTTAGTTAAGGTCTTCATGGTTGGGTGGAGTCATCTATAATTCTAGGAAGAATAGAAAATATTGACATTTTCTGTAAAGAATTTAATATTGATTGAGTGAAAAGATTGCTGGGATATGTGGGGAAAAAATGAGTAAGACATTTCAGTTTGTTTTGGAACAAACAGGAAGGCTTTCCTGCAGCAATGTTGGCAACTCAGAAATGGAGGCATAAGGTTCAAAGGTATATTTTACCTAGGGCAGATGATTGACAAACAAAAGATTCAGAAGTGAGAATACTCTTAATGTACAGGTCTACAGTAGTAAGGCAGGAAGGTGGAATTAAAAAGAAAGTGACAGCCTATGAATAGGAGAAACTTGAAAGCCAAATATCAAAGAGAAAATTTAATAGTGACAAGTGTATGAGAAATAATGAAGGAAGGAGGAGATTTTTCAAGTCCATAACCCTATAGACAATGAAGAGCCATTTTTAACAAGATACAACAGGAAAGCTGTTCCTGGTGTGACTGAATAGAAAAGATCACTGGAGAAGGAAGGCTGAGGCTCTGTGAAGAAATTTTGATTTTTTTTAATGCTAACATTTTTTTTCTTAAAAAATCATAATCAGAATTAATATTTTGATAAAATTTCAGACGTCTTCTGGTGATGGTTAAATGTATAGGCCAACTTGACTAGCCACAGTGTCCCAAGGTTAAATATTATTTCTGGGTATCTAGGATGGTGTTTCAGTGGACTCGGTAAAATAAGTTGCCCTTCTCAATAGAAAGGAGTATTAGCCAATCCATTGAGGGCCTGCATAGAACAAAAAGCAGAAGAAAAAGGATTTTGCTTTGTTTTTTCCTGACTCATTAATTTAGCTGGAATACCTCATCTAGCATCTCCAGCCATCAGACTGGGATTTACACCATCAGGTGTCCAGGTCCTGAAGCCTTCAAATTTGGAGTGACTGAATTACACCACCGGGTCTCCTGGGTTCTAGTTTGCAGTTGGTAGATCATGGAACTTCTCAGCCTTCATAATTGTGTGAGCCAATTCCTCATACTCAAATCAATCAATCAATCAACCATCTCCTACCAGTTCTGTTTCTCTTAGAACACTTGACTAATATATTTCTTGTATATCATAAACCTAATTTTTTTTTTTTTTTTTTTTTTTTTTTTGCGGTACTCGGGCTTCTCACTGTTGTGGCCTCTCCCGCTGTGGAGCACAGGCTCCAGACGTGCAGGCCCTGAGGCCATGGCTCACAGGCCCAGCTGCTCCGTGGCATGTGGGATCTTCCCAGACTGGGGCACGAACCCGTGTCCCCTGCATCGGCAGGCAGACTCTCAACCACTACGCCACCAGGGAAGCCCCATAAACCTAATTTTTGAAAGAAGTATATTGCTTCAGCAGACTATTGCTCTTTACTACTCAACCATTTTGACATTTAACCAAAATATTTATGTTTTCACCTTCACCTTAGGGCTAAATGGTGTACACAAACATCATGCAGGCATCTGGATCATACAGATATTCTTCCCTCAGTGGTTAGTTATCTTCTATCAGTGTTTTGCAAAATGAGGTAAATAGATAAGAAATGCATACCTCATGTGTGAAAGGCTTGGTAATTTTCATTGGTGGATAGGCTTTATAAAATTTTAATTTTATTTATTTAATGCATATTAGAAAAAAATGACTGGCACCTCAAATCCATAATTTCACTGCTTAGATATTCATGCTTTTAACTAGAAATACCAAATCTACTTAAATAAACAATATTACAGTTCAAATACAGTTAAACAAAAATGACAAAAGCAGTAAATGACTGAGTTAAATTTGGAATAGTGAATTACATACTATTGACTCCTAAAAAGTCATTTTTGCTCTGACCTAGATCTGGCCCAAAATTAAAGTCTTTCTTTAATATATGGAGGAAAAAATGTATTTAGTTCCTCAAGAAAAATACATGCCCAGTGTAGATTATGTGGACTATATTATAAAGAAGATGGTTTAGTATATGAATTTTAACCAACTACCCTTGTGATTCTTCTCTTGTATCTAAAGTTGAAAAATCTCTCTCTCTCTCTCTCTCTCTCTCTCTCTCTCTCTCTCTCACACACACACACACACACACACACACACACACAAAACATAAATAGAAGTTTAAAAGCTTCTATGGCAAGAAGAGTAGAAAACTACATCTGGGAGCTGTTATATGTATATAATGCACTTGTCAAGTAACATGTCCAATTTTGAGTAAGGACCAAAGTTAAAAGACAAAATAAATTATCTTACCTCATTTTTAATTCCTCGGAGCAGAAGAAAGAATCTTTCTATTTAACTACATATTACCATACATTTTAGGATAGTGCTTTATCCTTTTCAAACCACTTTATCATATATTATTTCAGAGAAGAGAGTGTAGTGGAAGGATAATGAACTTAGACTTTGAAGCAAGATACCAACATACTTGGTGAAAATTTTTGAACTGAAATTGTTTAGCCTGTTTCCCCATTAGCTCCAAACCAGAGCTAATAGTAATACCTCCTTATGAATGTTATTGAGAGATTTAAACATTATAACATATAAAGTGTCACATGCGTTTTGTTGATTATTCATATATTCATTCGTCCCTTCACTGCTTCATTCAATAAGTGCTTATTCAGTACATACAGTGTTCAAGCATTATATTGGTTTTTGGCAATATGTCAGTGAACAATACAGAAAGAAACAATTATTGCCTTTTCGAAGACTGAATTCTAGTGTGGGGAGAGAGGAAATTAAATATAAATAGATTATCATATTGAAGGATAAAAGGTGATAAGTGTTATGGAGACGAGGGGATGAGGAGTGTGAGGGGCACTCGGTCACACTGGTTAATGAGGAAAGGAAACAATAAACAAAACAAAAAGACAACCCACAGAATGGGAGAAAATATTTGCAAATGATGAGACCGATGAGGGATTCATTGACAAAATATACAAACAGCTCATACAGGTCAATATCAAAAACAAACAAGCAAACAAACAAACAACCCAATCAAAAAATGGGCAGAAGACCTAGATAGACATTTCTCCAAAGACATACTGATGGCTAATAGGCACATGAAACGATTCTCAACGTCACTAATTATTAGAGAAATGCAAATCAAAACTATAATGTGGTATCACCTCACACCAGCCAGAAAGGCAATCATCAAAAAGTCTACAAACAATAAATGCTGGAGATAGTGTGGAGAACAGGGAATGGTCCTATACTGTTGGTGGGAATGTAAAGTGGTACAGCCACTCTAAAGAACAGTATGGAGGTTCCTTAAAAACCTAAAAAGAGAGTCACTATATGATCCAGGGATTCCACTCCTGGGCATATATCCAGAGAAAACTATAATTCGAAAAGAAACATGCACCCCTATGTTCATAGCAGAACTAGTTACAATAGCCAAGACATGAGAGGAACCTAAGTGTCCATCAACAGGTGAATGGATAAAGAAGATGTGATATATATACACAGTGGAATACTACTCAGTCATAAAAAGGAATGAAATAATGCCATTTGCAGCAACATGGATTATCATACTAAGTGGAGTAAGTCAGACAGAGAAAGGCAAATATATGATATCACTTATATGTGGAATCTAAAAACAAATGATATAAATGAACTTATTTACAAAACAGGAATAGTCTCACAGACATAGAAAACAAACTTATAGTTACCAAAGGGGGAAGGGGGAGAGGAATAAATTAGGAGTTTGGGATTAGAATATACTCATTATTATACATAAAATAGATAAACAACAAGGACCTACTGAGTAGCACAGGGAACTATACTCAGTATCTTATAATAACCTCTAATGGAAAAGAATCTAGAAAAGAATATACACATATATATGACTGAAATTGAATACATATATATATATATTTACATATATGTACACATATATATGAATGAAACTGAATCACTTTGCTATACACCTGAAACTAACACAACATTGTAAATCAACTATATTTCAATAAAAATTTGTTTTAAATGGCTTCACCAAGAACATGAGAATTGAGCAGAAATATCAAAAAGGTGAGAGTAAGCCACGTGGGTTCCATAAGGTGAGTATCTCAGGCAGTGGAAGCACAAGAGCAAAGACCCAAGGGTGAAGGACACCTGGTCTACCTGCAGGCGATGTGAGAGAGAATTGAAGGGCGGAGCAGGGATCCACGGAGAGCCAGCATGAAGAGTCCTGCTGAAAGGCCATTGTAAGGACCATGACTTTTACTTTGAATAAGGTGGGAAACTATTGAACAGTCTTGAGCACAAAACTGATGGGATCTGATTCATATTTTTAAAGGTGGGATGTAGGTAAGGGTGCAAGAAGGGAGACCAATGCAATAACTCAGATATGAGATGAGGGTGCTTGTACCAGGATGACAACAGGAAAGGTGGCTCACAATAAAAAATGAAAATCTGAAAATATTTTAGTAATAGTGCATCATAATTTGCTGACAGATTTTATGTGAAGTATGATAGAAAGCAAGAAAAATAGGAATGAAGAATTCTTCTGTATTTTCAAAGAGACTAGTTAAAATTATCAGTTTACAATCCCTACTTAAAAGTGAAGGAAACTAAAATCTAAGTAGATTAAAGAGACTTGGCAATGAAGTACAATTAGTCTGTTGTGCAACCAGAATCCAGGCATCCAGACGCAAAATCTACATTTCTTTTCACTATACCTCCATTGCTTCTCAGTGCAATGTTTATGCCATTTAACCTTAAATCATGAGCACTTGCCCAATCCAAGCATATGAAATCAGAATTTCTGGAAGTCAGCTGAGTAACAGCTGCCTTCTGCAGTTTACTGTTTTTGTGTGAGATAGTGTAAGATTATCAAAGGGTTCACAGATCTGATAGGAAGCAATTTCACAACTTATAATTCATTTGCTCAATTGCTGAGGCTGAGGAATGACTGTTATGATAAACTGTGAATGAACTAATCCTTTCTGGAATGAAAAGAACAATTCTGGGTGAAAATGCTTTCATTTTTCTCCTCACTTTTTATAAGCTCCTTGGCCATGGGAAGCAAATGAAAAATGCTGTGGAAAAGCTGAGACAACTCTTTTAATTCAGGTGTGTGAATTTTTGTACAAATAGCTCCCTATCCAGCTCCTTCTCCTTGAGAGGGTAAAACTTCTCATTTTATACCAGAAATCAATTTGTCCTAAGAGTTCTTGAATTAAACCTTCATAATAAAAGGAAGTTCAGACATTATTTCATGAGTTTTAGAAGCAATGCAAGCCACACTCTCAGGTCTATGTCAGTTGATGTGGCAATAAATTCCCAAGAGCTCTTTCCCATGGTGACCTTTGATTGCAGGCAGCATTCAGAGCTGAAGGATGATGACACACAAGAGCTATAAGCATCCCAGAAGGATATGGGGTAAGCTGTTGGCAGCAAACTGCGCCCACCTTGTTCAGTTCATGATGAGTTGGCTGAACCCACTTAAGGCTTTCTATACTTGAGTTTAGCAGGAAAAATGATACATTGAAGTGAGTTCCAGGAAAACAGCCAGGTCCAAAATTAAAGCAATCCTTTGGACTTATGTCTTGTAAGTTAACCAATAGTGTTTTCCTAACCTGGATTTTTCATATACAACCCTTAGATCATAAGGTCTAAATATACCTATAATTATAAGAAAACCCTATACAGCCTCTATAAATACTTATATAACCATGGAACACATACTAAGAAGAAGGAATAATTTTTTGGTGGTGAGAATGAGACAGTGGTAGAAAAGTAATGATTGGTTTTTATATGGCATTTATGAAGATCTATCACATCAACTTATGGCTATGCCTCGTACACATCTGTTTTGTAGACAATCTAGATGGCTGAAAAGTGAACGAGGATTGCCAAGAATAGAAAAAATGAATATAAAACTTAAAGCTGTTTCTAAAACACTACTGAGGAGAATTAGATTGCCAGATAAACTACAGGATGCTCAGTTCAACTTGAATTTCAGACGGACAATAGATAATTTTTAGTATAAATATGTTGTAAGTATTGCAGTTTTTAATTTGTTAGATATTGTATATTTTAGTGTTTAGTATTACATAGCATGTAGTATTACTTATTGCATATTTTAGTATTTAAGTCTGTCTTAAATATTGCATGAAGCATAGTTAAATGAAAAAATTAGTTGATATCTATATGAAATTCAAATTTAACTAAACACACTGTGTTTTGGCCTGCTAAATCTGGCAAACCTAGATAGAAAGAAGGCATTCTGGATAAACCAGCAAGGTTTGGGGGAGAATACATTTTCCAAGAATTTGGGAAATTGAGTCTCTAATCATCTGTGTGATCTTGAGCTTGTATGAATCTCAGTTTTCAGCTGTCAGTTAAATCAATTAAACTATTACTGGTTTCAATTTCATGATGTATAAATATTCAAAACTAAAACGTCCTGTTATATGAAAACGGTCACTCTGAATTATCAAGCTAAATACCACTAATGACCACTATTTGAGACTTTATCAGGAACCAGGCAAAGCACTATATTTATAGGGTGTTAACCACTTGACCCCTATATAATCTAATAACACAATAACATTGGTGGAATTATGCCCCATTTTACAGGTGAGGAAAATCCGTTTCAAAGTCTAAATAGCTTGCTTTGAGAACACAAAGCTATTAAGTGGCAGATCCAGGATTTAAACAGAGATCTTGACCACAGGAATGCTCACATTCGGAAACACTGTACTGTCTTCTTTTCAGTGATGCTTAAATTGGATCAGATAACTATTCAGCCTTTTTCATTGCCTTAAATTTATTTTATATATAGCCAACTTTGGATGTATTTATTTGTATGAAAAACAAAAACAAAGTTAAAACAATCATTTTTACCATGTGTATACACAGAAAATGTAGATCAACTGCCATTTTGCCAACTTGCCCTGAATTCCCACAGCCTTTTTTCCTTGGTAGTTTCATTTCCTCAGAGCCCTCACTTCAAAAGAAAATTACCAGCCACTTTGAAGAGCCTAAACTAGCTTCAGTTGACTGGCAAAGCATCTGTTAAAAGACCACAGACTCACATTCTGAGTCAATAAAAATACAGCACATGCTGTGGTGCCCAACTATTTGCAATGTGGCTGGAGAATAGGAAATGTCAAGTGTATGTTAGGAAATGCAATCAAATTAGTCCAGTGATAAAACCATTAATGGTAAAATAAGTGATATGATGCCAAGTCATTGAAGATTGAAAGCAATTTTTATTCAGTCTTCTAAGCATCATACACAAATGTTGTTTGATGAATTGCCTTGTCTATAAGATGACAGGCAAAATAAGAAACTATTCCAAAAGTAGTATGCTATCCAAATATAACATAAATTACTTTATAAAGTCATTAAAATGTCAGCACAACTTTATTAAAATATAAAGTTATTTTTAACATGTTATGGTCCTTCCTGGAATGAGAAGAATATTAACTGATGTGTAGCAAATGTAATAAGAAAGAAAATCACATTTGAGGTGAATCTGATCCAATTCTGCTATAAGTAAAATGGAGATGCAGGGAATGAGGCCATGGGTTTCCAGCAGGAGGAAGATGGATGAGAATGATGCTGCTGCTTGTTGAAAGAGGAAAAGAGAGCTTTTAATTCATTCCCTACCACCACATGGTGCTAGTAACCAAGAACGGAGTGGACAAAATGGCCATGCCATCCACCTTGGCCCTTGATTAAGGAAGTCTGACTCCCTTAAAAGAATTTCTAATGTGTCAGGAGTATACAGAAACAACAAGGGGGTGTAAATAACCATGACTGGCTTCTCAGGAATGTGGCTGCTCTGAAGAAAACAGTATGAAGAGTCAACAATAACAAAACTGCAGCTCTGGCAGCACCAGGGACTTGGACACCAGCCTCATCGGGATGGACGATAACCATCTCATCTTCATGGGAAATGAGAGAACAAGTAGAACAGGAAGAACAGCAGCAGGGTGTGAGTGGGGTTCCCTGGGAGTCTGCCCTCTAACGGAACCCCAGTCCTACAATGAATGGAACTAGAGCAATGGCAAATCGGTCCTTTGGAGCCTGGCTATAAAACATTAGGTCTTATCTCAGCCCTAACACTTTCAGCTGCTGAGGTCTCGACAAGAACTGACTAATGGGCACCCCTGAATGAATCATTTCAGTAAATAGAAGAAACCCACGTAGGAATCAATGATATGTGTTATTTGCCTTCAGGTCTAGAGACCTAAAGTCATAATGCATTTTGATGGGAAAATAACATTCCACAGGCTAAGTCAGCTATTTAACCTGTGTTGTCTGACCTAGCAGTGGACAAAATAGTATGAAAAAACAAAACAAACAAGCAAAAAACTAGCAAAAACCACTAACCACTATGGAATTTCAGTTTAATATCTAAACAAGATTCTGTGCTTCCAGAATTAGACTATTCTCTCTTTTAAAGCCATAAATGAGACACAAGCTGGACTTAATTCATAATTAATGACTTTCTTTGGTTCCCATTTTAATGTTAATTATCTACTTATACTGCTATGTTTTTCATAATTATCTCTAAAAGTTATTGGACAGTAGTTGCAGAGAACAGAAATTGCTCCAGCCGATATATACAAGAAATTATTAAAGAAGATTAAGTGTCTTGCAAAATTATGAGGAGAAATGAAGAAACAACCTTCGGTATGAGCTTCCAGAAAGAACTTCCACCAACAGGAAGCCACCCTGTGAATCTGTTACCACAGCTGATCTGCACCAGCAAAACGGACCCCATGTATCCTGCCTCTCTCCTTGCCTGGTTCCAGTCCAAGTGTTAGGACACTGTGCATTTGATTGGCATACCTGTCATCAACCACACCAGCAGCAAAGAGATCTGAGAAAAGTATCATTTGCCTTTCTGATCTCTGGCTGATAGTCAGTAGGAATACATGTTGAGCTAAGTAATTCACAAATTTACTGTAACCACCCAATACTTTTACAAATACAAATGCTTTTATGACTTGGCAAGTTCCTAAATGGGTAAACACAATTACATGCCTATTTTATCTGATATATAAAGGTGACATTGATTTAAAATGCTTTTTTTAGATAATTGAACATACAAAGATCTCACCTAAGAACCTCACTGACAATTGAATGATCAACTGCTGTGATAAATGTAAGACTTTCTGGAAATAAATTTAAAATATACAACAGGGCTTCCCTGGTGATGCAGTGGTTGAGAGTCTGCCTGCCGATGCAGGAGACACGAGTTCGTGCCCCGGTCTGGGAAGATCCCACATGCCACGGAGTGGCTGGGCCTGTGAGCCATGGCCACTGAGCCTGTGCGTCTGGAGCCTGTGCTCCACAACGGAAGAGGCCACAACAGTGAGAGGCCCGCATACCGCAAAAAAAAAAAATTTTTTTTAAAGAAAAATATACAACATATATCATTTTGTACATATATACAGGAAGAGAAAGAAAGAACTGAATCATTTGATAACCTTCATGGAAAAAGAATTGATTGACTCATTCTGTTATTAAAATAGACAAGTTCTTAAAGTTATTTAAACACATCAAGACTAATTCCCAAGTTTGACCTTTCCCATTCTTTCCTGAAAGAAACATAGCAAAACACTCGTAATGAATTTGGAAATGTTTTTTCAAATAGGAGTGAGCCTAGATTCTTATGTGGGAAGAATAAAAGAACCATAATAGTATTATGTTGATTGGATACAGTTGTTAGTGTTTTAAACTAAAAATTTATTTTTCTAGAATTTTGTGCATATACTTCACAAAGTTATTAAAATGTCCTACATAAATCTCAATACATATACCAAACTCTTATGAAAGTTAAACAATGTACTCATAACTTTCTTGTGTTTATTCCATGTGTATATTTTTAGATATTCTCTTAATAATACCAAAAACTTTACCTATTAATTGTATTGTTCCTATTACTTTTAACTTTTTTTTTTTTTTTTTTTTTTTTTTTGCTGTACGCGGGCCTCTCACTGTCGTGGCCTCTCCCGTTGCGGAGCACAGGCTCCGGACGCACAGGCTCAGCGGCCATGGCTCACGGGCCCAGCCGCTCCGCGGCATATGGGATCCTCCCAGACCGGGGCACGAACCCGTATCCCCTGCATCGGCAGGCGGACTCTCAACCACTGCGCCACCAGGGAGGCCCTACTTTTAACTTTATCTCAATAACTTATTTCATGAAGCTTTTAAAATTAAGTACAATAGACTATTTTTCTCTGTGGATTTAAGATCTGCTATTTTGACATGCAGTACTGTGGAGTTTAACTAAAACTCAAAGGTAACATTAGAGTTGCGCTCAAAAATGTCCCACATTAGCCAGGCAGAAAAAGTGGGAAAACCACACGTAAAAATCATATGAAAATCATAAGCTACGTTGGTACTATAGGATGTGGTGTACTGGACCACCCGTAGTTCATCATGGTACAAGTGTCCAGGGTGTGTAGGGATGTGATGGTGGACCACGCTGGAAAGGCAAAGAGGGGGCAGATAGTGGAGGTTTGAATTTGTCCTGCTTACATTTTGAATATTACCATGAAAACAAAGGGAAACATTGAAAACTATTCAACTGAGGGAAAAGGTATCATCAGAGGTGTAAACTAACTAGTTTTGTGCTTTCTAAATATCACTGTTTAGCAGTGATGGAATGATTTCAGAGGTGCTAAGGGGAAAACAAGAACAGCAGCTAATTGATTCGATTGGAAATGATAGGGCTTAAAACTAGGAGAGGAGCAATAAGATGAAGAATGTCAAAATTCAAGAGATACATAGGAAAAAAAGAGACAGGACTAGTAAATAATTGTATATGGATGACAAAGATAAGGTAAAATGAGTCTCAAATTTATACATTGATTGAGTAGATGGTGGGGTAATCATTTTGAGATGTCAGATTAGTAGATCATTCTGCTATCCTCACAGATCAGGTTTTTATCTCTCTCTCAAAAAACAAACAAATACCTTTCTACTAATAATTATTAAATTCTAAAAAGTGGGGTAGAGTGAAGAAACTATATTAATTGGTCCCTATAAAACTCAGGAGTCAACTGGGCTCATACAACCCAAAAAGATCTAGGTAAGTTTTATTTGAACACTTATTCCATTTTCTGTGTAAAGTTTATTCCCATACTGTACATTTTTATAAATTCCTAGACTTCCAATTGCCCCCATGGTCACCATCGACTTCAGGTTTCTGTCTGCAGAATTCCTTTTTTCTTCTATACATCTTGTTTCTAACACCAACTATACATCAACTCAATTCTGGGCATGGGAGAGGGGAAGGAATATATATATATTTACTATATAAAAAATATATATATATTTACTATGTATATATATCATTACTGAATTTTAGTTATCTTTTATGATTTATATCACAGAAATTTCAAAACTGAATATTCAACATTTCAGTTTTTAAAGGTCTTTCAGTGGCTGAGCCATGTTTCTTGTTCAGTTATTCATTCTCCATCCTTTTCTCCTGCTTTTGTTCCTTCCCTTCCAGGAATAGAAACCCACAAATTAATCCAATTTTCTTGTGGTGAACAAATCAGCTCTCTCCAGCTCATACTCTAAAACCCATGGTCTAATCTCCCTTCCCACATCCAAAGACTGGGACGAGATGAGAAATTACAGTCATCAAGAGGTTAGTTTCTCATACAAGGGCCACATTTCTTCCTGTTTATTCTATGATTGGAAATGCGTTATGTGCTGGGAGGGATCATCTCCTCTTCCAGATATTTCTATTGCTTCATCTTTTGCTTATTTTTTACAATACAAAATACACATGTGGAAATTTGTGTTATACTAGTCAAGTGCTTTTTAAATTTAGCTTTACAAAAAACTTCAGAGCAAAGAAGGTGAAGAAATAAGTAACACTTTAAATGTGAACAGTTCTAAACTAAAATGGAAGTTCCACAAGAATAGGAAACTTGTTTTAACCTTGTTCACTGCTGTAGCTCCCGTATCCAGAATTCTGCTTGGCATGTGGCAGAAACTTATATATTTGGATGATTGAATACATTATACTTAAAAATAGACCTAGCAGCTACTACATCTGATCTCTCCTCCTACAGATATCTTATAGTTATCTAAAGGGAAAAAGCTTTTTCATCATGTATAGTGTTCAAATTTAGTGAATGTATTTTATCATACTGTAGGACTCTCTTGGCATTTCTTGTATGGTAAGTACTTCTGAATTGAAACAGAGTCTTCTATTTTCCCTGCAGTCATTAGACTACTCAACATGTCTTCTGAGCTTTGCTAGTGTGACCCTGACATGCTCTTCTCTAGAGGACTCTCATTCTTTGTGGCTCACAGACCAACAGTTCTAGCACTTTTCTCATCCACTTTAACAGCATCAATATGTTTTCAAGCAAGTCCACAATTCATGCTTCTTTGTGACCAGAAGAATGTTAAATCAATCCATTGCACTAAGCAGATGGAAGGTGTAAATAAAATATTTACATAAATAAAATGTCCAAACATAAAATCAGTGAGCTTGCTGCAGCATGGCACTGCCTACCATCTCACTCATTGACCCACCTACTCTCAAGATTAATGGTTCGAGTTATTCAGCTTTGTTTACTTGCCCAGGACGGCTGTGAAAAATTGCCGCAAACTTAGTGGTTTTAAATAGCAGAAACTTATTCCCCATTAGTTCTGGAAGCCAGAGGTCTGAAATCAAGGTGTCAGCAGGGCCATTTTCCTTCTGAAATTTCCAGGGGACAAACTGTTCCTTGCCTCTCTCAGCTTCAAAAAGCTCTAGGCATTTCCATGTCTGCCTCTGTGTTCTCATTGCTTCTTTTCTCTCTCTCTTTCTTCCTTGTGTCTCTTATAAGGATACTTGTCATTGGATTTAGTGCCTATCTAGATAATCCATGATGCTTTTCTCATATAAAAATCTTTATCTTGATTACACCTGCAAAAACTACCTCATCACTACTCCTGACTTGTAACTTTCAGGGTCCCAGCACAAATTTATGAGATACTGTATGTATATATAAATGCATATACATTTATATGCAGGAAGGTTGGACTGAGTACATGATCCAGCATTTTCCAACATCAAACATTCACATGTTAATTTATAAATTATTATAGAGATTACTAAGACAGCACAATAAAATGGTATATTTGTAGATATATTTTATCTACATAAGCTATAAGACATAAGTGGGTGGAATAATAAAATAGTCAGTTTTAAGTTCTCATCTTTGTAAGAGTGTATATAAATGATTAACTGCAGCAATAAGCAAATTGTTATATAAAAATTATAACCATTTTATATATAAAAGTGGATGAGGATATTTACATTTGGGAAGACATAAATCATGAAGAAATACTCAGGTTGCAAATTAGAAACTGTCAACTGAGTCATGCTTTAATTGGATTTTTCCTGAAACCAGCCCAGATTTCTCTTAATTTGTATTATCCAATAAAACTCTGAATTATGATTAGTCTACAGAGTAGGCAGTCTCTTTCTCAGTCAGCATTGCTTTTACTGTTAGTCAACCTATTTAAATCAATTTTGAATTGAGGGGAAAACACATCAAATTGAAAGAGAACAAATAAAGCACAGCTTCTTTCTTGCAAATGACTGAGATATTAAAAAACCTTCTCTAAGCATGTTATCATTCATTTAAAAGTTTGGACAAATGTGGAAATGAACGTGCTCCTCAGTGTATTGTATTATTTCATTTGAACTTAGAAACGGCCAAGCTGATATTTCCACTTTTTTCCTCCAAAACCATCTTGAGGGAGACCATCCCTCTCGACTTCCCAGTGAAAGAGGAAGAGCTTATTTTGATCATGGATAACCAGGGACTGCTTCAGACATTATCCTGACTTGTTCTGAAGCACCTGTGGCCCTCAGTTCTCTCACCAAAGAAGTAGATGAGATTAAGTGACACCGAAGATGACTTAAATTATAAGATTCTGTGATATAATTTTTAAACATCACATGCAAGCCTTAAAGGAATAAGGACTACAAATAAAAAGAAATATATCTGCTATTCTTGAGTTATTTGTAATAAATTATTCAAAAGCCACTTCAGTATGATATGTTTGACATTTGGAAATAATAATGACTGAAAATAACTGAGCTATTAATATGTCCAAGACAAAGAACTTAGTACTTTACATAAATTGTCATATTTAATCTTCATAACATTACTAGTAGGTAGAAATGTAATACTTGTACATGTATAAAAATATGTCAGCTTGTGTGTGTGTGTGTGTGTAGAAAGAGAGAGAGGGAGAGAGAGAGAAAATCTGAAAATAAAAATAATTTGAACCATGTTTGTTTAATTGCCATATACCTCCTTTAGTTCTGGGGAAAACATACCACAGAAGTGATCAATTGCAAATATTGATTCCTACCATGTGCTAAGCCTGGAAGGTGAGAAAGTTTCTCCAAGCTTCCTCAACCATTGAAGCAGCGGAGCAGAAAATCAAATGTTGATTTCCCTGGCACAGAAATCAAGTGACTATATTGTTATGTTATACTGCTTTTTACTCAGTTTCAAGATAGTAGATACTTTACATATACATTTCTGACTGTATTTCCTTTCCTAAATATAAAAACATAAAAAATCTAGTTAAAAAATAAGGTCAATAACAGACTGTAGTATATCTGTAAAGTTTAATTTAGTTTTAAGCCAACTCTACAAATATAGGTTAAATCAACAAAAACTTAATGCCTACTTTAAGTAAGAAATAAGTCCAATAGCTACTGTTCAAGCTGGTGAAATAATCCAACCTGATCCCAGGAATATCAGATACCTCGTCTAAGTGAGCTGTTTTACTGCCTAGGCTTTCTGATTACTTGTCCTCTATATACATTGAATCTAAAAATATGGTTATAGTCTAATTAAGAGCTCTGCATCCTGGCTGGGAAATAAGCAGGAAGGAGCTACTCACTTTTTTTTTTTTTTTTTTTTTTTTTTTGGAACATGAATGCCAAAAATCTTAGAGTCAAAAATGTTTTTCAGATAGGTCGGTGCCAAATTATCATTTACAAATGGTCTATCCTGAACCATGTTCTAAACAGAAAATTTACACCTCAAACCAGAAGTTGAATTGAAATGTATCATCATATAGAGAAAATATATTAGTCAGAAGCAAAATGTGCTACACTGCAAATGTAAATATGTAATATCTTTCCAGTGAAGATATTAAAAGTCACCTTCAATAACATCCAAAAGGAGTGTGTTGCAGTTATATAGTGGTTGTTTTCTTCTCAACCCCCATCATCACATTGCTCAGGACTGTTTGTTTACAAATGAAATCAAGCTAAAATGAACAGCCAGGGTAGACTCAATGGTGTGGAGGGAGGATTTCTGAAAAACTCATTATGAAGGGTATAAATTAAGAGAAAAAACTGTTCCCATTTTGCCTTAGAGCATTGTTTCTCATCTCTGCACCACTGACATTTTGTTCTCGATAATTCTTTGTTATGGTGGCCTGTCCTGGTCACTGTGGGATGTTTAGCATCATTCTTGCTTCTGCCCACTGGTTGCTAATTCCAATTCCCCACCCCTAATTGTGACAAACAAAAGTGTTTCCAGACATTGACAAATATTCCCTGATTGAGAACCTTGCCTTAGAGGAAAGGATTAGTGGCTGACTGTTATGAAAAAGAGCAATATATCTAGGTCTGTTATTGATGGCTGGTTAATGAAACTGGGGATCCAACATCTTACAAAGGTCCTTGCTACTTTTCCCTTTTGCACTTTTATTCCCAACTCATTTCCCCTGTATATGAGGGAGCCATTAAAGACGTTTCCTGATTTTATGAAAACTAATCTTTTCTTATCCCATGGATTTAAAATACCAATCTTAGTGCATATATGTATCTTAAATACTCGTTCCACACTTTGGCCACCGTATGTCTTTTCTCATTTTCCCTGATTTGTTTCCCCATGGTGACATGTCAAGTAAATGCTTTGAGGAGCTATCTATGTAAAAGATATTTTTTAATGGTAGGAGGAAATAGAATTATTATAAAACTATATATTGGGCATGGAGATTAAAACAAGCAGACCAAAGTGTTCTATAGAGTCATATAGATAGCAGATAAAATTAAGGAATACTAGTAATTTGAATATTTTAAAAATCAACTACTTTAATTCATATTATAACTCCAAATTATTTTGAAGAGATCTGACTTTATGTTTGTGGTCAATATAATAGAAAAGAGAAATTTAACTAGGTAGATTTTTTTTTTCCAGTGCTAATGTGAACATATATTAAGCACCTTGGGAACAGTCATTACTCTGAAGTAAATAATGTTCCACTAAAGGAATACTTTATGAAAGTATCATTTATGATAAAATTAAAAATGACAAAACGCAACTCATGATTTAGTGTTAGTAATTTTTTTTAAATGTATACTGACTATAAGCAGTATTATCATTGAATTGTAAAATGTTATAAAAATGTGTGCTATGGGGCTTCCCTGGTGGCGCAGTGGTTGAGAGTCTGCCTGCCGATGCAGGGGACATGGGTTTGTGTCCCGGTCCAGGAGGATCCCACGTGCCGCAGAGCAGCTGGGCCTGTGAGCCATGGCTGCTGAGCCTGCGCGTCCAGAGCCTGTGCTCCGTAACGGGAGAGGCCACAACAGTGAGAGGCCCGCGTACCACAAAAAAAAAAAAAAATGTGTGCTATGACATTTTTATCAATTGTAGAACTCATAGGTTGACTCTCGCATGTATTTGAGAAAAACAAAATGTAGAATGATCATTCCTTCCCTAGGAACTCAGATTGAATGTGTCATAAACTAGTTTTCCAATATGTTGCAGAACAAACTAAAAAAATTGGACCCTACAGACAGCTCTAAAGAGTCAAACCATTTTTCAAGAAGACACATCTCTCTCTTACTGACTGAAAATGAAATTTGGAGCTTACCTAACCTTGAAGGCTCCCTTAGGCACTTGAGAATTAGATCCAGGCTTACTCACAGTTAGAGCCGTTCCCTGTGGGTTAAGACACCAGCGGTTCACATCAATACACTATTTGAATTTTCTGTTTCAGTTATGTATGCAGGTTGAGTTTTTATAAATGCAATTTTTAAGTGAGCAATGATACAAAAACACTAATTTATTCAAGAAGGCTTTAGAGCATGGAAATAAATATTATTTATTTTATGTATTATTTTACTTCAAAATATGATTTTTTTCTCTTGGTGTATGTGGGTTGTTTCTCAACAGATTACCTTATATACCACTTCACAGTGAAATTAAAGCTGTTAGGCTCAATCATTAAGCTGCCCCCATTCATCTTTTACCATACAAATAATGCATCATCACCACATTTTTTCCTTCTCTCAGAAGACATAATTTATCTGTCCCATAGCTCCATCCTTTTGCAAGAGTTCCACACATGCTTGCCTCATTCACAAAGAGTGAACACTGATGTGAGCTATGGATTTAGTTAATAACAATGACTCAGTACTGGCTCATCAATGGTAACACACCATATGAATACCAAAAAGATACTAATCAACCTCTTGGATGTAATTCGCATTTTAAGAAAAATCCACACAACACATTATCTTCAAGTGCACATAGAGTAGTCACTGAGTTATACTATATTTTGACTATAAAATGAATCTCAGTGAAGAGATTTAAAATTAATACAAAATATGTTTTCTAACCACAAGCTATTAAACTGAAATCCATAACAGAAAGATATCTAGAAAGTTCCAAAATGTTTGGAAATTAAAGAACACACTTCTAAGTAATCCATGAGTGAATAAAGAAATCCCAAGGAAAATTCAAAAACATTTTGAACTTCATGACAATGAAAATGGACTAGATCACAACTTGCAGGAAACAGCTACAGCAGAGCTTGGAGGGAAATTTATAATTTAAAATGCTTATATTAGAGGAAAACAGCCTAAAATAAATGATTTTTGCCATACCCACTCCAGGAATCTGGTAAAAGAAAATCAAACCCAAAATAAGCAGAGGAAACATGTAACAAAGACAAAAATCAGTGAAATTCAAAACAAAACAAAAACTAAAACCAGTAGATAAGTATCAAAGAAACCAGCAGTTAGTTTTTTGAAAAGATTATCAAATGTTCCTGGCCTGAATATAAGTTAAGAAAGATTTTTAAATAATCAGGAAAAGTAATCAACATAATTCTTTGCCTACACTTGGGATGTGTAACATTTGGGGGTCATGAATCCCTTTGTTCCACTTATCAGTGTACTGCCTCTCAGCTTCTGATTTGGTCTTCATTGCCTGCTTTGTAAGAATGGAGTCAGACACAGTATATATTTCTCCTTTGCCAGATGGCACAATAGCAAGCTTTGCCAGTAGAGGGTAATGGAGGAAACACTCTCCTGGGTCAGGTGTGCTTGTCTAGGCAAATTCCTTCAGCCCATGCAACTTTCCCAGGAGTTCAGCCTTATAGCATATGTGGCTTCTGCAGTGTCCAGCAGAGATTTCCTGGCATCCACCTCAGTGGCTTCCCAAAGGATCGTCACTGTCTCAGCATCGGCCATGAACTGCTGCTTCTCATTACCGTCTTGGAGAATTCTGCAGCAGAGTGCTGCCACTCATGAATGGCTTCCCTAGAACCTAAAGTAGCTTCACAGTGGAGTGTCAACAGCCTACACAGCATCTTCCAACAGACAGTTTCCCCCAGGATCCCCTTGTACAACTTCACAGTCTCTGTGAGTTTCATGATACAGTGTCCTCTCCAGCCATGTCTAGACTTCAGCCCTGGCCAAGGATCGAGGGCAGGAAGGAGTCACTTCTTCCTTGGAGCTCTGTCTCAACCCTAGGATTGGTGAATATTTTCTATTTATAGTTTCTTTAGAATTTTATTTACTCCTTATTAGCCAATTCTTTACTGCTCCAATTCCTTCTTATAGTTAATAATTCTTTATATTTAACTTTCCCTGTTTGATGCATCAGTTGATCTTGTCTCCTTATCGACCCTTGACTGATACACCTTATGCAGCCTGGTGAAGCCAACAGACCCCATTTCATAGTGATGTTTCAAAATGCATTAACTAAAGTACATGGAAAATAAAAAATATATGAAATATGAAAATCAAATAAAAATATTTAAAAATACTTTTTGTGGTATGATAATATATGAGCTTCTTAATACTACACTAAAGACATACTGTAATTTCAAAGTTATGAGATGTTTAAATAATATTTCAAAAACTCTTTGTCAGCTCTAACGTGATAAGAACATAGCTTTAATTTTTGTTGTGATGAGTTGGAAAAAAAACAGCCCTCCTGTGTCTCTCCTTTACTCTCACGCTACTACCATACTCAATACATTTCTGACACGAGATGTGTGGGGTTCTCTGTACATCTGAGACCAACTGAGGGCCTTATTATGCAATTAAGTTCTGACACTAACTGGAGTTAATGCAGACCCCACAGGTTAAGGGTTCACTCCTATGAGACTGTCCCCCACTTCAGATACCAGTTGCAAGTAGTGGGTTCCCAAGTTGCCTACAATTTCTGCCTGACTTAGTTATGAGTCAGAGGTTCCCACGACCTTCCTCCTTGGATTCACTTGCTAGAACAGCTCACAGAACTCAGGGGAGCACTTACATATGTTTACCAGTCTATTATATAATAGAGGATATGGATAAAGGATACAGATAAGCAGACAGATGAAGAGATACATAGGGTTAGATCTCAAAGGGTCCTGAGTGTAGGAGCTTCTGTCCCCAGGGACTTGGGGTGAACCACCCTCCCAGTATGTGGTTATGTTCATCACTTGGAAGCTCTCTGAACACACCCAGTATTGGGATTTTTACTGAGGCTTCATCATGTAAGCATGATCCATCTTAACTCCATTTCCAGCCTCCCTCTTCTCCTCAGAGAATGGGAGCGGAGCTGAAAGTGCCAAGCTTCTAATCATGGCTTGATTTTCTGGGGACCAGCCCCCAGCCAGGAGCCATCCAGGAGCACATCCTGAGTCACCTCATTAGAACAAAAAATACCCCTATCACCCAGGAAATTCCAAGAGGTTTAAGAGCTCTGTGTCAGGAACCAGGGTCAAAGACCAAATATTAAAACAAAAGATGGTCCTAGTGCTCCTATCTATCACTTAGGAAATTACAAGAGGTTTAGGAGCTCTGTGCCAGGAACTGGGCTTGGAGACCAATACTGATATATATTTTCTATATTTCACATGTGACAAAATCACAAGTAATATTAGCACCACTGTGGTGTGTTACCTATATATGTAAGTAAAGAAAATGCTAATTGCTTATTAGAAGTTAATGGTAATTTATATGTATTTTTTTCACATCCGAACTTAAGGACATGAGTTCTGAACACGGTCTCCTTCTCTAGAAGTCTTAAGTAGTAATTGTTTCAATCGACAGTGAGATTTGTGTTTCCAGTAATGATAATTTAAGCCAACGATCATGCCAAAAAAATAATAAGTTCAGCTAAGTATAAAAACCATCTGCAGAAGGGCACTGGGCAGTTAATAAGACAGTGAAGAAACATGGGGTAAAAACTGGGAGGAAAAAAGAAACCCATAGAGGTGGGTGAGCCCAATAGTTGAGGCTGCATTGCCCTACAATTTTCTGCCAATGATAAAAGAGGTACCAAAGTGGACAAGAAAATGACCAGTTTTTGACTGGCCTATGACTCCAGGGGGACAAAATAGGAGTTCAGGGACTTCTAAGAAAGAGATTATAGCAAAATACTGAGGCTTTGGGTTGTGACCCTAAGAGATTAAACTTATGAGTAAGAGTGAACAGGAAGCAGAATACCTTATTGCTTTATAGGGAGTAAACCCACATTTGAGTCAAATAATCCCTGATTGGATTAAATTGGTCAGGAATTGCTAGTGTCTAGCTAATGTAGATGCTGGCCAAAAGCAAAACAAAATCTTCTCTTTGGGAGAAAAAGATCTTTTGTATACTCTAGGTATCTCTAGAATTTTTCAAAATCTGCATAACTTAGTCCTTTTACCTCACCAATGAGCAAGGTAAGCTGACACTTTCACAAAGACAGGCTACCATTTTGGGCTCTTGAGGAAGTAATGCCTTGAATGGAGAAAGGTAGAGCTTCAACAGAAACTGTGGAATTTCTAAGTATAAGTATTTTCATATTAAATACTCTTGTAATTTCTATTTAAAACAGAGAAATGTCTTGATGGATGATGAAAATTAATACAAGAAAACCTGAAAGAAATATATGCAGGAGGAGATAGTATGTATGGAGTTAGGTAGTCATAGAGGTGAGAACACAGATAAGTACATTTGCAAAACACACACACACACACACACACACATTCTGGAGAAAGAGAGCAGAATAAATGACGTGAACACAGAAATCTAAGCAAGAGACACCATTGCCATGTGTCACCTTTATGATGTGAAACCCAAGCTAAGCTTCAATAAAAGGAAGAGAATTGGTTGATAGAGTGACATGGGATAGGCAAGTAGCAAGGGCAGCAACTTGAAGAAGTTGAAGAAGACGAGTTTAGCAGTAAGATGCTTGAGGGCTTTAATAGGAGTGAGTGTACATGTAACGCACAAAATGTAGAAAGTCCTGCATGTGTCCATCCGGACAGCTGAAGGGACGATCCAGTATCATATTAGAATCATATGGTTTCTCCTACAGTTTGTAAACTTTATCATTATTTAATCACCATTTTATTCATATGAGTTAACATATCCCTACCATCTGACTGACTTCAAAATGTATGAAATAAGAAACATTACCCAATGAAAGTAAAGAGCTTTATTTTCAGAAAACTGCATATATACTCCAACAGGTAGAAGAAATACAACACCCTATATAAAATTATAAATTTGATTTCTTTCTGTGATTGAGAGAGAGCTTTCTTCTCTTCTCCCAAAACAGAAAATCAAATTAAATTGAAGAGAATTCAATTCCCACTAGTTTAGATTCCAGTCTCCTATCCATTCAGTGGACTAATTACAATTTATGATTTCTGTATTCTTCATTAAAAAAAGAAAATGAAGCATCCCTCCTTATCTAATGAAAATGCAAGAAGATATATACAACATCACAAATTCTTAATGAGAATTTGTGGTAACCAGCCCTGTCTTGGCTTATTATTCAAATAGATACATAAATTTGAATGCCTTTTAAAATTTATTGTGCTATACTCATGGTGCACCCTTGGCTGATGGAGAACAGGGGACAATGGGTAAAGGTTTCCTCCTTTTTATCCTTCACGAGACAGTTCACAGATATGTTTCACAAGGCTCCTTAGAAGGAAGATCCTACAGGATTAACACCAGTCACCTCAAGGGTGAACAATCTGACTGTGCAATTTTATGTGCCTTTCTTCCTTCCCCATTTAATGTTTCAGTACCTCAAAACTACTTCCTGGAAGCACACTCCTAAATGAACTCCTGTCACCAAAGCTCTGCTTTTAGAGGAACGTGCGAGTTCACTTTCATTGGGGATCCTCCATGACCTGGTCACAGGCTGCCTGGTCAAATCTTCACCAGTTCCTTGAATCACTTTAGTAAATGTTCTACAGTTTGTCCACCTTCCAGGCAGGCTTCGTTTACAGCCCCACCAATGTTTCTGCTTAGATCGTTTACTGTATTCTTTACCTTGGTCCCTTTTTAAAAAAAAAAAAAAAAAAAAAACGTAAGTCCCTTTCTCTGCCATTTAAGAGTCCCCATTAAAGACACTGTCTCCCTTTACTGATATTGGGTCTGCATCTAACCAGGGAGATGAATCTTCTGACCAGCTGGCTTCCCACACACCACCTAAGAGCAGCGCTCTCCCACCATGCTGACTCAAATTGCATCATGCTTACCAGGCCAGTTCTGCTCCCTAAATGACATCCCCTGCTAGGGGCAAACCATAACCTACTCTTGTTCAAAAGAAAAGCAAGAACAAGACTGAAGTCTATTCTTCAGTTTCTTTTCTTTGAAGCCTATTTTAGTTTCTCTTTTTTTTCCCTCTTCTACCCACAATTTTGACATACCACATTAAAAAGATGATTAAAAGAGTTGTATTTAATTTGAATATCTAAATTTCTAGGTCCCTTCTTAACAGTCACATCTGTTCTTTAAAACCCGAGGCCTCAAGATTTTGCCAGGCAAAAATTAAATATGTAACACATCTGTAACAATTGTGACTTGCAAATCTCTTTTGCATATGTAATCTTATTTGATTCTCACAACGTCATAACCATAAGAGAGATGGTTACAGGCAAGAACATCTCTATTTTATAAATGAAGACATTGAAATTCAGAGAACAGGATTGCCTGTGACCACAATCATCAGGCTGGTAGTAAATATTGAAGACGGGATGTGAACTCAAGTCTTCTGATTTCCTGGTCAAATGCTCTCTCCACATACAAGACAGATGACTGTTCAGCTGGTGAAATCCAATGTTATAGTGGGGTACACAATCCAAACTCACTTCTTCCTCCAGGAAAAATATGGCAAGAAAAAAATTCATCAGTCATCTTCCTCCTGAAGCAGGGGGAGCATGAAACAGAAATACAGTCAGTTTTGTGAGCAATGCTGTCATCTTTGTTGATGGTTAAAGGCAGCATTTTAAAATAATCAGAAGTCAGTATCCTCTCTCCAAGAGCTTTGTTTATTGGCAAGTTTCTATGCTATGCTGGAGGTATAACAGATGCCTGGAGTGTCTGTAATGAACTTTGCATACATCAGTGTGCTTTGTGATTAGAATTGCCTGCAGGTCCTCACAGATGACTTTTGTTCCCTCTTTTTTCTTGATACATTTCACTTTCATGGTGAAAATTTAATAGTGGCACCCCTACCTGGAGCAGGTTATCAGCACTCAGTGTTTGACAAGACAGAACAATCAAATTATAATCTGTGATAAAAAAAAGAAAAATAGTGCCATTTGTGGCAACATGGATGGACCTAGAGATTATCATACTAAGTGAAGTAAGTCAGACAAAGACAAATATCATATGGTGTCACCTGGATGTGGAATCTTTAAAAATGATACAAATGAACTTATTTACAAAACAGGAATAGTCTCACAGACATAGAAAACAAACTTATGGTTACCTAAGGGAAAGGGGGGGAGGGATAAATTAGGAATTTGGGATTAAAAGGTACCCACTACTATACACAAAATAGATAACCAACAAGGACCTACGGAATAGCACAGGAAACTATACTCAATATCTTGTAATAACCTATAAGGGAAGAGAATGTAGAAAAAGGAATATATATTTAGTTATACACATTCATATATATATGAATATGTATATATGAATATATATAACTAAATCACTTTGCTATACACCTGAAACTAATACAGCATTGTAAATCAACTATATTACAATAAGAAAACAAAAAATATATAATCCGCATAGCAGCTACACAGAGCCCCACTACCCTTGCCTGGGAGAATGGGAAGGAAGGGAATTCAGAGACTAGCAAACACTCTCATTGGCCTGGAATGAATGCACACAGATGAATTGGTTTCTATGGCATCACTGAATCATGTGCCTTCAAAGATGAGTGAAATCAAATTGTTTTTGTTGTTGTTGTTTTTTAAATATTTTTTTTGGCTGTGTTGGGTCTTCGTTTCTGTGCCAGGGCTTTCTCTAGTTGCAATGAGCGGGGGCCACTCTTCCTCACGGTGCACGGGCCTCTCACTATCGCGGCCTCTCTTGTTGCAGAGCACAGGCTCCGGACGCGCAGGCTCAGCAGCCATGGCTCACGGGCCTAGTTGCTCCACGGCATGTGGGATCTTCCCAGACCAGGGCTCAAACCCGTGTCCCCTGCATTGGCAGGCAGATTCTCAACCACTGAGCCACCAGGGAAGCCCTCAAATTGTTTTTTTTAAATCAAGAATTTAGCTTTCATGTAATTCCTCAGCTAGAGGAACATTGCAAAATGGAATTCCTAAAGTCACCATGAAAAAAATACAAGACATATTCTTTTAGTTTCTAAAAATCTGGATGTAATTTTAAAACTTTTTGGTTTCTGGTCAGTTTGATTTCTTAGGTTGCAAACTAAAAGTCATCTTTAATTTATACACTTAATTTTCCATATCTCAACAGTATAAGACCTATTGATTTATTCTTCAAAAGACTTTCTATTCTTGCCACCCTCATAGATTGCATCCTTATTTACCCCTGACAGCTAGCTAGAACAGTGCCACGGAAAAGATAAACATTTATGAAAGAAAGCCTGAACTAATGTTGGAGGTTGTATTTCTAAACAACTACATAGTAAGACAAATTGCCAATGGAAAGAATAAAATCTTAGAGAAAATATAGTTTTAGAAGATTAAAATTTTAAGTGGCATTAACTATAATTGGGAAGCACAGGAAAGTGAAATTCTAGAAGGCATTGGTTTTCAAAACAAACCATATTCATCAGTTTTATCACCCTCTTCTGGTAGATACCTTTCACTAGTACTGACCCTCTGCAGTTCTTCAGGTCAGCCCTTTGTCAAGCACCAGGGAGACAAAGAGGCAGACTGGTGACATACTGGTAACAGGCTGATGACAGGCTGGTTGCTGACTTCTTCCTCAGCAGCAAATGTTCTCTGGTGGGCATTAATTTGAGACTCAAAGATCTGCTCACTTTATAAGTCCAGCCGCAAGTCTGTTCCCCCAGACATTCTTATCTTTGTCTTCCAATATTGCTCATTCCTGACACAATAAATGTTTGTTGGTTTTTTTTTTTAATCTGACAAGTTTGGAGGTTATTTGTTGTGTCACAATAGATAATTAATACAAGGAGTAAAGAAATTTCCTTATTAATATTGTAACAGGGAAGAAGAACAAATCTGACTCCATATTGGATCTATTTCTTTTATTTTAACCCTTGTGTTCTATTGCTTCTGCTACAAGTTAATTACTAAAAGCCTACAGCTAGAGGCTAAAGCTTAAAGTATACATAATGGCCCATCTCTGGAAACCCTGCCTTCGATGCCTGAGCTTAAGCTAAGATACCTTTGTTTAGCTCACAGGAAACATCCTGACCAGGCCCACCTATGAATGGCTGCAGGAAGGAAGAAATTAACACATCCCCTCCAGAGTCTGGCTAGAACAAAGAAGTAGTTGCAACTTAACCCCTTTTTACTTTACCTCCTCACCTACCCCTCTTTGCTCTATAAAATAAACTAGGGGCTTCCCTGGTGGCGCAGTGGTTGAGAGTCCGCCTGCCGACACAGGGGACACGGGTTCGTTCCCCGGTCCAGGAAGATCCCACGTGCCTCAGAGCGGCTGGGCCCGTGAGCCATGGCAGATGAGCCTGCATGTAAAAAAAGAAACTAGTATCCAAACCTGGGCAAGATGGTTTTTTGGGACACTAGTCCACCATCTTCTCAGTCCGTTGGCTTTCTGAATAAAGTCACTATTCCTTGATGATAATTCATCTTTCCATTTATTGGCCTATTGTGCAGTGAGCAGTATGAGGTTGGACTCATCTTCAGTCCCCTTACCTGACCCAGCATAAACCAACATGTCTACTGGAACAGTGACTATTAGCAGAAAAAAGTTCCCTTCCCTCACAGAAGGAGATATAAATCAAATAAATAACTAGGTTAAATGTTTATTTTTTTGAGATATAATTGACATAAAACATTATATTAGTTTCAGGTTTACAACATAGTGATTCAATAGGATGAAAATGATCACCACAAGAAGTCTAGCTAACATCAATCATCACACACAATTACAATTTTTTTCTTGTGATGAGAGCTTTTAAGATGTATTGTCTTAGCAACTTTCAAATATACAATATAGTATTATTGAGTATAGTCACCATACAGTACATTACATTCCCAGGACTTATTTTATAACTGGAAGTTTGTACCTTTTGACCCTCTTCACCCACTCTGCCCACCCCTCCTCAAAATAAGTTTATGTTTTTGCTATTTATTGAGCTCATGGCTGAATACGATTCTCTAATTTTTTCTTTGAAATGCTTTAAACATCCTTGACTGAATAAATGCTAGTTTCAGTAAATTAGATCCCTTTAGTCAAAACAAGTTATGGAGAGATAATCCACACCCTGATACAAGACACAAAGAAATGTAGAAAACAAGGCATGTTCTAACACACTGTCCAACTTTAACACAGCTAGCAAATCTTAGAGGAAAGAATCAATTCTGCAGTTGAGAAGAGGCAGGAGGAAGTCACCACTATTCTTTTTTTTTTCAAGTAAAAAGTTTCAACTTTATTTAAATACTTGGTTTAATTTTTAACATTTGTTAACTATAAATTTTTTTATGTGGATTGTAAGGTATTTATTTTATTTATTTATTTTTTCCTTTTCGGCTCAAAGATAATTTTTTTTTTATTAGTTTCTGCTTTGTAACAAAGTGAATCAGTTATACATATACATCTGTTCCCACATCCCTTCCCTCATGCATCTCCCTCCCTCCCACCCTCCCCATCCCACCCCTCCAGGCGGTCACAAAGCACCGAGCTGATCTCCCTGTGCTCTGCGGCTGCTGAGGAAGTCACCACTATTCTTAATCACGTAATTTCTGAGAGTCTGGAGGGCCTTTGTCATTTGTTTCAGATTACTCCTGACTAAAGAAGAGAGATTTCTTTCTTTAACTTTTTTTTTCAGTTTCTTGTGTTTATGGAAGCGCCAATTAAACCTTTGAAAAACGTTCACCACAGAAAATAACAAAGACTCCTCAGAGCTGCTCTTGAAAAACAAGAAGAAGGATTGCCTATTGTGCTTTACTGAAAGAGACTTAAAGGATACGGGCCTCAGCAGGGCAGCTTGGAGAACTGACTGCTCTCTAGAGGGAAAGGACAATTCTGTGTAGTAAGTTAGAGTTTTCCCTGAAGGATTATTTAGGGGAAAATATGGAATAAACAAACATTTTATATAAAGGGACTTAATGTAGAAAGCACTAAGCAAATAATAGAAAATAATTTGTTTAGTTTAATTTTTTATGGAAGTATAGTTGATATACAATGCTGTGCTAATCTCTGCTGTACAGCAAAGTGACTCAGTTATACACAGAGATGTTCTTTTTTTAATATTCTTTTCCATTATGGTTTATCACAGGATATTGAATATAGTTCCCTGTGCTATACAGTAGGACCTTGTTGTTTATCCATCCTATAAGTAATAGTTTACATCTGATGATCCCACATTCCCAGTCCTTCCCTCCCCACCCCTCTCCCCCTTGGCAACCACAAGTCTGTTCTCTATGTCTGTGAATCTGTTTCTGTTCTGTAGATAGGTTCATTTGTGCCATATTTGCAAATGATGCAACAGACAAGGGCTTAATCTCCAAAATATAAAAACAGCTCATACAACTCAACAACAAAAAAGCAAACAACCCAATCAAAAACTGGGCAGAAGACCTTAATAGACATTTCTCCAAAGAAGACATACAGATGGCCAGTAGGCACATCAAAAGATGCTCAACATCACTAATAATTAGAGAAATGCAAATCAAAACTACAATGAGGTACCACCTCACACAAGTCAGAATGGCCATCACTAAAAAGTCTACGAATAACAAATGCTGGCGAGGGTGTGGAGAAAAGGGAACCCTCCTACACTGTTGCTGGGAATGTAAGTTGGTACAGCCACTATGGAAAACAGTGAGGAGGTTCCTCAAAAGACTAAAAATAGAACTATCATATGATCCATCAACAGCCAAAACATGGAACCAAACTATATGTCTATTGACAGATGAATGGATAAAGAAGATATGGTATATGCAGGGACATGGATGGACCTAGAGACTGCCATACAGAGTGAAGTAAGTCAGAAAGAGAAAAACAAATATCCTATATTAACACATATATGTGGAATCTGAAAAAATTGGTATAGACGATCTTATTTACAAAACAGAAATAGAGACACAGATGTAGAGAATAAACATATAAACCAAGGGGGAAAGGGGTGAGTGGGATGAATTGGGAGATTGGGAGATTGGAATTGACATATATACACTATTGATACTATGTATAAAATAGATAACTAATGAGAACCTACTGTATAGCACAGGGAACCCTATTCAATACTCTGTGATTACCTAAATGAGAAGGAAATCCAAAAAAGAGGGGATATATGTATACATATAGCTAATTCACTTTGCTGTACAGTATAAACTAACACAATATTGTAAAGCAACTGTACTCCAATAAAAATTTTTAAAAAATAAAGAGATGTTGTGTGTATGTATATACTATGGAATATTAGCCAGCCATAAAGAAGAATAAATTAATGTCATTTGCAGCAACATGGATGCAACTATAGATGATCATCCTAAGTGAAGTAAGTCAGAAAAAGAGACAAATACCATAGAAAAGAATTTTATTCAAGGAGTTAATAATAAAACTTCAGAGAAATCACTTAGAAAAGAAAATAATAATGTCGAGTATGACATTCGGAAATCATCTGTGCCAGTGACATCAAAGAATAGACAACAGCGAAATGGAGAAAGAAATTCTGCACAAACAGATGTGTAACACAAAGTTTCATTTAAAGAGTGATCTGTAACTAAAGGATTTCCATATGTTTTCTCCAATTGTATTCTTATAAAAATACTGTGAGGTAGGATAAGCTGGTAGAATTTTACTACAGATGAGAAAAAGTGAGATCCTCTGAGGCTGAGCACCTTGCCTAAGAAAGAATAAATAAGATTTCTTGGTATTAGTCCTTTATTAGATTTTTTTCTACATTATTTATTATGACACTAAATTCTATTAAACTTCTATTTAAGGGCCTCATGGAATTATGTCATTTATGACTTTCTTTTCAAAAGTGGAATTTAGAAAGAGAAGAATTTAGAAGAAGTGACAGTCATAAAACCTTCTCTAGGAAATTTTAGGCTGTTCTGCAAAGCTTTGCATTTCTTCAGGAAGTCAGAAATGGGTTTTCAGAGACATTTTAGAACAAGACCATTGCTTTCAAATAGTTTAATCCCCCATCAGTTTCTCCAGCATGTCCTGCATATCTTCTCCACTCTAGCAGTTAAAAAAGAGGCCCAAAATACAGTAGAAGGGGATATTTTTTAAACAAGAACAGAAAACAAAAACTTCAACGCTAACTTCTCAGAAGAGTGTGACCAAATTCTATACCTACATTTCCAAAGAACATTATACAAAATATTAATCCCTTTTCTTCTTACTAGAATCTTCTTCTTTTTTCTTAAAAATAGACTCATTATTCATTCCAGTTACAAATATGCTTTATAATAGAGTGACTATATCTTTAGATGTGAATTAAACACAGGTGGGTTAATTCATTGTACCACTGGGTTACCTCTAAGTCTATGCGTGCTTCAGTATTATAAACAGATTTTAGAGTCAGAATAGATTCAGTTCTTGACATTGCTTCACTAGGGACACCAGTAAGCCCTTTCAACTTTTCTTTAGAAAATCTTCTTTCTTCAGATCATTATACAAAACCTACTCCAAAGTAATAATTTTATTAAATTGTACTTTCCTCGTTTTTATATGCTTGAATATGACCATCCTGGATACTACCCTAGGACTTATTCAATATCTTGTCCTTTTACAATTTAATTTTAAAGTAACATCCAGTTTCTTAACCACCCTACTTCAAACTGGTACATATCCCGCTCAACCAAGAAATTGGTGTACAAGTGTTAATCCTATCTTTGCAAACTCTTGCATGCAAGAAATGTCACAGTAATCTATTTTTTAATCAAATAAGATAAGGCTCTGAGCCTATCTCTCCCACACTAGTAGGCAATTCAATCCCAGTTCTGAATACCATCTCTGCCCACTCACCTCCACCGAATGGAGCAGATGGCTTGGCCTAATTTTTGAAATTTGAAACAAAAACTAGAGATGTACAAAACACAAACACTGCTGTATTAACGTTCCCCAAACCTAACTTTTCTTTTAATAACTGACTCAATTTATTTGTTTCATGATGCTGGAATCAGAGGCATGATCAGTTTACTTCAAGTAATATAAAAAAATACACTATTGTATTATTGTAAAAAATACACTAATATATGGTCAATAAAAATCATTTAAAAATAATAAAAGTGCTAGGTTTAATGTTTTCTAGTAGATACGAGCAGGTCATTTTGTCATCCTGGAATGTGAGGATATCCATTGGTCCTTATCTATAGACAGAGATAATCCCATGCCACAGTTTTTCTAATGCTCTGTTTCATCCATTGTCTCCTGGCAAACAATCAATCTCTCTCTCTCTTTCTCTCTGTCTCTCTGTCTCTCTGTCTTTCTCTCTCTCTCATTCAAACTCTCTAAGAAGATGGATCTAATTGAGTCAGTCACTAATATGGGGTACCACTTCAGTGCAGAGATGTGACAGGTAACCTGACAGACTATTGATACCTTTTGTGTTCACCATGTAAATGACCAACTTTGAACCAGGTACTGATGTTGAGTCCACTCATTCTTGCTCCACAAAGAAAATTGCAACTTAACAAGTCAGAAATCTCCCATGACTGCTTTGGTTCAAAATGGGTCAAAGAAACTAGAAATTACTTTTAGGCTTCAAAATTGGTCAATGTAAAAACATAACATCACAGAAGTGGAAAAAGCATATTTGAAGATATATTGTATCCTCAGAATGAGTGGCTAAATAGAACCTACTTAAATGGAAAAGGAGAAAAATATGGTAGAAAGTAAAATGGACTCATCCTCCAGCTTTCCAGGTCCTCCTAGTGTGGAATCTTATGCAAACTTTCCATAAGAAGTTGTGACATTTAATATTTCCAGTTTTATGTTCTCACCTTTAAATTTTATGCATCTTAGGTCTTATTACATTGTTCTCACCTTTAAATTTTATGCATCTTAGGTACTATTACTAAGACATTCAAACATTTACTAACCAATCAAAAACCAAAATATAATACAGGATTAATAAATAATTGTGGCTTAATGGGTTAATATTCCCATGTTTATTTTTTTTGAGGAATTCAATGACTGAACCCAAATACTGTAATAACATTACACACTGTAATGGAGATTGAAGACATGCTATGTTGATGGGAGACCATTCCAATCACATAATATCACTTGAGTTGTAGTATTATTACCTTGTGAGTTGTATGGTGATGTTAATAATGACAATGCTCCCACTTTTTTAGTCAATGGTATAAACACCTTCAATATCACCACAATTACAATATAAATCCAATACTAACATTGCATATCACCATAAGATTTTAGCTCTTTCAAAACCCTCACATATTATGTTTCCCAATTTTATTTCACAGGGTTAATAGGAAATAAAATATGCTAAAGCACTAAGCACAGTCTCTGGCACATACGATAAATCAGTATATATTAGAAGACTTAGAATCTGAAAAATCTGAGACTGAAAGTAATGAAGTTAATCTACCAAGCTTATACAGCCAGACAATGGGAAATCTGAAAGAATCAATGCCTCTAAAACATTTGCTGCACAGTTCTTTCTGCTTTACCATGCTGCATTTCATTAGCCCAAAGCTATTACTTCCTGCCTGACTCCCCCATATATTGCAGTATAGTCCTGGTTTGTTTACTAATACTCCTAATTTTTTGAGTACTAAATGTCTTCCATATTGAGAAAAATGATTGCTTTCAAAAATTATACTTCTATTTATTAAACAGCTTTTATCTTTAACCTAGTCAAAGTGAAGCTTTCAAAATGTTTCATGAAAAGATAAACAAACCAGAAATGCAGCACTTCTATTTTAATAAAGTATTACCCTATTAACTTGCTCTTGCTGTGCATAAATTTTAGATAAACATAAGCCCAAAGTTTTGACATTAACTTGATACTTGAGGTCAGTTCAACAAATAGATCAATGACCTTTTTACCTATATGCCATGGTATATAAGCAAAAGTTAAAGAAAATAGTAAGAGGAAAAATAAGAGATAATAGAGAGTAAGAAAAGAAGTAATTTCTCTCACGAGAATATTAAAAAAATTTTTTGAACTAATTGAAAATGAAAACACTACTTAATGAAATTTGCTGGATACAGCAAAAACTTTACTTGGAGGTTTATAACATTAAATGCATATGTTAGAAAATAAGAAAGCTCTAAAAAAAAAAAAAAACCCACTGAGCTTTCCCTTTAGTAAACTAGAATAAGAAGAATTTATCCCTAAATAAGCAGAAGAGAATTTTAAAACAGAGCAGGAATCAATGTAGTTGAAAAGAGGAAGGCAATAGATAAAATCAAAATAATCAAAAGCTGATTCTCTGAAAAGATCAATAAATTTGACAAAACTCTCACCAGACTGACTAAAAAAAAAAAAAAAAAGATACAACTTACCAATATCAGAAATGAAAGTGTCTCCATTGACTCCATGAACATGAAAAGGAAAATAACAAAATACCATGAACACCTCTATGCCCACAAATTTGCTATCTTAGATGAAATGGACCGATTCCTTAAAAGGCACGAGGTACCAAACCTCATGCAAGAAGAATGAGCTCTATAACTATTAAAAATATTGAAGCAGGGCTTCCCTGGTGGCGCAGTGGTTGAGAGTCTGCCTGCCGATGCAGGGAACACGGGTTCGTGCCCCGGTCCGGGAAGATCCCACATGCCGCGGAACGGCTAGGCCCGTGAGCCGTGGCTGCTGAGCCTGCGTGTCTGGAGCCTGTGCTCCGCAATGGGAGAGGCCACAGCAGTGAGAGGACCCAGAGCATTTAGATACTACATCTGTGGTGCCCTCAAACTGTCCAACACACACATAGACTCAAAAACAAGCCATGTGTTTATCAAAACATTCGTAAGACAATCTATAACTAGATCTTAATGGCTGCCTGGAGATATTATGGAAATATCACATATCCAAAAAGCTTGATTTTGCTGATTTCTGCTACTGCTGCTAAAGACCTACTTGCTTCTGGGTATAGTTAATTCGTTTTCCCCTCAGATCTACAACATTTGAGTTTGTAATATAGGGCTTATTTACATAGATAAAGTAAAGCTAGCTCAACCTTTACATTAATGAACATACCTAGGAAACAATAACATGCTTTATGTAAAAAAAAAAAAAAGTAAGCTAAAAATTCACAAACAAACAGGTGAGCCTGGAGTCTGAGGGGTTCAATTACTGCATGAAAAAGTCAGTGGTGCTTTCTTAAAGGTAAGATCAAATAGACTATATAAAACTTCTTCAGAAAAAGTAGTTTACAATTAACTCCTGCTCAAAACATGAGATATTTCTATCTAATGAACAAAAGAAAAAAGATAAAACTAAAATAAAAGTAAATATTAAATTAGTATCTTAAGAAAACAGCAAAAATGCCAGACAGATAAATGTTTTCTGCTTCTCTTTTAATTATTAATTAATTCATTGTTTCTGGCCATGTTTCTTGTCAGATGAATAGACAAGTGGACCTTTTGACTTAATTTATTAGGAATACATAAATTCCTAAAAGATATTAAGTTATTATTCATTCAATAACATTTCTTGAGCCCCTACAATGATTCTGACATTGAAAATGTAGAAATAGGTAAAACACAGAACTCACTGCCCAAACGGGACACCAGAGGTACAACCTAGCAACTAGCAGGTTATGCAATATGGTATATCAAGTCCTCCTTACCACCCACACAGCCACCTTCTATGGCACCAGGATGTTATTCCATGCCTCTCTCTCCCTAGTACAATCGCTTTCAGAGAGAAGGACTGCTTGTCTGAATACTACACTTATTAGTACAGCAACTGGTATATAGCAACAGTTAATAGATGTATATGGAATGACTTAAATCCTGAAACCTGTGGTTCTGAACAGTTCCACAGAGAGTGACATAGGAATTTCCTTGGAAGAAAAAGGGGGAAATTACATGTTCAAAACTGTGGTAGAATAAAAGTTTGAAGACTACGTGGGAAACCAACTAATCCAACATGACAAGATGAAAGCATGACTTGGAAGAAATGGCACCTCTTAGGAGGAAGAGATCGGTGAAGTTCAGATGGTGAATCAGCTGGTGTGCTGTGCTACGGAGTTCAACTTCTTCCTATAGACAACAGGCAGTCACTGAATGTGAGAGTGATGCTTCTATAAGCAAAGCACACTGTCTATTTGCTTATTATTATGCTATGGGAAAATGGTCAGTATATCTTCACCAAGTTTAGGGCGTACAGTTAGGATGTTCTATGAAAATGTAGACTTTATCCCATACTCAAAATTAGGAGAGGAGGGGTACTTCTGAGGGCTTCCTAAATAGAATAGTTTAAAACTGAGTTATGACATGAACCCCATTATATTCTAATATGGGGAGATACGGCATATCTATCAAGATGTGATAGAGAGGGAGATTTTGCTTCAGATATAAGCCTTAAACTGAAAATCATAAAGACATAGTACCTTAGCAGGTAGTCTAGGTCTTGATCTTCCAACAGCTGGTCCTTGAAGCTAGGTTCAAGATAAGATGTTAAAATAAGATCATCAAATATCATGATTCAGATGAAGGAGGAAAGTATGGGCATGCTCCTACCAGGAAAAGTTCAGAAATAAAGGGTCATATACAAAATATAGAAAGATGACATAAAAAAGCATTAGCTGAGACTGAAATATGGCATGGAAAGAAAACACAAAAATCACCTTTTATTTATACTTAAAAAAAGAACAACAATCAGCAATGCATAGGGCAATTCTATTCCACTCATGGTATATTGACTTAGCCCAAAGCATTATTACCTAAATTTTATTACGCTACCATTCTTCTTTGACAATAAAATCCTTAGCAGGCTTACAAATAGCACACTAACAGTGAAAATAGGAAATTAAAAGTCTGAGGTTGATAGTACAAGTGATCACCTAACTACTCTAAATGAAATATTTTTTTGTGAAACAGAATGTGCAGTACCCAGCACAAGACAGACACCAAATGAATGAAGATCAATGAGAGGAAGTAAAAAAGATTTCAGCAAAACAAAGCAAACTCTCTAATAACGACACATTAGCTTGTAGGTGGGACTGCCTGCTTTCACTCAGGATTTCCCCCAAAGTGAAGATGGTCACTTGAAAGGTGAATGACTTCTTAGTGATGATGCTGCAAAAGAGAGCTGTGTGTCCAGCTCTGAGACTGGTTCTGTCAGCCCCTGACTCTAGATGTGCAGGGTTTAAATCAATTGTACCAAAATTTTAGGTTAACTGAATATATTTCTCCTTCAGTAATTAAGATTATGGGCCAAGTATATATAAACCAATAAAGACATTTATTATGGTATATTTAGTTTTTAATGTATTTGTTCATTCATTCACCTAACAAATTATAAAGTTATCTAGATAATTAACAAATGTTAAATTATTTCTACCATGTGAAGTACATAATACCAGGCACGAAAAGATCAAAATTAATTTCATAGTAGAAAGAAGATACATAAACAAATATCCAAACACAAGTAACATGCAAGTCTTACAAGACACAAAGAGTGTGCGTTTAGTTAGAAAAGAAAATATTTTTGGAGCAGCTGGAATTTGAGCTGGGTCTTAAGGATGTGTATCTTCCAGTGGATCTGGTGGTGAAACATGTGGGAGAAGAGACCAGTAAAAGCAAAGGAAGGAGAGAAATAGCTAATTTTACTGAACATCACGTACAAGTTGGAAATAAGGCTGAAATATCATTCCTATCCAGACAAAAGAGTTATTCTAATTCTGGGCTCATAGGTAGTGGAGTTCTCGTTCAGGAGAGGGTCTTGGTTGGACAGTCCTTTTTGTTTTTTGTTTTTTTGTTTTTCTGGCCACATCACGCGGTTTGTGAGGTCTTAGTTCCCTGACCAGGGATTTAACCTGGGACCTTGGCAGTCAAAGTGCGGAGTCCTAACCACTGGAACGCCAAGGAATTACCAGGACAGCGCTTTTTGCAGGTTAATATATTTACAAATCGACAGATGAGAAAAGCAGCTTTTTGTTATCTCTTTAGATTCAGAGGAAGAACAGAAAAGCCTGAAGGTCTGACACTAACTGTTATGTTGCCTGCATTATCCCATTTTGTCCTAACCACCTGTGAGTATTCTACTATCCACGTTTTACAGAAGAGGAAACTGAGGTTCAGAAATGCTAGGTCACTTCCTAGGGATACACAGTTGGTATTCGGCTGAGTCAGGATTTGAATTGATATCTAACTTAAGATTCGGTTTCTTAAGCACTACTTCATACTTCCAAAAGCAGTAACAGTGAGAATGAAAAGGAGGGTAAAGGTAAGCAAAACATTTCTGAAGGGAATATCCAGAAAACAGCTCTGAATGGTGAGAGGAGGAATTAAGAGAAAAGTATACCAACAATTGGAGAGTCGCTATGCCACCTGAATAAAAACCTTTCAAAGATAGAAGTGATTTTTTTAATAAACAGTTAGAAATTATCCTTAAGTGGGATGTACATAACTCTGACTTTTGCTTTTCTATAAACAAAAATTTCTCTAGAGAGACTGGATTTAGCTTAATGAGCATACACTTCTTATTTAGTATTTTTATATGAACCCATTTGTAATAAAAACTAGTTCCCAATGGACTGTCCTTATCCAATATCTTAATTAGTTCTCTGCATAGTGAATGTGTAATAGAGGCTGACCCTCTCATCTCTGAACTTTAGAGGTTCAAACTAAGTATGAAGAATATGACCTAGTGCCTTTGTCAAAAATCTCTCCTAATGGTACAAATGAACCAGTTTGCAAGGCAGAAATAGAGACACAGATGTAGAGAACAAACATATGAACACCAAGGGGGGGTGGAAAATGGCCGGGGGTGGTGGTCGTGGGATGAATTGGGAGATTGGGATTGACATGTATACACTGATGTCTATAAAATGGATAACTAATAAGAACCTGGTGTATAAAAAAATAAATAGAATAAAATTCAAGAATAAAAAAGAAACTTACATAAACAAAAACCAAATGTACCATACTAATGTTAGATGTTAATAATAGCAGAAATTGAGTGTGGGGTTTATGGAAATTCTGCAATTTTTCTGTAAATATAAAACTGTTCTAAAAAATAAACTTAAAAACATCTTAAACTTAAAAAACTTCATAAACTTAAAAAAAAATCTCTCCTAAGACAGAGTTTATAAACTGAGGATTTATAGCCAATGCCCTAGCAGCACCCATATTTTCCAGTCATCCATCAGTCAAGTTCACAGGGAAAAAGATTAAGTGGAAAGTTGCGAGCTGTTATTTTTCCCCTGGGGCAAGAGACAGAGTAAGAGAACACAGGAGTAAAGTAGATGCATGGAAGATATCTGTAACAAATGTTCCTTCACTAAGTCCTCTCCCTCAACATTTGTCTCCCCTCAAAACCAGATAACACAGCATCTTACTTAAGAACTCAATCATGGAAGGAAGAAGATGTTATGCCAGAACTCAGTACACTTGCAACATTCTATCCTTTATGTTCAAATATTTGTAATATATAGCCACGACACACACACACACACACACACACACACATGCACAGATTATTGGCATTGTGGTCTCTTCCCACAAGCTCATCAATAGATCTGACATCAGTAGGACCTTATAATAAAACCCAAACTGTTACTTCAGTACACACTGAGGACGTCACTAGAGAATAATATAATATCAAATATGTTAACTGTTTTGTCAATATAAATGTAAAAAAGAATGCAATGCATGCTTCTTTTATCAAATGCATAGAATGCAAAAAATCACCAGAAATCCTTGTACCTGAGAACCTGCTGTTAATAGTTTGGGTCCTTGTTTTTCCTTGTCCTTTAAAAATAAAGACCATGGGGTTTCCCTGGCAGTCCAGTGATTAAGACTCCGAGCTTCTAATGCAGGGGGCAGGGGTTCAATCCCTAGTTGGGGAGCTAAGATCCCACATGGCGCAGCCTAAATAAATAAATAAACAATAAAAATAATTATTAAAAGAAATAAAGACCACAACTCTCTGGAAGACTGTGAGGGTTTTCCTGATGAACCATGAACATCTTGCCTTCAGAATGAATGAATTATGAGAAATTCCATGGATTTTGCTTTTGCTATGGCAAAGAGCTCTTTGCTATTAATATACTAAGTGAATTACTAAGAATTACTAAAAGTGAATAGTGGTTAACATTTATTGAGGGCTTTCTGTATGTCAGGCATTGTGCACTTGACTGTTAACTAATTTTTCTCACAACAACTGGGATACAGGCACCATCCCTCCTAGTTTACTGGTGCACAGGAGGCTGGGTCACCACACCTGCCACACAGCTGTAAACCATGGAGCCAGGATTCAAACCCACAGAGTCTAACTCTAGAACCCTTAGTATTGCCTCTCAGTGGCACTGAACCCTTTACACACAAACATAGGAAATGCATTTTAGAAAATTTAAGTAAAATGTAAAGACTAAAGAGTTTAAATTTTTTTTCTGACAGTGTTACTGAGTCTAAGCTCATACTGCTCACCGCACGACAGGCCAATAATCGAGAGATGAATTGTTGGGACAAGGAATGGCCCACAGACCAGGAGGATGGTGGACTTATTTGAAAAGCCCACAGACCAAGAAGATGGTGGACTCGTGTTCCAAAGAACCATCTTCCCAGAGTTAGAATTCAGGACCCTTTTATACTAAAAGGGGAGGGAGTAAAGTCAAACACTTCCTGGTTCCCATCAGCCCCTGGAGGAGATGTATTAATTTCTTCCTTCCTGCAGTCATTAACAGGGGAGCCTGGTCGGGATGTTTCCTGTGAGCTAAACAAAGGTAGTTTAGCTTAATGCTCATTACCTGGGAAGCAGGGTTTCCAGAGATGGGCCATTATATATAATTTAAGCTTTTAGGCAACATCCCTTCAGTGATTAACTTATAATACAATACAAAGTTTCTTCCCTATTACAACAGTAAAAGTCAGTGCTACCTTATCATACCAGAGAAAGTATCTTGGTGTCACCAATGGATTGGCATGGACACTGGATTCACAGACCCAGATTAAAAGAAAAAGAGACGTGTGGATACTGGGGGGCAAGTGGGCGTGGAGTATTTTTTAGCCGTTCAACAGGCATATTTCTCCTTCCTGGCACAGAGCAAGGCTACATTTTTCAGCATCTCTCAAGGTTAAGTTTGACCATGTAAAAACTTCTCAGCAACAGGACATGCACAGAAGAGAGGGTGTCACAGCAGTGGTGAAGATAGTTAAGGAGAAGCATGCCTTCTCTACTGTCTTTAACCCAGTCTCGATGTAGTGAGCAGAGAAACCTTGAGAGACACAGTTTGAGGAGAGCAGAGGCATAAAATAGAATAAGCCTGAGCCATGAATCACTACTTGGAAGAGAGGCCTATAATTCCATGACTGAACCAAACTTGGGTCTGCTCGCCTGTGCAGACTAAAGCCAGTCTACTGACACCAGGTTGTGGTGAAGGGTAGCGCAGCATTTATTTCAGGTGCCAAGCAAGGCGTCCAGGACAGCTAGTGCTGAAAAACCCCAAACTCCCCGATGGGTTTCAGGAAAGCATTTTTAATGGCAGTGTGAGGGAGGGGGGTGTGATCAGCTGGTGCACAGTTCTCTGATTGGTTGATGGTGAGGTAACAGGGTGGTGTCACAAGGGTTAACATTGTCAATCCTTAGGTGCCAGTAGGTCTGGGGGCTACGTGTTCAAGATCATCAGGTGGTTAGTTTCTTCCATTTGGTGTGGGTTTTAGCATCTGTAAAACAACTCAGGAAATGGGCATCCGATACTATTATCTAGGTCCTTCAGAGGAGCTACAGCAGAGGGTATGTGGGAAGGGTCTGTCCTGGGAAGGCCCCATAGGGTCCTGCTTGGTTACAATTCAGCAGCACTTGTTATGAATTTAGATGCACGAGAAATAACCATTTATTGTATTTAAGCCATTGCACGTATTGATTGTTTCTTACGGCAGCCGACATTACCCTAGCTAACACCTCATTTATAAGGTTCTTTATTACAGTCCTGTTAAACATAAACAGTATTGCTGGGGTTTCAATTCTAGCTTCACCACACATGCTGTGTGATCTAGGAAACTCAGATAAATTCTTTGAGCTTAAATTTCTTCATTTGTTAGAAAAAGAGAGAGAGAGAGAGAGAGACTCAAATAAGCTATTTATTCATTTCACAGTGTCCTCTAATTCAATTATATAAACTTTAGCTTATCCACATTAGTAGCATTTCTAAAGAAAAACAAAACAAAACCCCTGAGCTTTTGATTAAAATCTGGCGGATCAAATGTTCAACGTCCCTTTCACTCTCTCCCACCATCTACAAAAATTACTGAAAAAGGAATTTAAAAAGGTTTAAAAAGATTTTAAACCTTTAAAAAGGTTTCTCTTTAAAAGAAACCATAAAGCCACAAAAATACAAATTGAATAGAAAAGAGACAACAATAAAATTTTAATGTCTGAAAAACAAATGGATGGGTAACTAACCTGTAATCCAGCAGCGTGGAAATCAGAGACTCGGCCCATCAACACTGTGGAATCTCAGGGGCCTAGCACCAGCTACCGCTGGAATGGGACAACGGAAAACAGCAGGACTGGTTAAAGACTCTAGGAACCTTCAGATTCTTAAATAGCCTTCCTACTCTGTGTATCTGAATAAAGTCTTCCACCCCACACGGAGGCAGAAGCCCGAAGAGTTATATTCTAGAGAGATTAAAATAGAGGATCAGGGACTTCCCTGATGGCACAGTGCTTAAGAATCCACCTGCCCATGCAGAGGACACGGGTTCGAGCACTGTTCTGGGAAGATACCACATGCTGTGGAGCAACTAAGCCCGTGTGCCTCAACTACTGAAGCCCGCGGACCTAGAGCTTGTGCTCCACAACAAGAGAAGCCACCACAATGAGAAGCCCGTGCACCACAACAAAGAGTAACCCCCTCTCGCCGCAACTAGACAAAGCCCGCACACTGCAGCAAAGACCCAACACAGCCAAAAAAATAATTTAAAAAATTTTTAAAAAAAGAACAGAGGATCGCAGCACTGGGGACTATCAGCCATAGTTGACAGAAAAACACAAAACGATTACCAAGGAAACATAGAGACCTCCATGAACTAGATGCCCAGAACTGATATCCAGAATTCTGGCCACCAGGCTTGTACCAGCTCCCACAGCAGATCAGAGATAAGAATATGACCAGACTGTTGTTGCCAAAATTCTTCCTCTGTACACCGGGGCTGGATTAAATCTCAGAGACAGAGTTTTGGGTGAAGTAGAAAGAAATAGTTTTATTGCTTTGCCAGGCAAAGGGGGCCGCAGTGGGCTAATTCCCTCAAGACTGTGTGTCCCACCCTGAAAGGGTAGTGAGGAGTCTTACAGGGTTCAAGGAGCAGGGAATGGTCAGCTCATGGACATTCTTCTAATTGGTCAGAGGTGAGGTAATCGGGAGCCAGCATCATTAACCTTCTGGTTCCAACAGGTCTGGGGTCTACTTGCTTGTGGGCAGCACACAGTTAACTTCTTCCACCTGGTGGGGTTTCAGTATCTGCAAAAGAGCTCAAAGCAGCTCAGAATATTATCTATATTCCTTGAGGAAGAACGGAAGGTCCTTGACTTTGTTTAATGGCTAAAGTATTATTATTTTGTCTTGCTTGACAGTCGCTTGACTGTTTTCTTTCTGCATTTTCTCACTTCTCTGATTAAATGTATTCTTTGACTACAGTTTTTCTACAGCCAAAAGGCAGGCAGAGGACACGGTAGGGGAGTATATTCTGGGAAGGCCTTGTAGGGTCCTGCCCAGTTACACCATGAGAGCAGCATCTAAAGATAATGAAATTGGGAGATAGTCAATGAACCAGCCAGTCTGACTACCTTTTGATAAAAACCCAGTCAATATGCACACAATCAGGCCTCAATCAGCTTTTTATTCTCTCATGCATAAATATAAGCAGAAAATAAAATAGTACCAGATATTTGAAGAAAACCTTTAACATGCAGAGAACAACAACAACAAAAAAAAACAGTTGGAGAAGCAGAAACTAAAGAGGAAGAGGGAAATTTCAAATATATATATTATATATATATATATATATAATATATATATAATATATATATATCACCTTCAAAAATATGTTATTTAACCACTAAACAAGAAAAATGTGATTTAAAGCAAAAAGTAAGAATTTAGGGAATAAGAAAACAATGCTAGTATTAATTTTGATAGACAAAAAATTAAAATTCAACAAAAGATTTGGAAAGAAATATAGATTTCTAAGGAAATCTCTCAGAAATGTAATAAAGAGATAAAGAAAGACAAGGAAATTATGAGAGTGATTTTAAAATAGAATAATATTCCAGAAGGTGCCAAAAATGCATTTCAAGAGTTTCAAAATAAGATAACAGCAAAATGAAGAAATTAATAATGAAATAATGCAAGAAACATTTTCAGAACTACTTCAATTTTCAGATAGACAGGGCTCACTAATGGCCCTGCAAATGGATTAAACTAGAACCAAACCAGTAAACATCATTATAAATCTTCAGAACGTTAGATCAAAGTGAAAATCTTTAAAATCTCCAAAAAGGAAAATGTAGGTTTTAGAACAAGATTAAAATTAATAATATAATTAGATATAAGAACAGCAATAAGAGCTAGGAGGCAGTGGAACACTATCTTCAAAATCTAGGAAAAAATTATTGCCAAATCAGAATTCTATATTAAGCCAATTTATTAATTGAAAGTTATAGCAGAAAGAAGACATTTTCAGACATGGAAAATCTCAGTTAACACCAGAAAAAATGCCTATCACGAAGTCTTTCTCAGGATGCTCCAGGAAGAAATCCTCCATTAAAATGGGGAATTTAAGAAAGAGGAAAGCCTGAAATCCAGGAAACAAAGAAACCAAGAAAAGATAGTGCTACAGAGACTCCCTAGCATGATGTTGAAGGGGTGCCTAAAACAATATCTGTGTAGCTGCCTTAAATCAGCTATTTCAGATTAGCGTAATCAGAGGTGATAAAGCATTCAATTCAATTAAATTCAGTTAAATGAAGTTAAATTCTGTGTAAAAGAACAAGATGGCTAGAAGAAATTTATATTCCAAACATTAAAGAAAGTTAAGTAAACATGGATCTAACATTTATGGGGGTTTCTTCTATTTTATTTTAAATGTCAAACCAGTCTTAATGAGTTTCTACCAACATACGTTTTCTTTAATCCTCATTAAATTTTAGTAATAAAAACATTGGCATCAGGCCTTTCATTTTCAAATCTAAATAATACTAAATCATCCAGCCTCTCTTCAAACTAAATTTATACAGATATTTCATTAGCAAACAATTCTATTAATTAAAAGTATTTTTCTGTAATGGAGTTAAAAACTGCTTTTCTGGGGCTTCCCTGGTGGCGCAGTGGTTGAGAGTCCCCCTGCCGATGCAGGGGACACAGGTTCGTGCCCCGGTCCGGGAAGATCCCACATGCCACGGAACGGCTGGGCCCGTGAGCTGTGGCCACTGAGCCTGCGCGTCCAGAGCCTGTGCTCTGCAACGGGAGAGGCCACAACAGTGAGAGGCCCGCGTAGATCTTCTCACGTGTTTATGGGCCATTTGCTTTCTGAACCACTTACTCATAATGCTTAAGTTTACTATTGGGTTGCTTTTCTTTACCTCATTAATATGTAGAAGTTTTTATATATTTGGGACACCAACCATTTGTCATTTGTACATAAAGCAAAGATCATTCACTTTGAAGCCTGTCATTTCACTCCTTTTATGGTGTCTTTTGATAGAAGCTCTGTTTTAATGAGCTCATTTATGAATCTTAGCTTTTATGGTTTATACTTTTGTGCATTAAGAATAATTGGTTTTTCTTTGTTATTCAATACATAATAATTACTGTCATTATTCTCTTTTTGGTGCTCAAATTATCAAATTTGTCAGGTGGAGACCACTGCCAGATGCGTCTTGTGTCATTTTTTGTACTACCTCATTTACTTTTGGGCTCTTTCTGGCACAAGTTGTCTCAGCCACACTGTGTGCTTTCCTGTTTCAGGTCTGGAATCAGCCAATTCTCTAAGTCCTAGTTGCTTTTTATGAGCAATTATACTGTACTTAGAAACCAAGATCTGGGTAATGGCTATGCTAACTACCACCAAGCTGTCCTCTTAAGCCTTTATTAGTGAAGAAAAAAAATTATAAAATATATATTTTAACAAGCCTAAGACCTCACTAATATTTCCAATTCAAAATCAAAATCAGAGAGGGTTTTCTTTCTTATATTCTTTTAAATTCATATATCCTTTTTCCTGCTGTGAAAAATTCTAATTCTTAATAACGTCAATACATTAGCTTATTTGACAGTATTCTATCATATATACAGAGGACTCTCAAAATCACATTACCAACATTGATATTAACAATAAATCCATAAGTACCCCATAAGTAACGTTTAACATATTTCTTGCAGTACTTTTGTCCTGAGACTATATCTTACTAAGGATGTGCAGTCAGAGCAGTTTTTTTCAGACATCACCAAAAATATTCGTTTTCTCCACATGGTTGTGCTATCAATGTAATATGCATATACACTGGTTTGTATTTCATTTTAGGAGCGACTTTCACCCTTTTATTTTTTTTTTTTTAAGAAATTTACCTATTTATTTATTTAATTTTGGCTGTGTTGGATCTTCGTTGCTGTGCGCAGGCTTTCTCTCTAGTTGTGGCGAGTGGGGGCTACTCTTTGTTGTGGTGCAAGGGTTACTCATTGTGGTAGTTTCTCTTTGTTGCAGAGCATGAGCTTTAGGTGCATGGGCTCAGTAGCTGTGGCCCACGGGCTTAGTTGCTCCACGGCATGTGGGATCTTCCCGGACCAGGGCTCGAACCCATGTTCCCTGCATTGGCAAGCGGATTCTTAACCACTCTGCCACCAGGGAAGTACCTCATCCTTTCTGGATACAAATTTATCTTTGAATGTGTAATATTCAAGAGTGAAAATTGCTTAATGCTTGTTTGGGAAAACACTGAGTTTTTCCAATACCATTTACATAATTGAGCATGATGAAAACTTGTCTTTGCTTATACACAGTATCATCAACAGGAAACCTTACCCAGCTGAACCTACTGGAGTAAGAATCCATAAAAGCAGACATACACACAGCTGAAACATCCACCTACTGCTTCAGCTGACAGCATGTTACAAGCCCCATTCATCCACATCTGCTGGTACTACTTTCCTCCATCCCTCCCTCCCCATCTCACAATAATTCACATGCTGCAACCCCTCTGAGGGCCACTTTCACTTGCAAACTTTTGGTCTGTTTCATGATACAGTGCAATGTTTATTGTAATATTTATGTATTTCTTAAACATTTAACATGTGTATAACTGTGTTACCACTTTTATTGTATTCCTACCTTTTTTTCTTAATATGTAACTAATGAAGATTTTGAGTATTGTGCCTCTAACCTTGAAACAGAGCAGGACCCTGTGAGGCTCCTTGGTATATATCCTTTCCATGTCCCCCATTTCCTGTTTGTAGGAAATAGTCTTCATTCAGCCTCCTTGACCTTCCCTGAGTTCCAAAGAGCAGATCAAACAGTTGCTTATCAGGGAAGGGAAGGAATGCAGAAACAAAGGAGAAGCAGCCAAGAAGCAATAGTGCAGCCTTGGGGCAGGGTGTGTTCTTCCTCAAGGAATATGCATAACAAAATACCTTTTCGTTCTTCTGCAGGGACTAAGGCCCCCATCCAGGTGGAGGATGGTAACTTCATGCTGAGCACAAGATTCCTGGAGCACTGCCCTGTTACCTCACCACCAACCAATCAGAAGGAAGCCACACACCCTGCAGCCCACACCTCAAATTTTGCCTATAAAAACTTCTCCCCCAGGGCCTCCCTGGTGGCGCAGTGGTTGAGAGTCCGCCTGCCGATGCAGGGGATACGGGTTCGTGCCCCGGTCTGGGAGGATCCCATATGCCGCGGAGCAGCTGGGCCCATGAGCCATGGCCGCTGAGCCTGCGCATCCGGAGCCTGTGCTCCGCAACGGGAGAGGCCACAACAGTGAGAGGCCCGCATACCGCAAAAAAAAAAAAAAAAAAAAAAACTTCTCCCCCAGAACCATCAGGGAGTTTGGGTTTTCTGAGCATGAGTCTCCCATTCTCCTTGCTTAGCCCTGCAATAAACTTTCTCTGCTCCAAAATCCAGTGTTTCAGTTTGCTTGGCCTCAATGGGCATGGGGCACACAAACCTGTGTTCAGTAACAACCTTGTATTTCCCACAAGCCCTGTGGGATTTATTATGCAATTTGGTATAATACAGTGATATTTTTGGAATGCATATGACTTATTATAGCAGAACTAACAAGAACACAGGCTCTCATTCCCATCCCCTTTACTTATTCTTATCAACCTCTTGTAGGTAACATTTTCAGTAGGTCCTGGTCTAGATTCTGGTTTATCCTTCCATGTTTCCTTTTCAGAAATGAGCAATTAATAATTAGATAGTGGATAGATGCATAGATATTCTTATTTCCCCTTCTGTCTTACCAAAACTCAGTTGCACTGCTCCTTGAATTTTTTTCACTTAACAATGTGTCATGAACATCACTACCTATAAATCATAGAGATTTTTCTCTCTTTTTTTCACAGCTTCACAGAATTCCAACGTGAGACTGTACCACAGTCCATTGAACCAACCTCCTGTTGATGAATATTTGTGCTATTAATCATTTGTTATTCTAATTAATGCTGCAATAAGTAATTTTGTACACATGTCATTTTGTATTTGTGGAGGTAAATCTTCAAGGTAGATATAGAGAAGTGTGATTTTTGTGATCAAAAATAAAAGTATGTGCAATGTTGTTGATTATTCATTTTGCATCAGTACCAGTAAAATATGGGAGTGCCTATTTCTTCATAATCTTGCCCTCACAGTGGGTTGACAAGCCATTTTTGTTTGCCAATATTATATATGAGTATATAACCAACATGTTAATCTACATATGGATCTTTACAGTTTTTTTAAATCTACTTTTATGTCTCGTGTGTTGTAAAGAACTCCTTGGGCAGGTTTTGCCACTGTTTAAGCTTATTCCTAAGTATTCTGTCCTTCTGTCATTATTGTAACTGCAATCTACTCATATATTTTATTGGTTATTATTAATGCATATGAAGACTATTGCATTTTGTATGTTAATTTTTTATCTTGCTCCCTTGCTGTATTTTCTTATTGTTTGTATAAGCTTTAACATTGATCCTGTTGAGTTTTTCAGGTACAGTATCAGGTTAATTACAAATTACTCTTCTGTTCCAATTTCCAAACATGAAACTGTTGTCTCTTGTCACTTTGTATTAACCAATACTCTAATACAATGGCAAAGAGTAATAGAGAAAGTAGATATTCCTTTTTTATTCCTGATTTTAGAAGAAGTGCCTTTGTTTTTTTTCCCATTGGTTTAGCATTGAGACTGAGGTTGTTTAGCTTTGAGATTGAAGCATATCAAATAAGGAATTATCCATCAGTTCCTGTAAATATGTGTTACTGTCAGAAATAGGGATTGAATTTTGTTGAAGGGTTCTTCTGCAACTGTGGAGATGATCATGTGATTTTTCTCCTTAGATGTCTTAATAGGATGAATTGTATTAATGTAATTCTTAATATTGAATTATTCGTATACTCCTGGAATAAACCCTACTTAATTGTGATGTATATTTTTAAAAATATGCTGATGGATTCTCTTTTCTAATTGTATTTGCCAGGCTTCAACCAGAGAAAGAGATGCATGTGCATGTGTGTGTGTGTGTGTGTGTATACATCCACATACATACATATATATATATGTACTCATACATATGTATGTATACCTAGATAGAGATGGATGAAAAGATAGATAAATATATAAATAGATATAGAGAGAAAGATTTATTACAAGAAATTGGCTCATACAATTATGGGGGTTGGCTAAGCAAGTCCACTGTACAGCGCAGCCAGTCAGGAAGAAGAAATCCTAACCAGACTGGCAGGCTGAACCCTCAGGGCCTGAGCTGTGGAGAGCCTCTGGGCTCAGGGAAGGCCTGATCCCTCTTTCACAAAACTCTACTGCTTAGATCAGACCCCTCTGGCAGAATTTTCCTTTGTATTACCTTAAAATCACCTGAGTAGGGATTTAAATCACAGATGCAAATTCCTTTCACAGCAACACCTAGACTAGTAGGATTGGATAACTGGTAAAAGTGTTTCACCGTAGCCAATCCTAGTAAGGTTCATATTTTTGTTCTAGGGGCAACGTTTATACAAATCACTTTCTTTGATGTTCATAGTATTTTTTTCCCTTGATTTGGCTTCTCCTCTCCTTTGACTCCCAGCTATTCTCTGCAGAGCCATAAAAGAGGGTATTCTACTCTCTCTATTCTTTCTCTTGTTTCTCCTTTCAAGTTCTTAATTGTGTTATTTTGCTTTGTCATAGCCATAACATTTGCATACTATATTTCCACCCATACCCCTATCTTTGTTTTAATCTTAGATCTGCTATTAAATGTATTCAGTTCTCCTGGGCCAATTTCCCCAATCATTTTGGGGGCCAATTTCCCCAATCACTTTGGGGGTTAATGAAGTTTGTCCTTTAATAGATTCCTCACAAATGGTTTATATGTGCAAAAATTCTTAAATTTTATTTACCTGTTTGCAATTTACATTGTCTTTCTGTAGTCTTGAACCATCAAAAGAGCTGGGCCAGATTTAAACTCCGTGGCTCCTACTTACTTTTTTTGGATTTCTAGAAAATTTTGCTCCACTGTTGTTTTGCTTTGTATGTTGCTAACAAGAAGTTTCAGCCAAACAGATATTTTTTTCCCACAAAGAAATCTGGTATTTTTTTTCTTAGATGCCCGGAGAATATTAATAACTTTTTATCATCAAAAATAGTCAAAAGTAAAATAAATTATATCCTATCTGGGACTCATTTGTAAATGTCACAAAGGATACATTCTGTTTTATTTCTTAGTGAGCAGTCTCCCATGCATTTCTTTAGGTTCTTAAAATTTTATTAATTATGCATAATTAAAAATCTATTGAGAGCTCTAACACATTTTCACTTACATTGTTAAGTTTGAATTTTTTTAATCTTAATACCAGTCTGATATGGCTATTTGTTTATGTTGGTAACAACCTAGTCCTTTGGGCTTCTAAGGACTAAAATGGGCTTCATGAAAGCTGAACAGCTTTTGTCCCCTAATTGAGTTTTTAATCTCATCCTAAAGAATTGTCTGGAAGTCATTATGCTTGGAATATAAATACTCTTAGATTCCAGCAGTCAACTATGATTGTGAATTAACCATGCTAATGAAACATCCAGCCTTTTTCAAAAGCATAAAAGTTTCCAAGAGATTAGCCTGAATTTTTTTTCTCTTTTAATTATTTCCATTTATGACTAAAGGGCAGGCTAAAGTACTGGCAGGATGTAAAGGAAAAATTTTATTTTAAAAGTAAATCAAAATAAAGCCCTCTTGCTTATTGAACTAAGCTTTGAGGCAAAATAAGCCACTATCTGGTAACTGTCAAAGGAAGAGCAGGGGAAAAATAATAAATCTTGAAATTAGGAAGGTTTTGAAGCATTTGATTAATGAAGTTATTTTAAGCAGAATATTTTAAAAGTATGCAGCTTACATGAGTATTACTCACTTATATGTACCATCAGTAGGTAAGATGAGAACTATTTGAAGACATATCAATATATCTTCAGTGTTATAAACTCATTAATGTGAATGCTACCTTAGTATACTTTTTATTCCCAATTTTGAATTCTTATTTTAGAAGGTTTGGTAGATAAGGATGGGTTATCTTTCAGTCATTAGTTTCAGCAAACAGAATGAAAATAGACATTGCTCACCGACCTTAAAGTAGAAAGTCTCTAGCACCACTCTTCCATCTATGCCATTAAAACTGGGGAGATCAAGATGGTGGAGTAGGAGGCCATGGAACTCACCTCCCCCCAGGAATACATCAAAAGTACATCTACGTGTGGAGCAATTTTCACTGAAAAATAACTGGTAACTAACAGAAAGTCTCCTATACATTCAAGGCTGTAAAAAGATACACATAGAATCAGATAATAAGGGAGGTAACAGGTCAGGACTGGTAACAGGTCAGGACTTGTGTCCCAGGAAAGGGACTCAGAAGAGAAGTGATGTTACATGGATGGAGATCTTCCCTGGGGAGTGAGTGGTTTGAGCCACACATTGGGTGCCCCAGCCCTGGGGTCTGACACCAGGAAGACTAGACCCCTGGGTTGATTAGGGCATCAGTGGAACTAACAGGAGGGCTGTGGGAAACCTGTACTCTGCTCATGAGAAGCACATACATACGTGCTTATTGTCAAAATAGGGTGGAGAGGGCAGCTTGAAACTGCAATTGTTTCCTGAAACCACTCCAGCCCTGCTTGCTTCACAACGCAGCTCCACACTGGGGTGAGGGCTACCACAGCCAAGGAGAAATCTCAGCTGTGAGACACAAAAGCAGCTCAGACCCAAAGTGGCATCTGAGCAGGGTGGGAACAGCCATTACCAGCACTTACGCAAACAGCCTATCAGAAGCAATCCCAATGTCTGTCTGCAGCCTGCCCCCAGACCCAAGCTAAGTGCTCTCACTAGCCCTTCTTTCCCCAGCACTGCTCAGGGCTTCTGCTTTAACAACTCAGGACGCAACCCCACCCCCAGTAGGGTGATGTTGGCCACTGAGCAGAGGAGAAGCCCCAGCTCACACCTGGCTCTGGCTCCAGCCCCTCCATCTCCAGCCCCACCTCCTACCAAGGTAACAGCTGCCAGCACATCTGGGAAAAGATGTGGCTTGTGTTCATGTCAGATTCAGCTCTTCCACCAAAGCCACTGGACACATGCACTATGTATAGGGATGCTCCTACACAAGGACACTCCTTCAAGATCACAATAATAGGTAACTGTTTCACTGAATTTCATAAAGACAGAGAAACTTAAGCAAAATTAGAAGACAAAGGAATTTGTTTCAATTGAAAAAGCAAGGAAAAACCCCTGAGAGAACAACTAGTGAAGCAGAAATAAACAATTTACCAGATCAAGAGCTCAAAGCATTAGTAATAAAAATGTTAACTGAATTAGGGGAAAGAATAAATAAACACAGTGAAAATTTTAACAAGGAACTAGAAAATATAAAAAGAACCAAGTAGAACTGAAGAATAAAATAACAGATATGAAAAACAGCAGACAAGATGATATAGAAGTCATAAGTGATCTGGAAGATAGAATAATAGAAATCACCCAATCAGAGAAGTAAGAAGGAAAAAGAATGAGAACAGTTTAAGAGACCTCTGGTACAACATCAAACCTACCAACATTATTATAAAGGTCCCAGAAGGAGAAGAGAGAGAGAAGAGGGTTGAAAATGCACTTAATGATATTATGGTTGTAAACTTCCCAAACATGAAGAAGGAGATAGATGTCCAGGAACAAGAAACACAGAGGGTTCCAAACAAGGTGAACACAAAGAGACCTACACCAAAACATATAATTAAAATGACAAAAGTTAAAGAGAGAATTCTAAAAGCAGCAGGAGAAAAACAGATTCACAATGGAGGGAAACCCCATAAGACCATCAGCTGTTTTTTTCTGTAGAAACTTTTCAGGACAGAAGGGAGTGGCATGTTATATTCAAAGTTCTGACAGGGAAAAACCTGCAACCTAGGATGCTCTACACAGCAAGATTATCATTTAAAATTGAAGGAGATATAAAGAACTTCTCAGGCAAGCAAGAACTAAAGGAGTTCATCAATACTAAACATACCCTAAAAGAAATGTTAAAAATCTTCTTTAAGTGGAAAAGAAAAGGCTTTAAGAATGAAGAATCTACCAGAGTATTTGGGTAGTGGCTACATGGTAGTTTACCAACTATTCAGTACACTGTAGACAACTAGGGATCTTTAAAAATCATGATGCCTGGTTCCCACACCAGGATATACTGACTTAATTGTTTTGTCATGTGACATAAACATTAGGCATTCTTAAAGCTACCCAGGCGATTCTAATGTGCTGCAATGTTGGTGAAACTTTGAGCTGCAGTAAGGGTCCAGGTTGGGAGAGGGAGCCATGGGCCATTGGCTAATCTGAAGAATCAGTCATCCTATTCAAGAAAAAATTCACTCTATGGTAGATGGTGATAAGTAGTGTCCTGGGGCAATCTTACACAATTGCTGAATAGTTTGTAAAAATGTGCAGATGGAGCCATTTATTGGCCAAGGCATCCAGTGCTAAGATGACCACCTGAAGCTTGGCTAACTGTGCTGATGTTTGGATCCAGTCCTTTATCAGGGACATCCAAGTTCAAGGATGGAAAGCAGCAACATTCCACTGAATGTTGCCTCAGTACATATATGAAGATGATATCATCATAAAGTATAAGAACTCCCCCCATTTTTGTTCACTCAGATGAACCCAAGGGACTCCCCAAGTAAACGATGGGTCTGGGAGAGGGGTGCCCTCCTCCAGCTTTGTGCCATCTGGCAAGAGTTTGAAGACAGGGAAGCCACCCCTCCTTCAGATCCAGGTATGGCTCCATTATACTGTAACAAGCTTGTGGGGTGTGCCTTCCATGACCTAAGACATAGGGACAGCTGGGTATAGAGGGTCACAGGGTCAAGGTCTATAAGATCTTCTATTTCCAGGAGAGGACAGAATGTGGCCAGCAACTGCTGTTCTAATTGTGTACAGTACAGGGTCTAGGAGTATAGTTTCTTGCATCAGAAGCCCATTGGCAATTTGCCAACATAGGTGGTCCAGAGACTCCAAGAGGCAAGAGAGGAAGTTCCTAAAGCCTCTACAGTGCAGGCATCTCAGAAGGCACTAACAGGAGTGCCCTTTGATTTCAAATTGGACTGATTCTGGAGGCTTTTGTTGGAGGGTGAGCTTATTTCTAAATTACAGTATCAGGGAGATTAAGTGACAGTTGTAAATAAGGAATATGTTGACTACATAACCCAACAAAGGCTAAAAGATATTGGACTTGTATCAACATTACCGGTGCTAAGAAGGTCAAGAGCTGTTTGTTCTGACAGTGTAAACAATGGAGAAGCCCTCAATTTACCAAATAATTTTCAGTAATTTAAGAGAGGTAGTGGGACCTTTAACTCTGTATGAGGCAATAGCCATCCCCTTTTTGTAAGCCCGTTTGTGACTATTTGTATGGTTTTTTTGGTTTTTAAATTTTAGTATAGATTTACAATGTTTTAGGTGTACATCAAAATGATACAGTTTTATATGTGTATTATTTTTTCAGATTATTTTCTATTATTGTTTATTACAAGATATTGAATATAGTTCCCTGTGTTGTACAATAGGTCCTTGTCATTTATCTATTTTACATAGAGTAGTGTATATCTGTTAATACCAAACTCCCAATTTATCCCTTCCCCACTTTCCCTTTTGGTAACCATAAGTTTGTTTTCTAGGTCTGTGAGTCTATTTGTTTTGTAATTAAGTTCATTTTTATCTTTTATTTTTTGCTTCCACATATCAGTGACATCATATAATATTTTTCTTTCTCTGTCAGACTTACTTTACTTACTATTTTATGATAATCTCTAGATCCATCCATGTTGCTGCAAATGGCATTATTTCACTCTTTTTATTGCTGAGTAATATTCCATTGTATGTGTGTGTATATATATATACACACACACCACATCTTCTTTATCCATTCATCTGTTGATGGACATTTAGGTTGCTACCATGTCTTGGTTATTGTAAATAGTGCTGCTATAAGCAGTGGAGTGCATGTATCTTTTTGAATTAGAGGTTTTGTTTTTTCCATATATATGCCCAGGAGTGGGATTGCTGGATTACATAGCAACTATATTTTTGTTCTCTAAGGAACATCCATACTGATCTCCATGATGGCTGCAACAATTTACATCCCCTCTAACAATGTAGGAGGGTTTCCTTTTCTTCACACCCTCTCCAGAATTTACTATTTGCAGATTTTTTATGATGGCCATTCTGATCAGTGTCAGGTGATACCTCATTGTACTTTTGATTTACTTTTCTCTAATAATTAGTGATGTTGAGCATCTTTTCATGTGTTTATTGGTCGTCTGTATGTTTTCTTTAGGGAAATGTGTATTTAGATCTTCTACCCATTTTTTTGAGTTAGGTTGTTTTTTTTATATATATTGAGCTGTATAAGCTGTTTGTATATTTTGGAGATAATCCCTTGTTAGTCTCATAGTATGCAAGTATTTTCTCCCATTTCATAGATTGTTTTTTCATTTTTTTATTATTTCTTTGCTGTGCAAAAGCTTTTAAATTTAGGGCTTCCCTGGTGGTGCAGTGGTTGAGAAGAAATTGGACTTATGAATGGCCTCTCAGAATGGAACTCGTTTGTATGTAGCGGACCTACTGTATAAGAGCTAGAGATAAGGCTAGAAAGAGCTGGGTGTGGGCTAGTGTGTGGCATGATTGTAATGGGAAAGTTGATCAGAAAATGTCTCCCCTCATGGTCAACTGATTCTTAGGAGGGGCCATGAAGGAGAGACTATGTTACCTTAGGCTGGGTCAAAGGTCAGGGTCATGGGGGTTGTAAAGGAGCAAATTTGGTCAAGTCAGTTAATAAGCAGTTTATTTAAATTGATCAGTGGAGACAAACATTTCAGCTAATGGGTTATGAAAAAAGAATGGGAATTTGGAAGGTCTTTGTCTGGTCTTATCAGAGATAACTAAAGGGGAGGCATGAATCTTATCTAAGTCCGAGGGGGAAGGGTAGTTTCTTTTTTTTTTTTTTTTTTTTTTTTTTTTTTTTTTTGCTGTACGCGGGCCTCTCACTGCTGTGGCCTCTCCCGTTGCGGAGCACAGGCTCCGGACACACAGGTTCCGCGGCCATGGCTCGCGGGCCCAGCCGCTCCGGCGGCATGTGGGATCTTCCGGGATCGGGGCACGAACCCGTGTCCCCTGCATCGGCAGGCGGACTCTCAACCACTGCGCCACCAGGGAAGCCCAGGGGGAAGGGTAGTTTCTTGCAGTAAGCCATCTCCTGAAACACAGAAGAAGAGAGGGATTTTGTAACCATTATTGTTTCCCAGGAGCACAGGACTCAGGTAAAGCTTAACTTTGTCAACAGATATTTGCATCCATTAAAACAGAAGTATCTCCAGTTCATCATCTCCATTTGTTATCTCCATTCCCTTGTGTTCTTATCTCCATTTCCTTTGTATTTTCTAAACATTTCTTTGATTATTTGCCCTCATTTTCATAAATATCTCCCTTTCTAATGAATTATTTCCAAAAACTCACAATCATGCCTAGGTATAGCCAATCTGAAAACAAATCAAGATGAATAAACCGCCTCATCATCGCTCTTCAGCCCACTGGCTATGTCCATATTTCTCCTCTCCCCTAACCACACAGGCTAGCAATGTTCCTTCCTCTCATCCTCATTTTCCAACACACTACAATACGGAGCTTGTCCTTCTCCTTAGCCTGAAATCACCAATGACCTCGATGTTACCATTAACAATAGAGATTTTTTTATTTTCACAGCTTTCTGTACCTCTCAGCAGGACTGGACACAGGTAACTATTCCTTTCTTCTTGAAATATTCTTTATCCCACCTTCCAATACAGCACATTTTAATCTAATTTATCCAACTGAGACAGGAAGGGGACAGGGCACAACCTTTCAAAGAATGACAGCCATTGAGTACATGACATACACTGGTTAGAACCAACTAGGTCCAAGATGGGGGACGAGTTGACTTCCAGTATATGCTCACTGTAACACATCAGCAAGTTAAATGACACACCCACAGGCGCCATGACAGTTCCAAGGTTGACCATAAAATGCCAAAAAGTGGACGGGGGCCCAATTCCAGGAAATCCCACCTCTTTCTCAAAACAGTTGGAATAATCCTCCGACTCATTGGCCTATGAAATTACCCAGCCTTATAAAAACAGACAACCCCATACGCTGGGGCCTCTTGCCTTCTGAGATGGCCCACACTCTGTCTATGGAGTGTGTATCTCCCTGAATAAACCTTCTTTCTATTTACTATGGCTCACTCTTGAATTCTTTCCTGCTTGAAGCCAAGAACCCACACTTGGCGGCCGTCCCAGGGACTTGCCTGAGACCTGGGACGTGACCATCCTCTCATGCTCCACCAATCTTTCCTGCAACACAACCTCACTAGAAGCTTGTTTTCATTCTTCACTGTTGACTCCTTTCCTACACAACTTCCAAATATTGAATCTTCAGGAATTTTTCAAGACCTCTTCCATTCTTATCCTATTGCTCCCTTGATGATTTCATCCATTCCCAAGGTTTTAAATGCCATCTGTATCCTACTGATTTCAAAATTAGTACTTTCAACCAAGATGTCTTCCAAGAGCTCTAGACTCACAGACACAAATTCCAAGTTGACATCTCTATTTGGATAGCAGATGTTAAGAGAACTTCTTAAACCACGTGACCTGGTTCTGCTGCTACTTCCACAGATGATGCCACCATTCTAGGAACTTTCAGACACCCTGCCAATGTGACCCATTACATCACAAGATGACTTTCAAAACCATTCTAGAGCTTAACTTATAAGAATATTGCAGATGACAATAAATGGAAGAACATGAAAAAGGACCCTGCTTCTACTGTGTTAATTCCCAGTTGAGAGAAGCATGTTACCTTGCTAGGTGACACCTGTTGAACTGATTGAGTTCCTACCTGCATGACAGTCAAAATGAATTCTGTGACTCAATTGTCAAATGTATAAAAATGTTTTTCTTCAGAGAGTACAGCCAATTTGTTGAAATTGGGAGAAGGTAGGCCTGCAATCAGCTGACAAAGTTTGCATGGAGTTGCAAACAAAATTTCAAAAAAGATGACTAAGAAACAATGAAAATGCCCAAAGTCGAAAACTAGAAATTCAACTCTTTCTTAGTGTTTCATAAGTCAACACGATCTTTGTAAGACAGAAAATGACTAATTCATATTTGTAGTTTAGGCGCTTATGTTCTACAAAACCAAGAATTCACACATTTGGGGAAACATCCATGGTTTTTCTATTCTTTGGTGGTGTTGATATTTACCTCTTCTGCCTTATTTCTGGCTATTGGTTCATTCTTGCTGTTCTTTCATCGATCTTTTAATTTAGGAATCTAAGTTGGTCCAGCTTTCTCACTCTTCTTCAATTTTGCATAACTTCCTCTCCTTCTAGGTTTTACTTTAACAAGCTTAAACCTTTGTTCTATTTTTAAAGAGTTAGGAATAGCTGCCAAAAATTGATAGGGTTAAAAAACACTGGTCACTTTGAAGTCTAGCATCTAATTAGAGCTGTTTCAAGACCAGGTATTAGTTTCCCTGAAGTTTGACAAAGACAATGCCTTGAAAGCCACCACCATTATTTTTTGGAGCACAGGCTCCAGACGGGCAGGCTCAGCGGCCATGGCTCACTGGCCCGGCCGCTCCGTGGCATGTGGGATCCTTCCGGACCGGGGCATGAACCCGTGTCCCCTGCATCGGCAGGTAGACTCTCAACCACTGCGCCAGCAGGGAAGCCCCCACCACCATTATTGATTAACCAGCCAGATCCTTTCATTATCTGCTCTTCTTCCCTATTACTTCCTAAAGACTATGGTTGGAAGACACAGGCATGGTAAGTACAAGTTCTTGGTCTCATTACTGGTACCCACAGAAAATGTGAACATTCTAGGCACTTTTCCAGTCCTAAGGTTCACATTGCCTGAGAAATCCTGACCTAACTGACCTTAGACATTTTTTTACTCTGTAGTTATTTATATAATTTTGCTCTGCTTTAAAGAATAAAATTCAGACCCATTAAAGCCTAGTACAGAAGGCTCTCTATTTTCCAGTTTTGTCTTCCAGTTTTCTTACATGAACCTTTGCTCCCACAGGCTGTTGGAACCCTCTCTCTTAATTAACACTTGCTGTTCAGTGATACTCAATGTCCCTTGAAAAGTATAGTATGTTGTTAGTGATTTATTGCTCCAGGTCATTCTTTTCTTTGTTGCTTCTGGAATACAAATTAGATACGCTTTTTTCTCTTGTAACCCAAACCATAACATCAGAATAATTATCCACTAATCAGATGAAACATAAGAAAACAGAAGTATTACTTCTTCTCCAATTTCTGATTAGCCACAAATATAAACCATGCTCTCTGAATTCTATGAATTAATGTCTCACACACATCATCCCCAAAGGGACCTGTATTTTCCTTTCAGAATGGTTGTACTTCTGAAGGCAAGGATCTCTGTCTCCAGCAAAAGCAGAATACTTAACACACATAAGAGCTTCTTAAATTTTTGTGGAACGAATGAATGAAAATGTTTGTATTCATTGTTGCAAGTAACAAATGGAAAAACTAGGATTTACTGGAATGATAACAAATATTTGTAAGGTCTAAGAGAAGGAATGAAACAAGGCCCAAGGATAGAAGTGGAATTGGGATTGCTCAGAGAGTCTTTATACTTAATTTCTACTTCTTTCTTCCAATATGCTTCATTTTACTTTACCCCTGATTCTTTCTCTCCCTCTCTTTTTATTCTCTCTCCCTTTCCCTTTGATCCAGCTTTTGCTTATCCTATCCACATGACATGATCCCATATCTCTCCAATTGCTTTTTGCAATCCGTATTCAAAAATATAAAAACTGATCTGCCCCTCTAAGGTCAAGCATCCATCCCAGAAATAACTATGACCAATGGGCCAGATGCACATGATACAAATATAGTTAGAATCATGCAGATGGAGGAGGAAAATAGTTAAATTCTAAAAATAGGTAGTAGGCACACAATGAAACAGGCCTAAGAGGAATCTACTATACAATGAATGACATAAATGAGTTGTTAGGGGAAATAATGGAATAATTTTTATTTAGACATCAAATATTGATTCCTAGACAATCTCTTAGGATATGCCAAGAAACTCGACTTTCCATTTTTCAAGTATGGTTTGAATATTCTAAGGATCTCATCAAATATTGTCCTTGTTCCTGTTTGATCCCCAGTCTGTCTTTGTGATTATAAGGAACCTCAAAGTCTGTGATATTGTTACCAAACCAAACTTGGGACTGCTCACTTGTGTGCAGTAAAGCCAATCTACTGGCAAACATAATCACCAGGCTGTGGTGAAGGAACGTGCGGCATTTATTGTAAGGTGCCATACAAGAGTGCAGGGCAGTTAGTGCTCAAAAAAGCCCAAAGGATTTTTAAAGGCCAGGCAAGGGAGGGGAATCCCAGAGCATGTGTTCAGCTCCTGCACAATTCTCTGATTGATTGATGGTGAGGTAAAATAAAAAGTCAGTTAAGTTGTTGCAAATATTTCCTGGTTCTGGCCAGACTCCAGAGGGGATGTGCTAATTTCTTCCATTTGTTTGGGTATCCTGGCATCTGCAAAACCACTTCAGGAAATGTGCATCAGATACTATTATCTAGGTCCTTCAGAGAGGGGCTAAAGTAGAGGGTATGCGGGAGGGGGTCTGTTCCAGGGAGGCCCCATAGGGTCCTGCTTGGTTACAATATCATCGCTTTCCTGCCTCACCATTTTCCAGGTTAACTTAAAGACTCTTTCCAACCAAACAATTCATATTAAAGTTTGGCTTTTCTTCCCTCTCCCATGGCTCCAAATCTATAATGTAATGGCTTGAAAACACTGTTACTCTACCATCTCCTCTACCCCCGGCTCCCTGTTTCCACCCCTACAAGTCCTGAAGCTGTATTCTTCTATTTCCCAACCTTGAGAATAAACCTAATTTCACCATGGAAAATAACAAGCTGCTTTGAAGTACTAGCTGGTTTTGCCCAGCTCTTTGAAATACCTGTCTTTGAAACTCAGGTCATTGTTATTGTCCCAGCTCTTCAGAAACAGTCATATTTAGGCCATTCTAGTTGTTTCACATTAGCAGGAAGGTTTTTGAATGACTTATGAGTGTTTTGGTCCTCTTTTAACCAAAGTTTTTGTTCTTCCTTACTTTCTATGTTATATTTCCTTCCTCCAGGTTCAGCATCTGTTCATCTCCTGGGAACTTTTATAAAATAGAGTAGCCACCTGGTTTCTGCTGTTTTCCCTGGACCTTATAAATGAATCTATTAGTACTTAAGACAAGCGAAGTTTTAAGTATTCAATAATTATCTCACTTTTCATGCTTACGTGTGATCACTATTTTATGAAAATACAATTTACAAAGCTAGCAGTGGATAAAGGTAATGAGGTACTTCCTATGTGCCCATTACCTTGCATGCACTTCATGGACATCATCTCAATCCTTCCCAATGCCAACATCATATAGTTAGAAAACTCCTCAATTCAAGGGGGGAAAACTGAGGCTCATAAGTTTCCTAAGGTCATATGACCAGTAAGTGAAGAAAATCATCTTCAAACATAGATCTGGGTCACTCCAAAGCCTGTACAGTTTCTAGAACAATACATTTTCAATAGATTGTACCTTCCCTTCCGTGATTACATATTAATATATGCTCTGTTCTCTAATTTCCTTGCTCATCTCTTACTCTTATTTTTTTAACAAAGTAATATTAGACCATAAAAACTTACAGACATGAAACATTGATGTTGTTTTCTTAAAAATGGGTATATGAGTATCCAATTACTGCTGTAACAAATTACTAGAAATTTAGTGTCTTAAAACAATAAAAATGTAATATCTTATAGTTCTAGAGGTCAGAATTCCAGAAATGGGTTTCACTGGTTACTATATATAGAATAGATGAACAACAAGGTCCTACTGTATAGCACAGAGGACTATAGTCAATATCCTATGATAAACCATAATAGAAAGAATATTTTTTAAAATGAATGTATATATATATATATATATATATATATATAAAACTGAATCACTTTGCTGTACCACAGAAATTAACACAACATTGTAAGTCAACTATACTTCAAGTAAAAAAAAACAGTAAAACAAAATAAACACAGTCAGCAGGGTTGTGTTCCTTCTGCAGTCTCTAAGGGAGAATTCATTTTTCATTCCAAGCTAAGCTTCTCATGGGATGCAGACACCTGGGTAATTTATGCAGCCAGAGGAAGAGCTGAAAAACCAAGGCGGGGCTAGGGCAAGGCTGGAGCCAAGGTTTAGAAACCACTGAGACAAGAAATCACTCTAAGAATACAGTTCCGAGGACCTGTAATGTAATAGAACATTTTCTGTTCATCATCTTATATTTTTCTCACAAGTGTATGATTTAAATAGTTTTAGCTCCATTTTGCAGATTAGAAAATTAAGGCCTCCAAAGATTAATAAATTGTCTAAAGTATTTGAAGTAATAAAATTGAGAGCTAAGATTTTAAGCCAAATCTTATCATCTCAACTTCTATGCTCTTTTCACGATATCATTTTTTTCCACACCAAAATCCAGGAAAAGGAGGAAATGGCATTTATGTCCAATTTTCTTTAAAAATATACAAAACATGTGACAATGTTCTCATTCACTCATGCCAATGGGCCAAGTGATTCTATGATTTCCACTTTCCTGTTTGTGACTGTTTCTCCCCACAACTGATTCCATAGCTTTGAATACATCCTACACCTATGTAATGAATCCAATAGCATGGAAATAATATATGTTCAATCTTCATAGATATATTCAGACTGAAGTATTCAGCATTGCTTCATCAGTGCAAGTTAAACAAGCTAGCTGCATGTTTAGGCCTGAAAACAAAAAAATAAGAGATGTCAGTAGATTTTTAAAGGTAAGTTTCAATTAGAGTATTATATGTAAGCATACTACAACACTGATACATTTAAAAGTGTTATTAGGCCAGACTATATTAAAACAAACCCAACCTGACAAATTTTGTATTGTTTATATAGCACCTCACTGACACGACATTTCTGAAAACAAGACCATTTGAGATGGCTCAGCAGTAAGAATTATAAACCACAACATGTAGGTGCTGTTAGCAAATACAGTCCTAAAGGGAATAGTGTTTCCAAAGATCATTAATTTTGAGGAAAGCTCATGTTAGAGATATAGTTCAGAAATGCAATTTTTAAAAATTGAAAAAGGATCAACTATATAAATATAAAAAATTTTGGTGCCCATCTTGATCTATGTCTTTCATTTTCTTCTGACAGCAGTGCCAAGCTCAGAAATCCCAGAATCTACCATGAATAAGCATCAACACTGGCCACGTTAACAATTCCCGGCTTCAGGTTGGCATTTCATCTATAAGCTTGGGGAGAGAGGATTCCTTACTTTCTAGTGCAGTGGCCTAGTTTAACTTCCTCCTTGTTAAAGTGCACGCACCCACACAGATGCATGGGCATGGACACACAAAGGAACAACAAACAATTATTTCAAGCTGTGAAATTCAAATCCCAATTTGTGAGCTATTAACAATGACATTGGATGACTCAGTGGATACAAGATAAGATTTATGTAATTTCAAAGAGCAAAATCATTAACCAAAGTGAAGATGTGATTTTGAATATATTGCATTTACTTAAGTATATTCTCCTGACAAAAATTTGCATTGTGTTTGATTATCTAAGCTTAACAAATAACTTTACATTCAAAATGAGATAGGAGCACCAGAGCCTGAGAGGTTCTATGTGCTGCAGGCACAGAAGGACAAGTGTTACCCAAGTGGCCTCAAGCCCTCCCACTTCCTGAGTGCCTTCTTTTTTTCAAAATAAAGTAGTTTAATGCTTCTTCATCCCAAGTACTCTAAGAAGTGTACCACTGCCCCAATTATTTCTGAAGTTCAGGAAGGAGGAGCTTTAGTACTTTTTTGTCACCTTTATGCCCAGACATAAATTCCAATGATTACTGAGTGGTTAGACCCCTGTCTACCAACTCACTGCCTGTAGCATCTTTCTTCTCTCCCTGTATCATCCCTTGTTCTTCCTCTCAAATATCCATTAGAATATTTTGGTGTCACCAACTTTGACTCAAGGCTGTAGCAGAATGATGGGACACTAGCTGAGTACATAAAAGAAAGCAATTTTAAACTTATTACTAGATATCAGTGCCATTAGTGGTATTGGTCCATCACCACCATACAAAACTTCCCTCCAGCTGCCTTTATTCTAATCCTGATTGTTTGCTTATTTTTAAATTTTTTGTGTTATTATCTCCTCTAACCAGAACTTTCTCCCATTACATACTCTTCATATTGTCCAGCAAAGAGCTCAAAACTCAAAATTTCTCTTATTGTATTAAGCAATTAAGAACAGGAATTTAGTTCTCTCAACTTCCTTGTCTTTCATGCCAAAAAGGTCATTAAAATGTTTCCCTAAACAAAAGGTCTGCCACCTGTGATCTCCAACTTAAGACACACACAAACAGAAAACTGAAACTGAAGTTTTCCTTTCGTATAAGATGAAATCCATGCACAGCAAACTCTCTCCCACACATAGTCTCTGAAAGTGTAAAGGAAGCTTTGGGAAAATGACTCTTTTGTGTACTGGGAAAATCTGAATCATGATTGGTTGGTTGATTATTTCTTACAACTTAACACAAAATTAAATTAGGGGCATTAGCCTTCTTGATTCTGAACTGGGGCTCTAGAAGAAGTCCAATTGTAAAAATACTTTGGAGTGGATTTACAACAAAAATACAAGGAAGACACTGGATTTATTTAGAGAGAGGACTTCTATCTGTTTTTCCTCTGGTTCCCTCAAATGCCCACCTTTTCACACACACTTTCTGCATTTTGAGGCCAGTCTCAGGGCTGCTGGTATGGTGGGTGTTGTACAAAACCAATAAGAGATTCCTCCCCAAATTAGTCCGGGTGTTGTAGAGTCCCTGCAGCCTGTATCAGCAAGCTCAAGAATAGCAGCCCTTTCTGAATGATTCCCAGGTTCACCCAAACATAGGCTTTAACATTTTGTTTTTCAAGAAACTGCCTTATTTTTCTTTAACAGTAGGAAAAAAACAAATTCCTATTTCCTCATCCCATAAAATATACAGCAGTGCTAGAGAAAATGGGGCAAATGAGAACAAGGCATCTCTTTCCATCCTTCCCATCACTTCTTGCTGAGCTGCACAAGGCAAGGATGACACTTCAATCTGCTGGGAGCAGCAGAGTTCCGGGCTGGGACCCAAAAATTGTATATTAGATTCTGCCTCCCAGCCTGGGTTTTATGAAAGTACACCCTAGGAATGTGCCGTCGATGCATTTCCCTTCATAAGTTGAAGTGCAGAGATTCTAAGTCCAAGAATCCTCTTCACCACCGTCTTAACAAATGTCTTTTGGGCCTTTGAAATATTTAGGACTGGAACTCCTCCTTAGCTTCTTTGATTAGTCTTTTCTATTTGCATATTTCTTTATTACTTTTTACCAATTTACATTTTCTTTTCATTGTTCTCTTTCAATTGCTGATATGGAAAACAAAAGATGTGGGACTTAATATACTGTAACTTTACAAATTCAAAGGTTATTGTGGTTGCTATTATACTAGAAAAATTGAATTTTTATTTTAGACTAGGTTCTAGTCAAGCCCTTCATTTTATAGAATAGGAAACTGAAATCTAAGAGATTAAGAAGGACTTGCCTAGAGTTTCTCAGTTAGATTTTGTTAAAACTGGAATCCATCTCTCTTATCTCCAGGCCAGGGCTTTTTACAATATGCCATGCTGCCTCTGTCCCTATGGTACATTTAATTTGTCACACTCAATAACAACTAATATGTTGTATTGGATTAGTTACTATTATTTTATGTTTATTATGATTGTCTAAACTGCTGAATTATAAGTTTCCTGAGGGCACAGCTTATGTCTGATTCCCTGGTATGCCTGGAAGCTAGTATATGACAGTGCTGCACACATTTCTGGCACTGTTTACACTTGCTGAGTAATTTTAACACATTTTTTTCTCCAAGTACCTTTGAAACCGAGTAGGACCTTGTGGGGTTCCTGGGCATGGAAGCCTTTCCTTGTCCTCCATTTCTTGTTTGTAGGAAATAGACTGCAGCCTCCATGACCTTCCCTGAGTCCCAAAGGGCAGATTCGAAAAGCTGCTAATCAGGGAACGGAGGGGACGCAGAGAAAATGGAGAAGCAGCCAAGAAACAATAGTGCAGCCTTGGGGCAGGGTCCTGGTTCCTTTTTAAGGGATACACATAACAATATCTTTGAGCTCTTTACAGATCCTAAAACCCCCAACAAATGGAGTTAGCATTCTTCATTCCAGAGAAGACCATCAGAGGACAGATTAAAGAAACCAGAGAAGTTCATCAAGAGACCATCTGAAGCCAGATTAAAGGAGTACAGGCCCTACACACACCCTATCAGCAACCCCACCTTGAACCATTGTTATAAAATTCCTCACCAAATCCTTCTGGGTTGGGACACACAGTTTTTCAGGGACATGAGCCCGCTGTGTCCCCCTTTGCCTAGCAAATCAATAAAGCTATTGTTTTCTACTTCACCTAAAACTCTGTCTCCGAGATCGGATTCAGTACAGGTGCACAGAGGCTGAGATTTTAGCATCATTTTTCAAGGCTTCATTCTCTCTGAATTGAGTGAATGATGTTAAAACAAAGATCAAATTAACTTCAGGGGTGAGTCATAAGTCTTGTTCTATCTCACCTCTAATGGTAATGTGAGAAAATGTTGCTAGATCAAATGAAGTCTTGAGGGAAGAACTATAATGCTCTAGGTGCTGATGTTCCCTTATGGAGGGCACTCCATTAGAGGAACACTCTGGCCTCTTTTCCCTGATAATCCTCACCTCTACAAAGGAAGGTAAAGAAACCATCCCACTCAGGATAGGACTTCTGTTTCCACAGCCCCATGGAGAGAGCACTTACACTGTAGTCTACTTGGTAGACTCTCTGGTGAAATATTAGTGAATCTGGCCCTTCTCTAAGGGGTCTAATTTTATTCAGAGAGGTTATTTTTTCCTTGCTCTCAGCAAAGGAAACTCAACAGGGCATAGTCCTATAGTTGGAAGGAATACATTTAATTATAAGGAGCAACATTAGCAAAACCACTTGTCTGCAAATCTAGGCTATATTCACACAGCTTCCTCAGAAATAAAGCTGATACTTTTGACTCCCATGTCATTTGGTTCCAAATTTAGGTGCCAGGAAAGTGGATTTATTTATTTAGTGAGCCCCCTTAAATGTCAAGAATGGTTGCCTCTTTTTGTAAATTGCTTCAAAAGCCTTGTAAGAGGACAGCAGATATATCTTAGCTGTTAGCTGTCTGAATGTCCTAGAAGGTAAATATAGGTGCCCACTGATTGTAGAAAGATAAATGAAGTGTTATCTGCCTTCTGTCTCATTTTTTAGTACAGTAGAAGGCAATAAACTTAACTTTTATATTTTTACTCTTTCTGTATTTCTAGCATTACGAAGACTTGTACAGAACAGTATAGTGATTCATTTTATTCAAGTTAATGTTCTGGCAGAACTGGAAGCTACAGTTTTTCACATGCAGGATCTTTAAACAGACGGTCAGAAGAAACACTTTGTCCACCTGGGACATTGCTGAACTAATGTGATACAGTGTGTCAAGCTTTGCCAAGTTTGTCACTTGCTACTATAATGTAATGAAAAATCATTGGGTTAATTAATTAGCTGGCATAATTAGTTAGAAACACTCACCAAAAATCAGTTGACTTACTTTTAGTAAGAATAGAATGGGTACTAGATACCTCCCAAGAGAAAATGGAAAAATGGACTCTAATGGTAGACAAAGTAGTCAAAATAACATTACCAGGGTATAGGGTAATTTCTCAGTTGCCTTCCCAGGGAAGCCTCTTTCTAAAATTTCAGGCTGATACCCTGACATTTTATATGCCCCTTCTCTGCTTTTCTTTTCTCCTGGGTACTTATCACTGATTAAAATACTATGTATTTTGTTTACCTTTTCCCCCAAAAATATACACTCCATGATGACAGGGATCGTTTGCTCACTTCTGTGTCTCCAGATCTTAACAACAATGCCTGACGCATATGAGGCCATCAATAATGTTTGTTAAATGAATGAACAAATACATCAGGGACAAAATTCTGAAGAATTCCTTTAATTTTCTCTTCCTGGCAGTGAAGAAAATTGCCTTTTCTGTTTTTCCCTGCTGCAGCCTTGTCCCTGCAGAGTCCCTTAACTTCACTCCATCACACTTGTCTACATCTTCTCCAATAAAAACAGTGCAGATGCTTAGAAGAGCATGGTATTTTGTACCTAAAAACATATATTTGTTTTACTTCTAACACTTAGGAGCTGTTTAATGTGAGCCTGTTATCTCACCTGTGAAGTGGGAACACAAATACAAATACATTCACAAAGATGTAGAAAAGATTAAATTAGCATTGGAAAGTGCTTTGTGAACCTCAAAAACCTATATAAACATTTACAATTACAGGCCAGCTGTCACAGAGCTTTTTCTTCTCCTTCCTGCCAAGTAATATTTATCCTCCGGTCCCACATCTATATGTTTAATTGTAAATGAAACCATTCCATGAACTCTTTCTTCTGGAATAAACAGAAAGGTAGTCTAGTGGCTTCTATGCTGCTTGTTATAGAGGCAAAGGCCATCATTGTCCATCATTTGTGTGACAGCTGCCTCTTATGGACTTCCAACAACCAGATGTAAGCCAATGAGCCAACAGAAAAGATAACTTATTAAAGGGTCCAACAACCAGAGAGCAAAATATCAGACAAAGCAAACGAAGTACGTGCATGGTAAATAACAGCAGAAGTGGTGGGTAATATAATTAGAAAGGCGCTGGAAAGATCTTTCCTCATTTGTTGTGGACTCTGAAATTACAAAATGTGGTATTGATTTCTTTGTTCTATGACATTTCTCCTCAGAAGTCTTCTATTAGTGAGTCACTGCCACCTGAGAGAGACATAAAAACCAGCATCAATCTTCAATATCTTTGCATAAATTAGGTTTTAGATAGCTAGCTCTCTCATTGGAAGGCAGAGAACAAAGGCCCAGTGGAATGAGACGCTTATTAAGATAGTTGCAATGCTAGGAAATGAAAGTCCCAGAATAATTCTTAAGAAGAGTATGTTAACCTATAGCAAGGGTCAGCAGATTTCTTCTGTAAAGTGTCAGAGATGAATATTTTAGGCTTTGCAGGTGATTTGGTGTCTACTACAACTACTCAATTCTGACATTGCAGAGCAAAAGCAGTATGTCACTAAAGATTTTCTACTTAATTTCATTTGGGCAAACGTAGGAATAAGCTTCACGACTGTGATTTGAGGAAATGAAAGTAAATGCTTTTAAAAAATTACCTAAATGTATCATAATATAACTAATTTGTATTTTTAAAATTTTCTTCTTTTTCAGTTTCACTCTTTCTTGTTCCTTTCACTTTTCTTATTCTCTTCCAACTTGGTGTCTTTTCTCTTTGTAAAAAAGTATGTGACACTGAGCTATTTAAAAGTAAATATCATCATTCTTATTTAAAAGGAATATGGTAACCATAATTTCAACTTAATGTTTTTTTTGTTTGTTTGTTTGCTTTTTTATGGCTGTGTTGGGTCTTCGTTTCTGTGAGAGGGCTTTCTCCAGTTGTGGCAAGCAGGGGCCACTCCTCATCGCGGTGCACGGGCCTCTCACTACTGCGGCCCCTCTTGCTGCGGAGCACAGCCTCAGTAGTTATGGCTCACGGGCCCAGTTGCTCCACGGCATGTGGGATCTTCCCAGACCAGGGTTCGAACCCGTGTCCCCTGCATTGGCAGGCAGATTCTCAACCACTGCACCACCAGGGAAGCCCTCAACTTAATGTTTTTATTAGTCATTAAATAGAAGTCTATTTTTGAGTTAAATGTCAGCAACTGAATATGGATAATAAACAGAGAAAATTGGTCATTATTTCCACAATTTTTAAATAAACCTGGGTTTCTGTAACTGTGATTTCAAGATTAATTTTAAATGAAAACTATAAATAATCTGTTTAATTTTCTCCTACATCATATAAAATAACAGAAAAAATGTCTTCATTAATCTTACCCAAACATTCCGTATCTAGTTATCTCTGTCAACAATTCTAAAATTTTACCATAATTAACCCATATTAGCTATGAACTGACTACCACAGCAATGCTCGGAAATAGAGCACATCACGTTTATTTCCCTAACTCACTTTTAATGAGTTCTGACCCCCTTTCCTGCCAAATTGGTAAGAATTTTGTGCTCGGTCTTTATTGGGATCGTGTTCTTTCTCTGAGGGCTTACAGAATAAAGGTCACTGGGCAGATGGCACAGCCCTTGTGAGTGTGAAAATTTGATGTCTCCCTACCCCCCTTGAGCACAAGTTGTGTGTGTGTGTGTGTGTGTGTGTGTGTGTTGAAAGGATGTGCTCTGACACCTCCTCTTTGTGGTTCTTCAAAGTCAGTGGGTGCAGGGCTCTGGTCCCTGACACCACTTATCCTGCTATGAGGCTCGTATATGAACTGACTGAATCTGGTATCCAAGGCAGTCTGAACAATACAAGAATTATTTGTAAAATGCTCCTCATGTTAATATTTTCACTTTATTGAAAGATGATTTCCTAAGCATCTAAAATCAACAAGCAGCTGAATTTTAAATAACTGCAGCTTTCTAGAATACAATCTCAAAAATCCAGTGGTTCCCCTGGGCTGGGGACTGGTTTCTAAGGTCTGACTCAGCATAACAAGACTTCTGAGCCACGCGGCTGCTTCTCCTGGGAAGAGGAATCCTCCATCTCCCTGGGGTGCTCCACCTTCTAAACGTGGAGTGTTCCCTTTGTGCTCTTCAAAAGACTCATGATATTACAGCCACCTGGCAAATTCTATAGCAAAGAGAAAGGAAAAAACAGCAAGGAGAGAACAATTGTCTGAGAAAAACAACTTCTCAAATAACATGACTGATGTGTCTATGTATCTTGTGTCTATGTATAAGTTATATTATACAATATTTGTTTTTCTCTTTTTGACTTCCTCCATTCTGTATGACAGTTACTAGGTCCATCCACATCTCTGCAAATGGCACTATTTAGTTCCTTTTTATGGCTGAGTAATATTCCATTGTGTATATGTACTACATCTTCTTTATCCAATCCTCTGTTGATGGACATTTAGGTTGCTTCCGTGTTCTGGTCTACCTACCTATTTTTAATCTTATATCACAATATTTATCATGATGCATGGACTCTAAAACTCCCTGCTCATCCACCAAAACACCCCACACTCTCTTCCTACTCTTCAGCTTTGCTCCTGTCAGGAATGACCTCACCTGTTCAAATCACATCCTCCTCCAGGCTTTTATAGAAACTCCCAATCACCCAATGAGACACGGTCTCTTAGTGCTCACAACTCCCAAAACTCTGCTTTCAATATATTTCCTTGAGCCTCATTCCTCTAATTGTTTGTGTATTTGTGAAGTGAATGAGAATTGTAATTATCAGTGTACCTCATGTCTGTCACTGTATTTTAGTTTCATTTAACTTGCACAACAAGATCTCTGTCTTAGCGTTCTCCAAACACTTGGCACAGTTTTTAACATAATAGATGAGGAATTGTTTTAGAAGGGCTTTTCACCAAAAGTGAAAGGAACATCTTTCTTCTTTTGGGAGAAAAAAAAAGACGAATAAATTTGCTTTGTAAATAATATAAAAGGTTGAGAATTCTGAGAGAGATTTTAGTAAAAAAGCGTTCTTTTAGTAATACATTTTTAGCTTCTACTCAAGTTGACAATAGATGGAAACCAGATATTGCCTCCCTGGTTTCTCACTTAATAGTGAGGTGTTTTAAAGGTCTATGTAAGGATTCAAGAAGTGTTCCATGAGGCAAGCCAGAAGACTGTAGTTTGTCATTAAGCACCATGGAAAAAAATCTGGTCAAAGCTATTCTCCTGACTTGACATTTCTCTCTTCTTTTTATTCAGTATGGTTGACAGGAATGACATAATCAGAACTTTTCCTTTCTCATTTTTGGGCTTTCAGAGAACACTTCCTCTACTCCATAAAAGACATATTATAAGGTAGCAAGCATGCAAAAATATCTTAAAACAAATGATGATGCAAAAATATCATATAACAATTGACGATACAAAAAGTTAAGAAGTATCCTACATTTCTTTAGTTAATCCTTTGCTATTTTAACTTAAATAAGCTATATCATAAGTGATATCATATGATATTTGTCTTCCTTTGACTTACTTCACTTAATATGATAAAGATCTTGGTTTCTAATACCATTCTTCAATCAAAAGAACCAAGTCTTTTTAAAGAAATGCTGATCTTAGAAATAAGGTAGGACATATACGAGATGAGCCCGAAGAATTTTGTATTGACGGAAAGTAAGAAATTGATCAAAAAAAGAAAAACCCCACAAGGATGGTAGTATGACAAAGGGACACAAGCACTGACTGAAAGAGTTCCCAATAGCCAGAGCTGGAGAAATTTGAGCAAAAAAATAAAGTAGTCCTGGATTATAACCCAAAGTATAAAATAAATGTCCATGAGTAAATAATGATATAAATTACTGACTGAATACATCAATAAGTGGGGAAGAAGGGACAAATCTCCCATGTAAAAGAATGTAATGTTCTCCTGCGGAGGTGATCTCACCCAGAGCAAGAATGTAGCTCCATCTCCCATAAAGGTATCAAGTTTGCTTTCTGAACCATGCCCAGTTTAAAGATTTCAAAATGATAGCAAGAAGTGACATTGAATAAATCACTGAGACTGATTCTTAACTTTCTATTGACACTTACTTGATAAGGGCTCCCCATCACACTTTGACAGTTTAAAACCTGTGCTCTGGTTTTACTTACAGAAGGACCTGCTGGAACACTATGCATCCTTCCTGGCCTTATTCCAATAAATACTGTAAATATACAGTATTTTCATAGACCTGTATACATTAGGTATCACACAGAATTTAGTTCAAAATAATATTGGCTATTGTATATCATGCAGTAAATCCAGCTACTTTCTCACTTCCTTACCTTTTTTACTGTCATTCTTTTACTACCGTTTCTCCAATTTGGAGAAATCATTGAGTAATCTTACCAGACACATTTTAACCATGTCTCTTTGCCTGCTCCCAATTCCTTAATGGCAAATGTTTGCTAATCAATAATACATGATATGATGCAGACACAAGCTCAGGTCCTAAACCTCAAATTCAGGTTTTGCTTGGGCTGCTGAGATCGATACCTCTGAATAAGACAGTCTGGGTAAAACCATTTTCTTATGAAAATGTTTCTGTATAAACAGCCTGGCTTAGTTATTTAGGCACTTAGAAAAAAAACACCAAACCTGAGTTCCACCTTTTTCATAGAAGCACCTCTTGGCCAGTAACTGACTCTGAAGGGAATGACTGCAACCCAGCTCTTGTCCCTGTGAGAACTGCGAGGTCCTGTCACCACAGAATGTCCTGGCCCTGGGAACACAGCAGCTGCTGCGGCAGATTACAGAGATGCTGCTCTCCAGGCTGGGAGGATGTGGAAGTGCAGAAGAAACCTCCTCTCCACCAGAGGGAACCTGTGGGCCCAGTTTTTCCCTCAGTCACCACCACCTGGCAACACTGGCAGATTTACTTCCACAGATTTCTAGCTCACTCAGACCCTAAGGGTTGGGGCCAAAAGCATGTTAACCCAGTTTGAGGGACAGCTGAGATTTTGTCTGTCAGATTTCACCACTGAAATTTACTCTTCCTTCCTCCCTCCTCCATACTGTACTTTTTAGAAGAAAGTGTAATGGGGAGCCTTTATCGAGTAAGAGTCAATAGAAAGTTAATCAGTCTCAGTGATTTTTTCAATGTCACTTCTTGCCGTCATTTTGAAATCGTTAAACTGGGCATAGTTCAGAAAGCAAACTTGATACCTTTATGGGGGATGGAGCCACATTCGTGCTCTGGGTGGGATCACCTCCGCAGAAGAACATTACATTTTCTCTTAAAGAAAAAATGCTTGTAGGTTTTGCCTCTTTACTTTGTATTTACTTTTAAAGTTGCACTTGTTCACCTACCGGTGTTTACGAAATCCTATATTTGGGATGTTTTTTCTATAACAAAATGTTATCATTTGTGAATTAAAAAACCCGCAGCTGTGTGATCAAGGTCAAGGTCAAGATTGACAGTGATAAATCATGGTGTCATGCACCCTTTATTATGTAAATCACGATAGTGTGTACACTTATAATGTGATGAAATGGCGCTTTACCTCTGTGGTCTTCCTCCTAAAAAACCCACAACTCCAACCTAATAAGACAAACACCAGGCAAATCTCGGTTGGGAGACATACTACAAAATATCTGAACAGTACTCATCAAAACTGTCATGATCATCAAAAAAATAAGGAAGCCTGAGAAATTCTCACAGCCAAGAGGAACCTAAATAGACATGACAACTAAATGTCATGCGGTATCCTGGATGGGATCCTGGAGAAAAAGGATGTCAGGTTAAAACTAAGGATATAGGACTAAAGTGGACTTTAGTTAATGTATCAATACTGGTTCATAAATTATAACAAGTGAACCATAAGTATGTAAGATACTAATTATAGGGGAAACTGGATGAAGGTCTACAGAAACTCTCTGTACTATGTTTATAATTTTTCTATACAACTAAAATTGTTCTAAAATAAAAATATTAATTAAAAAAATACCCTGGCCCATTTCTGCAGAATTATATAAATATTGCTCATTCTATCTTCAATTACTCCTAGATGTTGTTAAGGTGAGTATAATTTCTTTTTTAACATCTTTATTGGAGTATAATTGCTTTACAATGGTGTGTTAGTTTCTGTTTTATAACAAAGTGAATCAGCTATACATACATATATCCCCATATCTCCATTTTTTACAGTATTACGTCTCTGTATTTTATCATCATCCAAAGCAAAATAAAGGAAGGGGAACTGATGCCTCCTGGATCAGTACATCCTACAGGTCTAGTAGATAGTGATACACAGACCAATGATGGGAACTTCCAAGGCTCCCAGACTGTGGACTACTCTCACGAGACTATCCAGCATCACATCAGCAACATCCTCCACCATCTTCAAACTCTCCCCTGTGCCACAGGACATTCTGCTGATGGAACCTCTTGCCAGAAGAGTCCTGGTTTACAGTCTGTCAGTGAGAAGCACTGGCAGCAGACTTTTTCCTGACTTGTGGTCCCCCTGTCATTCCAAATATTCTATAGGTATCCAATTCTTTGTATTAAATTTATTCCCATTTGAAATATGTTGAATGGTGATTGTTTTACTAACCAAACACTGACTAATTCAATTTGTTAGTAATTTGGTCGATGTATATAGCTATCTTGTTTTCAGGGTCATTTAATTTCCAAATATACTGCCTCACAATCTAGTACTAATTTATTATATTTCCATACCAGGAAAGATTATTCAATCTGATATACAGGAGACTGATATACAACTGAGATAGCTCATAATTCACTCACTCTTTCATTCCAAAGATGGTGATTCTGGCCCACATAAGTTTTAACCCAATCTCTATGTGATCATTCTGAGTTGTATCATTTATTTTAATAAAGATCTCTGATATACAAGAAAATAGTAAAATCTCAAACCAAGTTAGAATCGTTCCGTATTTTCCCACTGTCAGAGATGCATCCAACATGGCACTCAGAATCCCATGGAGTAAAACTAGGTGTTTTTACAAAATCATCTTAAATATATTCCAGAATTCTTGAATTAAGCTAGAAAATAAACTCAGCATAGATGGGTGGTAGACACCTCAACAGTGCTAATAGGTACAGTGGTCCCAAATAAAACAAACACGTTAGAACAAAAATCCAATCAGTCCATGGCTAGGCTCCCCTGTAAAACCATGTCTTTATGAGAGACCAGGGTGTGTTTAGTTATCCTGCAGACATCTGTATAAGAAAATAAGTTGTATTCATAAATCCCAGTTCTGAAGCATGCAGAATAGGTAAAGTGTGTGTCAGCTTTTGAGCAATAATAACCATCATCTGATGGATAAAGAAGATGTGGCACATATATACAATGGAATATTACTCAGCCATAAAAACAAATGAAACTGAGCTATTTGTAATGAGGTGGATAGACCTAGAGTCTGTCATACAGAGTGAAGTAAGTCAGAAAGAGAAAGACAAATACCGTATGCTAACACATATATACGGAATTTAAAAAAAAAAAATGTCATGAAGAACCTAGGGGTAAAATGGGAATAAAGACACAGACCTACTTGAGAATGGACTTGAGGATATGGGGAGGGGGAAGGGTAAGCTGTGACAAAGCGAAAGAGAGGCATGGACATATGTACACTACCAAACATAGGGTAGATAGATAGTGGGAAGCAGCCGCAGAGCACAGGGAGATCAGCTCGGTGCTTTGTGACCGCCTGGAGGGGTGGGATGGGGAGGGTGGGAGGGAGGGAGATGCATGAGGGAAGGGATGTGGGAACAGATGTATATGTATGACTGATTCACTTTGTTATAAAGCAGAAACTAATAAAAAGAAAAAAAAATAACCATCATCTGAAGAAAGAAGAGAGGGGAGAAGGAAGGATTAAAGAAAGAAAAAGTGAAAAGAAATTTACATAAGGGAGAATAGAAATTGAACAGTTGGAGAGAAAAAAAAGAATGAAGGAAATACACAAAGATAGATAAGTAGATAGATAGATAGATAGATAGATAGATAGATGGATAGGCAATATTTTCTTTATCTCTATAGTAAATTTTTTTCTTAAGAGCATTCTTGACTCAAGCTAAGACCTCACTTACTCCCGCTAAGATAAACATCATTAACTTCATTTCTATAGTACTAAGTGAATTTCCCAGAAAAGTTTGCCTGCAAAACTTCTAGCATGCAGAATTACTTGGTATGCAAATTATACATTATATATCAATTATAAGTTATGAGATTGGACTACTGAGAATATACAGGATAAGTTTTGCCACATCCATGTCTGCTACAAAATAAGCACTCAGATTTTTGAATATTAATAAACACTTCTGATTGCAACATTAATTAAAATACCTAAATTTATTGTATACTTATTATAACTGAGGCGTTTTAGAATCATTATCTTGTGTAAGTCTCAAAGCTGTCATTTAAGGTAGGTTGTACTATTACTCCCTTTATACAAGTATGAAACATGATACTAAGAGGTTAAATAACACAAACACACACACACACTTTTTTTGGTCAAGGTTTTATTTTTCTGGTCTAAGAAAACACTATAGAATCTATCTTTGAAAAGATGCAGACTTAAGACAAGCCAAACTGTCCAGCCTGCAAAAAATGGCTACAAAATTAGATGAAATTCCATTAAATGACATTAGACTACTGTTAAGCTAGTCACACCACTGTTCAGTGAAGAACTTACCACTAGAATTCTAGTGAACCAAAAAGAGTTAAACAGCAAACCAGTTAATTTATAACTATAATAAATAACAGCTTAGCCTCCAGATAGGAAAATTTGATTCTACTACTCTTATTTTTTTCTTTCCGTTTGGAATAGTACAATTAAGCTAGACTTCTAAAAGCCATCAAAACCTCCCCCATTCTCTCTTCTGTATTTTTGTAAAAATGGAGTTCTGACTGTTCTTTGGGAGAATTAGAACTTATTGCACAAGTTTCACATATTTCTGAAGCTTGGAATGCACAGACATAGTCCACGTTTCTTCAAAGTATTTTAGTTTTTACCTCTCCCAATTTTTTTCCAAGTCCTCTTTTCCAGAATATAAATCACTTATAGCAGCAGACCTGAAGCACCAAGTCTTCTGTTTCATTCTAATTGCTGTGATCATTTGCCCTATTTATTTAGATAAGATGAATCACACATTAAAAATGTGATGTTTGCATGTGTGTATAACTGTAGCATGAATCGATGTCCTAGATTTGCTAAGGAAGAGACAATATCCTGAAATTGTCATCCCATCTTATCACAGACTTAACGTTACTTTGACACGTCAAAAATACTGCAGTATCCTAGTCTAGCTTACCTGAAACACTCCGCTATTACCATTTAGTTTCTCTCAAGTTAAGTTACTAGGTAAATAGCATGAGTTCCAGTGATCTACCCATGATGTCTTTTCTGGGTTCATCAGAAACTTCCTAGAGCAGAATTTCTGCTAATAGAGAGGTAATCCTAAAGGATTTTGAAATCTCTTGAATAAAAACATCAGGGATTCAATCAGAGATTGTCAATACTGTGAAGCCACAGAAGGAAGGGTGGACATTTAAAGTAGGCAATGGAGTTTGAGGAAAGCTGAATAGGAATAAATCCTCTTTTATTTCATCAAAACTCTTATTGGTCTTTGCAGTTGTTGTTCTACTAAAAAAAGGAAAAAAGTACAATGCCTTTTTGATTTTCGTTGTTTTAAAATGTTATTAAAAGGAAGCCAAAGATTGTTCCTATATGTTTCCTTTGAAAGGAAAGAAAAATTAACAGTTAACATTAATTCTATCTACACCAGACAGTTACCTTCACAAACAATTATAGTGCAAGAGGTTTCTTCACCTAGCCATTCACTTTACAACAGAATGTACCTTCCTTTTTTTTAATTAACCTTCCTTTAATTTTTAAATATTGTTCATAATTTTAAAAAATTATATTTTAGTTTTATTTCATCAAAACTCCTTCCTAGGGCTTCCCTGGTGGTGCAGTGGTTGAGGGTCCGCCTGCCAATGCAGGGGACACGGGTTCGTGCCCCGGTCCGGGAAGGTCCCACATGCCGCGGAGCGGCTGGGCCCGTGAGCCATGGCCGCTGAGCCTGCGCGTCTGGAGCCTGTGCTCTGCAGCGGGAGAGGCCGCAGCGGTGAGAGGCCCGCGTGCTGCAAAAAAAAAAAACAAAAAAAACTCCTTCCTTTTAGTCCTTCATTCCTCCCTCAGAGATGTGTCGTTTCCACCACTCCTACTGTAGGCAGTGAGATTAGTGTTAACATTTTAGCTTCTCAGAAAAAGCAAAAATTCTTTCTTGTTGTTTTGTTAGAATAGAAAGGACTAAACTTTAGAGGACTGTCGAATAATAAACGTACACTAGTAGTATTAAGTCCTTTAGGTATCCTCTGGAGACCCAGAACTAATTTGGAAATCTTTTTTATCTCTGATGTAAAACTTGGCTACTTCAGTTTCCCAGAGAGTTTGGTGACTAAAAATGGCTGGAGAGAGAAATAAGGCATGATGCTATGGTCTGCTCTGGAAATGTATTCTGAAACTTTCCCAGGGCTACTTCTAACAGGCTGGGGTTGGACATGAGCAATGTTTTCTGAGTTCGAAATAGGAACTGACACAAAGTATGATTTATTTAGGCCTTAAGTTAGCAATTTTAGTTGTAGCTGTTGCAAACAACGTCTCCTTTTTTAAAGTCAATTAGCAAACATAAAAATCAAAGTGTGATCGGTGTTGATGGAACGTACTAGCACATCTGATTAACCCCTAGTTTTTAGAGAGGTCTAAACTTGTTTCCATTCCATGGGACCGTCTCATCAGTGGGTAACTTTAATGTCAGGGATAAGAAAGGGAAAAAGTACCATAAGCAAGAATGATGAGGACACGTTACATTTTTAAAGTTTGAAGGAATCGCAGGAGGGAAATTGACTTAGACATTCTCTATCCTTAGTTTGTAGTCTGGTCAATTTTAACCAGAAAGGACTAAACCCCATCAGCCAAGCCCTGCTGGAATACATGTGGTCAAGCTTGGGATTCTCACACCATTCCCCAAGAAGTTTGGTCTTTGCAGTTGTTCTATTAACAAAAGGAAAAAAGTACAATGCCTTTTTGCTTTTTGCTATTTTAAAATGTCCTTAAAAGGAAGCCAAAGATTTCTCTCATGTGTTTCCTTTGAAGGGAAAGGGAAATTAACAATTAATATTGATTCTATCTATACCAGACAGATATCTTTGCAAACAATTATAGTGCAAGAGGTTTATGCACCTAGCCATTCACTTAGAAAGTATTTTCTTTGTTTTTTTAAGTAACATTCTTTTAATTTTCAAAACTTATTCATAATTTTTTAAATGATATTTTCCCCAATAAAAGTAACTTTGCAGATTTTCTATATCAGAACCATTTTTGATAACAAGTTACAGCTGGTAAAACTAAAGTAAAATGAGGTCAAATGCCTTGTCCCAAAAGAATACTGAATTAGTTAGTGTCAGAAATAGAAACCAAGTCTCATGATTCTCTATCCAGTATTCCAGCTCACTCTGAATGTCTGAATTATTAAAAATAGCTTTAGGGAAGAAGTACTCTTATGGGGCCTATACAGTTGAAATAAGACAATTGCCCCTGTGTTAAGCTACAGTGGAACAAGAATTTGATTATGCATTCCTTCTATAGAAAGGCATTATAAAGCTATTTAAACACTAGCTTCAGGAGGATACATAAAGTTTGTTTTCTTCAATCACAATAGCGATCCCAGTCAAAGCAGCTGCATAATATCTGCAGCAACAGTGTGTTAAAACTCACAAAATGCATTACCTATAATACGAGGTCACTGACATTTTATAGGTGAGGAAAATGAGGCTAAGAAAAGAAGATTAAATACATTCCCTAAGTCAAGCTGCTGGAAAATGACATATTTGTGACTTGGACCTATTGGAAGTTTAAGTCTCATTGTGTGCTCTTAGTGAGTAGAATACTCATTTACTTGTTTTATAAGGAAGATCACAAGAGTAATAATAAGACTAACTTATAAATGATATAAAAATCATTAAGGCAATTTACATGTAGAGATAATGTTTTCAATTTGTCAACGTTTGTTCAATCTATAACAGGATGGCAAAATTTTTTTAAAATTCATTCATACAATGTCAGATGTTAAAAAGTTACAGAAGCAATCATATTTCCAAAGAAAAATAAATTATGAGTGGAGTAACGGTCCATAGGGACATTTAGGGACATTTATTTCAACCAACACTTATTGAGCACTACCATATGTCAGGTAACAGCCTCACATGGCCCTCAGGAGACCTGAGACCCTTACCAGGACTTGGGTCTGTTTTACCTCCTCTGACATGGGGATACACCTAGGTATGGTGACATTAACACAAATTATCACTAGGGAAGCTGGTCTAAATGAGGTATCAACTCACAAACGGACAAATAATTATTAAGTCAAAATTCTAAGGTAAGAGTCTTGGCAGGCTGGCCAGACTTCGGCAAATTTAAGCAATGTCATAACAGCCTTTTTACCCAATGAGATAGAATCATGAAGAAGATTAGTTAATCCAAAGTTACTTAAAACAGGTATTATCAAAAGAGAGATATAGGGCTTCCCTGGTGGCACAGTGGTTGAGAGTCTGCCTGCCAATGCAGGGGACACCGGTTCGTGCCCTGGTCCGGGAAGATCCCACATGCCATGGAGCAGCTGGGCCCATGAGCCATGGGTGCTGAGCCTGCACGTCCGGAGCCTGTGTTCCGCAACGGGAGAGGCCACAGCAGAGAGAGGCCTGTGTACCAGAAAAAAAAAAGAAAGAAAGAAAGAAAGAAAAAAGATAACAAGTGTCGGCAAGAATATAGAGAAGAAAAGGGAACCATCATACACTGTTGATAGGAATGAAAATTGGTACAGCCAATATGGAAAACAGTTTGGAGATTTCTCAAAAAAGTTAAAAATAGGACTACTAGTAGAAGATATAACATTTATAAATGTATGTACACCCAACAGAGGAGAACCAAGGGATATAAAATAAATATTAACAAAGTGAAAGACACAAATAGAAAGCAGTACAATAATAGTAGGGGACTTTAACACCCCACTTACATCAATGGATAAATTATCCAGACAGAAATTCAATTAGATAATATTAACTTAAATAGCACATTAAACCAAATGAATATATATATGTATACATATAAAGTTCAGTACATTCCATACAAAAACAGCAGAATACACATTCTTCTCAAGTGTACATGGAGCATTCCTCAGGATAGATCCTATGTTAGATCACAAGTCTCAATAAATTCAAGAAGGTTACAACAATATTAAGCATCTTCTTTGACCATAAAAGTATAAACTAAAAATCAATCATAAGAAAAAATGGGAAAAAAACACAAAAATGTGGAGATTAAACAACATGCTACTAAACAACAAATGGGTATCAAAGAAATCAAAGGAAAAATCACAAAAGCATCTAGTGAAAAATAAAAACAGAAATATGAAATACCAAAATCTAGGGGATGCAGCAAAAGTGGTTCTAAGAGGAAAGTTCATAGCAATACAGGCCTATCTCAAGAAACAAGAAAAATCCCAAATAAATAATCTAACTTTACACCTTAAAAAACTAGAAAAATAAGACAAAGCCCAAAATTAGTAGAAGGGAAGGAAATAATAAATATCAGAGAGGAAATATATGAAATATAGAGACTAAAAACAAAAAATAGAAAAGGTCAATGAAACTAGGAGCTGATTCCTTGAGAATACAAACAAAATTGACCAAACTTTAGTAAGATTAATCAAGAAAAAAAATAAAGAAGACTCAAATAAATAAAATCAGAGATGAATAAAAGTTACTATTAACATCACAGAAATACATAGATCATAATAAACTGCTGTGAACAATTATACATCAACAAATTGGACAACTTAGAAGAAATGGATAAATTCCTAGACACATTCAATCTTCTACAACTGAATCATAAACAAATAAAAAATCTGAGTAGACTGATTACTAGTAAAAAAATTGAAACAGTAATTTAAAATCTTCCAACAAACAAAAGCCCAGGACTAGATGGCTTCGTTGGTGAATTCTACAAAGCATTCAAAGTAGATTTAATACCTATTCTCAAACTCTTCCAAAAATTTGAAGAGGGTGGAAACCTTCTAAATATATTTTATGAAGGCAGCATTACTCTCATACCAAAACCAGACAAGGACACACAAAACAAAAATCTTCAACAAAACATTAGCAATCCAAATCCAACAATACATAAAATGGGTCGTACACAATGATCAGGTGGGATTTATTCCAGGAATTGAAGGATGATTGAAAATCTGCAAATTATTCAATGTGATACATCACATTAACAAAATGAAGAATAGAAATCTTATGAGTATCTCAATAGATGCAGAAAAAGCACTGGACAAAATTCAACCTCCATCTATGATAACATTTCTCAACAAAGTATGTGTAGAGGGAACATACCTCCACATAATAGGCCATATATGACAAACTCACAGATAACATAAAACTCAATGGTGAAAAGCTTTTCTTCTAAGATCAGACACAAGACAAGGATGCCCACACTTGCCATGTTCATTGAACATAGTACTGGAAGTCCTAGCCACAGCAATCAGGCAAGAAAAAAATAAATAAAAGGAATCTAAATTATAAAGGAAGAAGTAAAATTATCACTATTCTCAAATGACATGATTTTATATATAGAAAACCCTAAAGAGTCCACAAAAACTGTTAAGATTAATAAATGAATTCAATAAATTTGCAGGATATCAAATCAATACACAGAAATCTGTTGCAGTTCTAAACACTAATAATGAAATATCAGAGAAAACAATCCCATTTGCAATTGCATCAAGAAGAATAAAATACCTAAGAATGAATTTAACTAAGAAAGTGAAAGACTTGTGCACTAAAAACTATAAGGCACTGATTAAAGAAATTGAAGAAGACACAGATAAATGAAAAGATATTCCATGTTCATGGATATTAAAAATTCATATTGCTAAAATGTTCCTACTACCCAAAGCAATCCAGATTCAATGCAATCTCTATGAAAATTCCAATGGCATATTTCACAGAACTAGAACAAATAATTCTAAAATTTGTATGGAACCACAAAAGACCCTGAAGAGCCAAAACGATCTGAGAAAGAAAAATAAAGCTGAAGGTATCACAATCCCTGATTTCAAACTATACTACAAAGCTACAGTAATCAAAACAGTATGGTACTGGCATAAAAACAGACACACAGATCAATGGAACAGAATTGAGAGCCTAGAAATAAATCAACACATATACAGACAATTAATTTATGACAAAGGAGCAAAAAACATACAATGGAGAAATGATAGTCTCTTCAATAAATGATGTTGGGTTAAGTGAACAGTCACATGCAAAAGAATGAGACTATACCACTATCTTACACCATACGCAAGAATTAACTCAAAACAGATTAAAGATGTAAGTGTAACACTGGAAACCATAAAACTCCCAGAAGAAAACATAGGCAGTACAGTCTTTGACATAAGTCTTAGGAACATTTTTTTGGATCTGTCTCCTCAGGCAAAGGAAATAAAAGCAAAAACAAACAAACAAGACCTAATCAAACTTAAAACATTTTGCACAGTGAAGTAAACCATCAACAAAATGAAAAGATAACCCACTGAATGAGAGAAAATAATTACAAATGATATGTCTGATAAGGGGTTAATATCCAACATATATAAAGAGCTCATACAACACAATATCAAAAAACAAACAACTAGATTTAAAAATGGACAGAGGATCTGAATAGACAATTTTCCAAAGACAACATACAGATGACCAACAGGCACATGAAAAGATGCTCAATGTCGCTAATCATCAGAGAAATGCAAATCAAAACTTCAGTGAGATATCACTTCACAGCAGTCAGAATGACTATTATCAAAAACACTAGAAATAACAAATATTGGCCAGGATGTGGAGGAAAGAGAACCCTTGTACACTGTTGGTGGGAATGTCAATTATGCAGCCAACTGTTTAAAACAGTATGGAGATCCCTCAAAAAAATTAAGAATATAATTACCATAGGACCCAGCTACTCTACTTCTGACTATTTAACTGATGAACATGAAAACACTAATTTGAAAAGATATATGCACCCCCATGTTCATTGCATCATTATTTACAATAGTCAAGGTATGGAAACCACCTAAGTGTCCATCAATGGATAAATGAATAAAGAAGATGTGATATATCTTGTGATATAATATATCTTGTGATATTATATAGATATAAATCTATAGATATACATTATATATATATATAATTGATTTCTATTCACCCATAAAAAAGAACGAGATCCCGCCATTGTGATAACATGGATGGACCTAGAGCATATTATGCTAAGTGAAATAAGTCAGGTGGAGAAAGACCATATGATTTCACTCATATGTGAAATCTAAAAACAAAACAAATGAACACACAAAATAAAGCAAACTCATAGATACAGAGATCAGATTAGTGGTTACCAGAGTTGAAGGGGGTTGGGGGTGGGCAAAATGAGAGAAGGGCTCAAATGTATGGTGATGGATGGCAGCTAGACTTGTGATGGTGATCACATTGTGGTGTATACAGACGTGAAATTATAATGCTGTTCACCTGAAAGTTATATAATAAAAAAAAGGAAAGGAATGGAAAGGGAAGGAAAGGAAAGGAAAAAGGAAAGGAAAGGAAAGGAATCTGAAGAAAAAAATCATCCTGTGGCTAAATGCTTCCAAGGCAATAACCTAGTTTCCCTACATTCAGTCTCTAAATTAAATTCTCATAGTTATCCTTCTCATGGGCAAGAAATTCACACCTTTCTGGACCACATAGAAGATTTAAATTATTTTTCCTTAATCATTCACTTACTAAGTTATTCATTCCAAATATGTTTTAGAACTTGCTAAGTGTATAAAAAATAAATGTGAAGCAGAGGAAGAAAAGCAGGTAAATAATAATTATGCAGCATGTCAAGAACTGTATTAGAGAAATGGGCAAACTGATATGAAGTGTTCTTTTTCTTAAGCTGCTGATATGTCTCTGAGGTATCATTAAGAGAAGATGTAGAAGGGATGATGGTGATTGTTCATGTTGTTTATCTCTGTTTCTGAAGGATTTTGTCATTGCATCATTTACTATTCATCACCTTTATTTCTATTCTGTTCTTTTAGTACTATACTCATAAACTTAATGGATAATTAATCCTGTACTTGAGCCAAAGCAACATGCTGTTCCTTAGTTTTTACCCTCCGAGCTCTTCAGGGGCATCTTTCAATCACTAAATAATTCATTGCGTAATTCCTCTCTTTGGTTTTGCTCTTAGAACTGAGACATATAGTGATCTATGTATTTCTTCTTTCCTCCCCTTGTACAGGAAGGAGTCATTTATTTTCCTAAGACAAAACATTTTATTTGGAATAGAATCCCATATCCACTTCCTTGGCCCTTTAAGTCATAAATTGTTGCATACTAGTGACTCTGAAAATGAGAGCTGGCATATATATTTTGCATATTTTTTTCAAATTACAAAAAAGATAGAGAACAAATTTCTTTCCCCATTTTTTTTTTTTGGTATATGCAAATGGGATCCTGGGGACTTGCATTGAACAGACCTTAAAAGGACATTTATTTCATTTAACTAAGAGCTTGTCAGGGAATTCAATCCTACAAATCATAAGACCAAAGTGATTGATGAGTTGCTAAAAGAGTTGTCACTTTCACTAGAAAATGCTTAAGTTTCTATTTCCTATAGTCTAGATATGAAAATGTAATTCAGATAGAATCGACACTGACACTGAAGGATAAATCAAAAAGAAAAGAAAAGAAAATCTCCTGAGAGTTTGATTGATATGTGAGTTTCTAACCCAATGAACTAAGAAAGAGAGATAAATAGCTTGCATTGTTCTCCAAAAATCAGTCACTAGATTTCACTATTTTCTAAAAGGAATGGAAAGGGAAAACCTACCAACAGGAATTCTGACATCAATGTAAAGTAAATGATAGAAGCAATTTCTCTTAAATGTTGGTAGAGAACATCTGATTATAGGGAGAAAGACTAAAATTGATTCAAGGGTGCAAGAGAGCAGGATTGTATTACACTGAGCCATGTTGATGTAATTATGTCATTCCTTTTCCCATCCAGATTGCTACACCAATACAAAGAATGGGAGCTTAGTGAAAAATCTATGGGAGTGTGAAATCAAGATACAATAATAGCATTATAGATGTGGGTCTTTAATTCCACAGAATTGTAATATATCACTGAAAGCTCTTTTTCAATCAAATCAGACATTACAGACCCTTTCAGACCAAACATCTCATTTTACAGAGAAAAAAGGAAACAATCTAGTAATGATTATGATGATATTAACCAAAATTATTAAAGGATGGTTAACCAAAAATAAGTATTAGTGTTATACTGTAATTAAAAAGTATTGCAGGGATTCCCTACTGGTGCAGTGGTTAAGAATCCACCTGCCAGTGCAGGAGATGTGGGTTCAAGCCCTGGTCCAGGAAGCTCCCACATGCCACGGAGCAACTAAGCCTGTGTGTCACAACTACTGAGCCTGAGCTCTAGAGCCTGGGTGCCACTACTGAAGTCTTCGTGCCTAGAGCCTGTGCTCCACAACAAGAGAAGCCACCACAATGAGAAGTCCACGCACTGCAATGAAGAGTAGCCCCAGATCCACGCAACTAGAGAGAGCCCGCGTGCAGCAACTAAGACTCAACACAGCCAAAATAAATAAATAAAATAAATAAATTTATTTTAAAAAATGTATTACAATAATAAGTATTTCCCACATATTCTTCTGGCAACTATTGGCTGATTAGAGTCTCTCAAAATATTAGGGAATTCTAATAGCATTAATTAGATTTTAACAAATTTTTACAATGCAAATAATTAAATTTCCATGAACAAAAATACTTTTTAAATATAAAAGGCAAAAGATGTAAGAATATTTTTCCAATATGTCACTGCTAATAAATGTGATTTATATTATAATGAGATATTTGCCATCTATAAAATCACTTTGCCAATGCTGTAAAAGTTACTAGGAGACCACTCTAAAGCTATCTTTGGAGGAACGTAACATGATAGCAACATGGCTCTACCTGATATTAGGTCTATTTTAAAGCCCCAGTGTTGCTGTGAAATTTTATGCACACTATAATAAAGGCCAACAGAGTAGCAGAGAAATAATATATAATTGTCACAGGTGGGTTTCCAAGAAGCAAACTCTGAAGTGTTTTTTGTGTATATGCAGTGTTGATGTGTACTACCATGTAGGTTGTACTCTCAGAATCAACTCTTGGGATGGGAAGAAAATAGTATTTGCAGAGGGAGTAGTTTTGCTGAGGTGCAGTCATAAAAAGGGACACCATGAAGTTGGAAGCTGTGATGACCTTGAGAGATTTTCTCAACTGATACAAAGACATTGAGCTTTTATAACCCACTCCCTAGCCCCGGCCTCCATATCAATCCCAGTTTGGATGCAGGCTGCCCCGATGAAGGGGTATCATCATGGCCCAGTGATGGGAAAGGCAACGAATTGCGAATGTTAGCAGGCAGCCTTCTCTGCAGCTGGGAGAATAGGCTTTACAGTTCTGAGATGGTAGCTGGACAGGGTACCACAGAATCCAAAGTGGTAATACCCCTGATCCGAGGTTTCACTTTCCACAATTTTAGTTACCCATGGTCAAATGGGGTCTGAAAATATTAAAAGGAAAATTCCATAAATAAACAATTCATAAGTTTTAAGTTGTGCACAATTCTTTTTTTATTTATTTATTTTATTTATTTTAATTTTTTATTTTTGGCTGCATTGTGTCTTTGTTGCTGTGGGCAGGCTTTCTCTAGTTGTGGTGAGCGGGGGCTACTCTTGGTTGTGGTGCGCGGGCTTCTCATTGCAGTGGCTTCTCTTGTTGCAGAACACTGGCTCTAGGCACATGGGCTTCAGTAGTTGTGGTTCACGGGCTCAGTAGTTGTGGCGCACGGGCTTAGTTGCTCCACGGCATGTGGGATCTTCCCAGACCAGGGCTTGAACCCATGTCCCCTGCATTGGCAGGCGGATTCTTAACCACTGCGCCACCAAGGAAGCCCAGTTGTGCACAGTTCTGAGCAACATGATGGAATCTCAAGTCATCCAGCTCCATGCCAATGGGAAACAGGGACATCACATCATCTGGTCCTGACATCCAATAGTCAACATTGTCATGGCTCCACCCAGGATCACCCAAAGCAGATGATTTCCTTCCAATATAGCCTCAGAAGGTCAATAGTAGTAGACTACCCATATCACAATGCCTACATCATTCACCTCACTTCATCTCATCACTTAGGCATTTTATCATCTCACATCATCACAAGAAGAAGGGTGAGTACAGTATAATACAGTATTTTAAGAGAGAGAGAACATTCACATAACTTTTACTACAGTATTTTGTTATAATTATTCTATTTATAATTGTTAATCTCTTACTGTGCCTAATTTATAAATTAAACTTTATCATAGTTATATATGCATAGAAAAAAACAGCATATATAGGGTTTGGTTCTATCCATGGTTTCAGGCATCCACTGGGGGTCTTGGAACATATCCCCTGTGGATAAGGGGGGACTATGGTACTGTCTATCTTTTGGCCACAACAAGCACAGCAGCTGAAATTGGGGCTACCACTTTTTTTCAATAGTTCAGTGTCATCTTCCCTGATCCATCTGGTTGTTCAGGGCCAGAAACATGAACTAATTGAAGATGTGATGGGGCTGCCTCCCCTGCTGCTTTTGGGTCTTTAAGGGATTAATCTCTGCCACTGCCCTCTAAATGTGACATTGTTCTGGGTATACTAACTTGGCTGTCTGTGTGGAAGAGGGAAGGAGGTGGTAATTCTAAAGATTTCAGTATAATATTTTAATTCAAAATCCATTATATTACCAAACAAGAAATCAATGGTAGGGACATTATGGTCCACTACAAAAAGTTCCCATTCCAATTACACATTCTGAGACAAGGAAATGACCACTGGATGCATCCATGGACCATGGATCCATGGGCCATCCCACAGGGGATCGACAGTGAACTGGACCTCATATGACTCCACTATAAGAAAGAGCCCAAAATGATGATTCATATCTCTGGCATCAGTGGCCGTTCAGACTCTTAAACCAATAATACTAAAAATTGTAAGTCATTCTCTTTTCTCAAGTATATGGCTTCAAGAGCAAATAGACATTATCCTTTTGGGGAAAAAGAGGAATCATTACTCTGTACTGTGGGTTCCTTCCCCCCAGTAATCTGGGAGGAAGTTAGCAATTTATGGTATGAAAACCAACTTGGGTACAAAACTTAAGCAATGAGTCATGATATCTTAATTGGGATGCCTTCACACAATCTCCTGGTCATCCATCATTGATCTTTTCTGGTTAAGTAGATGGAGAGATATTCTTCTTGGCTGACAGAAAATCTATCTGGTCCCTAGAGGTACCATGTACTATTAATTACCTCCAGAGCTCTCTGTGGGTCAGGTCTCCCTGGCTACCACTGTGACCTCACCATTCATTGTGATAATTGTACCTGCCTGGTTTCTACCTGCCTCTATTATTTCAGAATCCTACCCATGAACCTACTTCAGTGATACCATCAGCTCTGGTTTATAGATGATGGCTACAGCCCAGTTTCTCAATGATACTGATACCCCTCATCATGCCATTCCTTTTGTGTGGGAAGCAGAATGTCCTCACGTCTTCCCCCAGAAACTCCAAGAAGGTCTCCAGCCCCCTGTAACATACCCACTTTGACATGTGCACTTATCTAAGCTTCTTGACCTTTCTTTCTTATTGCCTCCATGGCCATTCTCACATTGTTACTTTATTTGGTGTGGGCTAACACTTTCTCCAAGCTTCAAGGTGCATTCCAGAAACACGTTAGCATCATCTCTTGCCCAGTTTGTTAAGTTCTGTATCCCAGAAAAAAAATGTTCCCATATTGATAAATTTCTTTATGTTCCATCGACTTTAACCCAAGACATCAGAGTCCATTCCAAATGTCCTCTCCCTGTTCCTGGTAATACTTGGTGAATATGTCCCAAGTCTCCTCCTTTTCCCTCTAACCAAACCCAGCACATTGCCAGTCAGATGACATAGTGACTCAGCCATAGGTACTGGCCTGGTGGCCAGGAGGGAGATGGGGAAGATCCCGAGAATGACACAAAGTAACTTTGGGACATTGCCTTCTGCCTCATCTCCAAGGAAGGTGGAGGAAGCATTTGCCTTTAACAAAGAGGAGTGGGCTCTGTCCTCAGCCTCAAAGTTTCAGAAGAAGCTCAGATTGCCCCATCCAATGTCTCAGGATCCTATTCTTTCCCAGCCTACCTAATTTGGAATTTTAACCCTATATGTAGCTGTGATATACTTTTACAAAGTCCTGTGCCTTGTCTCCAGCTGTCTCTGTCTCAAAGAGGCCTCTGTCTTCCATAGTCACCTTTTAGTTGACAGCTAACTATTCTCAGCTTCTTATTATCTCTCTCCAGAGAATCAATCACTCCTAGCAAATATCATCCAATTTAATTTTCCTTATGTTTGCTCTTTCTTCTATATTTTTAATGTGTCGGATACATAAGTCCCACTAACTTATATCCTACAACTGGCACATCAGCCCAACTTACTACCAGTGAAAGTTTTAACAATTCCACCACCACCTTGTGCTCAGGGCTGTGTGTCATCCACAAATACCCACCCTAATAACGTGATAGTGTCCTCACCCACTGACAGTGAGAAAGCTAGTGTGACAACTTCTCAATCTCGTGACAGCGTCTGCTTTCCCAGACCACGCCTGGCACCAAAGGCTCAGGATGAGTTCCCCAGGAAGCAGGGGGATGAGTGTGCAAGAAATTTACTGTGGAATGAGCACTCTTGGAATCCACAACTCTGGTGAAAGGAGAAGAAGCAGGATTTACCAGAAGAAGTGGGACAGCTGTCTCAGCCATCTTTGCAGGGAGTGCAGGAGCTGAGGTGACTCCAGAAAAGTCCTGATTGTGGTGAGGGCATTTACACTCCACACCAACTTCCCTCTGGAAGTTTCTGGGACCTTAGTCAAGGCAGTTTTCTTCAGCAAAGGGCAAGTCCCAGAAAACACTGACAGCTAAAGGCAGCTGGGCTTTGGCAGTACACTCTGCAGCTGGGGAAGAATCTTTCATCCTTGAAGGGAATCTGGGTTGTACACCACAGCATCCACTTCAGCCAGCATCAAAGTAGAGAATTCAGGAAAAGTAATTATATGATCAAGCCTTGCTGTTACTACTTGTCACTGAAGATGCTTTGGGGAAAAAGAACTTAATTAATTAAATTCAATACCTGCCTATTTCTCTTGTATTTTCCATTGTTTTCTCTCCTGCCATCTTTGCCATGGTATCATCATGTCATTGTCCTCACTCGGCACCACTGCTAGACTCATGTCCCTGAAGCATGGTTATATTTAGGTTCTCGTCCTCCACCAAGTGCCTCCCTTTCTCCCAAAGAATCAATAAAATCCAGGCTTTAGCACTTGCTCCAACCTAATTAAAATTAACCTATCGACTCATACACAAGAAAACATCCTCTCAAACCACATGGTCTATATTATTGTCCCCCTGCCCCACCAAGCACCCAATCTGCATTGCCTCTTCCATGTTTTGTTCATATGGATCTACCCTTTTGAAAATCCCTTCCTTCTCCTATTCATCCTTCAAGATGACTCAGGTCAAAATTCACATGGCAATTTAAGGGCAGGCAGTGACCTCTCTTTCCTATGGATTTTGTCACTGGCTCTACCCTAATAATACAGTACCCCTTTAGAAATTCTATACGTGTAATCTCTCATCAGCAATCATATCATTCTTCTGCTTTGTAGCCTACCTTTTCACAAAATTAAGCCTTTCTCCTTGTTTAGAGCATAGATTTTTTTTTTCGTGGTACGCGGGCCTCTCACTGTTGTGGCCTCTCCCGTTGCAGAGCACAGGCTCCGGGTGCGCAGGCTCAGCGGCCATGGCTCACGGGCCCAGCCGCTCCACGGCATGTGGTATCTTCCCAGACCGGGGCACGAACCTGTGTCCCCTGCATCAGCAGGCAGACTCTCAACCACTGCGCCACCAGGGAAGCCTGAGCATAGATAATTTTAGGGCAAAAACTTGATGTTGTGTGCCTGGGCTCAATAAACCCTAAATGAATGGACATGGGAAAGCACCTGTCACAGGGCAAACACCTGTGCACTTGTTCCTTGCAAACAAAGTCCTCCAAGACTCAGTGTCTCCCAAACTTATGTTTTGTCCTGTCCTAGAAACTGTAGCACTTAACATGATGTCAAATTACATTCCATTCCTACTAGGCCTATTTGTACCAACAGTAGATATTGGTGCATTTACCTTGTGAAAAAAGAAAATCATTCTTACATGTTAGAATTCATGCAGGTCCTTCTTTGTGTGAAAAAGAAAGTAAAAACTCACTTGGTACACATATAATAGCTATGAAAGCCTTTTGTAGCACTTTACCAGTTAGAGGTGCCAGGCACAACATGCCAAGTGGTAAGTGATTAATCCAATGAATAAAAGACAATCACCAAGCACTTAAGGCAGTGTACCAGTGGGGTTTATGATTATAGCTATGATTCATGTTGAGCACCAAAGTGCTTCAACATTAAGCGTTCATATGGAAGAATTTTTCCCATTCTTGATTGCCAATAAAGTTGTGATTTTAATATTTTTAAATGATTTTTTTCTAAATTTTTCAAGGATTGGAGCAATTGGGTATATTGAAACAATATTTCACCATTCAATAGCATTCTTTAAGAGCTGCTGAGATTTCTAATCATGTTATCCCAGACAAGCATGTTGAGAGGACCAAAATCTAGCACAGTGGATCTCAACTGGGGGAGGTTTTGCCCCCAGAGGACACTGGTCAATATCTGGTGACAATCTACTTGTCACAGTTCTGACTGTGAGGGAAAAGGGCCAGGAATTCTCATGAAACCAAGCAATGTGTATTAAAAACTTTATAGAAGAGGAAATACTAGAGTTATGAAATTAGAAAAGAAAAATCTTATGTCTTCTGTCTCAAAGTTCAGGAGAATAATTTTGTGTACAAATGAAAAATGGGAAAGCAATGAAGCTGAATCCCATACAATGTTCATATTAAAAAATAAGACAAAAGTGTAAACTAGAGACAACATAAAAACAAATACTAACATACAGTATGCATTAAAAAGCAGAAGAAAAAAGGGATGAAACATTTAATGTATAATAAAAAAATGAAGAAAGGAATTAGAAAAACATGAAATCAAAGACAAGCAAAGAATATATACCCAACTCCCAGATATTAGGAAGACCAGAGCAAGGGAAAAATAAAAAGCAAGTAATCAAATCAAGGTTAAAATTTCCAGAAGGTTTTTGAAATTAGAATTAAAGAAGGTTTGAAACCCCATATTGAAGGAGTACAACAACACATATCTGGAAAAAATATATATATAATATAATTAAGAAATAGTCTAGTAAATTATGGTTGTCATAGGAAAGAAATAGAAAAGAAAAATCCTTCAAGTGAACAGGTAAACAAAGGAGTGAGCTGGAAGGGTGAGAAAATTCAAATTTGATCAATTTCTCAGTAGAAGAAATTGTGAACATTTTTATGATACTTACAAAAAAGACAATATTCTAAAGGCTTTTTCCACCTAAATGGTTTTTCAAGTATAAACACTGCAGATAAACTGTCTTCCACATGAAAATTTTCAGGAATATGTTTCCCAGAAATCTTCCAGAGAATGAGTACTTGATAAGTAAAATGATTAAAGAATTATTGACATAAAGCGGTTAATGTTAAATATATATTCATATGTAGAACAGAATAAAATAAGAACAAAAAAGAGTAGAGATTATATAATGGCTATAGCTATATTTAAATTTGAAATAAATTTTAAATAAAATTAATAAAATAAAAAATAACATTTGCAGTAATCAAATGGGTGAGTTTTGTGTTGCCATTCTGGGAATGCGTTTTGTGTAGTGTAGAGAAAAGCAAAAAATAATTACATCACATTTTTATAATATCTCCCTTTGGGTCCTTGAGAACCATGATTCCTTGTGGGAGAAATGGAATAAAAGATGTGAACTGATGAGTTATGTACATATTGTGGAGTCTAGCATTTAACTTGGGGATAGCAATTTGAACTCATGATGTATTTTGTCTCCAAAAACATGTATTTTATACCAATGAAAAGCCTTTCCTAGCTCTGTCCACATAGAAGACCTAGGAAAAATAACATATCTGGTGTCAGTTATTGTCTCCATCAGCCAGATTGAAATGCCATTTCCTAGTAAAATAAAACAAGTCTTTTTATAAAAATGACTGATTTCAAGTCTGGAATAGAAAATGGACCAAAGGAGCTTAGAAAACCTTATTTTAAATTATACACACTTATGAAATGCTGCTGACATGTCATAGTTGCTAAGTGTCTCTGCAGCAGTCTTCTCCAGGCTAAATATCCTAGTGCTGAGGTAGAGAAACCCTGATCTGGAGCAAAGTGTGATTTTCTATTATTTTACTCATGCACCAAATGAAAGGAAATGCATTCTTCCTCTGGGATGAAGACGTACTCTAACTTCAGTTTAAAATTACTTAATTATGTATACCTGAAGGCAAGAACAGATTTATGAGACAATGATAACAAAGCTTCACCTAAAATTTTGTCTAGGAATGTTCTTTTGCAGGCAAGGCAAATCATGCCACACAGTGATATGGAATTAAAACCTCAGCGAATTTTGCTTTAGTTTCTTTTACTCCAAGGACTTACTTTAATAGTTCCATAATAACTTCCTGTTATCACGATTGAAGCTACACAGCACATTTTGAAGTCCTTTGCTCTCCCAGGGCTGAAATTGTGCAAGACATTGTTATTGTTATCATTTGGATCCTTTAAATGTATTCCAACCCAGTGGTGCCTAGAATCTGCTGCACTGTAATTCCTCTTGTGGTTACAACCTGTTCATCACTCCTTGCAACTTCCATTCACCACCGAGTGCTCTCAGCCTGGGTTTATGCTTTCAGTGTGTTTCAAGTACAAAAATGTAGACTGAACATCTGCTCTATTTCTGTAATCCAAGTGTTCTCTGATGAAGTGACAGCTCAGAGCCACTACCATTACATAGCTTCCTAAAAGCTATTCGTAAGGCCCTTTCAATAAACAGAGCTACATATTGTTCTTCCAATAAGAAGAGATATTTCTTCTGATCACTGAACAAAAAAGATAAGCATAGTCATCTGTCTCTGTTATATGTTTCATTAGCAGCAAATTTCCCCAATGTTTATATCAATAAGATTTTCAGAAAGGAAAACAAAAGGAGAAACACAACCAAAAAATTTGCAGAATGTGACTACACACAATGCTCAGTATTATTTTTAATAATAATTAATGATGGTAGGTGATAAAATATTTCATGATGTGGGGAAATCTTCTTTACTTATATATAAGAAATTGTTATAAGATAGAGAAATGAGTTCTTGCATTTCTTCTCTAGAGACAAAAACAATAAAATAATAGTCAAACTAATAAATAATGTTAATTTCTACACAGGTTCTTCATGAGCTCTTATTTCATGCTAAACAGGGTGTCAGAGTGTAGTACATTGGATTTATTCATGAAGAATCTGTGCCTGGTGTGTAGACTGTATGAAACTGATAAGGAAAATGTGACCAGGAAAAAGAGATGAAGCAGTTTTATTTCAACAAACCAAATGACAATATAACCAGATAAAGAAGACAAAAATTAAGATAATACCAGCTTCTGGTTGTACAGTTTGATAAATCTCTGGATATTGATGACAACTGAAATGGAGAATGGGATATTGGTCAAAGGTACCCCCATGAATATTAGTAAGATTTTTTTTTTTTTGGTGTTGCTTCTGTTATAATGGTTCAAATTGCTAAAGGAACTTCAGCAAAATCAGAGAACTTGAAATTCCCTATGGAAAGGCTTCCCTGGATCCTATTTATACTGTAAGTTTTAGGTGGTCATGCAAAATACGGTAGAGTGTCAGCTCTAATGGAAGAGGATTTTTTTTAAATCAACAGGCAAATTTGTAATTATTAATCCATTACTCTGTAGATAAACTACCTTGAGAAACTTCCATGATCTCTCTGCTTTCCAGGTTTTCATATGTGGAAGTACACATTATTTAACAAACATTTATTGAGTTCCTTCTAGGTAGTGTGCATTAATACATAAGAGGAAAGAAGATACAGTGTCTTTCTTGCTCTCAAATTATGATGAAATCTATTTGTCATTTAAACATTGCAAGGTGAAGTATTGATTAGAAAATCATCCTGAGGACTTCCCTGGTGGTGCAGTGGTTAAGAATCCAATCCGCCTGCCAATGCAGGGGACACGGGTTCAATCCCTGGTCTGGGAAGATCCCACATGCCGCGAAGCAGCTAAGCCTGTGCACTACAACTACTGTGCCCACATGACACAACTACTGAATCCCACGCACCTAGAGCCCATGCTCCACAACAAGAGAAGCCACCACAATGAGACGCCTGTGCACCACAATGAAGAGTAGCCCCTGCTCTCCGTAACTAGAGAAAGCCCATGCACAGCAACGAAGAAACAACACAGCCAAAAAGGAAATAAATAAATAAATAAATAAATGTATTTTAAAAAGAAAAGAAAATCATCCTGAAAGTATCAAAACAAAAGCATATAAAGCAGAGAGAAAGTGCCCTAAGGTCGGCAGTGGGGGTCACTTATGTAACTGATTATTAAATTTTTCAAATCAAACACAAACATTCCTACCGGTTTATTTTTTATTTGTTTAATTTTTTTAACATCTTTATTGGAGTACAATTGCTTTACATTGGTGTGTTAGTCTCTGCTGTATAAAAAAGTGAATCAGCTATACATATACATATATCCCCATATCCCCTCCCTCTTGCGTCTCCCTCCCACACCCTCTATTCCACCTCTATAGGGGGTCACAAAGCACAGAGCTGATTTCCCTGTGTTATGCGGCTGCTTCCCACTAGCTATCTATTTTACATTTGGGAGTGTATATATGTCCATGCCACTTCTCTCACTTGGTCCCAGCTTACCCTTCCCCCTCCCCATGTCCTCAAGTCCATTCTCTACGTCTGTGTCTTTTTTCCCATCCTGCCCCTAGGTTCTTCATAACCATTTCTTTTTTTTAGATTCCATATATATGTGTTAGCATACGGTATCTGTTTTTCTCTTTCTGACTTACTTCACTCTGTATGACAGTCTCTAAGTCCATCCACCTCACTACAAATAACTCAATTTCGTTTCTTTTTATGGCTGAGTAATATTCCATTGTATACACATGTCACATCTTCTTTATCCATTCATCTGTTGATGGACACTTAGGTTGTTTCCATGTCCTGGCTATTGTAAATAGAGCTGCAATGAACGTTGTGGTGCATGACCCTTTTTGAATTATGGTTTTCTCAGGGTATGTGCCCAGTAGTGGGATTGCTGGGTTGAATGGTAGTTTTATTTTTAGTTTTTTAAGGAACGTCCATACTGTTCTCCATAGTGGCTGTATCAATTTACATTCCCACCAACAGTGCAAGAGGGTTCTCTTTTATCCACACGGTCTCCAGCATTTATTGTTTGTAGATTTTTATGGGAAAAAAATGTAAATTTTTATTCCCCAAACTCAATATAATTTTTTTTACATCTTTATTGGAATATACTTGTTTTACAATGGTGTGTTAGTTTCTGCTTTATAAAAAAGTGAATCAGTTATACATATACATATGTTCCCACATCTCTTCCCTCTTGCGTCTCCCTCCCTCCCACCCTCCCTATCCCACCCCTCCAGGCGGTCACAAAGCATTGAGCTGATCAGCTGACAGGGAATTTCATGCCCTAGGTATTCTAAATATTCTTGGTGTAGACCATAACTATAATGAAATATACCTGGAAAAAATGTTGACACTCATAGAAAACATCACTAATAGATCTTGGCACTAGCTTATATCTACAGTTTAGGTCTTATTCATGTTTATACTAAGTTTATGATAACTTTGAAAATCCTTCTCAAATCACTGGCATAATTTCCAACTTTCCAGGTTTCCTTCCAGATACTAGAATCTTCCAGAGGGCTTACACATGTTCAAGAATCATTTGCTGATACTTACTTCCTTAATGGAGGAACAAAGGCTCTCACTTCGAAGCCAGACCCCAAATGGATGGCCCCTCTGCTAGACTTGACTGTTTTTACCATTACTCTGGGTTTGGTGGGCAGACACTGTGGTCACTGATGCTGCTGTTGGAATTCTGAGGAGGAAGACAAGGGAGGAAATTTCACATGTAGTACTCAATCGGGGATCTGAGAGCAAAATTCCTGGCCTAAGCTCTCATAGCTGTTTGAACTCAGGAACATGCTGCTACAATCATTATACACACATTTCTGTCTGGAGGTTGTGTTGCATTCAATAAACTCAAGTGAATACTAAAATGTAGTTTAAAGCAAAGAATATTAAGAGCATCTAAAGAAAGAGTCCACATTGTCATTTATGAAAATACCGTTTCTTATTCTATGCATTTCCCTCACTCTCCACAGATATTCCAATATGTCCTTCCTCAAACTCTTTTCAAAATCTTTCTCCAGCCTCTGAATTACACAGTTTGTTTTCCTTCCTTTCACCAACTTGGTCTTTCTGTATTTTCTTATATTGATTGACTCAGGCCCTTTACCAGCAAGATGGACTCCCTTTTTTATGAAAGGAAGAAAGAAAGATGACTCTCAGAAAATTTAGAAATATTTTCTTATCACAAAAATGTATTCAGACCAGGAAATTACTATGAATAACATAGAACTCCATCAGAGAGAGTCAGGTAGAATCTGGGGAAAATCCTGGACCAGTACCAATTGCCTGCTCTCCTGATGGAAATCTTGTATTTGCTTTTCCCTCTTCATCTGGCAAACACAAACTTATATAAGGAAAAATCAAATATTTCTTTCGATTGAGCTCACAAAGTAGATGAGCCATCTCTGTGTAAGCCTGTCTTTTTCTGTAAATCTTTGTGGGTTTTTTTTTTTTTTAATATAGTGAAGATGTGGAGAAGCATCAAAATTTTCTACAGACTTTTTGGAAAATGTTAAACCAGAAGATGGTGAAGTATGAGATCTCCCACCCTCCTTTCCTTTATCAATTGCATCCCAAGACAAGAGGGAGAGCATGAAATGGAAAAAGAAACTCCATCTTTGAAGGGATGAGGCACCTGTAACCAGAATCCACCCAGGATGTGTTACTAAGGACAGGAAAGCTTTGAGCACAGTGAGAGACACATGCAAAGTATTCCAGCAGCTAAAGTGTCAAACAGGGCACAGGGTTCTCCAAAGTCATGGATGGCCAGAGGGACATGGTCAGTGAGTGACCCCTTTACCCAGAACTACAAGAATGGGACATATGGACTGTCTACAGATGTCCCCTACATGCCTTCCTATATTCCTCTGATATTACGATGTGTCAGAAACAACAGCTGAATTTGGAAACGCACAGAAAACACCATCTCTGCAAATGTGCTGGGATGCAGAGAGGTGTGAATGGGATGGAGCTCTGAAGCTTCTAATTTTCCTCAGCCGAACAGCTGGGCGGCTTCCCAGGGAGACAGGAAAGGTTTCTGAGCCCAGACAACAGTGCTGGCTTTCTACTGATCATCCTGTAATAAACTGCTGGTCCAGGGAGAAATCTCCTGTTTGAATGTGATCTTTTTAATGATATAAGAGTTATAATACACACACACACACACACACACACACACACACATATATATATATGTAGATGTATATGAAAAAACAAAAGAAATCTAAATGAGGGCTGAAAAATCAACCAAAAAATGTTGCCCTTAAGGAAATGAAAATGTTGAGTAAAAACATTTCTAAAACCTCAAAAATAGTAATGAAAATGTTTCACCTAAAAAGCAAGAGATCAAGACAGAGACAAAATTTTATGAAGAATTGAGAAGACAAAGGAAACAAAAAATAGCATGTGCAGTTTACAAAAGACGTAGAGGAGAAGATAAAATGTACCAGGACAGAAATGAAGCCCAAGAAATTTTAATTCAAGAAAAATTTTTGAAATAAAAATGCACTTGAATGACAGATTATAAGAAATTATAGATTAAAAGGGTACACAGTGGGTCAGAAAATATCAATACAGAATTTTCAGCTCCACTACAGATACTAGAAAAGTTACTGGCTTTCCAAGAAAATAAAGAACTTTTGAAAATCCGGGGGGAAAAAGGCATCATTTCCTTCCCTAAACTCAGAGGGACCTCTTGCCTCTCAAAGTAGCATTCATTTCTGGGAGAGAGCACAGAACATACACATCTTCAGAGGGAAAATCATTACCTCATAGATTACAAGAAAAATTTACCGAGCCAAGCTGTCTTGTCCGTTTAAAGACCACAGAAAAATATTTTTAATATATAAAACTCAGGAAGTGTGATTCACATGAACTCTTGAAAAATGCATTAGAAGAAAAACTTAAACTGAAAAAAAAAGGACCAGAAACACTATGGCAAAAACTGCTGACATGGAACATTGAATCCATTTAAATACAGGACATAAGCTAAATGATTAGGGGAGTTACAGTTACAGGGGAGGATTTTAGTGTTGTAAACTGCGGCACAGTAGAAATACTACTGTAGCTAATAAAAGTTAAGACGGCAAAGTACGTAGAACACATAAAGAAGGATGAGTATGCAGCTGGCTTCATCTTTTTATACCTTGAGACCAAAAAAAAAAATAGTTTAAAGCTGATAAGTCAAGTAATAGAGATATACTCAAAGTTATAAAGATTAAATACAAAAAGAAATCATATTAATATTATAAAATCAGGTAAAATAAAAACAAAAATCAGAGGAGGAAACAGAGGTATGGGGGTGTCAAATAATACTAATTGTATCATCATTCATAGTAATCAATGTCATTACTGACTAAATAAGAACTAAAATTATGTCAAAAAGTAACAGTAATAAAGGTAGCTACTTGAGGAACTAAAATTGGACTGCAAAACTTCCAGAGTATCAAAAGGATAAACACATGAAGTCAAATAAAGAAAATAAGTATATGCTTATTTCCATCTATAAAGACTAATTGTAGAATGATAAAGAGGGGAACAATAATAAGATCAGGGGAATGGAAAATATTGGCAAGATTAAATTTTGACCAAGAAATATAATTTAATAAAACTTGTATCATACATTTTTAAAAACTAATAAATTATTTTCAGTGACAAGATTTTAAATTATGAAGGCATAAACAAAGTCTGTATCGGCTTTGTACAGTGTCATTTAGCCAGTGGAACTAGACACCTTTCTCTGTACAGTTCCAGGCAGACTGGCCACAAGAAGATTCACATGAGCTTGGTAAGACAGAGGTGATGCGGCAGCCCTTATACTCCGGAGCTGGTCTAGGGCTCCAGGCACGGCTGCAGTTCACACTGACCCTGCTCTTCTGGCTTGCTCTGTTTGCAGGGGGCTGCTGCTGCTAAAGCCCCCATAGGAGTTTCTCTTTCAGATTCTCCAAGTCCAGGACCAGATGCATATGCAGCTCTAGTGCAAAAGACACCAGCTCATTCTACAGATGGCTACGACATCGAGATTGGAGGTGGTGACAAGTGGTTTCCAGCTGGTATTCATGAATTCCAGAGCATCCTTGCTCTCTCCCTCTTCACATCCAGCTTATCTTCCTGATTGCTGGCCTCGCTGATTCACAGTAATTTCAGGCCCCGCACAGACTCAGAGGCAATGACCTCCGAGATCTTCATTAGAATATCTCACAATTACATGAGGTCAGATGCCTATTCTGCATCACTCACAGTGATTCTGTGTCTCTGAATGAATCTTAACTGATACAAAAACAATGGTAACAAAAGTGGTTTCAAAGAAACAGCCTTAGAGATGGGTTCTCTGAACTGGTCATGTGTTTTCTGGAATTGTTTCTCTGGTCTGATCAAATTTAAAGAACCTATTGAAAGAAAGGAAACTGGTAGTCCAGAGGTAAAGGAAACTGGTAGTCCACGGCACTCAGTGGAAAGTTACTTACATAAGCACCTTCAGAAACTTTTATTATTAGTAGTTATCCATGGCAGGGCTTAGCATAACTGATAGTTCCTATAACTTTAGAAAAAATAAGGAGTTCAGTAGGGTTGCTTGCTTGCTTTTAAGGGCACTGGAAAAGAGAGGTGGGTGTTAATAGACCTTAAAACTTGACTCTTTAAATTCCAAGCTCAAGGTGAAAGTGACCAGACACTTTCTATTATTATCCAAAAATAAAAATAAAAACCTCTTATTTCCTGTTTCTGAAGGATGAGATTTTTTTGAAAATGCAGGTGATTGAATTATAATGCAAATTGAATTTGCAAACTCACAGAGTCTCTTAGGCTAAAGTTTGAGCACTGATTAAGGAAAGACTTGGACCCCAAATATCAGGGCAGTTTCATGAAAGATTCCCATGAAGCTAGGAACCCTTGAAACCCTTCATTCTGCTGCCTCCTTTGCCAATAAAAGAAACACTTCCACTCCTAAGATTAGTTTTCCCTTGCCAGAGGAAATGTTACAGCCCCCGGCCCAGCAGTTGCCTTAGAAAGAATTACTTACTAAGCCTTTTCTCGAGCTATGCCCACCATCTTTCATTGTTTCTTGACCTACAACCAGACAGGTCTTAGAAGGCACCAGAGGGTAAGGTAAAAGTGTAGCCACTGGAGAGATACAAAATATATCATCACAGGAATTACAGGATTTTGCCATTTTATGTCAGTAGAAATCTGGGGAGCACATAGGAGACTGGATCCCAGTGTTGCTGCATCTGGAGGAACAAATGTAATGCTGGACCAAGCTGAAATTATTAATATGAGCTCATGAAGGAGGGAATCCAGATTGAATGAGTCAACAAGTGGCTCGGAGTCACTCTAACATTTTCCTGGATTGATTAACAGAAACCTGGACCCAGTGCTGGACTACATTAAATAGGCTAAAATGCTAGAACTTTCTTGGTATATTGTAGAGCAATAGTCCTCAGTGTAATTCACAGATGACTGGAAGTGCCTAAGAACCTTATAAGAGGCTTGCAGGATCCAAACTAATTTCATAATAATTTAATATATTATTTACTTCTCACCATCTTGACATTTATACTGATGACATAAAAAAAATTGTGTATAGAACTGCTGACACCTTACCATGAATCAAAGCAATGGCACTAAACTGTATAAGCAGTTATTGTATTCTTACCATCATAAACTCGTAAAAAAAAAAAAAGCCAGTTTCACTTGGGACTGTCTTTGATGAAGCAGTAAAAACTGTTAACTTTATAAAATTCCACTATTTTTGAGTACATGCATTTTTAATATTTTGTATAATGAAAAGGCAAGCATGCATAAAAGACGAGGTTGGTAGTGATGTTATGAAAAGTTAATTTTTAATATTGTATAGTGGGATGTGTCAATATTTGAAAAATCTTGGGAATTCCCTGGCGGTCCAGTGGTTAGGACTCCAGGGTTTCACTGCCCGGGGCCCAGGTTCCATCCCTGGTTGGAGAACTAAAATCCTTCAAGCCACATGGCATGGCAAATAAAATAAAATAAAATAAGATAAATTAAATTAAATTAAAATTAAATGTAAAATAAAATAAAAATTCGGAAAATCTGATTAATTCATAGAATCAATGCATGATGCCACAAAATCATGCATGGATAAAAGATACATTCAAATTGCAAGGCAGATGATACATTCAAAGTGCAATGAATTTTAATGTTGCAAAATAGAAAATTTTATTTATATGGTTTCATTGTCACAGTGAAATTAACCTTTAAGAAACTATTATGGGGCAGTTTGGTGCTAAATCAAAGAAGAGCATCTACAGTTATCTGAAACGGCTATTAAAATATTCCTCTCTCTTCCAACTAAATATCTACATGGATCAATTCCTTCATACACTCCCCCCAAAATAACCTACCTCAAAAAACTGAATACAAAAGCAGATATGAGAATCTAGCTATCTTCTATTATTTTCAAAAATATAAAACAATGTCAGTTTTCTCATTATTTTTGTTTGGGAAAATACAGTTTTTTCCGTTATTTATGTCAAAATGTGATTAATTTATTCTTATTATTTTAACTAAATTATCAATAAACATTCTTAAAATTTAACAATTTTAATTTTGGTAATCAATAAGCCACATTAAGTAAAGCTCTTTGATGCCTCAATAACTTTTAAGAATATAAAGGGAAACTGAGAGCAAATATTTTGAGAGCTGATGCTATACAGAAAGATTTTAAAGCCTTAGGAAGACTGAAAGAGGCTGGAATAACTTATCACGTACACATCCTCCATATCTCCTGGAGTATCAAGAGGACATGGCCAGCACTCCATAGGCCGTGACTGACCATGTAACTGCTGCCCTGCGGTGGGCTCCCTGAATTTCATAGTCATAACAGGATCCTAGGGGGTAGCAGCCGGAGATAAAGTGGGTATTTTGCCATAATGGGAACAGGGTCCAAGCCATAGTCAGAAGGCATTGATCCAGAGGTAACTTTGGCATGAGCTGATTGGTCATGGAGTCCCTAAAACTGAAACTGATGGGTTCCAGCAAAAGTGTCACTTGACTTGTAGACCAGAGAAGCTCTAGATCTGGTGAATGTGAAGACTTAATGAGAGTCACCACACAGAGACTGCAGCCCCTCAGGCAAGTCAGGACCTTAGACTGTGGACAGACAGACCCCATGCAAATGAAAGGGGGGGGGTAGGGTTTCCTTGAGGAATGACCTTCCTTCCCTACTTATAACTGATGCTATGAATCTTCCAACTGGACCCCCCTAAAGGAACCTGTAACAGTTTTCCAGGACGACTGTGCATTGAGGAAAGTGAAATAAACAGGCTTTTAGGAGATAACTTAACATCGGCTTAAAACGGAAAATCATTAACCATAAAAAAGAAAAAGATTGAAAGACTATACTATAGTAAAATTAGTCATTTCCATTCATTAAAAGGCACCATTAAGCAAATTAATATGCAAGTCACAGAGTGGGAAAGATATTTGTGACACATGTAACTAATAAAGGAATCATATCCAGAATATCTTAAGAACTATCAAAAATTAGGAAAAGACTGCCAATGCACATTTTAAAAAAAATTTTGGCAAGAGCCTTGAACAGCCACTGATCAAAGACGATATCTAGGTGGCCAGTAAGTATATAAAAAAAGAGCAAACTCATTAGAAATCAAGGGACGTAAACTTAAAATCTCAATGAGATGCCACTGCACATCAACCAGAATAGCTAATTTTTTAAATAAATATAAAAATTTTGTCAAAGATATAGAGAAAGTAGAAATTTCATATATCAATGGTCAGGGTTATATAAACCAGTATAAATCCTTTGGAAACTTTGACATTAACTGATACATTTGAACATATTTATACACTATGACCAACAGAAATGCCTTCATGTATGCATCAAAGTATGACCAACAGAAATGCTTCATGTATGCATCAAAGTGTGCACAGAAGTCTATCTGCAGAAGAAGAAATAAATGGTCATATATTTATACAATGAAATACAGTACAGAAATGAAAATGAAAGAAATACTGCTCCATGCGTATAAATGGTGAGTAAAAGAAGGTAGACTGCAAAGAATACATAGCACAAGATTCATTATAATAAAACTAACACAAAGTGTTAGAAGTAAGCTTAGTTGTTACCTTTGGAAAGGGGGATAGAGATCCAGCACCATTTGTTGAAGAGACTGTCTTTCCCCATTGTGTATTCTTGGTACTCTCACTGAAAATCAGTTAATTGTATATATGAGGATTTATTTCTGGGCTTTCTATTTTGTTCCATTGATCTATATGTCTGTCTTTATGTTAGTACCATACTCTTATGATGACTATAGCTTTGTACAGGCAGATCTCATTTTATTGTGCTTTGCTTTATTGTATTTCACAGATACTGTGTTTTTTACAAATTACAACCCTGCTTCGAGCAAGTATATTGGTGCCATTTTTCCAATAGTATTTGCTCACTTTGTGTGCTCACCTTTTGGTAATTCTCACAATTTTTCAAACCCTCTACCAGTAAAAAGATTATGACTCACTGAAGGCTCTGATGGTGGTTAGCATTTTTTTAGCAATAAAGTACTTTTTAATTAAGGTATGTACATTGTTTTTTAGACATAATGCTATCGCACATTTAGTAGGTTACAGTATAGTGTAAACATAACCTTTATACACACTGGAAAACCAAAAAATTCTTGTGACTCTCTTTATTGTGATATTTGCTTTATTGCAGTGTTCTGGCACTGAGCCTGCAATATCTCCAGTATGGCTGCAGTATATTTTAAAAACAGAAAGTGTGATGCCTCCAGCTTTGTTCTTCTTTCTCAAAATTGCTTTGGCTATTTATAGTCTTTTGTGGTTCCATGTGAATTATAGCATTGTGTTTTTTTTCTATTTCTATTTTAAAATGTCATCGGAATTTTGGTAGAGATTGAATTGAATCTGTAGACTGCTTTGGGTTGTATGGACATTTTAACAATATTAATTCTTCCAATCCATTAACACAGGATATCTTTCCATCTGTTTGTGTCTTATTTAATTTTTCAACACTGTATTATAGTTCTCCACATACAGGTCTTTCACTTGCTTAGTAAGTTTATTCCCAGGTATTTTATTCTTTTTGATGCTATTGTACATGGGCTTGTTTTCCTGATTTCCTTTTCAGACAGCTCATTGTTAGTATATAGAAACACAACTGATTTTTTATGTTGATCATGTATCCTGAAACTTTTTTGAATTCATTTATTAGTTCTAACAGTTATTTTAGAATAACTCAGTGAATTTTTCAGTTCAATTATTTGTCCTTCAGCACCACGCTTTCTGTTTAGTACTTTAAAAATATTTTCTATCTTTGTTGAAATTCTCACTTTGTTCATGTGTTTTGCTATGGGTTTCTGTGAGAGTTATTTTTAATTCTCCGTTAGGTAAATCATATAACTCCACTCTAATTAGATTTGGTTTCTGGAGACTCATCTTGTTTTTTTGTTTGGAATGCCTTTGCCTGATTCTTCATTTTCCTTGACTCTCTGTTGGTGTCTGTGTGCTGGACAAAGCAGCTCTGATTTCAGTCTCCATTTGTACAGAAGACCCTTACCAGAAAGCCTGGCCAGAGATTTTGGGGGCCTCTACCAACCCTCCCCAGGGAGAAGCAGGCAGATGTGGCTTTTGTTTGCTCTTCTGTACTAATAAAGGGCGGGGAGCTATGGCATCTACCAGCCCAAGCTGCTGTTTCCATTCTCCTGGGCCAGCTAGACTGTCCCAGACCCATCAGGGTTCAAGATAGACAAGACAAAAGCCAGTCCTCTGAGTGAGAAGCCCCTTCAGAAAACTTGGGGCACTGAACCAACTCCTCCTCTCCCTGGGGTGAAGCTGGGAGCTAGGCGGCCTCTTCCTGACCATGTGGAACTGTGCTGGGTGCAGACTGTCTGGCAAGAAGACATCCTAAATCTTCCTACCAGCTTTGGTGGATCTGGTTTTGCATTCTCCCGGGATGCAGAAGTCTTTTTCAATTAGTTCCTGATTTGTCACAAAAGGAATCTGTCCATGAATTATTGCTGAATTGGTGTGTTTGGGGTGGGGGAGAGTGAAGGGTCCAGAGACAATTGTCATTCAGTTAATGCCACTGAAATTGACATATTATATGTAATTGTAAAACATGAAAAAAATATGTTTTAAAATCAGGAACAAGACAAGAATACTTGTTGTTCTAGATTGAATTGTGTCTCCACAAAATTCATATGTTGACGTCCTAACCCCCAGTACCTCTGAAGGTATTTGAAGATATGATCTTTAGAGAGGTAATTACATTAAAATGAGGTTATTATGGTGTCCCTTAATCAACTATGACAGGTGTCCTTATAAGAAGAGGAGATTAGGACACAGGCACACACAGAGGGAAAACCGTATGAAGACACCAGAAGAAGACAGTCTTCTACAAGCCAAGGAGAGAAGCCTTAGAAGAAACCCACACTGCTAACACCTTGATGGAGACTTTTAACCTCCAAAATTGTGAGGAAACACATTTCTGTAGTTTAAGCTGCCTAGTCTGGTATTTTGTTATGGCAGCCACAGCAGACTGATATATTGCTTATCAACAAATATATCCTACATGGCATTGAAGATCCTAAATAATGCAATGATAGGTAGATAGAATGATAGGTAATTAATTAATTATAAGAATAGAAAAGGGCTTCCCTGGTGGCGCAGTGGTTGAGAGTCCGCCTGCCGATGCAGGGGACACGGGTTCGTGCCCCAGTCCGGGAAGATCCCACATGGCGCGGAGCGGCTGGGCCTGTGAGCCATGGCCGCTGAGCCTGCGCGTCCGGAGCCTGTGCTCTGCAATGGGAGAGGCCACAACAGTGAGAGGCCCACGTACCGCAAAAAAAAAAAAAAAGAATAGAAAAAAATTAATTTGTCATTATTTGAAAATTTTATTATTATATACATAAAATTGAAAGGAATCCACCACTAAATTATAAAAATTAATAACTTAAAATTTTACAAAATACAAAAATATAAAAAGTCAATATATAAGATTTGAGGAGGGTGAGGGTATTAGTCCTCTGACAGCCCAACTTCACAGTTTAAGGCTGAAGAATCTCCCCCCAGGATTCAATCTCCATTCCTTCCAGAAAAATTAAAGAGAAAAGTGAAACAGCACTTTCTATGCTCAGAGGACAGAATTACTTCTTACTTTATTTTCATTACTCCAAAGAAATAATCTTTCCACTTTATCCTTGAGGACTCAGTAAATTTAAAATACCAGACCTGAGGTTCTGACTTTTTTTATTCAGTAAATACTTCCATCAGCTTTTAATTGAGAGGTTAACTACCTATAATCTGAAATTTTGTTAAGTTATGAAAATCTTTTAAGACCATTTAAAAATCTCAAATTTTAAGGCTCTCTTAAAGCAAAAATTCCTCAAAATCTGTTCTCAAAGATCACTGCAGAATAGCTTGGGAACTAATAAATTAATGAACATATTTATTAATTCATTCAGCTAGATGGGAGAGGCTGGATGATGTCACGTGACAGCTGTACATACACACAAGCACAAACACAGCATCTCACCAGCTTGTTTATTAAATTGCCAGGTGACACAAATTTGTACGTTCCTCACCTCCTAAACTCAACGCCCATGGTGTTGTCAACATAAACCCAAGGGCACTGGGCATCTTCGGTCATCTGTCTCCTAGGTCAAACTGTGCAGTGCACCTGGATTTGCACCACCCGGACCTCCCACTTTCGAGACAGAAGCTCTCTTTCCCGGGCTTCTAGAAGTGTTGACAGCTGTGGGGCCATGGGATCCCCCCCTTCCAGGTGACTGCCCTCGGCTAAAGGCAACATCCTTGCCCAAGATTACACCCCTTTCTGGGGGCAGCCCTCAGATTGGTTCTTGGGCTCAGGAAGGCTGTAGAGGTACAGCCCTCCTGCCCACCTTCAGTATCCAGCTCCCTGTAGGACTAACTAGCGTTTCCATGGTGATTCCCGTCGCAGGGTCCAGCGTCATTTTCTCCCCATCACTTCTAATCCTGAGAGCATTCCCTGACAGCCCCGCAAGCAAATCACTGTCTCACAGTTGGCTTACCAGGGAACCTCACCTCTGACTCAGCAGTTTCTTAGTAGGGAAATGATATAAAGTCTTAAAGTCTGCTTGTCTTGGGTTTCCTGACTTTATAAACTGGTTCAAAAGGTGACAGATAAGGAAATTAACAAGTTAAGGCAAAATAGCCAAAATGTTATATACAAATGCATTTTATTTTATCCTAATCAGTTCCAAGGCATCTTTAGTTCCCTTTGAAAAGTTCTCCACTGGTGTTCTGTTGCTATTGTTTAAGACAGGTTACTAGTTATTTTTACTATCCTTTCTTCATAAGCTGGGAGAGACGGTAGGAGGAAGAGCCTCCACGTAGCTAATTTCACAATGATAAAACCATATGCCTCTAAGTAAAATTGCTCCCTGAAATCTCTTTTACTGTCCATTTCTTTCTATCAAGACAAGAACATTTTGATCCTACTTTTTAAACAAAGAAGACACTACCAGTAGGAAAGAAAGATAAATGGGATCCATTTATGAAGGTATTTTGATATTTCCAGCATACTTTAAGCATAAAATAAATTTGTTTTCATGGTTCCTGCAAATTATAAGGCAAAAGAGTAGACTGATATTTTGAATTCTGGGAGGCTGATATATTACAAAAAGAAAGAGTTATGCCCAGTCCTCATTAGTGCTAAACTCTTGAGGCAATTTTGAGCACATAATAAGCACTTAATAATACTTGTTAAATAGATAACCAAATGACCAGATGTCTAAGTATATTCTTAACCCTCTGAAGATAAGACTCCACTCATCCTCATTTGGAATATATTTTCCTCATCTCTAACAAAGTTACACTTATTCTCTCCTTTATGTTTTCTTCTCACTTTCAACATTATTTATCAATAGGTGATAATGTCATATCCCATTTGCAAAGCACACATTCTGTCCTCTCTGTTAGAAGCAGAGCTACAAGTCGAAGAAGTCAACCTAGAAAGAGAGACCATAGCTGTCATTCTCGAAATGGGATTTAAAGCAGTTTTTGAGACAATTTTTACTTGGCACTAGTTTCACAATTCTCCTACCCTTCATGCTTACATCATAACAGAAATAGTAACCCAGAGGGAGAGATGGAAAGATATTCCTTGTATTCTTCCATTGTTTTAAAAAACACTTACTGTACTTCCTTTGTGAACCAGAATATACAAATTGGTTAAAACAAGACCCAAGAGCTCACACTCACAGTCTAGAGAGGAAAAGATATAGGACCCACAGAGGTGAATAATGCTGAAAGGAATATAAATAAGGTGTAAGGCACAGAACACATAAGCAGAAGAGGTCAGGTCCCCACATAAGGGGAAAGGCTTCTCAGAGGAGGTGGCCCCAAGAGTGAGTCTTGAAGTTTGAGTCAGGGTTCACTGGATTGGGATCAAAGAAGTTATTCTAGACAAGGGTGATGAAAGCAATAGTAGTGTAATTGGCCAGAAGGAGTACACAGGGAGATGTTTAGGTATTGGTATCAGTAGGACTTAGTGATAGGTTGGGATGAGTGAGTTGAGAAGAGCCAGTGGGAGAAGAAGAAAAATAATTGTAAGAGAGAAAAGGGAATAATGGACATGCAACAGTCTGGGGCAGAGGCCACCAAACTGCTGCCAGCCAAATCCTGCCCCAAGCTTGTCCACTGAAGGTGTAGTTTTCAAGGGCTGTAGAGAAGGGGGAGGAGAATTAGAGACTAGAAAGCCTAAAAGTTAACTCTCTGGGTTTTTACTGAAAATGTTTACTGAAATTTGCTCTAGGGGGTGGGCTCAAGATTGAATTTTTTTTATGAAATGCAAAGGGGAAAAGTTAAAAATGAATTGTTAGAGAGAAATAAAAAAATAGAGGAGAAAGAAATCATTCTCTCCCTATAGCTTCAACTTAAAAACATGAGCTCATTTGTTGAGAATGAGGGAGAAAGGTCTTTGCTTAAGGTGATGATTTTTATTTTTTAACAAGTTAAATGAAGGAAACCATTTTGAGGTGACTGAATGCTATAACTTCAGACCTGTGTGCTTGGCCTTTTATTGTCATCCAGTAAATATCAAATCAAAATATTATCAGAATTTGTATACCAAGCATAATATATGATATAACTAGTTTTTCCTAAGCCACCAGCCTAGAGGAAGGTAATTAAGAGGATATAAATAAAATGATCTCCTCTCCCTCCAGCCTCACTTATGGAGATAAGCATCAAAGAGCAGACAGTGCTCTTAGCCATGGTTGTTGAACCCCTGCTGTCCTCTCTACTCAACATATTTTGATTTGCATAGAAATGGACACACTTTTGCTGCCAAAGGCTGCCACTCAGCACCACCATAACAACACAGTGCCATTGGCTGATGAACCTTCTAAGTTTGTTCTCCTTAGTGATAAGTTGCAGCTTCACTGTGTCACTGAACTCAAGTCCAGCTGCTTGTCACTAAAGAATCCAATACTGAGAGACAAGTGTTGGGTAAGAGGAAAGATAGCTTTACTGAGGAAGCCGGCAATCCTGGGGAGAAAGAAGGTGGACTCATGTCCCAAAGAACCAACTCCCCAGTTCTCCAGATTTTGCTGGGAAATTCTATAGGGGAAAAAAAGGAAGGGACTACAGGTTGGGGAGAGTGTTGCAGGTTGTGTGGTCAGCTCATGGACCTTCTTCTGACTGGTTGGTGGTGAGGTAACCAGGAGTCAACATCATCAATCTTCTGGTTTCAACTGGTCTGCAGTCTATGTGCTGTGGGCAGCATATAGTTAACTTCTTCTTCCTGGCGGGAGTTTCAGTATCTGGAAAACAGCTCATAGGATATGGCTTAGAATATTATCTACAGCCCTTGAGGAGGAACTAAAGGTCCTTGGCTTTGTTTGATGGCTAAACTATTATTATTTTGTCTTGCTTGACTATTTTCCTCTGTTTCTTCATTTTCTCATTTCTCTGATTAAATTTATTCTTTGGAACTCAGGGAAGACCTAGGAGGCTAAAGTTTTTCCACAAATAACAGGTGGGTGGAGGACATGGGGGCAGGCGGGGTCTGTCCCAGGAAGGCCGCATAGGGTCCTGCTCAGTTATAACTGGAGCCATGGGAAGGCTTCTGCTCTCATCCTCCAAAGGAAACCGTTCCCGAGAGGTAGCCTTCCCAGTCTGGTCTCTCAGCTGCAACTCCCAGCCACAGAGCGAGCCAGTGCACTGTCCCTTTGGAAGCCACCTCCCTTTGTTTCTCCCCATAAGCTGCTGGCAGGATTTCTCAGTCTTCCTCTCCTTCTCATCTTTCTGCCTCACAGACCTCTCTCCGCTGTTTTGCCTGCCCCCTCCAGCCAGTCGCCACTCCCTTTGTGGTGTAGTCCGGTGATGAGGCTTCTGCTTACTTACAAGATATGAGTACACAAAATGCATGTGATTAAACAGCAGTACAATTATTTCCTCTTAGGAAAGGGAGCAGTGTCAGTATTTCCTTAAATCCTCCCGAGGTGCTCATATTTGTCAGCCAAGGTTGAGAACTACCGCTTTAAAGGAAGAATATGTTTAAGAAGGAAGGACATTCTAAAGAAATCAATAACATCAGCAAGAAAGGAGTAAAAAGAAGGCACTGAGACCAGCGACAGTTCAAACACAGCAGAAAAAGTGAGAGACAGTGTGTAAGGAGTGGGGAAAAGGAGAAGTTGGTGGATTTTAGAGTTATTTTGGACAATCAAGAGAGCTTGCTACCTGCCACCCAGGTTTCTGGCTTGGGCGACTAGTTATGGGGTTGTGAGAAAATATTTAGCAGCACTGTTATTGTTGCCAAGTAGCTGGCCTCCTGAGGTTCTCCTGCTGGAGAACAATGCACAGGACACCAACACCAGCAAGTTCGCTCTGCAATCATGACGGCGCAAGACAGAACAATGACCGTAATTATGACTGAACACAAATTAAGGACAGCATGTAAACCAAGGAAATGACCAAGCATCACCCCCTTCCAGCAAACATGAGTGAGTGACTGCTGCTTCTCTACCAACCACAGCATCCGCCTGCCTGCTGCATTCCTCCTGCCTGATGGATACAAAATATTAAGATACCCAATTACAGACCTACCCTAATGAATATACCCAATCCAGAGCCACACCAGCTTTCGTGAACAGTCTCCACAGTCATCTCACCCAAGCCCTTCTCCCCTGTCTACCCTCCCAGACCACCCCTGCTGAGATGCCCACATGCCCTGTTTGAGCACCTAAATTTGTCTGGTGTCTCCTGGGGATCTTTGACTGCTGGCATTCACTGAGAAGAGAAATACTGGAGAAGGAGAGGACTGTCTGAGGGCAAGAGGATAGTTTGGTGTACGTTGAATGTCAGGTACATTATTTTTGGAGGGAAATAAATGTATTGATCTGAGACTCAGGAAAGGCGTTTGTGCTGAGAAATAGATCTGTGAATAATCAGCATAGAGATGGTAAGTGAAGCCAGAGGTGGGGGGGGCGGGTAAGGGTACGTAGAGAAAATCTGTACATTGAGGGGAGTATAGGTCCAACACAAATCTTTAGGAGAGAATGGAAGAGAAGACAGTAACAGAAGAATCAGGAGTGGCCAGGGACTTAGGGGAAAAATACATCACTTAGGAGTGATGTCATAGAAGACAGCAAAGAAATCTCCTCAAGGACAGAGAGTTAACCAAATCTGTATAATTTGTTTAATATAATGCTAAATCTTATGCTATTATTTTTACTTGCATCCTACCTTATGAGCTCTTAAAACTATTTATCACAAAAGCAATGCATGCACTTAATTTTAAAAAAATACATACACGTGCACTCCATACATCCCTCAAGTGTATCTACTATTAAGGGTACTGTGTATTCCTGAGGGGTATTTTTTTCTTGAAGTTTTATGAATATGGAAGCATACATATATTTTTGTTTTTACATAAACAGGAACATATTACAAGAGCTTTGTACCTTGCTTTTTTAATTTAATAATGAATTTCTGCACAGTAAATATGACTACATAAATATCATCCTTTTCAATGTCTGTTTGATATTCTTTAGTACAGTACATCATACATTATTGTGCCATTTTTAATCAGTTTACTATGATTATCTGGGTTATTTCCAATCTTACAAACAGAATTAAATGAAGATCTTCATACATAAATATTTAACTGCTTATGCACGTACATTTGAAGGACAAATTCCTCAGACTGGGAGTTCTGGGTTAATGGCTTTGTGTATCCAATTATAATAGCTAATTATTCACTAAAGGGTTATATGAAGTAACATACAATAGTATACGAGCTCTTATTTCCCTAAAGCTCAGCAAATTCCAAATACATTTTCCCTCACCTCAACTTCTTCTGTTTGCCTGAAGCATGACCACCACCTGCTGACCCTGCACTGCCCTGACCTCTCCAGATGCAATTTGGTTCCCAAAAGCTAGTTGCCTTATTTCACTTTCCAGCCTGCTGACACTACCAGAAAGTTAGGAACTGAAAGCATACTTTTGATAGTATTTGGTAGTATTATATCCAAAAATATAAAAATGCCCCAAATTTGCCAATCATTCCTCCCTCTCCCTTCTCCCCACAAATTTCCCAAGGTAGATCTATAAGAAGAAACAAAGCCCAATGGAAAACAAAGTACCAATTAGTGACCATGGAGTCAGTGCCCAGTGACCACAAAGACAGATTTCTGGCAGAGACTTAGTGGCTTTGGCTAAGCATGACCTTTTCCCACACTACCCTGGCCCCTCCCAAATCTGTACCTTGGGAGGACCCGACCATCATGTAAGTCTATTTTATTAGGTGAGAAAAACGGGCATAGAGCCGCTGAGTTTGTCAGTGAATTGCCTAACCCAGCCCCATAAGATTAAAAAAAAAAAAAAAAAAAAACAGAGGAGAGTATTTCTGGATTAACATGTATTTTTAACTTAAAGCCATCTCACCACTGGTGAAGGAAGTGTAATGTCTTGGATTTATTTACATCTGAAAGCAGCAGCTCCTCTTCCTCAGGTAGATGCAGGAAGGGGAAGGGAAGAACAGAGCGGAAAGTTGCTCCTCCCCCAGCTGTCAAAATGGAACCTGGAAGAAAATCTGTCCTGCATCACACCAGGACACGCTTCCCGAAACTGCATCTTTCTGGGCAAAGTGAGTGCTGCGACAAAGGAAACTCTATAAACACTTCTCCTTCTTGGTGCATTGCTGTCATTTAACTGCTTTTACCTTTTTGACAGAGATAGAAGAAAAACATGCTGTAACATATTTAGATGAAACTGAACTTCATCCTGAATTTAAGGATGAACTTCATTCCTGAAGATCAATGTATGAAAATATATAAATGTGCTACTGGTTCCAATTTTTTAAGAAATTACTTTATAACTTATCAAAGATATACTGATTCTGATTTTGCCTAGAGTCAACTAGTATATAACTAAAAGAAAGATGTGATCTCAGAGTCATGGTTTTCCATATTCTCTGTCTTAGCACATGTTGTAGGCTATTTTGAGAGCTCTTCCCTCTCTTTATCAACCTGGAAAACTCCTACTCATCCGTCAAGACACAGCACACATGTCACCTCCTCTGAGCTGCCTTCCCTGCTCTCTCCTTTATTCCCTCACTCTAGCTGATAATTATTTTTACCAAGGCACCCATCTCACTGAATGGAAACCATTCTTTCCTTTTGTGCCATCCCTGCTAGACAGTGAGATCCTTAAGAGTATAGTTTGTGATTTAGTCATTGTGTTTCCAGTACTGAAAGCACTACCTGGCACATAGATACTCATTAAATATTTATAAAATAAATAAAGGAAAATGCATGGCCACTTATTATGCTTCTGGCTTGTTAATTGCAAATGATAAGGAAACTTAAGGAATATCTTTTCTATTAAAGGGTCATCTGGGGCAAGAATTCCATTAACTAGAGGTCCCATAGCATAGAGCTCACAAAATGTGAAAGTTGATGCCTGAATAAAAAACTCAGGAATATTAGTAGCTTCTGGACTCCTGGTAAGAAATTAGGAGAAAAGAAATGATTTCCATCTTCTGGATCCAGCTGAGCACTAAGTCCAGTGCCTTTTCATGAGTTTCAGCAATTTGCTGACAAGATACATAAGTGTTCCAACGATACTTACCTCCTTTTTATTTTAATCATCTCTAAGCTTTACTGGCAATCAAAGATAATTATATAAGAAGAAATTCAGCACATCTGCTTAAGAGATCCTCTGTAGCTCATTCAACTTGCTCCTTTGGTTTAACAATTCCCTGGATTAATGCACACTGATAAACGCTCTCACTTACCTAACATAGGGAGCTTAAGAACCTAAATGAAAAACATTTCTCTTCTTGTTACAGTAAATAGAATGACTTGCATTGCAAGTTCTACTTTACTTTGTACACATATAAAAAGTTCTATTTCTTCTTGTGATTGCTTTTTTCTAGTCACACATATAAAATGAATCACATAAATGTATATTACCGAAGTAATCTTAAATTTATTATTGCTAAATACACACCAAGATAATAACTCCATTGACAGACTAGAAAGACAATTTTAAATTTATTTATGTATTTATGTATTTATTTATTTTGGGCTGCGTTGAGTCTTCCTTGCTGCACGCGGGCTTTCTCTAGTTGCGGCGAGTGAGGCTACTCTTTGTTGCGGTGCGCAGGCTTCTCACTGCAGTGGCTTCTCTTGTTGTGGAGCATGGGCTCTAGGTGCGTGGGCTCAGTAGTTGTGGCGCGCGGGCTGAGTATTTGTGGCGTGCGGGCTTCATTGCTCCGCGGCATTTGGGATCTTCCCGTACCAGGGCTCGAACCCGTGTCCCTGAATTGGCAGGCGGATTGTTAACCACTGCGCCACCAGGGAAGCCTGACAATTTTAAAAATTAATTTTTTTTCTTCCCAGTAGCAGATCAACAAACAATTTTGAAGAATGTAGCTCACAGATATTTTTATAGTGTAGAGAAGGAACTGCTATCTATATTAAATTTTAGCTAGAGTCAGAAAGAGGAGAAGACAAAATCAGAAGAGATGCTGTAAAGAAAATCTTTTTACCAGGATTGTGGGGAGGACAGAGAGACAGAAGAATAGTGAGGTGCTCATATGTGTGTCCAATTTTAGGTTCTCTAGGGAGAAAGAGAGAGAGAGACCAAGGAAAGAGAGGGCACTAGGAGGAAGCAGCTGTGTCCACAAGTTGTCCATCTGCCCATATCTACCTGGGCAAAAGCCATGTCAAAATAAACTTGGCAGTGTGAATGAAAAATGCCAACTGCCATATTGATAAACGCAGGATGTTGCAGCCATCAAGCCACTATAGCTCCCCTAACAGTGAGCCCTGAGGGGATTCAGGATGGAGACAAATGGGCTGCCCACTGCCAAGCTCTCAGCCACTTCAGTTGTCCCCAGTGGTGCACCTGAGGGGACTCAGGATGGGAAAGAACAGGATACTGGTGCTGGAGAGCGGAGGTGCCTATCAAAGGAATGACTTTAGTGAGCCCAGACTCTTGCATCTTCCCATATAAAGAAAAGCTGTTAACTTGAGATGTCTGGTTTTCTTTAACAGTCACCTTTTGATGTTCCGACTACCTGGCCTTTTTGTTGCAAAAACACCTATGTAGCCTGGCTGCTCCCTTACCTCTTTGGAGCAGTCCCTCAGAGCTGTCTGAGATGCTGGCCCCCAGCCTTGAAGTCCTCAGCAACTCTGCTGAATAAAACAAAATTCTCAGCTTTTAGGTTATGCTTTTTTTTTTTTTTAGTTACCAACAGCACAGTGTCATCAAGTAGATGGAGGAGGTTATGGGCTAAACATCCCCCCAAATTTCTATTTCCCCCAAAATTCAAATGTTGAAGCCCTAACCCCCAGTGTGGCTGCATGGGGACATAGGATGTTTAAGGAGGGAATTAAGGTTAAATGAGGCCCTGTGGGCCTTAATCCAACAGGGCTGGTGTCCTTTAAGAAGAGGGGGAGGGCTTCCCTGGTGGAGCAGTGGTTGGGAGTCCGCCTGCCGATGCAGGGGACACGGGTTCGTGTCCCGGTACAGGAAGATCCCACATGCCGCGGAGCGGCTGGGCCCGTGAGCCATGGCCGCTGAGCCTGCGCGTCCAGAGCCTGTGCTCCGCAACGGGAGAGGCCACAACAGTGAGAGGGCCGCGTACCGCAAAAAAAAAAAAAAAAAAAGAAGAGGGGGAGACAGCAGAGACCCCGCTCTCTCCCCAGTGTGCACAGAGGAAAGGCCGTGTGAGGACACAGCAAGGTGGCAGCTGGCTGCGAGCCAGGAAGAGAGGTCTCACCAAACACCAAATCTACCAGCACCCTGACCTTGACCTTCCAGCCTCCAGAACTATGAGAACATAAATGTTTGTTGTTTAAGCCGCGCAGGTGGTATTTGGTTACGGCAGCCTGAGCAGATTCATACAGATGCGCTGAAGTTGAGTTTTCCTGAATCATTCAGTACAAGCTTTCAAGATATTTTGCTTGTCAACTAAAAAAATATTCACAACCCAGAAGTTGAGAGTTATGTTTTATGCAGCGGGAATTTTTAGGACTTCAAGCCTGGAAGACAGCATCTTCAGTAACCCTGAGAGAACTGCTCCAAGGAGGCGAGCTGGGGAGCCAGGTTATGTAGGAGCTTTGCAGCAAAGGGCAGGTGATCTGAACGTCAAAATATTATTGTCAATTAAAGAAAACCAGACATCTCAATTAAGGAATTTAGCACTTTTCTAAGTATGGGAAGAAGCAAGAGTCTGGGCTCACTGAAATCATTCCTCTGATGTGCACCTCAGCTATCTTGCTGCTGTAATGGTTGATCTCCATAAAGGATAAGCAGACCTTCTCCAGTTTTCAAAACTAAACCTTTACTAAACCAAGTCAGCATAAACATTTAACAGGCAAGTGTATCATCTTATAGGAGAAGCCTAAGCTAACGAAAAACCTAAGTGAACATTGGTGCCATTCTCATGAAGCTTCTGTTTGTGGCTCTCGTTATTTATCCAACACTTCTTTCTGGCTTCAGAGAGACACTGTCCATTGGCATGTTTCAGTTCTGAGACATCCAGACTTCAGCAGCACTGAACCCTGCAACTTCTTTTGGAGGAAACTCCTCCAGTCTCTGTTTCCTGCGGCTGTGACTTCAAACTCGGGCTCCTCCTCTTTCATCTGGCAGAGGACAGACTACGAAGAAGAGAAATCTCCTTCCCGACTGCCCCTCCCCATGTGTCCCCTTCAGTGTGAGGCAGGGAAAAGGGGAGGGAGAGAAAAGGAATCATCTCAGGTTCTGTTTTGGCACGAAAGGCCAAAGCTGCCAGGCCTGTTCTCCCACCTTTCAAAATGACTTGCGGCTCCTCGGAAGCTCATGTGTTTTTTTTCTCTTATTCAATATTTCAGTTCACTTGAGTCTTGGTCGAGTGCTGTATTATTAAAAGAACGGCTGCAGCACCGCTGCATTTCAATTGAGCCACCCAAGTTATGATTGTCAAAGTTTGAGTTGTTAATACATTGACTTGGAATTTTTCTGATTGTTTCTTAGACATTTGTTTCTTTTGGTTAGAAACAGATTGTCAGCTTGTTGCAGATTTGGAAAATATCTTCTAGGTAGCCATTTGGCCCAGCTACTCTGCTTCAACAATACACTGACTGGGTGATTTCATTAGCTCCTTGGACACCTGTGTAAATGAACATGTGGTTAAGACTGCAGTTTCTGTTTGTGCCATATTTGGTGCACCTAGCATTTTATAAAAATGGGCTTTTAATAAAATTGAATATACCTACGTAGTGAAAGAAACAGATGCTATTATAGAGATGTTCATAAAAATATAGTTAATTTTGGACTCTTTCTGTTATATTTCATACATGTGATTTCTTTTTGTTCCTAGTTTTACTGAATATAACAAAACACGGACATACAAAGATATAGATTTTTTTATGTCTGAAATTACTCATCTGTATTAAAGTAGCAAGAATGAACATTTATATTTGAGACACATCTATCCCAGTCTCTAAGCTCATTAATTTATTAACCAGAGTCATAATGAATGCTCACTGAGGAACAACTTACAAAGCATCGGAAATGATAAGCTTCACTTTCTGAAAAACATCAGGGCAGTGGTTCTATGAGAATTCCAGTAGAGTATTTTTCCAACCTCAGTAGTGACATCTGGTGAAATTCCTAACGATTTAGTATAAACAATCAGGAAAGCTACTATTTGTGCGTAAGATAAACCCAACTTAATTATAGCCACGACTCAACAATTTGTTCCGTGCCTCTCCGTGCATTAGGACATTTGAAGTTTAAAAACAAAAAAAACCCCAAAAAACAGCACTTGAAGTTGTAGTAGACTCACTACAAATCTTTCATCCTTGATGCAATCACAAGTCAGACTCACAGTGTTACACCAAGATCTCAGCAGGCCCTCCTCCGTAATCACTAGTTTAGAGTCCCTATTTTTGTTCCTGGCCTGTGTGTATTGGAAAATTTTTAAGAGGCAGTTGGTGCTGAGGTTAAGATGTGAACCCTGGGCTCTGAATGAGGCAGGGCCCAATGCAAGTCTCAGCTCTGCAATTTGCTATCTGTGGCACCTTGGTGTGCAAGTTAAGCATCGTGAGGGGTGGTTTGCTCCATGGAATAATTCAGACAATAATAGCTCTTATATAATAGCATTGTTATAAGCATTAAGTGAGATAACATCTAAAAACTCAGCATTTAACATGATGCCTGGCATATACTTTTAAATGCTTAGTAAATATTACCTGTAATTAGATCACAAAGTGAAAACTGGAGGAAAACAAGGGAAACAATCACAAGCTGAAACTTATACTTTTGAACCTATTATGATTCTTAACATAAAAAGTTAGCTATTTAATATTTGAGCAATTAATGTGAATATTCTCTCCCGTGCCATATCTAGATTTTAGAAGATAATTTTTACAATAGTTGTAAAATTGTTTTGGGAATGATAATTTCTGAAGGTAATAAACATGTTGGAGAACATTTTCATTTTATTATAAGCAAAATGTCATGCCTATAAAATACAATACTTACTTAACTCTTTCCAACATACTTGCTTTTAGAGATAACAAGTGCTGGAGAGAGTGTGGAGAAAAGGGAACCCTTGGGCACTGTTGGTGGGAATGTCAATTGGTGCAGCCACTAGAGTGAACAGTATAAAGATTCTTCAAAAACTTAAAAATAGAACTACCATATGACCCAGCAATCCCACTCCTGGGTATATATCCAAAAGAATTGAAATCAGGCTCTCATAGAGTATTTGCATCCCATGTTCATAGCAGCATTATTCACAATAGCAAAGATATATGGAAGCAACTGAATTGTCCATCAAAGGATAAATGGATAAAGAAGATGATGTGATACATACACACACATATGTGTGTGTGTGTGTGTGTGTGTGTGTGTGTGTGTGTGTATAATGGAATACTATTCAGCCATGGGAAAGAAAGAAATCTTGTTCTTTACAATATGGTTGGAACTTGAGGGCATTATGCTAAATGAAATAAGTCAGACAGAGAAAGACAAATACTTTACGTTCTCACTTATATGTGGAATCTAAAAACACCAAACTCAGAGGCACAGACAGTAGAGTGGTGGTTACCAGGGGTTGGGGTGGAGGGGAAATGGGGAGACATTGGTCACAGGGTAAAAACTTGACATTTTAAGATTAACGGGTTCTGGGGATCTACTGTACAACATGGTGATTACAGCTAATAATACTCTATTATAGGGCTTCCCTGGTGGCGCAGTGATCGAGAGACCGCCTGCCGATGCAGGGGACACGGGTTCGTGCCCCGGTCTGGGAAGATCCCACATGCCGTGGAACGGCTGGGCCCGTGAGCCGTGGCCACTGAGCCTGCGCCTCCGGAGCCTGTGCTCCGCAACGGGAGAGGCCACAACAGTGAAAGGCCCGCGTACTGCAAAAAACAACAACAACAAAGACAAACAAACAAAAAGTTTAGACCATCTTGCAGGAATGAAACGACTTCAATTCAGACAAGAGTGACCTCAGTCCAGTCTCAGATCTAGGCATATTCTAAAAACAATCTTTTACCTGAAAGTCCTGTATTGGCTCAACTATTTAAAAAATTGGTTTCCATAATTCTCTACCATTTGCTCCATTAGCCAGAACTGGGCAGAGAATAAAAACTTTTAGTAAACAAAAAGCCCAATGCACAATACTGTTTTTCGGTTTTTGCTTTTTGGTTTTTTTGGGATGCACCTAGCAGCTTGTGGGATCTTAGTTCCCCAAGCAGGGACTGAACCCGGGCCACAGCAGTGAAAGCGTGAGTCCTAAGCACTGGACCACCAGGGAATTCCTGCTTTTTAGGCATTTTTAACTAATCTTCCCAGCATGAAATTTTAATACCTCAGATATACTGTATATCTAATTATAATTATATATCTAATACATAATTACTGTATGTGTATCTGCTGTGTACAGAAAAAGAAAAAGAGTAAGAATTTTTCACTTTCTAAGAATTAAGTTTTATCTCCTTGGAGACGATATAGCTCCCTTGATAATGCCTGATAAACAGGAATTGAAATATAGGAAATAGGTACTATTTCCTAGATTCTTTATCTATGTTGCAGTGACTTGTGCATATATTTCAAAGATTATAGCTCACTTGAGCGTCAGGATTCGGAAAATATTCCTTTCTTCCTGTGTACATTCTCTTTGCCTTCATCAGTAGGTTAGTGAGGAGATGACCTCTCTGGGCTTTCTGAGAAATCACAGTTTCTGAAGTCACTAGACCTTGACCTTGGAGATCTTAGGTCATTCTACTCCATTTTCCTGTAACTGCTTATAGGAAGGGGAAGATTGGGTAAGGGTATTGAAGGAGGGGAAGAAATAGATGAAGATACTTAGATAATAGCACATTTTTTTTATTTCCCAGTAGCTGTTTATTCAAACTCATTATCGAATAGCTTACTCTGTCTCTTTTGAAATTTCCTAACTTAATAGGTTAGCACTTGGAAAGCATCTCTTATTTCCCCATTCTCAGTTAATAAAATCCTTTACAATTTCCTAAAAGAGAAAATAATATTCAAATGTTGAGCACTGAATTCAATATGAGAAAGTCAGTTATACTTTAATATAATGATTGTTAAAAGTTACACTAATCTGTATTTTTTTTCATTTAGTCAAACTTTCCTCCTTCATATTAGTTGATGAATCAACGAATCTTTATAATTAAGGCAACAGGTAAGGCATTTTGTTTATATTTTCCTTTGTTATGCTTCACACTAGTAATAATAAAAAGCAATATGAGATTTTAAAGTGTAATAAGATAGTGTTCTTAAAATGTATTTCATTAAAATAATAGGCAAAAATATACTCTTTGAATTATTCCTTCATTCATTCATTCAACAAACATTCCCTGTGGATACCACGTGCTTGAGGAAACACGTGCGTCTAAAGGAGCTGGTGCCCAGTGACCATCCTGCTCGTGTTTGGAGCTCCTTTCTTCTCAGGAGAGAGCCTCACAAGTGGAGGGCTTTGTGTCTTTCCCTTGGGTTACAGCTCCTTAATGAAATTAGGTTCATGCAGAGGAAATAGTTCCCCATTTCCTCCTTTTTCTCCCCAAATCATCACTACATGTTGACAATAACTTCTTTAGAACTCTCCATCTGTACCTCTCACATTCCAAGGTATTTCTGCTTGGGGCAGAAACAAGCTTTTCATTAAAACAGCTCCACGGGACAAGGTTTTGGTGTTGTCCTTCCATCTCCTTTTTTGCCCAAGTAGAGACTTGACCTTGCAAGGGCTGAGAGAAGACAGCTAGAGGAAATCACTTCTTTCAAATACAATTCAAGAACATGTCCTTCTTCTCCCTCCATTACCCCCTACCCTCATATGCCCCATCCCAATATAAAAGTCACAATTTATGCCATAAATGAAGTGCTTAAAATAATTTCATACTTAAAAAGCTTATACGCCCTGGCTAGGTTCTTCTAAAATGTTGGCCTACAATTGTCACTTATTCATTCTGGGAAAGGAGAAAAAAGAAGAAAGTTTTCACTCTGTATTCATTAAAATTCCTTTATTTCTACTGTCTAAGACATTTCAATTTGTCTAGGAAGAAAAAACTCCTCTTATTGTGAGGCTAATGTTTGTTTACAGTATTTTCCTATGAGTGAGTGAAGAAGGGAAGTAACCTTTAGGGACCCAGAGAAAGAACACAGGTGTAACGTGGGGACGATGACATAATGACCGACCTCACAGAGCCGAGAAAACCCTGCCACAGCTTGCTCTGTGACAACAGCAAGATCCACTGTTAGAAGGACAGAGCTTCTCCATGGGGAGTGGAAACCTGACATCAATTGACACAGAAAGCTGTTGGCTGGGATCACTCACACACGTCATCTGTTTAGAAGTCACTGCCAGACTCCGTGCGTGAGTGGCAGGCTCTTAACTGTAATCTCTCGCTCACCCTCCCCACCTCTGCCTTGGCAACCACCAGTCTGTTCTCTCTGTGAGTCTGTTTCTGTTTCATAGACAAGTTCATTTGTGTCATATTCTGGAGATGATCATACTAAGTGAAGTCAGTCAGAAACAGAAAGACAAATACCATATGATTTCACATATATGTGTTTTTTTCTCTTTTTGTTTCCATCAAGTTGAACTCTAGT